>NC_060149.1:821766737-824166737 GCF_021461385.2 Schistocerca piceifrons | reverse complement strand
CTCCAAAGTGACCATGATTTTGACAGACAAGATGTGGTTTATACAAGGCAGAGCTCGACGCCATCGATGTAGGAGAGTGTTTGATGTTCTCGGAGGAGCACTTTGGGGACCGCATTCTGGCTCTGGGGTACCCAGGAGCCACTGTCAATGATGGCAGACATATCGAACACGTCATAACCTAAATCCAAATACCTGTAGTGACGTTTACATGTTGAATAAAGTGTGTGCACACCGTAGTTTGTAATTAATTTACGTTTTTTCATGTAGTTCAATAATTGTCACTCTGTATTTATAGTATTTTTGTTTTCTCAGTATAATTTATGTTCTTGGTGCATTGCTAACAAGTTGTTGATCCTTATGCGTCTCTTTGTGTCATCATGTAAGGACTTCTGAAGGCCACATGGAATTGTGTTAATTGTTGACTAGACTCTATACACCTGCGCACAACTGACGATGAGGCATACCCATAAACACTCTAAGCTTGCAAGTGAAGTACACAAATTTTTTCAATAGTAAGTGAAGATTTTTTTCGAATAGGATGTGTATTCGTCAGGT
Organism: Schistocerca piceifrons; assembly: GCF_021461385.2. Classification (NCBI taxonomy): domain Eukaryota; kingdom Metazoa; phylum Arthropoda; class Insecta; order Orthoptera; family Acrididae; genus Schistocerca; species Schistocerca piceifrons. Next base: position 824,166,182 of record NC_060149.1, on the reverse strand, counting down.
CAAGTGAGCATTGGTGAGCCACATTACCATAGCTCTCAGCCTTCCATAACAAACTCAAGAGCCATGCCAAGGGGCTGCCTAATACTTCGTTGCAAACGAGAACGACGTTTATGCTGCAACATGTGAGTGCGACTTTACCAAAAGCCAGACAGGGATGGCTTAGCTGGGGTGTTTGCTACGCAGTAGAAGGGGCTGCTCCGTGTGAAGTCTGACAGACAACAAAATTGGGATTCCGCTAAGTAAGGAACCCTTGAACGAACTACAGGCATTCCGTTACAAACGAGCAGGTCTGATGTTGTGTTGCTGCTTTCTTGACAAATCAAGAATGCAGACAAACATTTGAAGAATGTGCTGGGGAGCCACAACTCATGGTGTGAAGTACTACAACATGGAATACATTACAACAAGATGGGAGTTCCTGGGCTACACACCAGGCACCACAAGATCAGAAATGTTCACCCTGCACAATGATGTGGTTACGCCGTGACAGTCGGTCATTGGGGGAATTGCAAATTGGATCTCCCACAAAGGATTCAGTCAAGTAGTGCGTAGTTGGACAGACAGCAATCAATCGGTCGGGCTGACAGGCAGTGAAGAGAAGTGGTGAGTTAGAGTTTTCAGATGGAGAGCGAGCTGTGATGGGGTAGTAACCAAGCAGAAGAGCCAGCGAGTTTTCTTTCTGGAGACGTGCCAACCTGTCGTCGACTCAGTCTTCGGACTTAGACTGAGACGCCTGCTTTCATTCTAATGTTTATCGTTTGCTTTGTGATACACTCATTTCCCACTCCATGTTGAATGGACGATCTTTGTGGCCCAGCACTTGGGTCTTTAAGTATCCAACTACTTTTCCGTGGCTGACGTCAGCCTCGCCATTCTGCGAGGCAATTACTGTGAACAATAGGCACCGGGATCACAAACACAGTAACACCGCGTCTGCAGCCGTGTGCTACGTGAAGGATTATGGCCGGCAGCCAGCCAACGTGGAGGAAGAAATGAGTTAAGCCACCCAGGTCGTCAGCTCAAAGACGCAGAACAGGAGATGAAAGCTGCTTAATGTCAATTTGCCGCTACACAAGCAATGAGATGCTCGACACAAAAGTGACTCCATCGAGTGCTGAGATAGTCCATTCCCCTTCCTGCTTGTCCAGTTACTGTCTATGCCCAGTCAAATCCACACTGAGTCTTATCTTTGTGTCGATCATATTATAATCATGAAAATGTTTCCATGGGTTAATCTTTCAGTTAATTTGTTTTACTGTAATTTGGCGCACAGTGGGTGGCAATTTTTGTATAAATTTCCATGATTTTTAATTCACCGCAATGTTAAACAATGTTACTCTCAGTGTGATTCTTCTGTTTCTCCCAGAATGTTTCTTGCTCGAACAGTCCACGGGTGTACTGCCGCTCCATAGTGTACACGGCAGTACACCCATGGACTGTTCGAGCAATGTTACTCTCCGTGAGGGAGGCGATTGAGGAATAAAAGCGCCGTTAATCATTTTTTCTCTCTTGTGAGAAACTGGTGGTTGAAGATGTGATGGCGTACGCTGGCGCCAGCACTCCCTGCGGCATAGAGGTTACGAGAGTATCGATAGAGGCCAACGACAAGACTCGCTGGAAACGCGCCGCCAACGCCCTCTCAGCCGTCAGTATTTAGGATCACCACCGCGGACCGAAGGGCCAGTTTACTGAGTTAGTTAGCTAGCCAGTTAGTCAGTTAGTTTAGCCAGTTAATTCGAGCCTGTCACGCCAGTTAGTTCGAGTTTGTACGCCGTGAGAGTTCCAACGAGTCACCGAGATGGAGGCGCAGACTTAGCCTCTTGCACAGAGAGAGGCAACACATAGTAGCCTTATAGTGAACATAGTGTACTTCTACTTCAACAGCATTGAGGCGACTTGGACTATACAGAAGAGAGGTTGTACCACAGCACATACAAACTTATAAGTTAAGTAGCTCTTTGCTTACGAACAAAGAACCCAGTTATTAATTGCGTGCCGTTTGAGTTATAGAACGACGGTACCGGCCACCAGCCAACATCCTCTCCTTGCTTCCCATGGTACAGCTCTACAGAGAAAGCGACTAATGAGAATACAACAGAGGAACCTTGATACTGTCAGGAAGGGACAGCTGTTGCTAGTTGTAAGGGGAGAGAGGATAATTGTTTCTGTAGAGAGGTGAAAATTCCGAAGGCTCTCTAACATCTGGACACGTAGAAACGTTACAAGAGTTGCTTTTATATGATTGTTACATAACGGCAGAGTCTATCTAGCTCCTGAGAAATTCTTCTGTGTCACTAAAAGAAGTGTTATTGTATTTAGCAAATTTATTGACTTCCATTCTAAAAATACAATTCGGGTACTGTCTACCTGTAGCCAAATATCCACTTCCACAGTTTTCATGAACGATTTGATTTGACCGACATTGTAGTGTGATTGGGCCCCTTCACACCTTAGACATTTCTGTTCACTCTGACGCTGCTTACTAGTACGACCATGTCTTAGACAACTACAGCATAGACTACCACTTGGAACATAAGGGCTAACCTCACATCATAATTCACACAAGTTAAAATAGTGAGGGTATGATTGACCGAATGTAAGGACACACATCTCTGATTTCACAACTGATGTAACGTTGTTCTGAATTAGGCGTCCTGGCAACTGTCTAAAATCTGTAACTTCAACAGGTTATTAGATGGCGGTAGCTGTTTTAGACAAGAGGAGTGTGCTTGATGACGCTGTAAGATCTCCCGTTGGGAGGGGGGGGGGGAAGAGAGAGCCTGTGAGACACTACGTATTTGCTCGTCCCAAGCGTAGCTTTGCGCCATTACCTGGCAGTGTGGTAGTGGTGTTTCTCGAAGACGCTTGGAGCACGTTGCGAAGTCTCAGAGCAGTCCAGTGTGGCCTCATAACAATGAATACTACTACTACTACTACTACTACTTCGTGATCAGGCCCAGTGGACCGCACGCATCTACAAGTTTCTTCCTCCACTGTATTCTGTCCATTGCTGCTATCCGCCATCTGTTCACATCTATTGACACTTGGTTTAAATCTTCATGGAGTCCATCCCTCCAACGCCTCTTGGGTCTCCCTGGCGGTCTCTTTCCTGTAGGCCGGCCGCGGTGGCCGTGCGGTTCTAGGCGCTTCAGTCCGGAACCGCGTGACTGCTACGGTCGCAGGTTCGAATCCTGCCTCGGGCAGGTTAGTTAGGTTTAAGTAGTTCTAAGTTCTAGGGGACTGATGACCTCAGATGTTAAGTCCCATAGTGCTCAGAGCCATCTTTCCTGTAGGTGTGAAATCCAGAAGCTTCCGAGGCCATCTGTGATCCTCCATCCGGGCCACATGGCTGGTCCACTGCATTGGTTTGGCTTTGACAGTTCCTGCTATGTTGGGCTGCTGGTATAGTTCCTCAAGCTCTTGGTTGTATCAGATCCTCCATTCCCCTGTATCTGCATCCAGAACCGGACCGAAGGTCTTCCGAAGCACTTTTCTCTTAAAAACAAGGAGCTTATGGAAGTCCTGTTTCCGGATACTCCATGTCTCACAGCCATATAGAACAACAGGCTGGATCAGGGTTTTGTACAGTTGAATCTTGAACTGTCTGGAGAGATATCTGGACCGAAGCAGTGGTGTTAGGCTGTGGTAAGATCGGTTTCCTGCTTGTATTCTGGCATTGATCTCTGCTTCACATGACGAGTTCTCAGTGAAAAGTGTCCCTAGGTATTTGAATTCTTTCACTCTCTTGTAGGACTGGTCCCCAATCTGCAGTAATTGTAGATGATCATCAGTCTGACAATGACCACGCGTCATAACGAGGTACTCTGTCTTGGCTTCGTTTATGTTTAGCCCAAATTTGCTGGCAGCCTCCTTTAGTGCTTTGGCCATTTGCTCCAACTCCTCTTCCGACCTAGAGAATAAACATATGTCGTGCTTTGGTCATTTGCTACAACTCCTCTTCCGACCTAGAGTGTAAACAGATGTCGTCTGCATTGGCTAATTATGCCAGACTATTTCCTTCGATTTCAGTCCCTTCGTTCTCTTGGAAGAATGACAGAGAGCAAAATAAAATTATAACCGCGTTTCCAATTACAGGTTCGGACTGCTTATGCAATTACGAGTTACATGTTAGGAGACACAAGGCTGCACACCAATTAATTAAAAAATTGATGAATTTAATCCGCTTATTTATACATTAAAATTAATTTTCCCAAACCAACTGAAGCCACCAATAGCTTGCCTAAGTAGAAGACTATCGAATGGTGGGGGTGGAGCAAATTTCATGATCACCAGTCATTCAGTCCATAAAATACTCCAAGATGGCATAAATCTGAAGAAGTTCCAGTGCCCGTTAGTTTTAAATCCAAGCCAACGCAATGGCTGCACGGAGGGCCACTAACCATTCTCACTGACAGGGAGCTGGCACCACATCCAGGAAAACCAAATTGTGCGTGGGCGGGCCAAACTACCCCTCACCAGGAAGCCTCAGCGACCATTGGCATGTACGCGACCCCCCTTTCTCCCTTTTAATTTGACCACAGGAACCTTTTGCTCTCGAGGGAAGAACACAATTGCGTAGAGTCCGAGGAAACAAAACTACTGAGAGACGAACTCTGAAGCTCACTTTGTCTCTGTTCTTGGTAGACATCTCTTCGTGACTAACACTAGTGCTGTGGGTGCTGTCTTTTTTTGCGATATTTGTGATGTTTTCCACCACCTTGGAAGCAACCATGCACTATCTCGTTCAGCCTTAGCCAAGACGTTCACAGCAGAATGCTCGTTGTACATCCGTCCGTGCAACTTCGAGATTTGCATCGCGAGAAATTAGCTTCACGGAATCTGCATTGCTAAACCGGCAATCTCTGTCGCTGTTCCCCTCACCGCGTGCTCGTCGTTCGTAATTTATCACGGCTCATACTTTCGTTGTCGATTATAAATTCTCAAGGTTGTTTTCTGATTTTCTGATCAACACTCTCTCTCGGTATTGGAAAAGTGATCATTATTTCTACCAACGTTCTGTGTCTTTTAGTGTACATTTGCGTTGAGCCACAGCAACGCTGCATATCACCGATAGTCCAAAACTGTGGGTTGGCAGATTCCCACTTTATGTGATGAAACTGCCTCATTTTTCTGTGTTTCGTTAATAATCTATCAGATTTAATTACCATCGTTACTGGTCTGTAGTCTCCCCCTCTTTCCTTCAATAATCAATGTATTACCACGGCAATTGAATTTCCTGCAGTAGACGAAGAGAGCCGCTACTTACACGGTCCATGGAGCAGAAGTTTATCAGGTGAGGTCAGTTTATCTAATGGTACGAGAAGCAGTGACAAGCATAACTCCCTCACTTCTAGCAATTCAATTCGGCCAAGTTCTCTAACCATCAACAGACTGTGCGACCGTGACAGGATGGATAGGGAATTAATTAATTGCTGACCCGCCATACAGTCCTAATCGCGAGTCACTCAAGTAGATTACATAACGATCCACCCAAGTACGTCTTTAGTCATGCTTGGTCTAACTTTTTGGCGGTGACGGTGTAACGTCGCGAGTCAAACCGCAATTGCATTTTATTGCAGTAAGCTACCTTGAAGTACGGGCTCGTAGCTTTGGAGTCGGTGGCGGTGACAGCTGCTGGTATCTCGGCCTGATTCAGAAATGGTTTAAATGGCTCTGAGCACAATGGGACTTAACTGCTGAGGTCATCGGTCTAAGGCGCTGCAGTCATGGACTGTGCGGCTGATCCCGGCGGAGGTTCGAGTCCTCCCTCGGGCATGGGTGTGTGTGTTTGTCCTTAGGATAATTTAGGTTAAGTAGTGTGTAAGCTTAGGGGACTGATGACCTTAGCAGTTAAGTCCCATAAGATTTCACACACATTTTTTTGGCTGAGGTCATCAGCCCCCTAGAACTTAAAACTACTTACACCTAACTAACCTAACGACGTCATACACATCCATGCCCGAGGCAGAATTCGAACCTGCGACCGTAGCGGTCGCGCGGTTCCAGACTGTAGCGCCTAGAACCGCTCGGCCACTACGGCCGGCGGGCCTGATTAACTCGCACCTGGCGCTAGCACGACCGCGGGAAGCGCTACTTGTGTCAGTTCCAGCGACAGAATATTCAAGCCCTTAAGAATCGTAATAAACCATACTAAATCTTATTCAATTTCGAAAAACTTTGTATTTAGCCTTTTGTTATAAAAAAAGCTAGTTGCAAAATCTCAGCTTTCTGGCTAGGATACTTTCAAAGTTAGAGAAAATTACCAAAAATACCAAAAACCGACACAAGTAAGATTAAAGTTAGTCCGGATACATAACAGTTTGTCCTTTGCTAACAGTTGGAATCATTACTGAAGTTTACACGATGTTAGGTCAGTAAGTTTGAATTTTTATACTTAAATAACGTTCACTAATTTTCGTTTTGGCAACGGCATTGCCGCATTGGATACACCGGTTCCCGTCAGATCACCGAAGTTAAGCGCTGTCGGGCGTGGCCAGCACTTGGATGGGTGATCATCCGGGCCGCCATGCGCTGTTGCCACTTTTCGGGGTGCACTCAGCCTCGTGATGCCAATTGAGGAGCTACTCGACAGAATAGTAGCGGCTCCGGTCAAAGAAAACCATCATAACGACCGGGAGAGCGGTGTGCTAACCACATGCCCCTCCTATCCGCATCCTCAGCTGAGGATGACACGGCGGTCGGATGGTCCCGATGGGCCACTTGTGGCCTGAAGACGGAGTGCTGTATTTTTCGTTTTCGTAATAGAGAATTCAGCAAGAATTAATATCCATTTATTAACTATTTATTTTGTTGTGTAAGCCGGCCAGAGTGACAGAGCAGTTCTAGGCGCTACAGTCTGGAACCGCACGACCGCTACGGTCGCAGGTTCGAATCCTGCCTCGAGCATAGATGTGTGTGACGTCCTTAGGTTAGTTAGTTTTAAGTAGTTATAAGTTCTAGGGGACTGATATCCACAGCAGTTAAGTCCCATATGCTCAGAGCCATTGGAACCATTTTTTTTGTTGTGTAAATAAATGAGAGTAAATGAGAGTGTGTGCGTGGGACATACGTAAAAATTCAATATTATCTCTTGTTAAACATTATGTAACTTGGTCACGGGAAAGTGTGCAACAAGCTGTTGCAACGAAAGCTGTAATTCCCCTTACTTGCTGATGACGTATGTCCAAGTGTGCTTATTTTTGTAAGAAGGCAGCCAGAATAGTTATTTCTAGAGTAATGTTTTTCTAAAGTTATTTCAAGATTAGTTTTCGTTTTGTTTGGTTTGGTGGAACATTTTATTAATATTTGCAGCATAAAATGACGTAAATGCATCTGTGAATGTTGATTGGAGTAAAACAGTTTAGGCACGAATATGATCTTGAAAGATTGATCTGATTGGCTGTTCATTTGATCAGAGTGAAGTCTTTCTCGCGCTCTAGCAAGTAGTACATGCGCTGTGAGCAACGGCATTGAGGCATTCGTAGTCTCGCTGTCGGACGCGCAGGCATGTTGCATGTGTTCGAAAAAATTATATGTAAAATGAAGAAAGTACTATCATTTTGCGCTCGATTTATATCACCGTGAAACCAGATGCATTTACGGACAGATTGTGAAAACTTCAGCTTTGTGAAAGAATTAGTTGGAGAGATAAACGCGTGTGAACTCTCGGCCTTTGTGAAGAATTCCGCGTGGCATATTTCGTAATCGTTTACGGAATAGTTGGCGAGCAACTTCTTTTGAAGAAATCCACTGGAAAGGACCGAATGTAAAACTCATGTTGTAGCTCAGTATAAACTGTGAAAATCGCATAACAATTCGGGTTGAACTTTGGCACGTTTCCGGCTGTCTTGCGTGTGCACTAGATAGTATGAGCTGTGAGATGAGGACAGTGATATTAACTGTTAGTTTTAAATGCGGGCTGATGGCACCTACTTGATTTGGCATCTAAAGCAAATAAAGAACTATTTGCAGAATTTTGACATTTTACTAAGAGATGAAATAATCGCCCTCCATCCGAAAATTGTTGTAAGATAGTTACGTGACATTCAGCTACAGAGTTAATGCAGACTGTGCTGACGTACTGACGATGTTTTTCTTCAACGCAGCTTTTAACATCGTCAGCACAGTATCTACGTTACAGAGAAGCGGGTTGGTGTCCAGACGCCGTACTGAGGTAGGTGGAACTTTTGTGGTTGACAGCCCTATGAAAGAAGTTACCCGAATTTTCACCCAGCAACGCCGCAAGGGGAGTGCAACCTATTGTCCGCTAATCACGTTCAGTGACATGGTTGCTGGACATTTTATTTGTTCCAATCTATCAAAAGCGCTCAGTTCCTTAAGAGAAGACACAGAAATAGTAACTTTACCTGCTGACAAGGGAAGGACTATTGTTTTTACGCCTGCAAATTCTTACTTCGATTAGATGACGATTTTGTTGCGGGACTCAGCATATCATCGTCTTCAGAACTGTCATGTCATGACTTCAGTCATATTCATGCAGTACAACCCGGAAGACATCCGCCCTTCTTCAATCCAGCTAGTGTCCCGAGCATCTTAAAAAAGCTTAAGACTACAAGTGAAAGTCCATTATGACTTTGCGGGCAGCCAAAGATACATAAGGAAGGGATTCCCCTTCGCCCCATTGGAGCAATATAGGCGCACAAACGCATTTTACGCGTCATGCATGCGAAGATAATGTGCCGTTTCTTCGACAGATGTCGACGTTCTCTATAATTCGTGTACTATGATGTTAAGGCCACACTCACTGGCCATGCGCTTTTCTAGCGAGCCAGCGCGTATATTGCCGAGTCACTGTAGCAACAAGTCAGTAACCACCTGAAGATGACGAGCAGCTATCTCGTTGAAATATTGTACAGCTTTCACAACATTATCCGACGCGACACCCGTGAACCACTGAAGCAGTGGCATAGTGCACTACTGGCCATTAAAACTGCTACACCAAGAAGAAATGCAGATGATAAACGGGTATTCATTGGACAAATATATTATACTAGAACTGACATGTGATTACATTTTCACGCAATTTGGGTGCATAGATCCTGAGAAATCAGTACCCAGAACAACCACCTCTGGCCGTAATAACGGCCTTCATACGCCTGGGCATTGAGTTAAACAGATCTTCGATGCCGTGTACACGTACAGCTGCCCATGCAGCTTCAACACGATACCACAGTTCATAAAGAGTAGTAACTGGCGTATTGTGACGAGCCAGTTGCTCGGCCACCATCGACCAGACGTTTTCAATCGGTGAGAGATCTGGAGAATGTGCTGGCCAGGGCAGCAGTCGAACATCTTCTGTATCCAGAAAGGCCCGTTCAGGACCTGCAACATGCGGTCCTGCATTATCCTGCTGAAATGTAGGGTTTCGCAGGGATCGAATGAAGGGTAGAGCCACGAGTCGTAACACATCTGAAATGTAACGTCCGCTGTTCATAGTGCCGTCAATGCGAACAAGAGGTGACCGAGACGTGTAACCAATGGCACCCCGTACCATCACGCAGGGTGATACGCCAGTATGGCGATGACGAATACACGCGTCCAATGTGCGTTCACCGCGATGTCGCCAAACACGGATGTGATCGTCATGATGCTGTAAACAGAACCTGTATTCATCCGAAAAAATTACGTTCTGCCATTCGTGCACCCAGGTTCGTCGTTGAGTACACCATCGCAGGCGCTCCTGTGTGTGATGCTGCGTCAAGGGTAACCGCAACCATGGTCTCCGAGCTGATATTCCATGCTGCTGCGAACTGTTCGTGCAGATGGTTGTTGTCTTGCAAACGTCCCCATCTGTTGACTCAGGGATCGAGACGTGGCTGCACGATCCGTTACAGCCATGCGGATAAGATGGCTGTCTAGTGAAACTAGGACGTTGGGATCCAGCACGGCGTTCCGTATTACCCTCCTGACCCCACCAATTCCATATTCTGCTAACAGTCATTGGATCTCGACCAACGCGAGCAGCAATGTCGCGATACGATAAATCGCAATCGCGATAGGCTACAATCCGACCTTTATCAAAGTCGGAAACGTGATGGTACGCATTTCCCCTTCTTACACGAGGCATCACAACATCGTTTCACCAGGCAACGCCGGTCAACTGCTGTTTGTGTATGAGAAATGGGTTGGAAACTTTCCTCATGTCAGCACGTTGTAGGTGTCGCCACCGGCGCCAACCTTGTCTGAATGCTCTGAGAAGCTAATCATTTGCATATCACAGCATCTTCTTCCTGTCGGCTAAATTTCGCGTCTGTAGCACGTAATCTTCGTAGTGTAGTAATTTTAATGGCCAGTAGTGTAGTTGTGAGGGAATATCCTTATTGAGCGATTTTAAGCGGATCCTTACGTATTTCTAGAACTATCGATAACAATGTGCTTAACATTTCTTTTGGCGGTGGTGATATAGTTAAGCTCACTTTGCGTAACGAAAGAGAGTGCATCTGGCGTCAACGGGAGCAGAGGGACGAGGGCAATGCTCGTTCTCTCGGACATCGCCAAAACTGGAAAAGGAACGTCACAATTTCACTAAGTTTTAGATTCGTTCGCCTCTAACGACCCAGTATCTTGTCAGAGAACAATGAAATCAGAAAAAGTTGTGCTATGGACATTGTGTGTAATAAGTACCTAATGACGTTGCTTTATTATTTGCAAACTCTTTCTGCTTCATGGAAACAATTTGTTATGACCACACACTCATTCCAGCGATATTTCCTTCAGTCGGTCACTTCCCTTGATCCTATCACACGCGAGCAACTTAGCAAGTAATTTCAACCATTATTTCAAATGGTTCAGATAGCTCTAAGCACTATGAGACTTAACATCTGAGGTCATCAGTCCTCTAGAATTAGAACTACTTAAACTTAACTAACCTAAGGACATCACACACATCCATGCCCGAGGCAGTATTCGAACCTGCGACCGTAGTAGTCGCGCGGTTCCGGACTGAAGCGCCTAGAACCGCTCGGCCAAAGCGGCCGGCAACCATTATTTCCAACGTCACTGTGCCTTTGACTACTGCCGCAGAAAATGAACTGCTGTGTTTAGGAGCGGTGGCATAGATCCCCATAAGTTAACTAGTATTTGCAAAGATTGATAATAAATGGATTTAAATTTATTAAATTTGTCGGGAACGCTTTTGCATTGAAGTGTGTGCTGTCTTGCAAAACACTTTACTTTTTCATTGACATAAAGTGAGTCGTGCACATTATTGCAGTCTGCATTTCGCAAATACATTTTAAAGTCTGAAAGCTTCCTACTCCATTTTGAACAAAACTGAGTTTATAACTGATATGACCTCAGTCAAAATGCAGTGAAAATGTTGTCATTTTTACACCAAATTTTGACCCAAGAATTAATATTACGTGACCTGACTTCTGTCAGATTGATGAATTCAGACGCAGGGAATGTTGTCATTGAGCAATGAACAATATAAGAAGAGCAGAGCTTGAACATTACTTTAACAGAATGCAGCATTATAATCACACTTTTTAATTTCCTGGCAAATCTTTAGGTCTTGAAAGGGATTTACATATTGTGAACATGTATTAGCATCAGCTACTTGTGACAAATTAAAATTTGTTTGTGCCAGACAGGGACTCGAATCAGGATTTCCTGCTTGTCATCAGCAATTGCCTTAATCACTTCAGCTCCCGAGAACGACCGCAGTGCCGGTCCAAGCCTGCATATGTCACGCGGTCATAATCCAAATGCTTGCACTTTCGTGAAATGTTGTTTTGGTTCAAATGGTTCAAATGGCTCTGAGCACTATGGGACTCAACATCTCAGGTCATAAGTTCCCTAGAACTTAGAACTACTTAAACCTAACTAACCTAAGGACGTCAGACACACCCATGCCCGAGGCAGGATTCGAACCTGCGACCGTAGCAGTCACGCGGCTCCGGACTGCAGCGCCAGAACCGCACGGCCACCGCGGCCGGCTGTTGTTTTGTATAGTCGTTTTAACCCCGGCAGGCGTATTATACCATTAATGGTGGCAGTGTCTGTGTTTATACAGTAACTTCATTTATTACAATACAGTGGCTTTCAGACATGCATGCAAGTCTGAAGGGCATTGTATTGTAATAAATGCAGTTACTGCACAAACACAGATACTTCGCCATTAATACTAAAATCTATAAGTGTCTTTGTGTTCTGCCTTATAGAAAGAACACGTGACATGAGGGTGTAAGACGCCACTTTGTAACAAGTCTTAGAACATATTCACAAATGAATCTGAAATACATTAATCACACCAAACATATTCAGGATCAGCAATAAGCCTCCAAGTTCACGGAGTAACAACTTACATTATACTGACTGTAAAATGCATGAGAACAATCGGAAATGAAAAAATGTTCTGTGATACTCTGTCACTATTTCGAATGTGTTCCAAATAAAACGTCTTTCTGAAATTAAAGTCTTATTTTGTTTGTCTTTTCACGCACACTCCAAAATACTTTCGTCAGTGCCAATTTATACCTTCTGGTTGATTGCCAAAACAGCTAGATTTGTTAACTTTGGCTTGGACAGTGTAGATCTTAAATAATTTTTAACCAGTTTCAATTTAGAGAAGCTTGCCTCACAGCTAGCACTACTTATGGCAACTGTGTGGAATATTCTCATCGCTATAACTATATTGGACAACGGCCCTGCCGCAGTGGATACACTGGTTCCCGTGAGATCACCGAAGTTAAGCGCTGTCGGGAGTAGCCGGCGCGTGGATGGGTGACCATCCGGGCCGCCATGCACTGTTGCCATTTTTCGGAGTGCACTCACCCTCGTGATGCCAACTGAGGAGCTACTTAGCCGAATAGTAGCGGCTCCAGTCAAAGAAAACCATCGTTAACGACTGGGAGAGCGCTGTGCTGTCCACACGCCCCTCCTATCCGCATCCTTAGCTAAGGATGACACGGCGGTCGGATGGTCCCGATGGGCCACTTGTGGCCTGAAGACGGAGTGCTGTATAACTATATTAGGCAACCATTCTTTAAGTTTCGACTCAAAAATAAACTTTAATAAACCCAATGGGCTGGGATCAATAAGTTCTTTCTTATAGTATGTTCTAGCTACTAAAGCTCATAGACGCACCCACTCAAGCCTAAACTCTTCTCTGTCAATATCTTGAGAATCTTGGTCGACGTTGCATTCCTCATCATCAGTGTCCAGTATTATTGCAGGCCTTAGAAAGGCATATTTTCCGGCCAAATTCTGGAGCTGCTGGAACCTTTCCCAAATTTCAGCAGTTACTCTACCTAACGAAGAAACCATTTTCCGTTTTAAGTAGTCTTCATGTGAAAAACCGGCATCTCTACTTCAATCGCCAGAAATACGCTTCCTCCTTATCCGTCTTGGAGGTTCAATAGAAATGCCAAGTTCTTCACGCAAGTTTTTAGCATAACTTAAAGCCTCGTGAACGAACTCCAATCGCATCTCTTCCAGCACTATTTGTAAGCCGCTTATTTTGTGAGCACACTGATCTACGTTAAGTCCCTCCGTTTGCAAATACTTCTGAACATCATTCACTTCATGCAATACTGGTTGCCAGAGATCCAAGAAATATAGAAACGAAAATGATTGCATCTCGACTCTATTCTATTTCTGTTAGCTTTTACAGCGTTCGCAAAATTTCCTTATAATCATTTTGTGTCATATTTACTGCATCGTCTCTTGCGCTCCACCGTGTTTCCTGAATCCTCTTCAAACTCTACGGCGAAAGCCACTCTGTTAGCATAGCACTTATTGGCTGAAGCATTTAATCTGAAATGAACTTCCTTTCTACGTCAGCACAAAACTCAAAAACGTCTCGATCGAGGTGGCAAAGAAACCATCAAATACAAAAACGCTTCAAGAGTTTCTTAGAAAATCATATTTTGAAGATTTCAACCAGGTGACTGCGCCGTTGAAGAATACGTTCGACAATCATTCTGTAAAATGTTTTAATTCGTCGGGAAAATTTATACTGTTGAATGTCCTAAAGACTCGATAAAATTGTAACATTTTACAAAATGATTTTGATGGAGACAGACTGATAAGCGATAGAGACATGTCTATGCAGCTTTTGAAGAGACAAAATGAACAGGAAAAGGACTTGAGGAAGTTGTGAAGTTTTTAAAAAAATATGAATGCACAAGAGAACTAATTCCAAGGGTTTGTGCATTTTGTTCGCTTGCTTATTACAACTCCTTTAGCATCTTGTTATAAAAAACGAAGTTTTTCTTTTTTACGTCCATTCAAAACTATTTAACGTAAACAATGTTGCAACATCGACACAATCATATTGTTTTGTGCATATTTACTACAATATTACCGATAAACTATATTTAGATGGTTTGTTAAGTACCCTTATTTCGTGACACGCAAAGCGTAGCACAGTTTTTACACTAAGCAGGTGACTTTTTGTACTGAACAACATTTAATAAAATAAATAATATTTTATTAATAATTTTGAATTACATTCACAAGGGGAGACCCTTTTTTTGGACAACTGCCCTCTCGCAAAAAATTTTTTAAAAAAATGAACCACTAGGCCTGATACGCTGTGCTTCAGAATGAGTGTAAAAAGAACTTTCTTCACAAGTTCTGGACATTTGTAGGGAAAAATATCCTTCGATTTTGGTCATTTGCAGACCTTGTTTGTTGGCTTTATGCATTGTATTAGAGCACCCTTGTCTTCTATTGGTAATTACCTGAGGATCTATTCGTAAACTATGTTTTACAAACAGCAGTCAAGTTTTTCAAATGAATGTATTTTATGGACAACTTCAGCCCACAGTAATATAGCATTTGATGTATAGAAATGTGATTCAGGCTCACTTCAGCCTATATCATATGACATAAACAATGGGGTAAAGTGGCCCACTTTTGCATGTTATGTCGACAAGATTTTAAATCAACGTGTTTATGTGGTTTACTTTATGAAAATATTGAAATGAGTACGGATAAAGTTGTAGAAGGTATGAAATTATAAAAAAGAGGCTCAATTACCAACAGTGTGTATCCTTTGCTGATGCGTGTAGAGACGAAAGTTAAGGCTAAACGAAACAAGAATTTTTCGCTGTGGCAAACGAGCCAGAACAAAGCCTATCGTGGCCAGTATATGAACTAACAAATCTATTCGTACTAAAGACACTACTGCTACCTAGCGGAAAATTATACTTCTAACACTCTCATCAGTAACTGCTATCTCTGGCAACAGACCGAAACTTTTTTACTTTTTAGGCTGAAGATAACAATGAGGGCTCAAGTACCTGTAATTTATGGTTTTAGGTCAAGTCTTACAACTCCATTCTGAATCGCTTCCATTTGTCCAATTACCTTGAAGTTCTGCGTAAGTACATATGTAGTCCCGGTGACCATGATCTAATGGCCTTGCAGACAGGATTATCCAGCTTGGCCACTACCTGTCCTCCCCCCTGCTGACATCGAGAAGGGAATACAAAACAATGGAAACATTAAGCCATTTAACAGTTAGGTCATCTCCTTAAAATCTGTGTTAGCGTAATAGCTGGCGTTGCCTGGGTATGTGTTTATTCCAAGCTTCTATTAGTCCATCCCCTTCTTCACCATCTCTCTATCCATTTACTCCTCCACACCCTCTCTCTGTCCACCACCTCCACTCCTCACTCTATCTCCTCGTGCCCATCTCTCTGTCCATTCAGTCCTTTCTCTCTCTCTGCCTCTCTCTTCCTACCCCTGCGTCTCCCAATCTACTCCTCTTTCCTTTCTCTGTCCACCTCCTCCTCCCCCTATCTGTGTCCATCTCCTCCTTTCCCCCCTCCCAGTCTGTTTATCTCCTTCTTACCCTTTTCCCTCCTCGTTATCACGCCCACCCCAATTGGAGGCGAGTGGTTGTTACCGCTGCAGTATTTCTTTCCAGATCGTAACTAACATGTGTACCAAATTTGGTTGAAAACGTTGCTTCGCTTTAGGATGACCCTTTTACCCGTGGCTTTACACGCGTATACACAAGTCAAGTATTTTTCGTACATTTTTAACGTATTTCACACTTATTTGTATACATATTTCACCTGTATCCCTAGTGAGTTTTTCTTTACAGTTTCGTTTCCACGTATCTCAATTTTTATGACGTCATATCGCCTAAAGTATGTGCTGTAAAATAATATAATTTTTCAGGTACATTCAGTGGTATATTTGAATACTGCATGCGAAATGTGTTGCGAACACAGTTGGTAGTCAAGATGTAATAAATTAAAACGTCATGCATGATGTCGAAGTTTTTAGGAATCTCAGAGTTTATGACGTCCTATCTCTTGAACAATGTGTCGTACAATGACATATTTTCTACGTACATATAGCGGTATATGTCAGTACTGTCTGAAAAACGTGTTGCGAATAGAGTTAGTAATGAAGAAGTAATAAATTAAAACGTCACACATCATGCTCTACTTTTCCACGGATCTCAGTATTTATGGCTCTGGGCACTATGCGACTTAACTTCTGAGGTCATCAGTCGCCTAGAACTTAGAACTAATTAAACCTAACTAACCTAAGGACATCACACACATCCATGCACAAGGTAGGATTCGAACCTGCAACCGTAGCGGTCGCCCGGCTCCAGACTGTAGCGCCTAGAACCGCACGGCCATTCCGGCCGGCCTCAGTATTTATGGCATCGTATCTCCTGAACTATATGTCGTAAAATGATACGTTTTTCTAGGTACGTTCAGCGGTAGATACGGATATAGTCTGCGAAAACTGCTGCGAATAAAATTAGTAACAACAAAGTAATGAATTTAAACGTCTTGCGCGATGCGACGGTTTTCACGCATCTCAGTGTTTATGACGTCATATCTCCTGAATTACGTGTTGTATGATATAATTTTTCTGGTACGTTCAGTGGTATATGTGAATGCTGGCTACAAAATGTGCTGCGATAACAGTTAGCGTTGAAGAAGTAATAAATTAAAACGTCATGCTTC
Organism: Schistocerca piceifrons; assembly: GCF_021461385.2. Taxonomy (NCBI): domain Eukaryota; kingdom Metazoa; phylum Arthropoda; class Insecta; order Orthoptera; family Acrididae; genus Schistocerca; species Schistocerca piceifrons. The sequence goes on along the minus strand of NC_060149.1, from coordinate 824,149,224 downwards.
ATGCGGCAGTTTTACTGCATGAACAGAGAAAATGTTTCCTTTCATCATTTTGTTGGGGTCGTCATCGAGAAACAGTTTCCCAAAAATTTTAAGTCATATGTAAAGTTTGTTGCAAGTCACTAAGAGTTCTAATTCTCAAATACTGGATGACTGAAGTGTGGGTATTCGTGAATCATGAGCGAGACTCGTTTTTCACCCCCATCCCCTTGATAAGTAGATGGTTGTTACCCCTGCAGCTATTCTTTCCAGACAGTAAGTGATACGTGTACCAAGTCTGGTGGGAATCGGTCCAGTGGTTTAAGAGGGGATGTGGAACATATGTACATAAATATGTACATCTATTTTTTAAATGTGTATGGATGTGTGTAATTACAGGCTGTTGCAAGGTAAATGGTGAGACCAACTGACACTGAATTGTGATTGTGGTTGCAAGCTCAGCTGGAAACCCAATACACTTATAATTTAAAAATAGTTGAGGTATTGTGTTATTTATGTTTAAGACTTAAGTTTCTGTTTTGCTATACAGTCACTGGCAGTTCTGCGAGATGAACCAAGAGGGAAGAGGGAGAGCGTGCCTCTGCCAATGATGAGTTAGCGGAATGGCTGAGAAGGACGTGCGTCACACAAGAGGAAGGAGAACCTCAGGTCTGGCCACTTGTCCCCAAGTGGGCTCGGCAACTAGCGACAGTGGCAACAGCAGAAGGCTCTTCCTGTCGCAGAAGGGCTGTTCGTCTCGCAGCAGACAACACCTTACAGGTGGCTGCCATTTGCAACTGGGTGTAACCAGCGCACTAACAACCCCTCCCCGCCCCACCCGCATCGCCAGCTCAAGTTCTTGCCGAAGACAGATCTGATCATGGAATTGATGGGGATCGATCTGTAATTGTCAAGTCCTCTGTCCAGTAGTCTAACTAGTGGTTTCATTTAACCAGCGGACAGTGAAAACACACCCGTGCATACACACATTTCTGACACATACACTACGGCTCATTAATTTCAATACACCCTGGTATTTCAGATTTACAACACAAATCAAACGTTATTTCTCACAAAATGTAATTGTATTATCTTCCATATATATATAATACAATCATAATCATTATCTTTTACCTTCATCAAAGTATCCCCCTTTGGATTTAATGACTGCCTCACAAACTCGAGGTATGCTGTCAATTAGTTTTTGTAGGTATAGTGAATCTATATGATTCCACACATCCTTAACAATATTCCAGAAATGTTCCTTGCTGTATATATTAATTTCCCTGATACGTTTGTCCACTTCACCCCAGACCATTTCAATGGGATTACAATCGTGACTTTGGGACGACCATACCATATCATTCAGTACTTTCTGTTTCTCTTTTGCTGCAGTGTAGTTCGTACATTATGCCGACTGATGTTTTGGGTCATTATCCTGTTGTAAGGTGAACCTTTTCCCTATGAAGCGCAATCCACTTCGTATTGCATAATACTGAAGTATGCGGTGGTACTGCTTCTGACCCATACAGCCTTCTATTTTCACAATGTCGCCAGCTCTATATCCGACAAAACATCCCCAAACCATAATAGAACAAAAATGTTCAAATGTGTGTGAAATATTATGGGACTTAACTGCTAAGGTCATTAGTCCCTAAGCTTACATACTACTTAACCTAAATTATCCTAAGGACAAACACACACACCCATGCCCGAGGGAGGACTCGAACCTCCGCCGGGACCAGCCGCACAGTCCATGACTGTAGCACCCAAGACCGCTCGGCTAATCCCGCGAGGCGATAATACAACCTCCTCCGTGTTTAACTGTAGGTAGAACACATTGCTGGGATACCCTTTTCCCTACAAATCGGCGAACAGATATTCTTCTGGTTCAAAAAAATCTCGAACTTCGATTCATCGGTAAATAACACCTTCGTCCACTCTTTCGATGTCCAATTACGATGTTTTACATCCCATTCAAGTCTCTTCTGTTTATTTATGGGCCTTAGAAGGGGTTTTGAGGTCATCAGTCCCCTAGGCTTAGAACTACTTAAACCTAACTAACCTAAAGGCATCACACACATCCATGCTCGAGGCAGGATTCGAACCTGCGACAGCAGTAGCAGCGCGGTTCCGGACTGAAGCGCATAGAACCGCTCGGCCACAGCGGCCGGCTTCAAGCCACTTTCTTTCAGTCTCCTTTATACTGTTGCAACAGACATTGTTGTCGTGTTCATTTCTACCAATTCTGCACGAATATGGGGCGCTGTTTTGAATCTGTTTCTCTTACTGGTAATTCTGATATATTTATCATCACTTTTAGTTGTTTTACGAGGTCATCCTGGTCGTGGTATATCCTTATTGCTACTTGTTGTCTTCTAGTGGTGAAGGGTGTATTGCACTCCCCCTAAAGACACACTACACTGTTTAACAATTTAGCGAATAGATAAACATCCTTGACCAAGTGCTACAACTGCAGCACATTTTTCTATGGATATCTCCACTCGTGGAGCGATACTATCGATGTGCACACTTCAATGTCACGAGGGAACTGATGTGAAGGAACCGGAACCACATATTATGTATGGTAGCAATGCTTGCCGTTCGCTGCGGACATCACGTCACTACAGGGAACAACACAGGTGCACCAAATGCGGCGTCCGTCGACAAAAGGAAAGCAAAAAATGGCTCTGAGCACTATGGGACTTAACAGCTGCGGTCATCAGTCCCCTAGAACTTAGAACTACTTAAACCTAACTAACCTAAGGACATCACACACATCCATACCCGAGGCGGGATTCGAACCTCCGACCGTAGCAGTCGCGCGGTTCCGGACTGCGCGCCTAGAACCGCGAGACCACCGCGGCCGGCAAAAGGAAAGCAAACATATCAGATAGGTACATAACGTTTATGTACACAACATTGTTTGTTGGATACTATTGTATTTCTATGATCACAAACAAAAATCATGACATGTGTACAACTGTTGTACTATTCCTTTGCTTGCTCAACCGTACCCACCGTATTAGACCTTATCTACAGAGAACTAGATGTAATTTATTGGGTGTATTGAAATGAGCGGTAGTGTACTAAGCACAACAGCTTAAGAAGGTGGAATTTAAATATCGCCTGACAACAGCTGTATTCAGGAAAAAGGATAGAGGAAGACGGTGCGATTCCGAACCACGACACGTGAGTGGAAGGACAGGAAGAAAAAAAAATGCAATTAAGAAATAGCTAGGGGCTAGTAAAATAGGTATTACTTTGTGACCAGGTGAAACTACTTTCTACCGGCGTTCTTTGATTGTTACGACAGGCTCATCGTACCAGAGCACATGAAATATTAGTTAACTTTATTACATGAATGAATAAAAGGTTTACTTAACGTTGAAACACTTCTTTGCCACTGGAGTACTGGATGATATACTACTGTGATGGATGACCAAAGCATCTCTCGACGCACTAATTAACAAACTGTTCTCTTGCAGTACAGTATTCAAACACTGACAAAAGTATGTGTCCGTCTGAAACTTTAACTGTCACTCTCCTGCTCGATGATGACGACTGCTGTAGCTGAGGTCTCGAACTGGGGCAGAGCTCTTGCTAGCTCAAGACTATATTGACCCTCGTGTGAGGGCTCTGCTAGGCTTGGTGTTCAGGAGCGCCTCCCATACGTCGTTTTGGATTGCAGTGAGTCCTCGCTGATGTCTGTGGTATCGATTCGGTTTGCCAGCTTTGGTGTGGCAACGCGATCTCTGTACAATGCCGCAATCACAATCTGACCAGACTTCGAGAGAAGAAAGGAAGAAAGATTAACACTGATTATTAAAATGTAAAAGAGACCCATTGGCAGCTCCACAATGGCTCGACAGCCGATTAGATGGTGTTTGGTTTCTCTTCCGATTCAGCCAGTGAATCTCACGATTACTGGAAAGAATGTTGGAGAAGGGAGAGGCAACCCATTATTCTATGAATGAATGTGAATGTCGTGTGAGTAGGGCGTGCCGTTGGGTAGACCGTTCGCCAGGTGCAAGTCTTTCGATTTGACGCCACTTCGGCGACTTGCGCGTAGATGGGGATGAAATGATGATGATTAGGACAACACAACACCCAGTCCCTGAGCGGAGAAAATCTCCGAGCCAGTCGGGAATCGAACCCGGGCACTTAGGATTAACATTCTGTCGCGCTGACCACTCAGCTACCAGGGGCGGACATTATTCTCTGAAACACATTTTATCTAATAGCTCCCACCTAAATAACGCAGTCTTAAAGTAAAATATTTGTTTATCAGTGTGAGGAGGAGGAAAAAGAAGGAAATTTAAAACAGGAATGAAATACTGTTTCTCGAGAAGAGAGAGAAAAACCAGAGGCATTAGTTTTGAAGTAGCAATTTAAGGGACTAAATTCTGTGTATTGTCCCGACTGTGTGCGACTCGAATCTGAAGGAGAGCAAGAAGCTCAATAATTCTGAATAGCGTCACTGAGCGAGAAAGGTGGCTATGCAAATTAAAACTCTAAGGAGAATTTATTTACGGATCCATAAACATTATTATTATGTCTAATATATTTAATTCATATACATTAAAATCTAGAGCCTAGTGGAGTTCCGTTCCAACTAAAGGAAGCATCATAGCTTGTTTGTCGCTAGCAGCTCATGACGAGAGAAGTGAAGGAGTGTTTTTTTAACCCTCTGACCGAACACGCTGAGCTACCGTGCCGGCTGTGATCAGTCAGTAGTGATTTAAATAGTGACCTTCTACTCATAGTTCTGAAAGGGAACCACCCTATCACACACCCCTCAGATTTAGTGGTAAAATGGCCCAGTGGATAGATTCTCAAAAACTGAACGCAGATCAAGCATGAAAACAGAAAGGAGATATACTGAACTGTGAAAGAAATGAAAACAGTGAACAACTCAAGCTTAAGACGTGCAGTATCGGAAGTAGTGTAGCAGCTGCGCCGGCGTGGCTAGTGCGTCATGGTGCTCGAGTGGAAACCAAACAAACCGTGTTCAAAACTCCCTCGTGTCATTTTTTTTCCACAACATTATGTACTGTCCGTCCGGTCACTGGAATGTGTGTTCTCTATCTGTAGTCTTGGCACTTGTCATAATATACACTGGTTGTGGAATATGAGTCATCTAGTAAGAATACGTTACCGTCGGAAGTAAATGTAATAATAGTGAGAGGAGGCGAGATACCACATAGACATCTCACAGAAATGAAAACAACAAATAAATGGGTGTGAATTATGTTATAACAATAGAATTCAAGAGTCAAAACTTCCAGTACGGAATGCAACTTTAAAATCATGTGAATGAAGAAACGAAGACTTTAACCTTGACATGGTCTGCAAGGACTTGGCAGATAGTTTAGGTGGAGCACATAGAAACCGTGTGACTGTGAAACTGTTGCGTTCATTTCTTGCAGCTTATGTGACAAACTATTACGTTTTCATTATTTCCTTGGGAGTGATCACTTTCACATTCATACGAACACCTAAATCGGGCAAGAGGAATATCTCACTCACCAGGCGTACAAATTAGGTGCGTCGATAAGAGATTCCTATCATATGACACATTTACTGTTACTAGTGCCGTGTATGACACATTCGACGTGTCTTCCGTTGGAAGATTCAGTTGACTCATCGCCTTGTCACGAAACGTTTGCGGTTCCCATTCGAAATCCACTTCCTTTCGGCTGATAATAGAGTACTTGTGCAGAATCAACTGTCATTATAGGTCCCTACCTTACACCTCGCTGTTTCAAACGGACGTTAAACCACGACACAGACACAAATTTGAATACAGCGAACAGAGGGGAAAAAACAACGTTGGCACGAGGGAGGTTTGTACCCGGCTCGGCTACATGGGAGTCAAGCAGCGTGGCCACTTACCCACACTCCGCTGCTGCGTGTCGGTGCTGTATATTGTACTTCTTCTCTTGGATCGTCCACTGTTTTTATTTTGCTTTTCTTTCATAGTTTAGTACACCTTCTTCCTGTTTTCATGCTTGATCTGTGTTCACTTTTTGGCGCACTGTCCACTGGGCCCCTCCTATCAATATATCTGAGGGGGATAGGGGGGGGGGGCGGCCCCTGGTTCGAATCCTGCCTCGGGCATGGATGTGTGTGATTTCCTTAGTTTAGTTAGGTTTAAGCAGTTCTAAGTCTAGGGGACTGATGACCTCATATGTTAAGTCCCATAGTGCTCAGAGCCATTTGAACCATATGAAGGGAAGGGGGGGGGGGGGGTGCGATGGGGATCTCCCTTGTGAGCAGCAACAATGGGGTATGAGACAGGGGCCTGCGACTGCTTCTAATGACGTAACGAACTGAGTGCAACGCACAGGCGCAGATGCGACTGCTTTAGCAGGTCACGGTGGCATTTCCAGTTGGTAATGTTGCTGCAGACGTGTAGACCTTCAAACATCCCATATTCCACGCATTTTACACAACAACTGTAAAGAACTGAGAAGGGGAAATTAAATTTCAACAACTCAAGCAGTATCAATGAACCTTAACCGGAAGGCGATTACTTAAAATTTTGCTTCAGTTTCGAGCTCTTGTGAAACATCCAGTCCTGGAACTTGATCTAATGTCTAAAGCACTATCGTTATATCACGTGTCAAAGGACAACAAAGATTCAAAACGAAAAAAAATTGTAACTGCCACACCACTACATATAAATTGCATTTATTTGGAAAATTTCAGTAACCTACGTCTACTGTTGATTGCAAGATGGTTGTACCTAATTTTAGACTAATTATTTGTGGAAATATTTCCTAAAATGACATGTTTTTAAAATGATTTCTTTCACATCTTTATCGCAAGTGCATGTCTCTGAAAAGCGGTAACAGCTGTTATTTCCAGAAGCTGTTTGAACTCTGCCCTATGATTTGTGCTGCTTAGAAACAAACACTCAAAGTCATCTCGCACAAGTGATTCAATCAATTTGCATCTTTCAGTGACAACTGAAAATATGAAGTCAAGTGATTGCTTTATGGAACCTCTGCAAAAACTGAGTAAGTATGGGCTAGTCTCACTGTTAATCCCGTTTGTAGTGAACTCATCAGCACTATCACTAAGTGCTTTACATTTATGGCACACACGTTTCATAAGCAGTGAGATTCGTAACCTCCAACATAGAACAACACACTTAAATCATTTTCAGACATCTCCATTCGTTTGTTTGTTCATGAACGTTGCCTTAAAGTCCTATCAGACACTTGTTCATCAGGTGTTTCTATAGAACTCAGTGTCAGCTCTTTTACACAGAAGCACCAAGCAACACTGATCTCATTTTTAACACACTCACTATTTTCAGTTTCTTTTCGTAGTCTAAGACCTGTGAAACTGGCACATGCTAACACGCACCACACACCTGCCAGTAGCGAACAATCCTACTCTCTAGAGGATCCATCTGAAACCTAATAACAAACATTTACCGCCCATAACAGTGCTGAAAACTTACTCATTTAAATGAATGATTGTTGCTATTGTACTCGCACGTAGCAAGGGGAAAAATGTGTTGGGTGTTAATTTTCCAGTATGTTCAGAAGGAACTGCAAGTGGTGCTACGTTTTTCCAGTGCATCACTAACTTCGCGAAGTTTTTCAAGCATTGAATACTGGCATCAACACTGCGGTCTGGTTCTTGCAAAGGGTCTATCTCTCTCTCCCTGTCTATCTATCTATCTATCTCTTTGAGACGATAAACAGTCTTAGGAAGACGAACGTTCACAAGCCTCCACCACGAAAAAATAATTTGAATAAATTCTGCACTGCCTACGGAACATCACTCTTTGAAAAACAGGTGTAGAGATGGCACGTTCTTTTCATCAAAAAGACGCATTGCCAACGAAACATTTTGACGTTGAATATTTGAGGGATACAATACTGTCTTCGACAATGATGTTGCTAACTTGACTAATTTACCCTCTTCTGAATGATGAGGATCTTTAAGTCTTTCAAACTAGCAATTAAAACTTTAGATGACTCGTGAAAACAAGGAAACAATAACGTTTGTTCCTTATCACGTTGTTTTGACCAATATTGACCTCTACTTTTAAATAGATGAACAGATCAAAAAGCAAAAACCTTTCTCTGTCGGATTAAATTGATAAGGTATGAAATCCCTTATACTGTAACCTCAAAAAAGTTTAAATAAATTAGCTTGATTCTGTTATTATCACTTATCAGTCACAGAATGGTGTACCCCACATCTTTTAGGGTTGTAATGACCTTGAGAGTAAGATCTTTCAGTTTATCTGCATGCGTGTCTTTGAAGGAAAAAGGCCAATCACATCATCATTATCGGGAAATAAAGAAGTCAGCATATATGTCTAGATTTTTGTAGTAACTTCATTGTTTCCCGAGATTCCGTCTAAACGCTCACATCTATACGTAACCTTTGGCGACATATGTATTTCATCTATAAGGAAATTCATAATTTCCTGATGTCGATGTAACCGATTACATTTATCTCTTAAATTAGCGACCTGGTGCGACGTGGCCCGTTTTTATTGCAATCCGACTTAGCTTTTCATATCATCTGAAAGTTTTCTCAGATAAAAAAGATAGGGTAATGATAACACACACGAATTTCTAATGTGGTGGTAAGCATCAGGAAATTGCAAAAATAGTGAAGAAACTCACAGGATATTTCTGGAGAACATCATGGTCGATTAAGTAAACTATTTTCAATTTGTTCCTTTAGAAACTGTAGCTGACTAGTAAAACTTGACTGCTCTGTGTATCTTTCCATACCACTAATGTACTGATCCATTGTAGAGCAAATATTGTCCAGTTTGACATCAATATCCGCAAAGTCAGCATTCAGAAAGATGCTTGTATGCCGAAGCAAGTTCTCTAATGTCGAGTATATGGTGTGAAGTATAACATCAATTTATATCCACCGTAGTTGTTGGAAGGGTACCTTACAGCTATTAAGACGTATTTTGACACTGAAACCTCTCAAAAGTTTTATCGAATATATAGTAAATGAAATATCTTTCACACGAAGTCTGTAAAATAATACGAAATCAGTGCTCTCTCTATGCAGTGGAGACGTGTTCATTATTTTTAATGTTTTTTTCATATACATTTTGCTTCAGCCATAGCAAGCCTGCAAATCACCGTATAGTCCAAAATTCTGAGCTGGCAAATTCCCACTTTATGTAACAAGACTGCCTCACACTTCTTTGTTTCGTTAATACCTTTACAGCACATCGATACGTCGACGATATTCTACGCCCCGTTTTGTTGCCCTTCAAGGCAAGCCCTCCTAGGCTTGCATTCCAACAAGATAATGCCCACTCGCGCACGGGAAGAGTTTCTTCCGCTTGTCTTCATGCTTGCCAAACCATACCTTGGCCAGCAGGGTCGCCGGATCTCTCACCTATTGAAGGTGTTTGGAATATTGTAGCAGGATCCTCCAATCAGCTCGGGGTTTTGACGATCTAACGCACCAGTTCGACAGAATTTGGCATGATATCCCTCAGGACGACATCCAAAAACTCTATGAACCACTGCCAAGCCAAATAATTGCTTGCATAAGTGCCAGAGGTGGACCAACGCATTTTTCAAATGGCTCTAAGCACTATGGGACTTAACATCTGAGGCCGTCAGTCCCCTTGAACTTAGAACTACTTAAACCTACCTAACCTAAGGACATCGCACACATCCATGCTCGAGGCAGGATTCTAACCTGCGACCGTAGCAGCAGCGCGGTTCCGGACTGAAGCGCCTAGAACTGCTCGGCCACAGCGGCCGACAACGCATTATTGACTTGCTCAATTTGTGAAATTCTTTCTCTTGAATAAATCATTCAATTTTTCTGAAATTGTATTTTTTTTTGTCTGTACATGTAAATCACGTATACGGATTTCCGTCCCATTCGCGTATTACTTTCTTGGTGCGTCGTGTTTTTTGTCTTAGAGTGTAATATATCAGAGTTAATTACCATTGTCCGTCTGTCACTAGTCTGTAGTCTCTTCAACTTCCTTTAATTAAATAATTAATTAATTTATCTCGGAAACTGAATTCCTGCAGCAGGAGAAGAGAGCCGCTGCCTCCACTGTCCAGGGAGCAGAAGATTGTAAGGTGAGGTCAATTTATTCTGATGGCAGCGGAACTAGTGAGAAGCAGAGCTCCTTTATTTCTTGTATTTCAACTGCGCCACGCTCTGTAACCATCTGTAGCTTGAAGATCCTCCGTTTGAGTAGCACAAGTATGCGTAGTCGAGAGAGTTGCGACAACATATAAAGCTTCCACTTTCATGTTTACAGCGGCGTGTTTTTCACCCGGCAGTCTCCTGTCGTCTTTTTCAGTTGTTGCCACTTGTAATTCACTTGGACGCTTTCTTGCATTCTTATCTTCTCGTTGGTAGGAAACTGCGATATCTTCTTGTACGTCCACGTCATTTCCGTGTTCGACATGACCGTTCAGAGAAGTACAGGATGACAATTATTGAACTATATGAAAAAAACGTAAATTAGTGCACATACTTTATTCAACACGTAAACGTCACTACAGGTATTCGGATTTAGGTTATGGCATGTTCGGTATGCCTTTCATCATTGGCGTTGATGTGGCGCAGACGAATAGCGAAATTCTGCATGATTCGTTGAAGTGTCGGAACATCGATTCTGTCGATGACCTCCTGAATGGCTGTTTTCAGCTCAGCAATGTTTATGGTGTTATTACTACACACCTTGTCTTTAATATAGCCCCACAGAAAGGAGTCGCATGTGTTCAGATCCGGAGAATATCGCGGTCAATCGAGACCGAAGCCAATACCCCTGTGGTACCCCAGGGACAGAATGCGGTCCCCAGAGTGCTCCTCCTGGACATTAAACACTCTCCTGCTTCGATGGGAATAATGGGGACGAAATCATCTTCTGAAACCTTCACGTACCGTTCGGTAGTCTCCGTGCCATCAGGGAATATCGCACATACACTCCTGGAAATGGAAAAAAGAACACATTGACACCGGTGTGTCAGACCCACCATACTTGCTCCGGACACTGCGAGAGGGCTGTACAAGCAATGATCACACGCACGGCACAGCGGACACACCAGGAACCGCGGTGTTGGCCGTCGAATGGCGCTAGCTGCGCAGCATTTGTGCACCGCCGCCGTCAGTGTCAGCCAGTTTGCCGTGGCATACGGAGCTCCATCGCAGTCTTTAACACTGGTAGCATGCCGCGACAGCGTGGACGTGAACCGTATGTGCAGTTGACGGACTTTGAGCGAGGGCGTATAGTGGGCATGCGGGAGGCCGGGTGGACGTACCGCCTAATTGCTCAACACGTGGGGCGTGAGGTCTCCACAGTACATCGATGTTGTCGCCAGTGGTCGGCGGAAGGTGCACGTGCTCGTCGACCTGGGACCGGACCGCAGCGACGCACGGATGCACGCCAAGACCGTAGGATCCTACGCAGTGCCGTAGGGGACCGCACCGCCACTTCCCAGCAAATTAGGGACACTGTTGCTCCTGGGGTATCGGCGAGGACAATTCGAAACCGTCTCCATGAAGCTGGGCTACGGTCCCGCACACCGTTAGGCCGTCTTCCGCTCACGCCCCAACATCGTGCAGCCCGCCTCCAGTGGTGTCGCGACAGGCGTGAATGGAGGGACGAATGGAGACGTGCCGTCTTCAGCGATGAGAGTCGCTTCTGCCTTGGTGCCAATGATGGTCGTATGCGTGTTTGGCGCCGTGCAGGTGAGCGCCACAATCAGGACTGCATACGACCGAGGCACACAGGGCCAACACCCGGCATCATGGTGTGGGGAGCGATCTCCTACACTGGCCGTACACCACTGGTGATCGTCGAAGGGACACTGAATAGTGCACGGTACATCCAAACCGTCATCGAACCCATCGTTCTACCATTCCTAGACCGGCAAGGGAACTTGCTGTTCCAACAGGACAATGCACGTCCGCATGTATCCCGTGCCACCCAACGTGCTCTAGAAGGTGTAAGTCAACTACCCTGGCCAGCAAGATCTCCGGATCTGTCCCCCATTGAGCATGTTTGGGACTGGATGAAGCGTCGTCTCACGCGGTCTGCACGTCCAGCACGAACGCTGGTCCAACTGAGGCGCCAGGTGGAAATGGCATGGCAAGCCGTTCCACAGGACTACATCCAGCATCTCTACGATCGTCTCCATGGGAGAATAGCAGCCTGCATTGCTGCGAAAGGTGGATATACACTGTACTAGTGCCGACATTGTGCATGCTCTGTTGCCTGTGTCTATGTGCCTGTGGTTCTGTCAGTGTGATCATGTGATGTATCTGACCCCAGGAACGTGTCAATAAAGTTTCCCCTTCCTGGGACAATGAATTCACGGTGTTCTTATTTCAATTTCCAGGAGTGTATTATTCCGTGACTGGACATTGCACACGACACAGTCACCCGTTGAGGGTGAAGAGACTTCTCGATCGCGAAATGCGAATTCTCAGGCTCCCAGATGCGCCAATTTTGCTTATTGACGAATCCATCTAAATGAAAATGGGCTTCGTCGCTAAACCAAACCATACTACGGATACTAATTCCCATCATTCCCCGGGGCCAACCGTGCAATTTAAACGTCCTGACGCAAACGGTTCAGAAGTTACGACGATTTTATTTCATATAGTTCAATAATTGTCATCCTGTAACTGCAGCCTTCACTGCTGAGCTCAAGCTTTGAGAAGCTGAATCGCCGTTATTGTACTGAGCCACGGCGTCTTCCACCAAACACGTAGGAGATGTTCTCATAGATTCACGAGGAATACGAGTTTTTAATTCAAAGGCAAAAATGTATATTGAGTTTGCTTCGGAAGAGTTCAACACGGAATGACACAGTGACACATATGGAGAGCCGTCCACAGACACACAAGTTATTTGTGGTGTCCCCAGAGAATTGTTCATGTTATTTAGGAGGACTTGCTGAGAAGTAATGCCTCCGAATTTTTTATTCTGTTCTCAATATAGCTGGAGGCGCTACACGTCATGCATATTACTCGGTCGACAATCCCGCTTCGCTGATGCAAGTAACAACCCTCTGCCGCTAGAGGGCTCCGAATTTTAGCGTGTAAATGGCGGTGTGTGACGTAAATATGTCGGTGCGTGAAACACAGCGTGCTATAATCGAGTATAGAATTCGAAGAGTTCGTCCACACATGGAGCACCCTCGGCTTCTACGTCTACATATATACTCCGTTAGCCACCAAGCGGTGTGTGGCGGAGGGCACTATTCGTGCCAAAGTTATATTTCCTCCCTTTGTTACACTCGCGCATCGCGCGAGGGAAAAACGGCTGTCTGAACCGCTCAGTACAAGCCTTCAGCATGACAATGTCAGACCACACATGAGCCCAGCGACATCTGCATCCATCCGATGCTTTGGGTTCATTGTCATCGATCATCCTCCATACAGTCCCGATATGGCCTCGTTCGATTTTATCTGTTTCAGAAACTTAAAGAACGTCTTCGAGGACTTCACTTTGACAGTGCCTTTCAAGCAGAGGTGAGGCTGTGACTCCGTCAACAAAGTCAAACATCCTACAGTTCTGACACTTCACTCCTTTTCTCTTTCATCAGAAGTCAACAGAAACAGTCTTTGAGTGCGTTAGCGTGTATAGAATAAATGAATGGGGTAAGGAGTGGACCCTTATTCTATGACAGAGCACAACAGTGTTTAACATGTAAACAAATTGGTTTTAATGCTGAATATTTATTAAAGAAATACACGAATTTACACAGTTTGTGACGTGAACATGTTAGGACAGTTGACAAGATAACGCATCTCTTCCTGAGTAGTCGAAATAACTCTATACACAACAATATCAAATATTAACCAGAAGTTTCTTTACAAATTTAATCTTACTACTACGTCAAGAAGTTGGCCAATATTACGACAAATCATCCGATTCTGGTTCTAAGTTCGGTACTATTTAGTCTACAATCAAGTCTATGGAGGATGGTTGGCCTTTTGTGACAATCTGAGCGAAAGGTTACTCAAGGTTGCTCGAGTTCACAGTGGACGCGAGCTGGTGAACCAACAAGTTTACGCCTAGGCTCGCGGTATTTACCTTAGCTGTGATGAGCTGTCGTTTCCATGACTGATCAATCTGCCACCTTACACAGTGACTGTATCGACAAACTGGTCTCTCGTTGGGAGACGTGTTCATCGCCAGAGTGTCAATGTTGAGAAATAAATATGTAGACCTAAAGAATAAAGTAAAATTCCAAGGAGAAATTTCACGGCATTTCGAGGTCAAAACCGGCGTCAGACAAGGAGATGCGCTGTCCCCGGTACTCTTCAACTGTGTTCTGGATAAAGTCATAGCAGAATGGAGAAAACTCACGCAAAAACACGGAGTTGAGAAAGTCCAAATTGGAGGGAAGTGCTACAAAGCCATTGAAACCAACTGTTTTGCCTTCGCTGACGATCTCGCCTGTTTAGCTTACACACAAAAAGACACAATAAAACAAATAGAATTACCTAAAGAAACTGCTGAAAAAGCAGGCTTGCAAATTTCATTTGAAAAGGCAGAAATCATTACAAATATCAAAAATCCACCAAAGAAAATAACTACGAAATACGGGAAAATACAGGTATCTAAACATTTTAAATATCTTGGTGAACTAATTCAGCCCTTGGCAAAAGGTCATCCAGCCTGCAGGCCTAGAATAGAAAAACTAGAGACAGCAACTCACTACAGCAGACAAATGTATTCAAAAAAATGTATATCCAAAAACATTAAACTCAGACACTACCAGACTGTCATTAGACCGCAGATACTATATGCATCAGAAACACTGGCAAATTTTACATACGCAGAACAGATAGAAAATCGTGAAAGAAGAATTGTGAGGACAATTCTTGGACACAGGAAAATAACAGATGATCAAGGCAAGCCTGTATACAGACTAAAAAGCAACAAAGAAGTGTATACGAAGTGCAGCAAAATTACAGACGAAATTAGAAAAAGAAGATGCTCCTTTTATGCTCACATCATGAGGATGAACCCGAATAGGCTTACAAAACAAATATTTTCGTACATTGCAAATCTATTGCAAATCTAAAAAATAAAAATTTATGGTTTATCAACACAGAAAGAGACCTAAAAGAAATGGACATAGAACAGGAAACAATATTTAACAGAAACCTTTTTAGAAAAAAACTGAATTCATTCACGGGTTTCGGTGTGAAAATTAAGAAGACTTGTGGAACTAAATGGTCTGAAGAGAGAAAAGCCGCCTTCAGCGCAAGAATGAAAGAAGTGTGGACTGAGAGAAAGAAGACTTCCCAGAAGCGCAAGAAATAACTGTTTTCACGGTCTTTAACGGCCAAATTTGTATAATAATAATAATAAAGATGTAGAATTTTAATGAAATTGTACTTTATGTGAAAAGCTTTAAAAATTTTCACATTAAAAATTCGGAGCCATTGCTTTTCAACATGTCCTAGTATTAAACGCTTTGCAGATAGTATTAGTTGTAATTTCAAACTTTTCATAAGTGATGCAGGATCTGAGCTGGAATAATCTCGTAAGCTCAGGTGCAAGTAAAGCAAATAGCAGACTTTGCTTGATAGGTGGGATACTACAAAACTTCAGTTTGTTTACGAAAGAGATCACTCACAAAACACTTGTACACTCTGTACTAGAATACTGCTCAAGTGTGTGGGATCCGTATCAGGTCACACCAGCATCGATTTTACACAACCAAGGCTTGTGTGAGTGGAGTGATAGTGCAACGGCAATGCTGAAAATTCTCAACTGAAAATTGGTTCAAATGGCTTTAAGCACTATGGGACTTAACATCTGAGACATCAGTCCCCTAGACTTAGAACAACTTAAACCTAACTAACCTAAGGACATAACACACATCCATGCTAAGCAGGATTCGAACCTGCGACCGCAGCAGTAGCGCGGTTCCGGACTGAAGCACCTAGAACTGCTCGGTCACAGCAGTCGGCATTCTCAACTGACGGACAATAGATAGAGAGGTGTACATTTGGTGCTACAGATCCATAACGAGGATATCTTTAAGGATGAAGTGGAGCACATGACAAAAAAAGTACCGGATAGTTATGATTTAAGTCCAGCTACTCACAGAGATCTAGTGTGGGCTGTAATTATCGTACAGCAGCGAAACTTGCTAGATATTCTAATACGTCAAGGCGGGCCACTTACGCTGGAAAAGCGTAGTTCCAATTTCGGCCACCAGGAGCAAATCTGACGCTGTGAATGCAAGCAAAACGTACGAAATGTTTGCATATGTAATGGATTACGGAGGGGACTTGGGCAGAGAAGGTCCAACAAGTGAGACAGGCATAACGTTGATTTCACTATTAACTGCCTCTTACACAATTTGTTCAATATGACCATCGGAGACATCGATGAGGTGCTCTTCAGCGCCATATTTACACCTGGTGGACGAAATTGGAACCATTTTCTCCATCACAAATCGTTCCATGTTATCGCATTAGCACATTTACCAAGTTTCACTGATATACGATAATTAAAGCCCTTACTAGATGTCTGTGAGTAGCTGCACTTTAATTATAACCACCTGGTACACAATACATACTTAGGAGGAAACAGATTGCGCACTTCAGAAAAAGGGGAAAACCTAATATCCTATGACGACAGCATCAATGATCCATAGTTGGAAACGACCAACTCATAGAAATACGTGGGTGTAGCACTTTGTAAGGATATGAAATGGAACGGTCAGATAAGCTTAGTCATAGCTAAAGCAGGTGACAGAATTCGTTTTATTGGTAGAATACTAGAAAAATGCAATCAGTCTTCAAAGGAGATTGCTTACAAATCACGAGCACGTCCCATCCTAGAATATTGCTCAAGGGTGTGTGACCCATACCAAATTGGAGTAACAGGGGATATTGGACGTACACGGAAAAACGCAGCACGAATAACCATAGGTTTGTTTGGCCCGTGGGAGGTTGTCGCAGACATATCGATGAAACGGAACTGTCAAACACTTGAAGATAGACGCAAACTCTCCCGAGAAATCTTACTTACATAGATTCAAGGATCAGCTTTAAACGAATATACTACAATCTGCAATGTATAGCTCTCGGAAGGATCGTGAGGACAAGGTTAGATTAATTACAGCGCACACAGAGACATTTAAACAGTCATTCTTCCCGCGCTCCGTGCATGATTGGAACAGTAAGAAGGCCTAATGACTGATACAACGGGAATTATCCTCTGCCGTGCACACCGCAGTGCTTTGCATAGTATGTAGTATGGATGTGGCTGTAGATATAGGTTCCTTTCACACATTACAAGTGAAATGGTCCTCAAGGGTGTAGAATGAGACAAAAATCTGAAACACATTTCAAGTAAAGATTAATACTAAGCTTGTCACAAACGCGCAGTTGCTTATACACTGAAAAGAATAAGGTAATATTTAGACCGTTGTATCATCATTTATTTGTCTGTTCCCATCTAATAGAAATGAAACTTTCTCCTCATTAACTCATAAAGGAAATGAGGAAATGAATAAGTCCCTGTTCAGTCGAATACTTCCTTTTTTGCTTCGTTCCACATAAATTGCTTCGTCCACACCTTTTAAATATCAAGTGGCAATCTGACAACAAAATCACTACTCAAAAGCGGTAGGGTATTTACATAACGCGATTTCCGTTTGTGGAAGCGGAAATCCGACAATAAAAAAAAAAAATGGCTCTGAGCACTATGGGACTTAACAGAAGGACATCAGTCCCTTATGACTTAGAACTACTTAAATCTAACCAACCTAAGGACATCACACTCATCCATGCCCAAGGCAGGATTCGAGCCTGCGACCGTAGCGGTCGCGCGGTTCCAGACTGTAGCGCCTAGAACCGCTCGGCCATCCGACAATCAACACTGCATTTACAGAACCTATATTGGAGTATTTACATGACAAATCAGAGACGGTAAACCGGATTTGGGAGCATGTTATGTAAGCTTAGTGGGTGAGAGTATCAAAGACAGATCAGTTTGAGAGCATAACGCGTGATAGCACAGCTGAAGTTTTCGTAGGCGCAAGGAAACGCAGAACACAGAAGGTGCGCGCAGCAGGCCCGATCTTGCTTCTCAGCCGCACCGTTGCCCGGTCTCCTCCGGTTCAAACCGAGTTACGCTGCCCTAACTCGATTCCAGGAAAGGCCAAGCACTTCGCGCTAAAGGCTACGTATTAACGATAAGCGACAGCTAGTCAGTGTCGTCGCGCCGCTCAGACCTTCTAACCCTGAGGGGAATTGCCCGCCAGCTCCACGAATAAATATTTGCACGATTTTATTATAGCCGCACAAGAGCTAAAATGTCAAGGCCGTCTATAACTGTATCAAGTGGGTATCAATTTATCGGCAGCAGACAGCTCGGTACTGAGCAGAGTAATTCAATCTAGTGGCAGTAGTAGCACTGACCTGACCTTCAGCCTCGGTTCAGAACCAATTTCTTCGTTCGCTGATACTTGTTCTACAGTTGTGTTCTGATCGTAGACAGTTAACTGATTGTAATGTTAAAGTCTCCGAAGGAAACATACAACTGTAACTAGTTCTCTTTACATCAGGTATGTTACCGGTCGCGTTCTGTTGCTTACACCAGTTTCGTATAGCGTATTACGTGTTTCGAACTAGCTAAGAAGAAAGTAAAAAGTTTCTTTGAGTTTACTGGGCTATACGTACATTTTTTCCGAGCGATTCGTGTCCTACTAGGTGCTGCCTTAATTATGTTTTAGTACAGTACGT
The DNA here is from genome assembly GCF_021461385.2 of Schistocerca piceifrons. Classification (NCBI taxonomy): domain Eukaryota; kingdom Metazoa; phylum Arthropoda; class Insecta; order Orthoptera; family Acrididae; genus Schistocerca; species Schistocerca piceifrons. The sequence goes on along the minus strand of NC_060149.1, from coordinate 824,130,495 downwards.
ACAGACTTCAGAAAGTACACTACTGGCCATTAAAATTGCTACACCAAGAAGAAATGCAGATGATAAACGGGTATTCATTGGACAAATATATTATACTAGAACTGACATGTGATTACATTTTCATGCAATTTGAGTGTATAGATCCTGAGAACTCAGTACGCCGGAGTGGCCGAGCGGTTAAAGTCGCTACAGTCTGCAACCGCACGACCGCTACGGTCGCAGGTTCGAATCCTGCCTCGGGCATGGATGTGTGTGATGTCCTTAGGTTAGTTAGGTTTAAGTAGTTCTAAGTTCTAGGGGACTTATGGCCACAGCAGTTGAGTCCCATAGTGCTCAGAGCCATTTGAGCCATTTTGAACTCAGTACGCGGAACAACCACCTCTGACCGTAATAATGGCTTTGATACGGCTGAGCATTGAGTCAAACAGAGCTTGGATGGTGTGTACAGGTACAGCTGCCCATGCAACTTCAACAGGATACCACAATTCATCAAGAGTAGTGACTGGCGTATTGTGACGAGCCAGTTGCTCGGCCACCATTGACCAGACGTTTTCAGTTCGTGAGAGATTCGGAGAACGTGCTGACCAGGGCAGCATTCGAACATTTTCTGTATCCAGAAAGGCCCGTACAGGACCTGCAACATGCGGTCGTGCATTATCCTCCTGAAATGTGGGGTTTCGCAGGGATCGAAAGAAGGGTAGAGCAACGGGTCGTAACACATCTGAAATGTAACGTCCACTGTTCAAAGTGCCGTCAATGTGAACAACAGATGACCGAGACGTGTAACCAATGGCACCCCATACCATCACGCCGGGTGGTACGCCAGTATGGCGATGACGAATACACGCTTCCAATGTGCGTTCACCGTGATATCGCCAAACACGGACGCGACCATCATGATGCTGTAAACAGATCCTGGATTCATTCGAACAAATGACGTTTTGCCATTCGTGCACCCAAGTTCGTCGTTGAGTACACCATCGCAGGCGCTTCTGTCTGTGATGCACCGTCAAGGGTAACCGCAGCCATGGTCTCCGAGCTGATATTCCATGCTGCTGCAAACGTCGTCGAACTGTTAGTGCAGATGGTTGTTGTCTTGCAAACTTCCCCATCTGTTGAATCAGGGATCGAGACGACTGCACGATCCGTTACAGCCATGTTGATAAGATGCCTGTCATCTCGACTGCTAGTGATACGAGGCCGTTGGAATCCAGCACGACGTTCCGTATTACCCTCCTGACCCCACCGACTCCATATTCTGCTAACAGTCATTGGTTCTCGACCAGCGCGAGCAGCAATGTCGCGATACGATAAACCGCAATCGCGATAGGCTACAATCCGACCTTTATCAAAGTCGGAAACGTGATGGTATGCATTTCTTCTCCTTACACGAGGCATCACAACAACGTTTCACCAGGCAACGCCGGTCAACTGCTGTTTGTGTATGAGAAATCGGTGGGAAACTTTCCTCTTGTCAGCACATTGTAGGTGTCGCCACCGGCGCCAACCTTGTGTGAATGCTCTGAAACGTTAATCATTTGCATATCACACCATCTTCTTCCTGTCGGTTAAATTTCACGTCTGTAGCTCGACATCTTCGTGGTGTAGCAATTTTAATGGCCAGTAGTGTAAGTTACAGACGTTGTCCCACGCTAAGATCATTACACAAGAGTGCTGCATTATCTAAAGAGAGTACATGTTCTGTGCGTCCCGCAGCTATATTTGTACTGTGCTACAGATAACAGGTGCATCACAGTGTGTGAATGCAATAGCGCGCCAAGTGGAAACGTAAAAATTGCTCTGAGCACTATGGGACTTAACTTATGAGGTCACCAGTTCCCTAGAACTTAGAACTGCTTAAACCTAACTAACCTAAGGACATCACACACATCCATGCCCGAGGCAGGATTCGAACCTGCGACCGTAGCGGTCGCGCGGTTCCAGACTGTAGCGCCTAGAGCCGCTCGGCAACCCCGGCCGGAAGTGGAAACGCACTCCAAAATTGAAGTACACGGGACGGTACGATTCTTGTGGACAAAACGTCAAAATTACACACATATTCACCGTGAAATTCTGGCGGTATGTGGACTAAATGCAATGTCGCTTTCAATTTTAGGGTATCGTGCCAATAATTTGATCAAGGCCGCAGAGACGTTAATGATGGTGATCCGCAATTCAGTCCAAATCCAGCACCAAGTGAACAGAAAGAACACGTGTGAGGAAAGAGACTTTCGAATGATGAGAACGTTCACACAGCGGTTCTCGAAGTGCTCCGTGACCAAGGAGTGGATTTCTATCTTCGAGGAACTGAACGACTGGTAGAAAGTTCCGGTCGTGGTTTACAGACATGTGGTGACTACGTTGAAAAATTCTATCATGTATGTGTGTCACATTCAAGTGTACTGCAGAATTTAAAAAAAAAAATTACTTAGCCTGCCGTCATAATGTCTAACTCACTTTTTAAAGACCCCTTGTGAGCTGTTTTGATCTCTTTATAATGTTTTTAGTCTCAGACGTTTATAGTTGCCTATGCGTTGGAGTAACCAGTAATGCTGTCAGATCCTGAACTTAATATTTACGCTGGTTCTCTTCTGGGGTGTGCGAAGAGTTACGCAGAAGTAGGGATACACTGATCAGCCAGAACATTATGACCACTGACCTATCGATATGAACCCGTCCAGGCGATAACAGCGTCACCTGGCGAGGAACGACTGCTAGTCAGACACACGCACGGTGCATGTATTGTCAGTGAGCATGCTGTCCGTGTGTAGAATGGAGATTGACCACCATCTATCTGAGTTTGACCAAAGGCAGATTGTGATGGTCCGGAGGCTCGGCACGAGCGTTTCGGAAACTGCACCACTTGTCAGGTTTTCAACAAGTGCTTTCGTGACTGTCTTCAAGACGTGGAAACTATGTCCAGATGTCATGTGGTTGGGCGGGCACCTCTCATTACAGCTGTCGGACATCGTAGGCTGGACAGACTGGTAAAACAGGACAGGCGGCGAACTGTGGCGCATCTCAGATCAGACTTTAATGCTGGGCAGCGCACAAGTGTGTTTGAACACACAGCGCACCGAACACTCCTAAAGATGGGCCTCCGCAGCCGACGGCCCATGCATGTGCCAATGTTATCACCACGATATCGGAAACTGCGACCGAATGAGCACGTGACCATCGGCACTGGATGTTGGCACTGTGACAGAGCATTCCATGGTCTGATGACTCACCATACCTTCTTCATCATGCAGGTGGGAGGGAGCGAATCCGTCTTCATCCAGGGGAACAGCTCCGTGACACCGGTACTGTGAGGCAAAGACATGCTGGCGGCGGTTTCATTATGCTCTGGGGAACATACACGTGGGTCGAGTGGAGCTCGTGCAAGGCATGATGACGGCAAAGGGTATCGTACAACGTTTGCAGACCACGTACACCCCTTCATGACGATTATATGTTTCCCGACGGTAATGACATTTTTTCAACAAGATAATACGCCATATCATAAGGCCAGGAATGTGATGGAGTGGTTCGAGGAACACAGTGGCGAATTCCAGTCGATGTGCTGCCTCCTCCCCCCCCCTCCCCCCCAACTCACCACATCTGTACCGATCGAACACATCTGGGATGTGACTGGATGTGGCACCAGAGCTCAATTTGTGTGTGCAGGTGTGGTGCCAACTCCCTCCAGCGTCCTGCAAAGGCCTCCTTGTTCCCATGCCACGACGCGTGCAGCGGTTATCCGTGTAGAGGGTGGACTCACCTGTTATTAGGTAGGTATGTTGTATGTTGTATGTGAACCTGGGACCTAGAAACGACGGGGAGGCTCCGTTCCCGCCGCAGCCGCAGTGGTCTACAACCCCACGACGACTGCCGCAGTCCACTTCACCCCTCTGCCGCCCCACACCGAACCCAGGGTTATTGTGCGGTTCGTCCCCCGGTGAACCCCCACAGGGAACGTCTCACACCAGACGAGTGTAACCCCTATGTTTGCGTGGTCGAGTAATGGTGGTGTACACGTACGTGGGGAACTTGTTTGCACAGCAATCGCCGACATAGTGTAGCTGAGGCGGAACATGGGGAACCAGCCCGCATTCGCCGAGGCAGATGGAAAACCGCCTAAAAACCATCCACAAACTGGCCAGCTCACCTGACCTCGACACAAGTCCGCCGGGCGGATTCGTGCCGGGGACCAGGCGCTCCATCCCGCTCCGGATACTAGGAAGGTGGTCATCATGTTCTGGCTGATCAGTGTATATACGAAATTGTACACTGGCGTTCTATGCGTGCGAAGGTACCTCTTCTTAATTATGCTTATTAATTAATAAGTTTATCACTGTCTCAGGAATGAATATGTGACACCGAAATCTTGTTTACGGAGTGCTCTGTTTTCAGTCTTTTCATTTTCTGCTCTTAAAGATTAAAGTTGTTACATCTATTGGCCAACTGTAATTAGGTCCCAGATTTTACACTGTAGAACGTATGTCTGAGGTTCCTATATCTGATGTTTTTCTGCTTGTGTGAAGGTTTTATTTACAGGAGATCAAATATCTGCTTCCATACTATAATTTAGAGTCTCTTGATCATTACTTTTCCGCTGTCACATATCTTTTATCAGTTCCACAAGACAATTTCATTTGCTGTTCAGTAGTTATCGTGTTTCTTATTTTTATAGTCATATCTGTCTCTATTCGCTTTGTTACGCTATGTTAAAAATATGATCAATACATGCTGCTGATTTTGTGTTCCATAGTATGAAATTAAAAGCCCAATAATTTTAGTCTTAGTTGTATAAACAATATGCAGAATTGTAGTGAATGGAAGAACGAGTTCTAAACATACGCTGATGATGGATTTCGTATTCGAGAGTAGCAAATTAATGATTATAGAAAAGGCATTCCATTTTCTGAGTGTCCTTCTGCGAGATCATTGTGGTCGAATACGGATTGTCTCCTTTATTTCACGAGTCCAGCGTTCGCATGACGATGACATGTCATTCAGGGGTGACAGCTGTGACACAATAAGGAAAAGCCCAATGCCAATCGGCTGAAAGCTTAACTCAACAATGAACAGAACTAAGAAACTGAAAAGGAACGCAGCTAATTACAATATCACTAAGTTATATCCCGTCGACATCCATGGAGAAGAAATAAAAATTTTGAGGTTCGCCGATGACATTGTAATTCTGTCAGAGACAGCAAAGGACTTGGAAGAGCAATTGAACGGAATGGATGGTGTCTTGAAGGGAGGATATAAGATGAACATCAACAAAAGCAAAACGAGGATAATGGAATGTAGTCGAGTTAAGTCGGGTGATGTTGAGGGTATTAGGTTAGGAAATGAGACACTTAAAGTAGTAAAGGAGTTTTGCTATTTGGGGAGAAAAATAACTGATGATGGTCGAAGTAGAGAGGATATAAAATGTAGACTGGCAATGGCAAGGAAATCGTTTCTGAAGAAGAGAAATTTGTTAACATCGACTATAGATTTAAGTGTCATGAAGACATTTCTGGAAGTATTTGTATGGAGTGTAGCCATGTATGGAAGTGAAACATGGACGGTTAATAGTTTGGACAAGAAGAGAATAGAAGCTTTCGAAATGTGGTGCTACAGAAGAATGCTGAAGATTAGATGGGTAGATCACATAACTAATGAGGAGGTATTGAATAGAATTGAGGAGAAGAGGAGTTTGTGGCACAACTTGACAAGAAGAAGGGACTGGTTCGTAGGACATGTTCTGAGGCATCAAGGGATCACAAATTTAGTATTAGAGGGCAGCGTGGAGGGTAAAAATCGTAGGGGGAGACCAAGAGATGAATACACAAAGCAGATTCAGAAGGATGTAGGTTGCAGTAGGTACTGGGAGATGAAGAAGCTTGCACAGGATAGAGTAGCATGGAGAGCTGCATCAAACCAGTCTCGGGACTGAAGACCACAACAACAACATATCCCGTCGACCTACATTGGTCTAACAGACGTGCTTCTTTTTCGTCGTACTAAACTATTCCTTAAGTCTGTGACTCGCAACATAAAAAATGGTCATGAGAATATAATATTAACCGAAAATGTTATGTAGTTATCATGAGAAATATTTGTACATAAATTAAAATTTGTTTATTCTTAGTAGTCCAGCTCTGCAATGAAATCGGTTTATTTCTTTACATAAAGTATTTTATAGTTGCACAAGTATTTTACACTTGACTCGAAAAACTTTCGCTCTTATGAACAAACACCAGCCCCTACAATTGGACGTAAGTTGCTGATGAGGTGTGTTACTACGACATAAGATTATAATTAAGCATTAGTGGAAGTAATCATTTTCCGTTTTTGGGAGCAGAAGATGTTCCAGGTTCCCTATGGATGAAGCAAAAACATTTCTGATTCTTGAAACCAACAGGTTTCAGACCCTGTCACCTGAAGAAAACTTTCTGCCGGCCGCTGTGGCCGGATGGTTCTAGGTGCTTCAGTCCGGAACCGCGCTGCTGCAACGGTCGAAGGTTCGAATCCTGCCTCGGGAATGGATGTGTGTGATGTTCTTAGGTTAGTTAGGTTTAAGTAGTTCTAAGTCTAGGGGACTGATGACCTCAGACGTTAAGTCCCATAGCGCTTAGAGCCATTTGCACCATTTGAAGAAAACTTTCTGTGGCTATTTATCCTTTGTCTTTATTTGTATTACAAGTATAGATTTGTCTCTGAGTTAATCTGCGCCATGTCACTAGCGTACCTACGAATGGACAGAGCGTGAAACTCAACCGTCAAGTACCATGCAGCCTAAATGAATCTCAGAGAGCGATAGTGACACTGCTGCCACCCGTTGACGGAACACGTAACAAAATAATGCGAAAATTTTGTTGCTATAAAATGTGCTTTTTTCAGCGGAAACTCGGATATAAGTATACTTGTTTAATGACTGTAGTTGCTGTTATTGTCAACGGATAACATGTGGGGACAAATAAACAAATATGACCTGAGGTACAGGGGCAGACCTCAACTGGCATCTACCAAAAATACTATCAACACGTCGACCAATGATATGGAATTCATTTATTTCCTAGGAGTGTCGTCAGCGCTCGTTCAGTAAAATAGCAAAATAGACTATATAAGGAAAAACTATAGAAAATTTAAGACAATGTAACGGTCTAGTATAGTCAGATGGCTGTTCGCGCAGGCCGAGACAAGGACAGGGATTCACTAAATAACTTGCTACAATCGTGCATAATGTTCGCATTGCATACAACATTCACAGCAGATCGCTAAGAACACTACTGAACGCTCATTGGCTGTCAGAGGACAGTAGTGGGGCAATAGCGGTTGTATGCAACTTCATTAGTGCGAGTTGCCGACATCAGGGGCAAGCATACATTCAGGGGCAGACCTATTGTTCTGCTCCTTGTCAGCCCTTAACCTATTGTTCACTTTTGATTGACATGACCTTAACCTATTGTTCTGCTAAGTGGATTATGACCCCCCCCTCCCCTCTCCCATATGGAAATTGGAGGAAAAAGGACTCCATCTGTGTTGGAGAGAAAGGATATCACGAGAGGTAATTCAAATCAGTGTCAATTACATATCAAAGAATATATGGTTTATTTATAAAATTCAGTTTGCAGGGGTTGGATCTCTCTTGAGTTTGGTGAGAAAAGCTCACATCCAGCATTTACATGTCCTGTTTACATAACTACACTGCTGGAACTGGGAGGTGTCGTCCTGTTGGAAAGTTGTCAAGTGTGAACTCAAGTTGACATGCAGGGACCGACTGAGCTAGTCTACAGTGCGACCACCAGAGGAAATCACACACACCCCACCACTCGAAAATTATTCAAATGGCTCTAAGCACTATGGGACTTAACAGTGAGGTCATCAGTCCCCTAGACTTAGAACTACTTAAACCTAACTAGCCTAAGGACATCACACACATCCATGCCAGAGGCAGGATTCGAACTTACGACCACAGCAGCAGTGCGGTTCCAGACTGAAGCGCCTAGAACTGCTCATCCACAGTGGCCGGCCCCACCCCTCGCCCTCCCCCCTCACCATTATCAGAAAAAATTGGTGGGAAACAGACTCAGTCTGTTCTGGAGAGGAAGTCTCTCATGAAACGAAATTCAAATCAAAGTGAATAATATGCTGACGTGTAGGCTACCCCGCTTGGGTAGTGCTCACGTCTGCAGCCCCTACCCCTATTTACCATAGCCTCCTTTCATCTCACGGCACCAAACAAAGCATCGAGTGGCAGAATTCTGTCAATCAGGAAATTCCAGACTTGCTTCCTGTCTCTGTCCCCCTCAAGAGGCCTCTCCCTGTTTGTCTGTGTGGATCAACGTCTCCAAACATACAAACGGAGGTTTTTATCTCTCTTCAGAATACCGTGTTTCTATTGGATAATGCTGGAGACACAGGAAGAGCAGAGGCATTTTGGTATCAAAAATAGAGTGAAATAATCCATTTGCACTACCCTATCAAATTAATTGTTCAGTAATTTACAGGAGTCAAAAAGACCGCTAACAACGCTCACTTCCACCTTAAAATGATCCTTCTCCATAACAAAACATATTTTCAATGGTTGAGTATCACATGGAAACATAATGCAAATCAAGTAATGAAATTCCTGCCACAAATATATCGTAGCACTAAATATATCCAAGGTCTTGTACGCACCGACGTTTCGGAACACAAACAGCCTCTTCCAACACAAGGTTTCCACTGAACATATCTGGTGAAAAAAATCCTACCAATCGCACAAACTCGTTATCGCGAAGTGTGCGCTATCCACCTACTGCAGGGTAGCCCCGTCCGCGCCGGCCAGAGGAGACCTGCACCCACGCCAGCCAGCCATGCCAGCAGCTACACGCCCATCCCTGGCATCCACATGACTGCTGAACCAAACGCTTAGAAGTGAGAGTGACAGTCAGCGAGCCGTCAACCGATCAATTTACTTTGGGGGAAGAATCTTCCAGTGCAGACACCCATCGTATTTAATATTCTCACACAACACACACGTCCACTTCTGTCACTGCTCAACCAGCTCACTGGTCACTTCACCACCCCCTGCTGCCATGGGCAAGATCACGCAGGTCACTACATTATTTGTACCTAACCACCCGTCACAGACTGAGCTAATCCACAAATTTTGGTCACTAAAGCCTCATGACCACTCATGCCACCAGCTGTGGTGCACAATAAAACAAACAGCTGTGGATTGGATGTATACAGCAGCTCTAACCAAATCCCAGTTTAAAAAAACCACTTTACTCAATCCGAGACAGCGACGTTGTTGACCATACACCTCGAATTTCTCACGTTAAATCTAGATTTCTCCCTTTTATGCAAGTTATTTTCGAAAACAGAAGAAATCAGGGCACCGACGCGTTTTCACATCATTAAAGTATCGTTACTTGTTGTGAAAATCCTGTAGCAGTATGGCATAGGTTATATTTCCTCTAAGTATTCTCTCATCAGGTAAAAAAACCTGTTCTAAACATCTTAATATCTGTTACATCCTGCATCACTGGACTAGAACATTGCCGGCCAGAGTGGCCGAGCGGTTCTAGACGCTACAGTCTGGAACCGCGTGGCCGCTACGGTCTCAGGTTCGAATCCTGCCTCGGGCATGGATGTGTGTGATGTCCTTAGGTTAGTTAGGTTTAAGTAGTTCTAAGTTCTAGGGGACTGATCACCTCAGATGTTAAGTCCCATAGTGCTCAGAGCCATTTGAACCATTTTGACTAGAATATTAAACTCATTTTTGGGTCATGACGGGGTGCTAAGATATACCTCCGTCATAGGATGCCTCCTCACTTTCGAACTCCCTTAAAGTAAACAAATGCATCGCCAGATATGAAGTCTCTTAAGGTAACAGCACAAAGAAGTTGTAAATATCAAGTTTATACTATGTATCACTTTGTAAATTCGGTAATACATCTGATTTTATTACGATGGTCGTCTCTCCCTATCTAGGTGGGAGACTGAAATTTCGTTGAAAGAAATGGCCACAATGAAGAAACGCCTCATTACTGTTCCTACCCCTGAATCATATCCATGGTACCCTAGCCATCGCTTCCGCCTGCCAGGCGGCATGTCTGTGATATCAAGTTGATAGGCTAAATAATGAAATTGATCATGAGAGTCACTTTGCATGGTGAGTAATTTTTTTTGTTCAGCAGTTGGAGTACACTCATCAGGTAGCTGAAATGGAAATCCCTGGAGGGAAGATGATGTTCTATTGAGAACCAACATTTTACGCTGATGGCAAAAGGATTCTACCACTGGCAACATACATTCTGCATAAGGACTGCACTATTAAAAACACGATAACAGCAATTACGTTACTGCCATCCGGCACAAAAGTGATCTTGGTTCTACAGGCACACACAAGAGTCACGATATCTACGAGGATGAGTCAAATGAAAACCTTAAATTTGTAATAGCAAATCGAAATTTCGCGCCGTTATCCTGTAAGTTGGTAAGCGTGCTACAAACAGCGTGCAGAATGGCCTGTAGGAGGCAGCATAGCCCAGATGCACACATACCGTCGCAGTATCAGTATAAAGATGGCCGCCCCACTTGTGACTTGCACCAGGGAAGAACAGCATTCTGTTATTCGATTTTTGCGTAGTGAAGGTGTGAAACCTATTGAAACTCATCGACGAATGAAGGTTCAGTACGGTGATGCATGTTTGTAATAGCAGCAAGTCTACGAATGGAGTAGGAGGTTCGCAAATGGTGTGACTTCAGTGGAAGATACTCCTCGTCCAGGTCAGGCACAACGAGTTGTGACTCCACAGAACATTGCAGCAGTTGAAACGATAGTAAAGGAAAACCGCCGAGTGACACTGAATGACATTGCAGCATGTTTACAGATTAGTCGTGGGTCAGCACACCACATTGTCCATGATGTGCTATAGTTTCACAAAGTGTCTGCAAGATGGGTGCCACAGCAGCTGACTCCTGAAATGAGAGAACGTCGTGTTGATGCTTGTGAAAAACTTCTTTGGTGCTTTGAACGAGAAGGTGATGGCTTCTTTGCAAGAATCGTTACTGGGGACGAAACCTGGGTTCACTTCCACCAACCGGAAACGAAGAGAGCGAGAAAGGAATGGCGCCATTCCTCATCACCAAAACCAAAAAAGTTTCGAACAGAACCATCAGCAGGGAAGGTTATGCTGATTCTCTTTTGGGACGAAAAAGACGTCATTTTGGAGCATTACATGCCTAGAGGGACCACTGTCACCAGTGCAACATACACAGATCTCCTAAAAAATCATTTGCGGCCTTTAATCAAATCAAAGCGACGTGGATTGCTGCCAGCAGGTGTCCTTTTGCAACATGACAATGCAAGATTTCCATATGTCTGGACCACTCAAAGACGCAATGGGAGGAAAGAAGTTCTATTCTGATGAAGAGGTACGCTACGCAGTGCATGAGTGGTTGTGCGGACTACCAAAAGAATTTTTTTCTAAAGGAATTTATGCACTTTGTAAGCGCTGGAGGACTTGCATTGAACGTGGGGAAGATTATGTTGAAAAGTGATACAGCTTTGTACCACTTCTGCCCAATAAATAATACTTAAAAAAATATTTAAGGTTTTCATTTGACTCACCCTCGTATGTTAAAAACTATACGTGCTTTATAAATTAAGTTATGATATTGCATCCTATCTTCCACAACAAATACTACGGCACTGAATATATACAGTGATTGTGGTGTGTGTGTTAACAGACTGAAAGTGCAGGTGCACGTCGCCAGCATTCCAGGCTCACAATAAAGTCACCCTTATCACCGAATTTAGAAAGCAATTCGGCTAAGGAACATGGTATTAAGCTGATATTTGCAACTCTCTGTTGCTGCTGCTAGATATTTCCCGCACTGACAAACAGTATTTGTAAGGCATTCTGTCTTGATACCATGTAGACAGTGTGACAGAGGTTCCGAGATATATCCGTGGGGTTATAGGTGAGGGACGATGATGGTTGATTGAGGATGATCACAAACAGCAGATGGTGTGCTACATGAGGAGTCACTTAAAAATGCAATGCTAGATTGAGGTCGTAAGATATGTACAAAATTCTATGACCAATACATTGGCTAAGGTTAGTTACACTTTCTGGTAGAAATATTGTCTGAAATGTGGAATCAAGTCTCTCCATTCAACCACATACTTGCATTGGATCATGGAAGGTGGACGCTGGGCCTGGTGAAGTGACCAGTGTGCTGGCTGAGCAACAAAAGAAGTGGACGTGTGTGTTACTTGAGAAGATTCAATATGATGGGTGTTTGTACTGGAAGATTCTTCCCCCCATCCAAATTGATAGGTTGAATGATTGCTAACAGTCGCTCCAACGTCTGAGCATTCAGTAGGACAGGTGTGTGGATGCTGGGGGATGGGCATGCAGCTGCTGGCATGGCCAGTGCGGGTGCAGATCTTTCCCAGATGGTGCAGACAGGACTACCCTGCAATAGGCAGATGGTGCATACTTCGCAATTGCGAGTTTGTGTGATTGGTAGTATTATTTCACCAGATATGTTTAGTGGAAACGTTGTGATGGGGGAGAGTGTTTGTGTTCTCAAACATTAGTGCATACAAGGCCTCAGATATATTTAGCACTATGATCTATTTGTGGAATTTCATTATTTGATTTGCATAATGTTACAGTGTGATACTCAAACGCTGAAAATATGTCATATTACGAAGAAGGATCATTGTAAAGTGGAGGTGAGTGTTCTAAGCAGTCTATTTGACTCCTGTAAATTGTTGAACGATTAATTTGATAGGATAGTGCACATGGATTAATTCACTCTATTTCTGATAGCGAAATTGCATCTGCTCTCCCTTTGTCTCCAGCATTAGCCAATAGAAACACAGTGTTCTGAGGAGAGATGATAATCTCCATCTGCATGTTTGGAGACGTTGATCCACATGCAGAAGCAGGGAGTGGCCTCTTGAGGGAGATAGAGATAGGAAGCAAGTCTGGAATTTCCTGATTAACAGAATTCTACCACTTGATGGTTTGTTTGGGGGGCGTGAGATCAAAGGAGGCCGCTATCCACTCTGTGGTATTTAGCAATGTGATCTGTAATTAGGACGTTGGGTGGTTTTGACCTTCGTAGTGGCGCCCTGACGAAAGACATGCATGCGAGAGACCTCAAACAGTGGCTTCTATACCACACTTCATTCCATTCCTTGGTGATTACAGTTATTAGATTATGGGAAGCAGGAGTGAGGGGTGCAGATGTGAGCTGTACCCAAGTGAGGGAGCTCTGTCTCCAGCAAAATGATTAAATCAAGAATATGCATCAATGTATTAGTGTCTTTGATTTGAATTTTGTGTCATGAGGGCCTTCCTCTCCAGCACAGACTGAGTCTTTCTCCCTCCAGTTTTTTCTGGAAGGGGTTGGGAGGCAGAGGACAAAGGGTGGGGTGTGTGTGACATCCTCTGGCGGTGGCAATGTGCACTAGCCCAGTCCATCTCTGCATGTCAAGGTGAGTGCACACACGAAAATTTTCCAACAGGATGATACCTCCAATCTGCAGCAGTGTAATTACATAATTAGGACATATGGTTGATGGATGTGAGCTTTACCCACCAAAGAAAAGAGAGATCAGTCCTCTGGGAATTGAATTTTATGAATAAACAGTATATCCTCTGCTATGTAATTGACACTGATTTGAATTTCTTGTCATGATATCGTTCCTCTGCAACACAGATGGAGTCTTTTTCCCATCAATTTCCAGATGTGGGGCGGGGGAGGGCTTAGGGATTGCTCAGTGAGGGAGAGGTTAATTAATTGATCGATTTAATTAATTAGTTTATTAATTTGACACCAAAAGTATGCTTATATCGGCGAGGGAGAGGGGTGGTAAGAATGGGACTTGTGGCAGGGGGTTTTCTCAAAAGGACAGATTATCCCCAGGGGGTCATAATCCACCTAGCAGAACAATAGGTTACGAAAATGTCAATCAGAAGAGAACAGTAGGATAAGGAGTGACATGGAGCAGAACAATCGGTCTGCCCCTGAGTGTATGCTTGCCTGTGATTCAGACAGCCTGCACTAACAAAGTGGCATACAACCACCATTGCCCTACTACTGAGGGCGCATGATTTAGGTGCACAAAACAAGCATAAACACTGTTCCAGCTTGACGACAAGCGCCGGCACGACGATGAAGAACGGAAGAGCAAAAAGGACTGTGAGACGACGTCAGCCAATAGTAAACTGGCTAGGACGACACCAAGATAGGAGCGGTATCTATGCAAAGAGAATATAAGCGCCGCACCGCCTAACCGCGGTCAATGGAAGACTCGCCGTCATACAAACGCTACAACAGTAACTTATTGTTTTGCTTGCATAGAAATTGTATATACTGAAGGATGCTGCTTATTTCATGTCGCCATTTGCTTGCGACACATCTTTGTGAATACTCAAAGTTAGGTATTTTCAATTCAGCTTACTGTCATAAACTCCATTAATATGATTTGCTTGAATAGTTGTCTAGCGATCCTAGAAAACAGTTTCCTAAGCACCCTTATTAGATGAGTGGGTAGGATACTACAGACTTGACCTCCAACGTTTGTGACTCTAATTATACAGATGTGACAGCTGTATTTTCAGGTAGTTATTTCCCGAATGAAAAATTCGCCCAGGCTTCATGAAATAACCTGAAATGTAGCCCGTCTATTCCTTCTAACTAAATAGATGTATCGTAGTACTCTAATGTCAAGCCCTCAATGAGCCCACTGAAAACTACAAGATGAACCACGGTCACCCTCTATTCTGATTCGCAACAGTGAAAAATCGTATTAATACGCAATCACCAAAACGTGCAACACAAAATACAGAGTACTGCAACGGCTCTCAGACAAAGCACATACACTGCGCTGCGGTTGCCATCGTTGCAGGAATATTCCATTGCATTTAGAGAACCCATACACGAGTTTCATATCAGCCAACTCTCCACCAGTAAATCCATTTATACTGCTATGTATCGCTACTCCACTGCAACACTGCAACTAACACTGCCAGAAAAACAAATCGAGCAGTATTGAATGGAAGCTTGAGAGAGAAGAGTGAAGCGGACATTGCTGTTGTTAGCAGCGAGTATAGTACCGTGAGCGAAAGAAATAAGTTTGTTTCCAGAGAAGAGTTACAGTGCATATTATCAACATTTTCGCTGTTGTGTAGATATTTCCAGTGCAATACAGACACGAAGATAAATTGGGCAAGAAATCAAAATAAGTACCATTAACCTATAACGGGCTATTGGAAACCAAGAGTCCATTATGCCAAAATACCTAGCATATGTCTCTGAATAGTCTCCTGCATGTTGCTGGTGAATTTCAGGTTCAGTCATATAAGACTGCATTCCAGCTAAATGACCACAGGTAACGTTTTCTCTGAGAATTCGGAATTGCAGCTGGATAATGATTTCTTCCCCCCCCCCCCCCCCACCCCCCATGAACCATGAACCTTGCCGTTGGTGGGGAGGCTTGCGTGCCTCAGCGATACAGATGGCCGTACCGTAGGTGCAACCACAACGGAGGGGTATCTGTTGAGAGGCCAGACAAACATGTGGTTCCTGAAGAGGGGCAGCAGCCTTTTCAGTAGTTGCAGGGGCAACAGTCTGGGTGATTGACTGATCTGGCCTTGTAACATTAACCTAAACGGCCTTGCTGTGCTGGTACTGCGAACGGCTGAAAGCAAGGGGAAACTACAGCCATAATTTTTCCCGAGGACATGCAGCTTTACTGTATGATTAAATGATGATGGCGTCCTCTTGGGTAAAATATTCTGGAGGTAAAATAGTCCCCCATTCGGATCTCCGGGTGGGGACTACTCAAGAGGACGTCGTTATCAGGAGAAAGATAACTGGCATTCTACGGATCGGAGCGTGCAATGTCAGATTCCTTAATCGGGCAGCTAGATTAGAAAATTTAAAAAGGGAAATGGATAGGTTAAAGTTAGATGTAGTGGGAATTAGTGAAGTTCGGTGGCAGAAGGCACAAGACTTTTGGTCAGGTGATTACAGGGTTATAAATACCAAATCAAATAGGGGTAATGCAGGAGTAGGTTTAATAATGAATAAAAAAATAGGAGTGCGAGTTAGCTACTACGAACAGCATAGTGAACGCATTATTGTGGTCAAGATAGACACAAAGCCCATGCCTACTACAGTAGTACAAGTTTATATGCCAACTAGCTCTGCAGATGATGAAGAAATTGAAGAAATGAATGACGAGATAAAAGAAATTATTCAGGTAGTGAAGGGAGACGAAAATTTAATAGTCATGGGTGACTGAAATTCGTCAGTAGGAAAAGGGAGACAAGGAAACATAGTAGGTGAATATGGATTGGGGGGTAGAAATGAAAGAGGAAGCCGCCTTGTAGAATTTTGCACAGAGCATAACTTAATCATAGCTAACACTTGGTTCAAGAATCATGAAAGAAGGTTGTATACCTGGAAGAATCCTGGAGATACTAAAAGGTATCAGATAGATTACATAATGGTAAGACAGAGATTTAGGAACCAGGTTTTAAATTGTAAGACATTTCCAGGAGCAGATGTGGATTCTGACCACAATCTATTGGTTATGAACTGCAGATTGAAACAGAAGAAACTGCAAAAAGGCGGGAATTTAAGGAGATGGGACCTGGATAAACTGAAAGAACCAGAGGTTATACAGAGTTTCAGGGAGAGCATAAGGGAACAATTGACAGGAATGGGGGAAAGAAATACAGTAGAAGAAGAATGGGTAGCTCTGAGGGATGAAGTAGTGAAGGCAGCAGAGGATCAAGTAGGTAAAAAGACGAGGGCTAATAGAAATCCTTGGGTAACAGAAGAAATATTGAATTTAATAGATGAAAGGAGAAAATATAAAAATGCAGTAAATGAAGCAGGCAAAAAGGAATACAAAAGTCTCAAAAATGAGATCGACAGAAAGTGCAAAATGGCTAAGCAGGGATGGCTAGAGGACAAATGTAAGGTGTAGAGGCTTGTCTCACTAGGGGTAAGATAGATACTGCCTACAGGAAAATTAGAGAGACCTTTGGAGAGAAGAGAACCACTTGTATGAATATCAAGAGCTCAGATGGAAACCCAGTTCTAAGCAAAGAAGGGAAGGCAGAAAGGTGGAAGGAGTATATAGAGGGTTTATACAAGGGCGATGTACTTGAGGACAATATTATAGAAATGGAAGAGGATGTAGATGAAGATGAAATGGGAGATAAGATACTGCGTGAAGAGTTTGACAGAGCACTGAAAGACCTGAGTCGAAACAAGGCCCCGGGAGTAGACAACATTCCATTAGAACTACTGATGGCCTTGGGAGAGCCAGTCATGACAAAACTCTACCAACTGGTGAGCAAGATGTATGAGACAGGCGAAATACCCACAGACTTCAAGAAGAATATAATAATTCCAATCCCAAAGAAAGCAGGTGTTGACAGATGTGAAAATTACCGAACTATCAGTTTAATAAGTCACAGCTGCAAAATACTAACGCGAATTCTTTACAGACGAATGGATAAACTGGTAGAAGCGGACCTCGGGGAAGATCAGTTTGGATTCCGTAGAAATGTTGGAACACGTGAGGCAATACTAACCTTACGACTTATCTTAGAAGAAAGATTAAGAAAAGGCAAACCTTCGTTTCTAGCATTTGTAGACTTAGAGAAAGCTTTTGACAACGTTAACTGGAATACTCTCTTTCAAATTCTGAAGGTGGCAGGGGTAAAATACAGGGAGCGAAAGGCTATTTACAATTTGTACAGAAACCAGATGGCAGTTATAAGAGTCGAGGGGCATGAAAGGGAAGCAGTGGTTGGGAAAGGAGTGAGACAGGGTTGTAGCCTCTCCCCGATGTTATTCAATCTGTATATTGAGCAAGCAGTAAGGGAAACAAAAGAAAAATTCGGAGTAGGTATTAAAATTCATGGAGAAGAAGTAAAAACTTTGAGGTTCGCCGATGACATTGTAATTCTGTCAGAGACAGCAAAGGACTTGGAAGAGCAGTTGAACGGAATGGACCGTGTCTTGAAAGGAGGATATAAGATGAACATCAACAAAAGCAAAACGAGGATAATGGAATGTAGTCTAATTAAATCGGGTGATGCTGAGGGGATTAGATTAGGAAATGAGACACTTAAAGTAGTAAAGGAGTTTTGCTATTTAGGGAGTAAAATAACTGATGATGGTCGAAGTCGAGAGGATATAAAATGTAGACTGGCAATGGCAAGGAAAGCGTTTCTGAAGAAGAGAAATTTGTTAACATCGAGTATAGATTTAAGTGTCAGGAAGTCGTTTCTGAAAGTATTTGTATGGAGTGTAGCCATGTATGGAAGTGAAACATGGACGATAACCAGTTTGGACAAGAAGAGAATAGAAGCTTTCGAAATGTGGTGCTACAGAAGAATGCTGAAGATAAGGTGGGTAGATCACGTAACTAATGAGGAGGTATTGAATAGGATTGGGGAGAAGAGAAGTTTGTGGCACAACTTGACTAGAAGAAGGGATCGGTTGGTAGGACATGTTTTGAGGCATCAAGGGATCACAAATTTAGCATTGGAGGGCAGTGTGGAGGGTAAAAATCGTAGAGGGAGACCAAGAGATCAATACACTAAGCAGATTCAGAAGGATGTAGGTTGCAGTAGGTACTGGGAGATGAAGAAGCTTGCACAGGATAGAGTAGCATGGAGAGCTGCATCAAACCAGTCTCAGGACTGAAGGCCACAACAACAACAACAACAATGATTTCTTTCCTTATTGTTTAGATTAACAATCAGGTGGCCATTTGTAGATAATTTTTATAGTATTCTTCGTACTAATAATATTCATCTGAAAATGTATGCCTGGGTGTCAGCCGAAATACGAGGGTTGTCCAGAAAGTAAGTTCCGATCGGTCGCGAAATGGACACCACAGTGAAAGCCCGATGACGCTTTGCACAGATGTGTTGGGTAGTGTCTCTAGTATGACCGTCGATCGCATCAAGACGCCCTTTTCAGTTGTGAGCGCACTGTCAGCAAGTAAAGGTCCCTAGAACAACGATGTCTCCCGCCAAGTAGGAGGGCCCGCTGAGAGGCTTCGCCTTAATGAATGCAGCCCATCTAACACAATTGCCACACACTTCCTCCTTCATGGCAATTCTCAGCCCCGCTCTGCAGGGGCAGTGAAGACGCTCCTGCAGCCTTTCTACATCTACATCTACATCTACATTTATACTCCACAAGCCACCTAACGGTGTGTGGCGGAGGGCACTTTACGTGCCACTGTCATTACCTCCCTTTCCTGTTCCAGTCGCGTATGGTTCGCGGGAAGAACGACTGCCGGAGAGCCTCCCTGCGCGCTCGAATCTCCCTAATTTTACATTCGTGATCTCCTCGGGAGGTATAAGTAGGGGGAAGCAATATATTCGATACCTCATCCAGAAACGCACCCTCTCGAAACCTGGACAGCAAGCTACACCGCAATGCAGAGCGCCTCTCTTGCAGAGTCTGCCACGAGTTTGCTAAACATCTCCGTAACGCTATCACGGTTACCAAATAACCCTGTGACGAAATGCGCCGCTCTTCTTTGGATCTTCTCTATCTCCTCTGTCAACTCGACCTGGTAGGGATCCCACACTGATGAGCAATACTCAAGTATAGGTCGAACGAGTGTTTTGTAAGCCACCTCCTTTGTTCATGGACTACATTTTCTAAGGACTCTCCCAATGAATCTCAACCTGGCACCCGCCTTACCAACAATTAATTTTATATGATCATTTCACTACAAATCGTTCCGTTCGCATACTCCCATATATTTTACAGAAGTAACTGCTACCAGTGTTTGTACCGCTATCATATAATCACACAATAAAGGATCCTTCTTTCTATGTATTCGCAATACATTACATTTGCCTATGTCAAGGATCAGTTGCCACGCCCTGCACGAAGTGCCTATCCGCTGCAGATCTTCCTGCATTTCGCTGCGATTTTCTAATGCCGCAATTTCTCTGCATACTACAGCATCATCCGCGAAAAGCCGCATGGAACTTCCGACACTATCTACTAGGTCATTTATACATATTGTGAAAAGCAATGGTCCCATAACACTCCCCTGTGGCACGCCAGAGGTTACTTTAACGTCTGTAGACGTCTCTCCATTGAGAACAACATGCTGTGTCCTGTTTGCTAAAAACTCTTCAATCCAGCCACACTGCTGGTCTGATATTCCGTAGTCTCTTACTTTGTTTATCAGGCGACAGTGCGGAACTGTATCGAACGCCTTCCGGAAGTCAAGGAAAATGGCATCTACCTGTATCTAATATTTCGATGGGAAGTGGTCGATCACCCACAACATAGTCCTAATTGGCTCGTCCTGAGTATCATCTCTGTTCACATGAAACGCTGGATACGAAGACAACACTTGAGCGCAGGTTACACGATATATCCAGCGTAGAGAATTATCGGAAAGCACAGGCGGCTGCCTTCTATGACGATGGTGTTGGAAATTTGGTATAACACTCCGACAAATGTCTAAGTCGGAGCGGCGACTATGTAGAGAAGTGTCTGGAAAGTGTAGCGAACTCTTGTAGCCGGCAGGAGTGGCGGAGCGGTTCTAGGCGCTACAGTCTTGAGCCGCGCGACCGCTACGGTCGCAGGTTCGAATCCTGCCTCGGGCACGGACGTGTGTGACGTCCTTTGGTTAGGTAGGTTTAAGTAGTTCTAAGTCTAGGGGACTGATGATCTCAGATGTTAAGTCCCATAACGCTCAGAGCCATTTGACCCATTTGAACTCTTGCAAATAAAATGTTTCTGATTTTCACTGTGGTTTCCATGTAGTGACCAATCGGAACTTACTTTCTGGACAACCCTCGTATCGAGACAAGAACTCATTATCTAAATACAATCCTAAAAATTCATGAAATACTCATTATGCAGGGGAAAAATTAAGATACACAAGGTACAATTTCACCAACATGTCTACATTTGCAGTGTCGCCGAAGTAAAACTAGCTTGAAAAGTGTTTTAGGCATTTCGTGTTAACGTAGTATTAGAAGCTGAGCATTGAGAGAGAAGCAACGAAAAACGCCTTTGTTTTAATGATTGCCACTCCAGTTCACGTATCACGTCTGTGACACTATCTCCCCTATTTCACCATAATACAAAACGAGCTGCCCTTCTTTGCACTTTTTCGATGTCATCCGTCAGTCCCACCTGATGCGGATCCCACACCGCACAGAAATACTCCAATGCATATTTAATTGAGCCAAACAGCTGGAAGTCGGAAGGTGCTAGATCCAAACTGCAAGGTGGATGAGGAAGCGCAGTCCAATGAAGTTTTGTGAGCTCATCTTGGGTGCACAGATTTGCATGAGACCTTGCGTTGCCATGGTGAAGGAGAAGTTCATTTGCATTTTTATGGCTACGAACACACTGAAGTTATTTCTTCAGTTTCGTGAAGGTAGCAAAATACACTTACAAGTTTATCGTTGCACCATGTGGGAAGGCATCAAACAGAATAACCCCGTCAGAGTCCCAGAAGGTCGTCACCATGACCTTACTGGCTGATGGTGCGACTTTAAACTTTTTCTTCAGAGGAGAGGTAGTGTTATGCCACTCCATGGATTGCCTTTTTGTTTCCAATTCAAAGTGATGAATCCATGTTTCATCGCCTGTGACTATGTTTGACAAAAAATTGTGACGATCAGCGCAAGCAAGTCCTCGCAGATGGGCCTTCGTTGGTCTTTATGGTCTTCTGTTAGGTGCCATTGGTTACACGTCTCGGTCACCTCTTGTTCGCGTTAACGGAACTGTGAACAGTGGACGTTACATTTCAGATGTGTTACGACCCGTGGCTCTATGCTTTATTCGATCCCTGCGAAACCCTACATTTCAGCAGGATAATGCACGACCGCATGTTGCAGGTCCTGTAGGGGCCTTTGTGGATACAGAAAATGTTCGACTGCTGCCCTGGCCAGCACATTCTCCAGATCTCTCACGAATTAAAAACGTCTGGTCAATGGTGCCGAGCAACTGGCTCGTCATAATACGCCAGTCACTACTCTTGGCTGAACTGTAGTATCGTGTTGAAGCTGCATGGGCTGCTGTACCTGTACACGCCATCCAAGCTCTGTTTGACTCAATACCCAGGCGTATCAAGGCCGTTATTACGGCCAGAGGTGGTTGTTCTGGGTATGTCAGTTCTAGTATAATATATTTGTCCAATGAATACCCGTTTATCATCTGCATTTCTTCTTGGTGTAGCAATTTTAATGGCTGGTAGTGTATTACTACCACAGGTCCCATGGAAGCCGAAGTGAATGTCTCTCATAGCATAATACTGTCCCCACCGGGCTGCATCCGTATCGCAGTACGTGATTCTCCTAGATTACTTGCGAATCCGGACACGACCATCGACGTGGTCTGACAAGAAACGTGATTCATCCCATCAGGCGACAGGGGAAACTGATCCATGGTCCAATCTCGACACCGTAATTTACGATGTCCTTGGTCAACATGGGAACACTTAGGTGTCGTCTGCTGCTGAGCCCAATGTTCAACACTGTGCTCTGAAACACTTGTGCGTGGACCAGCACTGTACTCTGTCGTCATATCTGCCACAGACAGCCCTCTATCCTGCTTTACAGAGCGGCCAAGCTCCCGACCTTCACGTTCTACAGTATGATGAAGCGTGGACGCGCAACACCTTGTCGCCTACTCGTGATGTCAACGTCCTTCGACCGCTTTCCACAGATGCTCGCGATAATAGGACGTGAACGGCCGATCTGCTTCGCCATTTCCGAGATACGCGTTACCAGGCGCAGGGCCATAAGAACTCCCCTGTGTCAAAGTCGCTTATATCGGTGGCTTTCCACATTTGTGCCTGTATCGTCCCTAAAATAGTTCCCCATTCGTCTCTGCTCCGATTAGATACTTTTCTTGCCGCACGACGAGCCCATAACGCCACCAGGTGGCGTTCAATCTCGCGGTGACCGCTGGTCATAATTTGGCTCATCACCGAAGCTTTCACTGGATATTCTGAGATGTCACTGTAACACTGGGGATGCTCCCTACAATTACAAGTATTCCTTTCACGTTACCTAATACGGATTTTACGACAACGTCACATTTCATTCAGTTGTGTGGTTACTGCTGGCAATTAAGAGGGTGCGGACCCAGAAAATCCCGGAATTTTCCTTCCTGAGTTTTCTGTGTATTGAAATAGTAGACTTTCCTATCTAAAATAGCGCTTATTGTATTTAGATTAATTCTAAGTATTTGTAAATTGTGTGTGAAATCTTATAGGACTTAACTGCTAAGGTCATCAGTCCCCAAGCTTACACACCACTTAACCTAAATTATCCTAAGGAGAAACACACACACCCATGCCCGAGGGAGGACTCGAACCTCCGCCGGGACCAGCCGCACAGTCCATGACTGCATCTAAGTGTTTGTAAATTATTTTCTAAAAATACGAGGGTTGTCCAGGAAGTAATGCACCGCATTTTTTCCTTAACAATTCTTTATTGAAAATAATGAGAATTACACACACGAAAGAATAGTGTTTTATCTACACACCCTAATTTTCCATGTAATTTCCAGCCCGTTCTATGGCCTTCCTCCAACGTGACGCAAATGTGTGTATGCCCTGTCAGTACCAATCCTTCTCTTGGTGGCACAGCCAGTGCTTCACTGTGTGAATCACCTCCTCATCGTCCTCAAAATGTCTTCCACCAATTGCATCCGTCAACAGCCCAAACAAGTGGAAGTGCGAGGGGGCTAGGTCAGATGCATCAGGTGTGACAGCCGTGGATGGTCTCCCCAACCGCTGCAAATCGTGAAGCTCCGCCGGACCGCCTTCTGATGACCTCAACCCCCGTGCCCAGCGACTAACTGCACATCTGTCGACAGCAGATGCTCCATAGACTTTGCGCAATCGTTTGCGAATTTTCCCCCTTTCTCTGCATCGAGAAATTCAATAACGGCACGTTGCTTGTAACGTATATTACCTACAGACGACATTTAAAACTGTCCTGCAGCTACGCTATCTGTCGCAAGTGATGGAAACTTGGCCCGCTCACTCAGGAGGCTTCAAATAATAAGTACGTAACGTTTGGCATTCGTAGTATTGTTTTCGGCTGAGAAAAAAAATGCGGTGCAGTACTTTCTGGGCAACCCTAGTATGTTAACAAAGAATTTTCGCGATATGTTCTCTGAAGAGAGCCGGCCTCGGTGGCCGAGCGGTTCTAGGCGCTTCAGTCCGGAACCGCGCGTCTGCTACAGTCGCAGGTTCGAATCCTGCCCCGGGCATGAATGTGTGTGACGTCCTTAGGTTAGTTCGGTTTAAGTAGTTTTAAGTTCTAGGGGACTGATGACCTCAGATGTTAAGTCCCATAGTGCTCAGAGCCATTTGAACCTTTTTTTTTTTTTTTTTTTTTGTTCTCTGAAGTCTGCCAGTCAAATTTTTCAGTAAAGAAATGATTTCACAGTCTTAGAAACTTTACTACTTTATGTATACAGACTGAAGCAGCGAGTAAAAATTTGCACCACGCCTGGGAATCGAACCAGAGTCTCCTACTCACGAAGCAGGTGCGTTAGGCACTGAGACACTTTTTTTTTTCATTATGTTCGATGTAGTTCGTTGCGTTTGGTCTGGGCGGACGTCACAAGACATCCGTTGAAGTCGATCGTTGATTCTCTGATCCAGTTTTTTTTTTTATTGCAGAGAGCATGCAGCCCTCTGACCGAACACGCTGGGCTACCGTGCCGGCGTTGGTACAGCAATTCGCACTCGCCTCCTTCCTCTATGCAGAGTTCCACTGCCTCCACAGTTCACTTTAAATTCCCCCTTACACACGAACAGAATTGTTGAGGCTCTCCATGTTCTGGAGTAACACCTTAGCAACGAACGTAAATGGGGATCCAACCTAAAACCCAGGAGGTGATACTTATACAAATGAAATGATTTCACAGTTTCAAAGGCTTTAATGCTCTCATACAGATGTGATTTTATGTATATAGACTGAAGCGGCGAGTGGAAATTTGTACATAAAACCATATCTGTATTAGACCAGTAAAGTCTCTGAACATTGAAATCATTTCATTTTCATAAGTATTGTAGGTAGGCTGTTTAGGTTTTTATGTTGGTAACGCCACGTAGCGCTCTGTATGAAAATCACTGGCTGTGCTGTGTGCAGTCTGTGGCTGGTTGGCATTGTTGAAGTATTCGCTATTGTAGTGTTGGGCAGTTGGATGTGAACAGCGCGTAGCATTGCGCAGTTGGAGGTGAGCCGTCAGCGGTGGTGGATGTGGGAAGAGAGATGGCGGAGTTTTGAGAGCGGATGATCTGGACGTGTGTCCATCAGAGACAGTAAATTTGTAAGACTGGATGTCATGAACTGATATACATATTATGACTTTTGAACACTATTAAGGTAAATACATTGTTTGTTCTCTATCAAAATCTTTCATTTGCTAACTATGCCTATCAGTAGTTAGTGCCTTCAGTAGTTAGAATCTTTTATTTAGCTGGCAGTAGTGGCGCTCGCTGTATTGCAGTAGTTCGAGTAACGAAGATTTTTGTGAGATAAGTGATTCATGAAATGTATAGGTCATTGTTAGTCAGGGCCATTCTTTTGTAGGGATTTTTCAAAGTCAGACTGCGTTGCGCTAAAAATATTGTGTGGCAGTTTAAGCACAGTCATTTATAATATTTCTAAGGGGATGTTTCAGTATCTGCTCTGGTTTCAGGCTGAATCCCCCATTTACAGCCGGCCGGTGTGGCCGAGCGGTTCTAGGCGCTACAGTCTGGAACCGCGCGACCGCTACGGTCGCAGGTTCGAATCCTGTCTCGGGCATGGATGTGTGTGATGTCCTTAGGTTAGTTAGATTTAAGTAGTTCTAAGTTCTAGGGGACTGACGACCTCAGAAGTTATGTCCCATAGTGCTCAGAGCCATTTGAACCATATGAACTAATTTCACAGACAATACGTATGTGGAACGTAGTCCCACAACTGGTGAGCATCAGACTACTGACAACTGTTTCCATTTCAGAGGCTTGGAGTTCGTGACCTGTATTTTTAATTCAGTGCAGAGATGATGTGATTCTGTAACTGAACTTCTTTAAATCTCCAAGAAGGTCCGCGAGTAATAGAATAACGACAGTTCCCTGTAATAATACTGGCAGTGCTACTAGTACTAGTGAGGTTGTGTGTGAGGAGACATCAGCTCCGACATCCGGTTCAAAGAAGCTTCATCGATCTTAGGACCAGTATACTGGTCCAAATTAAATTGTTCATAGTCTCGTCAGTAGTACGCGGCATCTTCGTATCGTTCACAATTGTCACTCAATATCTGACGCTGTTCATATCTGTTATACACTGAAGTGCCAAAGAAACTGGTATAGGCATGCGTATTCAAATACAGAGATATGTAAACAGGCAGAAGACGGAACTGCGGTCGGCAACACCGATATAAGACAATAAGTGTCTGATAGTTGTTAGATCGGATATTGCTCCTACAACGGCAGGTCATCAAGATTTAAGTGAGTTTGAACATGATGTTATAGTCGGCGCACGAGCGATGGGATACACCATCTCCGAGGTAGCGATAAAGTGGAGATTTCCCTGTACGGACATTTCACCAGTGTACCTTGAATATCAGGAATCCGGTAAAACTCCGACATCGCTGCCGCTAGAAAAAGATCCTGCAAGAACGGGACCAACGACAACTGAAGAGAATCGTTGAACGTGACAGAAGTGCAACCCTTCCGCAAATTGCTACAGATTTCAATGCTGCACCATCAACAAGTGTCAGCGTGCAAACCATTCAACGAAACATCATCGATAAGGGCTTTGCGCCTCCTTGGGCCCGGCAACACCTACACTGGACTGTTGATGACTGGAAACATGTTGCCTGGTCGAATTAGTTTCGTTTCAAATTATATCGAGCATATGGACATGTACGGGTATGAAGACACCCTCATGAATACGTCGACCCTGCATGTCAGCAGGGGACTGTTCAAGCTGGTGGAGGCTCTGTAATGGTGTGGGGCATGTGCAGTTGGAGCGATATGGGACTCCTGATACGTCTAGATATGACTTGACAGGTGACACGTACGTAAGCATCCTGTCCGATCACCTGCATCCATTCATGTCCATATGCATTCCGACGGACTTGGGCAATTCCACAACACGACACCCTATACGTCCAAAATTGCTACAGAGTGGCTCCAGAAACAATCTTCTGAGTTTAAACACTTCCGCTAGCCATCAAACTTCCCAGACATGAACATTATTGGGCGTGTCTGGGATGCCTTGCGACGTGCTGTTCAGAAGAGATCTCTATCCCTCGTACTCTTACGGATTTATGGACAGCCCAGTAGGATTCATGGTATCAGTTCCCTCCAGCACTACTTCAGACATTAGTCGAGCCCATTCCATGTCGAGTTGCGGCACTTCTGCGTGCTCGCGGGGGCCCAACACAATATTAGGCAGGTGTACCAGTTTCTTTGGCCCTTCAGTGTATACCGTACCATGCCTGGCAACAACACTAAACACGAATAACACAAATGCACTCTGGTGGCCGTTCTACCTGTCACAGAGAATTTTAACACTAATCATGTACATACCCACCGATGGTGTTTTCGTGTACGAAGATTCGTTCACATCCGACGATGACTCCCGGGTGTTCCACTTTTTTGTCAGATCTCGTAAAAATTTTCAGCTTTGTGCAACATACCAATTTACGTATTGTATCACAGCAGCATCCGTAATATCTCAAAATGTTCAAATGTGTGCGAATTCCTAAGGGACCAAACTGCTTAGGTCAACGGTCCCTAGACTTACACACTTCTTAAACTAACTTATGCTACGAACAACACCCACACCCATGCCCGAGGGAGGACTCGAACCTCCGGCGGGAGGGTCCGCGCAGTCCGTGACATGGCGTCTCAAACCGCGCGGCCAAGTCGCGTGGCGTAATATCTCAAAAAGATAAAAAAAATCATTACCTACAAAATGTGGTGAAAAAGTTGTCTCAGTTTTTTCAGTTGTAAAAATGTACTGAAGCCCCTTTGACAAAAGGGACCAAATATACCTGCTATGCTACTTCAAAGAAATTGCCTTTATAGTGCTTGTAGTGTAAGAGAACATATTCATTAAATATTATTTGGCAGGTGTAGGAGTGTCCGGGACCGCTTAAACGAAGTGATGCGTTCCAGAAGTTTATCACTGACCGTGCAATCACAGATTCCGCGCGCCCCGGAGCTAATATGTGACCTTACACGGCAGGCTGCGTCAGAGCCCAGCGGCCATATACCCGTGTGTGCTCTGCGCAGCGCTGTGCTAGTCTCGTCGAGTTTCGCAGTGACGTCATGCACGTAGCGTGGGAGGCGCTCTGCAAACAGCCGATACGCCCACGCAGCCCCGCTGCACGTCAGCGAGCTGGTATGAAAGTGCTTCCCGCACCTGCTCTCTCGGGTCCGCTGCGTTTAGGTGCTGTGCCGTCGCGATGTCCGCCATAACCATTACTTCTACAATAGGTACTCAAATTTCACGGACGCGCGTTAGCTGGCTGAACGCTTCACAATTTTACTTTAACAGCGCCTGTTTATTGCAGACTTTTATTCTGAACTGAGTGGAGTTGCGTTTACAATAAGAGTACTGTCCACAGCCATAACGTGTGATACCAATAAAACTTGTTTACCTTGCGTATTCTGTCACGCCTTGACGCTACAAAAAGAAAACGTTGTGGGGCACTTCATTTCAAGCACGTAAAATTTCATAGCGCATAAACGATCCAAATGGACCATAAATGGTGTTCATACACTGAGTTTATGTTGGTTTCTATTTCATCAGCCACGGATTCTCATACTGACACCGCAGTGCACCTACTGACTTATGACATTTGCAACTGACATTGCGAACATTTTTATAAGTAACAGCAGCATCCATTCTGTGAATAAAAGATTGAAAAATGAATTTTATTTTGTGAGCACATTCGTAGCTACCATTCAATTAACTGTGCAGCACTCGTCATCATGCATTTTCAGGCTACTCTGACAAGAGCTAAAGCTATTACTGACAAACAATAGGTTTCCAAACAGAAATTTAATGCTATTATCTCGGTAAACTCCCGTTCCCTGCAGGAATGCCTCCGAGCCACTTCATTGAGTTATTCGAGTGTACTCCACTGAAATGATTGGAATAGTAGCCGATATCATTCATAAATAAGTACTTCATGTCTACTTGGTTATGATATTATAACAATAAGTCAACATAGTGCACTGGGAGGTACGAAAGCTGTTTGTTTTAAGAGGGTTAGTACCTCACTCAGTTACCCTAATTTCTATTTTTTTCCCCATATCACGGGAGGTGATCACTGGTACAGTACCTATCAAAGGGTTATTGACTATTGTATTCCAAACAGGAATTTCGGGTAAATCATGATATATGTGTGTGTGTGTGTGTATGTGTGTGTGTGTGTGTGTGTGTGTGTGTGTGTGTGTGGGTGGGTGTGAGTGTATGTGTGTATGTGTGTATGTGATGCACTTATTAAATGTATACGTACATAGACCTAGTCTAATATAAACACAAACCACTTGTTTTATATGTTTACATAAAACTACATTTTCAGTGAGATCGTAAACTATTTCTATAAATCAGTGAACTCTTCCAGAATGTCATGGGATGCGATGAACAAGATAAATATGTAAACAACACATTGTGCAAATAACTATCTATACGACTTTTCCAAATTCCCGGTACTAAAAAGGGAATACAACACCACCAAGAACTCCTTATAAAATTTTGGAACTTACAACATGTGATGCAAATAATTTATTAAAGTTTCAGAGTAATGTCACTAAACTACTGCAAGCAAACGCAAATTTTATTACACTACTCTAAGTTACAGCTCTTTTAAAGTCAAGGCTTCAAATAAAAGTGACATTTGTTTTGTTTTCATGTTCCTGTCGACGTATAGTGTTCACATATCTTGACTTCTGTACGGGAATTGAATATCCGAGAGGCCTTATCGTCTGACATACTTCAATTGTGACAATTCCATCTAAAATGCAGGCTCGATGTGAGGCGACACGTGCTACGCTGCGCAGCAGGAATCCAGAGTGGAGTTTTGTGGAAATAAGGCTCAGCAGAACACATGTAGATTTGAATTACGTTTTATGAATAGCTGAATAGCGAGTGGACGGCAATACTCAGGCACTATAAAAACGCCATGGTTTCGAGCAACTCCGTGCGGGAATTTCTACCACATTTTATGAATGTGCCGAGTTCCCCTCCGCTTCGTAGTCACCAGTATCCAAAGTTTACCCAAAGCCAGTGATCACAAGAGCCTTAAATACAGGCTCGGAAAAAACTGCAAGGAAAACTCACGCTTCTGACTAACAGCAAAGACAGAGAGAGTGTCCACTAACTGCCAAGGAAGGAAAGAACAGTCTGTTCATGTACCCTCTGCTACGCACAGTTCAGTGATTTGCACATTAATGGGAGACGAAAGACCATTTTTATCCCTATTCTGCCAATGCTATTTTACCCTTTGAATAGGTACACTTTTCAAAAGAACTATAAGTGATAAAACAATGAAATTTTACTGCATATATATATATATATATATATATATATATATATATATATATATATATATATATATATATATATATGCCTCAATTAACAAGTAAAATGAACATAATACCTTTCATGGTTTTGAAGAAAAAAATTCTATTCTTTGACTAGTAAAATTTAGCTTTTTTGTACATTAATTATTATAAAACAGTTTCTGGTAGTTTGGTGGTTCTCAATTTACTTCTAATAACTTATTACCATCACCATCTGCAGTACAAATTGACTAGATTTCATGTTTCTAACCCCATTAATTTATCAAATAATGGTACCTGAAACTAAAAAAATGTAGTTTTGAGAAAAATCCATATAAAGTTTAATATTGCAATTCTAGTATAGTTATTGATGAGAATTACTTACCACTAATATTTTCCTGCAACGTACTGAGCATCATCTGAACCATACTGATCTTCTTTTCTTCTCTTGGTCCCTCTTCTTTTCTGTCTGGGTTCTTTTGTGCATTTTAAATTAGCAATTCTGCTTTGCAGATTCTCTCTTTATCTATTTGCACCAAGGATTTTGCAGTATTTCCACTAGATTTTATGCCCAATAATTCCAAAACATCCAGTTTTCTAATTACACCATCATTGAAGCATAAAATAGCATCACAAACAACAAATTTGAGGGTTATAAGCTGAACATATACAGTTTTCGGTAACCGGTTCCAAATGACAGAATTCACACATTCATTTAAATGTTGGGTTTTCCCATGAAGACATTTCTTCAACAAGGTATCTTTACAAAGGTCTCTAAATATGCGTTTAATTTCATTCATTACTGGCACTTCTCCTGTACTTGCACCGAGTGTTAGGATCATTCGCGCAAAGACCGTCCACTGGATTTTCATTTGTGGAAAGTTTATGGAAAAAGATAGCCCACACAGCTTTTTTCATGTTTTCTAAATTCCCTACATTTCTTCTTATGGCCAAGCCATACTAATTCTGTAATCTATTTCAACATTTGTCAGGCGACCTTTACCACCTATCTTCTTAACATATTCCAGTACTATTTTTTACTTTTCTTTCAATAATCTTCTCAACCTGGACCCCATTCTCTTCTGGACATGCCCAATGCACTCTAATTTAGAAATTGTGACTTCAGGACCATAGGGTTGTTCTGCCCATACCCGGTCATAAGCCCTGCTGTCACTGTCCCCAGATTGCACAGAACGCCCGGAAAACCATCATATCTCACGAAAAAATTGTTGTATTTATATAAAACAAAAACTGTTTCACGCAGGAAAGAATAGGAATTTCAAATATGCTAAAATCTAAAAATCGAATTTCTGAAACCCACTTGCCTTCCGTCTCCCCTTAAAGATATGGATTTGGAGTAAGACCATTGTATCATGGTGGGTTTATAGGACTATTAGGACTATCTTGATAACAGTTGTGATTAGAACAACACTGAAGATTTTTAGGTAGAGCTAGGGTGTCGGTTATATGTCAGATCAATCTGCCCAGAAATCTGGCAACAAGTAATAACTTCCCTTCAGGATGAACAGGCACAAATTCCATGCTACGTGTATGAGAACTTAGTATAATGGTTGCAATATTAAGAAATGGTGGTCATGCACAGTATTTGGTACGTGTCGTGTTCAGAATGAACAGCATTGATCGTATGGAATCGTTTGACCATAATTACACTACTGTACTGAAGTGCAATTCATCCCCCTTGTGTCAAAGCAACCCCGCGGAGAGGTGTTAGACGTGTTACGGAAGCGCCATCTGCCAATTTCTTTCGCGCAGAGTACACCAGCCACAATAAGAAACAAATATATTAATCAATGGGAGCCGGCCGGTGTGGCCGAGCGGTTCTAGTCTAGAACCGCGCGACTGCTACGGTCGCAGGTTCGAATCCTGCCTCGGGCATGGGTGTGTGTGATGTCCTTATGTTAGTTAGATTTAAGTAGTTCTAAGTTCTAGGGGACTGATGACGTCAGATGTTAAGTCCCATAGTGCTCAGAGCCATTTGAACCATTTGAATCAATGGGAAATTTAATCAAAGACAAGTACCTGTACGGGTAACGCCCCAATCGTACCGATGACAGCACGAACGCGTCATGACACGACTTCACAAGAGACCAAAAGCGTTGGGAGCCATACTGATGTAGGACAGCTCAACCACTGTCAATAACACACATACTAGCCGTACCTTTTGAACGACAACTGATTTTGCTCATTGGTTGCGCAGTTGGCATACGCAGCATGTTATCTTGTATGGAGAGTCATCGATAGATGTGGAAGAGGCTTTAGACGATCCCAAAGGAGGTGTGTTGGGTCTCTTGCTGTTTATGTTGTTTGTCAAAGACCTGGCAGATAACACTAACAGTAATACCAGATGTGTCGCGGATGATTCAGCTTTTATAATGACGTATTGTTTGAAAAAAATGCACAAACATCTGTACAAGATTTCAAAGTGCTTCAAAGATTGACAACTAACTTTCAATGTTCAGAAACGTAAAACTGTGCACTTCACAAAACGGAAAAACCTAGTAGCCTACGAGTACAATATCAGTGAGTCACAACTCAATCATAATAACGCCTGGGTGCTACAATTTGAGTGGATATGAAGTAGAACAGTCGCGTAGGCTAAGTCGAAGGTAAACCATCTGACGGAATTGGGTTCGTTGGTAGGATACTGAGAAAATTCAATCACTGTACAATGGAGATTGCTTACAAGACGCTCCTCCGACCCAGCCTAGAGTATTTCTCAAGTGTGTGGAACCTGCATCTAATAGGACCGATCAGGAATACTGAAAGCATACCAAATAAAATGGTTCAAATGGCTCTGAGCACTATGGGACTTAACATCTGAGGTCATCAGTCCGCTAGAACTTAGAACTACTTAAACCTAACTAACCTAAAGACATCACACACAACCATGCCCGAGGCAGGATTCGAACCTGCGACCGTAGCGGTCGCGCGGTTCCAGACTGTAGTGCCCACAACCGCTCGGTCACTCCGGCCGGCGCATACAAAATAGCGCAGTACGAATGGTCATAGATTTATTTCATCCATCACGAAGCTGCTGAAAAACATGAAGTGGTAGACGCTTGAAGATAGATGTAAATTATCCCGCGAAAGCCAACATAAAATTTTGAAGAACCAGTTTTAAGTGAGAAACCTAGAAATATACTACAGCGCCCACCCAACGCTCCCGTGGGAATCGTAAAGACAAGTTCAGACTAATTATAATGTACACCGATCCGTTTAAACAATCACTCCTGTGATGTATTGCATAGGACTGAAACCAGATGACCGACCTTATTTCCGTGGATTGTTCGTCTAACCATTTTGATACAATTCGGAGCGATGAACCGGTGCGTTCTCTTGCTGAAGAAACAGGTTTCCAGTGGGATGCTTTAGGTAAACAAACAGACGTAAATTCTCAAAGAGCAAATTTCTATATCGTTCACTCGTGGTAGGTGATGACAGATGTATCAGGTCTATTTCACCACACATAAACGCCCCCAAATGACAACACCTCCTCCACGCATCTTAACGGTGGTCTGTTGACAAATAATGAGTCGACATAGTACACGGAAGCAGCAGAAGTAGGCCTAAAGAGTGCAATATTAGACTAAAAACTTATTTTCCGAACTAAAAGCGTTAGATACTGGGTGTTCAGGGGGAATGGTCAATATTCAGAGATATGACAGAAACATTCGTTTTTCTTATTTTGGTCCATACTGCGTCTTCCTTAAATAATGCAGAGCAAAGAGCTTGCAGTAGAAGAGATTTGTTTCGCAGTATCAAAGGTGTAAAAGTACTCATAGCTCTTAAGGTATGCATTTTAGCATCCATTTTTACTAAACTTGTTTGCTTTGAATGATCTTTCCTGTTATATCCCTGAATATTGATCATTTCTCCTGGGACCCATATATGTGGATGTGGCACCAAATATAAGAGAAGACTTACATGGTGAATTTGACTGGCAGCGATTCCCGATAATACGATGCGTGAAGAAAACAGATACAGACCTAATTAATATGCCATGATATGACCTAATTAATATACGCCGCATTTCTAAGCTGATAGGTCGTTACACGAGGTGCCAGAAGCTACCGAATTCACACATCTGACTCACCGTAAGAGGAAAATTAAGGTAACCTGATTGATTTGAGTGTTTTGTGCATAATAAAGGTGACATTGAAACAAGAAAACAGGCATGGCAAAATTGGCAATCACAGAAAACAGAAGAAAGTAGACTGAATGTCATTACAGTTATAAAACTGGTAGATAAAAATATAAAAAGGATTAAGAAGACACATGAAAAGAAAACTCTCCTCCAAATTGATGAATAATTTACTAAAAACAACACAAGAAGTTTTTACAGAACTTTCAAACAAAGGTTATCAAGATACAAAGCACACATCCACCAATTTCGAGATGTAAATGGGACCATCGCTCACAACAACACGGAAAGCTGCAAAATACTAGCAGGCTACTTTGAGAAACTCTTGAATTGTGAACCCATCCTTGAAAAATTTGTATCCATCCCAAACAACCGTGAGAAGCCGGATTCAGAACCACCGACGACTGAAGAACTACAGAGAGTCATTTCAGAACTTAAAAACAACAAGGCGTCCGGAGAAAATCAAATAGTGGCCGAACTATGGAAACAGGCTGACAAAAATGTAGTTACATCCCTAAAGTGTGTTTTCGATCAAATCTGGGAAGAAGAAGAGATCCCCGCAGAATGGAGAACAACTCTCATTCACCCTAGCCACAAGAAAGGTTTGAAGACAGACCCCAACAATTACAGAGGAATATCACTGCTGGATATAACGTACAAGATTCTTTCCAAAGTCCTTTTGAACAGGGCAGAGCCGCAATTGGATCCGCAAATCGGGGAATACCAGGGAGGTTTTAGAAAGGGTAGATCATGTTCGGAACAAATATTAAACCTCAAAAACATTATGGCATACCAAAAATCAAGGGCAAAGACATACGTAACCTCCTTCATTGATTTAAAAAATGCATATGATTCGATTGATAGAGAATTTCTATTATCAGTCCTGGAAGAAATGGGTTTGGATAAGAAAACAAATAATATTACAAAAGCGACCCTTACAAATACATTTTCGAAAGTTAAATTTATGGGCGAACTATCGGAACCCTTTGAAATAAAAACGGGAGTGCGACAGGGCGATGGGCTCTCACCGTTGCTGTTCAATTGTCCGCTTGAGAAAGTAGTCAGAGAATGGCACACAAATATTAAGAGTGGTATATTGCTGGGTTGCAAAAAGAAGGACCTTAAAGTAAATTGCATTGCTTTTGCAGATGATATGGCCCTGTTTGCTGAAACAATGGAAGAAGCACGGGAGCAAATCCTTGAACTAAAGAAACAAGCAGCTAAAATAGGTCTTCACATCTCCTTTGAAAAAACTAAGATATTGACAAACATCAAGCACTCATGTAAATACCTCAAAGTTCAAGAACAGAGGATTGAAATAGTAAAAGAATTCAAATATCTCGGAGAATGGATTAGTTGGAATGCTAGGGAAAGCAAAGCAATGGAATCCAGAAAAAATAAACTTGAATTGGCCTTCCAACTAACAAAAAATACATACAACAAAAAATCCCTTTCATGGGGGTCCAAAATTACACATTACAAGACAGTGATTAAGCCAGAAGCACTGTGTGCAGCAGAAACACTTAACATGAATTTCAAAGGCCAAATGGAGAAACTTGAGCTAAAGGAAAGAAAAAATTTAAGAAAAATCATTTGGGCAAAAGTTCAAGACAATAAGATTATATACATCAAAAATGAAACTCTCTACAAGAAAATTGAAAAACTTTCAGATTCTATGCGAAAAAGGAGGATAAATTTTTATGGTCATCTTCTCAGAATGAATTCCAACAGATTAACTAAACAAATCTTTGACTTCTTCCGTAACCGAAAAACGAAGCCCAACTGGTTTGAAGAAACTGAGAAAGACCTAGTGGAATTAAAGATTTCAGAAAATTCACTTACTGATCGAACTGCTAAAATAATTACTAAAGATGAAAACATAAGGTTCCAAGACAAATCCACACGAAAGTCCAAACCCTTCATCTCGGAAGAAGAGAGGAGAAGAAGATCAGAAAGAATGAAGAAATACTGGGCCCTAAGAAAAGAACAACACACAAAGAAATGATTGATCCAGCGTACCCCAAAGAGGGTGAAACGAAAGAAGAAGAAAAGGCGACTTGGGTCTTTATGCGATGTCGGTATGTAGCTACAAGGGTACACACATAATGAAGCTCTCAGAAATGTTTTATCATTTTAATAGATGGAATAATTGACCTAAGTGTATAATGAATATTTAAATACTAATTTTCATACCATATACGTCTGTTGGAATAAATTAAATTATCATGTTAAGATAAGCAATAATGAACTGCTAGCAAAAATATATAACAACAGCACTGAGATAATATGTTAAATTTTCATTTTGCTTTATTGGGTCGCCTCTGTGACGAGACCATTATCAGTTAGAATATCTGAAATCATGCGAGATAGAATGTTGCTGTCGTATATCACATTAACAGGGAGGAAAGACTTAACTTTAAGCAAAAAGTCGATGGTGGAAGCACCGGATATTGTAAAAATAACAGTATTAAGGAAGCTTCGGGACCACTTAGATTAAACAGAATACACAAGATGTCATAACAGTGAACTTTCTATACATATTGAAAAAATTATAGGCATCCTTAGGAAAAGAAGAATAGCTTTCTATAATCACATCCAAAGGATGAATTCCAACAGACAGGCAAAAAGACTGTTCACTTATTTCATTATATTAAAAATGGATAATACGTGCTGCAAAGAAACTGGAATGCAAATAGGCGAACTCTGAATTACTCCACAAGATATCGAGGAACGACTGGCACTAAGAACTAAATTGCGACATTCGAATTTTTTTTTATGAAATACCCAAGAAGACTGGAGCAACTTGGACAGAAGAAAGAAGAGAGAAATATCGAGAAATGATGAGTGAAGTGTGGAAGAAAAGAAAGGAACGTTGTCCATATTGGTTTATACGTAAACGAAGAGTACGAAATCACACCACTTGAACAAAACGGTAACAAGCGAAGAAGCAGGGGCACAAAAGACCAGCTCCTGATCGACGAAATGACTCTGGAGAACTGTAAATGACGGAAAACAAATTTATAAATGATCTGGATGACTACAAAGAAGCCTTTGACTCAGTGCCACACCGCTGGATCATATAGTACCTGGTAACGGCAAATACATCAAAAAATATATAGAAAATGCGATGGTGCGTTGTAAAACACAACTATTTGTCGGAAAACGGTGTAGTTAAGGCTTTCTAGGAGAACTCGTTGTCCCCAATGCTGCTCATCATCTTGAAAAAATATGGTTCAAATGGCTCTAAGCACTATGGGACTTAACATCTGAGGTCATCAGTCCCCTAGACTTAGAACTACTTAAACCTAACTAACCTAAGGACATCACACACATCCATGCCCGAGGCAGGATTCGAACTTGCGACCGTAGCACCAGCGCGATTCCGAGCTATCAAACAGCGAAAACGCCTCAGAAAATATTCAGCCCGCTGTAGATGGATGACCTGTAGCTCTTTGTAAAATCCAGTCTCAGCTAGATTCGCAAATTTTCAACAATGATTTCAGTGTGGAATTCAGTTATGACAATTTCTCCACGCTGGCACTGATGAAGGGCAAAATCGTAAAACGTAAAGGCACTGAAATTCCAAATGGACAAACCATCAAGTGCAACCAGCCAGAAGCCAAGAAATACCTAGGCATTTTGCAATTTGACAACATCCAGCATGGGCACGAAAAAAGTGTGGCCAACAAGAGTACACCCAAGGGGTCAGGAAAATTTTGAAAAGCAAATTGATTGGTGGCAATACCATAAAGGCAACCAATAACTGGGTGAATCCGTCATCAAATACACTGCAGGCATTGTAAATTCGACATAAATAGAACTTATTTGCTCAGTAAGGCAGGAGGGTTGGGTTTGGTTGTTTGGAGAAGGAGACCAGACAGCGAGGTCTTCGGTCTCATCGGATTACGAAAGGACGCGGAAGGAAGTCGGACGTGTCCTTTCAAAGGAACCATCCCGGCATTTGCCTGGAGCGATTTACGGAAACCACGGAAAACCTAAATCAGGATGGCTGGACGCGGGATTGAACCGTCGTCCTCCCGAATGTGAGTCCAGTGTCTAACCACTGCGTCACCTCGCTCGGTAAGGCAGGAGGTAGAGCACTCTTGCAAATGAGGCACACAGTAAAAGAAAAGCATGCATTTGCAGACTACGTGAAAGATAGCCAAGAATCAGGTCCGAGGTAACAACAGACCAGACAACTTCTCAGAGTACAGCAAACCAAGCATCAACACAGCACATCTGTACTGATCGAAGGCATGACAGATGAAGAAAAGACCTGGTCTTGGCTGACCAACGAAGCCCTAAAGAAGAAAAACGAAGGACTTTTGTTGTTGCACTGGAACAAACTATCAGAATCAACATCAAAGCCTGATTCGCGAAATCAGCGGAAGACCAAAAGTGCCGACTTTGCAAAGAAGTTGAAGATACAATGGACCATATATGGGGCTGTTACAAACAGATTGTTCAGACCGATTATAAGCAGAGGTACAGTGATGTGGCACGAATGATACAAAAGAACTTATGCCAAAATTACCATCTACCCGTGGCAACGAACTGGTCGGACGGCAAGCCAGGAAAAGTTGTCGAAAATTAACAAACCAAATTACTGTGCGACTTCCGACTGCAGACAGATCGAAAGCTGGAATACAATACTCCTGATACCACAAAGAAAAAGATTAATGGTAAACTAACATTGCCAGCCCATGTGACAAGAAGTTAGACGAGAAACAACTTGAAAAACTTGCTATATACAAGGATTTAAAAATGGAACTTCGCCGACGTGGGCGTAAACCTGTGAAATTGGTGTGAGTGCTTCTCAGTACACAGGGAACAGTGCCGAAAGATCTTAAGAGGCACTTGAAAACTGTTGGCATTGACAAAATATCCACCTAACAACGCAAAAACCCACTGTTCTGAGACCTGTACAATTTCTTCGCCAATACATAACACAGTCCTAGAAGCTTGGGAAGTACCTGACTAGTCATAAAATACGAAATACAACATTATAATATCAGTCTGCTTCCACAGTGTGTTTTGCTTTAGCATAACCTACAACAATAATCCAGAATGAAATTTTCACCCTACAGCGGAGTGTGCGCTGATATGAAACTTCCTGGCAGATTAAAACTGTGTACCAGAACCGAGATTCGAACTCGGGACCTTTGCCTTTCGCTGGCCTGCGAAAGGCAAAGGTCTCGAGTTCGAGTCTCGGTTCCGGCACACAGTTTTAATCTCCCAGGAAGTTTTTACAACAATAATAATTTCCACGATATGGAACTGACGTGTACATTCACCATTTTTAGTATTTCTATTAGCACTGCTATACGAGGATAAAATTGAGGGTAAAGTTGCATCTTTCAGTCGTTTCCACCAGCTGCCAGAAAACATAGTCTTTCCATTATTATTTTCTTTAGCGGGCGTTTCTCCCTCCCTGTCTTGCCTTACTCAGCTTCCTTTGGTTTGTTGTCAGCTCTACTTGTGGACCTCATCAACAGAGACAGATTTGTACAGTAATCGTATGAAATGGTGAATTTCCCAGGTTGGAATGCTCTCTGCAGACAGAGACCCGCCCGGTTAGCCACGAGCGCTAATGCGCTGCTTCCTGGACTCAGATAGGAGCGCCGGCCCCAGATCGAATCCACCCGGCGGATTAACGACGGCGGCAGGAATGTCGGCCAGCCTGGATGTGGTCTTTAGGCGGTTTTCCATATCTCACTAGGTTAATACCGGGCTGGTCCCCACGTCCCGCCTCAGTTACACGGCTCGCAGACATCTGAACACATTCACACTATTCCATGGATTCCACTAGACGCAGACAGTTGGGGTGCACTAATTCCGTTCCGGGGGGTACGGGGTGGCGGCAGGAAGGGCATCCGGCCACCCCTTAAATTAACCTTGCCAAATCCGATTAACCATGCCGACCCTGCGTCACTGTGGGAGAAAGGCACAAGCAAAAGAAACAATGCTCTCTGCAGACTGTCAGGAAACAGCAAAATGTCCTATATTAAACATAGACAGTAATTTTCTAGAATCATTGCCATTTTAAATTTTCGTTCTAATTTACTTTTCGAAAATTATTTAAGATTCTTGAGAACTGGTATACGTAAAAATGTAAACACCTTTCGTAAACTGTTCTTTGAAGTGGTTGGGGGATGACCCCATGACCCCCCCTGGACCCCTTCCATGGATCCGCTTCTCAAGAACCATGAGTAGGGAGGCAATGTATGTTCTGCTCAATATCACTGATGTCAGCACTTTTTGGTATAAGTATTCCTGGAATTGATGTCATCAGGATCTGGTGCTCAGGTAGTTGTGGTCGTTATATTTTGCTGACACCAGCAGCAACATTCCCAGAATTCTAACATCATCGCGTCCGGACAATTGCACCAAGGCCGTGACCTCATCACGTATCATCCTTCGAACGCAAATCCCCACCATGGACCGCCTCCCATCCCCATGTCCCCCTGCCCCCACTCGTTGCGGGAGTGCTCATTGAAGTCCTCGTGCTGTCTGCCAATTGCGTGCAAGTTCGTCTCCCACCCCTCGAGCAATTTAAATTTTTATAATCTGATTGTATGAGCGCCATAATTTGCTGTCCATACTTCATCCTGCATGAAACGTCGCCAGCAGCAGCAATCAGCTGGGAAGAAGAAGAAGACTAGCAATAAGTAAAAATAACATACAGGCTTGCAGCCAAGTGACGCCGTCGACAACCGCCGGTATTTCGACAGGAGCACACACTGCCATTTTCAAGGCAAAACTGCAGCAAGTAAGAGCTGTGCAAGGTAATTTAAAACCTCAGTTTCCAGAGAAACTCATGAAATGTAACACACTCACACTATAAACGTTACCACCATCACAAACCAAAGATGACTGACATCAGAAGTTGTCGATAGTGAAATTAATAATCAACCGGTGAGGTAGCATTAACTCTGTCCCTTTGAACATTGTATACACCAGGAGAAAGTAACGTCTCATATCAGTAAGTATTTTATCAATCCACTCCTAATTATTAGTACTATGTGTATATGTTGCTATACTTAGGGCTTTGTTATTATTGTTACAGGTGAGGACACGCAAGTGTTCTGTGACGTACTATTGCCTCAGCAGCAGCAACCATTGCCCACAGGATGTCTTCCTGATCTATTGGATCTGCTGTTATTCGGCTATGCAGTAACACGGCTGCAGTAGCAACCGCTGCAGCTCAATGAGACTATGTATGATCCAACACCAGCAGAACTTCTGGGTGAGGACACGTACATATTCAGCAATGTACTGGAAATGAGCGTATGGCGTCGTTGGCCGGGAGGCCCCATTCGGGGAAGTTCGGCCGCCAAGTGCAAATCTTATTTCATTCGACGCCACATTGGGCGACTTGCGCGTCGGTGATGAGGATGAAATGATGATGAGCACAGCACAACACCTGGTCCACGAGCGGAGAAAATCTCCAACCCGTCTGGGAATCGAACCCGGTTCAAATGGTTCAAATGGCTCTGAGCACTGTGGGACTTAACATCTGAGGTCATCAGTCCCCTAGAACTTAGAACTACTTGAACCTAACGAACCTAAGAACATCACACACATCCATGCCCGAGGCAGGATTCGAACCTGCGACCATAGCGGTTGCGCGGTTCCGGACTGAAGCGCCTAGAATCGAACCCGGGCCCGCTTGCATGGGAGGCAAGCACGTTACCACCCAGCTAAGCAGGCGGACTAGTAATGTACTCGTAAGCCCGCCCGGTTAGCCGTGCGGTCTGACGCACGGCTTTCCGGGCTGGGAAGGCGCGCCTGGTCCCCGGCACGAATCCGCCCGGCGGACTTGTGTCGAGGTCCAGTGACCCGGCCAGTCTGTGGATGGTTTTTGGGCGGTTTTCAATCTGCCTCGGCGAATGTGGGCTGGTTCCCCTCATTCCGCCTCAGCTACACTATGTCGGAGATTGCTGCGCAAACAAGTTCTCCATGTACGCGTACACCACCATTACTCTACGTCGCAAAAATAGGGGTTACACTCGTCTGGTGTGAGACGTTCCCGGAGGGAGGGGGAGAGGGGGGAGAAGTGCGGGGGGGGGGGGGGGGGTGTCCGCCGGGGGCCGAACCGCACAATAACCCTGAAAGAGTGGTTCGGTGTGGGAGGGGTGAAGTGGACTGCGGTAGTCATCGTGGGGTTGTGGACCACTGCGGCTGCGGCGGGGACGGAGCCTCTCCGTCCTTTCTAGGCCCCCAGTTAACATACAATGCAAAACAATGCACTCGTACATCAGCAGTCACTTTCTACAAGCCGTCTGCCCAGTCTGTCTAACCTGGCGTCATTCAATGCCACAGCCGCAGCTAGAATTACCACAGCTCACCGAGCTGCAGGCAAGACTCACAGAAGTACTGCTTTGCTTTGCTAACTCTTATAACGAGACAGAAAGTGGATCTAAACACGTTAATATAGGAATATCACTGACTGGCGACTCTTCTACTCCACATTGTTGCAGAATATCCGCATAGAACTTTAAGTTCACAATTTTTGCAACTGAGTTACCGTTAAATGTAGTTATCTCGTCAGTTTTAAGCTCTGCAAACGTCTGTTGAGTTACTAGGTGCACAATATCAAGTACTCCACATTTAGATAGACCAATGCCATCCTTTGTAGGTCAATTTAAATGGGAATGGAGCTTTATAAACAGATGTTTCAGGTACACTTTAATGTAGTAAACGTTTCCAATTCCGACATTTTCAGCCAGTACGCCAACGATGGCCACTTACAATTGCTATTTTGCTATAAATGGTTCAAATGGCTCTAAGCACTATGGGACTTAACATCTGAGGTCATCAGTGCCCTAGACGTAGAACTACTTAAACCTAACTAACCTAAGGACATCACACACAACCATGCCCGACGTAGGATTCGAACCTGCGACCGTAGCAGCAGCGTGGTTCCGGACTGAAGTTACTATAAATGACGACATTTTATTCTTGCCAGTCGTAGCCAGACTTTGCCAGACACTGTGTTTAAAGTAATATGTAAACCTTTCCTGTACGTCTGCAGTGGCTTCTTCTTTTTCCCGTTGCGATTATATTTCTCTTTTGGGGCAGTCGTTTTCGTCAGATACACGGAACCGCCAAAGAAACTGGTATAAGAATGCGTATTTAAATACAGTAATATGTAAACAGTCAGAATACGGCGCTGCGGTCGGTAATGCCTATGTAAAACAGCAAGTGTCTGGTGCAGTTGTTAGATCCGTTACTGATTTAGAAAATGGAGAATGTTAAGCAATATCGAAATGCTACTGTTGAGTCGTGACTATCCCCAGCAGATATTGCGCTAAGATATACACCGAAACGGGCAACATAGAACTCATTGCAAATCCCGTGTGTACGTCTGTCGTGATGTTTCTTTTCATTAATGCCCGCTAATAGAATAGTAGGGGTGCCTGGAGCAATCGTAGGTAATGCATTTGTTTATAAAATAACTTTTTCCGAAACTGGGGGATGATAAAAGAAGTGTTTAATCAGTGAGGGCAAACCCCAACTACAGTCTCTATCTAAGACCTCTGTCACTCCTAGTCGATTTAAATGGATAATTAAGGAATAAAAATACGTAAGTGTGATTGTAGGAGGGGCAGTCTGTCTAGAGATATGTTATTTAGAAGATGAAACACGTCAAGCCATGTCGAATCTGCTGTTGAGTCATGACTGATTTCACGAACCACCTGTAATTAATCTCGGTGTGGTTCCTGGCAAGGCGACTGTGCGATCATGAGGGCCAGCTCAACACAGCCTATGACATTACAAGATGGCGTACTACAGCATCAGATAGTTGGTAGTACTGCCTACTCAGCGCTTTTAACAGTCAACGACGGGAGAAATGAGTGTGTGCATGGAAAGCAAAAATGCAAACTGACTAATAGAAACATTATGTCGACGAAATTCTCGAATATATGGACACCAACAGTTCAGCAATCTTTAATGCATATCACACTAATATTTTAATGTAAAAACACATCCCATTAAAATTAATTCTAGTATCGCCTCACCATACATATCCACTGTAGACGCCTTACAATCAAGCGTGTGAATAAAGGTTTCTTGAAATTACTGCAACCAGTCGTCTTTTGTTTTGTTCCTCAATTTTTATTATTTCTAGCCGCCTAGCGATTCATTATAAGATTATGCATATTTATTGATTGT
Source organism: Schistocerca piceifrons (assembly GCF_021461385.2). Classification (NCBI taxonomy): domain Eukaryota; kingdom Metazoa; phylum Arthropoda; class Insecta; order Orthoptera; family Acrididae; genus Schistocerca; species Schistocerca piceifrons. Next base: position 824,085,571 of record NC_060149.1, on the reverse strand, counting down.
CTGCAGCACTGTGGGAGTCGTGTAGTTGTAGCAAGATGTCTAAACGAAACATGCAAGTGCTGAGCGTGGCGAGAATTATTCACATTATGAGATCAATTTTGTTGCGTTACTTACAGTCATTAGTATCCGTTGGTTGGTTGTTGGTGCACACAGTATTCTGGAAAACATAATGAATGTTTTCCAGTGACCCTGTGACTAAGTGTGTGAAACGTCACTGGAAAACATTCATTATGTTTTCCAGAATACTGTGTGCAACAACAACTAACCAACGGATACTACTAACTGTAAGTAACGCAACAAAATCAATTTCATGATGTGAATAATTCACACCACACTCAGTATTTACAAGATTCGTTTATACATCTTGCCACAGCTACACGACTCCCACACTGCTGCAGACAGTCATAAATATATACCATCTGATGATGAATCGCTAGGGGGTTCGAAACTGCTAATGGGATATTAAAAATTGAAGGATAAAACAAAAGGCTACTGGTCGTAGTAATTTCAAGAAACCTTTATTCATCACAGTCGGAGTGATCCTCATCCATAACGGATAAAAGTTTACTTTAAGGGTGTGAATGTTACTCAGAGCATGTGATGGGTCGTACATGTCCGTCATTGGTCTCACTATACAGCGTGAGCCACTAACTATTGCTACCTAGAATAACTCCGGAAATATGATAGGAGGTGAAAAGTTTGTGGGACAAATGTTGCATGGGACAACTGGGGCCATAATGTGACGTTAGTTTTTTGCTGCTATGTGAGGCCGCTTCAGAGATATGAAGGTCAACTTTCTTTTTAATGGGATGCTATAATTTGGAACTTATTTTCTACCGAGACGGATCCAATGATGTTTAACAGTAATGTCTTTGAAGGTCAACGAAGGTCAAAAAGATGGCATGAATATCCATTTACAGAAGGTGTTGGAAATGATGACCATTGGTATCAATGCAGTGCTGCAGTCTTCTTATCATGGATTGAGTAGTATTCCTTATCACATTGGCACTTATCGAAGCACATGCTCTGACAGTTCTCTCTCGTATAACGTGCATATAGTAAATATTCGCCGAATACGGCGTATCAATCTAACGTACCATTGACTTGTAAACACCATTCGACGGTTTTGCAATAAAACACTAATAGGAACGGTAAGACTAGTATCGTCGAATCAAGCGAATGTGAATGATGTATTCCTTCGAAGAACAAGTCGATGTGCTTCTCATTTACGGAAAATTCCAACGAAATTCAGTGAGAGCTAGAGACTTATACGCTGAAAGATATCCTCAACGTACTCACCCTACACGTAGTACATTTAAATGTGTGTATGATAAATTGAGAACAACTGGATCTTTACCGCATAGGAAACATAACCGACAAAGGAAAGTTACTAACGAGAAAAAGGAGATTGGCACTCTTGCCACTGTGGTTCGAAATCATTGTATTACTTCGTGTCAAATCGCAAGGGAATCTGGCATGAGCCAGAGTAATGTTATTCGTGCTCTGCATCGCCATAAATATCATCCTTACCATATCAGTCTCCACCAAGAATTAACCGGTACGGACTGTATGCGTCGCATTGAATTCTGCCGATGGGCTCAACTACAGAAACATTAGGTCTGTTATTGGGAGAAATACCTTTACGAACAAAGAACAGAATGTGGTATCAACACGATGGGTGTCGGGCACATTTTTCGCTCATAGCTACAATGAGTTTCAGAGACAACTCCCAAATCGTTGGATTGGACGCGGAGGAGATGTGTCGTGGCCGGCTCATTCGCCAGACTTGACACCTCTGGATTTTTTCTTCTGGGGATTCGTAAAAGATATTGTTTATAAAGACATTCCAACCACACCTGAAGAATTTGTGTGCAATCCTATGGGACTTAACTGCTAACACCTAAAGATATGTGAGAAATACTTGTCAGAGCATGTGCTTCGATAAGTGCCGATGTGATAAGGAATACCACTCAATCCATGATAAGAAGACTGCAGCACTACATTGATGCCAATGGTCACCACTTCCAACACCTTCTGTAAATGGACATTCATGGCACCTTTTTGACCTTCAGACCTTACTGTTACACATCATTGGATTCGTCTCGATAGCCACTATCAGGAAATAAGTACCAAACTATAGCATCCCATTTAAGAAAACAAAGTTGACCTTCATATCTCTGACGCGTCCCCACCTAGCAACAAAAACCGAATGTCATATTATGGCCCCCGTTGTCCCACGCAACTTTTGTCCCACAAACTTTTCAGCTCCTATCCCACTTTCGGAATTATTCTTGGTGGCAACAGTTAGTGCCTCACCCTGTATATTTCATCATATCACAAGTATAGTCCCATTCGCACCATGAATATTGACCTTTACAATCGACACGTTTTCTGTTTCTAAGTATTATTAGACAGGCCCACATTAATGCTTTTAGATCCATCCGCTGCCGCCGGCCCGGTGGCCGAGCGGTTCTAGGCGCTTCAGTCCCGAACCACGCGGCTGCTGCGGTCGCAGGTTCGAATCCTGCCTCGGGCATGGATGTGTGTGATGTCCTTAGGTTAGTTAGGTTTAATTAGTTCTAACTCTAGGGGACTGATGACCTCAGATGTTAAGTCCCATAGTGCTCAGAGCCATCCGCTGCCATGTGGTAGTTCCAGCTGAGATTGTGGCTTTGAATATTTGAATGACGCCAGATTCGATAAGTCGGGCAGACCTCCTGTGTAGAGTAACTGCTGCTGCTGTGGTACTAGTACATCGAGGAACACCTGTGTGTCCTCGTCCAGTAGTTCTGCTGATATTGGATTAGGGTATGATTGGGCTGCAGACACTTGCTACTGCATAGTCGAACGACAGCAGATCCAATAGGTCAGGAAGACATCCTTTGGACAGTGATGGCTGCTGCTGAGGCAACAGTACGTCTCGGAACACTTGTGTGTCCTCGTCTGTAACAATAATAACAAAGCCCTAAGTATAACAGCATACACGCATAATAATTATAATGTGAGACGGATGGATGAAATACCTACCAATGTGAGACCTGAGTTTCTCCTGGGGTATACAATGTTTAAGTATTGTATTGTATTGTATGTTAACTGGGGACCTAGAAACGACGGAGAGGCTGCGTCCCCGCCGCAGCCGCAGTGGTCCACAAGCCCACGACGAATACCGCAGTCCACTTCACCCCTCCGCCGCCCCACACCGAACCACCCTTTCAGGGTTATTGTGCGGTTCGGCCCCCAGTGGACCTCCCGGAGAACGTCTCACACCAGACGAGTGTAACCCCTATGTTTGCGAGGTAGAGTAATGGTGGTGTACGCGTACATGGAGAACTTGTTTGCGCAGCAATCGCCGACACATAGCGTAACTGTGGCGGAATAAGGGGAAACAGCCCGCATTCGCCGAGGCAGATGGAAAACCGCCTAAAAACCATCCACAGACTGGCCGGTTCACCGGACCTCGACACACATCCGCCGGGCGGATTCGTGCCGGGGACCAGGCGCTCCTTCACGCCCGGAAAGCCGTGCGTTAGACCGCAAGGACAAACGGGCGGGGTATGTTTAAGTAACTTACAGGAATGCAGCCTGATGACGTCGTTGACAACCTCCACAGTAGGACACCCTGCGATTTTTTAGGCAAAACTGCAGTAAGTAAGCGCTATGCAAGGGAATTTAAAACCTCAGTTTGCTGAGAAACTCCGGAAATATAAAACATACACACACACACACACACACACACACACTAGTGCTGAAACTACTGGCTAGTGATACTACACATCATGTACGTTAAAAAAAGTGTCTTTATACACTCCTGGAAATTGAAATAAGAACACCGTGAATTCATTGTCCCAGGAAGGGGAAACTTTATTGACACGTTCCTGGGGTCAGATACATCACATGATCACACTGACAGAACCACAGGCACATAGACACAGGCAACAGAGCATGCACAATGTCGGCACTAGTACAGTGTATATCCACCTTTCGCAGCAATGCAGGCTGCTATTCTCCCATGGAGACGATCGTAGAGATGCTGGATGTAGTCCTGTGGAACGGCTTGCCATGCCATTTCCACCTGGCGCCTCAGTTGGACCAGCGTTCGTGCTGGACGTGCAGACCGCGTGAGACGACGCTTCATCCAGTCCCAAACATGCTCAATGGGGGACAGATCCGGAGATCTTGCTGGCCAGGGTAGTTGACTTACACCTTCTAGAGCACGTTGGGTGACACGGGATACATGCGGACGTGCATTGTCCTGTTGGAACAGCAAGTTCCCTTGCCGGTCTAGGAATGGTAGAACGATGGGTTCGATGACGGTTTGGATGTACCGTGCACTATTCAGTGTCCCCTCGACGATCACCAGTGGTGTACGGCCAGTGTAGGAGATCGCTCCCCACACCATGATGGCGGGTGTTGGCCCTGTGTGCCTCGGTCGTATGCAGTCGTGATTGTGGCGCTCACCTGCACGGCGCCAAACACGCATACGACCATCATTGGCACCAAGGCAGAAGCGACTCTCATCGCTGAAGACGACACGTCTCCATTCGTCCCTCCATTCACGCCTGTCGCGACACCACTGGAGGCGGGCTGCACGATGTTGGGGCGTGAGCGGAAGACGGCCTAACGGTGTGCGGGACCGTAGCCCAGCTTCATGGAGACGGTTGCGAATGGTCCTCGCCGATACCCCAGGAGCAACAGTGTCCCTAATTTGCTGGGAAGTGGCGGTGCGGTCCCCTACGGCACTGCGTAGGATCCTACGGTCTTGGCGTGCATCCGTGCGTCGCTGCGGTCCGGTCCCAGGTCGACGGGCACGTGCACCTTCCGCCGACCACTGGCGACAACATCGATGTACTGTGGAGACCTCACGCCCCACGTGTTGAGCAATTCGGCGGTACGTCCACCCGGCCTCCCGCATGCCCACTATACGCCCTCGCTCAAAGTCCGTCAACTGCACATACGGTTCACGTCCACGCTGTCGTGGCATGCTACGAGTGTTAAAGACTGCGATGGAGCTCCGTATGCCACGGCAAACTGGCTGACACTGACGGCGGCGGTGCACAAATGCTGCGCAGCTAGCGCCATTCGACGGCCAACACCGCGGTTCCTGGTGTGTCCGCTGTGCCGTGCGTGTGATCATTGCTTGTACAGCCCTCTCGCAGTGTCCGGAGCAAGTATGGTGGGTCTGACACACCGGTGTCAATGTGTTCTTTTTTCCATTTCCAGGAGTGTAAACTGCAAGTGTCGAGTTCAACCGCTGCCACACATGTTTGTCGATAAGTAGCAATATATTTTTTTGATAAAAAGATATAGGTGGCTGTATAGGACATGAGAGGAAATAAAAATATTTTTTTTAGGAAATATATATTTTTTCTTTATTTGCGTACATACATTTATTTACAATCATTCTATTGTAGCACAGTATTTCACGAAAAGTTGTCGCCTATAAGAATTAAGTTCAGCCTGTATTGCAATGAATCCAACAGGCGCATAATTGGAATAGTGTTCGTGAACTCAGCCTCTACGGACGTGATACGTTCTACTCGTTTTGTTACAGGGGGGAATATATTCATTGATACATTGCTCCATTTGTTCAGTGTCTACGCTGTTGTTGCTTAAATACTCAAGAAATTCATAGTATGTCCCTCTTACATATGGACGCCCATGGCACAATCCATCTGCGACACTTGATAATGTATAGCATAGGCCTTTACATTTAACAACACTTGAATGTTGTAGATACACGTTCATGTCCTGTAGAGTTAATTCCAGCATTGTATCACCATAGACATCTTACGACCAAGCATGTGAATGTCCTCTCTATATATTCCATCATATCACAAATATAGTCCCATTATTACCACAAATATTGAAGTTTATCATCAATGTGTCGTGTGTTTTCCACTTTTGTTACTATGTCAATGTCACAGTCAGGTGTTATTCCCTTATAAACCTGTTTAGATCCACTTGCTGTCGCGTTATAAGAGTTAGCGAAAAGCAATACTCTTGTGGGGCTTGCCTGCGTCTTGTCGAGCTGTGGTACTTTCGACTGCGGCTGTGGCGTTGAATGACACCAGATCCAATAGATTGGACAGACATCCTGTGGAGAGTGACTATTGCTGCTGAGGTGCTAGTAAGTCGCAGAACGACTGCATGTCCTCATTCAGCAGTTCTGCTGGCATTGGATCAAGGCTCGCTGGGCTGTCACCAGTTGCTGCTGCAGCTGTGCTACTGTACAGTCGAATGAGAACAGATCCCATAGGTTGGGTAGACATCCTGTGGACAGTGGTTCCCGCTGCTGAGGCAATAGTGCGCCATGGAACACCGGCGTGTCCTCGTCTGTAACAACAATCACAAAGCCCTAAGCATAATGACATATACACATAACAAAAATAATAATTAGGGATGGATGCACAAAATACTTACTGGTAGTCCTATTATTCTTCCAGTTGATCACTGCTGCTGATAACAGGCAGGAAATGACGGCGTTTACACAATCAAACTATAAAAAAATTATGTTTGCTCCATTGGTGGGTGGCTGAACTTGCACGTAGTTGGCAGACAGCATGATGACCTCGACGAGCGCTCTCGCAATGATCGGAGGCGCTGGGTCTGGGGCTCGTTGCAATTGTCTGGATGTGGTGATGTCAGAATTCCAGGAATGGTGATGCTGATGTCGTTGAAGTAAAACAAGCACAACTGGCTGAGCACTAGATACTGATGTCAACAAGTCCAGGAATACTGGCACAGAAAAGTGCTGACACCAGCGGTTTTGATCTAAACATACACTGTTCTCCTGATATCATGATAGTGAATTCACGTTAATGTCTGGGCCACCAAATTCGCCTGATCTGAATGCTATGAAACACACCTGGGACGCTGTCGGTCGCCATGTCCCCCCACAAACCAGCGATCCCTAATTTTCGGATATTGTACGACCTGTACGTAGACGTCTGGGGAGAGGTACCTCCGGAAAAGTGCTTCACTTACCGAATCCCTGCCACGCAGATTGCTGTTGTACTGAATTCCAAAAGTGAACCAACACGGTATTAAACAGATGATCGTAATGTTTTTGTTCCTTAGTGTATAAGTAGATCTAGATGTCATTACAGACAGAGGAATAGTTCAGTTGGACAGGTGTGGAAGGTTAGGAGTAAGGGTATTCGACGAGGAAATTGGATGTACCATTGGAACTTGTCAACAGTCTCCTATAGAGAATCAGAAAAACTGCGGAATAGCTAAATCAAGATAAGTGGGCTGGTATTTGCACCTTTTCCAACCTAATACATATTCCGTTGTTACGGTTTCAATGGCATCAGTTTGCCAAGTAATGCTCAAGTTTCTAGCACCTTACCCACACAACAAGCTCTGCCAGCTGTTGACACCACTGCTTAGGCAAAAAATTCACCAGGAATTGTCTCCAAGTCATGTATTTTGTGACTAAGGACAGCGACTCCTTTTTCGTGGTCAGACATCTGTAAGTATACTACACGGTTTAAACTTGCAATTACATAAATTTTGCTGGAAATTTGTGACACCCGACTAAGAGCTCATATGGTGTAGTTAGTACTGGATTGTTAAGTTGTCAGTTGTGGACAAACGTTGGAGATGAAACGAAATTCCGCGTTCAAAGCCTGGTAGTGACCCAGTGGAGGGGTATTGTCATGAAATTCTCTGGAGAACAAGGCATTTTCGATGTATTGTATGGCATCCATTTCTGTCATAGTTTAGACCTCGACATACAGAGTGCGACTTTAGATATGTGCATCTCTGACATTCGATACCGTTACAAATAATTGTATCTGGAAATACAATGATCTATTAAGAAAGTAATAACACTGTCTATCTAAAAAGCTCGTCCACAACAGCAAAGGCGCGAAAACATTCTGCATACAAGGCAAACGAGATTTGTAGCCTCTTTAACTTACTATGTTTCTAGTTAAACTCATTAAACGTCGCAGTCACTAAGTCTGCACCGGTGGAACTGATTCCTGGGAACATCATTAACAACTTTTACGACAAGGAGCATAAAACGTTTATTTATGCGACCACGAAAAGACATGCTCATTAGTGGCCCTTCACTAAGACGCGCAGAAGTAAATTTTCACGTTGATGAAAACCACCGAAGACAACATGTCGAATCAAAGAATTTAATTTGACTGCAACTACTTTGTTAACGTATCCAATGACTGAAAACACGATTATTCAGTAACATGAAGCATAATTTCAGTGGCAGTGTGAAAGTATGACAGTTAACCTTATGTTATCCTTGTGGGACTGTGGTTTGGAAATTGCGAAGATTTATGACATAAAATATAAATTAAAACAATTATCTATGTCAGCCACTCAGTTCAGCTGATTTCACTGTGATCGAAAGATGTAACGAAAGTAATATGTTGACATTCCTCCACTTAAAACAACGGAAAGATTTCAGCAGTGTCTCTGTAACATTTATGGAGGAGGAGACTAGCGTTTAGCGTCCCGTCGACAACAAGGTCATTAGGAACGGAGCACAAGCTCGGATTAGGGAAGATTGGAGAAGTAAAGCGGCCGTGCCATTTCGAAGACACCATCCCAATATTTTCCTGAAGCGATTTAGCGAAATCATTGAAAACCTAAATCTGCATGCCGGGACGCGGGTTTGAACCGTCGCCCACCCGACTGCGAGACCACAGCACTAATCACTGCTCCCCTCGCTCAGTGTAATATTTATGAGCTGCGTCTATATAAAAATTAAGCCCATTTTTAAATTACTGCAGTTGTTAGACCACGGAAGGAAACAACATTTACTATTTACGTAGTTAGATAAAAGACAGAGATAATTTCCACTTCCAGGCTGTGTAGAATGGTTCAGGACAGAGCGAAGTACGAACAACAAGAACAGGGATGTCTCGTACCTCTGTCAAACTTCATGTTCCAAGAATTTCGACGCTAAGTATTATAGCGAACACATTATCGTGAACGGTAAGAAGTATAAATTAATAAATTAGTACCACATCTATTTTTACCATCAGTAGATATTTCAAAACTTTCAGTCGATTATTTTTCTACCACATTGCAATCAAATCAGCTCACAAGGAAACTGAAGGATGATATAAAATTTGTTCCAACCGATTCAATTCGGATAACGTAAAATAATAGTTGTACATTTTCGGAAGAATGTAAACAGTGAACGAAAACGTATACTTGATGACTGCACGGAGAATAAGGCACGATAAAGGAGCTTGAATGTTGGAGCTTTGCAAGCCTGTGACAGTATCGTTGCTACCTAGGCTCGTGGGATATGGACAGCTGCAGCAGGAAGGTCCTAGACCGTGTGTAGGCTACTCGTCGAACAGCTGAATGGGTGCCGAAGCGAAACAGTTATTAATGAGAAACCTCTGGGGCACCTGTCACCACACAATTATTGTATTAGCCATTCCAAAGTATGTGAGTGTCTGTAGGGTAATTCATTATGCCGGTGGTGAACTGGAGCCGAGCTCGCGGCCGCAGACTTGTATATGTGCCTGGTGCGCCAACTTCCGAGGGCTTCTCCGCGGTCATTTCCGGTGCGGTTCTCCTCTTGCTTCCTGCGGCGGTCGTTCGCTGCAGTACGGGAAGCCAGGATCCATTTACCTCAAGGCTTTCCTCTTTCTTGTTGAAGCTGTTCCCGTGTTTGAGTATTTCTACAGCTTCTCTAAACAAGCAGGTATGATAGTGCTTCTTTACAGCCAGAACGTCCGTGTCGGTGAATTTTATTACATGGTCGGTCTCACTCAGCGCGTGCTCTGCCATGGCCGATTTCTCCACCTGCCCCAGCCTGCTATGTCGCTTATGTTCTTTGATCCTGGTGCCGATTGATCGTCCAGTCATTCCGACATAAACTTTTCCGCATGTGCATGGTAAGTGGTATATTCCCGACATTGCAAGTGGGTCCCTTTTATTCTTTGCCGATCTAAGACATTCTTTGATCTTCCTTGTCGGTTTGAAAATTGTCTTTACGCCGTGTTTGTGCAATATACGGCCGATTCTGTCCGTCACTCTGGGAATGTATGGCAGGAAGGCCGTACCCGACATTTGTTTTCCTGATTTCTTACTTCGTCGAGTGTTTGGCTCTGTTACACTTCTATTATAATTTGTGGAGTACCCATTGCTCCTCAGAACACTTTCCAGATGTTGCATTTCGCGTTTCAGGTGCTGCGGCTCACATATTCGTCCTGCTCGCGTTACTAGCATATGAATCATGCCTCTTTTCTGGCTCGGGTGGTGGTTTGATAGTTTGTGCAGGTATCGGTCCGTGTGTGTCGGTTTTCAGTACACGCTATATCCCAGGTTTTCGCCGTCCATTGTGACCAGAACAATCTAGAAATTGTAGTTTTTTGCCCTTTTCTACTTCCATGGTAAATTTTATGTTGGTGTGGAGATTGGTCAAGTGTCTTAGGAAGTCACCGAGCTGTTCTTCGCTACGGCTCCACACAACGAAAGTATCAGCGACGTATTTGTACCATACCATAGGTTTACAAGTCGCCGAGACCAGTACCTGTGCTTCGAAATGCTCCATGAAGAAGTTGGCCACCACTGGACTAAGGGGACTACCCATGGCAACGCCTTCCAGCTGTTCGTAGAAATTGCCATTCCACGTCAAACAGCTCGTGGTGAGACACGCATGGAAGATCTTCGTGATGTCTTGCGGGAAATGGAACCGATGTGCTCCAGAGTGTCACTGAGTAGCACTTTCGTAAACAAAGAAACAATATCAAAGCTGACCAGGATGTCGTTTAGTGCAAGTTTTAGTTTCTTCAGCTTCTCAGTGAAATGGCCTGAATCCTTTACGTATGTGTCGGTCTTCCCCAAGTGTGGCTGGAGCAGAGAGGCCAAGTGTTTTGCCAGGAGCGTTAACAATCAGTCTTAATGGAACGTTGTTCTTATGGATCTTAGGTAATCCATACATCCGAGGTGGTAGGGCTTCCGCGTTGCGCAGGTTTCTCTGTATGTTCGCCAGCAGAGAAGACGCCTTGATTAACCGATTCGTATTCCGTGTGATACGCTGCGTTCGATCTGCGCTTAGTTTTCGGTACGTCGTCGGATCTAATAGGTGTCGGATCTTTTGCTCATAATCTTCGGTTTTCATTACCACGGTCGCATTCCCTTTTTCGGCAGGCAGTACCTACTTTTGTCGGCGTCAAGATTCTTAATAGCTTGTACCTCTTCTTTCTTCAGATTGCAAGCTGGTGGTTTCGCTCGGCGCAGTATCCTGGCTGTTTCAGAGTCGTGTGAAGTTAGCACCCCTTTTTCGAGAAATATACATTTTTCTCATAGTTCTTGATAGATGTGCCATAGTTATAGCGTTCTTTGTACAAAATTTCAATAGTTCTACAGAATTTAGCGAAAAAAACAACAATATTCGAAAAAATTATCGTATCGAAAAAATTCTTTGTCAATTTCCGCAAAATATAAATAAGTACAAGAGTTCTGAGCACAGTTCTGAACAGAGCGCCAAGAGTTCTATCGAAAATCTAAGTAACATTTTTTTTGTGCAGCTAATAGTTTACGATATAATTGCGTTTTAATGAGAAAATCTTTTCACTAACTGTGAAGTTGGCAAACTTTTTTTCAGAAATAGTAATTTTTTTCAGAGTTCTTGATAGATATGCCATAGTTCTAGAGTTCTTTGTACAAAATTGCAATAGTTCTGCAGAATTTAGCAAAGAAAACAACAATACTCGAAAAAACTTTCGTATCGAAAACATTCTTTGTCAATTTTCGCAAAAATTAAACTCGTAGAACAGTTCTGAGGACAGTTCTGAACAGAACCCCAAGAGCTCTATCGAAAATCCCAACAACATTTCTCTATGGCGATAATAGTTTATGAGATAAATTGATTTAATGTGGAACACACTTTCTCTACAGAAAATATAAATATATTCGTACAACAGTTCTGATGACAGTTCTGGACAACACGTGAAGAGTTCTATCGAATATCCTAGTAGCATTTTTTTGTGCAGGTAATAATTTAAGAGGTAATTACAACTTAATTAAGAACTCCATAAGAGCTTTTTCAGAAATATATATTTTTTTCAGGGTTCTTGATAGATAAGTCATAGTTCTAGAGTTCTTTGTACAAAATTTCAATAGTTCTTCAGAATTTAGCGGAGAAAACAACAGTACTCGTAAAAATTGTGGTGTAGAAACCATTTTTGTCGATTTTCGCGAAAAGTGAATTCGTACAACAGTTCTGAAGACAGTTCTGAACAGAGCCCCGATAGTTCTATCGAAAATCCAAATAACATTTTTTGTGCAGCTAATAGTTTGCGAGATAATTGCAATTTAAGGAGAAAATCTTTTCACTTACTGTGAAGTTGGCACCCTTTTTTTCAGAAATGTATATTTTTTTCAGAGTTCTTGATAGATATGGCATAGTTCTAGAGTTCTTTGTACAAAATTTGAGTAGTTCTGCAGAATTTAAAGAAGAAAACAACAATACTCGAAAAAAATTTCGTACAGCAAACATTCTTTATTAATTTTCCCAAAAACTAAATTCGTACAACAGTTCCGAGGGCAGTTCTGAACAGAACCTCAATAGTTCTATCGAATATCCTAATAACAGTTTTTTGTGCAGCTAATAGGTTACGAGATAATTGAAGTTTAAGGAGGAAACCTCTTCACTTACTGTGAAGTTGGCACCCTTTTTTCTCAGAAATATATATTTTTTCAGAGTTCTTTATAGAAATGCCATAGTTCTAGAGTTCTTTGCACAAAATTTTAATAGTCCTGCTGAATTTAGCGAAGGAAACAACAATACTCGAAAAAATTTTCGTATCGAAAACATTGTATGTCAATGTTGGCAAAAAGTAAATTCGTACAACAGTTCTGAACAGAACACCAAGAGTTCTATCGAACATCCTAATAACATCTTTTTGTGGCGATGATAGTTTATACGGTAACTGCTTTGATGTTAGACCCACTGTCTCCACAGAAAAAAATAAATTCGTACAACAGTTTTGATGAACAGTTCTGGATAACACCCCAAGACTTCTAACGATAATTATAATAACAATTTTTGTGGTTATAATAGTTTGTAAGATAATTGATTAATTGTGGGGCTCACTTACTCTACAAAACAATTATGTCTATTCGTATGTTCCGATGACAGCTCTGGATAACATTGTAAGAGTTCTATCGAAAATACTAGTAACATATTATGTGCAGGTAGTTGTTTACGTAGTAACTGCATTTAATAAGGAATGCTTATGAGCCTTTCCCGTGAAGTTTGCACCCCTTTTACGAGAAATATACATTTTTTCATAGTTCTTGATATGTATGCAATAGTTCTGGATTTCCCTGCTCAAAACACGAATAGTTCTCTAGAATTTCGGGAAGAAAACAATAACTCGGCAAAATTTTGGTATGGTAAAAAGTTATTTGTCAGTTTGGCAAAAATAAATTTGTATAACTGTTCTGTTGGCAGTTCTGGGTAGCACCCGAAGAGTTGTATTGAACATGATAAGAACATTTTTGTGGCGATAATAGTTTATACGATAATTGTTTTAATCTGATACTCACTTTCTCTACGAAAGCAAAATTGGTAGAATAGTTCTGATGACAGTTCTGAATAGCACCCACAGAGTTCTACCAAAAATTATAATAACATTTTTTGTGATGATGACGTTATATGAGATAATTAATGTGGGACTCACTTTTGTCATGTAAAAGTAATAAATTCGTACAAAAGGTCTGATGGCATTTCTTAATAGGACCCTAAGAGTTCTACCGAAAACTGTAATAACATTTTTTGTGGGGATAACAGTTAATGAGATAATATCATTTACGAGAGACCCACTTGGTCTACATTATACCTCATAACATTTTTATGGTGCCAGTAGATTATGAAATAGATTGTGTGTTCACTCTGCGGCGGGTGTGCGCCGATGTGAAACTTACTGGCAGATAAAAACTGTGTGCCGGACCGGGTCTCTAACCCCAGGCTGTGACGAAGGAATATTGTCACAATATCCTTTCTTCCAGGAGTGCTACTTCTGCAATTTCCGTAGGACAACTTCTGCGAAATTGGGAACGCAGGAGATGAGGTACTGCTGGAAGTACAGCTATGAGGACGGATCGTAAATTCTCACTTTTACTTTGGAAAACCGAAAATCCGTATTTATATTCTACTAAATACAAAAAGTCTAATTGTTCAGCACTGTACAAATGCCAGTACACCTTCTTAAGACTGACTGTAGTAACTGTAGGTGGAAGCGTGGGATGTGGACGCTTAGATGATTCAAAGAGAGAAGGCTCGTCAGTGCAAAACAAACAGATGGCTGAGAGAGCAGATACATTCACACGCGTCACTAACCAGATGGTGTCACACCTGTCGAGAAGCGCACCAGAGGTACAATGAGCTGTGGTGGAGTGCTGTTGGCGTGGTTACTATGCAACTTACTTGATGGGCACAAATACACCGTTATATTAAGGTACAATACTTGAAAAACCATGTCATTCACACACACACTGAGTTCCTTGTCACTCAGTACTAGACTAAATTACCGGCCTAGTGATAAGCAGCCTATGTACCTCACCGACTACATATCTTCGTGTTATAAGAAAAAAGAGAAAAATACCAAGGGACACAAAATATGAATCCGGATAAACCGGAAATCCGGATTAGTGAGGACCAAATAAACGAGATTCTTGTTTACAAATTTCGAACTCCTTATTAACGTTAATACTGTATCCCCTCAACATAATAACACCTCTATCAGTCATGTACTGAATTAGAATTTAAATATACTACTTAGTTCGTTTGTACAATATATTCATTTAAATATACTTACATTTCTATACATTGTAAAGACTTTTGAGTCTCGCTGTAGTGTAACTCATCAAACTTCCACACTTCCTTTCTAACTAGAACAAATGTTTGCAACAATATTAACTACAGAAATTTCAAATTTATTCGTTACACACAGCACATGTTTTTACGTATCGTAGCGTCTGGTGATGTTGCCACCTAACTTTCATCCATGAGGGTCCTGGGCAATTTTTAGCTGTTAGTGGATCCTGGATGTCATGAGAGCTCAAAACAATTACTGTTTTACGTAATAAAATTCATCTGGTTCTTCCTGATTCTAAAAATATACGCTTCATGTACAGTACCTCGTCATTCTCGTGCTTAAATGTCACTTTGTTTGATTAGGGCGCGCCGCGCGGGATTAGCCGAGCTGTCTTAGGCGCTGCAGTCATGGACGGTGCGGCTGGTCCCGGTGGAGGTTCGAGTCCTCCATCGGGCATGGGTGTGTGTGTTTGTCCTTAGGATAATTTAGGTTAAGTTGAAAGGGTACAGTACCGCCCGACATTGAAAATAGGTACAACATACTTCATTATTTTTGTCAGAACAACACAGTTTTTTTGTAAAATAACTCAATTTCAATTAATACAGCGAAGCCGGATACCAGTGTGGGAAAGAATGACAATTTGTTTATTTAATTGATCACATGTGCACTCCCACAAAGTAAATACCTACATCCAGTTTGGTGAGATCTGTGAAATGAATGAATGTATGGTCGTCTGCTAACCGCAGATAGTGAACGTGAATATACGATCATCTTTGTGTCGATCCTTTGGCCACCTTTGGTGGGACCAAAGAGATGAAATTTGCCTGCGCTTTGAGCGCCTGAAATGTGGCTGACCAATACGGTAGAAAGATGCTCCCCCACTTCGACAGAGGTGGGAGAGAACCTCTAGAACGGCCATGTTTCAGCACTCTGCTGCTGGATCTTGTGCTGTTAAGACCTGTTTTAGTTGTGCTCCGTAATGACGAAAGAGTGGAGACATGGTATGCATGTGGAACATATAAGAGTAGTTTGAAATAATAATTTCTCTATTTCAGGAACTTTTGTGGGGATAATTAAATGTCAGGCAGGTAATATTAATGGGATCGTAGTAATCTTCGGAAGTGACCAACGGTCACAATGAAACCACGTGTAGCAATAAGTTGAAATACTTCCATGTGCTTAAGTTAAGCTGAATTACTAGCGTGTGTACAATAAGTTGAAATATTTAAGAAATAGCGTGTGTACCATAAGTTGAAATATTTAAGAAATGGCGTGTGCAGAACTTGAAATTAGAGACGAGTACTTCCACGTGGTGAGTACTGTGTGAGTCTCAAACTGTGTATGAGACAAAAGATAAAGAGAAGTACTCGTCCATGGTATCAGTTGAGGACTCGCGTGTGTGATGAATACGTTCTTAATATTACTTTGCGTGATAAGATTCCGTGTGACGCTAGATTCAAACTCTGAGAGAGAAGCAAGGTGAGTCGGCCGTCTATCCAGCAACGCCACTTGGCTTGCATTGCACAGGAAGACGTGCATATATCTCCAGAGTTCATAGTAGGAAAGTGGAATTATGAAGTGGGGCTGTGTCGTGTGAAACTGGGATAAATATCAATTGAAGTGGGAAAGCTGAAAGTGATAATGTTGTGACCATTCCCTGTGTAGCATTCCATGTCGTAGTGTGGTGTATGTCATGTAATTTGGGTATGTGTGGTTTGCATGAGAGAGTAGCAAGGTAGTTCCAAAAGATTAGTGGGTTATGCTTGTTCCTTCGGTACCGCTCGGTCTGGAGGAAAGTTTCGTGATGATGATTGTGAGAGTCGAAGTGTGAGGTATAATAAAAGATCCACCATCCTATCCAGAAAGTGCACTGTAGCGTTAAATAATTACGAGACCATAATATAGAGATTCACCAATGTAAAGCCATGCTCACTGGGCGGAATTTCTCATGTGTTATTGTTGTAGGTTATAGAATTTGTGTGTTTAGGTTAGAGAATTTATCGGAATAAATAAGATAGTGAAAAGAAAAAGATTGGTGGACTTTTCCTTCGAGTTGTATGTTGTCATAATGTCCTGAATTTATAATGTGTGCGCCATTCATATTCAGTGCGGTGGCCACGTGTTGACAAAAGCCATTAAATAAAAGACAAAAAGAAAATGTGGTATTGCCAGTGCGTAGTGTACAGTCAGAGTTCTGTAAATTACTGATAGTCAGAAGCGTGTTTCCGATGCGTATTAATCATATAGGAGGTTAACTTGTAACTTAAGTGTGAGTACTAGAGTTCATGTTACTCGATAAATAAGAATGAATCCACTCGCTTGGCAGACCACTCATCTTGCAGGCCTGACTGCTTGATGCCACAGTATGAGCAAGGCATGTGGGTGCCTCTCATAATTTCGACCCTGCCTGGATATTTTGCTGTTAGGGTACGCTGTTAAGATTTTTTTAAATTTTTTTTTAATGGAATATATTGTGGTAGCACTAAGAAGTAAAATTTTTTCTGTTTGCAATTTCTTTCTGGATTGGTGAGGATCTTTTATTTTTTTATGTAATTAATTGCTATATTGCACAAGGCTGGAAGATCGTTGTATAATTTTTTTTGCGTAATGTCCGTAGTAACTAGGTCGCAGTCGAAAAGTGTAGCCACCATGGAGAATAGCGATTCTGGGGTGAACGTAGCAGTGCAGCAGGAAGTAGCTGTTGACCATGGGTTAATGAGTGGGGACGGCAAACACTCAGAAGGGGCTGAATTGGTCAGCGGACCGCGGCTAGGTGATCCTTTATGCGGCGGGCTTTGTTCACAATCGGGGCTTTTCCCGACGACGCGGGCGAGCCGGGACTAGGTCAGGTATGCAGTGAAAGTGCAGCTACCCATAGGGAAGCTGCGGTTTCACAGGCGAACGAGGTGAGCACGTCGAAAGTAGCAAATGACAATGTGCTACTGCAGTTTTTACAGAGGATGGATAGAGATAATAAGGAAAGATTGGAAGCGATGAATAAAGATAATAAGGAAAGATTGGAAGCGATGAATAAAGATAATAAGGAAAGATTAGAAGCGATGAATAGAGATAATAAGGAGAGAGATAGGGAGAATAAGGAAAGATTGGAAGCAATGGATAGGGAGACTAAGGAAAGATTGGAAGCAAATAAGGAAAGATTGGAAGTGATGGATAGAGATAATAAGGAGAGAGATAGGGAGACTAAGGAGAGAGATAGGGAGAAAAAGGAAAGATTGGAAGCAAATAAGGAAAGATTGGAGGCAATGGATAAGGGAAATAAAGAGGCAATGAGGAAGCTACACACCGTTATCGATGAGCGTCTGCCCGCAGTTAATAATCGGTTAGATGAGGGGGAGAAGGATCTGGGTGCGTTGAAGCAAGTATGTGACGCCGTGAAAGAAAAAGCTAATAATTTGGAGGTACGAATATTTGCAATAGAAAGTGATACTACTGAACGTAGGGACGTGTTGCCGGACGAGCGAATCAAAGAGGTAGTGGTCAGAATGAATACGATTAGTGCAGATGTAGAAAAGCTCAGTATAAGAGGCGAGACAGGCTCTGACAGAACGCAGCAAGAGGTTTATGCCAACCAGGGGGAGATACAATCACTATTACAACTTAAAGAGGCGCAATTAGAAATAAGTAGGAAACATAGGGAAGAACTAGCACAGTTGCAATTAGCGTGCAGAAGTGAAGGTGAAACACCACCAGGTAGACTGCATAGGGAGAGGGAGATAAATTCAAAAAACGAAAATAGGCGGAAAGAGGAAGACGAACTCAGAGAGTTAGAAGAACGGTTGTGTCGGATAAAACAGGTGGCAAACTCAACTGGGTATTGTCCAAGGTCGGAAAACATAAATGCGGAAGAAGAATGTAGGAGGCACTTCGTGTCGGTACAAACGTACACTTGTTTTCCAGATCCTGATAATTACCAACTTCCATGCCTGTGGCTGTCTCAATTTCAAGATTCATTACCTTCATCGTGGGGACCGCTCCTCAAAATGAAGTTTGTGTGTAACCATTTGAGGGACGAGGCTAGAGCGAAAATGCAGGAAGTTATTAAAGACTGTAGTAGCTACAAGATATTTTGTGACAAGTATTTAAATGAATTCTGGTCGCAAAGTAAGCAGGACCAGGTTACGCAAAGCATATTGATGATGCCAAATGGTAACGAAGGTGGTATAAGAGATCCAGTGTCGTGCTATCAGGAAATGCTGAGACGAAATAGGTATTTGGATGTGCCATACGAAACTGGGGAGCACATTAGGATCTGTATAACGAAGTTGCCAGTGAGATTGCGCAGAGATATAGTGATAGCAGGCAGAGGCTTAGACGATTCTGCGTCATTTCAGCACTTGTTACAAGAATTGGGTAATGAGAGCAATATCGTGAACGGAGACACGACTCATAGGTCAGATGGTGTGGAGGATAGGAGTGGCAGAAACTATCCGAATGACAGGAGAGCATGGAATCCTGGCATTTCATTCTTTTCATAATGGAGTGAAGGATAGGAGAAACTAATCCAACATATCAGCCCTTAGCATCTTGCCTTAAAACACATGCAGCTGGCACTGAAAATTGTCTATGTAGCAGACATACTCTACTGATATGTAGGAATGCAAATACCATACTTCTGATCAGAGAATAAAACACCAGTAATGGCATCTGTTAGGCTGGTCTTTCAGAGCAAAATTTGCAAATTTTTATTCCGAACACTAAAGTAAAAGGACTGTTTCCTCAAAGAAACCAGTTGCTAAAAATGTTATGTAATAATGTCAATGAGTCCAGTTTAATTAGTGCGATTTGACTATTGCAGGTACTTAACACGTAATGTAAAAAGTCAACATTGTGATCATTATGGAATAGGGTACGTTTATACTGCTGTTACAGGTAACATCAGTAATGTGATCGAAGTTTTTAAATCAGATGCCATCTGATCTATAGTATGTCATTGTCGTGGTGACAGTTATAATGAAGTGCTGTGTATGGTTGTTCGGAATCTAGTGTTAGGGAAAGAGGCCACTAGCACCTAAGTTTCTAACACTTGGGCTGCCCATTTCTCCCAGCTTGTATATTCTCTGCACACATTTAATTTTCATGTAAGCTCAGATTCCTAACTAGCAAATTCATTACGGTGTGTAGTGGACCATTCAGAGTGAGGCGGATTGTCCATGAAAATGCTGTACTGATTGAGACGATCAAGGGAAAAAAATCTCGTGGGCTTCATCACATTTCTAACATCAAATTATGGAAAAGTTAAGGACAGATCGAAAGTAGGCAAGTTATGGTAGATAGTTAGTGTATTTATTTGTGGTATGTAACGTTGTGCAGGGTCAAATCGAACATAAGAATTTTCAGGCGGGATGTCAGGAAGTATGACGGAATAGACTGGTCGAATGAGTCATGAACAGGAGTCGACAGAGTGGTGTATGTACGTATTTTTTTGTCATATGAATAAGGATCAAGCAGAAACGACGTGATGATTAATGAGTGGATAAAGATGGTAGATAGAGAAGCGACGTGATAAATAGTAGTGGATAAAGGTGATATTTAAGGAGAGAAGCGACGTGAAGCAGTGTGATTAATAAAGAGAGATTCGACGTGATGAAACAGAGGTAAATAAAGGTGAGTAGAATTAATAATGTGGAGATGTCTTAGATGTATGTTACAGAGAGGCCTGTGTATGCTGCAATAGAGATTGATGCCAATGGCGACGGAAGACCAGGAAATGATGGAGTAATGGACGAACGGAGAGCCGAAATACGAATGAAGAGATGAGGACAACTGCACAATGTGAAAGGACATAAAGGGAGTATGAGACCCAGATGGTGAACGTTGTGGAATACTGACGTAAGATGTAATATAAGTGTAAATCTAATTCTTACCATAACAGTTGCTATGTGAAAAAAAATAATTTTTGTTGTTGTTGTTGTTGAAGCCTGGTACCAGTATAACTAATCAAAACGGTACCAAGAATGTGTACTGTTATTTTGCAGGATGAATAATTTGTGTATTTTTTGTTCTTAGATGAAATGTCGCAATTCTAAGTTGATATTTAGCAGGATGAATAATCGGTAAAGTGAATGCAGAGGTAAGCCGATGGAGAGAGGTGCCAGAGTGAAGGGACGAATTCGGAGGCTGGAAAGCTATCTCAGAAACAGCTTCATGTGTTATGTGGTTGAGTATAAGGGAGGAAAGGTATGGTATGTTGTCGTGAGTGTGGTGGTGTTATGAGTATAAGGGAGCAAAGGTATGGTATGTTGTCGTGAGTGTGGTGGTGTTAAGGTTAGCTGACTTCTAGACCTATTCTGTTAGTGTATTAATGGGTTGAATCAGAAGGAAAATGTGATGTCTGGTGAGTGAGAGTCGTAGAGTAGTGTGATCAATGCTACCGATCCATAACTAAAACATTATTGTGTTTTATTGTTTGATTGGGATGAACCTTGATGGCAGGTCAGGATCTGACATGTGGATGGTACATCCGTGTCCTAGAAATGTTGTTATATATAATAAAAAGTAAAATATATAAAGAGATACTAATTTCAGTCTGTCACAAGCACAAAGGTGCATTGTATATTGAAGATTTAGAGTCACGATTTCCTAAAATGTTTATTGTGTTAGGATGTTAAAGTAGTTTACTATTTAATAACATGTGGTAGGTAATTGTGAGCTGTGTAGGTTATTTCTTTTTTTTTTTTGTTAGAACACTTTCAAGGGGTATTAATTTCAGTCTGTCACAAGCACAAAGGTTCACTGTATATTGTAGTTTTAGAATAAACAGTTTCTAATATTTTCACTGTGATAGGATGTTAGAGTAGCCTACTATTTGATATTGTAATTATGAGCTGTATAGATTGCTTATTATTCCTTTTGTTTTTTTACACTTTCATGTTTTGTATGAGGGACGACAGGTACAATCAATAGCACAAGTGTGGGCTGTATATAGAAAAGGGATAAATGTTGATGTAGTATGTGTAGAAAACTAGGGGGTATGATTTTATGTTTTTTTTTTTAGAACAAAGATTCTTTTATTACCAATGTATCTAATAGATCATACATGTAATCAATGAGTATTTAAATACTGTAAGAATATCCTTTTGTCTGTAATATTGCGAGATGCACAGAAGGGTCTGACTGATTGTGTGTCGTAGCGCTGAGGGCTACACCGAACGCGCGCGTACCACATAAGCCAAGCAGACGTTGGCAACAGAGCCGGTGCGCTCCCCACTCCACTGCCGGTCGGGGTACACTCCACGCGCCCGCTACAGCAGGTCAATGGCCTGGGGCGACACGCACGTACCACTGGCCATTCATAAGTTCCGCCACCCTTACGACTGGGGAAAGTATCCCGCGGAGGCAACAGCGGGTGGTTTCTTCTGCTCAACGGCGGAGCGACGGCAGAATGAACGACGCGCGGCAGAGTCCGGTGGGCATTTGTTACCAGCAACTATTAACTAGTACTGGACTGTGGAGCTGTGAAACAAGATGACTGCTCGTTACGTCTCCATAAGGTGGAAAGTGAAGGACTGGTGTTTCCACGTTGTGAGTGGTGGAAAAGATTTTGTCTTTAGCAGACAGGACGATCGTTTTGTTTTGTCTTGACCACTGAACGGTGGGATCCATAAACTTTTGGCAGTGACTTGTTAAGTGTGCTTTGTGAATTGCATGTGGGACGCTTGGTATTCTTGAAGAGGACAGTTGTCGTTTGGTGACTAATTATTGTATGAACGCAAGAAACTAGAGTGGGACATTGACATTTGCGTCTGTAGTACGAGACATTTCTTTAATTGGTGCGGGAATAAGTGCTGTTTGTTGGAACTTACGACTTTTAATTACACCATGAACTGAAAGGACAGAGCCGTGGGTAATAGTAGTTGTAGGGCCATTTCTGGACGACCAGATTCGTGTGGATGGTACGCTGAGAGTGACTATGGCATTTGTGTTTAATGTGAGATACAGTTTACTGTTCAGTGCGTGTTCAAAATGCCGATTTGAGTGACTTAAAGACTTTCGTCCGGGAAACCATGGGAGAGCTTTGACACCGAGACAGTGTTTCTAGGAAAACTATCAGCAACTTTTTGACCCCAAGAAAATCACAGGATGAAATGTTTCCGTGTGACTCGCAAGATAGGGAATAATGTATTTGTACTTGTAATTGTGTAAATTTTTTTATATGTTTCATTCCTGAAGGGACAGCAAGTGTAATTGTATTTCATTAACATTTGTGTTTAGAATAGTTAGTGTTTGTTTTTTGTTTGTTCTGGGTTATCAAGTTCACGTAGCATGTTTATTAGATATGCTTTAATTATTAGCCAGTGGCGTAATACTAACGTAGCGGCTCTTGTTGCATTGATCAGTAAGGTTGTCACAGGGGAGAAGAGTTTGCATTGCACAACAAATATCGGAATTAATTCATGCATTTTGATGTCGTGGACAGTAATGATCTTGTTGGTGTGTTGACTGAAGTCACTTATTTTATTATCACAGTGGTGATATTTCATATTAAAGTGTAATGAAGGCTAGTCGAAATGCAAGTTCTTGTCGTCTAAATGTGTAACAACAGAGAAATGAGCAGTAGAGTAAGATACGAGAGCTACTGGTGGATTCAAGCACTTATTGCTAAACTATTAACTGCATGTATTGATGAAAGTTGATGGACTGACTGGTTCAGCAGCAGGTATTTGTACTGGTGGATAAGGATAAGGTTAAACTCACTGTCGAGTAGTTGTGGCAATTGCTTAGGTGATGATAGTTAATGAGGTATGACATGATGTCTTAGACGAACTGTATTACGTAACCAGTATGTAACTTGTGGTATATTTCATTGTTTTTCTTCTCAGTTTTATTTCTGTAGGTTTGATGTATATTTTAGAGTAATGGTATGGACCCTGGCATTCTACGTGTAACTACGGTACGAAATTTTTTCTTTCGTTGATTTTGTTTTGTATTTAGACATTGCCGTGTAAAGATTATTACAAAGTAATTTATGAATGTCAGATTACTTGTTCTGTGTTTGGACGGTGAGCTATTTAAAATTTCATGAGTACAATTAGTATTTTTTTTATTTGTCATAGAATTAGTGAAGTTTGAATTACTCATAAAAATAAAGAAGCTCCCAGTAACTAAGCAAATTTTTTCTCTACATTATTTTTTTTATTTGTATGATGTAATGTTTTATTTGTCATTTGGACTGATGTAAATTTGTATGTGTACGTTACTCCGGATTGTGGAGAGTACAATAATGCAACAACTGTGTCAGTAATTTGGTAAAGTAACAGCATTTGGTCGTCTACTTGAGGTCACCAGGGGCTAAGGTCTCCTCCTGGTTATTTTGATGACTTGCTATGTTTGTTCTAATACAGTGTTCTTAAAAAAATGTTCGGAACTACCCTCGCATTGCAAGGATAGTACCAAGCCATTTTTTTCTGCATGGGTAGCCGGTGGTGAAAGGGTACAGTACCGCCCGACATTGAAAATAGGTACAACATACTTCATTATTTTTGTCAGAACAACACAGTTTTTTTGTAAAATAACTCAATTTCAATTAATACAGCGAAGCCGGATACCAGTGTGGGAAAGAATGACAATTTATTTATTTAATTGATCACATGTGCACTCCCACAAAGTAAATCCCTACATCCAGTTTGGTGAGATCTGTGAAATGAATGAATGTATGGTCGTCTGCTAACCGCAGATAGTGAACGTGAATATATGATCATCTTTGAGTCGATCCTTTGGCCACCTTTGGTGGGACCAAAGAGATGACATTTACCTGAGCTTTGAGCACCTGAAATGTGGCTGACCAATACGGTAGAAAGATGCTCCCCCACTTCGACAGAGGTGGGAGAGAACCTCAAGAACGGCCATGTTTCAGCACTCTGCTGCTGGATCTTGTGCTGTTAAGACCTGTTTTAGTCGTGCTCCGTAATGACGAAAGAGTGGAGACATGGTATGCATGTGGAATATTTAAGAGTAGTTTGAAATAATAATTTCTCTATTTCAGGAACTTTTGTGGGGAGAATTAAATGTCAGGCAGGTAATATTAATGGGATCGTAGTAATCTTCGGAAGTGACCAACGGTCACAATGAAGCCACGTGTAGCAATAAGTTGAAATACTTCCGTGTGCTTAAGTTAAGCTGAATTACTAGCGTGTGTACAATAAATTGAAATATTTAAGAAATAGCGTGTGTACCATAAGTTGAAATATTTAAGAAATGGCGTGTGCAGAACTTGAAATTAGAGACGAGTACTTCCACGTGGTGAGTACTGTGTGAGTCTCAAACTGTGTATGAGACAAAAGATAAAGAGAAGTACTCGTCCATGGTATCAGTTGAGGACTCGCGTGTGTGATGAATACGTTCTTAATATTACTTTGCGTGATATGATTCCGTGTGACGCTAGATTCAAACTCTGAGAGAGAAGCAAGGTGAGTCGGCCGTCTATCCAGCAACGCCACTTGGCTTGCATTGCACAGGAAGACGTGCATATATCTCCAGAGTTCATAGTAGGAAAGTGGAATTATGAAGTGGGGCTGTGTCGTGTGAAACTGGGATAAATATCAATTGAAGTGGGAAAGCTGAAAGTGATAATGTTGTGACCATTCCCTGTGTAGCATTCCATGTCGTAGTGTGGTGTATGTCATGTAATTTGGGTATGTGTGGTTTGCATGAGAGAGTAGCAAGGTAGTTCCAAAAGATTAGTGGGTTATGCTTGTTCCTTCGGTACCGCTCGGTCTGGAGGAAAGTTTCGTGATGATGATTGTGAGAGTCGAAGTGTGAGGTATAATAAAAGATCCACCATCCTATCCAGAAAGTGCACTGTAGCGTTAAATAATTACGAGACCATAATATAGAGATTCACCAATGTAAAGCCATGCCCACTGGGCGGAATTTCTCATGTGTTATTGTTGTAGGTTATAGAATTTGTGTGTTTAGGTTAGAGAATTTATCGGAATAAATAAGATAGTGAAAAGAAAAAGATTGGTGGACTTTTCCTTCGAGTTGTATGTTGTCATAATGTCCCGAATTTATAATGTGTGCGCCATTCATATTCAGTGCGGTGGCCACGCGTTGAGAAAAGCCGTTAAATAAAAGACAAAAAGAAAATGTGGTATTGCCAGTGCGTAGTGTACAGTCAGAGTTCTGTAAATTACTGATAGTCAGAAGCGTGTTTCCGATGCGTATTAATCATATAGGAGGTTAACTTGTAACTTAAGTGTGAGTACTAGAGTTCATGTTACTCGATAAATAAGAATGAATCCACTCGCTTGGCAGACCACTCATCTTGCAGGCCTGACTGCTTGATGCCACAGTATGAGCAAGGCATGTGGGTGCCTCTCAAAGTAGCGTGTAAGCTTAGGGACTGATGACCTTAGCAGTTAAGTCCCATAAGATTTCGCACACTTTTGAACATTTGAACATTTAATTTGGGCGCCGCAGTTTCCTTAGAACCTCATTTATGTAATACCTTTGAAGAACGTGTCGACTGTCTTATGTTCAGGAAAAATGTGTACATGGCATAAAACAAAATCAGAATGCGTTTCAACAGTTGCAATATGTTTTAATGGTGGAGTAAAAATGGTTCAAATGCATCTGAGTACTATGCGACTTAACTTCTGAGGCCATCAGTCCCCAAGAACTTAGAACTACTTAAGCCTAACTAACCTAAGGACACCACACTCATCCATGCCCGAGGCAGGACTCGAACTTGCGACCGAAGCGGTCGCGCGGATCCAGACTGTAGCGCCTAGAACCGCTCGGCCACTCCGGCCGGCCTGATGGAGTAAAGATGAAAAACAATGAGCAGAAGAGGCATCAAAACTAGGAACAACATGAAAATTGTGCTGGTATGGGCGGACAGGCAACATGTCACATAAACTGAAAAAGCTGCTGAAAGCATGAAAAAGGAGGCCAGAACAACAAGGAAAAGATGCAAAACTAAAGAAAATGAAAAAGACATGAAAGATAACAACAAGATTATGGAGCAGGAATGGTTTGCAACATCGTCATTGTGAAGGAAATGACATACAAATCTTTAGTTTCAATTTTCTGTAATCAACGTGTTTGCATACAGAGATACTGTTACCAGTATCTCATCCACTATTAAAGCTACATAAACAAAGCTATGGATGAATAATAATAAAGTGCTTGCCTACACACTGAACCACATTATTCAACAAGGGATTAAATATTTTAAGCTGCAGTATGTCATATTATGTTCTTAAATTATTAGGAGAAAAAACTGACTCTTAAAACACATGGTTTTTAAAATAATCAAAACATGAAACTGGTAAATACTACTGGTTTGCTGTTTCCACAAGGTAATAATTCAAAGAATAAAATTTGTTTTTTATCTTTTATTTGAAATAGTGTGTCAGTACATTGAACCTGAAATAACAATTACGTGTAATTCAGTATGTAAGAAAA
Source organism: Schistocerca piceifrons (assembly GCF_021461385.2). Taxonomy (NCBI): domain Eukaryota; kingdom Metazoa; phylum Arthropoda; class Insecta; order Orthoptera; family Acrididae; genus Schistocerca; species Schistocerca piceifrons. The sequence goes on along the minus strand of NC_060149.1, from coordinate 824,058,338 downwards.
ACATCAATATTCACTGTACAATGTATTCCACAGATTTACAATGTATTTCACCTAGAGCTCACTATATACCTATTATTTGATAAAAGTTTCATTCCTGAATCTGAATCTATTGACAGTCTTGCATTATTAAATTTCAAAGTACCAGTAAAAACTACAGGCCGTGATGTACAGGTCCCCTTAACAGCTCTTCTTCAGAATACACTAAAACCCAGAAGGAAATACATATGTAGGGAATTCAGTAATAAATAAGCATAGAATTTATGAGGTGTGAAACAACTAAGAAAAATAAGTACAGAAAAATATATACGTGAAATTTAAGGCATAAAATGCTCTTATTCTAGTAACTAAAACAGGAGGGCTGTGGTTCCAGAAACAAAGATACTAAGAATTAACATAAGAGCTCTATTTGTAATATTTAGATATCAACTTTTAGCAATTGCTTACCTTGTAAATCAAAGTTCCTATGTAGGAACTACTTGTTTCGTCTCGCCATTTGAAAACTTTCCTGTCTTGACATACATGAACAGGTGTGGAGAAATTATCGTTTCTTTTGAAACTCTCTGTACATCTTTATACAAGTTATCTTACTGCTTCCAGCAGGTTCCATCAAAGACATATGCCGTGTAGTGTTTGATGGAGCTATTATAATGAATGGCACCAACAAGATTTCTTTCGTGATCGTTTGCAACACACATTTCTTCCTTTGATTTGGAGGAAACTGGTCTTCAGTTAGTGGGCAAGTTGTTGTACTAGTATCCATCATCAAGTGGCATACAAATCTCTTTTCTTCGACTGCTTCTCCTTTACATTCCTTGCATTTTATGATAGTCTTTAGACCTCCATTTGTTGCATCTACAGCCTCTTGCATGAAATTATAACCAAGTCAAAGCCCATTGTCTTTAATTTTGAAAATTATCCTTCAGTCGTTGCTGACGAACGAATAGATAGAGGAATATGGAAAGAAGGATACATCACAGCTGTCAATAGTGGTATATAGTACATCAACTCTTTCAGCATCTCTACAGCATTAGGAATGTTGTACAGATTCACATCAAAGAGATTGTCATCCTTAGTCTGATTCGCGATGACTTCAGCTTCATTGTAGATACGTTTTGCCCTATCAATCCACGCGTTTGCAGTAGATTCCTTAGAGTTCAAAATTGATTCCAAAAGACAGTCATCATTGTTTTCAACATCATCAGTTTTCTTGTCATCATCTTTCTTTTCTTCAATATATGAATGACGTGGACCACCTCTGATAATGTTATCAAGGTGGTACTGATGTTCCATTGATGAATATTCTAGACTGCACTCATCAGTACCAAGATGTTCACTCAACGCAACAGCCAAAAGTGAGCGCAAAGCACTTTCAATATCACGAAAATCTGTCATCATCTAAATATGGGCCAAAACTCAAAGATAAAGTTGTTTGACTTGTGATTTACCTCTTGAGAAGCATTTCCACCTTGAAATCGTGACCATAAAATGGTTTAAATCTATCCTCAAACAACACGAGGGTAGAATTACTCTTTCATACAAAACAATATGACTATAACACCCATTCAAATAATCTGTTAAGTCCGAGCAATTGGTTATTGCTCTAGAGATGGCAACCAACAAAGCCTTACCAAAATCAGCATGATTTTTGGTCTGGGAGCTCCAGATCTGACGATTTGCATAAAGAAAAATGACAAGAATGATGCGTCATGCCTAGAGGATATCATCTGATAAGTTGGGCAACTGATTGATGATCCACTGGCGATATTTGGATCTTTACTAGTGACGTTTACTTCGCGGATGCACATGTACTGATTCAGGTATATGTAGTTTGACTTAATTTCCACACTGTCAGCCCTGTTTGACAGATCCTCAAATCGTGAAATAACTCGAAATGCAACGCCACCTGTAGCATCTACTGAATCGTATAAACTGCTATTGATTTGATGACAGTATTTGTGCAACTGACTTTGATGTTTCAGCCAATATATACAGAAGAATGGGTCCAATCCGATTGCGTAAATTTCGTCCCAATGGGTTGTATGTTTTGCGATTTGCAGGTTTTTAACAGGCATACTAGTTATTATAACAAATCGTTTGTCCCTTTCCTCTTCTTTAGCCTTTCTCAAGACATCAGCATTTGGTAAATTTGGAGGAATCATGTCTCTGAAAGACATATTTTTCGCTTCATAATTTCGCCAAAGAGCTGCAGGAATCCTGTTATCAACCAATTTAGCAGCTACCTGTTGCCTTCTCGTGCCACGAAGTTGTCTTCTTTTCAGGTGACTTCTATCGTCTGAAAAGTTTGAAAGTCTGCAGTTCAGGATAATGTCGTTGTCCTTTTTTTGCATCTTCAGAGCAATCCCTTCGAAAGTGGCTCCGCATTCTGTACATCTTCCTTTGATCTTCAAGAAGTACTTTGAACTTGAACTTTCACACGCTTGCGCGTATTTGAAAGAAAAAGCACATGGAATTTTGTGATGTTCGTAAATTTTATTAGCCATCAAATCGGTCCATTTCCCTATTTCCAGTTTTGAAGGCTTTTCAAGTTTCCTCTTTGTTGGTTTTATGGTAGACCATTTTTCTGCTGACAGTAGTAAGTCGAATTGCTTTGTCATGTCCTTGTAGCACGAAAAACCAAAAACATTCCACGACTCATCTTTGCTGTCGTCGTCTTTTTCTTCAACGAAACATTCCAGCCTGAAAGTGTTTCTAACAAAAGTAAGCAGATCATGACGATCTTCTTTAATTGTTGTGTAAATATGTTTGAAGACATTTTCGAGCCGATGTCGGCCATGGCATCGGACAGTTTTTGGAAGACGGGATGAGACAGAGTTAACTGAATGCCTCTGTCATCGATTACTTTAAATTCCTCCATGCTGAGAAGACATTTCAGTTCTGGTAGATTGTACATTTTTATGGGTATTACGGTCCTAAATATCACTTACACAACAGCACCGACTGCACAACAAGCACCGACTGCACAAGAGATCTGACTGAACGAGCATAATTATTATTTCCATGAGTGTGAGTAGTATTGTTACGTTTAGTGATTAGGGGGAGATCAAGGAGTGAAATGCAGCGCCGGCGGGCGGCTTCACACGACGCGGCGCGTGCCACCCAAAAAGTACAGCTGTTGTTGTCATTAGCTTTGATGCTACCGCGAGAAGCTTTGATGCTACCTCTATTGTAACTGCTACGCTGACGTCCCTTGCCGATTGTTTAAAAGACGCAGTTCAAGTGTTCATTGTTTCCAGATGTAGTGCCTCGACTTTTGCATTGTTGCTGTGCTTCGTTTATTATTTTTTGGTCTTGAGAGGTCTCAGGGACGTATCATAGTTTTCATTATCCTTGCAACGGCCGCATCTGTTCAAATTGATATATGTCGAAATTTTCTGTACACTACTTTTCAACAATTTGCAGTATTGGAGCCTTCTCGTTAATAGCTTCCCTTCTCCGTATGCTTTTCATTGCTGTGTGATTCTGTAAATTACTTGTCAACAACTGGTAGCACTGGCACCCTCTCGTTATAGCTTCCTTTCTCTGTATGCCTTTCATTGTTGTATGATTCAGTATCGACGCTATTCCTCTCTTGATGAGATATGAGACGATTGCTCGTTTTTATCCACTGTGCCCTTTCGTATTTCATTTCAGCAATAATTTATTTGTTTATCAACGTAGTGAGTAGTACAAAGCTAATCCAGAATGTAAAATGCACTTAAATTCTGTTTGAACGGTTTAACCGTCAGTGTCCGCTGTCTGAATGTCAAATATCAAATTAATACACTGTGCCTGGTTGCGTCATTTTATAGGAATTTTATTAATTTAAGTGGGATGTACTTGATCATGCTGAAGAAATCCAAAGCATATAGTTCGAAGAGGATAATATTATTTGAAATTTACCTGGACCGATAGGCGCAGCCAAAGTAGCCTTTGTGATGCTGTAATTGCCACATAGATGATATTTGTCTATTGTAGTTTTGTATTTCAATCAGCATTTTGAGAGCATTAAAGCTTCATTTCAGCGTAAGAGACGGGTAAAATCAATAGATATTATTCAACTGAAAGCCTTAATCAGTCTCTTGTATTTAATCGTTGTTAACAAAAGCAACAGATAAAGCCTGGAAGATCTGTGTGGAACTGATGGGGATGGCACTGAAAAATTTCACCTCGCAAATGAACATAAAACGTTTCAAATTTATTGTGGAGTGCCTTAGATTTTTCAGTCGCGCTATTCGTGATGAAAGGAGACAATTAGACAAGCTAACAGTAATTCGGGAAATATTTACTGTGTTTGTACGCAACTACCAGAAATCTTATACCCTTGGAGAAAATGTTATATTTTTGTAATGATCAATACGGTTGGAATCTAAGCACAAGTCATTTTTTGTGGCAACAGTAAGAATTGTATCAGAAGGAAAGGGTTCCTGAATCAGCTATGTTATACATTGTTGTTTTCTTCGCTATATTCTGCAGAACTATTCAAATTTTGTACAAAGAACTCTAGAACTATGCCATATCTATCAAGAACTCTGAAAAAATATACGTTTCTGAAAAAAAGGGTGCCAACTTCACAGTAAGTGAAAAGATTTTCTCCTTAAATTACAATTATCTCGCAAACTATTAGCTGCACAAAAAAAATGATATTTGGTTTTTCGTAGAACTATTCGGGCTCTGTTCAGAACCGTCTTCAGAACTGTTGTACGAATTTACTTTTTGCGAAAACCGACAAAAAATGGTTTCTATACCACAATTTTTACGAGTACTGTTGTTTTCTTCGCTAAATTCTGCAGAACTATTGAAATTTTGTGCAAAGAACTCTAGAACTCTGACTTATCTATCAAGAACCCTGAAAAATATATATATTTCTGAAAAAAGGGTGCCAGCTTCACAGTAGGAGCTCTGATGGCGTTCTTAATTAAGTTGCAATTACCTCTTAATCCATTACGTGCACAAAAAAATGCTACTAGGATTTTCGATAGAACTCTTCACGTAGTGTCCAGAACTGTCATCAGAACTGTTGTACGAATGTATTTATATTTTCTGTAGAGAAAGTGTGTCCCACATTAAATCAATTTATCTCAAACTGTTATCGCCATAGAAAAATGTTATTGGGATATTCGATAGAGCTCTTGGGATTCTGTTCAGAACTGTCCTCAGAACTGTTGTACAAGTTTAATATCTGCGAAAATTGACAAAGAATGTTTTCGATACGAAAATTTTTTCGAATATTGCTGTTTTCTTCGCTAAATTCAGCAGAACTATTCAAATTTTATACAAAGAACTCTAGAACTATTTCATATCTATCAAGAACTCTGAAAAAAATATACATTTCTGAAAAAAAGGGTGCTAACTTCGCAGTAAATGAAAAGATTTTCTCCTTAAATTGCAATTAACTCGTAAACTACACTCCTGGAAATTGAAATAAGAACACCGTGAATTCATTGTCCCAGGAAGGGGAAACTTTATTGACACATTCCTGGGGTCAGATACATCACATGATCACACTGACAGAACCACAGGCAAATAGACACAGGCAACAGAGCATGCACAATGTCGGCACTAGTACAGTGTATATCCACCTTTCGCAGCAATGCAGGCTGCTATTCTCCCATGGAGACGATCGTAGAGATGCTGGATGTAGTCCTGTGGAACGGCTTGCCATGCCATTTCCACCTGGGGCGCCTCAGTTGGACCAGTGTTCGTGCTGGACGTGCAGACCGCGTGAGACGACGCTTCATCCAGTCCCAAACATGCTCAATGGGGGACAGATCCGGAGATCTTGCTGGCCAGGGTAGTTGACTTACACCTTCTAGAGCACGTTGGGTGGCACGGGATACATGCGGACGTGCATTGTCCTGTTGAAACAGCAAGTTCCCTTGCCGGTCTAGGAATGGTAGAACGATGGGTTCGATGACGGTTTGGATGTACCGTGCACTATTCAGTGTCCCCTCGACGATCACCAGTGGTGTACGGCCAGTGTAGGAGATCGCTCCCCACACCATGATGCCGGGTGTTGGCCCTGTGTGCCTCGGTCGTATGCAATCCTGATTGTGGCGCTCACCTGCACGGCGCCAAACACGCATACGACCATCATTGGCACCAAGGCAGAAGCGACTCTCATCGCTGAAGACGACACGTCTCCATTCGTCCCTCCATTCACGACTGTCGCGACACCACTGGAGGCGGACTGCACGATGTTGGGGCGTGAGCGGAAGACGGCCTAACGGTGTGCGGAACCGTAGCCCAGCTTCATGGAGACGGTTGCGAATGGTCCTCGCCGATACTCCAGGAGCAACAGTGTCCCTAATTTGCTGGGAAGTGGCGGTGCGGTCCCCTACGGCACTGCGTAGGATCCTACGGTCTTGGCGTGCATCCGTGCGTCGCTGCGGTCCGGTCCCAGGTCGACGGGCACGTGCACCTTCCGCCGACCACTGGCGACAACATCGATGTACTGTGGAGACCTCACGCCCCACGTGTTGAGCAATTCGGCGGTACGTCCACCCGGCCTCCCGCATGCCCACTATACGCCCTCGCTCAAAGTCCGTCAACTGCACATACGGTTCACGTCCACGCTGTCGCGGCATGCTACCAGTGTTAAAGACTGCGATGGAGCTCCGTATGCCACGGCAAACTGGCTGACACTGACGGCGGCGGTGCACAAATGCTGCGCAGCTAGCGCCATTCGACGGCCAACACCGCGGTTCCTGGTGTGTCCGCTGTGCCGTGCGTGTGATCATTGCTTGTACAGCCCTCTCGCATTGTCCGGAGCAAGTATGGTGGGTCTGACACACCGGTGTCAATGTGTTCTTTTTTCCATTTCCAGGAGTGTATTAGCTGCACAAAAAAATGTTACTGGGATTTTCGATAGAACTCTTGGAGTTCTGTTCAGAACTGTGCTCAGAACACTTGTACTTATTTACATTATGCGGAAATTGACAAAGAATATTTTCGATACGAAATTTTTTTCGAGGCTTGTTTTTTCTTCGTTACATTCTGCAGAACTATTGAAATTTTGTGCAAAGAACTCTAGAACTATGGCACATCTAACAAGAACTGTGAAAAAATGTATATTTCTCGAAAAAAGGGTGCTAACTTCACACGACTCTGTTTCAGTGCGTATTTCCTCAGCCCTTTCACAAGGAAGGATCCGAATGGTCGCTTCGGTGTTAGCAATGATATCATCCATTGGTATAGTTCTTGGGATGATAGCGAAATTCCCTCCTTTTTGAAGAACAGACATTTCCTCTTCGGTCAATTGTCGTTCAGTGAGGTTGACCACTGTGGGTGACATAGCGGGAATCGCCTTGTCAGACTGCTTCCGGCATCTTCCAAACTTTTTCTTCTGTCGCTCAGTGCAGTGTTCGAATTCGTTCTGCATACTCCTGTGAGTGATGCTGTCGATCTTGTCCCAGTCGTCTCGATGCATTCTGCTACTTAGTTGATAGAAAATGTCCAGAAGCTCCTGATCCGTTCTTGCCAAGTCTCTCCGTGTTGTATGAATTCGCTCACGAAGAAAAGCTCGTTCTATTCTGTCGTAGATGCGATGTGCTTGGGCGGTGGTGAATAGGCTCTTACATTCCAAGAACTTCGGTGTAGTATCTTCATCTCTGCACCATGAAAGTAAGGCGAGAGAGGACATAAATCGCGCTTTCCTCTTCCATCGTTGGCCAAGGCGTCGGTACAATCTGCAAATCTCCTCCCCTTAGAGGCGTAATACAAAATTGTTATGGCTTTCGTGGCCACTTGTTGACAAACTGCCTGTATCAGGTACCCGTACTAGATACATATAGTCTGCGGCCGCAATGGAGGGTGAAGCTTTGACAATGCCAGCCAGTCGCACCGCCGGCCGGAGCGGTTCTGGGCGCTACAGTTTGGAACCGCGCGACCGATACGGTCGCCTGTTCGAATCCTGCCTCGGGCATGGACGTGTGTGATGTCCTTAGGTTAGTTAGGTTTAAGTAGTTCTAAGTTCTAGGGGACTTATGACCTCAGAAGTTAAGTCCCATAGTGCTCAAAGCCATTTGAAGCACTCGCACTGACGGAACGTCAGTAAAATCATCAGACGAACGTCGGTCGAAGAGCCCGAGACAGAAGCAAATAGGCAGTTTGTCAACAAGTGGCCGCGAAAGCCTTAAGAATTTGATAATTCATTATGTTTCTTACTTCTTGTAGAAACAACAAATTACATCTGTACACCGAAACCCCTAGCTGACTGAGTATGACGTCAAAGAGTTCCAACAGACAACCTGACAAGATGGTACGAGAGACTAGTACTCTAAATCAAAATATTGCTAAGTAATGTACAGGGCTGTTGCTAGGTGTTTCGCCGCCCTAGGCGACAACTGAAAATTGACGTCCCCTCTTTTTTACTACCATCGGTCTCCTCTATACCCCCCTTCACCACCACCAACATCCAGCGTTACAACAACGTAAATCTCCTATTATACTTTTAATCAAACTAAAGTGACCAGACGTCCTCGTTTTCTGGGGACCGTCCTACATTTTCATCCTATGATCTCAGTTCCTTTAAAACTGATTGAGGACGACAAATGTCCTCAATTTCTTGTCTTTTATTCTCAGTTTTGAAATTTCCCAAAATAATTGAAATAGGAAGAATGTGCTGAACATTTTAAACTACAATTCAACTCAGTACACCAGCGCAGCCAAATTTGGCACCAATCATTTATTTTATTCTATTGCAAGAAAATGGACTAATAAAGGTGCGGAGCTATTTTCTGGTGCGAATGGAGCTTTCCTTATTGCGCTATAGTGATTGGAGACGTACCGAAGCATCAAACTAGGCCATCTAGGTGTTAATGTTATTTCGTTTCTGTTATAGTTGAAATATTCTTAGAATGAGGAATATATCTCACCTTTTTCAGCATCCACTTTCTTGCGATTAAATAAATAAACGACGCCTCTTTCGCTTTTTCTGTTGACAGTTCTACAATTTTAATTAGCTGGCCCGATGCAGCAGTAGTATAAACGATTAGCTATTGATCATTCGTCCGAGATGGGTCCGATTTCGAATCTCGGTGAGGCATGGATGCTGTATTTGTCTAAAGGCACTAGCGCTTTCCCTTCTATTGAGTCAGTGGCTCTAAATTAGGGACGGGCGACTGCTTACAGCCCATTGAGTGGCTCATTGTGGTACTTTAACCTTAAATCAAAAGTCTCAGTAGGAGCTCGTTTTCCTTAGCGTAAGATAGTTTAAGTTAGATTAAGTAGTGTGTAAGCCTAGGGACCGATGATCTCAACAGTTTGGTCCCATAGTAACTTACTTACCACAAATTTCCAAATTTCCAAGAATACAGACAGATGAAGTATTGTTAAAAATAGCATCAAACACGATTTTCCGCTGCTTCAGGGTCACTCACATCTCGTTCTACTGTTATTCCTTAGTGGCTTCTGTTCACAAGGAAGCTGCAGATGGTTTGTGTGTGTGTGTGTGTGAGTGTGTGTGTGTGTGTGTGTGTGTTTTGTGTGCGTGTGCGTACTTTGTTCGAAAGAGCAAGTGTGTGGTATCTTTTATATCCAATTACAACAGCGATATCGATTTTTAATATGTTTTAAATACAATCTAATAGTTTTGTAAATGCTGGAGCGCTGACTATAGCGTGGTATGGCGCCCTGTGGATCACTGCTGTAGCTTCAGTAATTCTTAAAATCTTGTTTTCTTGTGAGACCCTCGTGTAAACCTGTTGTTGCTTTGGTCTTCAGTACGAAGACTGGTTTGGAGCAGCTCTGCACGTTCGTCTATTATGTGCTAGCCTTTTCATTTTTACATAACTACTGCAGCCTCCATCCATTTGACCCTGCTTACTGTGTTCATCCCTTGGTCTCCCCCTACAATTTTTACCTACCATACATCCCGCAATTACCAAACAGACAATTCGTTCTTGCCTCTATATGTATTCTATCTACCGATTCCTTCCTTTAGTCGTATTCTGCCACTCATTTCTTTCACCTCAATTCTGTTTAAGTATTCTGCCACACATTTCTTTTACCTAAGTCTTTTTAAGTACCTCATCATTCGTTACTCGATCTAACCACCTAATCTTCAGCACCCTTCTATAGCACCACTTTGCAAAGTCATCTATTCTCTTCTTGTCTGAACTGCTTATCGTCCATTTCCCACTTTCGTGCAAGGCTACACCCCACACTGATATCTCCAGAAAAAGACTTCCTAACATCTAAATTTATATTCGATATTAACACATTTCTCTTTTTCAGATATGCTTTTCTTTCTGTAGCCAATTTACATTTTATATCCTTTCTGCTGCGGCCATCCTCAGTTATTTTGCTGCCCAAATAGCCGAAAACCTCTATTATGTTTAGTGTCTCGTTTTCGAATATAATAGCCTTGGCATTGCCTGATTTAAGTGGTCTACATCCCATTACCCTTGTTTTACTTTTATTGAGATCCATTTTTTAACCTCTTTTCAAGGCACTATCCATTCCATTCAACTACTCTTCCAAGACCTTTTGTGTTTGGCAGAATTACAGTGTCATCGGCAAACGTTTTACGTGTAAACCAGGGAACTACTGAGCACTATCTATGAAACCAGTCATAGAAATTGCTAAACATGCCTCCTTGTGGTTTCTTGAAATTTGTTGGGAACTTAAGCTGATAATAGAAATAAGTTTACTGGAAAACTAAAGGGAGAATATATGCAACTTGTGTGTATTCCAGCTAAAGGTACAATGTTAGAAAAATCATCAGAGCAGACAAGTAAGGAATTGCAATTTTAGATTCAGCGAACAGTTATATTAGTTCATTGAAGGCTACAAGAAATTCTAATAACAATATTTGTTCTTAATAGTTCACGAAGAACACCGTTTTTGGTATAAACTGCATCACATAATACTGTTATAACGTAATGATACCTTGGCTGAAACACTGAACGCGTATTCGGAATCAAGGCCAGCTAACAAGAAGTAGGTTATCCTTCCATTCTCTGAATCGCTTCAGGTGCAAGTCGGATTATTTCCTTTCTCATCTATGTCCATTTAAATGTCGTGATTCATTACTAGTGACATTGAGGTACAAGAGACCGTTCTTTCTTTCTTACTTTTTCACGACACAAACTACAGCAGTGGAAATTAGTATAAAGTCAGGGTTCTTGCGAAATTAACAATACAGTGTCTGTAGGATACTGTATTGAATGTATTACGAAAGTCTAAGATACATACAAGGCATGACCAATCATGATGAAATTACATAGTTTCTTTCAAAATACGAGAAACAAAATAAGGTGTTTGCATTTCCTTTATGAGAACTGATATAAAGGCACAGCAGTGGAAATTAGTATAAAGTCAGGGTTCCTGCGAAATTAACAATACAGTGTCTGTAGGATACTGTATTGAATGTATTACGAAAGTCTTAGATACATACAGGGCATGAACAATCATGATGGAATTACATAGTTTCTTTCAAAATACGAGAAACAAAATAAGGTGTTTGCATTTCCTTTATGAGAACTGATATAAAGGCACAACTGACCTGTTGTGTTATTGCACTGTTAGTACTTTGACCAACCTCTGCTCCTCCTAAGTACCTCAAAAATTCTCTTCATTGTTAATTTTGATAGGGTTTGTAGTTCTTGCAGCGAACTTGTCGCCCACTCTTCTCGTATGTCACATACTGCCTCAAATCGCCTCCCGTTGCGATGAACACGCCTTACAAGTATTTACCAGTGGTTTTTCGTGGGATTCCTATCCGGGCTACGTGTAGACCAGGGTAAGACATCGATATCTTTACCTTCAAACCAATTTTTGCTTGTAGCAGAAACATACACATGTGAATTATCTTGTTGAAACATTAGTCTTTCGTTCCATAGGTTCTCGTACATTCTAATCAGTTCGGTCTCTAGAATCTCAGTATACATGTTAGAGTTATTCTAGTGTTCAGTCAAGCAATGAGTGATTAATATTTAGCACAGAAAACTGTCCAAATCATAACATTTCCACCATCAAAATTTCTGCTCATTCTTACCCGCTGCTTTGTTCTCAGATCATGCCAATGATACTGAAATCCATCCAGCAGAACTAAATTAAACTATTTCTCATCACTGAAGATCACTTTACCACAGCCGCGCGGGATTAGCCGAGCGGTCTCAAGGTGCTGCAGTCATGGACTGTGAGGCTGGTCCCGGTGGGGGTCCGAGCCCTCCCTCGGGCATGGGTATGTGTGTTTGTCCTTAGGATAATTTACGTTAAGTAGTGTGTAAGCTTAGGGAGTGATGACCTTAGCAGTTAAGTCCCATAAGATTTCAGATACGCACACACTTTACCACACTCTGAAGTCAATGACGTACGGTTTTCAGCAAATTCCAATCCAGCTTGTTTATGTTTGGACGTTAAGGTTTCTACACTCGTTTCTTGAATGCAAGGTGTTCGTCATTTGACGAAATTTGTCGTATACCTCTGGCAGTTACTGAAAACCGTAAATTAGCACCAAATTGAGAAGAATGACGATTTTTGGCTTTTTCTTTGCACAAAAAAGTACCGTTTCTTAGCCCACATTTCCCTTCCTGTCCATAACGTGCGCCCCATCTGACGAAATTATCAGTCACTGTACTTGAACGGTTCAAATTCTGAGCGATTTGACGATTAGAATTCCATTTCCTTGTTCGCACCGATTTCTGCTTTTTCATCTCGTGATAACTCTTTACCGCGTGACAGTCACAATTGTGGTTTATGTACACAACATGCATTGTCACTAATGGTGCTGTTTCCTGTCTGCAGTAAAGGCCGTACCCACACAATAACAGCAGAATGCCTTTATATTGTGTTCCACTCTCTACCACCTGAATCGTTGATGTCTTGTTATTACGTTGTACTATTAACATCAAATGCGATACCATTTGACTGCATTTGTCGGTATACTGGATCTTATACCATTGCATATACACTATGGCCGACTATTCCAGCCGGCAATGCTAATTTTCTTACAAATATCTAAGCCTATATATTGATTTCCACTGCTGTAAAGCTAGTGTGAGACATGAAATTTTCCGATAAACTAGACAGACATATATTATAGAACTGAAAATGAAATACTTTTTTCTAACATCGTTCAAACTAAGCAACCAATGGCAAATGCGGTCTACTTATAAAATCACTGTCACGAAATGGATGCTTCGCATAATAGTTAACGCAAGACGGTCAGGGGATCTATGCTGCAAAAGGACCTCAAAGACTTCGGCGTGCAAAAGATAATTCAAAACAGACGGAGACCATGATAAAAAGAAATCACGAACACCACTGAATTCTAAGAAAACGTACGTGTTCTTCTCTCGTAAACTATCCTTAGTCACGATATCAGGAACACGACAAACTGAGTGAAGCATTACCTCGTGACAGGACGCTTCGTAAGACGTTATGTGAACACCGAATCTCGTTTATGTAAATTCGTGATGCATACTGGCAAACTCTTCATCAATAAATCTATCCATACTGCTGTGTATCATTGTTAACGCACAACTAACACTTGCGGAAAAACTAACCAGAGATATAAACGAGCAGGACTGAATGCAAGCTTCACAGCGAAGACTAACGCAGCCATAACTGTTATCAATAGCAGGTACTTATCTATATACTTTTTATTACAGTTACGTATCTCAATTTTTTTTTTTTAAATTTATCAAGTTATTAACTTCTGTCTGTCACGATCACTTCAGATATTACTACACGCAATTTGATAATCTTTTCGAGTCAGCGTATGTAAAAATGGCACAGTCACAATTAAGTGCCACATATGCTTCGTCGTATATACGAGGGTTGGAACTTTAATAGTGGAAACTATTTATTTACAGCTAGTACAAAATAGATACGCGTTTCAAAGTTTTACTGACCTTCAAAGTAGTCACCAGCATTGTGTATAACCGTTTCCCAGCGATGTGGAAGTCGTAGGATACTCTTAGCAGTGCCAGTTGTGTTGACTGTTCGAGCGGCGCGGTCTATTGATCGACGAATTTGTAGCAGTTCTGGAGCGAATATCGTGACGTGTTTCCTTCAGTTCACAAATCGAGTTGACCTTACGAGGGCTTACGTCAGGGGAGTGCAGTAGGTGGTATAGCACTTAGCAGCCCCATCAGTCAAATCAGTAACAGCTTGGACTATACGTGCTTGAGCATTGTTCTGCAAAATGATGGTCAGGCCCTGCAGAAAGTGTCATCACTTCTGTCTCTAAGCTGGTCGTAGGTTGTGTTCCAAAAATGAACAGCATAGAGACAGAAGTGATGACACTTTCTGCAGGACCTAACCATCATTTTGCAAGACAATGCTCAAGCACGTACAGTCCAAGCTGTTACTGATTTGTTTGACTCATGGGGCTGCTAAGTGCTATACCACATACTGCACTCCCCTGACTTAAGCCCTCGTAAGTTCAACTCGATTTCTAATCTGAAGGAAACACGTCACGGCATTCGCTTCAGAACTGCTACAAATTCGTCGCGCCGCTCGAAGTGTCAACACAACTGGCACGGCTAAGAGTATCCAACGACTTCCACATCGCTGGCAACCGGTTATACACAATGCTGGTGACAACTTTGAAGGTCAGTAAAACTTTGAAACACGTATCTATTTTGTACGAAGTGTAAATAAATAGTTTCCACTATCAGAGTTCCAACACTCGTAATAGGGTGGCCAGAAACAGTCGAAAAGCTTGTAAGGGTATGTAGGGCAGGGTGTACTGAGAAATAATTGTTAAGAAAAAAATTCGATACTTTGCGCCGCTTCCAAGTTAATTTGCACTGAAATTAGCCAGCAGGCCGTTGCGCGAGCAGATTCAAGTGGCAGGCCAGATATAATTAGTGTCAGTCGTTCTCATACCGTAGATGATAGCGCACGGGATTGTTCAGATTTTGACTCGGGCTTCGACCCTTACTTCAGTGTCCAGTTTTTGTATCGCTCTCTTGTTCGGTTTTAGGAGACCAAACGAAGAACACGACTGGAGACACCGTCTCTGCAGGGCAGCGTGAATTTGCACGTGCAACGGCCCGACTGGCGAACTTCGACGCAAATTATCTCGGAAATGCTACAACGTATCGAATTTTTATCTCAACAATTATTTCTCAGTACAACCTACCCCGCAACACCCTTACGAAGTTTTCAGACTGTTTATGACCACCATATGTAAAACTTAAGCACCACATGCAGAGTTTTGGTAGACATGTTGGCCGGCCAGGGTGGCCGAGCGGTTCTAGGCGCTACAGTCTGGAACCGCGCGACCGATACGGTCGCAAGTTCGAATCCTGCCTCGGGCATGGATGTGTGTGATGTCCTTAGGTTAGTCAGGTTTAAGTAGTTCTAACAAGGGAACCTCCCCATCGCACCCCCCTCAGATTTAGTTATAAGTTGGCACAGTGGATAGGCCTTGAAAAACTGAACACAGATCAATCGAGAAAACAGGAAGAAGTTGTGTGGAACCATGAAAAAAATTAGTAAACTATACAAACTGAGTAGTCCATGTGCAAGACACGCAACATCAAGGAACATTTGAGCTCAGAAGTGCCGTGGTCCCGTGGTTGGCGTGAATAACTGCGGAACGAGAGGCCCTTTGTTCAAGTCTTCCCTCGACTGAAAATTTTATTTTCGCGAAGTTATGATCCGTCCGTTCGTTCATTGACGTCTCTGTTCACTGCAATAAGTTTAGTGTCTGTGTTTTGCGACCGCACGCAAAACCGTGCGATTAGTGTACGAAAGGACGTGACTCTCCAATGGGAACCGAAAACATTTGATCGCAAGGTCATAGGTCAACCGATTCCTCCACGGGAAAACACGTCTGATATATTCTATACGACACTGGTGACGGCATGTGCGTCACATGACAGGAATATGTTGTCGACCCACCTAACTTGTACACTTAGCGAATGGGTATAAAGATTCTTCTACCTTGCCCGATTTAGGTTTTCTTGTGGATGTGATAATCACTCCCAAAAAAGTGATGAAAACATAAGAGTTTGTCACATAAACTAAAAATAAGAAATTAAAATTTTCACTCGAGGGAAGATTTGAACTTCGGACCTACCATTTCGTAGCTGCTCTCGCTAACCACAGGACCACTGCGCTCCTAGCCGTTCGTTTGCCTTGATGTTACATATCGTCGCATGGACTACTCAGTTTGTATATTTTGCTTATTTTTTTCATAGTTCCACACAACTTCCTGTTTTCTCGATTGATCTGTGTTCAATTTTTCAAGGCCTATCCACTGTGCCAAGTTATACCTAAATCTGAGGGGGGTGCGATTGGGAGTTTCCCTTGTAAGTTCTAGGGGACTGATGACCTCAGAAGTTAAGTCCCCACGCCCGGGTTCCCGGGTTCGATTCTCGGCGGGGTCAGGGATTTTCTCTGCCTCGCGATGACTGGGAGTTGTGTGATGTCCTTAGGTTAGTTAGGTTTAAGTAGTTCTAAGTTCTAGGGGACTGATGACCATAGATGTTAAGTCCCATAGTGCTCAGAGCCATTTGAACCATTTTTTTGCTACAACTTTGTTTAGTCACTTTGTGGTCACAAGGAATAAACTTGCATAGAACTGAAGAACAGACATGGAAAACGTTCTAGGTGCCATTTTTTAAGTGCTACTGAGTTCTCAGTACACTTTGCGTGGCTCTAGCCTTGTTCCAAGTGACAAATCGTGGAGAAAATGTTTCAGGCATTCTTTACTAGATGCATGAAATGTATTCGCGGTTGCGAGTATGGACAACCATCAGGTGTAGAAAGGAATGACGACAGTGAAAATTTGTGCTGGACCACAACTCGAGTCCGGATTTCCTTCTTATCGTGAGCCTAATGGTAAGGCGACCGCTGGCGATAAGCCGGAAATCCGGGTTCGAGTCGCGGTCCAGGACAAATTTTCATTGTCGACTTCCATTCTATCTACATCCATACTCCGCAAGCCACCTGACGGTGTGTGGCCGGGGTTACCTTGAGTACCTCTATCGGTTCTCCCTCCTATTCCAGTCTCGTATTGTTCGTGCAAAGAAAGATTGTCGGAATGCCTCTGTGTGGGCTCTAATCTCTCTGATTTTATCCTCATGGTCTCTTCGCGAGATATACGTAGGAGGGAGCAATATACTGCTGGATTCCAAGATGAAGGCGAAGTGTTGGCAGAAGAGCCAACACCGAGTTGCTAGAGGAGGCCGAAATGCACGCTTTTAGCTCACGCAGATTGGCGTGAGGTCTGGAACAGGTCAGAGAAATAAGACTAGCAAAACAGGAGGTACTGGTAGAAACTTAACTTTAATCCACAATCGGTGTACATCTCTCTTGACTGTACATAATTTCCATTTCAATATACACTGGTAATGGCGCCTTGCTAGGTCGTAGCAAATGACGTAGCTGAAGGCTATGCTAACTATCGTCTCGGCAAATGAGAGCGTATTTGTCAGTGAACCATTGCTATGAACGTCGGCTGTACAACTAGGGCGAGTGCTAGGAAGTCTCTCTAGACCTGCCGTGTGGTGGCACTCGGTCTGCAATCACTGACAGTGGCGACACGCGGGTCCGACGTATACTAACGGACCGCGGCCGATTTAAAGGCTACCACCTTGCAAGTGTGGTGTCTGGCGGTGACACCAAAGAAGGTATGCTCTCGAAACTTCAACAAAAGCCTGTACCGAGCTACTGAGCGTCTCTCCTGCAGAGTCTTCCACTGGAGTTTACCCATCATCTCCGTAACGCTTTCGCGATTACTAAATGATCCTGTAACGAATCGCGCTGCTCTCCGTTGGATCTTCTCTATCTCTTCTATGAAACCTATCTGGTACAGATCCCACACTGGTGAGCAATATTCAAGCAGTGGGCGAACAAGTGTACTGTAACCTACTTCCTTTGTTTTCGGACTGCATTTCCTTAGGATTCTTCCAATGAATCTCAGTCTGGCATCTGTTTTATCGACGATCAACTTTATATGATCATTCCATTTTAAATCACTCCTAATGCCTACTCCCAGATAATTTATGGAATTAACTGCTTACAGTTGCTGACCTGCTATACTGCAGCTAAATGATAAAGGATCTTTCTTTCTATGTATTCACATCACATTACACTTGTCTACATTGAGATTCAATTGCCATTCCCTGCACCATGCGTCAATTCGTTGCAGATCCTCCTGCATTTCAGTACAATTTTCCATTGTTACAACCTCTCGGTATACTACAGCATCATCCGAAAAAAGCCTTAGTGAACTTCCGATGTTATCCACAAGGTCATTTATATATATTGTGAATAACAACTGTCCTAAGACACTCCCCTGCGGCACACCTGAGATCACTCTTACTTCGGAGGGCTTCTCTCCATTGAAAATGACATTCTGCGTTCTGTTATCTAGGAACTCTTCAATCACACAATTGGTCTGATAGTCCATATGCTCTTACTTTGTTCATTAAACGACTGTGGGGAACTGTATACAACGCCTTGCGGAAGTCGAGAAACACGGCATCTACCAGGGAACCCGTGTCTATGGCCCTCTTAGTCTCGTCGACGAATAGCACTAGCTGGGTTTCACACGATCGTCTTTTTCGAAACCCATGCTGATTCCTACAGAGTAGATTATAAATCTGACGGTTGTCCATATTCGCAATTGCGAATAGATATGGTGAATCTGAGGTCTGGCACTTCGAATGGTTTCTATTTCCGCTCTTCAGTTGCACTCAGAAGTCAGGCAATCCTTGATATGTTATACGGTTCGTAAGGGAAATATCAGAAGAAGAAATAATAACGCTTCGGGTGCACTCCCGAAAGATGTTGAAAAGTAATATTGGAAAAGTGTACTGCTTACGGTTTCTGATACACAGTCCATTGGAACGTGTACACTTGCTTATTTCTTGGTTAGGCTGGCGTCTCACAGTACGCAATAATTGTGTCTGCTCATGAACTCACTTACCGTTGTGGCGTCCAAACCGGAAATGTTTCGTGAATATTCAGCACCATAGCATATCTAGTCATTAGCATGAGGAGTAGAGGACATCGGTGTATGGGCGTACAGGCTGATGTTTTCCACCGTGCACAAACTCTAGGGATTCATCGATGAGGGGATACGGACCAAAAGAGGTCTAATGAACTTATGCCCGGAAATGCATGGTTTCCATGCTAGAGACCATTTATTCGATCATAAATTGTTACAGAGATTACGGTCTAATACGCGCTGTACTGTGCAGCCACAGTTACAGTATGTGTTGAAAATGGTTCCCATGTGCCTCAACGCATGCGTGTATGCGGCCGCAGCATGTTCTATCTCACACGTTCATATCGGCCAGGCCGCATCCAAGGCAGCATGAATACGCTGCTCCAGTGTCTCCACATCTGGAATGGGCTCTACATACACGATAGTTTTGTGATCGCCCCATAACCAGAAATCGAACGATTTGGGATCCGTTGAATGAGTAGGCGATGCAACTGGATCATGGAATCATCAAGGCACTTCTTCCAGCAGGGGAGGCAAAGTCAGTGGCAAGAAACTCCGATAGTTCAGGCTTGTTAGGCGAAGTGGTAGGAAGTCCGGTTCCAAAATACTGTTGCCAATTATCCCGGCCTACAGATTCCGGCTGCACTGATGCTGATGATTCGCCGTCACCATACCACGCGGGTTCTTCATACTTTCACACAGATGACTGTTATGAAAGTTGAAGCTAGCTCTAAACCTAAAGTTAACCTCATCTTTGAATAGGATGGATGACACAAATCCCGGAATCGTGGTTGTCTGGTGAAGAAGCCAGTGACAAAACTGCTACCAATGTGGAAAGTCTGTCGCTAATAAGCCCTGCACACGTTGTAAGTGATAAGGTTAGTAACAATTGTCATGGAGAATGCTCCACACGGTCGTCTGGTTTACCCTGGTACTGACACGGCGGTCGCCTTCCACAGTGTTAATCACATTTTCCTCCAAGTCTGGTGTCCGAACATTTCGGGTGTGTCCTTCATGATTTGTTCAAATGTATGTGAATTCCTAAGGGACCAAACTGCTGAGGTCATCGGCCCCTAGACTTGAACACTACTTAAACTAACTGAACGTTAAAGACAACACTCACACCCATACCCGAGGGAGGACTCGAACCTCCGGCGTGAGGGGCCGCATGATTAGTGACATGGCGCCTCTAACTGCGCGGCCACTCGGTGCGGCCCTTCATGATTTCCTGCTTCTTGAAACGACCCTGTCTCAGAAAAATGGCGAAACACTATTGCAAATTGTTGAGGTTGGCAGGAGAGCCAACACCGTGTTACTAGAGGAAGCCGAAAGGCACGCGTTTTAGCTCACGCAGGCTGGTGTGAGGTCTGGAACACGACTAGGAAATTAGAATTTAGAAAAAACAGACGTAGCTGGTTGAATACTTAACTTTAATCCATTAATGGTGAACGTCGTTCTTGACGTTACATGATTCAGTATCAACAGTAACTGGTAATGGCGCCTTGCTAGGTCGTAGCAAATGACGTAGCTGAAGGCTATGCTAACTATCGTCTCGGCAAATGAGAGCGTATTTTGTCAGTAAACCATCACTAGCAAAGTCGTTTGTACAACTGGGGCGAGTGCTAGGAAGTCTCTCTAGACCTGCCATGTGGTGGCGCTCGGTCTGCAATCACTGATAGTGGCGACACGCGGGTCCGACATATACTAACGGACCGCGGCCGATTTCAAGGCTACCACCTCGCAAGTGTGGTGTCTGGTGGTGACACCACATTCCTCCCCAGCAAATCGGCGTACGGTTGTGGCATAAGGCTTCCGCCCGCCGTGGGGAGCACCCCATGTTGACGTATGTGACGAGGTGGGGAGCCTAACAACAGGCGAGGTTGTGCCACCCGCACCCTGCCATTCGGACTGCGGGGAGCTAGGAAACGCCTGAAAACCTGTTCCAGGGTGCACGCCAACATGCGGTGTATGCGCCTGCAGAGAGACAGGAGGGGCCGAAGGGTCGACCTCCATCGGGCCGGGGCACCCAACGGGCGAAGACGACATACGGTCTGGAGCGGGCATGATTTTAGCACTGCATTTGCTTGCCGGCGCGGTACACGTGGCTGAGAGCCTGGCGGCAGCAGCGCGGCCGGGTGCGAGGGCTGTTTACTGATCCGTGCAGCTCGCCCGGCGAGCCGGTTAAATGGACACACGGGTGGCGAAGTTGCAAATGATTCCTGAGCAAAGTCAAGTGTGTCCTGCCGATCCAATATGTCCATCACTTGTTGAAGGGAGGGATTGACTAGTTTCAAAACCTGTTCCCTTATACGAACATCAGAAACGTTCTGTGCAATTGCATCACGTACCATAGTATCTGAATAAGGGAGTCCACATTGACACTCAAAAGCACAATCCCTAGTCAGGCCTTGCAAGGTTGCAACCCACTCCCGATTAGTCTGACCTGCCGTACGTTTTGTACAAAAGAAGGTATACCGTTTGGCAACTACATTGACTGAATCTTTGAAATATGCATCTAATGCAGACAAAATTTCGTCGTAGGACACAGTTGCTACGTCGCGTCGGGGAAATAATTTGACTATCACACGGTACGTTTGTACGCCGGCCGAAGACAACAAAAATGGCTGCCGCTCATTTCCTTGAATTCTGTACGTGGCGAGATGGAATCCAAATTGGCGTGACCACTCCGTCCAGCTTTCCAGTGCAGCATCAAAAGGACAAAAAGTTGGTGCAACAGCGTGTTGTGGCCGTGTTAGCGGTGGAGCGGCGGCTGCCGCATCGTTTTGCATTGCACGTTGACCCTGGACGAGCTATCCAAGGGCATCCATTAATGCCTGCGTCTGCTGATTCTGTAAGCGATAAAATTCGGACAGTACATCTGAAGATGGTGGCGAAACCATTACACAAGTAAATCAGGGCAGTATACTTAAGAACAGCGAGACCTCCAGAGGTGGTGGTCCAGACTGCTGCACACATCGGTACCGCCAATACCCAGTAGTACGTCTTCTTGCATAGATGCATGCCTGTATTCGTCGTGGCATACTATCCACAAGTTCATCAAGGCACGGTTGGTCCAGATTGTCCCACTCCTCACAGTCCGTGCGGCTGCCGCCCCCCCCCCCCCCCCCTCGTCCACCCTCGGGTTCATGGGTGCGTGTATTGTCCTTAGCATAAGTTAGTTTAAGTTAGGCTTAGTGACCGATGACCTCAGCAGTTTGGTCCCAGAAGACCTTACCATAAATTTCCAATTTCCCACTCCTCAACGGCGATCTGTTGTAGATCGGTTGGTTGGGCACGTCATCCATAAACAGCCCTTTTCAATCTACCCCAGGCATGTTCGATAGGGTTCATGTCTGGATAACATGCTGGCCACTCTTAGTCGAGCGATGTCGTTATTCTGAAGGAAGTCATTGGCAAGATGTGCCAGATGGGGAAGCGAATTGTCGTCCATGAAGACGAATGCCTCGCCAGTATGCTGCTGATATGTTGCACTGTCGGTCGAAGGATGGCATTCACGAATCGTACAGCCGTTACGGCGCCTTCCATGACCACAAGCGCGTACGTCGGCCTCACATAATGCCACCCCAAAACAGCAGGGAACCTCCATATCGCTGCACACGTTGGACAGTATGTCTAAGGCGTTCAGTCTGGCCGGGTTGCCACCAACCACGTCTCTGACAATTGTCTGGTTGAAGGCATATGCGATACTCATCGCTGAAGAGAACGTGATGCCAATCCTGAGCGGCCCATTCGGCATGTTGTTGAGCATGTTGTACCGCGCTGCATGGTGTAGTGGTTGCAAAGATGGACCTCCCGTGGACGTCGGGAGTGAAGTTGCGCATCATGCAACCTATTGCGCACAGTTTGAGTAGTCCTGTGGCTGCACGAAAAGCATTATTCAAGCGTTGCTGTCAGGGTTCCTCCGAGCCATAATCCGTAGGTAGTGGTCATCCACTGCAGTAGTAGCCCTTGGGCGGCCTGAGGGAGGCGTGTCATCGACAGTTCCTGTCTCTCTGTATCTCCTTCATGTCCGAACATCGCTTTGGTTCACTCAGAGACCCCTGGACACTTCCCTTGTTGAGAGCCCTTCCTGACACAAAGTATCGATGAAGACGATATCGAACCGTGGTATTGACCATCTAGGCATGGTTGAACTACAGACAACACAAGCTGTGTAACTCCTTCCTGATGGAATGACTGGAACTCATCGGCTGACGGACGCCCTCCGTCTGAAAGGCGCTGCTCATGCATGGTTGTTTACATCTTTGGGCGGGTTTAGTGACATCTCTGAACAGTCAAACGGACTGTGTCTGTGATACAATATCCACGGTCAACGTCTATCTTCAGGAGTTCTGCGAACCGGGATGATAAAAAACTTTTTTTGATGTGTGTATATATGTGCCATCTGATGATAAGCTGCTAGCCAACTCGAAACCGGTCATGGTTTACTGAAATACAGTTATTTAAAAGGGCGACTGGTAGTGGTCACTTTTTGAAAACCGTTTGGATTGTTGTTGTGATCTATAGTCCGAAGATTAGTTCTCGACGCTAGTCTATCCTGTGCAAACCTCTTCATGTCTGAAAAACTGCATACTGTATTTATGCCGGAGTCTCCCTCTACAACTTTAACTTCCCCTCCCTCCTTTCATTACAGTCTAAGACGCCAAGCGACCCGCTGAAGCCGGCCGAAGTGGCCGTGCGGTTAAAAGGCGCTGCAGTCTGGAACCGCAAGACCGCTACGGTCGCAGGTTCGAATCCTGCCTCGGGCATGGGTGTTTGTGATGTCCTTAGGTTAGTTAGGTTTAACTAGTTCTAAGTTCTAGGGGACTAATGACCTCAGCAGTTGAGTCCCATAGTGCTCAGAACCATTTGAACCATTTTTTTTTTGACCCGCTGAAATGCATAACAAAGTTCCGCCAACAGTATCAACACTGTAGCGGTGCCAGCATCTACATCTCTGGCATTTGATGATTCTTGACGGAAACTTGGAATATTTAAAGAGAGTGCGCAGAATACGGAAACACCCCAGATACAGTACATTACCATGCCTAATACGGCGTAGGAAACTCATTGGCATTCAAAGCAGTTTCCAGTACGTTCAGAATGAACAAATACAGGTCCTGTAGGGTTCCAAGGGAACCTTATACCACTCTTCCTTCAAAATAACGGCAAATTCAGGTATCGACAATGGAGGTGGATAGCGATAACGCACTCTTCTGTCTGAAGTAGGCCACAAAGGCTCAATAACATTGTGACCTGGTGACTGGTGGTCAGGGGAGATGCGAAAATCCATCCTCGTACTAATAAAACCAGTCCCGGACGACGCAAGCTTTGTTTTAGATTAGATTAGATTTACTTTCATTCCAACTGATCCGTAGTGAGGAGGTCCTCAAGGATGTAGAACATGTTAGAAAAACAATAATACATGACAAATATTTACAACTCAAACATATAAGCTAATGTACCATTCTACAGGTCCCAAGTGGAATGATCGTCATTTTTTTAATGAACGCTATACGACCGAATCATTTTACAAATATTATTGCACTGAATTTAAAATAAAAAAGTTTTTTATTTATTTATAATGTAATAAATGTGTAATACAACTACTATAATACTTATTTACAATGAACACGTTACTGCACTGAAATGGTGCAGAAGTTAGATTGTAGTTACACACACACACACACACACACACACACACTTATTTACAATGAACACATTACTGCACTGAAATTGTGCAGAAGTTATCAGTTGGTTCTACTGAGAAATACATCAATGGAGTTGGACACCAAAAATTCTTTAGGCTTCTCTTAAACTGAAATTCATTGGTTGTTAAGCTTTTTATGGCTGCTGGCAAGTTATTGAAAATGTGTGTTCCTGAATAATGCACACCTTTTTGTACAAGACTAAGTGACTTTAAATCCTTGTGAAGATTATTCTTATTTCTAGAATTGATTCCATGAATTGAGCTGTTGGTTTGAAAAAGTGATATATTTTTAATGACAAATTTCGTTAAGGAATAAATATATTGGGAACCAGTAGTTAGTATCCCTAGTTCCCTAAACATGCTTCTGCAGGATGTTCTTGAATTTGTACCACATATAACTCTTACTGAACGTTTTTGTGCTCGGAAAATTTTAGCTTGGCTTGATGAATTACCCCAAAAAATAATCCCATATGACATTATGGAATGAAAGTAAGCATAGTATACCAGCTGTTTCATTTTTATATCCCCTATGTCTGACACAATTCGCAATTGCAAATAGAGATTTGTTAAGACGCGTCAGCAGTTCTGTGGTGTGCTCCTCCCAGTTGAATTTATTATCAAGCTGTAATCCCAAGAATTTAACACTGTCCACTTCTTCTATGTGCTTGTCATCGTATGTTAGATAGAAGAAATGGACAGTGTTTGTGAACGGGGGTTCTGACTTCTTGGAGCATAGCACCAACATTGGGAAATAAACGTTGTACCATTGCATG
Organism: Schistocerca piceifrons; assembly: GCF_021461385.2. Classification (NCBI taxonomy): domain Eukaryota; kingdom Metazoa; phylum Arthropoda; class Insecta; order Orthoptera; family Acrididae; genus Schistocerca; species Schistocerca piceifrons. Next base: position 824,032,945 of record NC_060149.1, on the reverse strand, counting down.
GAACAGCCAAAATGATAACATAATCTCGCAGTAGCGAGACTACGCAGAGTAACCATGGGCCTCCATGGAATACCACGACATGGCTGCCCAAGTCACGGCCAAACTCCCGCCACATCTCACTCCTGCGACATAAACTCGGCCAGAAGTTGGAAGCAGTGTGAAACGAGACTCATCCGACCAAATAACTTTCTTCCATGTCTCCAAAGTCTAGGTTTTATGGCTTCGGCACCACATGCTCCTGTTACAGCATTTCCATCGCTGATGAGTTATTATGGAATTCCAGCTTGCCCTGCAATTCCCTGCATGTGGAGCTCCCTTCGTGTTGTTTTGGTGCTGATAGGGTTCGCAAGTGCGATATTCGATTCTGCAATGACTTTTGCAGCTGTCGTTCTCTTATTTTTCGTCACAATCCTCCTTAATGGAAGTGCCGTGTGGCTAGGTCCTCCCGGCGGGTAGACCGTTCGCCTGGTACAAGTGTTTCGAGTTGACGCCACTTCGGCGACTTGCGTGTCGATGGGGATGAAATAATGATGATAAGGAAAACACAACACCCAGTCCCTGAGCGAAGAAAATATGCGACCCAGCCGGGAATCGAACCCGGGCCGTTAGGTATGACATTCCGTCGCGCTGACCATTTTTTTTTTTTTTTTTGTATTTACAACTACAGGCGTTGATATAAGTCAACGGGGACAGCTGAAAATGTGTGCCCAGACCGGGACTCGAACCCGGGATCTCCTTCTTACATGGCAGACGCTCTACCCATCTTTCTTTTTTTTTTTGCATATACGAGGAGGAAAAAAAATTAGCACCCATCCGTGAGCGTACCTGTGTCTTTACGTGTAGCAGTCCCGCGCGCTAACCACTTTTTTATTTTATTTCCCCGACCAGGACTCGAACCCGAGATCTCCTGCTTACATGCAGACGCTCTAGCCATCTTTTTTTTTTTTTTTTTACAGTCTGTCGCGCTGACCAGTTTTTCTTTTTTTTTATTTGTTGTAATTGTAAATATTGTCTCTACCAACTTTTCTTTTTAATATGGAAAAAGGCTCTAAGATTCTGCGTGGTGGTGTCTTCTAAGTCGTGTCTCCCTACCACTTTCGCGCAACGACGCTCTGAGCGTGTGTTTTAGGGAATTGATTAGTTTGAACCTGGGGCCTGTTGCTGGTAAGGAGACGCCAGACCACACATGACATGTAGAGTTCAGAAGAGTTCAGTGAGACTCGCGATGATATAACCAAATACTTAATGATTTCAGCGTCAGCTCCACTGCACTCCCTGTAAAAGAATCTTAATACTAACTAAATTTAGTGGAAGGGGTTCAAGGCTTTCCTATTTTTAGTTAGCTGGTAAAATAACGTCGAAAAAGCAGTTAAGTTTACCATTGGAAGTTTTATTCTACTCACAAAACATTGTTTATAAATTGCACTATTGATAAAAGGGAATATTTTAATACAGTATGATAAAAACCAACTGCGTTCAACAAAAATGTGAATGAATATTCCCTGAATGGGTTTCCAAGTTCTACAATGGATCGAAGGATGACCTATGCCATATCACATCTATAATCTAGGTTTAAATTAAGTTCCACAAAAGAGAAAACTATCAAAATGGTCTACAGTGACCCTCAATTATCTTTAATTACTTATCTAACTTGACGTAAATTACAGTGGCTGATGTGGCTTCTCAATAATAATTATATAACAGAGAAATCATCGCGTTTCAGATTTTAGCTTACGTAGCAAATGTGAATACCATGAGATTTAATTGACGATCGACACTAGTATTACGTAAAAAGGGGATGTAACAGATGAAACTTCCGCAGCTCTGAGTGAAGCCTTATGCGCTCAAAAATGCGGCATCGCGTGCGTTCATTACCTTGTTGGTGTTCATCAGGGGGCGCAGCTCCATACAGCTCGCCGTCTCGGAAGCAACTCTCTCCTAACTCCTCCTTACTACAATTTATCGAAGTTGGTTTAAAAAAAAACTCTCTGACTGTGTTTTCATCTGACCAATCAGGGTCTCGAAGTTAACCTTAAGCTCCGCCTACAAAAATTCTGTCTATCCAATGAGAAACGTTATACTTTTCGTGGTGGGGCAATGTTTTTAAAGTTTGCAACGTAACAGAGACGCGAAAAAGTCTCATGCTAAAACTTGCAGCTGGTGTAGCCCTTTTAGTGTTATCGTAAGATCTATACTGTTCTTCTGGAGGGCTCTATCTTTTAACGTGGGCTGGGGGGTGATCCTGGCGGTTACTTTTCGTGGTGGGGCAATGTTTTTAACGTTTGCAACATAACAGAGACGCGGAAAAATCTAACGCTAAAACTTGCGGCTGGTGTGGCCCTTTTAGTGTTATCGTAAGATCTATACTGTTCTTCTGGAGGGCTCTAGCTTTTAACATGGGCTGGGGGGTGGTCCTGGAGGTTATCTGGCTACGTGGGTGTCCGTCCCTTATCGTAGGGCCTTCTAGCTTAACACGGTTCTGCTCTCGGCTTCTGTTCTCGTTTCTCCCCTCAGAACTGCGTCTGTCTCACGGTGGGAAGGTATGACATGCATTTAGGCATTCTTGTGTTAGTCTGTGGTATCCCATTTGCTCACTCGTTACTCGTATTACTTTGGTTAATTTAATGTCACGATTTATTCGGAGCTATGTGACATACTACTGGATTTGCTTATCATGTCAGGGTTTTCATGGAAGGTGTTGGATTTTCCCTGACACCTTACAAGGCGTCTTTCAGTTACGACAAACAAAGTTAGAATGTAGCAACAACAGAACAAGAGTTCCTTCTAAACTATGAAATTGAATTTAAAATTGATAGTAGATAATAAAGAAAGAAAAATGTAACCAAATCCCGCACGCGATTCCATGTGCGTGGCTCATCTGCGAACAGATTCCATGTTCCAAATTGATCAAACATTTCGCAGCGTGTGGAGCTCCATAACGGCGGTCATCCCCTGCCCGGTACTCCCCAACTGTGAGGGGGGTTATCGAAGACACTGCGCAAATAGTTCGCAAATAGTTGTCGGTATTGGGGTGTACACTCAAGTGTGCTATGACTGTCCTGGAGAAACTGCCAGTAATCAAGTACCATCTTCTCATCATCTCGAAAGAGGTAGTATATGGACATGCCTTTAAACCATGTGAGAGCGTGAGTCTTCGCAGGTGGGAAATAAGTATCCTCTGAACAAAGGAGGAGCCGTGGCTCAATTGTGCGAGGCGCGATACGTAGGTACCATTCAGCTACCAGGGGCGGACGTCCTCTTTAATGACTGTCTGTCACGACTTCCGTCCGCGTTATCTCATAGCGGATGATGTTTTCCTGCTTTACCTGTATACGGTAAAAATCGTAGGCACGGAGCCTCTTGTATCATCAAACACTTCCGCTACCTTGGTTACGGAAGCACCCACCATTCAAGCACCAACAATTTGCCCACGTTCGAATTCACTTAGCTCCGACATAATACACTCACAACCGCACAGAACACATTTATGACTTCGACTGACACTTGTAACGTACTGAGGACATTTCACAGATGCCTTTAGTGGCCAAATACAACAGCGCAATCTGTAGGTTTGGCTAGCATCTGCATTCATGTTGAAGCACGCATTTGTCGCGGTGTTTCCCTACTTTTGTCCAACCCACGTATCTCCAACGGTTCCTGCATCAGAAACAGTCTCTGTTGCTTCCCATGACTAGTAACATTTCTGACACTCGTATTCAGACTGGCTTGTTATTATCATTTAGAAGTCATATTTGCCAACTGGTTCGCAAATTATGACCACTCGTAGAAGCTCGTAGTTTGTCGCTCAGTGTCTTCCTTAATTTGTTGTCCACTAATTTAGAGACGCAAATGCATGAAGTGGCTCCCAGACGACGTTCCAACGTGTCCCAAGAAGGTGAAGCCGCTATATAACTCCTGGTAGGACAATCTACAGGGTCATAGTCGTCAGTGTAATTTTCTGTGCTGACAGTGCAACACGTGTCATACCAAATCTTCAGTTCGGGACGTGGCTGTACGCCTAGCTGCCAGCAGGTAGTTGGAGGTAGCGCTCTTAGAAAACCTGACCTCAGTTTGAGAGACGTTCTTCGCATAGATCAGTCATCAGATACAACTGTGTCCAAAATTAAAACAACAAACTGTTATTCCCCTTTCCTGTGCCTAACTCACTATATAATCATACAAACTGTCAACAGACGTCGTTACGATCGTGTTCTGCACGGAAGATGGCACTCCGATCAACAGACAACCACGCCAGCAATGACGTCAGGGCACCTATCAAGCGGGGTAGTGTTTGCATGGTAATCCCATATCCACAATCGCTATGTACACAGACACAGAAGGTGCAGTATGGCACATAGAAGACGCTTACAGACTCTCTGCTGTGGAGGGCCATAGGAAGAATGGAAGCAGGAGAGTCGCAAACTGATGTGGCCCGATGGCTTAACGTGAATCGTTCTGTTGTTTCTCGGATGAGGCGACAGTTTATAGAGACCGAAACTGTATTCCGGAGACCAGGACAGGGCCGACCACATGTAACATCAAAAAGAGTGGACCGTTATTTGGCTGTAAGGGCACGACGGTAGCGCCTTAGTACTACACTGCAACTGGGATCTGACCTCGCGGCATCCCCTTAACGAGTTAAATAGAGGCAAACGGTGTACAGAAGGTTTCAGCTGAGTGGCCTTTACTGTTTGGAGACCTGCTGTCTGTGTACCTGTGGCATGTCTCCACAGAAGGGAACGTCTAGAGTGGACCCGTCAACATGCCACCTGGACGGTCGAAAGGTGGGCCAATGTCGTTGTCACAAATGAGTCCCGATTTGGTCTGGAGAGTGATTCTCGACGGATTCGCATCTGGAGGGTACATGGAACACGATTTCGGGATCCAAACATTATGGAAAGAGATCGATATCGAGGCGGATCCCTAATGGTGTGGGCAGGGATTAGGCGCTCGAACACCTATTCGTGAAATTGTACGGGCGAATCAGCAATATTTAACTGCTGCCAGGTACCGTGAGGAGATCTTGGGATTTCATGCGCGGTTGTTGCGAGGTACTATGTGCCCAGACTTCGTATTGATGAACCTCATAGAGTACGAATGATTATTATTTTTTTTTAACGGTAGATATTGCACGAATGGTGTGGCCTGATCGTTCTCCCGATTTGAATCCCATAGTGCATGTCTGGGATGCGCTAGGGAGACAGGTTCCACCACGTCAACATCTACCAGCCACGCTCCCTCCAAGACTTGCTAGCGGCTCTGCAGGAAGAATGGGCGTTATTGGCTCTGAGCACTATGCGACTTAACTTCTGAGGTCATCAGTCGCCTAGAACTTAGAACTAATTAAACCTAACTAACCTAAGGACATCACACACGTCCATGCCCGAGGCAGGCAATGGTCGTTATTGCCTCGACATGAAATTAATGACATCATTCACAACATGTCCCGTCGTTCTCATGCCTGTATTGGTGCCAGAGGTGGTCACACTCCATAGTGAGCACATTAACCAGTTGCCAGAATGTGTGCGAAAATCCGTTAAGGTGGAAAAAAACGAAGAACATTTTTGTCTACCGTTATACATGTTGCAGTTGATTACGTTTTGTATTCTTTACATTGTTTCTACTCTATTATCACCTGTTTATACTGTTTTGTGGCAAAATAAACGCAACTTTGCAAAATTTCCGTTTGTTGCTTTAATTCTGGACAGCGGTGTAATTACAGCAGTGACGCAATATGCATTTAAGTTGAGTCGTCACCTGCTCAACATTTATCGTACGTTGATTCAGGCCTGGCAGAAGTGCATCTAGAACACCATTACCTCCAGTCAACTGATGCTAAGGAAACGTCATTGTCTGCAGATTCCACGGAGCTACCACACAAAGGTGTAAGTAAGCCAATTACAAATGCAGCTATAGGTTTCTCGTCCGTGACAGCTCAAGCAAAAATCCAGTGTCATGTAGACAGAAATTATAGTACTATTAGTGACAGCTATTGTATTGATAGTTCGCAAAGTGTAGCGAAAACAAGGCAGTTCCGCATTCGGAAAGTTTCTACAGTCACAGCTGGTGCAGTTCTTCACAGTACAATGCTTTGTGTTTTGCTTGCAATGATTGTGAATATGAGAATTCCATTTATGAAAGCCAGCCACGGCCTTTTTTGGCATGGTGCAGTGCACTCTGCACATCACTGGACTTTTACCAGCAGCCGATGCCGAAACTTTGCTCCTTGATCTCATAGGTGATCAACAACGTGAACGAGCATTTTCAGGTGGATGCTGGAGATTCCGTATCCCTTATTCATGCTGAAATATACTGCCCTATGGCATGCCCACATTGCTTCTGCCTCAGATTTAAGACATTTCCAAGTTCTTCTTAATTTTGAATTGTATTATGCTGTCATTTAATGTCATATGATACCCATTTACCTTTAATAGTTGTCTTATGATTGTCGACTGACAGAAAGCGCTCATATCAGTAAATAACGCGAATGAAGCTGTTTTCTTACAATCACTATGTAGCAGTCACGGTAGTTCCTCAGATATTATGTCCAAAATTATTGATCGTGTAATTTTAAACATAGTGAGGGGGGCATGATCACGGCGTGTTCCTCAGCGTAAATGACTAATCTGAGCTAATCAACTTTATCAAGCCTGGTAAGGGTTTTGCTTATAAGTAGAAGCTAAGTCTGCCTTCAGCTCGAAGGTAGGTTCGACTATCACAGCGCTTTACGGAGCATAATCCTATTGGAAACGGTATATCTTCCTCTGACAATAGTGACGTAACCAGCTAGTTGTAGGGGAAATTTCAGTTCAGTGTGGACTGTGAATTATGGTATAGCGCGATAGTGTTCGCGTTAATGTTACCAGAGTCGGAAAAGTGGTAAGTGACAGATCTAAATTCTAAGAATTACTGGGGGATCCAGCCCCAGACATTTAAGTTCGTAGTCCAGCGCTCAACCACTGATCCACCGAGCTCACTCACCAAGCAGTCGAAACATTTATTATCACACTGCCTCCCTAAAATTATCGGTAATTCTCTCATGGACTTTCCACATCAGCCTACTTTTCCAACAATGAGTTTTAATTCATACAATCAGTTCACATCTTTCTGTACTGATTTGATTTCCCGAAAAAGCACTTGGCATACAGAATATATACATTAAAGGTTTGTTTCAACGGAGAATTACCACAGACAACCGGTTGCAAATAATTTTTAATACATTTAGCTAGGTTTCGACACCTCTAACGACGTCTTCATCAGAATGAAATTTTAACAACCATGTAAAATAAATAGAAAATATGTTTGAACAGAAACATTAACAAAGATGAAAATGTCGTAACATTAAGGCTACTTACGTGAAGTTAGATAGTGGGCAGGCAATGGTCAAAATTACGACCAGACATGCTCAAGTCAAAAATTAAAAATGTTCCAGCGTTTGATACGTATATGTTGCAGTGAACAAAATCAGGACTGATCGACCCAGCTGCTTACATTGCTGAAACGAAAGTAGGGTACAAGTTGCGCAGCCCGTCGGGCGAGGACAGTGACATGTGCCAATTTGAGACGTTAAAACAGAAGTAATTGAATTAGAAAACAGTTAACTATAAAAACAAAAATTTAAAGCATGAGAGCTTAATGAATTTTGGACAGTACAAAGTAGTCAAATTAATGAAGTACAACTGAGGGCAATTTATTAGGCTTCGCAAAAATGACCATTACACAAAGTACCGAATATTGTAGAATATTTACACAAAATAGCTGCGCAGTCCAAAAACATCCGCATGAAGGAAACTTTAGTAGTACTTATCTATATGTAATTTGATAAAAAAAAATATGTTTCGAAACTAAAGGCAGGTAAACAAACAATAAAGGAATCAAAATTTTGCCAGAAGTGAATTAAAGCCATTGAAAAAATTTTTGTTACATAATTGTAACTGTTCGTTGAGGATGAGGCCGCCGTTCTTAGAAATATGTCTGAAAATCTCCAGCTCTTCGAGAACGTCGAGCCTGTGACCTTCGTTTTCTCTATGTAAAATTGAAACTTCACCAACACTTTTTGGTTTGTGATTGGAAATTAACAAATGATCAGTAAAAGTGGAATTATGTACATTAGTGCCTCTTTTTCCCAATAAATGTCCCTTGTACCTGACATAATGGCATCGTCAGATGCCACTATGGCTCTGGTATATTATGACATGTTTTTTATAAAACAGATCTGAAGATAGTCATTGCTGACCGAAACTGATAGTCTGAGTACCTACAAGTTTGTGGGCCGTAGAAATAAAAGGAATTTATTCTATATTTTCGGGTCACTGTTCCATTCGCGACCACGTCGCAGCTTGTCTCGAACTGTTATGCTGCTATTCGTGAACAGCATTCCAAGGGGTGTTTTCCAACAGGATAACATTCGCACACGTACCGCTATTGTACCCCAACATGCTCTACAGTGTCGATATGTTGCCCTGGCCTGCTCGATCGCCAGATCTGTCTCCAACAGCGCGCATATTCGACGTCATCGGACAGCTCCGGCGTTACTCACAAATTGCATTAAACGCCCCTGTACTGACAGACCAAGTGCAACAGGCATGGAACTCTATCCCAGAAACTGACATCCGACACCTGTACAACACAATGCATGCACGTTTGCATGCTTGCATTCAACATTCGGTGTGTTACACCAGATATCAGTGTACCAGCATTTCACATCTGCAATGGCTTATCTCACGCTTACATTAACCTGTGATCTTGTAGTATTAACACTTAAATATATTACCTAGACAGATGTATTAGCGAAATTTCATTACTCTACAGTGATTATTTTTCAGTGCTGTGATTTTTTTTTCCGTCAGTGTAGGTAGCGCGCAGAATAGCCAAACCGTGACCAAGGGTTCCATTTGAACGGCTCGAGATGAGGCTAGTTAAGCTTCGTGAAACTGGCTGGGCTTTTGTGCGGCCATAAGCGAGCTTCATTTCGTGCAGCTCTTGCTGCGGGGCGCCGTCTACGCGTTTGAGACGATTAACGTTTCTGCGAACTGGGAGCGCTTGGCCGGCGTGGCCCCCCTTGCTGCCTGTAGCACATCCGCGAACAGTGACAGTCCAGCACCAACTCACAACCCAGCTCAGATTTGCAATTGTACGTTCACGCAGCAATGACACGAGTCAGAAATACTCACGAGGGAATTGGAGCGTTTTCATGTTTTATATAACATTGATCGATCGTGCTTTATACACTGATCTTTTGGCCACGACTTTGTTGTTGGGTTTCATGCCTGTTTGTCCCCTTATTCACTAAATCGATGCAATCATCACGACTGACGCGAACCCTTGTTTCAGTTCAGTTATATACTTTGTGAGTTTATTTACCAGAGTAATTTTCATCCTTTCATCATCTAGAAAGACCGACCTAACACTATAAACGTAGTTACCCGCAAGGACTTAGCTTCCGTTTCGTCCTCATCTCCTGTATGAGAGATAACTTGATTAGCTTTTTCATATCCTGTGAAGCTTTGCATTATGTTAACTTTGTCAGTAAATTACGATGATTTTGAATTTCTGCTTAATTTGTGCAGATAACAATCCCCTGTGATAAGCCGGCTGCAGTGGCCGAGCGGTTCGAGGCGCTACAGTCTGGAACCACGCGACCGCTACGGTCGCAGGTTCGAATCCTGCCTCGGGCATGGATGTATGCGATGTCCTTAGGTTAGTTAGGTTTAAGTAGTTCTAAGTTCTAGGGGACTGATGACCTCAGAAGTTAAGTCCCATAGTTCTCAGAGCCATTTGAACCATTTGAACCCCTGTGATACATTCGTGATTATTAATTTTATGCAAGACCATCGTATACGGTTCATTTGTGAGTGCCACCCATCCATTCCGTTTCCTTGAGCGCACCTCATTTGCATACATCTGAATCGTAGTGGAGCGATCTAAATATCGAGAAGCCGGCCGCTGTGGCCGAGCGGTTCTAGGCGCTTCAGTCCGGAACCGCGCGACTGCTACGGTCGCAGGTTCGAATCCTGCCTCGGGCATGGATGTATGTGGTGTCCTTAGGTTAGTTAGGTTTAAGTAGTTCTAAGTTCTAGGGGACTGATGACCTCAGATGTTAAGTCCCATAGTGCTCAGAGCCATTTGAACTATAAATGTCGAGAGGATATATTTGGTGCAGTTCACCATCTAGTTCCACAAAAGCTTAGCCTTAATCCCAGTGGCGTCTTGCAGTGTGTCACTGAACATATGTTTCCGCACGACTAGCGTTTAAGAAGGAGATAATATGTCTCGTAATGTCAGACAAGCTACAAATTTCCCAAATTTCAAACCAAAGAAAAGACTTATCCTTTGACGTAACAATAGAACAGCCGATATTCCCATTTAGACTTTGTACGTTATTTTTTATTTCTACATTGCTTTTCTGTTGTTTTCGTGTTGTAGCCATTATAGTGTAGGCCCTAAATATGCAGAGTGAATGTGACTCCACCGATAAAATTTCGGAACTCGTTAGCGGATATTTTCAGAGTGTTTTAGTACATCAGACCCGTGGTCTCCAGTTACTCGTTATAGAATACTTGCATTCCATTACATTTCTCTGCCTCCTTTGTCTTTATATCTGTATTCCATTGAAAATATCTGCCCAACAATACAAATGTTGACCTCATGCACCGTGTGTCTTGTTTGGAAACAAATGTGTTCCATTTACTGACCGTACTGTCTGTTGACAACAGTGATGCCCACTTTAGTGACGGCAACCACATCACAGTATTTTGTATCTGAGGATTGTTGCATTACTCTGAGTTCTCTGTTGTAAATTTTAGTGATTGGTTATTACAGGCTTTTTCACTGTTGTGGAATTACACTACTGGCCATTAAAATTGCTACACCAAGAAGAAATGCAGATGATAAACGGGTATTCATTGGACAAACATATTATACTAGAACTGACATGTGATTACATTTTCACGCAATTTGGGTGCGTAGATCCTGAGAAATCAGTACCCAGAACAGCCACCTCTGGCCGTAATAACGGCCTCGATACGCCTGGGCATTGAGTCAAACAGAGCTTGGATGGCGTGTGCAGGTGCAGCTGGGCATGCAGCTTCAACACGATACCACAGTTCATCAAGAGTAGTGACTGGCGTAATGTGACGAGCCAGTTGCTCGGCCACCATTGACCAGACGTTTTCAGTTGGTGAGAGATCTGGAGAATGTGCTGGCCAGGGCAGCATTCGAACATTTTCTGTATCCAGAAAGGTCCGTACAGGACCTGCAACATGCGGTCGTGCATTATCCTGCTGAAATGTAGGGTTTCGCAGGGATCGAATGAAGGGTAGAGCCACGGGTCGTAACACATCTGAAATGTAACGTCCACTGTTGAAAGCGCCGTCAATGCGAACAAGAGGTGACCGAGACGTGTAACCAATGGCACCCCATACCATCACGCAGGGTGATACGCCAGTATGGCGATGACGAATACACGCTTCCAATGTGCGTTCACTACTATGTCGCCAAACACGGGTGCGACCATCATGATGCTGTAAACAGAACCTGGATTCATCCGAAAAAATGATGTTTTGCAATTCGTGTACCCAGGTTCGTCGTTGAGTACACCATCGCAGGCGCTCCTGTCTGTGTTGCAGCGTCAAGGGTAACCGCAGCCATGGTCTCCGAGCTGATAGTCCATGCTGCTACAAACGTCGTCGAACTGTTCGTGCAGATGGTTGTTGTCTTGCAAACGCCCCCATCTGTTGACTCAGAAATCGAGACGTGGCTGCACGATCCATTATAGCCATGCGGATAAGGTGCCTATCATCTCGACTGCTAGAGATACGAGGCCGTTGGGATCCAGCACGGCGTTCCGTATTACCCTCCTGAACCCACCGATTCCATATTCTGCTAACAGTCATTGTATCTCGACCAACGCGAGCAGCAATGTCGCGATACGATAAACCGCAATCTCGATAGGCTACAAACCGACCTTTATCAAAGTCGGAAACGTGATGGTACGCTTTTCTCCTCCTTACACGAGGCATCACAAGTATGTTTCACCAGGCAAAGCCGGTCAACTGCTGTTTCTGTATGAGAAATCGGTTGGAAACTTTCCTCATGTCAGCACGTTGTAGGTGTCGCCACCGGCGCCAACCTTGTGTGAATGCTCTGAAAAGCTAATCATTTGCATATCACAGCATCTTCTTCCTGTCGGTTAAATTTCGCGTCTGTAGCACGTCATCTTCGCGGTGTAACTATTTTAATGACCAGTAGTGTATTTTCACAGAAACTTAGGTAATTGGGGTATCGAAATGACTCGGCAAATATCCCTGAACAGCCTTCGAAATTTTGTCGGTGGAGTACGGGTTCATCCTGTATAACATATTTCCATGTATTGCCATTTGCTGTTATCTAGAAAACGACAAACCTATCAAGTAAAATGTAAGGTACCTCTTTTAGTGTAAGACTGGACTACACCATCTGATCAAAAATACATGTACACCTATTAGTGGACATTAATATGGGATGTGTCGACCCTTCACCTTTTTGTGACTTGAACTCTGCTGAGAACACTTTCAGTGAGGTTTCTGAATGTCTGTGGAGGGATGGCAGCCCTTTCTGTCTCAAGAGCAGAAATGATTCAAATGGCTCTGAGCACTATGGGACTGAACATTTTAGGTCATCAGTCCCCTAGAACTTAGAACTACGTAAACCTAACTAACCTAAGGACATCACACACATCACTCCGCATCATTCGTTTCCAGTCATCCACTCTCCAGTGGCGTAGCTCTTTACACCAACTCAAGCACTACTTACCATTGACTACAGAATTGCGTGGCTTATGAGGAGCTGCTCGACCATTCTTTGTAACTCCAAATGCACAGTTACTGTGCTAGCTGGGCTGCTGGTAGCTCTTTGTAACAAACGACTGATTTCGTCCGTTGATTTCATGCTGTGGTTGTTCCTTCGCATTTCTACTTCACAGTCACGTCATCAACAGTCGACCTGAGCAGTTTTGGAAGAGTTAAAATGTCCCTGATGGATGTGTTACCCCGGCGATACCCGGTGACTAGTCCACGACCTAAGTCACTGAACTCTCCTGATATCAAATGGTTCAAATGGCTCTAAGCGCTATGGGACTTAACATCTGAGGCCATCGGTCCCCTAAAACTTAGAACTGCTTAAACCTAACTAACCTAAGGACATCACACACATCGATGCCCGAGGCAGGATTCTAACCTGCGACGGTAGCAGTCGCGCGGTTCCAGCCTGAAGCGCCTAGAACCTCTCGGCCACAATGCCTGCAGCTCTCCTGACCTACGCATTCTGCTACTGAAACTGCACCACTGACAACATAATACTTTCCGCCTTCTTGTATACTGGGCTCGTCTCTCGTGACATCTGAAGGTCAACTCTGCATTACATAGGCGTGTCCAGATACTTTTGATCACATTGTATATATGGCCAACTCTGGGCAAATAACTAAATAAAATGAAATAAAGCCTGCCGTTGTGGCCGAGCGGTCCTAGGTGCTTCGGTCTGGAACCGCGCGTCCGCTACGGTCGCAGATTCGAATCCTGCCTCGGGCATGGATGTGTGTGATGTCCTTAGGTTAGTTAGGTTTAAGTAGTTCTAAGTTTTAGGGGACTGATGACCTCAGATGTTGAGTCCCATAGTGCTCAGAGCCATTTGAACCGTTTGAACCAATAAAATAAAGTCCTAATATTGCGATCTAAGGCTAGGTTCTTGGTTCTTGTTGATACCCTGCAAGTCATACCTGACCCCCGAAGTATTCATTATTACCCTCACAATACTTACACTCACGTCAGAGGCAGCCAGGTGTTACATTTACTGCCCAGAATATCACCCACTAACATTAGAGAAAATTATTGCTAATATGTCATTGACATGTTTTATTAAGGACAGTACCATCTCAACACTGCTGCTGTCTTTGAAATTGAGCCTCAGCTGACGTACATACGGTTCTTGGAGCTGAATTATGTACGCACCAGAGGCTAGTGCCTCTCCTGTTATAAAGTTTACTCCATCGAGGTGTTCTGGTCTAATAGTCTAATAGTTTCAAGTTTTATGTTAAATTAATTAAACGTTGATTGATATCTAAATTTCAAAAATCGTAAGAGAGGTCTAGGTATCGGAATGATGAACTATAAGCTTTTGATGCGTTTTGTAAATCAAACTTTAATATCTATCTATAACAATAATTATTCCGCGTGGCTGGATGGACAGGTGCAAGCAACTCTCAATTGGACGCCGCCTTCGGCCACTTGTGTGACTGTTCAGTTTACGTAGTGTCCTATCGTCTGAAAAGTATTCATCGACGAAGTAATAATATTGCGAACTGAGGCGATGTTCTTGGTTCTTGCTGATGGCCTTGCACTTCATAACAGCTTTTCGGAATATTCATCGACACCCTCTCATTTCTTACGTTGGTGTGAGTGTCAAGTGATTACAAGCTGCTGCGAATGAGTGTGTTGGGAGGGCAATCAAGTCATGTACCAGACGTACCCAAAGGTACCTCAGGTACTATCCTCACCTGTGGATACTGTTTCTCCTGCAGGGAATACAGAACCCATCATTACTTATCTACTTGACTGCGGGTGATGTGTCATTGGTAGGCCTGGGTGTCCTATACAGGCGAGACAGGGACCAGAGAGAACTTAGTATGTTACACCCATCCACCTAACAAACAGGTTCAACATCATGTTCGATTCCAGGCGAATGTTTCCCCCCTATGGTCGTGACGTAATCCAGTACAGAAAGAAGGTCAGCATCGGTCGTAATGTGATCTGCCTTTTTTATTGCATTGCAGGTCTAGATTTCTGATGGTAATGCAGCTATCGTCAGTGCGTTATAGGTAGTCATGTAGACTGAAAGTACATATTCCAGTCTAACCCAGGCATGTGCAAGCATTAGTTATACTAATAATTATTGCTGTAGGACATCCAGAAGCATCAGTGAAATGCGAATGAACAGGAAAAATATCCAGTAACTTCGGAAGACAGCATTAGTAATGGGATACTTGATACAGGCACGTCAATTAAATATCTAGAAGTAACGTTGCAAAGAGATATGAAGTCGAACGAGCACCTCAGGCATATAGAACGCTAGTGCGACCCAGTTTTGAGTACTACTCGAGTGTTTGGGATACCAATAGATCGGATTAAAGGAAGACATCGAAACAATTCAGAGGCAAGATGTTAGGTTTGTTACCCGTAGGTTCGCTCAGCACGGAAGTATTACGGAAATGTTTCGTGAAGTCAAATGGGAATCCCTGGAAGGAAAATGATGCTCTTTACGCGAGTCACTATTGTGGAAATTTAGAGAACCGGCATTAGAGAAAAACTGTAGATCGGTTCTACTAGCGCCAACTTACATTTTGCATAAAGACCACGAAGATGAGACTAGAGAAATTAAGGATGGCGCAAAGGGCTATAGACAATTGTTTTCCCCGCGCTCTATTTGAGAATGGAATAGGTTCAAATGGTTCAAATGGCTCTGAGCACTATGGGACTTAACATCTATGGTCATCAGTCCCCTAGAACTTAGAACTACTTAAACCTAACTAACCTAAGGACATCACACACATCCATGCCCGAGGCAGGATTCGAACCTGCGACCGTAGCAGTCGCGCGGCTCCGGACTGAGCGCCTAGAACAGAGTGGAACAGGAAATTAAGTGATTGGTAGTGGTACGTGGCACCCTCCGCCATGCACCATACTGCGGTTTTTGGAGAAAGTAAGTAACTGTAGATGTAGAACCAGACATTTCTTACTATACCGGCGTAGAATTTTATGCAGAAAACGTTAGAGAAAACTATTGCTGATATATCTTCGACAAATGTAACAGTATTCTTTGATATCTGAGAGGTCTATGGAAACGTGACTAGGTCCTCCCAGCACTTATAGCAGCCAGGCATTTCCATTTTCGCTCGCGTTCTATTCCAAGTAGAACCTGAACTGAATGTGATGGAAAACGCATCGGCACTGCCATCTGTTGACGAAGAGCACAAACGCCTCACTACCACAGTAGCCTTCAAGTCCAAATTGGGCTAGCAACGAACAATTAGTCTGTTCCACCAGAACACTAATTGGAGACAATGCAGCTCGGGAAACACATCAGCACTGCCATCTGTTGACGAAGAACACAACCGCCTCACTGACACAGTAACCTTCAAGCAGAAAGTGGGCCGTTAACTAGCAATTCTACATCTATACCTGCATTCTGCAGAACACAATAAGGAATGGAGGAGACTTTTATTGTAACTTATATTCTAGAACTTCATTACACTAGAACTCTGAATACAGGTATTCCCTCAGTCCATGGAGACCATTCGTGTACTAAAATTGTCATCTGTTCTTCAATACAATGAGTGCTGATATCCGCAAGTCATCTTTGCTGTGGCGTGACAGTTGACTTTCAACAGAATGCGTGAATTTTCGTTTTTGAAGCAACATTTGTGGTAACAAAATTCAGAACTTCGATTTTCTTTTTTCAGTTGTTCATCATTCTGACCCTTGGGTCAGGAACAACTGTCTTGACGCTACTTTTTGTGCCCCTAATAACCTTAACATGTTGAAATATGTTGAAACAAAATAGGATTGGGGAGAAGAGAAGTTTGTGGCACAACTTGACCAGAAGAAGGGATCGGTTGGTAGGACATGTTCTGAGGCATTAAGGGATCACCAATTTAGTATTGGAGGACAGCGTGGAGGGTAAAAATCGTAGAGGGAGACCAAGAGATGAATACACTAAACAGATTCAGAAGGATGTAGGTTGCAGTAGGTACTGGGAGATGAAAAAGCTTGCACAGGATAGAGTAGCATGGAGAGCTGCATCAAACCAGTCTCAGGACTGAAGACCACAACAACAACAACAATAACCTTAACATAACACAAAATTGTCTCAAGGACTCAGGAGAGGTCGGGCAATACATTTCTGCTATGGTAGTCACTGAAGGCACCTCACAGAAGTGTTTTGATTAACATATATTATCTGATCAAAAGTATCCGGACACCTGGATGAAAATGATTTACAAGTTCGTGGAGCCCTCCATCGGCAATGCTGGAATTCAATATGGTGTTGGCCCACCCTTAGCCTTCGTGACAGCTTCCTCTCGCGCAGGCATACGTTCAATCAGGTGCTGGAAGGTTTCTTGGGGAATGGCAGCCCATTTCTTCACGGAGGAGAGGTATCGATGTCCGTCGTTAAGGCCTGGTACGAAGTCGGCGTTTCAAAGCATCCCAAAGGTGTTCTATAGGATTCAGGTCAGGACTCTGTTCAGGCCAGTCCATTTCAGGGATGCTATTGTCGTGTAACCACTCCGCTACAGGTGCCGGCCGGTGTGGCCGAGCGGTTCTAGGCGCTTCAGTCTGGAACCACGCTGCTGCTACGGTCGCAGGCACGAATCCTGCCTCGGACATGGATGTGTGTGATGTCCTTAGGTTAGTTAGGCTTAAGTAGTTCTAATTCTAGGGGACTGACGACCTCAGATGTTAAGTTCCATAGTGCTTAGAGCCATTTGAACCATGAACAGGTGCTCGATCGTGTTGGAGGTGCAACCGCCTTCCCCGAATTGCTCTTTAACAGTGGGAAGCAAGAAGGTGCTTAAAACATCAATGTACGCCTGTGCTGTGATAGTGCCACGCAAAACAACAAGGGGTGCAAGCCCCCTCCATGAAAAACACGACCATACCATAACGTCACCGCCTCCGAATTTTACTGTTGGCACTTCCCACGCTGGCAAATGACGTTCACTGGGCATTCGCCAAACCCACACCTTGCCATCGGATTGTCCCCCTGTGTACCGTGATTCATCACTCCACACAACGTTTTTCCACTGTTCAATCGTCCAATGTTTACGCTCCTTACACCAAGCGAGGCGTCGTTTGGCATTTACCGGTGTGATGTGTGGTTTATCAGCAGCCGCTCGACCATGAAACACAAGTTTTTTCATCTCTCGTCTAACTGTCATAGTACTTGCAGTGGATCCTGATGCAGTTTGGAATTCCTGTGTGATGGTGTGGATAGATGTCTGCCTATTACACATTACGACCCTCTTCAACTGTCGGCGGTCTCTGTCAGTCAACATACTAGGTCGGCCTGTATGCTTTTGTGCTCTATGTGTCCCTTCACGTTTCCACTTCACTATCACATCGAAAACAGTGGACCTAGGGATGTTTAGGAGTGTGGAAATGTGGCGTACAGACGTATGACACAAGTGACAGCCAATCATCTGATCGCTTTCGAAGTCCGTGAGTTCCGCTGATATGGAGTACCTGGCAGTAAGTGGCAGCACAATGCACGTAATATGGAAAACGTATGTTTTTGGGGTTGTCCGGATACTTTGGATCACATAGTCTATGCCTGTCAACAGTTCTATGTCTTGCTTTGTACTTACTGTGTAACAGATGTTTCACAAAACATTTCCTAATATTTTCTGCCAGCCATGAAGTGTTCTCTCATTTGTCATTATTTTGTTAGGTTCTTCTTTTTGTATAGCATCAATGCTCCTTCGGCTCCTGCCTGAAGCTATTAAAGGAGCACCTTCTTGTCCAGTTCGCTAAATACACCGATGGGTAAAAAATCTCAGACTAAAAAATAATTAATGTAGCATAATGAAATTTCGGAAATACATTTTTCTAAGTAACATATTTAAATAATTAACGTAGCAAGATCATAGGTTAACGTAGGTGTGAGATAAACCATTGCAAATTGTTGTGTACATAGTTCCGCATAGTCAGCGCATCCACAACTTTCCCACTAGAGCGTGCCCCGCTAAGCACAACAGCGCAGGCGCAGCGCTCGTCCGTCTCCGCACTACGAGATGGCGCTACCTTAGAGACGGACCAAATTCTGCTTCCGCCGATCTGCGTATTAATATGTAACGCAGCCAATGAGATTGCTGCTAACGTAGAACCTTTTCTCCTTGCTGATCACACTCGCGCAGTGATACCTGAACACGCGAGGTATTATAACAAGTGTACAGACCTCCGATTAGTCTATAACAGTCTGCATTTGTCTGCACTAGTCTGCTCAGTCTGCATTAGTCCTCTTTAGCCTGTACCAGTCTATAGTCAAGTTTCAGTCTGCACCTAATAAGATTACCATATTCCTGTACATAGCGATGAAGATAAATGAATAGACACTTTGTCAAGTATCAGAGATATGTGAGAATAAGATTAACGTTCCAAGACCAAAGGAACTTCAGAGTGTCAATTGTAAACAGCATCCAGAATCAAGTTATGTAATGTCTATGATTTTTATTATTTTAATAAATGTGTGTGAAAATTAATCAAGTTCTGTTTAAAGTTGGTCACCGTCAATCTGCTACTCTAAGCGTGCAAGTGGCATTTCTATCATCTGACTTAACGGCAGAAGATAAACACGCCACGATAAGACCACAAGACATATTGCTGATACTCGCCTACTTCGTTAGAGCGACAAGTCAAATAATCTGATGGTGTGTGTACCGAAGGTCTTACAGTATGCACACCACACAAATGTGGAATTCTGGTGCATTAGTAAAAGATGCACCTGACAGAATGTTGAATGCAAGTATGCAGACGTGCGTGCATTGTGTTGTACAGGTGCCAGTTATCCTATTGGAACACTCCCCCCCCCCCCACCCTCACACACACACACACACACACACACACACACACACACACACTGGAATGCTGTTCATGAATGGCAGTACAACATGTCGAATCACCAGACTGACATATAAATTTAAAGGCAAGGTTCGTGGGATAGCAACGAAAGTGCTCCATGCTGTCATATGACATCGCATTTCAGATCATAACTCCAGTTGTAGATCCATTGCGTCTTGCAAGCAGCCAGTTTGGTTGCAGGCAGTGAACTGGCCTCCTTCTATCCAACACAAGGCCATTATTGGCACCAAGACAGAAGCAACTTTCATCAGAAAACACAACAAACCTCCACCCTGACCTCCAACGATCTGTTGCTTGACACCACTGAAGTCACAAATGGCGGTGGTTTGAGGTATGTGGAACGCACGCTACAAGGCATCTACTTCAGTGCTGTTCTTGAAGTGACCGATTCGTAACAGTTCACTGAGTCACTATGATGTCAACTGCTGCTCAAATTGCTGGTGCAGATGCAGTACGATGCGCCAGAGTCATCTGCCGAACACGATGGTCGTCTCTCTCGGTTGTGCCACGCGGCTACCCGGAGCCCGGTCTTCTTGCGACTGTACATTCTCGTGACCACATCTGCCGGCAGTGGCTACATTCCTGCTACGTCTTTCAGCAATATCGCGGAAGTAAGAACCAGCTTGTCATTGCCTTGTTAAACGACCTCGTTCAAACTCAGTTAGGTGTTGATAATGGCGTCTTTGCATCATCGTAGAGGCGCTACTACCGTCACTCTTATGCGACTGGCGCGAAATTTGAATACAGGTCATCTTTCAGATGTAGAAACATGCAATCAACTTTCGTTTATGGCATGCAGTTCCTTGGTGTTGCAATTTTTTTCCGTCAGTGTATGTCCATTTTTCCTCTTTAATAGCACGTGTGGAAATACCAAAAAGTTCATCACACCATCATTGATTCCTCTTTGCGTGACAAAGAGGGTAGTATATCTAACAACTACCTGGTGCACTTAGTGCTTCCCCTCCCCCCAACCTCAATAAGTGACGTCATCAGTGACATGATCGTCTTTATCAGGGACATCATGCATGACATTATTGATGACACTGAATTTATGACATCATCATCCTTATCAGTGATGTCAATATCCTTATCAGTGCGAAGCCATGCCTCTTCCTTAACTCCAGCCAATCATAGCACGGTATTTAAAAATGAAAGAGCCAATGAAAAATCCCAGATGCCGGAAATAGCCCAACCGTGTTTAAACCATTAACAGTGCAGCACTTCTTGCCACCAGTGCGGTATTAAAAAACCAAGAAGGCGGAAATAGCTGAGTTGTGTTAATGGAAAATCTAAAACCCTCCCTTATCTCCAACGAATCATAGTGCAGTATTAAAAGTCCAAAATGTCCAAGATGATGGAAACAGGCCAAATGTGTACTTTACACCTTTAGCCCCCTCCTCTTTGTCTCCAACCAATCAGAATGTAGTATAGAAAAAAGGCCAACTGTATAAATAGGAAATTAAAAACCTTCTCCCCCCTCGCCCTGTCTCCAGGTAATTATTGTGCAGTATCAAACATCCAAGACGGAGAAATATTCCAAGTGTCTTAGTGGAAAATTTAAAAAAATTCCGAGCAGTCAGGTTGTAGTGATAAAATGATGCGCAGAAATGGTGTCAGTTTACATCATCCCCAGCGTTAGTTTCCCACTCCTCTCCTCGTATCTCCAATCGGTCAATGAGTAGTATTTAAAAATGACGCAAGATATGCCGTAAAAATCACATAACTTCCATATGAAAGACAAAAAATATCAAATATTTCCTTGAAAGTCACATATATATTAAAATTATGTGTAAAACTGTATCATGTTACATTAATTACGTACAAACCAATTGTATACTTCATACCCCGTCCCCCACCCTACTCCAAACAATCAGAGCGTAGTACTGAAAATGGCGTCAGATATGCAGCAAAAATATAATGTAACCTCCACTTAACATCTCGCATACGTGTTTGTCGATATCGTCCCACCTGTATCTCGTAATGACTCATAACGTTTTGCAAAAAACGCCGTAACCTATTAACGCAAAATTTCGCCGCGCTGTGTTCGATAACACGAAACGAGCTGCCCTTCTTTGCACTTTTTCGATGTCCTCCGTGAATCCTACGTGGTAAGGATCCCACATCGCGCAGCAGTATTCCAGCAGAGGATGGACAAGCGTAATGTAGGCTGTCTCTTTAGTGGGTTTGTCGCATCTTCTAAGTTCAAAAATGGTTCAAATGGCTGTAAGCACTATGGGAGTTAACATCTGAAGTCTTCAGTCCCCTAGAATTAGAACTACTTGAACCTAACTAACCTAAGGACATCACATACATCCATGCCCGAGGCAGGATTCCAACCTGCGACCGTTGCAGCAGCGCGGTTCCGGAATGAAGCGCCTAGAACCGCTCGGCCACATCGGCCGGCCATCTTTTAAGTGTTTTGCCAACAAAGCGCAGTCTTTGTTTCGCCTTCCCCACAATATTATCTATGTGGTCTTCCCGATTTAAGTTGCTCGTAATTGTAATTCTTAGGTATTTAGTTGAATTGACAGCCCTTAGATTTGTGCGGTTTATCGTATACCCAAAATTTATCGGATTTCTTTTAATACCCATTTGAATGACCTCGCACTTTTCTTTGTTTAGTGCCAACTGCCACTTTTCGCACCATACAGAAATTCTCTCTAGATCATTTTGTAATTGGAGTTGATCGTCTGATGATTTTACTAGACGGTAAATTACACCGTCATCAGCAAACAATCTAAGTGGGCTGCTCTGATTATCACCTAGATCATTTATGTAAATCAGGAACAGCAGAAAACCTATGACACTACCTTGTGGAACGCCAGCTATCACTTCTGTTCTACTCGATGATTTACCGTCCATCACTACGAACTGTGACCTCACTGAGAGGAAATCACGGATCCAGTAACACAACTGAATGTCGCTTGTGAGGAACGGTATCAAAAGCCTTCTGGCAATCTAGGAATCCCTTGTCGATAGCACTCATTACTTCATCAGAATAAAGAGCTAGCTGTGCTGCACAAGAACGATATTTTCTGAATCCGTGTTGGTTATGTATCAATAAGTCATTTTCTTCAAGGTGATTCATAATGTTCGAGTACAGTATATGCTCCAAAATCCTACTGCAAATTGAGGTCAGTGATATGAGTCTGTAATTCAATGGCTTACTCCCATTTCCTTTCTTGAATATTGGTGTGACATGTGCTACTTTCCAGTCTTTAGGAACAGACTTTTCGTCAAGTGAGCGGTTGTATATGTTTGCTAAGAAAGGTGCTATTGTGTTTGCATACTCAGAAAGGAACCTGACTGGTATACCATCTTGATCGGAAGACTTGCCTTTCTTAAGTGATTTGAGTTGTTTCGCAGCAACTAAGATATCTACTTTTGTGTCACTAATACTAACAGCTGTTCTGGGTTCGAATTCTAGAATATTTACTTCGTCTTCTTTCGTGAAGGAATTAGGGGAAAACTGTATTTAGTAACGCCGCTTTAGTGGCGCCATCATCGGTAACACATCCATCGCTATCCCGCAGTGACGGTATTGACTATTTTTTGTCACTGGTGTACTTTACATACGACCAGAATATCTTTAGGCTTTCTACCATATTTGAGACACTGTTTCATCGTGGAAACTATTAAAAACATCTCGTATTGACGTCCGCACTAAATTTCGAGCTCCCGTGAAACTTAGCCAGTCTTGGAGATTTTGCGTTCTTATGAATTTGGCATGCTTTTTTCGTTGCTTCTGCAACAGTGTGCTGACGTGTTTTGTCTACCATGGTGGTTCAGTCCCATCTCTTGTTAACTTATGCAGTATGAATCTATCTATTGCTGTCGATACTGTGTCTTTGAATTTGAGCCATATCTGGTCTACACTTACATAATTAGCTTGGAAGGAATTGAGACTCTCTCTTAGGAAGGCATCAAGCGAATTTTTATCTGCTGTTTTAAATAGATATATTTTGCGTTTATTTTTATTGGCTTCGGTTGCTATAGTTTTGAGCCTCGCTACAATGACCTTGTGTTCACTAATCCCTATATCCGTCATGACGCTCTCTATTAGATCAGAATTATTTGTGGCTAAGAGGTCAAATGTGTTTTCGCAACCATTTACAATTGGTGTGCGCTCATGAACTAATTGTTGAAAGCAATTCTCAGAGAAAGCATTTAGGACAATTTCGGAAGATGTTTTCTGTCTACCACCGGCTTTGAACATGTATTTTCGCCAGCAAATCGAGGGTGAAGTGAAGGCCGTCAGCCACTGTGTTGTTCGTGGTGAGAGGTAATGCCTGAAATTTGTTATTCTCGGCACACTCTTGACACCGTGGATCTCGGAATGTTGAATTCCTTAACGATTTCCGAAACGGAATGTCTCATGCGTCTACCTCCAACTACCATTACTCGCTCCTCTGCTAATTCCCGTCATGTGACCAAAATCATGTTGCAAACGTTTTCACATGAATCATCTGAGTACAAATGACAGCTCCGCCAATGCACTGCCCTTTTATACGTTGTGTACGGGATACTACTGTCATCTGCATGGCCGGTCGTTGTGGCCGAGCGGTTCTAGGCGCTTAGGTACGGAACCGCGCTGCTGCTACGGTCGCAGGTTGGATTCCTGCCTCGGGCACGGATGTGTGTGATGTCCTTAGGTTAGTTAGGTTTAAGTAGTTCAACGTCTAGGGGACTGATGTCCTCAGATGTTAAGTTCCATAGTGCTTAGAGCCATTTGAATCACCATCTGCATGTGTGCATATCGCTATCCCATGACTTCAGTCACCTCAGTGTGTATATTGTTTGTCATCCTAACCAGAGAAAGTAAGTTGTTCAATAATCAAAATAAGATGCTGCTTTGAGCGAATGACAAACTGCTCAGTGGTTTTCACTTTCGAATCTACGCCTTGCTGCTTATAATTGTCAATGGTGAGCCTATTTGCAGGCGACTGTTTTACACTTTTTGCTCTGCACATTATGCACCCAGACTCGGTTCCAAGCACACACATTTTTGGGCATAAGCTCACAAATTCTGTAATAGTCTCCCCTCGGTTCCTCTTGCATCAAGCTAAACATCTTTTTATTTACCTTGGTAATACTTTATTGGTTATTCGCTGGGAATCTCGAAGTACTGAACCTTGTATGCACATCGTTCTTGGTATCCTCAGAAATATTGGTAGTTTTTATGTGGTATGTGACGCTATCACTGTCTGTGTAGCACTGTTTTACACAGAATGAGATTTTCACTCTGCAGCGGAGTGTGCGCTGATATGAAACTTCCTGGCAGATTAAAACTCTCATTCTGGAAACATCCCCCAGACTGTGGCTAAGCCATGTCTCCGCACTATCCTTTCTTCCAAGAGTGCTAGTTCTGCAAGGTTCGCAGGACAGCTTCTGTAAAGTTTGGAAGGTAGGAGACGAGGTACTGGCAGAAGTAAAGCTGTGAGGATGGGGCGTGAGTCGTGGTTGGGTAGCTCAGTTGGTAGAGCACTTGCCCGCGAAAAGCAAAGGTCCCGAGTTCGAATCTCGGTCTGGCACACAGTTTTAGTCTGCCAGGAAGTTTCACTGTTTTACACAGTTTGTTGGAAATTTTTGCAATATATATATATATATATATATATATATATATATATATATATATACATATATTCGTAACGAAAATCGAAAAGGAGAGTTTTCGAAATATCTAAAATCACCAATCAGCTTTGTCGAAGACGATATTTAATCTCCTGCGTTCAATGGCGGCAAGTTTTTCGTTAAAAATAACGCTCCTTTGAATTTTAGGTTTTGCAATTAATGAAACTGCTCCTAACGTGCCCTCCAATAATGTTGCAAGTCTAATGTCCCATATCTTCCGCATATTTTACATGGTCTTTCTGAATACGGCATTGTTCATGAGTTCGAAAATTTTTATTTAAACCCCTTCCGTGTATTCATGTGGTTTACTAGTGTTAATTTCTACGCAAGGCGTCATCCAGGGAGCTTGATTAAACAGTAAGATTGGACGAGTCTCCTTTAAAGCTAATATATTTTTCAAGGATTTTTTCAAATTTCTATAATGAATGGCATAATTTTTGTTATCATTCAAGGTCGAAAACAATTTTCTTTTGCTTTATACTGTCTGATAGTGGTGTCATTTTTTTGGACATAAGGGTAAATCTGAATGTAAACCAGGTATACCTTCAGGGTATTCAAGATCTACTTGCAGCATGTACCCTGTGTTCGAATCGTCTGATACGTTCTCCACCACAAAATTTTTGATGCTCTGAAAAGGAAGCCATTCCTAATCATAGTTACCTGACATTATCAATGTTGTAAGAGGCGATCTTTAAATATAGTGTTGCAGTCTTCTTTAAGAATTTTCTTTTATTTGCCATTATCGCAAGGAAGAATACATATATTTTTCGTTTCAACCAGTTAAATCATCATCTTCAGATCTGAAACCATACAGAAGCCTACAGACCAGCACTTATGATGCAACAATAGACGAAAGATATTCATAATAGTTGTAAGAGTACAGACCACATAATGTAAAGCAGAGTCTACATTGAAAACTGAAGCAAGACGCTTTGTCACAATCATATTTACAGTTGCAAACTGTAAGACAAACTCGAATGAAATTTACGAAAGTCATCAATAAAAAATTATATACAAAAGTTTTTTGGGAGTAATACATAACTAAAAAATTGTTGTTACAATATGTACATAATAGATCCGTTAAGCATCATTTCATTGTGCAGTATACCAGAAGCATCACAGTGATGTAATGAGCAAACATAAGAAGCTGTCTTCTCTGTTGACAGTATCGGATGAAACTAATCCAGCTGACAGCAATAGGAAGAATGTCCAATATTGTGATTATCGACTTTTGAGTCTTTGAAACTGTCATCGGGTTGTAGCTTAGTAAACATACAACACTTTTACAGATTAATATAAAATAATAAAAAATATGGAGTGGTTTAAAAAGTAGACATAGAGACCAGTACAGTGTTTTATATGTAAAAATATGAAAGCTGCCCAGATAATTAGAGCCAATAGATCGCGTAAGTGATAAAGATTGACTTTCATTACAGCTGATTGAAAGGAAATATTTTAACGTAAAATGACAGATGCTACATGATACAGTAGTATGTTTAAAATTATTAAACTGAAATACGATGCACATTTACAAATTTCGAATGTAGTTTATCGTGGACATAGCTACACAAAGAGCAGACTGTCATCGTAGTAATGGTACAAGTTATATAAGAGAAGAAATTATTTTTACTGAATTTCGTGGTACCTGGAAGCATATTCATTTACTGGTTACACTTAAATTCGTGTCAGTGTTTTATTCTGAATAACAGCAAGATATAAAATACTGAAGGTTACGACCATAACCTTATAACTATGTCTAACGCAATTAAAAATTTTATATAAAAATACAAAAAACACGTATAAAGACATAAGTCTCGCTATGGTGTATCCAGTATATTGCGCAATGATATCTGCAATTTAACCAGAAACAAAAGAAATCAATAAACTTCCTCGACTTGACCATAAGTAATAGTAACAACTCTCATAACTCTGAAATATACCGAAAGCCAACAACAACTGATAACATTATCAATGCAAATTTTTGCCATCCGAAATCACACAAATACGCTTACTTTCACTCTATGATCAGCAGAAAGATTAATCTGCCTCTAGAACAGGACGCTACACAAAAAGAAATTAAAACACTGCATTATGTGGCACAACAGAATGAATACAATCCACAAATAATCACATAGTTATATATAAATGTGCAAAACCTTCCGACCTATTATTACGTACACAAATAACATTCTACTACTATTACTACTACTACTACTCCTCAGAGATACACCAATAAAACATACAATTACATATATATCTACCTGGGAAGTATAGTAGACAAAGTTAATGCACTACTAAAAAACACCAAAATACGTTTCGCTTACCAAACACGACATAGTATAAAATCAAATATAGAGTCATACAACTAGAAACCACAAATGTACTCAAATCCAGGTATGTATAAAGTTCCCTTCAAAGACTGTGAAAATTTCTAAATGCGACAGACAGATAACACTTCGTCACTGGATATCGAGAGCACCCCACAGGGGTATTTATGTGTAGGTAAATATCCCATTACTTTGACCACGGCTTCTCATTAATGTTAAGTCAGAAGTAACAAAGAGAAACGTTTACATTGTCAAAGGTATGCTTAAGTAGTATAGTAATCTTCTTTCTTTTTTTACTTACGAAATACAGACAGAACACATGTTTGTAAGGAGTAAAGAATTTTTTGGTGCACAAACACGCCATGTATAATGCACATCTTTGACATTGGAATCCTTTTAATATTACGGCCCTAAATTCAGATGTCAATAACAAAATAAAAATCCACTACCACAATATACCACTTGCAGTATGCATAGTACCCATCTTAACTAGTTTAATAATAAAACATGAAGGCAGAGTACACAAAATGGAAACTTCGTCCACTCAGCCCCATTTCCATTTCTGTCCTTTTTTATGTGCAGTGTCAGTTAGTATGGGTCATATCAGATTCAGGTGGTATGGGACATATAAGTAACTTTTTGTTTGTCTATAGCGTACAAAGTACGCAGTTGGTTTGTCATAAGTAATGTAATTTGACACCATTTTAGTATAATTTCATAGGTATGAGACTTTCAAGGAAATAATGGATATAATTTTTGACTTTCAAATGGAGGTTATATAATTTTTGATACATATCTGAATTATTTTTTAATACTATGATCTGATTTGTTGGAGACAGGAGGAGGGGGGGGTACGTGTATTTTGAAAACAAAACCATTTTATACAACAGTTTAATAATATATTCTGACTTCTTGTGGTTCCTCAAATTTTCCACTAAACAGCTGGTCTATTTCCCCAATATTGGATGTTTACTACTCCACTATGATTGACTGGGCAGAGGGTGAGGAGGAGAATGTTTTTTAATTTCCCATTTATACAATTGGGCTGTTTTCTAATACTACACTCTAGTTGGAGACAGAGAGGAGGGAGCGTGAGATATAAATCACACAACTGTTCTGTTTCCATCATCTTGCGATTTTTAATATTGCACGCCTATTGGATGGATATGAGGATGGGAGGGTAGAGGAGAAGGAGAGGGTTTTAAATATCTAATAAAATGGAACATCGACAGCCATCCTTACGATGTTATTTATTATATGGCTACCAGTTACGGTGCTTCAGTGCATCATCTTTAGGCCCTAACTGACACTGACGGGATTATCACCCATAGTATTCATGATTCATCAGTGGCCAACATCTATGAACTGGTTTTCCCAGACTACCTGTAACAACTATGTAACGTTTCCATCCAGCAACTACCAACTGACTGGAGATCATGGTTTCACGTTAATGTTACGTCAGAAGTAAAAAAGAGACACAATTGATTTATCACAGGTATGTTTAAGGAGTATATATAAACTCCAATCAGTAGGTAGCTAATGGTCGGAAAGACAATGTCGTTGGTAGACTGCAAAAACCAGTTTACACATATTGGCCACTGATGGATTGTGTATACGATTAAAGTTAACCCCATCTGCGTCAGTTAGGGCCTAAAGATGGTTCACTGAAGCACCGTAATTGGTAGCCATATAATAAATAACATCGTAAGGAAGTCTGTAGATGTCCCATTTTGTTACATATTTAAAACCCTCTCCTTCTCCTCAACCTTCCCATCTTTATCTCAAACCAATAAGCGTGCAATATTAATAACAGTATAATAAATAACGTTGTAAGGAAGGCTGTAGATGTTCCATTTTATTACATAAGTGAACTGCCGAAGTCACTCAAACTTCCAGTAAGAAGGATGGACATACAAAAAGGTTTTAAATGTTGCATTAATACAAATGGACTGTTTTCGCCATCTTGGATTTTTAAGGCATATTGTAGTTAAGGAGTACTGCACTGTGAGTGGTTGGATATGGGGACCGGTCAAGATTTTTTAACTTTCCACTAACACAATTGGGCTATTTCCACCATCTTGGATTTTTCATTGGCTCTTTCATTTTAAATACTGTGCAGTGACTGGCTGGAGATAAGGAGGAAGTGTGACTTCCCACTGATAGGGATGATAACATAACTGATAAGTATAGTGACATCATGATTTCAGTCCCATTGATGACATCATTCATGACCTTCGGAATGACTCTGAAAAGGGTAGTGACTGCATTAAGGGGCAAAATGGGTCAGAATGCTCAGGTGGCTGCACTGTAAGATGGTCCAAAAAGTACCAGGTGGCTATAATTAAAGTGCAGCTATTCATGACTGTCCAGTGGGGCCTCTAACAGTTGTATAGCAGCAACACTTGGTAGGTATGCTAATGCATTAATGCAGAACCAATTTACGCTGGAAAACAAATTAGTTGCAGTTGTGGGCATCAGGTGCAAATCTGTCACTGCACATTCGTTGTGTGACGGTTTGACATCACTGCTGTCATTTGGTTCACCCTAACATGAGCGAACAGCATGGCTACCGAGAAGAGGAACCGTGCACTGTTTGTAGCACTGTGTTTATGTGAACAGCAGCAATTACAGTTCTGCATTGAGAGAGCAACGCAAAGTGAGGAGTCTGAGGAGAGGCTCGATGTCAGTAAACGGTTTAAAGAAGACGATAATGCAATTCGAAAACACGGGTGAGCTTAGTGTGGTACCTGGAAGAAGTCGGTGTACTATCTCTGTGGAAGTTACTGACGAGGTTGCTGTTGCTGTAACTGACCATGCAGCACGTGCCCCGGGCAGTGCTAGTGTTCACGCAGTCTCATGAGAATTGTCCATTCCATAGTTAACAGTACGGAAAGTTT
This sequence comes from Schistocerca piceifrons, assembly GCF_021461385.2. Lineage (NCBI taxonomy): Eukaryota > Metazoa > Arthropoda > Insecta > Orthoptera > Acrididae > Schistocerca > Schistocerca piceifrons. Next base: position 824,002,423 of record NC_060149.1, on the reverse strand, counting down.
TGCGGTCTGTTTTACATTGTTACTCATATAAGATCCAGATTTAGCAGAAAATGAAATATCGTGATCCACAGCAACCTTCTGAATTTGTTCTTCGGTTTCTGGCACGGATCGAAGTTGATGACAGTTGGCCAAGCAATATTCTATGGAGTGACGAGGCACATTTTTCATTAGAGACGGCAGTGAATACACAGAACTGACGATTTTGGCGCACTGTCAAATCACGTGTTCTGCATGAAGAGTCACTGCACTCACCGTATGTGACTGTTTGGTGTGGATTCACAAGCATCTTTATTTTCTTCTTTTAACAGAATACATCCAGAGAGCCTTTCAGGTGCATGGTGACGTCAGCATGTTATCAAGACCTCCTTGTACATCATATGATTCTTGCTTTGGAAGAGTGCAAATGTGTAGAAAATACTGTTTTCATGCAAGGCGGAGCAACACCTTACGTCTCTCGCCCAGTGAAGGATCTGCTTAAAGCAACGTGTCACAAACGTGTAGTCTCCATAGATATCCAGATGCAGGGCCTGAAAGATCACCTGATCTGAAACCGTGCGATTTTTGGATCCGCGGATATCTAAAACAACGCGTTCACCAGGGACACATTCGGTATCTACCTGATCTGAAGTCCAGTATACGGAAACACATTGCTCGGATTCCATGGAAACTGCTGCGGGCAACTGTTGGTCACGTCGTTTTACGGATGCAGCATCTTTTCGACGTCTCCAGAGCTCATACTGAACAAATTGCGTTAGTGTCGTGTAATGCCTTTCTCACTTATTTGAGCTTTTCTGCCCATCTTTCATTCCTAATCCATTACATATGGAAGCATTCGTATATGTCTTTCTTTCATTCACAGCGTCAGATTTGCACCTGGTTACCAAAATTGGAACTAATTTTTTTCCACTGTAAATCGGTTTCAAATTAACGCATTTGAATGTCTACCACTTTTCGCTGCCATACGATAATAACGATCCACACTGAGCCTCTGTAACTGCACGTTATTTGTAACCACCAGGTATATAGCTATACTACTAGGTAGTCGAAATGGCTTCGCAAACAAACGTGTAACCAGTGAGGTATGGACATTAATATGATCGCTCACGAGAAATGAGCACAATGCTTCTGAAATTTCCTGTGAGCTATGTGACATATATAGTTATTCAACAGTGGCTGAAGCAATTGTGACGCCAAGATATCATACATTAAGGAAAAATTGCACTAATGTGCAGGATGCAAGGAGTGGCTGGACTAGCATTCGGGCAAATCTTATTGCGAATTTCCATGAAAAAGTGTTGCTAAATTATAGCATCATGAGGTTGCTATAGATTTTCTTCACGTACTTTGGTCAACATAGTATCCAGTTATTACGGAAAAGGTGTATTAGTAACTATGATTTGAATCATTAAGAAAGGTTTCTGTGAAACCGCGACTGCAATTAAATGGATTTCTTTGTAAGTAACTTTTCTGGTACGAGTGACGATTTTTTAATTTATATTTTGCACGACGAGTTTCGGGAAATGGTTCCCATTTACAAGTGCGTTTTCTTTGGCCTATGCCTTTTATTCATGATATTTTCGATGTGTGAGGTGATTCGTTGTTCTGTTGTCTTGAGTGGAATTTATAAAAACACGAGCAACTTTTAATTGATGACCAATCTTTATATAGAGTTAGTGACAAAACTTGGAGAGCTTCTACTTACAGTGGCCTCAAGGTCCACAGCTCCACATGTCAAGGTGCTCACATGTATTAATTTTGTGTGCACAGTACAAACTAAAACTGGCCTAATAAACATAAACAAACGGTTACAATAATGTTTTTGTGTATAATCAACAGAGATAACATTATAGGCCATCCACAGAATATAATACAATTTCGTACATAGAGTATTTATCTTATAAATCTGGAGAATTATTTGCTTACTTACTTCTATATTCTATGTGTCATTGTTTTTATTTATGCATACTGTCAGGTCATCTGAAGAAATTTACTGATTCGCTTTCCAGTTTTTCTTGTAATATTTTATCTTCATATTTTATGTAATGGGAATATATCTCCAGCTTTCCTAACAGATCCAAATAGGTGTACTGTATTGTGTATATGTGTGGCTATTGCTGATGTTGTGTGTCTCTTGTGTGTGTAGACTTTAATGTGTTCTGTATACTATGTGTTGAAGTCACAGCCTGTTTGTCATAGGTAGCACATGAAGCATTCCTGGCGAGTTATTCTGTATATTCCAGAGTCTAAATATGGGTCGCAATTACATTTTACGTTGTGTATTAGTTTTTTTGGAGTTTATTAGGTTTAGAAAACCTAATTTATAATTTGTGGTTTTTGAAAATACGAGTATTTGCAACCTTCTATAATATGTTGCCAACGAATGGCATACTAGACACACATTTGTTTTTGTCTTTTTCTTTTGTCATGTTGTGTTTGTATCTGGGTCCTTCTTTACTTTACCTAGTAGTGTATCAACAATGGAAACAGTATAGTGATTGGCAACTGTAATGTGTTTCACTACATTTATTTTGTGTTGCACGTTTTCTTGGTTCAGAGGTGTTTTAGCATGTTTTAGCCTGCATGCTGCTTCTTTATGGATGATTAGCTGACAAGGTTGCTGGGATTGTAGCGTTTGTTATTTGTTTTCCTATAGATTTTGACCGTGCATGTGTTGTTGTGCATTGCGACATTAAGGTCCAGGTAACTGATGTCTTTGTATTGTTGGTGTTCCACTGTAAATGCAATTATCTGGTGTAGACAATTGAGGCAATTTAGATTGTCTACTATGCCTTTGGCATCCCCATTTACTATCAGTAATGTGTCATCTACATATCTCCTATCAAACTCAAATTTTCTTTAGACAGTGTTCTTGGCTCTTAAACAATTTTTGTTCGAAATGATTTATGTTTTTGTCAGATATGGTACCAGATATATACGACCCCATTGCTAGGCCATCTGGCTACTTATAACTGTTGCCAATCCTCATTACCTCCAACAGCATACTTAAATAAAAAAAACGACACATAGAATTAAGTTAGCAAATGATGATCCAGATTATTTAGGAACACTCTCTATATGTATGTATATCATACTCTGTGGATGATTTATAGTGTTATCTCTGTTGACTACATGTAAAAACATATTTTTAACTGTTTGTTTCTGTATATTCTGCTAGTTTCAATGTCTACCGTACACAGAATATTGTGTGTGATGTTTCGTATGTGTGAGATTCTTCACAAGTGGACCACACGAAAACTGTAAGTAGAAATTTTTCCAAATTTCACCACTAACTCTGTATAAAGATCGATCATGAATTAAAATTGCACATGTTTTTATATATTGGAATAAAGACAATAGAACAATGCAGCACCTCACATATAAAAAAAAGTACAAGTAAATGGCTTACCAAACCGTGCGAAATAGAAACAAAAAGAAATGGTGACTGCTAGTAGACATGTAATTTATAAATAAAAACGTTGTTTTTACAGCCGCAGGCTATCACAAACGATTTCTAAAGCACCTAATCAAATTATTATTGCCAAACTAGGCAAAGAAAGCTACATACAAGTACAAAAATCTGAAAATGAAAGCTCTTAAAAACAGATGCTCACATAAGATTTAGCAAACGTTGTCAACAGTTAGGCCTAAATACGAATTACGTAAAAGTGACAACAAGGGCTTGCAGCAGCATAGCAAAACTTATAAAGCATAAAGCAGAAAAACTATGACTGAAAGTCGAAATAAAGCAGCTACACAAGAAGGACTTACTAAAGAAGCAGAGAGCATGGAACTCACTATATATGAGAGTATGTTCAACATATCCAAGACATAGTCGATAAGGAGTACCTGAACATTTTTAATACATATGACAACAAATTGTAGACTTTGAGATCCAATCAAAACAACAAATCTAACCTTATAGTAACCGACAGACATACACAAAAAATGGTTCAAATGGCTCTGAGCACTATGGGACTTAACATCTGTGGTCATCAGTCCCCTAGAACTTAGAACTACTTAAACCTAACTAACCTAAGGACATCACACACATCCATGCCCGAGGCAGGATTCGAACCTGCGACCGTAGCAGTCGCGCGGTTCCAGACTGAGCGCCTTAACCGCGAGACCACCGCGGCCGGCGACAAATATACACATACATTTACAGCAGATTGGTGAACAACACGGACATAAAACTCAACAAAAGGGAAAAATAATCTACCCCAAAAAGAACTAAAAAACAGTATAAAGCCCAACGTCAACAACCATACACTAAAACAGATCACAGTTGCAACTAAATATACACAGCTGATGCTGCAAAATTCGCTTCAAATGCAAAAGCAGCAATAGTTCGCATAGTAAGGAAGTTTCTTAATAAACTGAAACGCAACCAATCTATTGTCATGTAGACAGGTAAAGACAATACCCTCGTTGTAATTAAAGAAAAGAAGTACATAGACTAAAGATATGAATTCTTTGATGCTAATAATATTCAATACATAAAAAACCATTAAAAAACTCAAAGCAAAACTATGCATCAGTTAAAAAACACATATTTCTTCTTGATAGAAACTGAAAAGCAATGTCTCATGTGTTTAAAGCCAAAGGCACCACATTTATGTGTACAGCCAAAAATATGCAAAGAAGGTAATCCGACACGATCCCTAGTAAACCCAACAAACTGCCCAGCATACAATCTATCACAGGAACTGGATAAAATACTAATGAAAAATTATAGATAAGAAACAAAATGTACCATAAAAAACAGAGTAATATCAGCTGATAAACTAAAAGCCATCAACAGAGTGGTTCATTTAAATACTACTTAATGATTACATCTCCCAGAATTATGTGGATGAGTAAATGAAATCTGAAGAGTTTACTCAGATACGAATACAATCTCCCAGGAGTATGTGGATGAGTAAATGATATCTGAAGAGATTATTTAAACACGAATACATTGTTCTGTTTTGACCAGGACAAATCATCACATCTAAACGTCATGCTACAGCCCATACTTCACGAGGTAATTGTTGTTCGGCATTGCTCTAAAACCGAATCGTTAACTGGTGTCATCACTAGTAGTACTTGACATGTTTCAAAAAATAGACCAAACTGACTAGAATAGATGACAAAAGAGACATGCCTCAAATTTTCAAACAAATTCATTTAAAATAACATATTTTTCTGAACTGAAAAGTCTTGCAAGTGAAGCCAGAGAAATTTACTAAACAATGACTCCTCCTTCAGTTCTGAATTCCCACCATCCTGGTAAAGTTTAATAGAAGCTGTCGCATTTACGCAAATGGTCTTTGGTATACTAACATAGATTTAAATCAGTATCTTGTTTCTCAAGATACGTTAGATTTTGTTAAAAATAGGTCAAAAACTACAGTGTGGCAACTCGCGCTGATTACTCTGATATAAAATTTCGCCCATTCTGCTACATCCACTTCTAAAGCCAGCCTGATCCTTCACCTGACTAAAATTTATATTTTCTTTCTATGCAGTTGATAACGCGTTTACTCAATAACAAGGAAGGTTAGGGTATAACGTCACGTCGACGACGAAGTCATTAGAGATGGAGCACCTGCTCAGCTCTGGGAAGGACTGTGAAGGGTATCCACCGTGTCCTTTGGAAAGAAACTACCGCAGCAAATTTGTGTTTGAAATACTGTGCCTCAAGGTCAGCTAATAGCTCTAAAATCGAGCAATGTAGGGCAACTGGTAAAGACGCGGAGCTCGCATTCGGGAAAACGAGGCTCAAATCCTTATCTGACGATTCAGATTTGGGTCTTTCGTGGTTTCCCTGAATGACTCAAAGCAAAAACAAGGTTGGTTTCTTTAAAGAGGTTATTACTGATTCCCTGTCCCATCTTTGCTAAATCCGAGTCCGATCTCTGTCTTCATTGATTTCGTCGTTAATGGCCGTTAAAACCTAATATTCCTTCCTGCCACCCCTCTTTTAACATCAGTGGAACTACTCGCCATCGAGAAAGACGTCGTACGGAGGATCGTAAACCTCTGCGATTACCATTGTCAAATTGTCCGCGCTTAAGGGAAAGGGGGGAGGTTATATGATGTCATAAGAGACAGAGCACAAGCTGAGATACGGCGTGGACGGAGAAGGAAATTGACCGTACTTTTTCAAAGAGACCATTACGATATTCTCATTAAACGATTTGGAGATTTATCGAAAGTCCAAATCTGGATGTCTGGACTTCAGGAGAGGAGGACAGATTTTCGTACAACAAATAACAATTTGTCTTATTTCTCACATAGCCGTTCATCTTCCAGTAAATCCTATAATATTCCATCCCAATCGCTATACGATAAAGTTAAAGATTAAATTAAATTTGGGTATTTTAGATATATATTTACGTTTCTTCTACTACTTAATTATCTTTGAATGGTAATAATTACGAACAATATATGTTTTACTTATCTTTTTCTCTTGCTTCCTGCTCGTTGTTTAAGGTCAGGTTTGTTGCGTGGCGACTGAAACACATTTTTCGCCTTTTTCGTCATTTGTTAATAACGGAGCAGCAGTTCACCACACAGTTTCTCCAGACAAGTGAAACAACAAACAAACGTCTTATTTCAAGTAAAGTAAGTTAATCATAGAGTGACTGACACTGTATCTCTACACGTCAAAAGCTAAACGCAGAGTGAATGAATTGGCGCACCACACCAATATTTATAACCTCGCACTTCTCCCTAGAATTTTCCCTAAACAGAAACTTTTTAATTACAATAATTTTTTAATCATCTCATCAATTTAGACAAAAATATATATATTTCTAGAAGCCTGACTCTTACGGTTACAAGAATGTAGGACTGGTTATTCACATCTTATTCACTTTTGCAAAATTATACTATGGAATGCGAATTTTTTACCAATTTTATCACTTTATATAAAGAAATTTTTTTTGGAAAAAGAAAATTGGTGTACCAAAAATGGAGGAAAGGAGGTTTTAATTGAGATATGTCAAGGCTGATACAAGTAACTTTCATCTGTAAGACAATTTCAGATAATATGTACTTTGTAAGCAGCATGATTTTATCATATTTATTTATATAAAACAAGTAAATACACTGTAGCAATCAGGAGCCAGGAAACTAAATACGGACTAATTAAGTTTAGTGTGAAACATCTTTATTAAAATTTCAGCAGTTTATGCAACGTATTGATTACATTTTGCATTTTTAATGGATAACATAAAAGAAACACAAAGTGTTATTTGGATCGTTAGATCCCCCTTCCGTTTTTAACTTCCTCGTTTATTTTAAAATAAATAATGTGATGACGAACCCTTATTACTAAATCTTAAACACACGTGTTGTACTTGAAAATAGCTCAAAAGAAATGCTTTCATTAGTTATAACGCATTTGGAATGAAATAATCAATTATATATGATCATACGTATTGCATAATTTAGATGTAATTTAGTATAGAGAGCTTTTATAAACATCGATATCAACTACCGCAGAAATGGAAATTAACCTAAACCGCCTATTTACATACCAACCCCCGAAAAAGAACTGCACGAACTGCCGCTGCGGAATGCGAGTGCGAGAGACCCTGAAAATTTCCATCGGTTATCACCCGGCGGACTGCTTCGGTCTCAGATACCGTAACATACTCTTAATGATAGAAGGAGACTAATGGGCTGTTGCAATGTGACCATATACCACACACCATCTGCCACTGAACCAACCGCTACCTGCAGTGATTATAGGAAGATATTAAGATGTCCTCTGGCGCTCCCTATGGGCATCAGCTGCAGTTATTTGAAATACATGTATCCTTTTCAAAGTTGAATGAATTACTGGTAGCAGCTATTGTCTACGAGTAACTGAGATTTCATTTTTTTTTCGTGTTGTTTAAACATCCCTCAAAGACGTACGACTGATAGCTCAATACACAATTTTAATCATATTCTTGGTTGCAGAGATATTTTTGCCTAAATGAGGACGCTCACGGAAGAAAGACGTCTTAGGAAATCAATGAATAAAGTCTTAGGAAATCAATGAATAAATATGCACACTACCAGTACGGCAAGCGGAAGAGAAGCGACATAGTTAAGTTGGCTATCACCAGACTACCTAGAAATGTCCTGGATTAAATGCTGCTCCATTCTATAGTGATTTACGACGTCCATGCTTCGAAGTTGACGCTGCGTCGCGTGAAGTCCCACTGGCATCGATGACATACACTAAAGAAGGGGTACTCAACTTTATTTACCTACCGGCCACTTTTCTACCGCTGTTAGTATAAGGTCTAACACTTTGCTTCCGCCGTTTTGCAATAGACGGCAGTAGTGGAGAGTAGTGGTGCAAGTCGCTCGTCGTGTCATATAGTAAGCTTAGGAATTTCAGAACATAACGCCATTAAAATATCAGTCGATTTTTGATTGCATCATAAAGTTATTCTCGACTGAATACGTCAACTTGTGAGCACAATTCTCGTCATCTGCGGGAGGTTTTAATTTTATGCTTTTATATGAAGAAATCTGCGGCTGAGGCTCATAAAAAGCTGGGTAAGACCTATGATGAGACACCTGTTAGTGACAGAACTTCGCAAAAAATGGGTTCTATGCTTCAAGAATGGTAATTTTGACGTTAAAGGCCGGCATGGTTGTGAAAGAGAGAAAGCTTTCGATGCTACTGCAAGCGACGGGAACAATCACAGGAGATCGTTATCGAAAGCAATTGATGTGTTTGGGCCGAACACTGAAAGACAAACCAACACACTATAGCGATAGACATGAAAAGGTGATATTGCAGCATGAGAGTGCTCGGCCCCATGTCGCAAAACCCGCCAAAATATACTTGGAAACGTTGAAATGGGAAGTTCTACCCCACCCGCTGAATTCTCCAGATATTCCTCCCTCTGACTGCCATCTTTCTCGATCTATGACCTACGACCTAGCTGACTAGCACTTGCGGTCATATGAACAAGTGCAAAATTGGATCGATTTATGGTTCCCCTCAAAAGATGCCCAGTTTATACACAGCGGGATTCGTATGCTGCCCTAAAGCTAGGAGAAAGCAGTGGCCAACGATAGCCAATACTTTAAATCGTAAATTTTTTGTAACTTTTTCACAATAAAGTCTCGAACTTTGAGAAAAAACGGCAGAAGCAAAGTTGTTGACCTTGTAGTAAAATTTTGTAACCGCCTACCGGTTCCATAGTGGTGGTGATTTGTAAAGTAGGGAAATTTTTTACTTACAAAATTTACAAAAGTTAGAGTACATAATAATAAGTATTTACCAAATTCTTTATGTGAAAATTTTATGAAAACCTAACGAAAATGTTTTTAAAACCCTACCGCCTACTGCGGTAGGGGCCAGGTTGACTACCACTGCGGCCGGCCGCGGTGGTCTCGTGGTTAAGGCGCTCAGTCCGGAACCGCGCGACTGCTACGGTCGCAGGTTCGAATCCTGCCTCGGGCATCGATGTGTGTGATGTCCTTAGGTTAGTTAGGTTTAAGTAGTTCTAAGTTCTAGGGGACGGATGACCACAGATGTTAAGTCCCATAGTGCTCAGACCACTGTACTAAAGCAATGAGCGGCGTGCGAGACACATTCGGGAAGAACTTTTCCGTTTTCTCGGAAGCCTTTATTAGCAGGCGCGGATTAATTACATGTACTGTTACATATGTACTGATTGACTAAATAAGAGTCGCTTTGATCCGCAAGACAGGGTTAAAATGGGTTGGTTGGTTGGTTGGTTGACTGGAAGAAGGGACCAAACAGCGAGGTCATCGGTCCCATCGGATGGAGAGAGGAAGTCAGCCGTGCCCTTTCACAGAAACCGTATCAGTATGTACCTGAAGCGATCTACGGAAATCACGGAAAACCTAAATCAGGATGGCCGGACGCAGGTTTGAACCGTTGTCCTCCTGAATGCGAGTCCATTGTGCTAACCACTGCGCCTCCTCTCTTGGTAGGTTAAAAGTGTCACTACTGATACACCAGTAACGAATGCCCCCAACAATACAACAATTTAACATTTATGACCCATTCCGTTAGTTCCTGAGGAACAGAGACATATTATACACTATTGGCCATTAAAATTGCTACACCAAGAAGAAATGCAGATAATAAACGGGTATTCATTGGACAAATATATTATTCTAAAACTGACATGTGCTTACAAAAAAAAAAAAAAAAGAAAAGGAAGACATCGAAACAATTCAGAGGCATGCTGTTAGGTTTGTTACCCATAGGTTCGATCAGCACGGAAGTATTACGGAAATGTTTCGTAAAGTCAAACGGGAATCAAATGGCTCTGAGCACTATGGGACTTAACTTCTGAGGTCATCAGTCCTCTAGAATTTATAACTACTTAAACCTAACTAACCTAAGGACATCACACACATCCATGCCCGAGGTACGATTCGAACCTGCGACCGTAGCGGTCGCGCGGTTCCAGACTGTAGCGCCTAGAGCCTCTCGGCCACTTCGGCCGGCCATGTGATTACATTTTCACGCAATTTGTGTGCATAGATCCTGAGAAATCAGTACCCAGAATAACCACATCTGGCCGTAATGACGGCCTTGATACGCTTGGGCATTGAGTCAAACAGAGCTTGGATGGCGTGTACAGGTACAGCTGCCCATGCAGCTTCGACACGATACCACAGTTCATCAAGAGTTGTGACTGGCATATCGTGACGAGCCAGTTGCTCGGCCACCATTGACCAGACGTTTTCAATTGGTGAGAGATATGGAGAATGTGCTGACCAGGGCAGCAGTCGGACATTTTGTGTAACCAGAAAGGCCCCTACACGACCTGCAACATGCGGTCGTGCATTATCCTGCTGAAATGTAGAGATTTGCAGGTATCGAATGAAGGGTAGACCCACGGGTCGTATCACATTTGTAATGTAACGTCCACTGTTCAAAGTGCCGTCAATGCGAACAAGAGGTGACCGAGACGTGTAACCAATGGCACCCCATACCATCACGCCGGGTGATACGCCAGTATGGCGATGACGAATACACGCTTCCAATGTACGTTCACCGCGATGTCGCCAAACACGGATGCGACCATCATGACGCTGTAAACAGAACCTGGATTCATCCGAAAAAAATGACGTTTTGCCATTCGTGCACCCAGGCTCGTCGTTGAGTACACCATCGCAGGCGCTCCTGTCTGTGATGCAGCGTCAAAGGTAACCGCAGCCATGGTCTCCGAGCTGATAGTCCATGCTGCTGCAAACGTCGTCGAACTGTTGGTGCAGATGGTTGTTGTCTTGCAAACGTCCCCATCTGTTGACTCAGGGATCGAGACGTGGCTACACGATCCGTTACAGCCATGTGGATAAGATGCCTATCATCTCGACTGCTAGAGATACGAGGCCGTTGGGATCCAGCACGGCGTTCCGTATTACCCTCCTGAACCCACCGATTCCATATTCTGCTCACAGTCATTGGATCCCGACCAACGCGAGCAGCAATGTCGCGATACGATAAACCGCAATCTCGATAGGCTACAAACCGACCTTTATCAAAGTCGGAAACGTGATGGTACGCTTTTCTCCTCCTCACACGAGGCGTCACAACAACGTTTCACCAGGCAACGCCGGTCAACTGCTGTTTGTGTATGAGAAATCGGTTTTAAACTTTCCTCATGTCAGCACGTTGTAGGTGTCGCCACCGACGCCAGCCTTGTGCGAATGCTCTGAAAAGCTAATAATTTGTATATCACAGCATCTCCTTCCTGTCGGTTTAATTTCGCGTCTGTAGCACGTCATCCTCGTGGTGTAGCAATTTTAATGGCTGGTAGTGTAGTTTGTAATATACAGTACTGACGTTCCCAGTGGGAGAAAAGTGGAGTCCTAAAGTTGGTTACCGTTATAAACAATAAAGGAAATATTATTTTGGAACGTCGATGTTACGTATTTTAGTTTTCAATTAAATACAACCATTTTCCGAAGAGTTTCAGGGTAGAATGGAAAACGCGCAGGGAAAACAATCACAACAAAGTATTCAGACGGTCTTTAGTCTCTCCTAAACGAACGAAACACAATAACAGATTGAAGTAAAAAATGAGAACTATATACACTAGAACTCACACCTCAAAATTTTCATTCGCACAAAACGGAATTTATTGTCTTCTCATTTTCTTCATGTGGGCACCTCAGCTGTGTATTTCTTAAAAGGTGTTTTTAAAGGTACCCACTTCGGCTGTTATTACCAAGAAGTAGTATTCAATTTATTAAAGCTGCACGACTGGTCAGTTTCGGCTTTACAAGCCATTTTCAAGTGCAATCTACAAAAAGAAAAGAAGATACAGGAAGTTTATGTTCGGCTTACTGACTTACAAACAATATTTACAGGGAACAGTTCAAAACTGTACTAGCAGATCCGAGAGCGAGCACATTATGTGCAGGCATCAAAATTAAAACAGAATGATTATTAATTATAATAATAGTCGTCTTCGAAACTAATGCCAAGTTTTAAATCATTGTATGTGACTCGAACCTGGGAATCCGATCTTTCACACAGTTTTAATTTGTCAGGAAGTTTCATGCAAAAAAGTGTTTCCACTAACTTGCGAACTTCTTGAATTTGACGATACTAGCGGATGTTGATGGGAGGGGGGTGGGGGGGGGGGGGGCTGTGTAGCATTTATGGTCGTTCGTAATATTTCACCCACTTCAGTGATTGTATGTATAATGCGCCATGCCACAGCATAAGTTTCGACAGAATGCGTAATAAATATAATTTCAGGATTGCGATGTTAGAGCGATTGCTATATTGGCAAATAAACTGCAACGACTCAATGAGGGACGCTGAACTATTATCTACAATAAAGGAAAACAAACCAACCGTGAAACCGTACGTCGTGGATAAAATCGCTGAGAGTATAGGCCACAAAGAGTGCAACTACTGCCGTACAACAGCGATCTAAATCCGAAAGACCTTGCATAGGCCAAAACAAAGCACAATTTCAGGGAGATCTATGTCGCTGGTGACATGTCGAAGGAAAGATTGCAGATTCCTGTTAATGCTACTTTCTTTTCAGTTACAGCACAGGACTGGCAAGGTTACTGCAGGAATGTATAGCAGCTGGAGCAAGAGTATTGGAATAATAGGTTTGTTTATAAATAACTCATCTGCTACCAGTCACGTTTTTTTCTTTATTTTATTTTTCGCACGACGCGTTCCAGGAAATTATTCCCATTTTCAAGTGCGTTTTTTTGTGTTTGTTCTGTCATTCCTATGTACATAATGTGCATAATACAGGACACCCATTTGGAAAAATAGAGCAAAATGTCAAAGTACTCCACCGACTAAATAAAGGACATAAAATGGATTTGCTAGAAGAACTGGAGATATATACACATTACAGAAAATATTAAACGAAAAACTTGAAAGTGAATCAGTGAATTTCTTCAGACGTTTCGATAGTGTACTTAAATAAAAATAGTAACACATATAAATAAGCACAAATGTAAAATAGACATAAGTAAATTATGATCCAAATTGTTAAGGTAAATAACCTCTGTCCAAAAGCATATCATACTCTGAGGAAAACCTGTAATGTCATCTCTGTTGACTACTTGTAGGAACATCTCTGTACCTGTTTTGTTTATGTAAAATGTTTTCGATGTTTAAAAGTGTACAACAAGTAGTGTGTGATTTTTAGTGTGTGTGACTCTCTGAAAAAATGGACCATAAGCAAACTGTAAGAAAAAATTCTTCTAAATTTCGCCAATAACTTCACAAAAAGATCGACAGCCAACTAAAAATCGTGTATTTTCTTAAATATTGCAGCAAAGTCAACGAAATGAAGCAGAATCTCACACGTCGGCAACACCACATAGGAAAGACATAACAAACACAAAAAACGCAGTTGAAAATGGGAATTATTACCCGAAACGTGTCGTGCGAAAAATAAAATAAAGAAAAATCGTAACTGGTAGCAGATGAGTTATTTATAAACAAACCTATTGGTTTCACAGTCGCAGGCTATCAGAACCATTTATAATGGATCAAATCAGATTAAGAGTATTGGACACGAGATGGAATAATGGAAATCATGATCAATCAAATTATGATAATAATGATGATGATGATCTTGAAACAAACAGAAATGACAGTGATCTTAAGTCAACATAGTATTGACAGTTTTTTCAGGCACAATTAGTTACACTTTGTAAACATTATTGCTGTCGTCGTCAGTTAATAAATGCAAAAAATCAACTTTTTTACTTTCGATTTATAGTATCCGAAGTCCTACATTCATTCTGCATTGTTTTTGAAACACAAATAATACATAAGTTACAGGTAAAACTCTAGAGCATGAATATGTCAAAAAATTAAGTGATTTCCGATCCGATGGAAGTGCCGCATAAACGTTTTGTCGAACATCGTCACAGGCCATGAAACATGGGTCCATCGCTTCGAACAGGAAACAAAACGGCAGTCCATGGAGTGGCTCCACATCACCTTTCCTCTGAAGAAAAAGTTCAAAGCTCCACCCTCATAGCGGCAGTCATCTGGGACACTGAAGGAGTTATTTTGTTTGCTCTCCTCCCTCACGGTGCAACGATCAACTCTGGGATGTATTGTGCTACCCTCGTGATATTGACGAAATGACTTCAGCGTGTTCGTCGCCACAAAAATGCAAGCGAATTTTTCTTCCTGCATGACAACACAAGGCCTCACATAAGTTTGTGCACCCGAGAAAAGCTCACAGATCTTCAGTGGATTGTTCTTCCTCATCCACCCTACAGTCCGAATCTCGCACCTTCCAACTTCTGTGTGTTTGGTTTTGTTCAAATGGTCAAATGGCTCTGAGCACTATGGGACTTAACATCTGAGGTCATCAGTCCCCTAGAACTTAGAACTACTTAAACCTAACTAACCTAAGGACATCACACACATCCATGCCCGAGGCAGGATTCGAACCTGCGACCGTAGCGGTCGCTCGGCTCCAGACTGTAGCGCCTAGAACCGCACGGCCACTCCGGCCGGCTCGGAACTATCGATGCCACATTTGTCCCAATGAAGAATGCACCCTGCGGGGAGCAGTACGTACATGATGGGGAGGTTATTGATGCAGCAAGACGTTGGCTCTAACGTTAATCAGTAGAGTGGTACCATGCCAACATACGTACCCTCCCAGTGAGATGGCTCACAATCATAGGTGGAAGCACAAGTGGCCAAAGACACCACTAGCTAGGGCATAGCCACCTATGGTAAACTAACATACACCAACAAGCGACAAACGTCGGCAAGCCCCTGCATATCAGCAACACTGGCTGGAAATTACGAGCTGCTGTTAGAGCCGACCAACAGGCCATAGCAGGGACACCGACGAACTCGCCCACTGACGCACAAACAACTCGCCAACATCACCCTACAGTGTGCATCCGATATATGACCTATCGGACACAAAAACGATGACAAACCTGTTTCAGGTTGCTGACGCTGAACGAGAGCTCAGAACCGGCACCCGGCGGCAGCCGCTGATCAACACCACCGCACAACGTCAAAGGTATCTACATGCATGACTACTAACAAAGTCTACCCTTGCACGACCAATCGCAGGCAGCAAGACATCCGCTACTACTCTTACGACCCGACCTAATTGTCGCAGAGGTTTTCTTCCCTTGGCTCTTGCCTTCGCCCTTTTTTTTCCTCTGCCCTTCAAACCGCTACCCTTCGTTCAACTTCGACCCAATCTATTTCCGTATTAACGGTTAACCTTAACCAGACGGACGCAAACATCCTGCGACACCTCACTTGAGTGAAAACTAACCCTTATGCAGAGATGGCAGTAGAACTCCTGAGTTGGCCATTATGCCGGTGTGGACGTGGGGGGGCTCCACTTGTGCGGAAAAAAAAGTAAGTTGGTGTAAGGCCGTCGCACTGAACGGAGATTATGTTGAAAAATAGGGCTTTGTAGCCAAAAGAGTGGGAAATAATACAAGACATATTACTAATATTTTACTATGAGAAGGTCCTCAATGGGCGCGAAGAAAGAAACCCTTTCCCACCGTGATTGCTGGACGTGTAGGTGACATCTCAATCGACTATGCCACTCAACATTTACAGTTTTACCTAACAGTAAATTCAGCCAGAGACTGATCGAATCCGTGTACTTGTAAAACGAATAACATACTGACATACAAACCAGTCTATTGTTGTTTTCGACTGTTTTCCCCCTTAATTTTCAGGAATGTTAAGCTTGCTCCCCATTTGCGCTTGTAACACAAAGGAACATTCAGCAAGCACTTCAGCACTAAGACGCATAACACACTGCACACAATAGAAGCACTCCGTCGTCAGGCCACGAGTGGCCTACCGGGACCAACCGACCGCCGTGCCATCCTCAGGGGAGGGTTCGGATAGGAGGGGCATGGGGTCAGCACACCGCTCTCCCGGTCGTTATGATGGTATTCTTGACCGAAGCTGCTACTATTCGGTCGAGTAGCTCCTCAACTGGCATCACGAGGCTGAGTGCACCCCGAAAAATGGCAACAGCGCATGGCGGCCTGGATGGTCACCCATCCAAGTGCCGACCACGCCCGACAGAGCCTAACTTCCGTGATCTCACGGGAACCGGTGTATCCACTGCGGCAAGACCTTTGCCTGCATATAATAGAAATAAGTAAAAAAGCTGTTGTCGGGCTTCATTGCAACACACTCTAAAAGAGGGAGAAAAAAAAAGGAAAAGGGATAGGTAACGACACTCCACAAAGGAATTACCCGAATGAGGCGGAAGTTAGTAGACGTGATGTCCGTGTACAGAAAAACAGACAATTACAATTTCAGAAGAAATGGATAATTTGTTCAAGAGATAGAGATTCACAAATTGAGCAAGTCAGTAACTTGTTGGTCCACCTCTGCCCGTTATGGAAGCTGTTATCCGGCTCGGCATTGATTGAGAGAGTTGCTGGATGTACTCTCGAGAGGTATCGTGCCAAATTCTGCCCAATCGGGGCCTTAGGTCGTCAAAATCTCGAGCTGGTTGGACTGCCCAGTGCTGAATACTCCGAACGTTCTCCATTGGGGAGACATTCGGCGACCTAGCTGGCCAAGGGAGGATTCGGAAAGCACGAGGACAAGTAGTAGAAACTCTTGCGGTGTGCGGGAGAACTTTATCTTGCTATACTGCAGAACCACGATGGCTTGGCATGAAGAGCAACAAAATGGGGCGTAGAATATCGTCCAGGTACCTCTGTGCTGTAAGGATGCCGCGGATGATAACTAAAGGGTCCTACTATGGAATGAAATGACACCCCAGAACATCTCTCCTGGCTGTCGGGCCGTATGAGGGGTGACAGGTTGATATCCAACCACTATCTGTTGCGTCTCCAGACACGTCTTCGCCGGTCATCGTGGCCTAGTATCTCAATGAGTGGTGTAGAATTATCTTCAGTGAATCCCGCTTCGAACTGAGCACCGATGACCACAGAAGATGTGTCTGAAGACGCCTCGGACAGCGGTGTGATATCAAACCGTCTGTCTCACGCCATACGGCTCGATAACCAGAAGTGATGGCCTGGGAAGGCATTTCATTTCATAGCAGGACCCCTTTGGTTGTCATCCGTGACATCATTACAGCACAGCGATACGTCGACGATATTCTACGCCCCGTTTTGTTGCCCTTCATGCCAAGCCATCATGGGCTTACATTTCAGCAAAAAAAAAAAAAAAAAAAAAAAAAAAAAAAATGGTTCAAATGGCTCTGAGCACTATGGGACTTAACTTCTGAGGTCATCAGTCACCTAGAACTTAGAACTACTTAAAGCTAACTAACCTAAGGACATCCCACACATCCATTCCGGAGGCAGGATTCGAACCTGCGACCGTAGCGCCTAGAACCGCTCGGCCACTCTGGCCGGCACATTTCAGCAAGATATCTACATCTACAGAGACACTCCGAAAGCCACCGTACGGTGCGTGGCGGAGGGTACATTGTACCACTACTAGTCATTTCCTTTCCTGTTCCACTCGAAATAGAGCAAGAGATAAACGACTGTCTATATGTCTCTGTATGAGCCCTAATTTCTAGTATCTTATCTTCGTGGCCTTTACACGCAGCGTATGATGGCGGCAGTTCTCTAAAGTTTTTCGATAGTGTTTCTTGAAAAGAACGTCGCCTTCCCTCCAGGAATTTCCATTTGAGTTCCTAAAGCATCTCCATAACACTCGTGTTTGTTCGAACCGACCACTAACAAATTTAGCAGCCCGCCTCTGAATTGCTTCGATGTCCTTCTTCAGTCAGATATGGTACGGATCACAAACACTCGAGCAGTATTCAAGAATAGGTCGCACCAGTGTCCTATCAGCTGTCTCCTTTACAGATGAATCACCCTTTTCTAAAATTCTCCCAAATATCCGAAGTCGGCCATTCCCCTTCCCTGCCACAGTCCTCACATGCTCGTTCCATTTCATATCGCGTTGCAACGTTACGCCCAGATATTTAAACGACGTGACTGTGTCATGCTGGATGCTAGTAATACTGTCTCCAGACATTACAGGTTTGTTCTTCCTACTCATCCGCATTAACTTACATTTTACTTACTGCTAAGGCTGTATCTAAACATTACTGGCTGCCAGATCCCTCTCCAATTGATAATGTTTGGAGCATTATGGGCAAGGCACTCCAACCAGCTCAGGATTTTGACCATCTAACGCGCTAGTTAGACAGAATTTGGCACGATATCCCTCAAGAGTACATCCAACAACTGTATCAATCCATTCCAAGCCGAATAAGTGCTTGCATAAGGGGCAGAGGTAGATCAAAGCGTTACTGACTTGCTCAGTTTGTGAAGCTCTTTCTCTTGAATAAATCATCCTTTTTTTCTGAAATCGCAACTATCTGCTTGTCTCTATATGTACGTCACGTCTAACGATGTCCACCCCATTCGTGTAATTTCTTCGTGGTGCATCCTTCTCTCTTTCTTTTGTCCTAGTGAATATTAAGTTGGTTTGAGTTGCAGTCACGGCGTGCACATATCTCCTCAAAGTCAGGTAAGAGAAGGAATCGGTTCCTCAGTCACTGCCATAACATGAATTCCGCACTGTAAGCTGCAGCGACACAACTAAACTGCGAGAAAAATCACTAAGAAAACGTTATGTGTTACCTACCCAGAGTAAGATATTACCGATTGTTTAATATTTTTCTTCTGATATCAGCTTAAAAAAAGAATTATAATTATCACACAATCCATTGTCAGTTTCTTGCCTTGCGTTTTCTGAGCTCTTAAAGGGAGATCGAGCATCGTGCTAGAACTTTATTGTCTGCGCTATTTAACTGCAACACATATTGAATTACGTACAAGGAAACTGGAACCTCCATTATTTTATTTTTGCTAGGTTCTGTGGGATGATGGGAATCAAAAATTTCCAGCTTTCGAACGAATCACTACGTAACTCGCAGAATTCTGATTCAAAAATCAAAAGTAAAACAAGAACAGATTTGTTGTAACGTATAAACATAGAGTAATAACGCATTACAGAGATTAGAATCCATTGAACTTTGACTTGAAACTCTAGGGTTTGTTCCTCAACATTAGAACTGAAACACTGGGAATTGTTACACACCATTAAGCGTATTTTAGGTCCTAAGAAATTTATGCAAGTGCCTCTCAGCTCCATTCAGGATTAAATTTTATTATGTTGGGAATTTAAGTGTTCAAAGAATGTATTTAGCTGTCAAATTGTACCACTCCACAAACACAGCATATCATTTATATAACTGATCCAGTATTTGAGTTTGCAATTGAGGAGCTCTTTATGTAAGACTCCTGTTTAAAATGCCCATGAAATTGTCGGATGGTAAAGGACTGAGGGGGTAACTCATGACTGAGTTTGTCTTTAAAGGATTTTCTGGAAATAAAAATAATTGTGTTTGACATACGTTCGGGTGGCAGAAATAACCTCATGTAACTGTGCAGCGATTGCATTACATTTGCATTAAAAGATATGATGGTATGCTTGTATCACATGATGATTCCATCAGAAGCCAAACACCAGTTAACGAGTAAATAAAATTTTTGCAGAAGTGTTTCTTTTTTATCTTTTTGCCAAGCTCGAAGCTAGAGATCAATTAAACCACACTGGGGTCCAAAATTAAAGCAACAAATAGAAATTTTGTAAGGTCATGTTTATTCTGTCTCAAAACAGTAGAAACAGGTGATAGTAAAGTGGAAACAATACAGAATGTAAACAATTGCAGTATGTATAACGGTAGACAAAAATGTTCTTCGTTTTTTCCAACTTAACGGGTTTGCACGCACATTCCGAGAACTGGTTAATGTACTTACTATGGGATGTGACCACCTCTGGCAGCAATACAGGCCTGACAATGACGGGGCCTGCTGTGAATGATATCGTCAATCTCAAGATGAGACAATAACGCCCATCCTTCCTGGAGAGCTGCTCTGCTCGCAGGTCTTGGAGAGATGTTGGTGGTTGCTGACATGATGCATCGTGTCTCTCTAGTACAACCCTGACATGCTGTATGGGATTTAAATCAGGAGAGCGAGCAGGCCACGCCATGCGTGCAATATCTTCCTTTTCCAAGAAAACATCAACCGCTCTTGCTCTATGAGGTCGATCATTGTCGTCCATCAATGCGAAGTCTGGACCCGCAGCACCTCGCAGCAACCGCACATGAGATCCCAATATCTCGTCATGAGACCTGACAGCAGTTAAACCTTGCCGGTTCACCTATACAATTTCATGAGCAGGTGTTCATGTGGTCATCATAATCCTTGCCCACAATATTAGGGATCCTCCTCGATATCGGTCTCTTTCCATAATTTTTGGGTTCTGAAATCGTATTCCACGTTCCCTCCAGATGCGAAGGCGTCGAGAATCACTCACCAGACCAAATCGGGGCTCATATGTCAAAAGAACATTGGCCCACTGGTCGACCGCCCAGGTGGTATGTTGACGACCCCACTCTAAACGTTCCCTTCTGTTTAGATGCATCAGAGGTACACATACAGCAGGTCTCCGACAATAAAGGCCACTCTACCGAAGCCATCTGTACATCGTTTGTCTCGATACAACACGTTCAGTCTATGCTGCGAGTTCAGATGCCAGGTGCCGTGTATTACTAAGGCGGTACTGTCGTGCCCTTACATCCAAATAACGGTCCTCTCTTTCTGATATCGCACGTGGTCGGCCCTGCCCAAGTCCTGGGGGTACTGTTTCGATCTCTATAAATTGTTGGCCCATCCGAGAAGCAATAGAACGATTCACATTAAGCCATCGAGTCTCATCAGTTTGCGACTGTCCTGCTTCCATTCTTCTTACGGCGCTCCAC
This sequence comes from Schistocerca piceifrons, assembly GCF_021461385.2. Classification (NCBI taxonomy): domain Eukaryota; kingdom Metazoa; phylum Arthropoda; class Insecta; order Orthoptera; family Acrididae; genus Schistocerca; species Schistocerca piceifrons. The sequence continues at coordinate 823,981,124 of NC_060149.1, read as the reverse complement.
CGCAGAGTCTGGTATTGCGTCTTATTTGTGTCATACTGCACCGTCGGTGACTGTATACACAGCGATTGTGGATGTGTGACTACCCGGCCAACACTACACCGTATGATAGGGGGCTTGACGTCATCATTCATGTGGTTGTCCGTTGACTGGAATGCCGTTTTCCGTGCATAACACGAATGTACGGACATCTGCCGATATTTTGTATGATTATACGGTGAATTAGATACAGGACGGCGAAATAGCGATTCGTTGCTTTAATTTTGGACACCAGTGCATCTTTTTCTGGTATAAACTGGGATATTTAATGCGTTCATATAAAGGTAGCGGAATACACTACTGGCCATTAAAATTGCTACACCAAGAAGAAATGCAGATGATAAACGGATATTCATTGGACAAATATATTATACTAGAACTGACATGTGATTACATTTTCACGTAATTTGAGTGCATAGATCCTGAGAAATCAGTACCCAGAACAATCACCTCTGGCCATAATTACGGCCTTGATACGCCTGAGCATTGAATCAAACAGAGCTTGGATGGCGTGTACAGATATAGCTGCCCATGCAGCTTCAACACGATACCACAGTTCATCAAGAGTAGTGACTGGCGTATTGTGACGAGCCAGTTGCTCGGCCACAATTGACCATACGTTTTTAATTGGTCAGAGATCTGGAGAATGTGCTGGCCAGGGCAGCAGTCGAACATTTACTGTATCTAGAAAAAGCCCGTACAGGACCTGCAACATGCGGTCGTGGATTATCCTGCTGAAATGTAGGGTTTCGCAGGGATCGAATGAAGCATTGATCAAATGGTTCAAACGGCTCTGGGCACTATAGGACTTAACATCGGAAGTCATCAGTCCCCTAGAACTTAGAACTACTTAAACCTAACTAACCAAAGGACATCACACACATCCATGCTCGAGGCAGGATTTGAACCTGCGACCGTAGCGGTCACGCGGTTCCAAACTGAAGCGCCTAGAACCGCACGGCCACACCGGCCGGCAATGAAGCATAGAGCCACGGGTCGTAACACATCTGAAATGTAACGTCCACTGTTCAAAGTGCCGTCAATGCGAACAAGAGATGACCGAGACGTGTAACCAATGGCACCCCATACCATCACGCCGGGTGATACGCCAGGATGGCGATGACGAATACACGCTTCCAATGTGCGTTCACCGCGATGTCGCCAAACACGGATGTGACTATCATGATGCTGTAAACAGAACCTGGATTCATCCGAAAAAAATGACGTTTTGCCATTCGTGAACCCAGGTTCGTCGTTGAGTACACCATCGCAGGCGCTCCTGCCTGTGAAGCAGCGTCTAGGGTAACCGCAGCCATGGTCTCCGAGCTGATAGTCCATGCTGCTGCAAACATCGTCGAACTGTTGGCGCAGATGGTTGTTGTCTTGCAAACGTCCCCATCTGTTGACTCAGGAATCGAGACGTGGCTGCACGATCCGTTACAGCCATGCGAATAAGATGGCTGTCATCTCGACTGCTAGTGATACGAGGACTTTGGGATCCAGCACGGCGTTCCGTATTACCCTCCTGAACCCACCGATTCCGTATTCTGCTAACAGTCATTGGATCTCGACCAACGCGAGCAGCAATGTCGCGATACGATAAACCGCAATCGCGATAGGCTACAATCGGACCTTTATCGAAGTCGGAAACGTGATGGTACGCATTTCTCCTCCTTACACGAAGCATCACAACAACGTTTCACCAGGCAACGCCGGTCAACTGCTGTTTGTGTATGAGAAATCGGTTGGAAACTGTCGTCATGTCAGCTCGTTGTAGGTGTCGCCACCGGCGCCAACCTTGTGTGAATGCTTTGAAAAGTTAATTATTTGCATATCACAGCATCTTCTTCCTGTCGGTTAAATTTCGCATCTGTAGCGCGTCATCTTCGTGGTGTAGCAATTTTAATGGCCAGTAGTGTATTAACCTGGTGTTCGTTTATGTCTCTTTTGTTAAATTTGTTTTATCCCGCTTTTTATATTATAACTTCTTAATGAGTGGTCCAGAAAAATGCAGAGATATCGTAAAAATGTTTTGTTTCATTCACAAGTATGAGAGTTATTATATAAGCTCTACGTTTCAAACATTGTTGTGTATTTAACTCAGACAACGCAAACACTGGAAGGCGAACAGAGCACGAGGAGTCGTGATAACCTTGTCTCAGTCAGAACACTTGTTTGGAAGTTTGGGCTGCGGGAGAGAAAGTAGAATTCGTCTAAGTACGTCGTTAAGGACTGGACACAGCCATGCGAGACTAATAGCTCCGATGTACGAGTGTAGCTACCTGCCCCGTCGGCTCTAGAAGGAGCTCATCCGTCTACCTGTCCGTCTATACACTGCGTCAATCGCTATAAATTTCGAGGCAGAGCCTACTTTTCATCGTTCCATATATTAAGGTTCCTCCCCATTCCATTCATCGTTGAAGGGTGGGAAGAACCAATGGTTGTACGCATCTTAACTTTATGATTTCTATGGAATCGATACGTAACTGGCTGCAGTATATCTGTAGTTCGCCGCGCGGGGTAGCCGCGCGGTCTTGGGCATCTTGTCACGGCCCGCGTGGCTCCTCCCCCCCACAGGTTCGAGTTCTTCCTCGGGCATGGGTTTGTGTGTTGTCCATAGCGTAAGTTAGTTTAAGTTAGATTAAGTAGTGTGTAAGCTTAGGGACCGATGACCTAAGGAGTTTGGTCCCATAGGTTCGTACCACAAATTTACAAATTTGTAGTTCACGTATTGAAATCCGAATCTTGTAATTTTCTAAGCAGTTTTTTCTAGAAAAACATGCTGCCTTTCTTCCAGTGTCTGCTGGTAAGATTTTTCTGTATCTGTATTGCATTCACTCGCTAGTCAAACATGCTTGTGTCTTTACTGATATTTTATCTGTGGGTAGAAGGTCTTGGTCCTAGGCATAATTCTCTGCCTAATGTTTAGTCTGTCACTGTATGAGACTTTATCAGAGGCTAAACGACTCAAAAAGCTGTTACAGAGTCAAAACAAGCTCAACAAGCCGAACTGATTATACATATCCACGCGCCAGACGGTTTGTGACGTCATCAGACCGGTAGGAGACGGCGGAGTCGCGCCGGCGTGTGCTATCGACCTTGTAGAGGGGAAGAGTTGACGCTATTTGTTTTATTTAGCACTAGATGCCAGAACTGATTTAATTTTGATCCCTCTCCTTTTTTATTGAAGTTGTTTTTGTGCTTTTGAATTTCTGTGGCCTTTCTGTACATCCTAGCGTAGTAATTACTAGATCCTGCTAAATCCACGGTGCCAGATCGCGCATTAGAACCGGGAAACCACCAAATTCGTTCCCTGATACTGTGAACTTAGCAAGTCTCAAGTTGCGAAAAGTCTGAGGTTGCTACCAATACAGTCTGCCAGGTCATCAACGTACGCTTCTCTGAAAAACGTAAGGACGAGATAGGTGATGTAATATGACATATTAACAACTCGGTGGAAATGAGCGAAAGTGTAGGAGCATGTTGCCAGAGATCTCCCAGTCGTGCACGGAAAGCTCGATGTCACAAAGAATCAGGTCAGCATAACTACAGCCCGCAACACGAGGCTGTTGATGGAACGGGAAAAAACACTGTGTGTGGCAATCAGCAAGAATTTGCGGTTTAAAATGGTTCAAATGGCTCTAAACAGTATGGGACATAACATCTGAGGTCATCAGTCCTCTAGACTTAGAACTACTTAAACCTAATTAACCTTAGGACATCACACACATCCATGACCGAGGCAAGATTCGAACCTGCGACCGTACTAGCAGCGCGGTTCCGGACTGAAGCGCCTAGAACCGCTCGAGCACAGCGGCCGGCGAATTTACGGTGCACTGTGATGGTGTTCATCATTACGAAATGGCCCAGGGACAACATTTGGATGTCTTCACACGGGGAAAAACCACAGGGTACCTGGAAGGAGGATGAATTACGGCGAGTGTAGCCCAGCAGTTTGGTATTGCTCACAGCATTGTCTCACGGGTAAGGGGAGCATTCCGAACCACAGGTACTGCTGCCAGAAGCAGAGGAGGTGGTCGCAAACGATCATCCAGAACAGCAGGTGACCGCTACATTGTGCAACAGCAAGAAGGGATCCATGTCAAACATTGCGTGCAATTACAACCACAGTGAACATGAGCGCAAGACATGCAGTCTCACTTTCCACAGTGGCACGGGTCTGCGTAGAGGTAGTCCCTTTCCCCGACGACACAGCACGTTGTGTCCCTTTAATACCCACAAGTCGGCGGCACCCTTTCCGATGGTGCCAAGAGCATAGGACTAGACCAACGAGGAGTGGGGTTGCATGCTCTCCCTCTGATGATGGTAGATCCAGTCTGAGTAGTGATTTTGGACGTACACTAATACGACGAGACGAGGGAACATGTAATGGACCCAGGAACATTGTTGAACATGATCGATTTGGTGGTATAGGTGCTACAGTGTGGGAGGAATAATGTTGCATGAACACGGTACACTCACCGATCAACGCTATTGTGACACTTCCCTGTGTAAGTTTTTCCAGGGCTGCATTCCGCACTGACTTCATTTTTATGGATGATAATACGCGACCGCATCGAAAAGCACAGGTGGAGGATCTCTTGGAACGAGACAATATTTGGCGAATGGGCTTTCCTGCACGTCCGTCCGACTTAAATTCCATCGAGCACGTGTTGGATGCGTTGGGGATACGTCTTGCAGCACGTCCACATACACCAACGATTATCAAGCAGTTGTCAACTGCGCTGATGGAGTAGTGGAAGGTCACACCACAAGCACAACTTGCCAGTCTTGTTTCTATCTTGGAAGCACGTTTCAGAGCACGCATTGACGGCCGTGGTGCTCACACGCCCTGTTACAAACCATGTCCCGCCTTTTGAGACTGGACTCGCATTAGGGAGGACGACGGTTCAATCCCGCGTCCGGCCATCCTGATTTAGGTTTTCCGTGATTTCCCTGAATCGCCCCAGGCAAATGCCGGGATGGTTCCTTTGAAAGGGCACGGCCGACTTCCTTCCCTGTCCTTTCCTAATCGGATGAGACCGATGACCTCGCTGTCTGGTCTCTTCCCCCAATCAACCCACCCAACTCCGCCTTTTGTAATGTCCTGGGGACCGTCATGAATCGCGGCGATTTCGGTGCAGTTGAAGACTTGTGCTGAAAAACGAGGTAACCCTCATCTACAGCTATATCTACATCTACACCCATACTCCGCAAGCCACCTGACGGTGTGTGGCGGAGGGTACCTTGAGTACCTCTATCGGTTCTCCCTTCTATTCCAGTCTCGTATTGTTCGTGGAAAGAAAGATTGTCGGTATGCCTCTGTGTGGGTTCTAATCTCTCTTATTTTATCCTCATGGTCTCTTCGCGAGATATACGTAGGAGGGAGCAATATACTGCTTGACTCCTCGGTGAAGGTATGTTCTCGAAACTTTAACAACAGCCCGTACCGAGCTACTGGGCGTCTCTCTTGCAGAGTCTTCCACTGGAGTTTATCTGTCATCTCCGCAACGCTTTCGCGATTACTAAATGATTCTGTAACGAAGGGCACTGCTCTCCGTTGGATCTTCTCTATCTTTTCTATCAACCCTATCTGGTACGGATCCCACACCGGTGAGCAGTATTCAAGCAGTGAGCGAACAAGTGTACTGTAACCTACTTCCTTTGTTTTCGGACTGCATTTCCTTAGGATTCTTCCAATTAATCTCAGTCTGGCATCTGCTTTACCGACGATTAATTTTATATGGTCATTCCATTTTAAATCACTCCTAATGCCTACTCTCAGATAATTTATGGAATTAACTGCTTCCAGTTGCTGACGTGCTGTATTGTAGCTACATGATAAAGGATCTTTCTTTCTATGTATTCGCAGCACATTACACTTGTCTACATTGAGATTCAATTGCCATTCCCTGCACCATGCGTCAATTCGTTGCAGATCCTCCTGTATTTCAGTACAATTTTCCATTGTTGCAACCTCTCGATATACTATAGCATCATCCGCAAAAAGTCTCAGTGTACTTCCGATGTTATCCACAAGGTCATTTGTATATATTGTGAATAGCAACGGTCCTACGACACTCCCCTGCGGCACACCTGAAATCGCTCTTACTTCGGAAGACTTCTCTCCATTGAGACTGACATGTAAAAGCTTTGAGATAAGGGTTGCCATCTGTTGCTGTGTACGGGAACTATCAAAATTGACATTGGTCGCACTCCTAAATATCACTTAGAGGTGAGACCAATGTCTGTCTTGGTAGTTCCCATACCCAGCAACAGATGCCAGCTTTTACATTTGAGCATTAGCCAGTTTTTCCGCGCATGTCTTCAATTATTTCTTTTAATAAAAGTGGCACATTGTTCACCTTGTTGCGTATTTCTTTTAGATACCTTCTCTACTATACTATAGAGTATATTTCTATCTGCGATCCAAGTTTCATCGAGCTACGATACTTGACAGTGACGTCTAATGAGAAATTTGCTTTCGTTCTTAAGTTTTGCACACCAGTGTACAAAACAAACAAAAATGATCCCAAAATCCTTCCCTGGTGCACGCCTGAAGTTACTTCTACTCCTTTAGATGACCCTCCATCGCACGTAACATGATGCGTTCCTCCTACTAAGAAATCATCAGTCTAGCCACACATTTTGTTTGCTCTCGCATACATTCGTATCTTTGTTAATAATCACTGGTGTACCTAGTCAGTTCGTTTCGGCAGTCCAGAAATACTGATTGCCCTTGAGCCATGACTTTCTGGATCTCGTGTGAGAAAAACACCAGCTGCATTCCACATTACCAATTTTTTTAATCCATTCTCATTGGCAAGGAGAAGGCTATTCTGTCAGAAATACCTCATTATTTTTAACTCAGAATATGTTGTAGGATTCTATAACAAATGAACGTCAATGAGACAGAACAGCTGTTTTGTGGATCATATCTGGCAGACTGTTGTGGCCGAGCGGTTCTAGGCGCTTCAGTCTGGAACCGCGCGACCGCTACGGTCGCAGGTTCGAATCCTGCCTCGGGCATGGATGTGTGTGATGTCCTTAAGTTAGTTAAGATTAAGTAGTTCTAAGTTCTAGGGACTGATGACTTCAGATGTTAAGTCCCATAGTGCTCAAAGCCATTTGAACCATTTTTTTTATCATCTCTGCTATCCTTCTTGCCGGTTGTGTGCATTCTTCTAATCGCTGGGCGTTGTTTTTAGAACAAGAGATTTACAGTGAATCACAGTTAAAATGGGAACTAACTTAGCTACAATTTCTTTATAGAATCTGACAAGGATTCCATCGAGCCCTGTAGCCATGTTCAGTTTGATCGATTTTAGCTGTTTCTCAAAACCACTGACGTTTGTATCTATATCACTCATCTTTGTAAAGGTGCAAGGAGTAAACTGGGGCAGCGTATCCGTATCTTTCTTAAAAAAGTAACACTTGAAAACAGAGTTCGGCATTTCTGCTTTTGCTTTATTACACCCCAATTTCAGCCCCTTTTTCATCCTTATGTGTCTGGACACTAATTTTTTGCCATTAACAGTCTTTACATATGACCAGAATTTCCATAGGGGTTTCGAGATATCGTTCGATAAGCTTCTCAAATGTCAGTCATTGAAAGCGTCACGCATTTCTCTCTTGGTAGGCAGACTCGTTTCATTCGGTGTCTCTTTATCTATGGCCCTATACTTTGTTTTATACCTATTACGCAGTTATCACTCTTTCTTTGGATGTTTCTTTCCGGAACTGAGCTGCTGCTGCGGTTGCAGGTTCCAATCCTGCCTCGGGTATGGATGTGTGTAATGTCCTTAGGTTAGTTAGGTTTAAGTAGTTTTAAGTCTAGGGGACTGGTGACCTCAGATGTTAAGTCCCATAATGCTTAGAGCCATTTGTACCATTTTTTTATGTTTCTTTACAGTAACTGTATACCATGGACTGTCGCCCCCATCATGAACTATTCCAATAGATAATTATCTGTCCAGTGCTTGGTGAGCTAGTCTTTTAAGCTTGATTTCTTCTTCAGTCTCCTGCCCGAAGGTAGAGGTTTAGAACTCCTCTTTGAGATATGATACCTCTCCCTTTTTATCTAGCTTACTGAACACATAAATGCTCGTATTTGTTTTAGCTGCCCTCGTACTTGAGTAATTATAGTTGGTAAAACTACATTATGGTCACTGATATCAGTTTCAACATGGGCATCGTCAAACAGGTCATGTCTGTTTGCTGACATTAGGTGTAATATATTTCCGTCATGAGAGGGCCAATAAATTAGTTGTTGTAAGTGGCTTTCGGAGAAGGCATTTAGTAACGTTTCTTAGAATGTATTGTCACGCCCACCACTCACAAAACTGTAATTTTCCCAATAAATTATTAGATGATTAAAGTTTTCTTCAGTGGAACATTCGTACTAGCGAACTGAGATTTACTCTAGAGTTTTCGGTTTCATGTGGGACTAGTTTGGTGATCGATAGAAACATCTAATTACAAGCCTGTGCCCGCCCTCGATATTGAATCTTAATCCAAACAATCCCCCACTCAACTTCAATCTCTGTCTTGGTGGATTTCACCTACTTGTCTACTGAGACACGACCTCCATTTCCTATCAGCGTTCCTTTCGATATGCACTTACATTTACTCCAGAAATCTCACTGCTTCAAACTATAAGACTTTGGTGCGAATGCTACGACAGTTTAACATGAGAGTTTTAATCGTTTCTTCCATGGTGACCGTTTCTTTGATCTTACCCTAATGCTTTGGGGTCTCCTACAGCTATCATTAACTGGAACGGCTAGAAAATCGCGTAAGCTAAGAAAACCTTTGTGAACTCCATACAAAGTCATCTGCTGCAGGGTAACAGCTTCTGATGTGTAGTGCGCCCTTGACCTATTTCTAGTGATCCCGCAATTCTCAGCCATATGGCACAAGTCTGCATCGACATATACACTCCGCAAAACATCATGTAGTATACGGCGGACGGTTTCTTGAACTACTGCTAGTTATTCCCTTTCCTTTTCCACTCTCAAATGGAGCGAGGGAAGGACTACCATCTATATGCTTCCATACTAGCCCTGATTTCTCTTACCTAGCCTTTCGATCTTTGTGTGAGTTGTAGGGTGGTGGGAGTAGGCTCAGCTAGCAGTTTGTCGCAAATCTAATTCACTAAGCCTTCTCTGCAGTGTTTCGCCAAAAGAAAACCTCCCTCTAAAGACTCCCATCTGAGTTCATGTAACATTTCTGTAATACTCGTATGTTGATCGAAACTACCAATAACAAATCTAGTAGCACTTCTCTGAATTGCTTCCTTTAATACAACCTGGTGGAAATCCCAAACTTTCGAGCATTGCTCAAGAAGGGATGATATAAGTGTTCCGAACTTGTCTCCTTTATACACAAGATACGTTTCCCTAGAATTCCTCCAGTAAATCAAATTCCACTATTCCCCTTCCCTCCACCAGACCTTAAGTGCTCGTTCTATTTCATGTCACTTTGCAACGTTACGCCTAGAAATATTTAATTGATGTGACTATGTCAAGCAGCACACCGCTAACACTGTGTTACAACGTTACAGACTGTTTCTCCTACTCGTCTGCATGAATTCACTTTTGTCCACATTTAGAACAAACTGTAAGTCACAACCTTTGTGCCTTAATATAACACTCGAAGCTGATCAGCCGTCATTTCTGGGAGTGTTTTCATCCAGCTGAATTACAGTACACTCCGCAACCTATTTTTCTGCGCGTGGGGCACATTCGTGTCTGGAGCCAAAAAAATTTGACTTTACGCCTCGGTACACGTCACTGATTATATTGTTCTCATTGCCCTCAACGTGAAATGTAGAATAGACTCAGCAGAATTACAGCTGTGGACAAGGTCATTGGACGCAGGCCAACCAAACAGAATCATTGCATTCTATCTGTAAAACAAGATCTCTCTGTTAGCCCAACAAGTTTCGGAAGGGCAACCTCGTCATTCTTTCAGAACTTACCGTATGACCTCTCTGGGCAATTCTGTCACACTGTCTTGTGACCAATACTGACGTATTACTACTCCAGCACTGTATATCCAGATATCTGCTGAGAGTCCTAGTTGACAAAGCCTCCAAACACTGCTGCAACATTGCAGAAAAATCTAGCACACTGTACCTGCATTCGTGAGAGTCGAGTTCAAATCAGTATATATTATGCAAATACATGGTGTGTTTAAGATGCTGAATCCCCTCCTCTTAATTTAATTCAGTCATGACAATAACAAAAAATAGTAATCTCACTTTCAAACAGCGCTTCTTCTACACATACACGAAATAATTTCTCTGTCTATCAGTCACAGACTAAATATATTGATAAAAAACATTCATTTTTGGTCGTAGTCACTTTTAGGTGACTGCATGAAATTAGTTTCAGTTTCTTCAACTAATTGTACCTGATGACATGCACGCTATTCATCTGTTATTGTTTTAACAGTAAGAAGAATCGAATTAGTATCCCAGGACACACTGGGATACTTTCTGACATTTTTGGCTTAGAGCCACCAGCTTTCAACCAATTTTCTGACAGCTGTTTCGTTTCCAGGTTAATGTCACGCACCTAAGATACATCTACAATAGAAAATCGTGACTTACAACCACTTGCATTCATTTCAAAGTGATCCAAACATTTCGGAGTAATTCGTTTTCACATTTGCTTTTGGTCAACATCCAACCATTACGATACCAAAGCAAAATGTGCTATATACTTGCTTCTGATATACTACTCAATACACTTTAAATCATAGATCGACCAAAACCATAGCACGTTTTTTTAAATGTTTTCATCTACAGCTGTAGTTCTGGGTAATCCTTTTCTACGTATACATTCATACTCTGCAAATCATTTGGATGTGCATGGCAAACGGTACTTCCCATTCTGCCACATATGACTGTTGCTTCCGGTTCCATTCACGCATGGATTGCGGAAAGAATCAAGCTTATATGCCTCAGTGCGTGCTGTATTAGTCTAATTTTGTCTTCGCAGGCCCTGCAGCAACAAAAGTAGGGAGCTTCAGTAATTCATAAATTCTTCATTTAATACATGTTATTGAAACATTGTAACAATACTTTCGCCGGAAGGCTGATGTCTGTTTTCAAGCGTCCAACAACACAGGTTTTTCAGCATTTTCGTGACGCTCTCCCATGAATTAAACCAATCTGTCAACACTCGTACTGCTCTTCAACACATATGTTCGATAGCCCTGTTAGTCATACTTGGCATGGCTCCCACATACTTCATTAATACCCCAGGAGCCGCACGCGGTAGCCGCGCGGTCAAAGGCGTCTTGTCACGGCATAGGTGTGTGTGTTGTCCTTAGTGAAAGTTCGTTTAAGTTAGATTAAGTAGTGTGTAAAGCCTAGGGACCGATGACATCATCAGTTTGGTTCCATAGTCCTACCAAAAATTTCCAATTTCCAATATCCTAGGATGGGTCGCATGAATGTTGTTAGCAATCTCTTTTGTTAACTGACTGCATTTCCCAGTATCCTATCTATAAACCACTTGCCTGATTGAACCTATATGGCAATTTAACGACCGCTGTAAGTAAAAGAGTGACAAAGTAGTCCAAACACACGCAGGAGACCTTGCATACGCAAATAGGATATAGGAGCTTTCAGGTGGCATTGTTGTCGAAGTGTAGTGTGCATCTGAGGGGCATCCAGCTGAGAGTGTTGTTTCTGTACGGCACTGAAGAGAAGAGTCTCAATTTCATGGCTGTTAAACATTTATTCAAAAGGTGATCAAAGTTAGTGGATTAAAATCGAAGTTTCCAGTGGCAATAATGTATCAGAATGCTATCGTGCATTGTATTATATTGTATTGTATATTAACCGGGGGCCTAGAAACGACGGAGAGGCTCCGTCCCCACCGCAGCTGCAGTAGCCCACAACCCCACGATGATTACCGCAGTCCACTTCACCCCACCGCCGCCCCACACCGAACCACTCTTTCAGGGTTATTGTGCGGTTCGGTCCCCGGTGGACCCCCCACCCCCAGGGAACGTCTCACACCAGACGAGAGTAATCCCTATGTTTGCGTGGTAGAGTAATGGTGGTGTACGCGTACGTGGAGAAATGGTACGCGCAGCTATCGCCGACATAGTGTACCTGAGGCGGAATAAGGGGAACCAGCCCGCATTCGCCGAGGCAGATGGAAAACCATCTAAAAACCATCCACAGACTGACCGGCTCACCGGACTTCGACACAAGTCCGCCTGGGGGATTGGTGTCCGGACAGTTGCCACGCCGGACATTTGCCACGCCGGACATTTGCCACGGTTTTACCTGCTCCGAAGGGTTCGGTCCCTTGTCTGCCCCCCCCCCCCCTTCCCTCCTCCTCCACCTCCTCCTCCTCCTCACCTGCCCGCCCAGTTTGCTTTCGAAGTTCCTAATGTGACCATCAGTATGGAAGTTATTGCAGAGAACAAGGGCAGGCCTCCTGCTCATTAGAAAGGTTACGTGTATCTTAAACAGAGGGAATCTAAAGAAGGTGTTGCTACATGGATGTGCTTACGCCGAAAAGCGGATCATTGCAAGGGAAAGCTGCTTTCGAGGAACGGAGAAGTGTTGAGCGTATTAGGACATCTCTGTGGACCACCTGAAGATGCAGCTCTGAAAGTGAGAAAGCAAGTGGAAAGAGCGAAGAGAAGGTCTCGAGAAGAAACTACACAATTATCGGAGATATACGCGGATGAAATGGGAAATCTACACTCCCGGAAATGGAAAAAAGAACACATTGACACCGGTGTGTCAGACCCACCATACTTGCTCCGGACACTGCGAGAGGGCTGTACAAGCAATGATCACACGCATGGCACAGCGGACACACCAGGAACCGCGGTGTTGGCCGTCGAATGGCGCTAGCTGCGCAGCATTTGTGCACCGCCGCCGTCAGTGTCAGCCAGTTTGCCGTGGTATACGGAGCTCCATCGCAGTCTTTAACACTGGTAGCATGCCGCGACAGCGTGGACGTGAACCGTATGTGCAGTTGACGGACTTTGAGCGAGGGCGTATAGTGGGCATGCGGGAGGCCGGGTGGACGTACCGCCGAATTGCTCAACACGTGGGGCGTGAGGTCTCCACAGTACATCGATGTTGTCGCCAGTGGTCGGCGGAAGGTGCACGTGCCCGTCGATCTGGGACCGCAGCGACGCACGGATGCACGCCAAGACCGTAGGATCCTACGCAGTGCCGTAGGGGACCGCACCGCCACTTCCCAGCAAATTAGGGACACTGTTGCTCCTGGGGTATCGACGAGGACCATTCGCAACCGTCTCCATGAAGCTGGGCTACGGTCCCGCACACCGTTAGGCCGTCTTCCGCTCACGCCCCAACATCGTGCAGCCCGCCTCCAGTGGTGTCGCGACAGGCGTGAATGGAGGGACGAATGGAGACGTGTCGTCTTCAGCGATGAGAGTCGCTTCTGCCTTGGTGCCAATGATGGTCGTATGTGTGTTTGGCGCCGTGCAGGTGAGCGCCACAATCAGGACTGCATACGACCGAGGCACACAGGGCCAACACCCGGCATCATGGTGTGGGGAGCGATCTCCTACACTGGCCGTACACCACTGGTGATCGTCGATTGGACACTGAATAGTGCACGGTACATCCAAACCGTCATCGAACCCATCGTTCTACCATTCCTAGACCGGCAAGGGAACTTGCTGTTCCAACAGGACAACGCACGTCCGCATGTATCCCGTGCCACCCAACGTGCTCTAGAAGGTGTAAGTCAACTACCCTGGCCAGCAAGATCTCCGGATCTGTCCCCCATTGAGCATGTTTGGGACTGGATGAAGCGTCGTCTCACGCGGTCTGCACGTCCAGCACGAACGCTGGTCCAACTGAGGTGCCAGGTGGAAATGGCATGGCAAGCCGTTCCACAGGACTACATCCAGCATCTCTACGATCGTCTCCATGGGAGAATAGCAGCCTGCATTGCTGCGAAAGGTGGATATACACTGTACTAGTGCCGACATTGTGCATGCTCTGTTGCCTGTGTCTATGTGCCTGTGGTTCTGTCAGTGTGATCATGTGATGTATCTGACCCCAGGAATGTGTCAATAAAGTTTCCCCTTTCTGGGACAATGAATTCACGGTGTTCTTATTTCGATTTCCAGGAGTGTACATAATAAAGTTTATGACTTTATTACAGTGATGCCTAATTCAGAATCTATGAAGAGAACCATGCGTCGTCGATGGAGTCAAGCGTGGGGGAACCAACAAGAGCCTAAGAACTCTTATGAAATTGATCTTCATGAAGATCTATTAAAAATGCGAGATGACAGTAGTTCTATTCTGGAAGACGATAGATCAGAGGTGAGAATAATGATTTTTAGTGGAAGCAAAGGAAAAGGAAGTTTAAAAACATGTTCCCTTTTTTTATGGATGGAACATTTAGGAGATGCAGCAAGCAGTTTGCACAGATCTACAACATACACGTAGACTTCGGAGGTCCGATTAAAGGAACAAACATTCTTCCTACTGTATTTGCACTGCTCCCTAATAAGAAGAAAGACACATACGTTCGTCTGCTTCGTCTGATAAAACAGGCAGTCTCTGAGCGGTGTCCTAAACAAGCAAAGGTGGACTTTGAGGCAGCTGCGATATCGGCCATTCGTCAAGTGTTTCCCACAACTGAAATAAATGGATTCTATTTCCATATGAAGAAGAATTTATGGAGAAGAATTCGAGTTCTCGGTCTAACTGAGGAGTACCGCTAGAACGAGGATTTAAGACTTCACGTCAGCATATGTGCAGCGCTGGCAGTTCTAAAACCGGAGGACGTAAGCAATGAATGGATTGAGATTCATGCAGAAGCTCCTGATAACGGTTCTCTCAATTTTTTGATTACTTTGTGGATAACTGGCTAGAGAATGAGGATATCGCAATAGAAATGTAGGACTGTTACGGAAAAAGACACCGAACGACGAATGCTGTTGAAGGGTGGCACAACAAAATAAATAGTATTATTGGAAACCCTCACCCTAAAATCAACTATTTGGTGGAGTGCTTGAAAAAGGAAGCAGAGCTCACAAACTGCATGTACATGAAATTGGAAATGAATCTTGAAGGTAAGAAGAGGAAGAAGAAGTACTTGAAGCTGGACGACAGGATAGAGAGAATCGTAAAGAATTATGAAGAGACTGGCAACATTAGGCCTTGCTTGAAAGCCATTGCCCATACTCAGAAACTGGACTAAAATACGTTAAAAATAATGTACTAAAAACTATGAAGACCACTGAGTCTTCGCAGGTTACTGAGATAAAATTATTAAAACATTCAAGCAGTATTATCGGAGCTAATATTAAGTTGTAATTGTAAATAGAGTGTACATTAGTTCAGCGTGTTTAGATTGATATTACACACGCCAGAATGATAGATAGTCATTTATCATTTTCACGGTCCAAAGCCTGTGCAAAGTGTGATGCGAATCAGCCTTTAATGTAAAAATTAAAACGTCTTTCAAGCCTCACAAAAGTTTCCCTATTGCTGTCACGTTAAGATAACTTTTTTCTACCTTCCAATATTATGGCCATCCTATTAAATAATTGAGAGTTCTAAAATAATTTTCTGAAGCTTCAGAATCGCAACTGTCACCTAAAATATCATGGTTTGTTAAACTGATAGTATACGCTTCCGTAAAAGAAAATGGGAACTGAACCTTTGAATTGCACCTAAAATTGACATCCCAAAACTGATCTGATGCTAAGGTTGACAATTTTGGCACCTCAAATATTTTTTATTTAAGTTTAGCTGCAAACATTTATAGTAGATGTAAATCTACTTAAGTACATTTAGATATAGTCCTTTAAAAATTAAAATTTCTTGCTAAATTGTTGATTATCTTTAAACAGGTCAGTAAAAGCAAGGAGCTTACTACTGAAAATTAATTTTTCTAAAGAACATCAGAAACAAGTGTATTAGACCTACTTTTCTTATACACTAGAGACTTTTTGAATAGATATTTGATCATTTCCTCTGTCACTGACAGTGTAATTTCAGTTGCTTTGCTACACCAGGGATATCTACTTCTAAATTATGTTTGCAGCTGTTCTCATTTCGAATTCTGGAATATTTACTTCGTCTTCTTTGGTGGAGGAATTTCGGAAAATGCATTTACTAACTCCACTTTAGTGGCACTGTCATCAGTAACATTACCGTCGCTGTCGCGCAGTAAAGGTACTTACTGAGCCTTCCGCTGGTTTACTTAACATGGGACCAGTATCTCTTTGGATTTTCCGCCACATTTCTAGAGCGAGTTTCGTTGTGGTAACTATTAAATGCATCTCGCATTGAAATCCGCACCAAATTTCGAGCCTCAGTAAAACTTCACCAATCTTGGAGATTTTGCGTTCGTCCGTTGTGGTAACTATTAAATGCATCTCGCATTGAAATCCGCACCAAATTTCGAGCCTCAGTAAAACTTCACCGATCTTGGAGATTTTGCGTTCGTCCGTTGTGGTAACTATTAAATGCATCTCGCATTGAAATCCGCACCAAATTTCGAGACTCAGCAAAACTTCACCAATCTTGGAGATTTTGCGTTCGTCTAAATTATACGTGCCTTTTGCGGTGCTCCTGCAACAGCTTTCTGTCGTGTTTTGTGTACCATGGGGGATCAGTCCCGACTCTTATAATTTATTTGGTATGAATATCTCGAGTGCTGTTGATACTATTTCTTTGAACTTAAGCCACATATGGTCTTCATTTACATAGTTTGGAAGGATTGGAGACTATCTCTTAGGAAGACGTCACCCGAAGTTTTAGCTGCTTTTATAAATAGATATATTTCGAGTTTAGTTTTGGTGAATTACTTTGTTACGGAAGTGAGCCTCTCGACGACTGCGTGTTCACTAATCCCTGTATCCGTCGTGATGCTCAGGATTATTTGTGGCTAAGAGGTCAAGTGTGCTTTCATAACCATTTACAATTTGAATGGCCTCGTCAACTAACTGTTAAAAATAATTTTAAAAAAAGCATTTAAAACAATTACGGAAGTTGTTTTCTATTTACATTAGGGTATGAAAATGTATTTTTGTCAACATGAGGAAGGTAGATTGAAGTAACTGCCAACTTTAATTCTGTGAGTAGGGTACCTATTTGTGATGAGACTCAAGTTTTCTTTTCTTTGAACCGTTCAGCAACTGTTTCATCTGAGACAGGGGGTCGGTAAAAGGAGCCAGTTATTAACTTATTCCGGTTGTCGAATATAACCTCTGCCCATACTAAGTCACAGGAACTATCTACTTCAAAGTCGATTGTGAGCTTACATTATTTTTCCTTGAGTTGTCCTTCTTGTTTCTGTTGTAGAGCAGGTAATTACAATTGCGGCTTTTCCCTCCAGAACCTAAGATGCTTTCTCTGTGACCCTGTAAATACCAGAGATAAACAATGTAGAACAACAACGTACGTTACAAGCGTAGCATTCTGTATTACTTCATTTCCTTATTTCTAACATTTTAAAATTGTAAGTCGACTTTAGATGACATGTCAATCATAGATGTTCTTATCACTATTTAGTGAACGTGTTTTCAGTTATGTTTTGAACATTGTCCCGCTACACTTGTTTTTACAGAGAAAATTAATATGGAGTATGTCGTTATTCTTCTTAAACGTTCACAAACCCATTTATTCTTTCCCTATTGTCTTTTTGGTATGCAGTTGTAGTAATTAAAGTAGGCACAAATACAGTGATCAAAAAGAAATGATTAGCGTACATTTGCATTCTCGTTTCATCGTTCCTTTCTTGTTTCTCCCATGCCGGTGGACTGTTTCTATCGCAATTAGTAAGCGTGGAAGGAAGCTACCGTACAGGCAGAGGAATCTATATTTATACTTGGAAGAACTAATTACAAACTGACATAATCGTCGGTATTGCTTTCGTTTCCCAAAAGTTATAAATATTTCGATTTCGGAAAAGAAGCTCTGTATTTGGCCAAGATGTCAAGAAGAAGGTCCCTTACGTACTGGTTGTATCGAGTAAAGTGCGGAGACGGCGGTTTGAAAGCGGACAGAGGTAGTGCGGGGAAGGGCGTCCCTTACCTGAGGGATCGCTACCCAAGCTACCTGGCGAAGGGACAAGTGTGGCAAATGTGCGGCGTGGCAAATGTCCGGCATTCCGTTAGACCGCACGGCTAACCGGACGGGCTATCGTGGATTACGTGGAGCCTGTAGCGAGAATGGACCGCCATATCATGTTGCACGGCGCGTTGTTAGGTGGTAAACAATCTCAAGCTCTTGCTGCAACGGCGGCATTGGGAGATCTTGCAACACCCTCCGTGCTCACAAGACACGAGTCCTTGTGACATCGACCTGTTTCAGAAGTCTAAGAAATTCACCCGAGGCCGCCGATTTGCTGAAGTGACATCAGTACTGCGCTCTGTCGCTGTCATCAACAGAGAACGCCTTGCCAACGCTCCACAACGGCTTCCGGAATGTAATGAAGTTGTACTTGTTATTTTAAAAAAAATATCGCATACTATCAATTTCGTTCCTACTTTACTTAAAGCCGCCGGCCGGAGTGGCCGAGCGGTTCTAGGCGCTACAGTCTGGAACCACGTGACCGGTACGGTCGCAGGTTCGAATCCTGCCTCGGGCATGGATGTGTGTGATGTCCCGAAGTTAGTTAGGTTTAAGTAGTTCTAAGTTCTAGGGGACTGATGGCCTCAGCAGTTAAGTCCCATAGTGCTCAGAGCCATTTCAAACATTTTTTTTACTTAAAGCCCTAGTATTTCATACACTGAGATGACAAAAGTCATGGGGTAGCATTAGGCACATATACAGATGGCGGCAGTATCGCGTACATATGGTATAAAAGGGCAGTGCGTTGGCGAAGCTGTTCAAAAATGGTTCAAATGGCTCTGAGCACTATGGGACTTAACATCTTAGTTCATCAGTCCCCTAGAACTTAGAACTACTTAAACCTGACTAACCTAAGGACATCACACACATCCATGCCCGAGGCAGGATTCGAACCTGCGACCGTAGCAGTCCCGCGGTTCCGGACTGTAGCGCCTAGAACCGCACGGCCACCACGGCCGGCGTTGGCGGAGCTGTCATGTGGTTCATGAGAAAAGGTTTCCAACATGATTATGGTCGTACGACGAGAATTAACAGGCTTTGAATGCGGAATGGTAGTTCGAATTAGGCGTATGGGACATTCCATTTCGGTAATCGTTAGGGAACTCAATATTTCGAGATCCACAGCGTCAAGAGTGTGCCAAGAATATCAAATTTCAGGCATTACCTCTCACCACGGCCAACACAGTGGCCAACGGTCTTCAATTAACGACCGACAGCGTTTGGGTAGAGTTGTCAGTGCTAATAGACAAGCTACATTGTGTGAAATAACCGCAGAAATCAATGTGGGACAGTGAAATCTCTATATAATGGGCTATGGCAGCAGACGACCGACACTAGTACATTTGATAACAGCACGACATCGCCTGTAGCGCCTTTCCTGGGCTCGTGACCATATCGGTTGGACCCTAGACCCCTGGAAATATTGGCCTTGCCAGATGAGTCCTGATTTCAGTCGATAAGATCTGATGGTACGCTTCGGGTGTGCCCCAGACTCCACGAAGCCATGGACTCAGGTTCTTAACAAGACACTGTACAAGCTGGTGGACTGTGGACTGTGTTCACATGGAATGGATCGGGTCCTCCGTTATGTTAGGCTACTTGGAGACCGTTTGCAGCCATTCATTAACTTCATGTTCCTAAACAACGATGAAATTTTTGTGGATGACAATGCTCCATGTCACTGCGATGCAATTGTTCGCGGTTGGTTTCGAGAACATTGTGAACAGTTCGAGCGAATGATCTGGTTGTCCACATCGCCTGACACGAATACCATCGAAAATTTATAGGACATAGTCGTGAGGTCAGTTCGCGCACACAGTCCTACACCGGCAACACTTTCGCAATTGTGGAGGGCTACAGAGACAGTATGGCTCAATATTTCTGCAGGGGATTTCCAAGCCCTTTCGGTAATTCGTTTTCAACAGCAGCGGAAATATTGCAGCTGCTGCCGAATCCAAGTACCGCGCGATACTCCATTTTATAAACAGGCTGCGTCGTTTCGTTTTGGTTAGCCTAGCGTCATTTTACAGTCCAGGGATTCCAGTGCATACCCAACTGCGGATATTTACCTGTAAACATACAATTATAGTTTACCGAGGTGAGGTGGCTTGTGTGCCTCAACGATACAGATAACTGTTCCGCAGGTGCAACCGCAACGGAGGACATCTGTGGAGAGGCCAGGCAAACGAGTGATTCCTGAAGAGGACAGTAGCCTTTTCGGTAACTGCAGGAACAGTAGTCGGGACGATTGATTCGCCTGTCGTTGTAACATCAGCCAATATCGTCTCGCTGTGCTGATACTGTGAGCGGCTTGAAAGTAGGGGGATACTGCAGCCGGTACTTTACCCAAGGACATTCAGCTCCACTGTATGATTAAATCCAATGGCATACGCTTGGGTAAAACATTCAAGAGGTAAACTGGTCTCCCATTCAGATCTCTGAGTGGCGACCATTCGGGAGGACGTCATCATCACGACAAACAAACTGGCTTTCTGCAAATCAGAATTTTAGATTCCTTAATACGGTAGGTAGGTTAGGAAAGTAAGAAACAAATAGGATAGGTTGAAGTTAGATAAAGTGGGAATCAGTGAAGCACCGATGCACGAAGTCAGGTGAGTACAGGGCGATAAATTCAAAATCAAGTAGAGGTAGTGCACAAATCGGTCTAATAATGAATAAGAAAATAGGAATGCAGTTAAGCCACTGTGAACAGCATAGTGAAATCGTTATCATAGCCAAGACTGACATGAAGCCAACAACATCCCCAGTAGCACAGATTTATATGCCATCTAACTGTGTGGATGATAAAGAGATTGAAAGAACGTATGCTGAGGTAAAAGAACTTATTCAGATAGTTAAGGGAGGGAGAGATTTAATTTTGATACGAGACTGAAATTTTGGTTCTGGAGAAACAGGAATATGACCCTGAGACGTATCTTAGAAGCCGGGTAAAAGAAAGGTAAACCTATATTTAGCGAGTTTTTAGACTTATAGAAAGCTTTGGACGTGATTTTGACTAGAATACACTCTATGAAATTCTGAAGGCAGCAGGGGCAAAATACAGGGAGCGAAAGGTTATATACGACTTGTATAGAAACCGGACGGCAGTCATAAGAGTCGAACAGACGGTAGTTATAAGAATCGAACTGCCTGAAAGGGAAGGATTTGTTCGGAAGATAGAGAGACAGAGTTGTAGCCTGTCCCCAGTGTTATTAAGCCTGTAAGATGGGCAAGCCGCAAACGAAACCAAAGAAAAATTGCAAATGTAGTTAATGTTCAAGGAGAAGAAAAAAAAGCGTTGAGGGTTATTAATGACATGGTAATTCTGTCAGATAGAGCAAAGGAATTGGAAGAACAGTTGAATGGAATGTATAGTGTCTTGAAAAGAGGTTATAAGATGAGCAGCAAAAAAAGTAAAACAAAGGTAATGGGATGCAGTCGGATTAAATCAGGTGATGCTGAACGAATTAGATTAGAAAATGAGACACGAAAAGGCGCTAACAACTTTGACTAAACTTCTTTGTCGACAGTTTCCGTCAAATACTGTATGAAATAACCGCAGAGATCAATGTAGGAGGTACAACGAACGTATCCGTTAGGACAGTGCAGCCAAATCTACTTTTAATAGGCTACGGCAACAGACAACCGACGCAAGTGCCTTTGCTAAAAGCGCGACGTCGTCTGCAGCGCCTCTCCTGGGCTTGTGACCATATCGGTTGGACCCTGACGACTGGAAAACCGTGGCCTGATCAGATGACTCCCGATTCCAGTTGGTAAGAGCTGACGGTGCGCTTCGAATGTGGAGCAGATCTCACGAAGCCATGGGCCCAGGTTGTCAACAAGGCACTGTACAAGCTGGTGGTGGCTCCATAATGGTGTGAGCTGTGTTTACATGGAAAGGACTGGGATTTCTGGTCGAACTGAACTAATTATTGGCTGGAAATGGTTACGTTCAGCTATTTGGAGATCATTTGTATCCATTCATGGACTTCAAGTTCCCAAACCTGTAACTGGGCCACAAATTTTCGTGACTAGTTTGAAGAACATTCTAGACAGTTCGAGTGAATGATATAACCACTCAGATGCCCGACATGAATCTCAATGAACATTTATGGGATATAATCGAGAGGTCAGTTTGTGCACAAAATCCTGCACTGGCAACACTTTCGCAATTGGCAGCATGGCTCAATATTTCTGCAGGGGACTTCCAACGACTTGTTGAGTACCTGCCAAATGGATCTGCTTCACTACAATGGACATAGGGGCTCTAACACGATATTAGATGGTATCCAACGACTTTTATCGCCTCAGTGAACAATTCTGCTTTGTTTGGGTCTTATTATTGTTTCAAATATTTTGTTCTCAGTGAGATTAAGAAAGATGTTGGCTATGAGTCCACCGACTAGTGACCTCATAGGAAGTCCGTCTTGTTGTGAGTAGAACTGGTTGTCAAAATGTGAAATGGTTTTGCTCTGTGATTAATTTTAGAATGTTTATTATTTCTTTTATAAGGGTTTTAAGAATGTATTTCCATATTTCTAATAGCTATTTCATGAGTTTGATGGTTTCTATAGTGGGAGTGTTGTTGTACATTGATTTAATGTCGAATGATGTGAGTGTGGCTGTTGTGGGTTTTTCGATGTGTCTGATCTTTTATAGCGGCTCTTCAGTGATGTGTATGCTTCTGTTGTTTGCTTATACACCGTGTTTCTGTATATATGTGTGTGTATTTCTCCGGTTAGTGATATGTAGGCGTACTACTGAAGTTCACAACTGGCTCTATCAGTGTATCCTTACTGTGGATTTTTGGTAGGCTGTTTAGAGTGGGTGCCTTGGATTTTCTTTGTTTTAGGCATTTCATTTTCTGATTTCTTAATATGAGTGAATGTAGATATTAAATTATATGAAAGACAGTTTCTGTTGAATTTTATGTTTAGAATACTTTGATTTACTTTTACTATGGTGTTTCCGAATTTGTTAAAGAGCTTACTTAGAAATTTGTGTGCAAACATGGACAAGAGAGTAATCTTCAGCCTCAAGACAAATATCTTCAACTTTCTGAGCAGGAAAATAACTGAGGATGGCCGAAGCACAGAGGATATAAAATGCAGACTGATAATAGCAAGAAAATCATTTCTAGAAAAAGAGACATTCGCTAACATATAAATTTAGGTGTTCGAAATCCTTTTCTGAAGGCATCTTTTCGAATTTAGCCTTGCATGGAAGTGAAAAGTGGACGATAAGCAGTTCATACAAGAAGAGAATAGAAGCCTCTTAAATGTGGCGCTACAGAAACATTTTGATGATTAAATGGGTAGATCGCATAACTAATGAGGAAGTACTGAATGGAATTGAAGAGAAAAGAAGTTTGAGGCATAACTTTATTAAAACGAGGGATCAGTTAATAGGACACTTTCTGAGACATCAAGGAATTATCAATTTAGTACTGGAGTGAAATGTGTGTGTGTGTGGGAGGGGGGGGGGGGGTAAAAATCGTAGCGCGAGACTAAGTAGTGAATTCAGTAAGTAGGTCCAAATGAATGTAGATTGCTGTAGTTATTCAGAGATGATCAGGATAGGAAAGTTTTAAGAGCTGTTTCAAACCAGACAAGCAAGAACATCATAGTTTAACGTCCCATCGACTGCACAGTCGTTAGAGACGGTTGCATCACCGAAACTTACAAAAACAATAACAATTAAAATATTATGACTATACTTCGTATTGCAATCGCTAGAAACTACGGTTTTGAGTTCTGTGAAGAGTACAGCTTCATATTTTTGAAGTATTATCAAGATCCGACTGAATATTTGTGTAGATTTTTCAGATAGTGCTTCAGTCTACATAACTGTCCCATCCGTAAACAGGTTGTGATCGCTATTAATATTCTCTGCAACGTCATAAATATACAGCATCAACTGCTATGGTCCAAACACATTTCCGGAGGACACATTTGAAGTTACCTCTCCATCTCTCAATGACTCGCTATCGAATATAACATGCTGCGTGCTCCCTACCAATAAATCCTCAAACCAATCACAAATTTCGTTTGATATGCCATATGGTCGTACTTTCATTAATAAGAATCTGTGTGGAACTGAGACAACTGCTTCTAGGAAGCGAAGTACTGTAGCTACCTAATGCTTTGGTCGATAGGTTTCAGTATGTCATGTCAGAAGAGCACGAGTTGAGTTTCTCATTCCCAGTGTTATTGTAATCCATGCTGGTCGTCATGAAGGAGGGTGAATCAACTTCAAGAGTTGTTCAGAACCCTTTTAACTCACCTGCTTCTTTTGTAGCTCCTCTAACGAGTGGAACTTAAGGAAAGGTATCCTGTTCTACAGGCGTGAATCACTGTTACATTGCTTAATCAAAGCTTATCATAGGGATGAGGGCAAACAGCCTGACATAACCTGTCATAATTAGGCTGTTAATGTATTTCACATGTTATAGAAATTCAGCCATAATTATGTTTTCTCGATTAGTAGCTCATAGACCTGCCAAACTGTAGTAGGAGGCTGTTCAAATGCCTGGACAGTGCTTGATCCACATATGTTCCATGTCATATGGTGTTCATCGCAGACTGACGGTATGCGGAGATATATTGCACGCTGAAATAGTTTGGGAATGACCTGGAGAATGGCCAACACGAATTCATAACTTTGATGATATACACTGCCTGACCAAAAAAAAAAAAAAAAAAAAAAAAAAAAAAAAAAAAAAAAAAAAAAAAAAAAAAAAAAAAACCCACCATGAAGTGGAGGAAGAAACGAAATGAAACTTCACGAGTTGAGAGGGCATGTAGTGGTATTCCAATGTTTACAAAATTGAATTAAAGTTACAAATAACTTGGCAATATGAGTCCAATTATCAGTATGATGTTACACCCTCTCTGGCCTGGATGCATGTGCTGATTCAGTTGGGAAGGGTGCCATAAATTCGTTGTGTCCTTTCCTGAGAAAAGCTTGCCTACAGCTGTTGTAACTAATCCTTGACATCCTTGATTCTAATACTGGAACAGAGTTGGCATTTGATCTAGTCCCACACATGTTCTATTGCTGACAGCTCTGGGCAGCCTGCTGGTCATGGGGATACTTCAATAGAGGTTAGAGATTAGAGATTAGATTAGTACGTGTTCTATAGATCATGAATACGACACTTCGTAATGATGTGGAACGTGTCAGGTTAATAAAAGGTGTCTATACAAGATATTACATTACACAAAATATTACATTACACGTTATATTTTTAATTTTTTTTTTGGGAGGGGGGGTGGGAATTAACCACTTACTATATCCAAAAATTCATCTAATTAGTAGAAGGAGTTGCCATTCAGAAATTCTTTTAATTTCCTTTTAAATGCTATATGGCTATCTGTCAGACTTTTGATGCTATTAGGTAAGTGACCAAAGACTTTCGTGGCAGCATAATTTACCCCTTTCTGTACCAAAGTTAGATTTAACCTTCAGTAGTGAAGATCATGCTTTCTCCTAGTGTTGTATCCATGTACACTGCTATTACTTTTGAATTCGTTCGGATTGCTAATAACAAATTTCATAAATGAATATATATATTGTGAGGCTACAGCGAAGATCCCTAGCTCTTTAAATAAGTGCCTTCAGGATGGTCTTTGATGAACTCCAGCAATTATTCTGGTTACACGCTTTTGTGCAATGGACACAGTTTTACTCAATGATGAGTTACCCCAGAATATCATGCCATACGAAAGCAGAGAATGAAAATAGGCGTGGTAAGCTAATTTACTGAGATGTATATCGCCAAAATTTGCAATGACCCTAATAGCATAAGTAGCTGAACTCAAACGTTTCAGCAGATCTTCAGTGTGTTTTTTCCAGTTCAACCCCTCATCAATTCATACACCTATAAATTTTGAATATTCTACCTTAGCTAGCGATTTCTGATCGAAGTCTATATTTATCAATGGTGTCATTCCATTTACTGTGTGGAACTGTATATACTGTGTTTTGTCAAGAATAATGAGAGCCCATTTGCAGAGAACCACTTAATGATTTTCTGAAAAACATCATTTACAATTTCATCAGTTAATTCTTGTCTGTTGGGTGTGATAGCCATCCTTGTATCATCGGCAAAAAGTACCAGCTTTGCATCTTCGTGAATATAGAATGGCAAGTCATTAATATACAGGGTGTTACAAAAAGGTACTGCCAAACTTTCAGGAAACATTCCTCACACACAAATAAAGAAAAGATGTTATGTGGACATGTGTCCGGAAACGCTTAATTTCCATGTTAGAGCTCATTTTAGTTTCGTCAGTATGTACTGTACTTCCTCGATTCACCGCCATGATTTCATACGGGATACTCTGCCTGTGCTGCTAGAACATGTGCCTTTACAAGTACGACACAACATGTTGTTCATGCACGATGGAGCTCCTGCGCATTTTAGTCGAAGTGTTCGTACGCTTCTCAACAACAGATTCGGTGACCGATGGATTGGTAGAGGCGGACGAATTCCATGGCCTCCACGCTCTCCTGACCTCAACCCTCTTGACTTTCATTTATGGGGGCATTTGAAAGCTCTTGTCTACGAAACCCCGGTACCAAATGTAGAGACTCTTCGTGCTCGTATTGTGGACGGCTGTGATACAATACGCCATTCTCCAGGGCTGCATCAGCGCATCAGGAATTCCATGCGACGGAGGGTGGATGCATGTATCCTCGCTAACGGAGGACATTTTGAACATTTCCTGTAACAAAGTGTTTGAAGTCACGCTGGTACGTTCTGTTGCTGTGTTTCCATTCCATGATTAATGTGATTTGAAGAGAAGTAATAAAATGAGCTCTAACATGGAAAGTAAGCGTTTCCGGACACATGTCCACATAACATATTTCCTTTCTTTGTGTGTGAGGAATGTTTCCTGAAAGTTTGGCCGTACCTTTTTGTAACACCCTGTATATTAAGAACAGCAGAGGACCCAAGACCAAACCTTGCGGCACCCCATTCTTGATTGTTCCCCAGTTTGAGAAATCACCAGTTTTTTGCATATTATGAGAACTGCTTATTTCAACTTTCTGCACTCTTCCAGCAAGGCATGATTTAAACAATTTGAGCGCTGTCCCATTCATACCACAGTACTTGATATCATGAAGACAAGTGTAGACTAGCATTGTCTTATTGAAAAAGGCACCAGAACACTGTCACTTGAAATGTAACAGATGAGGATGCCGTCAGAGTCCCCTTAATCAATGGTAGCTATGACCTGAAGTCATAACTGATAATCCCCACACCATGACGCCAGAAGTAACACCACTGTGGTATTACAATGGTAGAATGGGGCCTCTCCCCAGGCCACTGTATCTTGTGGTCATGTGGAGTACTACAAAACGATTCATTGCTGAATACAGTGCAATGCCATTCATCAGCAGTTCGTGCTTTCACATCACACAGCTATTTCTGTTGTAGTACTAATGGAACCCTACAAGTTGGATAGCAGGTCCATAGTCTGGCTGCTGCTTGTTTCCAACCAATGATGCAAGAAGACACAGAATGTTTTGTTGAGTCTGAGAAGTGAGAAGCCACTCTCTCACTTTAACCACATTGTCAGTCAGATTAACGTTTATATTTTAGGTCATGATCCAGGTGTTCCCCAGTACCGCGTTAGCTATGTGTGGCTTATGACTTTTTTACGTGGGGAAACTCTGGGCAGAATGTTCTTATACCTGCATGTATAACCTGTCAAGAACTTATACCCAAGCGGCAGTAGTGGAGGCGACGGAGAAGAGGGAGAGAGATGAAATGGGGGCCATAAATGCTGAGTACAGCGACCTGGCAGCGCTCTGTGGATCTTGTCTACAGAGAGATTCCTGGCAGAAGCTATCTCCTCCTTGCACTTAGGGTCAGACAGAAGGACGCCGGTTCACAAAACTTTTTACCTGGGCCAGGCGGCAGTCCGTCGTCAAGGTGGCCAGATGCCTAAAAGTGGGTAGAAGAAGCCATTTAACGGATACTGCAGTAAATTGACCTTTTGTGCAAATGGTAGGAAGTTTATAGAACTCCCTGCATTCTGATGGTAGAAACTGGAACGATATGGACAGAGTCGCTGGTGTAAGTGTTTACTGGAGGCAGGACTGTAATCTCCCCTGAAGCCAGGAAGTCGCCAGGCTCTTTTAGTGGGAGGCAAAAACATACATTTCATGGACATGACTGTCTGGGAAGCTTAACGGCCTTCTTTCAGAAATTGGAAATGGTCGGCCCAGAAAGATTAGATCACTCCATAAATGATGGACTAATCCATGTAGAGTTTTTTGCTAAAACATAGCCACGCTTAGCGTGAGAACGACGCCTTCCTATTCTAAAATCTTTTTTCAGACAAGAAAGATTGGGAATCGCTGATTGGCTCTTCTCACAAGGGAACCTCCCCATCGCACCCCCCTCAGATTTAGTTATAAGTTGGCACAGTGGATAGGCCTTGAAAAGCTGCACTCTGATCAATTGAGAAAACAGGAAGAAGTTGTGTGGAACTGTGAAAAAATATGCAAAATATACAAACTGAGTAGTTCATGGGAAGATAGGCAACATCAAGGACACTAGGACTGCAGGAGCGCCGTGGTAACGTGAGCAGCTGCGGAACGAAAGGTCCTGGGTTCAAATCTTCCCACAAGTGAAAAGTTTAATTTTTTATTTTCAGTTTATGTGACAAACTCTTATGTTTTCATCACTTTTTTGGGAGTGATTATGACATCCACAAGAAAACCTAAATCGGGCAAGGTAGAAGAATCTTTTTACCCATTCGCCAAGTGTACAAGTTAGGTGGGTCGACAACATATTCCTGTCATGTGACGCACATGCCGTCACCAGTGTCGTATAGAATATATCAGATGTGTTTTCCTGTGGAGGAATCGGTTGACCTATGACCTTGCGATCAAATGTTTTCGGTTCCCATTGGAGAGGCACGTCCTTTCGTGTACTAATCGCACGGTTTTGCGATGCGGTCGTAAAACACAGACACTAAACTTATTACAGTGAACAGAGACGTCAATGAACGAATGGACAGATAATAACTATGCAAAAATAAAGAAAGTAAAATTTTCACTCGAGGGAAGACTTGAACCAAGGACCTCTCGCTCTGCAACTTCTCACGCTACCACGGGACCACAACGCGCCTCAGCTCACACACTCCATGATGGAGCCTATGTCGCCCATGGACTACTCAGTTTGTATATTTTGTTTATTTTTTCACAGTTCCACACAACTTCTTCCTGTTTTCTCAATTGATCTGTGTTCAGTTTATCAAGGCCTATCCACTGTGCCAACTTATAACTAAATCTGAGGGGGGTGCGATGGGGAGGTTCCCTTGTCAGGAAATGCAATGCAGAGGCTTGCTTCCAGTTTGGGAACTCCGGTGCTATGTCTGTATTGGCTGCCAGGCCAACAGAACAGATAAGAGTGAGATTCAATGAGTAGAGGACAGTTCGATTGGTTTGTGCAATATGTGATGGTTTCGTTTTTGCTAACTCGGCTCCTGTACTGAGGCTTGGTGGAAAGTGGTTGTGATTCTTTGGCTTCTTCTGGTCCTCCTCTGGTGGAGAACATCATGTCTTTCCCTAGTGGGTGGGACTTATGGTCTGTATCTTGTGGTGAACTAAGAGCCAGTGGCAGTTTCTAACTGTACCAACAGTGGAACTGCATTTCATCTCGGACATATCATATGTCATGAGGGTGAACTAACTTGTCCTGAGTCGGCCGTCTGACATTTGATAAATCCAGCATGCACAATCATGACTGGGAGTCAAATTGGTTTGACCAGACCAGCAAACGGGTGCACCTCACACTAAAATCTGTCGGAATTTCCGGGCTCTGATAGTGAAGTTTCCCACTTTCTGATAATCATAACGCCAGGCCACACAGTTTGCATATTTTCGTGGACGGCGTCAGAACATTACAGTTGTCGCAGTGCACCATTTTTTACTGCTGCTGAATCAAGATGAATGGGTGAAATATTGCTGCACTGATGTAGGGTTGTTAAATGGTATTCACAGCTCCCTGTTCTCAGGTGAACCATACTTTGTGGTATCCTTGATCACAGCTCGTTCCATTTGAATAGAGTTGAGCATCACAGTGGATTCGTGTAAAGAAAGGCAGATTGCGTTTTAAAAGGGATTAATTCAAGGAAGAATTAGTATAGCCTTTACCCCAATGTATGCTTTGCATATCAAACACCTTTCTTCAACTGATTTGTTTTTGTCATATTTGTGTAAGATTTATCAGCTGGTTCTCAAAAAAAAAATGTAGTTACTAAAGGTTTTATAAAAATTGGGATTATTCTGTAAACTTAAATACACCACACTGCTCATTCATACTCCTACTACTGCTGTACAACCATGGGTAAATTCACTAATTCACATACATAAATTAAGGGTGTATCAAAGGATTTGAAGTTTATTGCCAGGATAATATTTTTCTTTATGTAAAGATAATAACATTTAGCTTCACTCACACATATATTAATGATTAAAGAAAGTGACAGCTTGCAAGTCCATTACTTGTTCTTGGATAGCAAGCACAGATGTGAAGTGATTATGATGTGCTTAGTGCGCAGTGCTATACTCCCCCCTTGAGATGGTCAGACGTGGTCAGCCAGAACCTTGATGATGAGTATGCATGCTCTTATGTTCCCATGCAGTGAGAAACAGGGCTACTGTCACATCTGAATTCCCATCAACACTGGATATTGCACTATATGACCAGGCCCACAATGCAACCCTTTTCAAACTCTGTCAGGTGCTGATAATACTGCCTCCACTGAGTGTATGGCAGTAGTATAGTAGTTAAGGAGGGAATGAGCGCAGGTAAACATTGGTTGATGCGTCACTTCCAGCGATACGATAACGCTGTAACTGAGAAGCAGTAGATTATCAGAGTGGATACGAGGCCAGGGAACGAACTTACCTCAAGGTCACTGATAAGGACTTCTGATGTCAGGTTATACACTTGATCGACTTATAATCAAGGTTACCCACCACTCCACTCACCCAGGGGAGCCAACAGAATTGATCATGTCAAGCAGGGGAACTCTGACACACTTTAGCTCAATAACGTAGATACCTTCACTCAAGGTCTGTGCGTTATAGAGAGATGTTCAAGTTCTTATAAACAATAATTCTATAGTGGTAGGGTTTGGATATAGTAACAGTGCTATAACAAATTAACTAATAGTTTATTATTAACAATTTTGTTTTTCACAATACTTTTTACAATATTCAGTTGTTGTTTATTAGCAAGTTTTTCTTCATTTACAAAGCTACTTGTTTCTGTGACATACACACTGTGTTATTTCTCTTATACTGGTAGATAATAATTTACATTTTTTTTGTTGATCTATTTAGATAGTCATTTTCTTCTTACATGTATATGCATTGGGTGTTTTTGCAAAGCTATTTTTCTCTTATACTGGTATACAATTGCGGTGTCGTCGAATACCGAGAATGGCGCAAGAAGTATCGATCACCGCAGAGATACTGCACAGCAAAGCTGTATCATGAGGCGCCAATGAGATGCCAGGCAGAAGCTGTGCTCCCACAGTTCCGACGCACCACCGCCGCGGCTGGCCCTTAAATGTCATTGCCAGAGGCCGGGAAGGCAGTTCTGTTTGAGAACGGAACCTGCCCACTTCCAGGAAGTTCCTGTCGGAGGAATGTCATTTGTTGCCTACTCGCTGTGACACAGCCCGTGTCAACCGTGGGGGAGTGAGACTTCTGTCTCCTGTAAACTATGCCTACACGCCAATAATATCAGACCTGTGTCAAGAAATGTCTACAAACTCATGTTTTCAAGTGACTGGAGTGAAGCTACAGTGTAGCCAATACGAACCTTTATCAATTCGCCACTTAGTGATCGTGACTCATTTAGAGTGTCCTGAACCGTAAGTTCACGTTTCATAGTTGTAGCCGAGCCTGGCGCGCAGAGATAAGTTTTGCTATAGTTTTTTTTTTTTTTAATCTTATGGGACTTAACTGCTAAGGTCATCAGTCCCTAAGCCTACACACTACTTAGCCTTAATTATCCTTAGGACAAACACACACACCCATGCCCGAGGGAGGACTCGAACTTCCGCCGGGACCAGCCGCACAGTCCATGACTGCAGCGCCTTGAGACCGCTCGGCTAATCCCGCGCGGCTTTGCTATAGTTAATGAAGTGTTCCTTAGTCAGAGTGTTCTAATTAACCGTGTTATTATTAGCCACCTCAGTGTCCAGAAGTCCGACAAAACACAATAATTTACAAACTTTTTGTTGTTAGTGTATTTACAAAGCCATTTTTCTTACATGTATGAATTGGTTTTATGTACAAAGTAATTGTTCCACGTTACTTATGAATAATAGGTACAATAAAACTAGTCGAACACTATGTCTCCTATTTCGATTCAGATAAGAGTACTCAGCCGGCCGCGTTGGCCGAGCGGTTCTAGGCGCTTCAGTCCGGAACCTCGCGACTGCTACGGTCGCAGGTTCGAATCCTGGCTCGGGCATGGATGTGTGTGATGTCCTTAAGTTAGTTAGGTTTAAGTAGTTCTAAGTCTAGAGGACTGATGGCCTCCGATGTTAAGTCCCATAGTGCTCAGAGCCATTTGAACCATTGAAGCGTAGTCAAACACACACAACTATGAAAAGTGGTTCATCCACTGTTCTGCACACACTCATATATACCTCCAATATTTACAAATTAATAAATACTTAGCCACACACTCAGTCACTGAATGAATACTGAGAGTACATGAGGACCCCGATTCCGTCATTACAAATAAACTGTTTGTCATCATGATGCAACAGACCTACTTTAAGCTTCTCTGAAGCATGCACCTCATGGCCTCAGGATCGAAAGCTTACCTGGTGCACCATAGATGGTGGGGCGCCAACACCTTCGAGCAGGCACCTTTTGTAGTCATGGATCGTAAGAGCCTTTGAGCCTGCAAGATGTACACCTTTCGTCCGCCTCTGGGTGGCATCTTAATCTACATGTTTTGCATAAATTTTCGATCTGCGCCCCAAAAACACCACAATCTGTTAAACATTCGCTCCGTCTACCACCAGACCGATAAACTTCCTGTTTTGTGTTGTTATTCTGAATGAATTGTGGGCTGCATGTACTGATGTGTCGAATGTTTCAGAACTGTACCTAATTGCTTCACATGCATTGCATAGTTTCACCCAGTAGATAAAATGGTCTGTAGCCATATAAAGTAACTTGGATCGGCAAAGTGTAGTTTCACAAACCCATAGTGGAATTAGCATGTGTGGAGTTTGGCGAGGTCCAGAACACACATACTGATATAGGCAGGCTTCATGTACTACACTGAGACATTGGTCATCACCACAGTGACAATTCCTTCATTGAAGATGGTAGCCCCCTTGTAATTTGATATGGCGATGTAGTCTCTTGCGCTTTATTGCACAGCCTACCGGCGAACGAAATGAATTTCCCTGTATTCTCTAACATTTTCCATTGTTTTTCCGAAAGTTTCAATATCCATTAACTTGTAAAAATCTTTTTCAAAGTCTCACATCGTGAGTGCTCTCTGTTTTGTGTTTACATCAATGTACTCCTACAACCAGCCGCGCGGAGTGGTCACGCGGTTAGAGGCGTCATGTCACGAATTGCGTGGCTCCTCCGGCCGCAGGTTCGAGTTCTCCCTCGGCCATGAGTGTGTGTCTTGTCTGTAGCGTAAGTTAGTTTAAGTAGTGTGTAAATGTAGGGACCGATGACTTCAGCAGTTTGGTCTCTTAGGATTTGACACACATTTTAACATTTTTTCCTACAACCAGCAATGCTGCTTAAAGTGGATACCATGGGTGTTGCCATCAAGTTCCATCCTCAACCTGAGAAATTGCTGGAGGTTTCTGTAATGCATAATATACCATTGTTTATTCCCCAGCGTTGTCAGTACCTTTGGGATGGAACCATTTCGCTGGGACTAGGCGCTCGAGACACAGTGGCAAGTCATGCGGCATGCAAATGGATGGGATGTGCCAGTTCTACCTCCAGAACATATCCCTCACCAGCATCTGCAGCCAAATCATGAATCTTTTTCTTCAGTCTGGCGATTTTCCCTTTGGACTTCCATCAGTGGTAGAGTTTGTAGCATGACATATACATAGAAATTTTTTACATCCAGATAAAGGCTATAACTTAAATCGTCCTATGGCTTGTACACCTCCTCACTGATTCACGGGCAACTCACGTTGGTCTACCTGTGCACACAATGCTAAAGTCCCACATGAATCCCATTCTCAAAGAAGAGCAGCATGTCAACAGTGGTCAACAGTTAGATGTTGACTTGTGTTCTTCTTAACACTGCGTTTCACGAAAGCCTTGACAGAGTGTTATAAAAGCAGGATCCAGATAGTATGTGCCCAGGCACACACTCCGAAATTTCTTGAAAATGTTGTGAGCGGGTGTACATCAGTGTTCATGGTTCAAATGGTTCAAATGGCTCTGAGCACTATGGGACTCAACTGCTGAGGTCATTAGTCCCCTAGAACTTAGAACTAGTTAAACCTAACTAACCTAAGGACATCACAAACATCCATGCCCGAGGCAGGATTCGAACCTGCGACCGTAGCGGTCTTGCGGTTCCAGACTCAGTGTTCATGTATAATTTAGCATTTAGCACATTCTCCTAAATCAGAGATGCCGAACTCATGTCCTACATTCACTGTATGATCATACACCACATCCGTTATGCAGTGCCGTCAGTTTACTGGAGAATGCAGTCATGTCGAGCAATGTTTTATCTTGGAGTCGCTACACTTAATCTAGGTTTTCGTATGGTAAGACTACCTCTGCATCTCAAGCTGAAACTTTACATTATTGGGACATGCGGCTTTTATGATATCCTTATCCTACTGACACATCGTCTCATCACATTTCTGAAGAGATGCGTGCAGGAAGTGAAGTGAATTCAGGAAGAGGAATGATATTTTTGGCGTAATTCGCTTGGAAAAAGAAATGAACATTTCAACGGTATCAGGAATGACACTGACATCATCATCATTCAAGTTGAAATCACCTAAATGCTAAATGAGAAATTGGGCATCGTAAGCATTCCAGAAGTGAAATAAGACAGGTCCCTGCGATGGCGGTTAGTATTTCAAGCTGCATCCATAGTGAGCTGCGCCGTGGAGCCTCCCCGGAAGATGACAATGGTCTCTATTTGGAGTTTCCTCTTCTGTATCCAGTGGCAGCCCACAAGTCTGACATTCAGATACCTGCTCATATGATGCATCATTCTCGTGTGAGTCGGTGATGAGAACCTTGATGCGATAAATCTCCTTAACTCCCAACACAGATTTTTCGAGCTTTTAAAGGAGGGATTGTTATCTTCAGAACGCTCCACAGCAGCTCAGAGGTGCTCAGAGTCAGCATATACAGTGAAGGAATATTGCTCCTTGTGGTGAGAATTCTTAAACTACAAGAACTTTTTATCCTTGGTAGGCATTTCCATACATCCTGGTTCCTAGTCAGTGAGGTGCCTTTCACGATACTCTGTCTTGGTTAATGGCTTGAGACATCTACAGCAAAAATGTCTTATCCCATTCCTTTTACTCAACTGGGCAAAAAGTAGGCGGAACATTCTTTTGATCCACACATAGTGTTGCTTCTCAGAGAATACCAGCAAGTCCACATGTTTGGGTTGCTGACCGGCTACTTTGTAAAAGCAGTGAGATCCAACTCAGGGGCATGCGGTGATATAGACGGTCAAGCGAAATTCGCACACTCAGGCTTCGCAGCGTGGCTCCTCACATGCCAGTGATAAAAAAATGCCTCTCAAAAAATTTCGTGCGGCGAGTACATTCGTCAGAAAATGGACCTTAAAGAGTAGCAATCTAGCAACACTGTAACCACATGTATGGTAACTAACTCTGTCAGCACATGCTGCTTGTGCTATGCAGTTGGTGCAGTGGATAGAGTTTTGGGTTAGTGTGCAAGCGAGCGAGGGTTCGATCCTGGGATGGAGTGCATTTTTTTTATTTCCTAATTTCTTTCTGACATTTCATACTGTAATGTACACCGTTTCTTCGGTCACATGTATCCTAAATTTACAACATTTTGTAACGCTGAACATAACAAATACGTGGTTAGACAAATAAGAAATAGACAGTTGAAACAAATAACCTGTCACGTTACAGAATAACTACAAAAACAATATCAATTTCGAGATGCTAAAGATGATAGCACAGTACAATAATACATCTACTTGTCATTTATACTACATGTAATATGAGCGCTCAGATGTCGCACATTAACAACCAGTGACAATAATAATGTCCATATTAATGAATGCATGACCTTCACAACAGAATATGTTTTCGTCAGAACAACAGATGCTCAAAGCGACCTCCCTGCACGTCCAAACATTACGCAACCCGGCAGATCATACAGCTCTGGATCCTTCGCAGCATGAACATGTGCTGCCAATTCATCTTTCGGGTGTCCCCCAAGGATGAAATCCAGGGGACTTAGGTCACGTGGCCTTCATGTCCGAGCCATTTCCCTGGAAATTTACTGTCCAAATACTATCGCACATTAATTCCAGAGTGTGGAGGTGTATCATCATGTTGGAACTCTATTCTCTGTCGAACATGTATTGGAACATTTTAAAGCATCAGGCAAATAGTTTGAGAGGAATGCATGATACCTTCATGCGGTCCACCGATCAGGCAACGTGTGGGGGCCCAAACACCTGTCGCCCAATATTCTGGCCCAGACGTTGATACCAAAGCGAACTTGATATCCATGGTCACGGGTGACATGCGGGTGAACCTCACACCAATAATGGACATTGTGCATATTGAAGACACCCTCACAAGTGAATGCTGCTTCATCCAACCGTATAACGGTGTTTACGAAGCCATCGTTGGCTTCCTGTTGTTGTTGGAAACATTCAAATGGTTCAAATGGCTCGGAGCACTATGCTACTTAACTTCTGAGGTCATCAGTCGCCTAGAACTTA
Source organism: Schistocerca piceifrons (assembly GCF_021461385.2). Classification (NCBI taxonomy): domain Eukaryota; kingdom Metazoa; phylum Arthropoda; class Insecta; order Orthoptera; family Acrididae; genus Schistocerca; species Schistocerca piceifrons. Next base: position 823,943,997 of record NC_060149.1, on the reverse strand, counting down.
GAACTAATTAAACCTAACTAACCTAAGGACATCACACACATCCATGCCCTAGGGAGGATTCGAACCTGCGACCGTAGCGGTCGCTCGGCTCCAGACTGTAGCGCCTAGAACCGCACGGCCACTCCGGCCGGCCGTTGGAAACAATCACAGAACTGCATCCGCTGATGGCGATCTGCAAGATGCAGGTGTTGCGTGAAAGCATAATGATAGGGGTGCAGCCCATGCTAGTGCAGCACATTAACGACCGTGTGTTGTGAGACACGCAGCTGCCTTGCTACACTACGTGTACTTCGTTGAGGTTCTTGGTGTATGACCTCCAGAATAGCTTCCTCAGTAACTGGAGTACGGCGAATCCGTGGACGACCTCTGTTACACGATGGTGGAAGGAGAGAACCTGACTCCTGAAGACGCAGCTCCAGATGACGATAACATTTTTATCTGGATGGCGTCGACGAGGACACCGACCAGCATATTCAAGAGTGGCAACACCATCCCGGATATCAGATACAGCAAGCACCAAAAGCATATCCACATATTCATCTTCTGTGTATCCCATACGTCTGCCACACTGGTTTAGACGTTTACAATGTGAAAATTCGATACGTGTACACATGTACATAGGAGGCTGTCACAGGCGCATTACTCTGCTTGCAACTAGTCCCTGTCTGGCGGACAGTGCATACAGTATAAACACACCATCAGTCCTGCGCGCTGTTCCATCTAACGAACATTACCCCTCTGACAGATATTGTTCTGCATGATTCATCCCAGCACCACTAATTGTGAAATGTTCGGTTTCGAATTACACCATTTCCCTAATGGTAATAGACGTTATGTTTCCACAATCCCATCACTAGAATAACAACAACAATAATAATAATACTGCATTGAGATATGTACTACACAGCATGCGGTTACCAGCCTCAGTGCTGACACTCATAATTAGTGGGATCATTGTGATAACACATACAAATAGTAACCGAGTATTACGGCACGACTGACAAGAACGGGTGAAAGATATACAGTAGAAAAAGAATGGGTAGCTTTGAGAGATGAAAGAGTGAAGGCAGCAGAGGATCAAGTAGGTAAAAAGACGGGGGCTAGTAGAAACCCTTGGGTAACAGAAGAAATATTTAATTGATGAAAGGAGAAAATATAAAAATGACGTAAATCAAAATATAATACAAACGTCTCCAAAATGAGATAAATACACTAAGCAGATTCATAAGGATGTAGGTTACAGTGGGTACTGGGAGGTGAAGAAGCTTGCACAGGATAGAGCAGCTGCATCGAACCAGTCTCTGAACTGAAGACCACAACAACAACAACAACTACTCTATGCTACCATTGGAGGAGCATACAAAGAAAACAGGTCTCACATCTAGTAGATGAAGTGGTGCCAATAAATTCACACACACGACGAGGAAAAGGCTTCTTTCAAAGCTGCTCTATCTTCTGTTTCAACGATTGTAGTATGTAAGTGCAAATTTTTTCTAGAGGACACGCTGCAATCGCTGTTGACGATTAAGATGCCAGATACCATACCACCTGGACTACATTTACTAAATAAAAAACATATGCCTCAACCCAGGACCGAACGATTGACTTCCTGCAAGCTACCCTAACACTCTACCCACTGCACCAACCATACAGCACAACCAATATGTGCTGACAGAGGCAGCTACAATACGTGTGGTTACAGTGTTGCCAGATTGCCACTCTGTAACGTCCTTTTTCTGCCGAATGTACTTGCCAGACGAAATTTTGTGAGAGGCTTTTTTATCGCTGGCATGTGAGGAGTCGTGCTACAAAGACAGAGTGCGCTAATTTCGCTTCACCCTATATAATGCTGGATACATTTTTAGCTTTAAGAAAATGTATGAAAAGGATCAGAGATGAGATTCTATTATTCAGACATAACACCATGTTTATTAATACATGTACTTGACAAATTTCAATTAATGAACTATATTTTACAATTATCTATGTAACTGAATTAATATTAATTTTTATTTGTGTGTAAACTCCATTCTTCTTTCTTGCCTGGTGAACTCAATGATTACGTCATCATAGAAGGTATGCCTACTTCTTAGATTGTGAATAACATTCGCTTCTATGGATGGAAGTGCCAAACCAGAAAGACACTGTTGACTCTATATACACCTTTGGTACTATTAAATTCTTCTTAATGCAGAAAAAGATCTTTCTACAGATGCAGTTGTGCTTGGGACAGTGACAAGTAAACCTAGTTTCTACACTTCAGGCAGAGCTGTATCTAATTGTCTGCTCTTCAGCAATTTCACAAGTTCATATGGGTGATCATTACTAAAGTTTTCATATGCATAAAAAATACATAGTTCATTTTTCAGTCGAACGAAATCAAAGACATCCTTATGAGTTTGTCTCAGTTTTTCAAATGGTGATGTAGGGAAATTTGTTCTGTAAGTTTCATACATCTTTGGGTCCAACAAAGATATGAATTCAAGTTAATGCAATAATTCAAACGTTTCTTCAATTTGCACAACTAAATTGTCAACAATATCACAGTAGAGGGACCTTCTTAAAATCGAGGGATGTACATTACAACGCTGCCATTTAGCAGGAGGTTCATCTTCAGCATTAACATGCTGTGCCTGAGTGTCACTTCACACCAAATCAACTGGTTTCTAAGGTTCGGTATTTCCCTTTTCATATCTTGAATCTTTTGTGAACAGTACAGAATATCTAGGTGTTTAGACTGAAGAATATTACAGAGTGCATCTGTGAAACAAAAAATTCTGCTGAATGACGTTTCAGGGCTTGTCATAAATTTCAAAAATCCTTGAGCTGCAGTTACTGTTCCATTGCCCCAATTTGAGCTTTCACCAGTAATGTTCAAATAATTCAACAAATGAGCTTTGCTGATCTTTCACAGCGTGAACCAAACGGGATAAAAAATTCCATCGTGTTGAGGCATGTCTTGGTATTCTTTTTACTGTAAATTCATTTAGCGCATGCATCCTTTTTGAGGATGAGGAGAAGCTCGTGTACAGCAATGACACATAAAACATCAATTAATCTTTTCAGCCCTTCTCTATTCTCCTGGACAGATTCATTATGATTATTACTATCAGTCCATAACTGTGAATCAAGCTGAATATCTACACATATTGTGCCGAAAGTTTTATGTTGCAACATGGATAAAACGTATGCTGAGATTTCTCATGTTTCTGTGTGGCATTGTGCAAAATTTTCAGGTTATTATATCTATTGTTTGACCATACAGTATGTTCTTTTGCAAACAATAAACATTGGCAGCAAAAAAGTTTGTTAAGCATCGAATTCCCTGCAACCCAGTTTGTCCTGCTATATTGAGACATTTGGAAATGTCGAACGTATTTTTGACTTTTGTCTTTATGAGCTGCCTTCAGATTAGGCAGTTCTGGGCAAGGTCTACCAGATTGCACAATTTCCTGTTTTTCGTTTAGATCCCTTTGACGAAACGGTCTTCGCAAAAATTGTTCTTCTATACACTCCACCTCCACCATATTGTAATTAGAGAGAATAAATAAAGATGTAATCAATAAATGAAATTTTTACGATTCCTGAGACATATATCAGTGATATATGTACGAGACTAAAGCAAAAAAAAATAAAATCTTTGCTAATGCCATGATTCGAACCAGAGTCTCCAATTTACGAGCCAGACACACTATCCGTCACACTACCCCCACACTCAAAAACAGTTTTGCATGGAAGGGAATTACAAATTTAAAAAGCTCTGTGTAAATACTAATTTGTCGTATCAGACTCATACATTTAAGACTGTAATTGTTTATCGTATCATAATCAACAAACCAACACAATGAAACGTAAAATAAATAAATGAATACCATACTTACATTACACTGATATTGTGTTCTGAACTTCGAACATCTTCACACAGCAATTCTAATTCAAACTTCTCTTTCACTCCAAAAAAAATTGTTTCCTGAACTTGGAATGTCTTCAAACAATAACTTGACTTTCACTTGAAAAAATTTGCCGCGATGCATTAGCTACAGTGACCGGCACGAAAGAGTCCACAAGGTCACGGCTGCTGCCTGCCACCAGCAGGGGCTGTGGACTGTGATTCACCCACATCTCGGCTTTGCTGCCATGTAGGTAATGTTAGCAGTGCGGTAGGTCTGAGCAGCTGAAAACTCAGTGTTACCATTCTATATCGAGTGTTCATGTCTGATCTCAGTGTCTTACTATCTTTAGAAAGGTGCTTTGATGTGTGTTCGGTGGTGAACAACAGTACAGGAGCAACGGCCTACTTGCAGTACTCTTGCGGTCTGTGTGCATAAAGGGCGGAAAGACATTCGTAAACAATCGAAAATTAACATATCGAATGTACTCAAGTTTTTTGAATCCTGTTCCAAATTGAGGTACATTCTTCATAACTCTTTTTCCCAACTGCCTTTGAAGATTTGAATCCCTCTTAATCAAATGAATGTTCATCAGTATACCTTGTTTCTTGGAGTGCTGTTTTATAAGATTCATTAACGTTTTAAGTTTTTCTGTGATTAGAAGTGAGTTTACATCGAAAGTTGCCATATAGTTTATATTTTGTGTTTCATTTTATTTGTTGCTTGCTTAAGGAAGGTTTCAGGATGCTCTGACTCATCCTTCGTACATTGCTGTAGGCCCCCAGTATCCGAATGCCTACTTTTAATTTCCTTGGAAATTGCAGATTGGTTACTCCCTGGAGTAAAATCTCTTACAAGATGCGTGTCCATTGTTGATTGTTTGTTGGGTTAGGGGAACAAGTTCCCTAAGGATTCTACTCGAGGTTGTTAGCTCCGAGGAACGGTTTTCAGCCGCACCACTGGTGGACAGACGCTGCCCACTTAGCCGCTTGTTCCAAGATAGACGCGAAGTGGATTTTTTTCCTTTGGTTGCCTCTTCCGCTAGTTACGCCGTACCGAGAACTATTCCCTCCCCCTTCACTACCGTTGAGGTCTTCACTGTAGTCCTAGCAAGGAGCCCTTACAAGGTACTACCACCCGGGCCAGATGAACCTTGTTTTTTTTTAACTAGGTTGTTACTCCTATCCCTTCTCCTTCCTCACCTCTTGTGTGGTGAGGCCCCAGGCTTGCGATCGGCGCAGCGGAGTTACCGTCATACATTGTTATTATTTCAGTAATCAATTACACTCATGCTATAAGTAGACCTGAGTAACTCTAAAGCTACTTTCCTCCATTACTATGCGTTTTGGGTAGTACTATGCATTTAGAAAAATAAAATCATATCCATAATTCTCCAGGCCCTGGGGTGTCAGTGTCGCAACACACACAGGACATAGTGTGTAATTTCTTTCAAACTTAGTGGGTATGGCCGAAAGTGCTACCATCCTGAGCCTTTACCCAGAAGTTTTTTCTTCTACCGATATGAATCATCGACTAAACTGTGTTTGATAGGTGGGGGTCTAATGCAAAATATTATCCACCTGTCTTAATTTAAATAAAGTCATTCCAGTCTGACACTTGCTAGCAGCAAAATCAACAGAGCCAGCAGAATCGGCAGAGGTGAATTGCCATAGTGGAAATGATGGTTCACCAGGGCTAACAAGCGATCCTGATTTGACTCCAGTGACCCTAAAGGTATATATTTATGATGATTTTTTTCGTTTTTCCGCAAATTTTGTGCGCTTGTTACAGCTACATTCTGTTGAATAATTTCTTCTTCTTCTATTGCAGGTGTTATGGACATGTGTAAACTTGTAAATGTGCCTGCAACACTACTCCACGACCCGACAAAATGATGTGTTCATCGCCCCAACCCAGTTCTTTTTCAATGTATTCACCATGTCTGCAAACACTACCACAACTCAGGCGATCATCATTATTGTAGTATGGGCTAATGACACCAGATCATTTACCAATGCAGCTATGCCCTGGCACATCTTGCAGTCACTCAATGAGAATGTTGTGATGGACCAGCAGGATATGATGTTACAAGACACCACTGCAAATAGCAATGTGATGAGGAGCTTGTGGACTTATTCGGATGCCATTAATTAAGAAGATCAACAAAACTACAAAAAATGCCTGAATATATCATTTTTAACTGTACATGTTAGTTATTAATTTTTCTTTCTTCAGAGCTGAAATTGAGGCCACATGTGGATGTGGACTTGCATCTCCAGCTAGTACACCCTACCAGACTACCACGAGCTCGTCACCCCAGCCTTGTTTGTCGACAATGTATTCGCCACACTCACTGTCGGTTCTGTCATCATCATCAATGTGGCATGGGCTGATGACACCAGCTTGTTTGCTGATGCAGCTGTGGCCAGGACCATGTCACAATCGTCATGCAGCATCGAACATCACTTTGGACTTACCATCAACAGTACAGCCCCCATCTTCCCTCCCCCCCCCCCCCCCCAAAAAAAAAAATTCTGTGTATAACCAAGTACCTTCTGCAGCCACATTGGACTACTGTGTGATTGGTAACACTTTCAGAAACTGAATCTCACGAACTCATACTAGTAACATGCGTGCATGCTACTGAGATCCTACAGTTTCTCTTGATGCTCGTTAATTTGTTCTGGAAAGGATGCTCCTCAGAATTGTGAAGGATCCACTGTAACCTACCATTAAACGTAACACCTCTCTATACTGTGAGCTCATGCATCCCCCCAAAAGAGTGCAGTCATGCTGGCGAGGAGAAGAGCAGCATCCAAATTTGGAGGCTACTTGGCATGATTTCGTGGGGTGATTCAATCACTGATTGATGTGGAGCTTTTGTCAAGAGTGTCATATTCGGCCATATTTACAACATGCAGGAAAGAGTGTCAGGTGAGACACTCAGCTTTCCACTTATCTCACTATATACTCTCATGCCTACAATCGAAATAATGGGGGTTCCAGTTTCATCCTTCTTACGAAAAGATATTGCCACTTAACAGGCATGTGTTAATGTTTAGACTCTAGATGTTGTTGTTGTTGTGGTCTTCAGTCCTGAGACTGGTTTGATGCAGCTCTCTACGCTACTCTATTCTGTGCAAGCTTCTTCATCTCCCAGTACCTACTGCAGCCTACATACTTCTGAATCTGCTTAGTGTATTCATCTCTTGGTCTCCCTCTACGATTTTTACCCTCCACACTGCCCTCCAATACTAAATTGATGATCCCTCGATGTCTCAGAACATGTCCTACCAACCGATCCCTTCTTCTAGTCAAGTGGTGCCACAAGCTCCTCTTCTCACCAATTCTATTCAATAACTCCTCATTAGTTATGTGATCTACTCATCTAATCTTCAGCATTCTTCTGTAGCACCACATTTCGAAAGCTTCTATTCTCTTCTTGTCTAAACTATTTATCGTCCATGTTTCACTTCCATACACGGCTACACGCCATACAAATACTTTCAGAAACGACTTCCTGACATTTAAATCTATACTCGATTTTAACAAATTTTTCTTCTTCAGAAACGCTTTCCTTGCCATTGCCAGTCTACATTTTATATCTTCTCTACTTCGACCATCATCAGTTATTTTACTCCCCAAGTAGCAAATCTCCTTTACTACTTTAAGCGTCTAATTTCCTAATCTAATTCACTCTGCATCACCCGACTTAATTCGACTACATTCCATTATCCTCGTTTTGCTTTTGCTGATGTTCATCTTATACCCTCCTTTCAAGACACTGTCCACTCCGTTCACTGCTCTTCCAAGTCCTTTGCTGTCTCTAACAGAATTACAATGTCATCGGGGAACCTCAAAGTTTTAATTTCTTCTCCATGCATTTTAACACCTACTCAGAACTTTTCTTTTGTTTCCTTTATTGCTTGCTCAATATACAGATTGAATAACATCGGGGATAGGCTACAACCCTGTCTCACTCCCTTCCCAACCACTGCTTCCCTTTCATGCCCCTCGACTCTTATAACTGCCATCTGGTTTCTGTACAAATTATAAATAGCCTTTCGCTCCCTGTATTTTACCCCTGCCACCTTCAGAATTTGAAAGACAGTATTCCAATCAACATTGTCAAAAGCTTTCTCTAAGTCTACAAATGCTAGAAACGTAGGTTTGCCTTTCCTTAATCTTTCTTCTAAGATAAGTCGTAGGGTCAGTATTGCCTCACGTGTTCCAACATTTCTACAGAATACAAATTGATCTTCCCCGAGGTCGGCTTCCATCAGTTTTTCCATTCGTCTGTAAAGAATTCGCGTTGGTATTTTGCAGCTGTGGCTTATTAAACTGATAGTTCGGTAATTTTCACATCTGTCAACACCTGCTTTCTTTGGGATTTGAATTATTATATTCTTCTTGAAGTCTGAGGTTATTTCGCCTGTCTCATACATCTTGCTCACCAGATGGTAGAGTTTTGTCACGGTTGGCTCTCCCAAGGCTATCAGTAGTTCTAATGGAATGTTGCCTACTCCCGGGGCCTTGTTTCCGACTTAGGTGTTTCAGTGCTCTGTCGAACTCCTCGCGCAGTATCGTATCTCCCATTTCATCTTCATCTACGTCCTCTTCCATTTCTGTAATATTGTCCTCTAGTACATCGTCCTTGTATAGACCATTTATATCCTCCTTCCACCTTCCTGCTTTCCCTTCTTTGCTTAGAACTGGGTTTCCATCTGAGCTCTTGATATTCATACAAGTGGTTCTCTTTTCTCCAAAGGTCTCTTTTAATTTTCCAGTAGGCAGTATCTATCTTACCCCTAGTGATATATGCCTTTTCATCCTTACACTTGTCCTCTAACCATCCCTGCTTAGCCATTTTGCGCTTCCTGTCGATATCATTTTTGAGACGTTTGTATTCCTTTTTGCCTGCTTCATTTACTGCATTTTTATATTTTCTCCTTTCATAAATTAAATTCAATAATTCGTCTGTTACCCAAGGGTTTCTACTAGCCCTCGTCTTTTTACCTATTTGATCCTATGTTGCCTTCACTATTTCATCCCTCAAAGCTACCCATTCTTCTTCTACTGTATTTCTTTCCCCCATTCCTGTCAATTGTTCCCTTATGCTCTCCCTGAAACTCTGTACAATCTCTGGTTCTTTCAGTTTATCCAGGTCCCATCTCCTTAAATTCCCACCTTTTTGCAGTTTCTTCAGTTTTAATCTACTGTTCATAACCAATAGATTGTGGTCAGAGTCCACGTCTGCCCCTGGAAATGTCTTACAATTTAAAACCTTGGTCCTGAATCACTGTCTTACCATTATATAATCTATCTGAGACCTTCCAGTATCTGCCGGCCAGTGTGGCCGTGCGGTTCTAAGCGCTTCAGTTTGGAACTGCGTGACCGCTACGGTCGCAGGTTCGAATCCTGCCTCGGGCATGGATGTGTGTGATGTCCTTAGGTTAGTTAGGTTTAAGTAGTTCTAAGTTCAAGGGGACTGATGACCTCAGATGTTAAGTCCCATAGTGCTCAGAGCCATATGAACCATTTGAACCTACCAGTATCTCCAGGCTTCTTCCATGCATATAACCTTCTTTCATGATTCTTAAACCAAGTGTTAGCTATGATTAAGTTATGCTCTGCGCAGAATTCTACCAGGTAGCTTCCTCTTTCATTTCTTAGCCCCAATCCATATTCACATACTATGTTTCCTTCTCTCCCTTTTCCTACTCTTGAATTCCAGTCACCCATGACTATAAAATGTTCATCTCCCTTCACTACCTGAATAATTTCTTTTATCTCATCATACATTTCATCAATTTCTTCGTCATCTGCAGAGCTAGTTGGCATATAAACTTGTACTACTGTAGTAGTAGTGGGCTTCGTGTCTATCTTGTCCACAATAATGCGTTCACTATGCTGTTTGCAGTAGCTTACCCATAGTCCTATTTTTTATTCATTATTAAACTTACTCCTGCATTACCCCTATTTGATTTTGTATTTATAACCCTGTATTCACCTGACCAGAAGTCTTGTTCCTCCTGCCACCGAACTTCACTAATTCCCACTATATCTAACTTTAACCTATCCATTTCCCTTTTTAAATTTTCTAACCTACCTGCCCGATTAAGGGATGTGACATTCCACGCTCTGATCCGTAGAACGCCAGTTTTCTTTCTCCTGATGACAACGTCCTCTTGAGTAGTCCCCGCCCGGAGATCCGAATGGGGGACTATTTTACCTCCGGATTATTTTACCCAAGAGGACGCCATCATCATTTAATCATACAGTAAAGCTGCATGCCCTCGGGAAAAATTACGGCTGTAGTTTCCCCTTGCTTTCAGCCGTTCGCAGAACCAGAACAGCAAGGCCATTTTGGTAAGTGTTACAAGGCCAGATCAGTCAATCATCCAGACTGTTGCCCCTGCAACTACTGAAAAGGTTGCTGCCCCTCTTCAGGAACCACACGTTTGTCTGGCCTCTCAACAGATACCCCTCCGTTGTGGTTGCACCTACGGTACGGCTATCTGTATCGTTGAGGCACGCAAGCTTCCCCACCAACGGCAAGGTCCATGGTTCATGGGGGGGAGACTCTAGACAAGATATGTATATTGCTTTGCAGTGTTACTTCTGGCTAACCATATAAATTGCCCAAAAGATGCATACAACTTAATACGAAACATCTGATGTCCACAGGCATTACAATTTCCAAAGAATATCATTACCTACAAAACTCCAGGACCTATCAAAATTCGAGCAGCAGAACCCTGATTATTCAGTTCACATATACGACCAGGATGCTGATGATAGCAAGCCAGAAGAAGATGACCATAAGCACACTGTGCAAAATATAAACGTCCAGCATAAAGTTGTTGGACCTTTCACTTTTCCAAATTAGCTGGTCATTGCCCTAAACATGTGGACTCATTGCTGTGCACTGAGGGTGAGAAGCAACACTATGTGTGGGTTAAAAGTATGTCCCACATACTTCCTGCCAACAGAGTAAAAAGAATGGTGCAAGGTTTTATTGCTGCAGATGTTACGGTGTAAAGACAGGGCCAGCACGGTGGAGAAGAGAAGGCTGTGAGAAGAGGTCAGCCAACCGCACGCTGACCGGCCTTCGTCCAGAAAGGCAATGCGACAGCAGCGGTCCCTATGTGAAGACGACATAAGTGCGGCGCCCGACTGGTGGCACTCACTTCAATAGCAGCTTCAACGTCAGTCACTTTGTTAGCCAACGCATCATAGCCTCCTCATTAGCAATCTCTACGTAGCACAGTTAGAGACCAGCAGTCACTGCAGCTCATTGACAGACTTTCATTACTAGCGGTCACTAGGACCAGAAGTGTTACTTGTGTTTGTCTATTCTGAAGAAAGCTGATTACTTTGTATGTCGCTCTTTGCTTGCGACACATCTGTGTAATTGCACTTGTGGATGATCATGTATAAACGACTACAAGAACTCTCAGATCAAAGTTAAGTATTTGTGTTTGTCTTGCTGTAATAAAACTCATTAATACGAGTTATTTTATTGTTTGTCTAGGGAACCGAGTATGAAGGATTCCTAGACACAACAGCAAATGTCTCATCTCATTTTCCAAGCGGGAATAACTTGAGAGGCACCTCATTCACCAAGCCCTGGTACACGAAGAGATATATACTAGAGATAAAAAGTTCTTATAGTTAAAAGATGGCCACTACCAGCGGTAATTTTCGTTGGCTGCATACATTCACTTCAGGTGTCTGTTAGCTCTTGTGGTTCGTTGTGAATAAGTCCCCAGTGCCACCCATACAACTTTCACAGAACAGCATGTACAGTAAATGGCAGTGTAACAAGTGGTATTCTCGTATGACTCCAGTGAGAAAAATTCGAATCATACCTCAGGCACAATCCAGCAAGATAGTTGCTCGCTGAGCTCGAAAACTCGTGTGGGTAGTTGTCTGGATTTGTCACAACAACATTCCCATGAGCGACTCACACGAGCAAGATACATTGTAGGAGTGGGTAGCTGAGTGTCACTTTTGTGGCGTGCCATTGGATAGAGAATCGGCAACTCCGCATTGAGACCACTGTCATCTAACTGGGAAGTTCCATGGCACAGCTCACAATGCATGCAACATGTAGTACCAGCTGCCATGAGTGGTTGTTGCCCAGGTTCTCATTCAGCACTTGGGCGATTTCAGTTTGAAAGATGATAAGGTCAGTGTCATTCCTGATACCGTCGAATAGTACATTTCCTTTTCAAAGCGAATCACGCCAAAAATATCGCTCCATTTCCCGGATTTTCTTCGCTTCTTGCATAGGTCTCTTCAAAAACTTGCTGAGATGATGTGTCAGGAGGGTACACATATCATCTGTGCAAATTTTCAGCGTGAGACAAAAAGGGGTCTTCCATACGATGGAGTGACTCCAGGAATTCTTATTGCTCGACATAACTGCATTCTCCAGTAAACTGACATTTACTGCCATAGTTGATGTGTATGAGCACACGGTAAGTGTATAGCATGAGTCTGCCATCCCTAATTTAGGAGAATAAGCTGGACTCTACATTAACGTTGATGAACACCTGCTTACGACTATTTTCAAGAAATTGTAGAGTGTATGCCTGGGCACATACTATCTGGATCCTGCCTCCTATTACACTATGCCAGGGCTTTCGTGGGCTGCAATGTTAAGAAGAACACGTGTCATTATCGAACAGTTAACCAATGCTGATAAGCTGCTCTTGTTTGAACCTGGGATTCGTGGGGCACTTTGCCAGCGCATTCACAGGTATACCAAGGTGAATAATCAATGATTGAGTGAGAGGGGTGTAGAGGCTACCTGACAATTTAAGTTACATCCTTTACCTGGATGTAAACAACCTCTACGGCTATGCCATGCAAGAAAGTTACCATCTGGAGTCTTCCATCGGATGTCCAAAGGAGAATCGCCAGATCAAGTGGAAAGATTCATGATGAGGCTGTGGAAGCTGGTGGAAGATATGTTCTGGATGTAGAACTGTCACATACCCCCATTTTCATGCTATGCACTAAGACTTGCTGTTGTGACTGGAGCACATTGTCCTGCTAAATGGTTCCATCTCGAAGCTATTGACAAAGGTGGGGAACAAGCAGCAGTATATTCTGCATTACAGAGACCTCCAGCGTTGTCTCAGTTTGGGCATGCACGTTGTTAATATCACCTGGGGCATCTCCTTCAAGCAGTGTTTCTGATTAAAAGAGTATGTTGATGTAAGCACCATACAAAGAGCTCTCGTGACATGTGATATTGGAAAAGGTTTTTACAAGTTAATGAATAGTTCTGATTTCGGAAAAACCATGGAGAATGAAAGAGAAAATTGAGAAATTCATTTAATTTACAGGAAGTGGGAGAGGGGGCGATTGTTTTGGCTGAAGAGATTACATGTCCAGACCGAATTTCGTGGGGATCACCATCTTCAGTGAAGATGGCCAAAGTTTCAGTGCAGTTCACAAAGCTTGAATACATCAGTATATCTTTTCTGGAGATCTCCAAACTCCACATCTACCAACTCCACTAAGAGTCTGCAAAATCATATTTCGCCAGTCCTTAGTTACTTTATGTGGACACAGACTGTTTTACCCACTGGGTGAAAGGCTGTGATCCAGAGAAAGTAATTAGGTACCATCCTGAAACATTCGACACATCTGTATTTGCTGCCCGCAGTTCTTTTGGAATAACACCACGAAACAAGATGGTTATCAGTCTGATGAAATATTATTGGAATTTGTGGGGCTCATATCGAAAATATATGCATATCGTATAAATGAGGTTGCCACCAACAGGTGGCCTCTCATTATCGATGATTATAGGAGGTGAGTGCTCGAGGGCGTTAGACTGCTCCTCATATGGTGTGCCAGGTAATCTTTCAGTCCTGTTACCAAGAGGTACATATTACACTGCAGCTGAAAGTAGGGCTCTCGCTTCATTATGACAAATGGTTAATCTCAAGTAATGGGATTGCCCCCCCCCCCCCTGTGCTCTCACTATTTATAGTGTGACTGAGTGTATGGGGCTGGGTATTTATCTATATGTAAATTGTGGGTGGGTATGTGATTGTGTCTGTAAAAGGTGGATGCACTGCTTGCCGTGGTTCATGTGTGTGAGTATGCATATGTGACTGCACATTATATGTGTATGTCAATAATATATATATTGTTGTGACTTGGCAGGACAGCCAAGCCACTATGAGATAGCCGAAAGGCACGCGTTTAAGCTCACGCAGGCTGGCGTGAGGTCTGGAAAAGTTAAAGGAGTTGAGTCTAGTAAAAAAAGTACGTAGCTTCTGGAATACTTAACTTTAATCCATAATTGGTGAACATCGTTCTGACGGTACATGCATCACAAGATAAATAGCAAATGATAATGGCGCCTTGCTAGGTCGTAGCAAATGACGTAGCTGAAGGCTATGCTAACTATCGTCTCGGCAAATGAGAGCGTAAGTTGTCAGTGAACCATCGCTAGCAAAGTCGGCTGTACAACTGGGGCGAGTGCTAGGAAGTCTCTCTAGACCTGCCGTGTGGCGGCGCTCGGTCTGCAATCACTGATAGTGGCGACACGCGGGTCCGACGTGTACTACCGGACCGCGGCCGATTTAAAGGCTACCACTTAGCAAGTGTGGTGTCTGGTGGTGACACCACACACACACATATATATATATATATATATATATATATATATATATATATATATATATATATATAATGTGTGTGTGTGTGTGTGTGTGTGTGTGGTTCTTTTTTTCTTTGTCTGGTGTTGCTAGTCCCAATTTCCCAACATATTATATACAGAAAAAAACGGTATATAGAAATAAATACCAATACTGTAGATAGAAAGAAAATGTAAATACTGAATTTGGAAAGAAAACACAAATTTTGTTTACAGAACCTAAATGGGAAACAGTATTTAAGTTGTGCTCGCTTTAAGGTGCCTAATACTCATAAGCCATGTGAAAAAAATTACTTTGAATTTGTGTTATTCCCTTGAAGAGCGCATTCAGACTAAACTTCATGTCCATTTTTCTGTTGTTTTTCCTTTACGTTCTGCCCAAACTTCCCTCATTCATGTGCTGTGTTTCTGCTTCCGTTCTTCGGCCCACTTTAGGTCCTGTGTTCTCTTCAGTTTCTCTTTTATCCTGTTCGCCCAGTGTTCCTTCATCCTCTGGCTGTGTTCTTGTCGTCTCTGTTAGCTCGATTGTATTCGTTTGTTGTGTGGTGTCTCTTGTAGTTTGTTTCTTCTAATCAGGTTCCTAAGGAGTGTTTTGTTCTGTATTGTTTCCTGTGTGATGTTGAGTTGTTCCATGTCATTTCTTACTTCATTCATCCATTTGTTGTTTTTCCTTGTGCTAACCCAGTCCAAGATCTGTCTCCTTATCCTATGCGGTGCCGTAAAACTGTAGTCTTCTTTTCCTGATTTGATCTGTTATTTTCTCTGTGTGTTCGTATAGTTCTTCAACTGGCCTCTTTATCCATACTCCGTCTTTTTACGTCGCCCCGAATATTTTCCTGAGTATTTTTCGTTCTGTCTTCTCTATCTGTTTGATTCGTGTCTGTCCTTGTACTACTATGGTCTAGGATGCATATAGTGCTTCTGGTAGCACCACCGTCTCGCAGTTTCGTAGCTTGACCTTTCTTGAGAAAGCTTTCTTATTGTAGTGATTCCAAGTCAGTTTCTAGGCCTTCTCTAGTTTCGCTCTTCTCTCTTCATTAGATATCTTATTTCTTACTGTAATCTGTATTTTTTCTCCTAGCTACTTAAAATTTTCTGTTCTGTGTATTGTTCCCATATTTTGTGTGTAGTGATGGGTGTTTTTGGGTGCTCGTGAACTGTGTTTTCGCGTATTATATCTGTAGTCCTGTCTTGGCTGCAATTTCGTGTAGTTCCGCTATGGCTGTTATTGTTTCTGTTTTTCGTACCGTTACAATGGCTAAATCGTCTGCGAACGCTAGGCACTTGACTCTTACTTTTCCTAACAGGACTCCTTTCTGTGTATTTTCTCATTCTTTCACTATTTTGTCCAGTACTATGTTGAACAGCAATGGCGAGAGGCCGTCGCCCTGCCTGACTCCTGTTCTGATTTCGAATTGTTCTGAGAGCTCTCCACAGAACTTCACTTTAGATGTCGTGCTTGTTAGTGTTTGCTGAATTACAGTTAGTGTCTTCCTATCTACTCTGTATTATTTCAGGATTTTAAAGAGGGTGTCTCTGTCTATTGAGTCGTAAGCCTTCTTCAAGTCGACGAACGTGATGGTGTGGTTCTGTTTGTGTTGCAGTATCATCTTAAGGTTCCATATCTGTTCAGCGCACGACCTGTGTTTACGAAACCCAGCCTGGTATTCCCCAATCAGGTGGTCTGTTTGCTTCTCTAATCTATTTAGCAGTGCTTTCGAAAGTATCTTATATGTGATCGGTAACAGTGAGATGCCCCTATAGTTGTTCGGGTCCAACTTATCCCCTTTCTTGTGTAGAGGACGAATCAGTGCTGTGCGCCATTCCTTCGGTATCTCTTCTATTTCCCATATCTGTTTCGTGGTGTTATGTATGTGTTCTGTGAGATCTGGGTCTTGCAGCTTCCAGAATTCCGCGATGACTCCATCCTCTCCTGGTGCTCTATTGTTCTTGAGGTCCTTGATGATTTATCTTACCTCTTCTATCAATGGCGGTTCGCTGTCTGGGTTTGGTGCGGGTTCCTCTGTGTCCAGTTTGTCTGTTGGTGATTCTGTGTTTAGGAGTTTCTCGAAGTAATTCGCTAGGAGGTTACAGTTGTTCTTCGTATTGGTCTCTAGTGTGACGTCTGGTCTCCTAAAGCAGAGTTCGGTGGTTGGTATTTCATCATGTTTTCCCTGAACGTCCTGTAGAAATTCCTCGTGTTGTTCCTTGAGAAGTCTGCTTCTATCTCTTCTAGTTTGTTTGTCGTAGTTTCGTTTTTATTTATGGATAATTTTGCTTGTCTGTTAATACGTTTTGAGAAATTCTTGCCAGTTTTCTGGTATCTTGCTACCATTGAACTTTTTCCATGCGTTGATTCGTCTTTCGATTGCTAGGTGACATGTATGGTTCCACCAGTTGTGTTTCCTGGTTCTCCATGCTACTGCAAATTTCATGGCTTTCTGAAGCTTTCCTGGTAGCTGTTCCCAGTTTTGCGTTGTTCCTATCTTAATTTTCTCAAGTATTTTCTCTTGGTTGAGTGTTAGACATTCTGTGTCTGGTCTAATGATCTTAGTTTTCTGTTGTTTCTTCTTAGGGATTAGGCGTGCCTTTACCTGTAGTAGGTGATGATCCGAGACAAAGGAGCCCTTACATGTGTTGATGTTCTGGGTTTCCCTCTGTGCTTCTCTTTGTATAATGACGTGGTCGATCTGTAATTCTCTCTTGCCATTTGGGAATTTCCATGTGGTTAATGTTTGTATGGGTTTCTTGAAGTTCGTTGACATGACTTTGAGGACATAGGTCTCGCAGAATTCTATCAAGTGTCTCCCATTTAGGTTTGTGTCATGGTGTGGTGTGTATTTTCCTGCAATGTGTCTGTATTTTTGTTCTTGAAGTCTCCTAGAATAATTTTAGTTCGGTGTGTAGGTATTTTCTTGATTGTCTCCTCCACTGCTGTCCAAGTCCTCAATGGCGTCCGGATCCTTCCTGCTGTGGTCATTTCCTGGTGCGTGTGCGTTTATGATCGTGTATGCCCTGTTTGCCGACTTAATTGTCAGTGTGCTGATTCTTTCGATAGGCGATGTGAAGTCCATTACTGTGTCTGTGATCGTCCTGTGAACTGCGAATCCTGTGCCATAGAGCCTGAGGTTCTTCCTGTGTACCGATCGTTTTCTCTTGTATATTCTGTAGTTCCCTGTATTGAAATGGTCTTCATCTGGGAATCTTGTTTCTTGTAGTGCGCAAATTTTGATCCTGAGCCTGTATAAAGTATCTGTGAGCTGTTTCATCATTCCCGTCTTCAGTAGTGTGTTCGCGTTGAGTGCTGCGATGTAGTGTTTCTGTTTTGTCTTGAGAGAATTTGAGAAGTTCCGATTCTTCTCATGACGTCCGTGAGCCCCTGGAATCCGATGCTCACGACTGTTCCAGTCTACTGACTGGGGCCTAGGGTAGTGAGATTTTCCTCGTTGTTCCATCATGATGTTTAGTTGTTGGATTTTTAGCATGTTGCCGAGCACAACCTGATCTTCCAGATCAGAAGGTTGGTAGAGGTCGCCACTAACATCTGATACAGACGCCTTTTGTAGCAGCCCATTGTGGGGAGCGACGCTACTGATAGTTTTGGTCCACCCCGAGTATTTCATTTTCTCGGTACCGCCTATATCTAGGAGACAGTCCCCTATCCGCCACCTGGGGAGGCACCCCAGGATATATATGTATCTGGTACTGGAAGTCCTTATCTGTGACTCTAAGATAACCCATACTCCACTGATAACCTACTACTGACCAGTTACAGCATTATTATATCACTGGAAATGATGTATCGCATGATGTTTACCAGTGCTTATTCTCTCCTTACTATAGTACTTGTGGCATCTCCTTATCATTCACTGTGATCACTCAAAATCTGATGCTGTTTATACCCCTTATATAGCATTCTAGACTTGGTAACAACACTAAATAGTATCAACACTAATACACCTTGGCTCTACCTGTCACTGATAATAATTGTAACTCTAATCACCTTCATATCCACCAGCATTGTTTATGTGTACGAAGCTATATTGACATCTGCCTGTTTTCTGGGTCCTTCATTTCTTTTACCAGGCAGTCTATCTTAATAAAAATATTTTAATTTTGTATAGAAAATGTCAGGTGGAAGTATATCTGCAACTGGTCATTATTGTGACCTTATTACAATGCAGTAAACTTCTAGTTTTGCTAAGCAAATTATGGCACAGAATCATTCAAGAGTATACAAGAAAGTTATAAATTGTGCAATGTTGCTTAGAAGATTTGGCAGAGCACAAAGTACATCAGTCAGTACTTACACATGATCGAGCTGAGATCTTCTCAGCTAGGAAATGCAATACTTTTCCATTTTAAAGCTGATTGTCTTTTTTAACATCACAAGTGTATTACCATAAATCTCACCGTTTTTTATTGATAATAAATACTGGACGATGACATACCACTTTTTCATTTATTATTAGTAGCTACTTGCCATCCTATTTAAAGCTGCAGTTTATTATTTTGCTGCGTACTAGCGCTACTGAGTGCAAGGACATCCTCAGAAGAAACTGCATCACAGAGCAGATAGGAGAGTGTCTAAATGCTTGCTCAAGAAGTTAATTGATGTCTGAGCTCTCCTTACTTTACCTCACTCTGTGAAATGGTTTTACACAGAATATCTGTTCATGGGTGAAATGTCTGCTTGTAAATAGCAATAGTAAGGGCCAGGCATAACAGGTATGTAGCAATGAGAAGGAGCATAAAACAATAATTGGAATGTATGAGAAAGTTCCATATTCTCAGATAATTTTTCAGAAATAATTGTTTCTATGAAACTGTAAAATCATATTATGCAGGATTACATAGCACATGTTCCTTGATATGACTAATTGTAATATACATTATCTTTCCAAGGAGTAATATATCTTACAATGCTATAGTGCATTTTTGGTCCTCGAGCTAAAGGGTTTCTAATTTTGGGCAAAGTTGTTTCCTAATATTCAGTTGGAAAAAAGAATTGCAAATTTAACTGAAAGAAACGCCCTTCTCACTTAGGTTATTTTCAAGATTATTAGAGTTCATACAAAATCCAAACAAAAAACCTCACAGACATATGGAACTGTATGCATAAAATACTTTAAGTTAAGCTACCATTTGCAACAAATCACATAACTGTATCTAGCATAGTTCCTTAGAAATATATTTTTTTGTAATTGTCGGAAGATTCTACACTCTGTCCGTATATTTCTGAGCCAGAAAGCCAATTTGTGAAAAATAATGAAAGGAATCAATAAATTCAACATTTTTCGAAACCCATTAGCTGCCACTTCTGAAGTAGCACCTCTGCAGTGCATTCATCCCATAAGATACTGAGTTCCCTTGAAAGGATTTGATTCAGCTAGTACTCTAGTTTGTGAGAATAGAAAAGCATGAAAGATTCCATGAAAAAAACATCGAGAGGGTGGAGGCTACGTGTTGTATGAGGGTGTCAGCATACCAATGTGACTCCCTTTTTTCGAATATGAACAAATGAATGTACAAAAGCAGTAGGATTGCCATATAAACTTATTTTTAATGGATTCCTCGGTTTTCTGGCTTTGATTTCACCCCTCCATTTTTTCTTCAGTCGGCGTCACTAATTTTCCATTTTTTTAAGCTGTGAAAAATGTCAGATTTAGCATGGCCCATAAAAGAGGAGACATTTTTCAGCCTGAAATGTGACTATCCCTGGTCAGAGAGGCTCTTTTGTTATACCTGCCAATAATGGCAACAACTGTAAGCAAAAAAAGGAAGATTGGTTAGAAAGTAGCATCCTTCCAGTCCTTGCCTGTAGTGTTTTAATCCCCATCACCACCACTGGTGTTGTTTATATTCTGTACTCACCGCTTGTATTGTGTTCAAGCAAATGCCTGAATCAAGTATACAGTCCTTAATACATGATAATTAGAAATCAGCGATGGTGAGAACGATGTTTCAAAGGCTTCTCTGAACAACAAAGTAAAATCTCAACATCAGCAAGTATATTAGAAGAAGTGGGAGAAGATATATTTTCATAGGTAAATCTGGGGAAAAGTAAATATAGGACATATTTCGTGGTGTGCAGAAAGGATATTCATGGCCCACAAGTGACCTCAAACAACATTCTATATAGAGGACATAAACTGGAGGAAAGTTCAAGTGTAGGCAGTTCTAAACTCTCAAACTGTTTTGTAAGCTTAAATAACAAAAATTTATGTGATGGTGTTGCTGCATATGAACTAGGTTTAGCTTATCATGCTGTAAATCATAATTTAAGTCATTCCAGCATTGACTGTGGGAATAAATTAGTATCCCATATTTTCACCTATTCAACAATTGCTTCAAAACTGAAATGTGGATTACAAAGGCAGAAATGCTTGTGAAAAATGTACTTGCTTCCAAGAATGTTAAAGACCTTTTAGATGGTTTAAACTGTGCAGAAAAGACTGCCAAATTCTTTCCTCTGGCAACAGTTGCATCGAATAGACACAACAGAAATCTGTTTCCAGTATGCATACGCTACTTTAATCCACTGCAGAAAGTTCAAAATAAAGTACCTGATTTTGTCAAGAATGCAGATGAAACTTCTCTAGCAATACTGGTAACTGATTTGGTGCTCCAGAGCTTGGGAATCCATAATATGAGAGTAAATCAGGTGCTGACAATGCACATGTTAATTTCGGAAAAAAGTTCATTGTCTCAGTTTCTGCTCAGTAGAAATGAGAACATTTTTTAGGCTAGTTGTTCTAGCCATATTGTGGAAAGGCAGAAATGCCTGTGAAAATAAATTTGCTATAGATAAATTAGATACTGATGTGGAGAACATTGAACTGAAAATTTATAATCATTTGTGGGCCTCAGCCAAGAGCAAAGACTAGTTGAAATCAGTTTTTCAATTTGTGAATTCGAAATTCTATGCATTATACCCACCAGGTGGTTTTTGTTGACTCCTTCTATAACCAGACTGCTAAACAACTGAGATGCAATTAAAAGCAACTTCCAGGGCACTGCTAATTGTCCTAAGTTATTGTCAACAGTTTTCTGATGGCCCAGAGCAAGTAGTTTTGCCTGAAATTTATTTATTTTCCTTTGGGAATGTGAGAAACCGGTGGGAAATAGGAACTAAACCTCTGGAAAGATGTGATTTAAGTATTTTGAAATATAGAAACAAATGAAACTTCTCGCCACAAAAATTCAACAAAGAAAGAAAGATAGTTTCTATGGCATTACGACAAAAAAAACTCATGAACTGGCTGTCTGTGCCACTGTGAAAGAAGACATCTACATGTTTCACCAGTTTCTACACTTATGTATGAAAGTACTTTGGAGATAAGGGTAGTGTAGTGGTTAGCACATCTGTCTAGTAAACAGGAGACTCAGATTTAAATCCCAGCCTTTGTACAAATATTCATTTGTCACTTGCGGCAGCACATACACATTGTCAATGTTTGAGTCTTGAAAAGCTCTCTGGAACCCTGTAGTTCACTTGAAAATAATACGTATGCATCTTCAGGTAAGATCCTCTGTTTTGTTCAATGCTGAGGTGCTATTCCAGTACACTTGAAGAGGCTCTGCAATGCTGTTCGAGTTTAAGGGGAATACCAAGTACACGGAGGTGTGAATGGTAATTTGGACTGACGAGGGAGGCTGCTAGGGTAATCCGTGCAGTTGCACAAAGCCTCTCAGCCAGAATGGCACAATGATTAGCGCACCTACCTTGTTAGCAAGAGATCTGGGCTCGAATCCTGGGTTTCGTACAAATTTTCATTTCTCACTTTGTACTGCATATACACAACAAAGATGTTTGAGACTTGAAAAGGTCTCTGGAGCCATATAGTTTTATCTGAAAACAATAAATATACATCTTTAGAAGCATTTATGTGTGAAACCAAATTTTCTTTCAAGGTTTCTAGAATGCAATGGAAATTATTCATTTTAATGATCATGTGTGTGCTGGAGATATACATGTATGAAGAGTTCGGCAGTTACAGTGACAGTCTCTCAGAAAGTGTGAACCAGGAGCGTTGTGACATATCAAACTTGCTTCATATTTTCTCAGCAGCACCTGATAATAATGTCCCAAATTGGTTTGAAGTTTTCAGTTATTGGCTTAGTCTCCTGGGCTCCAATGTCTTTGTGTAGAAAGTTTTTGCACCTATGAAAGACAAGCGGAGTGACAAAAGAAACAAGTGTACTGTAGACTTAATCAAAGCAGAATTCCATGTAGTGGTAAATTAGGATAGTCAATCTTGTGAAGAGCTTTTCAAGTTTGCAAAGGATGGTAGAAAATTGTTAAAAGATGTCAAATTATCAACAAAGTATGCCTGAACAAAAGTGGAATACCGAAAAATATCAGGATTTACTCGTATGTTGTAAACTAAATATCGACAGATAACGTCTTGCCATTTTATTGTGTGAAATGATAGTATTTATGTGTTTAGTATTTATCTAATTTTTTTCTTTTCATTTAGTTGTTTACTGAAAAATGTGTCCTGTATTCATGTGACCCCCAAAGAACAAGTATTAATGTCATCAATGTCCCTGCTTTAGTTTATGTGTAACTGTAATGTACCAATGTGAGCTGCGAAGAATGGTCATTAAAAATGCCAATGGAACATTCCTTTCTTTATTTTTGAAAATCTGGCACCTCTAGAGAGAAGTGGCTATCAACACTGTGCAAAGCCACTTATCCAGCTGCTGGTTTCACATTGTTTATTAAATGCTTTAACCATTTGGTGAAAATTGGCTCTCGCATCCTAACCAATGAGTGACATTTGATAAAAGAATCTGTTGGAGTCCATTTCTTGAAATTTTCGTCTATATTATTTCTAGAAAATATTACAAAAAGTAAGACGAAATGGCCAGTTAGTCTCATATTTGTCACAACAGTCTTAAAGAAGATTGAAAAATGAGTTCACTTTCCCTGAAATGATGCTTTGGCCCTGGCAATTCAGAGCTGTTCTGGCACTCAGAAAGTGAGCTCCAAGTGTCATTTTAGAAAGCTATTTTTTATCTACAAAACTTTCATTTTTGTTAAATATATTTGCAATTTTATTTTGTGATGGGAACTGAAATGCTAGATATCTAATCTGTATGGCTCTTAGACCACAATATCATTTAGAGGACCTAACATTCCAAATGTGCTAAGTACCATTTTAAAAATTTCATTTTTTCCTTCTATCGATGCTACGTCCATGAGAGCATACAGTACTAAAGGCAGGTGATCAAAAATCTTGTGTAGACACTTTAACAGCAACTAATGGATGGTGTAGGTGCAATCTCCATGGCGTTTATCAATCTGAAGGTGTCTCGTAATAAACAGTGAGTTTCAGCAACTAAATACACACCCGCACTATCATCTATTCTTATAATCGACACCCAGTTACAGCATTTTCCCACCTTATCTTATTGTTCTTGCCACTTCTGCTGTGTTGTGAATGTGTTTAGCCATGGAAGAAGAAAATGTGCTAAATGCCGTGCTTCTGTGAAGATTAGACATAAAATTGCTCATGTTAAAGACGCAGAATATACTACAACTTCCAGGAAAACAATTCCACAAAAATCAGGAGTACCAAAAGTAGATATTGTTCTTTCGAGGCCAAAAATTTTTTACCGTGAAAACCA
The DNA here is from genome assembly GCF_021461385.2 of Schistocerca piceifrons. Classification (NCBI taxonomy): domain Eukaryota; kingdom Metazoa; phylum Arthropoda; class Insecta; order Orthoptera; family Acrididae; genus Schistocerca; species Schistocerca piceifrons. Next base: position 823,919,793 of record NC_060149.1, on the reverse strand, counting down.
TCAAACCATTTTGCATGGTCACTTTTTATTCAGTTTGATAGGTAGATTCGATCTGACATATCAAATGTATGCTGATCATGCAAACACTTATTTTCGTGTTTGATAAAGTGATAACAGTGATGGTTAAGGGTGATTACATTTCCTTTACTTTGCTGTTCTACAATGAACCTGTACATGCTGTTATAATGATTTCCTTGGGAGAACTTTCAAGATGTGATGTACTGGGGGCAGGACGTTCAGGGAGAAATGCAAGGGAGTGGAACCCTGCAACAAGGGACAAGAGGTTCTGAGAACTGGCGAGAGGCTGCTCAGGTACAAGAAGAGGGGGGACATGTACACTGTTCACAGGAAAGCAGAGGGCTGACATGGGGGCAGTGGCGTCCACAGGCCAGAGTTTGTGACTGGAACAAAATGAACCAAGGTCGAAAACCACAGTAAAATAGACAAATTCCAGCTAGTAAATGATGCTCTTTGTGGCTGATATCCTGTTAGAGAAAGGTGTACAGCAAGGAATTTGGCGAAACAGATGGTGGCAGTCGGGACTGTGTCAAAACAACAGTCTGTGGGATAAACACCTCTTGGCCTTCCTAAAATACATGAAAACAAGACTCTGGAGAAGTTTAGCTTGCATGTGGCTGACAGGCTGTTGCAACAGGCTGACAGGTTGTTGCCAGGAAATGAAGCTATTTTTTCTTAATTCTTTTCCCACAACCAGAGAAAACGGTGCGAATGGATAAGGAGACCATTCATTCACGGCTGCAGTGTGATGACAGTTTGAAATAACGTTTGAGTTGACTTTTTCGAGAATATAGGATGGAAAACGAGTTAATTGGATCTGACGTTTTACCAGTGTTTGGTGGGAGATTTTTAACAACAAAACAATCACAATATTGTCAGAGAAAATTTCAACTTTTTAAGGAATGGGTGACCAAGTTCTCTTGGTGCAAATGCAGACAGGCTTCTCTCTAACCTCTAAAAATGGACACTTAACTTCTGGTTCTTGGAGACTTCACTCTTAGGTTTCAGTAACTTATCTTTAAGACTTCACTTCATGGATGCACAATGACAGACTTTTAAGGCAGTCCTTCTCAGCAGTGGAGAGTGATGAAGTCCAATGTTTGAATTCACAGCAGTGCACTCCTAGGGGCACATTTCATGGCAGCTGGCCATGCCATCAGTATTCTCCTCGCATTACATCGATAAGTATGGTGAGAGTAACTTGCACTTGGATAAACAGAACTTAGGGATCCAGCGTCATTTACGGTTCAGCCTTCCCATGTTTGAGAGCCCAGTTCCAATTGCAGGTGCAGCTATAGCTTCTCTTTCTAGTCACACAATCGTTATTGATGCATAAACAGGTTCCGATAAATTCATTAGGAAAAACAGCATATCCCCATTCCTCACACATTAACTTTGTCAACTGTTTGTTATATTTTCTCTCTTTCTTTTTATGAGGTATAATTGTGCATCAAGTAATTTCATATCATATCCTTTTCATCTTTTGTGCATATAAACTTTTGGACCACATTCAGTCACACAGATCATAATTTTGATTAAAGTAGTTAGCAAACTCTTTATCATGATCAATGTTTTTGAATAAAAGAATTTTAAACACCACATTTTAAGTTTCACTGCGTGGACTGAACACTTCTAAAGCGTTAATTCAATCCATTCTGCACATTTAATCCACCACTGATTCTTAATGGTGTATTTGTCTCTTAGTTAATTCCAACATATATTCTTCCACACACGAAGTTTCATCTAAATTGACGTTTCTACTGCCAGGCTCGAATTAAAATGGGAAATTCTACAATACGGTCAGGAAATTTAATTATTCAGTGATAAAGTTTCTTTAAATTTCTGAATATGTAGAGCCATGGTATATTTTAAGAACAATTCCTGCCATGAATAATTGGCATATGTCCTTAGTGGATTCTGTTCTACATCTTGTTGATTATCAGTGTCATTATTAGCAGTGTTGCAACTTTTGGAAGAGTTTCATATATCTAAGAGAAGCAGGAATAATGTGTGGAGAGTGTGACTTACAATAGGTTTGAGTTAACTGTTGTGTCTAGGTTAAATAGTTGTATGTGCAGACAACATTAGAAAGGGATGGCTTAACTAAGAAACTTCAATCATGGAAGAGCAATGATGTCTCGGCATGTAGGGCTCAGCGATGAGTTGACAAATCAGAATTCAGGCGACGTGTATAAAAAATTTCGAGAGCCTTGCAAGAAGACGGACGCAATTTACATCCAGCTAGATTTATGCAGTGAAAAAAGATGGGGCATTCTGCTTCTTGAGATCAATTTTTATGGCTAGTTTGCTCTACCTGCCGGAGGTATGGACACCTGGCGGTGGACTGCAGAAACTGCATCTGGTTGGCCAGATGCTATCAAAAACAGATGTAACAAAGGGAACTTGTGACGCAGGAAATACGTAAGGTAGGTGCAGGCTCCTAATGAGCAGACCAGTGTCTATGGTAGAATCCCTGTAGATGCAGTTGCTGCCTACTTTGAAACAACAGCAGCTCAGCATCAACCTTTTACGGTGCAAAAAGCAAGAACACTGATAGAAGGATGTTGTTCAAAACTAAACAGAAGTGAACTATTGCCTACAGAAGAAACAAAACGCTGAAAGAGTGTGAAAAGATGTGCAGACCATGAATAGGTATGCACCACAAACTAGCGGTGTAAAACCCGGTTTTAGTGGCGCAGGTTTTGACGTTGACGACATCAGTGAGCTGGAAACAGACAAAGGTTGCACGACAGGTCGGATAAATATGTCGTGATGGAAGGACAAAATGGACTACAAGTTTTACATATAAGTGTGTAGATTCCAAGACTTTAGAGGAAATAGCAAACTGCAGCACCTGAAGGTCTGGCTTCAAAAAATGAACAATTAATTTCCACCCATATGCTCGACATGATGTTGACTAGATTTTGTGTGCAGTCAGCATGACACTGATGCATTAGAAAAACTCCATCCTATTATTCAGCAATGTTCGTCGGTTGTGGAATTTAGAGATAAGTTTCTACCGCTATTTTGGTCAAGCATGGAGAAGGATAAGAATAAATAGGAAATGAATGACTTCTGAGTTGTAAAAGACACGGATTTCTATAGAAAGGTCAAATTGTTGAACAAGCCAGAGAATAAGAACCTATGTCTTGACGAACCATTCCCTCCAACTAATATCATTTGGGTGTGCTATAACAAGTTTCCAGCGAAATTTAGATGGGCCTTAATAGGGTAAAAGAAAGATAACATGAGAGAATTCGAAGAGCAATTGGAGGAGATGTGGAGCCTACAGCGTAAAGAGAGGAAAGAAAGAAGGAGAGAGAGACACCGTGCCTATCGGTATGATCTGTGTAAATGGGAAAATAAGCAGTTTGCTCATGAAAACAATGAACAGAGTGAGCTCCATGGGGTGGGGTGAGGGGGGGGGGGGGGGTGGGGGTGTGCCATGAAGAAAAGAGTTGGAGAACCACAAGTAGTAGCAATGAAAGTGCTCAGTTTCGAACAGTAAGATTTGACTGGGACACATTGAATAGGCAGATTTTTACTAGGCATCTGGAATAAAACCTACATTGCTAACATATAAAATGGACCCAAGTTCTTTGTACCCAAAATTTAATAACCCACTGATACCTGTTAATAGGAAACATGACCGAGTTTATGCATACCTGAACTAAAATTGAATGGCTGTGCAGATAGTGGTAAACTTCAGTATAAAAGAGAGAACTTCCAACTGCAAAATAAAAACGTCTACTTTAAGACTATAGCTTAACTTGACTTTCCAATTAATGAGTGTAAAAATATTATTTGCTTCAAAATCATAAATCTTTCGCTACAAATTTCAAATTTATTAGCACTTCATCAGATTCAAAATAGCAGATTCCTGAATCTTCACGAAATAAGTGATGGATGTGGCTGCAGAGTGCACCATCAAGCTGTCAAATACAGCCCTACCCTCAAATTAATAGCAACCCAGAATTTAGACATTTTACCCTATCATGCACCAAAGATTTATATATAATTAACCAAACAAATACTTTTCTTTGAAATTAGAGAAAAATAATGCACCTATCCAGTATGCGATCCTTATTGGACAGAATTGATGGAGGACATTGAGAAAGTCAAGAGAAGGGTATTTCGTTTTGAATTATCACGATATAGGCGAGAGAGAGAGTCACAGATAACGATTTGGTGCCATAATGTGACAGCCAGTGTGAACTGACCTTTGGATTTGACTTTTCCACTGAACATGTTATTTAACGAAAATTGTTTCATTGACTTATGTTCTTATCTATATCGGATGTGTGCTGTTATCCTTAAACCCAAAGAGTTGTTCGCTTTCAGGTATCTGACCTCTCTTGTGGAAGAACACTCAGTGGAAAACATATCCAAGTCTTAGTGGAACATTTGTAATTTGTCCAGAAAATTAAGAGCAAAGTAGTAAAACAAAGTAAATTCATAGCTAAAATAAAACGCAGAATAATAAAATACATAATATGAAGCTACAAAATAACAAAATCCAGTACTAGAATGAACGAGCGTCGTGAAACTTCATTAACTTTCGAATGGGAGATTTACCGTTCTGTTCCGCCAAGTGTGAATCAGCCTTCATATAGGCTATTTGAAATTCAACAAATAAGAAAGTGATTTTTCTGAATTTATGAGAACAGTTGTTGCAATTTCACATAATAACCCGATGATACAACCAAAAAATTAAGATCTGAAAATAATTTACATATTTAATTTTCGCTGCGCACGTATCGATGCTGTGTGTTGCACCAGTGTAAAATTACCGACTCCATATTGAAAGGAATAACTTTGGTTGTTCCGTATCTAAACAATCTTTGGCAATTGATTGTACTATTTTTGTGATTGTATTTTTTTGAAAGTGAGATGGAAAACAGTAGCGTACAACCCTCGCGTTGTAGGAAATTCTCAGCCGTAAGAGAATGACTGTGACTGTGCAGCGGGGAAGGAGCCTGTTTCACGATGTGTTGTGCTGTGCTTTAATTTCGTGTGGTTAGTTTTAAGCTATGGCTTCAGATGAAGCAGACAGTTACCCGTTACATGAATGTGTGTTCCGCGGAGATGTTAGGAAATTGTCGGCGCTCTTACGGACCCATGATCTGGCAAAAAAGGATAAACATGGTATGGTTTCCTGATGATATGTTTCTTAGTTTTTATGACTTGTTTCACGCTGTCTCTTCTCCGCAAACTTTGTGTGTGTTGTGTACAAGTATTTCCCACAATTATACAAGTTTTGTATGGATGATTAACTTTGAGGTGAGTGAGTAATAATTAAGTGCTAATCGCAATTGTTCTGAACATTATATAGTGATATTTGGAGGCCGATAAACACTTGAAGTCGCCCCCGATAAAAATCGGAATGTAAGTACATTGCGAGCAAGTCGTCGTTTGCAGAACTACACAGTACACTTATGTTAGTAGCAAGTGAGCAGTTTGCTATTTAATTTGTGCATAGCATAAGCTTGTATATCTTGCTTCAGGGTAACAGGTACAGGAGATGATAAAAAAAATTGCCTGAACTGCACTATGGAACACACGAACAAATTCTCACAAAGGCTCATAACTTCTTTATGTAGATGAATCGCAGACATTTACGAAATATGCTTAGTAAATTAGATTTATATTGTAATTTGGTCTTTAGCCGCGCTGCCGTGGCACTGCTGCCGTCTACATCAGTATCGAGAGCTTGTGCATCGCACATTAAAGTATGTTTTCCTGTTACATTTTAAAATCTTATTGACATTATCACTTCACGTGTGGATCTTACCTTTTAGGACTACAGCATTCATGTATATCTTTATTGTAATTGAGGATGGTTGATGGAATTTTGATTAAGATGCTGGACTCTTGTTTTGAGAACTGAGTTGAGATTTCCATCCAACCATTCCAAATTAGATTTCCCATGGCGCTCCCAAATCACTGCAGGTTAATGCCAGCGTTAAAAACCGTGTCGCCCAGTGCTTGGTCATGTGGAACTTGTGACCAACCTCTAATTATGTCGTTTTGGACAGGGTGTTAAACCACAATCTTAATCGCTTTTGATGTAGTTTGTAATAATTTGATCATTGTTTGTGTTACCTGAAAATATAAGTAACATAGAAACACGTAGGCCAATTTTTTATGGTAAAAACATAAATAAAAATAGTCCAAAACAAATGTCAGGGGAAATATTTTTATTTTTTACTATATTCTGAAACAATCTTTACATTTTCTGTGTTAAAAAGTTTACAGCAATAAACTAGGATGTAAAGATGAGGCTATAGTCTGTGACCAATTTGTTAACTAATGGGCCTAACTCCACGATAAAATCCGGGAACTGTGCAGTGCTTTTATTCAACACGTACTTAATAATATGAGTGTGGGATCATAAGGTGCCAGTATTGGGATGAGATGGTGTTTAGCACAATGACCCCAGCCATGATCAGTGCTGTGAAAAGCAGAGGCATCCACTGAAATATTTAAACAGTACATTTAATTTTATTTGCAATGAGTGGGTAATATTAGCAGTTTTCTACAGCTCAAATGAAAAATATAAAAGAAATAAGAAACTCACAGACTGTACCATTGTGAAGACTGTTTAATGGAAAATCTGTATTGGCAGTGTGTTATTGGGCTACACATTTTAAATTTATTGGGTGTAACACCATCTATATTACTATCAAACATATAAAAGACAATGTGCGAATATTCTTTAGAATGTGCAGTGCAAAGTGTATGACAGAAATTCTTAAAACAGTTGTTATTGGGCCTCCTGTTTAACTTGATAGTGAGTAAAGTAAATATCTGAATAAGGACCTATCACCTCCCTACAAGCAGTGAAGAACTGATTTAGAATATAGTCTATAAGTAGGAAGATCTTCAGAGTAGGTACCTCTGTATGTGAAATTCATGGGCACTAAGAACTTTCTTTGTGGGTATCCAATGCCCCTTTACTGTTTCTCTGCCCTTCATGTTTAATCGGGTTTTTATTAATTGGATCTTCATTTATCACTACTTTGTTAATCTGCAGTTACTTGCAAGGTGTTTCAAACCTATAGGATCAAACATTTATAGTTAGTAGAGGATTATAAAACGTGTACTTGGAGATGAAAAACCAGTGGTTGAAAATGAATATTTCAAGAGAGACAAAGCTTTGAATGAGTAATGCATGTAAATCACGCATTTGCAAACTGCTAATGTTTTTGCATCGGCATTGAGATGACAAGTGAAAAAACAAAGAGCATTGTTGGTAATGGATTTTTGGCAGATTGTTTTTAAATAGCAACCTACAATAAGCCGTTTCCAGAAAAGGTGGTGCATGAAACAACAAAACTGTATAGAAACTAGTTTGTAATGTTGTAGCTATTAGTTTTATTGTACAGCAGATATAAGGGATATTTGAATGTTTGGGTCTGTATTTGTATGTGTTACTGATGTTTTTACGGAGTTTGACAGTTTTTACTTGGCATACTGTTATAAAAGTGTAAGTTGTTTATACCAATAAAATAACTACTTATTCATTTCTGACTGTTAGTTGCATATCTCATAATACTTAGTTCAGCATCATCTGCTAGCTGTATAATTTTGATCCTTAAGGTTTGAGTCGACGTGTATATGGTAGTAAGTATGGATGTGCAGGATATTGGTAAAAGTTACATAGTGGACCCTCTTTGCATTTTTTATAGTTTATGTGCATGAAGTGTATCAGAATACCCATAGGAGACTTGTCCATTGTCTGATATATGTTCTCTGAATTTATGATGAAAAATGCGTTAAATGTGGCACAAATGTAAATATTGGGCTACAATACAGGCCAGTCTCTTACCACAGCCATTACTGGAAATTCATGTTCACTGGCTTTGCCAGTGCAACCAAATCATCTTTCATCCTAACCTAGACCTCTGGCCTAAGCTACAGATCAGTGTTTCATCACTATCAAGAATTCAGGGGTCTGGGGAAGGTATTTCCAATACCACACTCTAGCTGGGGTATCGGTAACTTAAAAATGTATTGTGCTCTATGCTGTGTATATAGTTCCAAAATGTATGTGAGTAATGGAACAAGTAAAAGTAACAAGTCACTGCATAATTGAGCCATTGAATCGTCATTTGGCACATAAACAAGACTGAAAGCATTGCTAAGACTGCAGATGATGTCTTCGATGGCCACATTGCCCTGTCTGGGACAGTGTTTGTTGTTACCTTTACATTTCTCATTATTTATATCCCACCAAGAACTTTCTATCTTTAAATGGAGCCATGTGTTACACAGTGGTAATACACTGGACGGCAGTTAAAATCCCCATCCAGCTATCCAGAGTTAGTTTTTCCATGATTTCCCTAAATCTCATATGGCAAATGCTGCTTCTTTGAGAGAGCATAGCCAGTATCTCCCCCCCACCCCCACCCCCACCCAACAACACACCCACCCACCAACCCTCCAAGTGTGGCTCTTTCTCTAATGATCTTGTCAATGAAATGTAAACCCCTACTCTTCTTTCATCCTCTTATCATAATTCTGTGATCTTACATTGCTGAAGTGTGAACCAGTGGTATGAGATGTAGGAAATAATTCCACATTCTTTAATATGAAGTTAGTAATTATGTTACTGCATTGAAAGTCTACAAGAATTTAGTTTTACTTCTATGTAGGTGAAACATGACAACCTAAGATTTTATTACCCATATAAATTATTTTTAGCCTTTGCATTTGTTCTTAAAAGATTCATCGTCTTTGGTGATTGCCATTTTTAACTGCCCTGCTTATGTTTATACTGATCCATATCATATGTTGTATTCCTATAAGTATTAGGAAATAAAAGAACTTTCTTTTTTTTTTTCAGGAAATACTCCACTCCATTTGGCAGTGATGCTGGGCAGAAAAGGTATGTACATTTTCCAGTAGGCTGCTTTGAACTATTTGTAATTTTAGTCACTAAAGTAACAAGCAACTGCACTTTGTGTATGTGCATAAGTATCAGGCTATTGTGGGTACAAGCAGCTTAATTTGAAGTCCTCTCTCACTTTTTACTGACAATTTAACAGTTTTATAATGGAATGTTCATGAAAAACTGTTTGGGCACTTGACCTCAAAGTACTTAACATTTTCCTAAAATGTTAAAAAGAAATGGAAATGGTGTAAATGAAAAAAAAATTAATCAAAAATATAGAAGTTCTTTACCATTTATTTTATATTTGTATTGTGTTGGCAATTTTATATTAGTTTCTAGTGTCAGATTTAGGTTGCAATTATCTTTCAGAGCATTCTGGAAAATAAAGGAGATTTATTTGTTTATCTAAAGAGTGTGAGTTGTTTTCCTACAACTTTTGACTAATGGTAACAGTGTTACATGGTATCTGTGTATTCCATTGCAGTATCTTGCTAATGACTCTTAAGGCGTATTTTAGAGTGCTCATGATCACTAAGTGTTAAAGCATATTCTTATCACGTAGTCAGTGGTAGAAAATTATAGAAGTATGTGACAGCTGTGAGAATCATTTTTCAACTAATCACTGACCATTTATGTAGCAGTATAATATCTCTTGCATTTTCAGACATATGAGCAGTATTGAAATTTAAATGTCAGTGAGAATAGCTCTCGCAGATCTGTGGCCTGACATGTTGTCCTTCAAATGTATTAACTGCATGCTTCCACATAGTGAAGGATATTGTATTGCTGTATAAGACTGAGATGCAAGTCACACATATTTGTGGAATGTGCATTACAACTAAAGTCTGTTGCTAAACATTTTCAGTTCATATCTGTAATGTTATTGATACATAGTAATTGTGCTAGCCACTCTCCTGTTACTGGGTAAAATTCACCATGTACTGCTCCTTCTGTGACAAAGTAGGTGGAGGAGGAGATGAATCTAGTTTTAAAATTTCAGAAATTTAGTATATTGCAAAATATGAGATGTGATATTGGTATCATAAAGACTACGGGAATAATTTTGAGGAAATTAATGATAATTATGAGGCAGTAAATATGTGAACAAGCAAAAATAGAAAGCTCATGCTTTCCCCACACTAATTTCTTTTTAGTGCAATGTCTTTTGATTAACTGGCCTATGTGGGACCGGATCTCAGACCGGATAAAGAAATGGCTGGTTAATCAAAAAATTTTACCTAACTCACAAAAGAATTTATTTATTTAGCTGAAAGTTGAAGTTTAATACTGCATTATTATTATTATTATTATTATTATTATTATTATTATTAGTATTATTATTCCTATTTCCATATCAAGAACTTCAGATTAAAAGATTGCACATTCACGTAATGACAAACCACAAACTATCCAGACTAAAGAATCAAATTTTCAGTAGAGGTCTGATTTCTGCAGTCTGAGTCGCTTTTTCATTAGCTTTGAATAAATCATTCTTAGTACAGGATTTGTAGAGCTTCGTGCAGACATGAAGCTGGTGGTTGCTTGCTGTTCCTCAACATTCACAATGTGGGTTCGTGGTGATTTATCGATAATGCTTTGTGTTCTGTTCATACTGAATAATGCCACTCCTGCATCTCATGTATGCTACAAATTTCACATTAATATTGTTGGTTTGTCCTACAAGCATTGTACTTCATCTGAGTTGTATGTGGCAAGATTTAGCTTTCTACCCATTGGAAAGTTTCAGTCTTCCAATGTGTTCTTCCAACTAAGGGTTTCGACTGTCATTTTCCTCTTGTTTTTCTTCTCAAGCTCTGCCAGTGTCTGATTTCTGGCAGTGTTATGTCCATAATATGGTACATAATTTTGATGAATTGGTCATGGATTTTATATTCAGGTAAGCTTTCTCAATCAGAGCTGTTTCAATCTGTCTGGCATGAGCTAATCCTTAAAGAATGGTGCTGCATTTGCTGCTGTGGAGAAACACAGAGCAAGGACTGACGTGTAACTAACATGTGGGTCCACATTAGATAATAAATGTGAGGCATGAATTGGTTTGGTAATTGGTTTGACAGGAACTGAGAGATTTGACGTAGTAGAAAATGCAGGAATTAATAACCAGGAGGAGCCCGGTTAAAATATTGGATTACCCCTCTTTATTGAAGGTTTCTATAGTTTGCCAAAATCACTTTGGAAGGATATGTTCATTTACAGCATTGGTGGTAAATGTCTGGAATGTGTTGCATTGTTTAAATGTTTGTGTGGTAACCCTATGAAGCAAGTAGTATGCTTTTGCTAGAACATGTGAGACCAGTATTAGGAAAAGCTAAAAGAATACTAAGAATTTTTGAGAGAACTGCAGGAAAGTGCAATACTTCTATTAGAGAAACTACTTGTAACACTAAATCAACCTGTTCTTGAGTATTGTTCCAATCTCTGGGGGGTCATTGTGATATTAAATAAAGCCTTAGAAGCACGGTTAGGATCATTAACAGTTTGGTTGGTGTGGCCCAGAGGTGGTCTAAACTACAGATCCATAGGTCATCAGTTCAATCTCTGGTCAGAACTAGGACATTTTATCTGTCATTTATCACTTCTTTCACCTCTGGCAATGTTTGTTAACGTGAAAATATCTTGTACCATGGTTCAGAGTCTACATTAAAGTGTAGGTCCCAGTATAACTGGCTGGTTAAGTCAGCCTAAAGGCCAAAGGAAGGCAAGGTCATACCGGCTCCAACATCCATGCTAGTGAAGCACTGTAGTATTGAAACCAATCTTTTTTGTAGCTCATATTTAAAGGTAAATGTTAGACAGATGCTATAGAAGTCTGTTAATGGGACTTGGTGGAAGAAAGATTATATTGTTTTCTATCACACTTGATAAGGGAGGGAATATGAGGTGAAGATGACTAGTGTAAGAAAAAGCAGATTAGAAATACGTATGGAGACATACACGTGGCAGGCAAATTTTAAAAATCATGCCAGTTTTGTTGTACATGTTTTCTTTTTCCTTTTTTTTAATCAGTGTTGGGAACACTAATTGTGAGGTGTGAAAGAAATGCAAAATGATATATCAACAGTTGGTTTTAACTAGCCAATAAAAGCACAGCAGGCATATGACATGTTTTGTTGAAATAAATATAATTTTACCTTTCATGTTCTTACCTGACTGCAACATGAGATGCTATTGCCTAATTTCTTGTAAACCAGGAGAATGTGAAGAGAGACTTCGATGGTCCAGAGCCCTGGAATACTGAGAAATAGAAACATGTAACTTGGTCTGACGAGTCTACTTTTACACAGTTTCCTTCTACAGGACTTGTTCCCAAAAGTAGAACATCAGGAAAAGTATATAACGCAGTCTATGTTCTTCCAACTGTGAAGCACTGTGGATATTTTGTAACAGTTTAGGTAAGTAATTCAGTAGTTTCCAGTGGATTTTATGGTCAGGATGAAAGAAAGTGTTACCTCATAGTCAATGAAACCGTTTTAGTTCATCATATTCATTTAGTTGTGCAGATAATCTTTACAGCAGAGATTTGCATATCCCTACTCACAGCCATTGATGATGTACATGCATCAATACACAAGATTATTTAGGCTTCATTATATCAGGTGAATTTTCATCTTATTTTACCCAACCCCAGTGGAAAGTCAGCTCATGAATGGAGACAGTGTATTAAAAATGCAATAATAATTGAATTCATGGTAATCATATGGACAGTTTATTGTTAATACTTAAAATAATGGAACTGTTAATTGGAAAGAAGTTTACCAGCTCATGTAGTGTAACACACATTGAACTAATCTGTGAGATGTGGAGGTGAGCCAGACCTAAATTGAATCCACGTGTCAGATTAATGATCATGAGTTGGTAATCTGGCCAGTCTGGGTGTGGTTTGTAGGCAGTTTCCCATGCATGTTTAGATGAATGCTGGGCTGTTCCACCCAGTCTGCCTCAGCAAATATGATAAACAAACAGTTGAAATATGAAAATTCAGAGACAGGTGGCACACACAGTTTCCATCCCTTAGGTTACCTTGATGGCTGTGGTACCAGGAGGGGTATAAATTTATCGTATTCTGTGGACCCCTTAGTAGATGGGATGCACGCTAGGAGAAGGAAGATGAGGAAGAAGTTAATAAATAAAGAAGTTTAGACACTGTAGTGGTGGTGAGGAGAAGAGGGACCTGGCATTAGTAGCATCACCCACTTTAATTAGCACAAATATAGCTGAGTATCATGGGGCATGGTGGAGAGATCTGTGTGCGCCATAGACTCCCAAGCTACAAAAATTGTGTAGAACATTAGAATAGTAAGCATATACAAAAGCAGGTGATGAAGCAATGTACAGTAGCAGGCAGAAGTGTACCACATGATGTGACAGTTAAGTGTCCTCCTACCAGTTCTGTTTGTTGTATGTTTTCTCAAAGTATTTCTTAAAATTTAACAAAGTTTTCACATTAATGTATATTTGGTGTTGGCTATTGTGTTATCATAGTATTCATTGTGTATGATAGAAAATATACCTAGTGTTGTACATAAAACAATATTTTTGTTGCTCATTTCTGTATTAATATTTCAAGAGAACACAGAAACAGAGTCTCCATGTGGAGCATGAGCCAGCATTACCATTTTGCTAAGGGTGGAAAACCATCCCAGCATTTGGCTTCAGCGATTTAGGAAAACAACTGAAACCTTAAATCTGGTAGGCTGAATGGAGATTTGAGTATTTGAACAGCTTTCCTGTCCTCCCATATACAAGTCCAGTGTCTTATTGTCTTGCTTACTATGTGCGCTGTGCTGCACAATGAAAACAGCCTATGACACACTTTTGTGTTGTTACTGGATTCATATGTCTCTGTAGTTCATTAACACTGCTTTATGGAGGTCACTGGTAAATCTATTACTGTATGATATAATGTTGCATGTTCTTAATAGAGGGTATGCCAGAGCAGTAGGTTTTTGAATTCCAATCAATATTTGAAAATTATTTCCTTGCTGTAATAAGGAGGAGGAACTGTATGATATTTTCCCTCAGTGATACTGTGTTTGTACGCATCAGTTACAAATATCAGCTTCCAAAATGCATGCAAAAATTTTTCGTGTCTGAGAATTATCATAATCAAAACAGAAAATCAAACTTCCCACAATGGAACTTGTCACCAGTCCACGTATAATTTGCTGTATTTGTGCACCCATTGCAACTTTAAGCATTAGCAGTTGAAAACTGTGTTCCCTCCAACATTTTTTGAGTCATAATATATAGCTCCAGGTGTGGTATTAAGCACCACAGGTAATCGTTAACAGTCATTAATATTAAGAAATGAGCAATCACAACCTTGGAGCAGTTGTAGATGAGACAGTCATATTCCTTGTCCCAGCATGTGACTTTTATAGTTATTAGATACAAAAACTGAAAAGGATGATTCCAGATATTTTTGTAGTGAAAAAATAGCCAGCATTTAGGCATTGCTTAGAAAAACTACCCTGGCTCTGATCTAAACTGGATCACTTGGAAAGCTGTAACTCATCTGTTCGGCATAATAGCCAGGAAGAAATTTCATACATGCAAGTGAGATTTTTCCAAGGAGGGAGAAAGATCATGCCTATGTTATGAAGAGTAGATTGTACAGTATCCCACAAACTGCTCTGGATGTCCTAATGCACATACGGTGGTTGACCTCATGAGTGCAAGGACATGTGGCCAAATTTTGGTCTAATGTTTTATAACTCTACTTCTTATTTTTAGTTTATTGTTTCTCATTTTATATGTATGTAAAATTGTTTTGAAATGTTCTGTACTTATTTTGTATGTAATTGCATGACATCATCTGTATGAATAAATACTGGTGCTAAATTCAGGCAAGGTACCTCATGACATAGTGCCCAGGGTATTCTCAATATGCTCTCACCAGAATAGGAAACATTTCTTTTTGACTTACTCACTTGTCAGCCATGTAGCCAACCAGAAACTCATGCTCTCTCATCTCTAAGCAGCGTTTCTATTTCACCGTGCTTTTAAAAAAAAAAAAAATTGGGATGTTGTTCAGTGCCTATGGCAAATGCTCTCTGATGTCATAAACGGTGTCAAAACAGTATCCTTGCAGCACAGATATTAATTTTGTAATAAGAAAGTCATATGGAGTGAGGTTTGGAGAGTTGTGTGGCTGAGGAGGACAGTTGTCTACATTTTAGCAGGCATCGTCATGATGAAATAATCACAAATAATCTTGCTACAAGTGTGTTCTCTATTTTTGAATTTTCGCTTGAAACCTGTTCAACAATTTGCATAGTAATAATGCTTGAGTGTTTGATGTTTGACGTGAACAATTCCATTGACACTGATGACTGGACTTTTATCTCAGAGTCATAACTGTATTCTCATTCAAAGTGTTCCTGCTGCTCTGTAGTCAACAAATGAGGAATGAAGGCTGTTGAAAATCTATACCTTTCTGAGCAAGGTTGGCTGTTGGAAAGACACTGCACTGGTGGTTTGGATCTCGGTCTTACCATCCAAATTTTTTTCTTAATTCTCACCACATTACACAGTTGGGGTCCATTGTCTTCTGTAAGTTTTCTGTTAGTTATTGGTGACTTGTGTACCAGATCTGTGATTTAATTAATGTGAGAGCTGATTGCTGTGGTCTGAACCGTACCCAACTGAAAATCGTTTTCAAAGGATTGATGACCACATTTTAATTGGGAGAACACTTTGGTCCTTGCACACCACCTTCATATTATTGCTTCTAAAGCTCAAATTTGTCCATAAACATTTTCCTTGCTTTCAGCCGAAAAAAAAATTGCGTTTGTAGAAATTTCTTTCCTTAGGGCAACTATTTCATGTTATCTTTTATTAGAGCATGGGCAGCTGAATTTGTAGAAATTTCCTTCTTTATGACAACTACTTTATTTACTTCATTCTTAGAGGATGACTGGTTTCAAAATATATAATGGCGTAGTTTCTTATTGCTGCTTGAATGATGCAGGCTCATAGTAGAATATGTGGAAATGCATTGCAACAATTGCATTGGCAGCATTTATTTACCATCTAGATATTATTATGAACATAAATCTGAATTGCATCCTGATGTATGCAACGGGTGTAGGTGATTTGTACTCTTTCGGTTACAGTAAGCATAAAGTGATGCGCAGGTGAAATTAAGTTGTGTGTTTCAAAACCAGTCATGCTCTAAGAAACAAGTAAACAAAATATCTGTTGTAAACAAGATGTTGTCAATATGAAACAATGTGGTTACTTGAGGAGCTGTGGTAGATACAGTGCTTTAAATGGCAGTTTTTGATAGATGTCATTTGTGGCATCAGTTGCATTTTCTGCTACAAACTACTTCTTTTTCTGCCCAGCTATATACAGGGTGTATCAAAAAGGATGGCATAAACGTACACGGCTGAAAGTACACAATAATAGAAGCACAAATGTCAAGTAAACGTGGGCTCTAAAACGCATACCTTAAGAGCTATGAGATATTGTTGATTTTCAGTATTGTGAAACAAATCTCTTCTACTGAAAGCTCTTTGCTTTCCATATTTTGGGAAGTGCTAGTATGGCCCAAAACAAGAAAAAATGTCCAGTAAACATGTGCTCTACATTGCATACCTTGAAAGTTATGAGCACTTGTCCATTAGAAGAATTGTGTTCCAAAGTACCCAAGATGAACTGCTGTTGTAGCTGTTAAGATATGCATTTTAGAGCACATGTCAATATTAAACAATGTGGTTACTTGAAGAGCTGTGGTAGATACAATACATTGCTTTCAATGGCATGTTAGTGCTTCACTACTATAAAAGAAAAAGAAGAAGAAGAAGAACAGTTTGTGATAGACTTCATTTGTGATATTAGTTGTATTTTCTGTCATAAACTTCTTTTTTTCCTTCCCACCTATATACAGGGTGTATCAAAAAGGATGGAGCAAACTTACATGGCTGAAAGTACATGATAATAGAAGCACAAATGTCAATTAAACATGGGCTCTAAAATGCATACCTTAAGAGCTATGAGATGTTCTTTTCTTCTTGTTTTGGTCCAGACTACCAGTTCCCAAAATATGGAAAGCAAAGAGCTTGCAGTAGAAGAAATTTGTTTCACAATATTGAAAATCAAGAATATATTGTAGCTCTTAAGGTAGTGTTTTAGAGCCCATGTTTGCTTGACATTAGTGCTTCTATTATCATGTACTTTCAGCCATTTAAGTTTGCGCCATCCCTTTTGATACACCCTTTGTATTAAGTGTTACAGACAGGATTTGCTGCTCAAGCGGCATATGTTAAAATCAGTGTTTCCCAAAATGTTCTGTGGAACTCGGGTGTGCAACAAGTTCTGAGAAACACTGTTAATAATGTGGTGTTCTTTTTTTCTAACATTTTGATGATACTATTTTTTTGTTTTATTATGATTTCTGTGTTATTAGTTGTGATTTAAAATTGAAATAAGCACTGAATAAAATAAGTTTCCCTCATTTTTAAGTATTAATAAAAGTGAACAAAGTGTTCCATCAAAGTGCCCAAATTCTCAAAGTGTTCCACCAGAAGAAAAGTTTTCAAACCTCTGGTCTAAATGTCCATGTATGGGCTGTGGACAGCATGGCTTCTGTGAAGAAAATGGAAGATCCGTGTTTAACCGCCCATTGACACCAAGGTCAATAGAGATGGAGTACCAGGTGTACCGGTATGAAATGAGCGTTAAGATACAAATGTGTCAATAGGGAACATTTGTTGTGAACGAGCCTTAATTTTTTATTTTTTTTGTTTGGTTGGTATGATATCTGTCAAAGATATTTAGTATACATCAAGTCATGGAACAAACATCATCATATGTTTTCATCGTGTTAACAATGTCGAATTTTGTACCAGAAAGTGATGATTTGCGGAAAGCATTAATTTTTTGGTTTTATTTGAAAAAAAGTGGTGCAGAGTTGCATCAAATGCTTGTCGATGCGTATGGTGATCGTGCTCTATCAGAAGCAACGTGCGAAAGATGGTTTCAACGGTTCAGAAATAATGATTTTGATGTAAGAAATGAAGAATGTGGAAAACCACCAAAAAGTTCGAAGACGCCGAATTGCAAGCAATATTGGATGAAGATGATACTTTGAGACAGAAGCAAATGGCAGCAATGCTAAATGTTGCACAACAAACAATTTCTGATTGTTTGAGAGCTATGGGAAAGATCCAAAAGTGTGGAAAATGGGTGCCTCATGAATTGAATGAAAGACGGATGAAATACTGAAAAACCATTTGTCAAATTTTGCTTCAAAGACATGAAAGAAAATGAATTTTGCATCGAATTGTTACTGGCAATGAAAAATGGATTTATTTGAAGAATCCTAAATGCGAAAAATCATGGGTTAATCCGGGACAGCCATCAACATCGACTGCAAAACTAGATCGATTCGGCAAGAAGACAGTGCTCTGTGTTTGGTGGGATCAGAAAGGTGTGGTGTATCATGAGCTTCTAAAACCTGGTGAAACTGTGAATACTAATCGCTACAGACAACAAATTATCAATTTGAACCATGCATTGATTGAAAAAAGACCAGAATGGGCCAGAAGACATGGCAAAGTAATTTTTTTACACGACAATGCACCTGCACATGAAGCTAAATTGGTTCAGGATACAATCAAAACACTTGGCTGGGAGCTGCTACCCCATCCGACGTATTCACCAGACTTTGCCCCTTCCGACTACCATTTGTTTTCATCAATGGGACATGCATTGGCTGAGGAACACTTCGATTCCTACGAAGAAGTCGAAAATCGGGTGTCTGGTTTGCTTCAGAGGCGAACATTTCTATTGGCGTGGTTTTCACAAATTTCCATAAAGGTGGTCAAAATGTATAGAAAGCAATGGTCAGTACTTTGAATAAAATGTTTTTACTTTTCAATTCAAAATTAGTGTTTCATTTTCACAAAAAATGCTCATTTCATATCGGTACACCTGGTACATACTTGGATTTGGAGAAGAAATTCTGCCATTCCGTTTTCAAAGGAACCATCCTGGCATTTGTTTAAGTAATTTAGAGAAACCAAGGAAAACATAAATCTGAACTACCAAATGGGCATATGAGCTGCCATCAACCTAGAAAGAATCCACTGTCTTATCACTGCACCACACCCTGCTTGTTCCTGCCTGCTGCAAGCTCGCCCTGTAGCTGCTCAATGACTTTGACTGTAATGTCTAACTGAATCTTTAGTTTGTTGCTTTCTGTGACCTCAGCCCAATAGAACAACTGTTTCCAGTAATGGGAAAGAGGAAATTGATAAGTGAGCAATGTGATGTTCATTGTGCACGATTCTCGATGATGAATCCTAAGCCGGATTATCCATAACTTTGAAAACAAGAGACTTGTTCATGACATGGCACAAATACCTGTCACAGAAAGATGGTACATTTCGGAATTTTAGTTGTACCGATGTGTGTGATAACTGGAAGTACAGCATCTTCTGTTTAATGTTCTCTCATTTCTTAGCCGGAGTGGTGGTTGGTGATTTTTGTGTGTGTGGGGGGGGGGGGGGGGGGGCGGAACCAACAACACTTGAGAGGCCTTCATAAACTTAATACAATTTGGTTATAAAAGAAAAGAAAAAAACCTCAGAATTGTTGAAATGATCATCAGAAGAACTGGGAAAATTCTCAACACAATTCTAAACAGAATCAAATTGAATCTGTTTCAGTGTTTGAATAAGATGTAATGACTAAAATGGTGTTTCATATTTTATATTTAAATAAATACACCATAAACTGATAAGAAGATGATCTTTGAAGATATGATCAAATAAATCCACAAGCATGTCCAGGAATAAAAATTTAGTTTTCTTTGAAACAAAGCGCTATCAATTGCAAGAACTTGGTTTCTTCTTGTTGTCTGTGTTTTGTTATCTCTTTCTGTTTGATTTATTTGTAAACGAGGTGCTGGGAAGCGATTCTGGTTGGGTATCAACTTATTGTCTGTTGTGTAAAATGAAGCTAGTTTGAATATGCTTTGAGGTATGTGTGTGTCTTCCTCCTCCTCCCCTTTTTCCCCCTTTCCCCACTCTTTACCATCCAAACGCACATTTGCAGCTGTAAACACTGAAATTAGTATTTGACAAACCATTTAATATACTGTATACCACACTTCATGTTACCCCATCGAGGATATGTGCAAATGGATGAGTGAAAGTGCCTATCAAGACAAAATCCTAGTGTTCAATTCTCCATCTCTTACACAAGAGGACACAAAAATTCAGTTTTCTTAATCAGTCAAACATGTAAATAGCTGGACAGTATTTTCCTACATGTTCATTATGTCTTAGCAGACCATGGAGTACACATACATCTATGTAATTACTCTGCTAATCAGAATAAATTGCCTGGCGGAGGTTGTCAATGAACCACCTTCAAGCTGTCTCTCTATGGGCCCTCTATTTTTCCTTGGGGAATGCCAGATACTACTTCTATTTTTCTCGATGACTTTCTGTCCATCACTATGAACTGTGCCCCCCTGTGGATCCGGGGGTTAGAATAGGCCTGTGGAATTCCTGCCTGTCATAAGAGGCAACTAAAAGGAGTCTCTCACGTTTCAGCCTTTATGTGATAGTCCCCTGTAGGGTTTGACCTCCATTTTTCAAAATTTTTCTGAAGAGTGAGCCAATTGGGGAAGGGCGCCTTACATGGTGCATTGTGTCCATCGTGCATTGAGATCCTTAGCCCGTTTTCTCATTGTTGCATTGCAATCCCGCTCACTCTCCGTCTCTTGGGCGAGGATACATTCCTGGGTGCAGTTTTCACAATCCACTATGCTGTGTCGCTTTCTGCACCGACAACGACCATGGACTGCTTTGCACCTGATATCCAGCACGGTAGCCAGTCCGTTGTGGTGGGGTCGCCATATACCCTGTTGGTTGTAGCCCCCGAAACAACACGGGAATCGCTCTGCTGATGCCTGCGCTGTTAACTTCCCATGTATGCCAAGAAGTAGATGCCTATCTCCCTGGGGCGTTGCTATTCCCGGCAATGGCTGTCCTGCCAGGTGGCCGTGCTGCAGCTGGGTGGCACCCGTGGGGAGGGTCCTTGGTCGCAGTGGGTGGCATCAGGGCGGATGACATGCAATGAAGCGTGGCACATCCTCTCTTGCTGGTGGCCAGCCGCCAGCAGTCTTCCAGGGCTCAATTTAATGCAAAGACGTATGACCCCAAATCGTTTCCCACTCTAGCCACACCATGGCAGGAATGAAAGGCTAAGAATTTCAGTGAAGCTTATTTGCCCCGGTACCTAGTATGTGCAAGAGCTGATGGGGAATCCTTTATGTCCATGAAGCCTCAGTTCTTTGTACAGCATTTAGAGGACAAGTTTGGGGAGGTGGAGGACTTGTCCAAAACGCACTCTGGGTCACTTTCGATAAAAACAGCATCCTCTGCCCTGTTATGGGCATTACTCGCTTGTGACAAGTTGGAGGATGTTTCTGTCAGTGTCACACCCCATGAAAGCTTAAATATGGTCTAGGGTATTATATTCCACAGGGACCTTCTTTAGCAGTCTGATGACGAGCTGCATGCCAATTTAGAGCAGTGAGGTGTTCATTTCATCTGGCACATTCATTGGCATCCGAGGGATAATCAGGTTGCCACCGGTGCCTTCGTCGTGGCCTTCGAGGGTGATACATTGCCTGAGGAGGTCAAGGTAATGGTCTACTGCTGTGATGTCAAGCCCAATGTCCCTCCCCCGATGCGGTGCTTTAAGTGCTGGAAGTTCGGCCATATGTCTTCCTGCTGTACTTCCAGTCTCACATGTTGAGATTGTTTATGCCCATCACATCCCAATACTCCATGTGCCCCACCTCCCATCTGTGTCAACTGTGGAGAGCATCATTCATCTTGCTCGCCAGACTGCAGGATTTTACAGAAACAGCGGGAAATCATGGAATATAAGACCCTGGACCGACTGACCTACACTGAGGCTAAGACTCCATCCTCTGCGAATGACTTCCTCTTATGCCACCACTAGAACAACAGTGATAGTGCCATAATTTCAGCGAATTCCAGTCGGTTCCCCGAGCCATAAGACTACACATGCCCCCTTGACCGTGGGGGGCACTACTGTCCCTGTTGCTCCTGCACCACCTACTTCGGGAGAAACACCCCCCGACCCATTGGAGACGTCTGTCCCCACTTCTAAGTCAGAGAAGCGTCCAACTTCTTCGGCTCCTCTTGCTCGGAAGGGGTCCCTTGGGTCCTTCCCCCCTCCCTTCCCAGGTTTCCACCAGTGAGAAAGATGACACCAGCCAGTGGCATAAGTGCCCACAAGCAGCTGGTCATAGGGCTTCATGATCCTCCTCAGTCCCGGAGACTGAATCAGTGAAGCCCTCCCAGCCAGTGAAACCCAAGGAACAGCGAGAAAAGTCCAAGACGAAGACCAAGGAACTTGCAGTGGCTCCCACCCCACCTCAACCTACAAGCTCTGTGTCTGAGGATGGGGTGGATATTCTGGTGTCCACTGAGGACCTAGATCTCGCCGGACCCTCAGACACCATGGAAGTCGATAGCACGGGTACTCAGTTGGTGGCAGCAGCTGATCCAGTGGGGTAATCTGCCTCCTCGGTTCGTTCACGCCTTTTTCTGCCCCCAACAATGTCATCCTCCAGTGGAATTGCAGTGGTTTTCTCCACCACCTTGCTGAGCTCTGACAACTTCTCAGCCTTCACCCTTTCTTCTGCATTGCTCTCCAGAAAACTTGGTTTCCGGCAATGCGAACCCCCGCCCTCTGTGGCTATTGGGGTTAATATAAGAATCGAGCAGCTTATGAGAGGGTGTGTGGTGGAGTCTGTGTCTTCGTCCTTAACTCTCTTTACAGTGAGTGTGTCCCTCTTCAAACACCTTTAGAGGCTGTCACTGTTCGGGTCTGGACGCCTCAGGCTGTTACTGTCTGCAGTCTCTATCTTCCACCAGGTGGTGATGTCCCGCAGCATGTATTGGCTGTGCTGATTGCCCAATTGCCGCCACCTTTTCTGTTATTGGGCGACTTTAATGCTCATAACCCTTTGTGGGGTGGATTGGTGGCAACAGGCCGAGGCACTGTCATTGAGCAAGTGTTGGCACAGTTCGACCTTCCTCTTTTAAATAATGGTGCCTCCACACATTTCAGTGTGGTGCATGGCACGTACTCAGCCACCGACTTTATGGTCTGCAGCCCTTACCTTCTACCATTTGTCCAATGGAGTGTGCATGATTACTTGTGCGGTAGTGACCACTTTCCAATCTTTCTGTCACTGCCACTCGTCACTCACATGGGCACCTCCCAAGATGGACTTTGAATAAGGCCGACTGGGACTCGTTTGCCTCCATTGCCACTCTTGAGCCTCTTTCTCATGGCGCCATTGATGTGGTGGTTCACACGATCACCACTAACATCATTTCTGCCGTGGAATCTGCAATTCCCCGTTCTTCCGTGACCCCTTGGTGGAGGACTGTGCCTTGGTAGCCACCAGAATTTGCTGAGGATCATTGGAGCACCTCATTACCTTTAAACTGCTCCGTGCCCGAGCCCAACACCTTATTCGCCTACGGAAGCAGGAGTGCTGGGAATAGTATGTCTCCACCATTGGCACCCGTACCTCTCCATCTTAGGTTTGGTGCAAGATTAGGCGACACACTGGGTATCAGACATCGGTCAGTGTACCTGGACTTTCACTGACTGGAGCAGTCTGTACGTAATCAGAAACAATTGCAGAACTCTTAGCAGACCATTATGCTCAGAGCTCTACTTCTACGAATTACCCACTGGCCTTCTGCTCCCTGAAGAGCGGTTGGAAAGTCGAAGCCTTTCAGTCCATACCAGCGACATCTCCTCGACCCTTTCAACTGTATCTGGGTTGAGGGTGAGTTCCCCTCTCAATGACAGGAAAGCATTATCGTCCCAATGTTGAAGCCTGGCAAGAACCCTCCAGAGGTGGACAGCTACCACCTCATTAGCCTCACCAACGTTATGTGCAAGTTTCTCGAACACTTGGTGAGCTGGAGGTTGCATTGGCTACTTGAGTCTCGGGGCCTTCTGGCGGCTGGGTCCCAGGGTGTGTTCCGTAAGGGCTATTCTGTCACCGATAATCTGGTCTGCCTGGAGTCTGCCATCTGCACAGAATTTGCGTGCTGTCAGCCACCTGGTTGCCGTCTTTTTTGACATGCAGAAGGTGTATGATACGATGTGGCGTCATCACATCGTCACCACGCTTCATGGGTGGGGTCTTAGGGGCCTGTGCCTGCTTTTTATTCAAATTTTCTTTCGCTTCATTCCTTCCACGTGTAAGTTGGTTTCTCCCATAGTTCCTCCGAAGTCCAGGAGAATGAGGTCCCGCAAGGCTCTGTCTTGAGTGTCTGCCTCTAGCTGCAGCTGTGGGAACGTCGGTATAGGCTTCTTTGTATGCTAATGACTTTTGCCTGTAGTATAGCTCCACTGGCATTGCGGTTGCTGAATGGCAACAACAGGGCGCTATATGCAGGACGCAGTCTTGGGCCACCACGCACGGCTTCCAGTTCTCAGCTGCTATGGTCTGCGTCATGCATTTCTGCCAGCGTCGCACTGTTCACCCTGAGCCATGGCTTTATCTTGATGGTGAACCTCTTGCCATGGTGAAGACACATCGGTTTTTGGGATTGCTTTTTGATGCCCAGTTGACTTGGCTCCCTCATATACGGCAGCTTAAAGAAACATTGTGGCACCATCTTAACACTTTTCATCGCTTGAGTCATACCAGCTGGGGTGCCAATCTGTCTATCCTTCTACGACTGTATCAGGCATTGATTCAGTCCCGTCTCGATTATGGGAGCCTGGCTTTCCGTTCGGCATCGCCTTCCGCATTGCGATTGCTTGACCCCATACTTTACTGCAGGGTCTGACTCCTGAAGCATTCCGCACAAGCCCTGTAAACAGCCTACTTATGGAGTCTGGTGTCCCTCTATTGCGGATGTGGCACCAACAACTACTGTCCACTTATACTGCACATGTATTTAGCTTTCCCGGGCATCCAAATTACTGTCTCCTTTTCACCAACTTGGTCGTCCATCTTCCAGAATGGCAGCCCCGGTCAGGGTGTACGATCGTGGTTCGCGTCTGGGCTCCTCTCTGAGCTCGAGTTGTGCCCTCTACCACCTCTTTTCCAGGCCCATATACATACACCCACACGATGAGTGCCCCGTCCATGCATTCGGCTGGATTTGGCACAGGGTCCGAAGGACTCAGTCCCTCTACCGCCGCTTTCTTTCCATCCTTGCTGCATTTCATGGTTCTGACGTAGTCTATACCGACAGTTTGATGGTTGCTGGTCGAGTTGGTTATGGTCTTACTCTTGGGGATCATTCTGAACAACACTCATTGCCGGCTGGCTGCAGTGTTTTCACTACTGAGCTGGTCGCCATTTCTCACGCCCTTGAGTATACCCGCTCCTGCTCAGGTGAGGCCTTAGTTATCTGTAGTGCCTCCTTGAGCAGTTTATGAGCTATCAATCAGTGTTTTCCTCGCTCTCATCTGGTGATGGCTATCCAGGAGTCCATCCATACTCTTGCCAGTTGCGGCCACTCTGTGGTTTTTATGTGGACCCCCGGGTCATGTCGGCATCCCGGGTAATGAACGTGTTGACACGCTGGCCATACAGGCTGTCGGTGCACCAGCTTTGGAGATTGGCCTTTCGAAGTGTGATCTCCATTTAGTTTTGCAGCAGAAGGCCCTTGGTACCTGGAGTTTTGAATGGCGCACCCTGCCTTCACCCAACAAACTTCGGATAGTCAAGGAGACTACTGCTGTGTGGCGCTTCTCGTTGCGGGCCTCTCACAAGGACTCTGTTGTACTCTGCCAGATGCACATTGGCCACACCTGGATGACACATGGTTATTTACTGCGCCGGAAGACCCACCTCTCTCACTGTGCTTCAGCATTGACAGTGGTCCACATTTTGTTGGACCGTCCACTTTTAACTACACTCAGGCAGATGTTTGCACTGCCTGATACGCTCCCTGCACTTTTAATGGATGACGCTGCCATGGCAGGCTTAGTTTTGAGGTTTATTCATGCAGGGGGCTTTTATCACTCAATCTGAGGGTTTGTCTCTTTCTTTTGTGTGGAGTCTGGCCTTTGTCCTATGGTTTTAGATTGGGTTTTTAGTGTGTCTCTTGGTGGTTTGCTTTTCCTTTTTTTGTTTCCATGGTTGGCCAATCATTGTAACACTCTGTGTGTTTTTAATTCCTCTTTTCTGGTCTTTGTCTATGTCTTTCTTGTTCTCTGTCATCCCTTGTCATCTCCGTTGCTTGTTTTTGTTCCTTGTGGATGTTTCATAATAGTGGAAAAAGGGACCGATGGCCTTTGTAGTCTGGTCCCTTCAACCCCCACAAACAAACCACAAACCAACCATCCAACCACTATGAACTGTGACCTTTATGACAGGAAAGCACAAATCCAATTGTACAACTGAGGCAATATTCCACAGGCACGCAGTTTGGTTAGAAGACACATTTGAGGAACGGTGTCAAAATCCTTCTGGAAATCTAAAAATGTGGAATCAATTTTATATCCCCTGTCAATAGCTCTCATTACTTCATGAGTATAAGGAGCTAGTTGTGTTTCACGAGAACGATGTTTTCTGAATCCGTGCTGACTGTGTGTCAATAAATCATTTTCTTTGAGGTAATTCATAATGTTCGAACGCAGTATATGTTCCAAAACTCTACTGCAAATCAACATTAGTGATATGGGCCTATAATTCAGCGGATTACTCGTATTTCCCTTTTTGGGTACTGGTGTGATTTGTGCAATTTTCCAGTCTTTAGGTACGGAACTTTCTGTGAGCGAGCGGTTCTATATAATTGCAATATTGTTGTGATATTGGTGTCACAATTACTGAGTTTGGTTGAATTATATCTGAAACTTGTTGAACAGTAATGTTGCAGTTAAAATAAGTATTCTGAATATTTTAGCTGAGAATATTCATACTCTTTCAAAACTAAAAGGAAAATTGTGTGACACATTAATGGCAGATCTGTGGGATAAATTACTGATAAAAACATAACCATCTTGCAAGAACACATTTGCTTGTGATACTCTTGAGTTTCAGATGTAAAACGGTGGTGGTAGTGATGTGCACAAGTCTGTTGTGCTCTGACAGATAGCTGGAAATAAAAGGTGTGTGTGTTCATTTTTCATAATAGAATCTGCAAGCAGCTACCGAACTAAGTAAGATGAAACTGAATTGACTGACACTACCAACCAGTATATGGCTGTTGTAAAGAAGATGGTTTATACCTGTCTATTATGTATTAACAAGGGTCGGTGCAACATCAAACTGTCACCATGAAGGTAAAAAAAAGAAAACAGCCGAACATAATGCCATCCCTGTTTTGGGTTTACAGGTGGGAATTGCACCAAGGGAGACATAAGAAAAGGATGACAGTAATACGAAGTTTGAAATAGTAATCATCTGGAATGTGGTAATGAACAGCACATATGGGAAATGTGTAATATCAGTACAAAATGAATCAACAGGAGTGTGTTTGTTAGTCAGGTGAGAAACTGATGAGATACTTGCCCAGACTGCAAATAGTGCGTTAGTTATCATATTAAAGTAAGAACAAGACAAAATGGATTTGTCTACTAGAGTGATTGAACATGTGAAGCAAAATTTTAATGGTGTGCTGAGACCAAATGTTGATGTTGCCCCTCAAGAGAACAGTCACTTTTAAGTTAAATTGTCTAAATTTTGTTGTAATGGCCCAGTTTTAAATGTATCAGGATTTTATAACAACATAACAATAGCTCATATAGCTTAGGATTAAAGGAAATCACCGATCAAAAAGCAGTAGCATTGAGCTGTCAATAGGCATACATAAAAGAAAGAAAACTTGCTATCTTTCAGAGTTGTCCTGTGACAAGCTAGAGTGAAATACACATGACCCCCGACACACACGCACACACACACACACACACACACACACACACACACACACACACACACACACACACCTCTATGTGGTGCCAGAGACAGGAGGCAGCAACAGGGACTGGAGGTGGGTGGCTAGCGGTTCAGAGGGAGGCGGCTGGTTTGCCAGCTAGAAATGTGGGAAGGAGGGCTAGCAGGTATAAGGGCTTGCATGATTTTAGCAGATGGTGGGAGTGGTGTTTGCTGATGGCGACCTGGGTGGTGGGTACGGGGACAGTGAGTTACGGGAGATTAAGGCCAGGGTGATTGTGGGATTGAAGGATGTATTATAAGGATAACTCCCATCTGTGTAGTTCAGAGAAGCTGGTGGTGCAGGGAAGGATCTAGATGGCTTGGATCGTGAAGCAGATGTTGAAATTGACCATGTTGTGATCAGCTGCAACTTTGTTCTTGACAACGGCTTGGTGGTGGGCATTCATCCTGGTCGACAGCTGATTATCAAGGACAAAGTTGACTACCCAGTTGCATAACATGCAGTGGAACACAACATGCTCAATTTATATGGCTGCTTAACAACCCGAGTCATCTCTATCTTCCCCACCACCAACAGCTTCTCTTAACTATGCAGATAGACGTTATCCTTACAACACATCCTCTGGTCATGTAATTGTCTGGCCCTCAATCTCAAGTAACACTCTGTCCCTGCATTCTACACCCAACAATTTCCCCTTCATCTGAACTGTCATCCCCTCCTAATTGACATCCCCCACATGCCAGCCAATATACCTACAACCCCTTCTTCCTGCGTTCCTAGCTGGCAAATCGACCGCCTCCCTCTGAGCCACTAGCCACCCACTCCCAGTCCCTCTTCCTGCCTCCTGCCTCTCTCTATCCCTCTACCCACCCCACTTGACACTACCCCCACCACAACCAGTCCGCTTGCTGCAAAATAGCATTGTCACTGTTAGTCTAGCTGGCACCATATTGGTGCATAGGCAGGTGTGTGTGTGTGTGTGTGTGTGTGTGTGTGTGTGTGTCCCTCTAGCTTGTCAAAGCATAACTCCAAAAGCTAATAACTTTTCTTCCTTTTGTGTGCACCTGTCGAAATTCAGCACTTGTGCTTTTTGGTAAGTGGACTCCTTTCATCCTAAAGCATTTACATTCTGCAAGAACTTTCCTACAACTTTTATAACCTTAGCTCAGCTATTTGATATTATCTTGCTTATACTTTTTATGTGCAGAAAAATAAGGAACAGGACTTTAAAAAACTATAGGAGCCCTGAGAAGTCTTTCATAAACTGATTCAGCTTATATTTTCATTTTTCTCTTGTCTCATTAACCAGAATTCACTAACAAGCACAAACAAGTACATTGCAAATGGCAGAGGGCTTTACCTTACAGTGTCTATGCCAGCCCAGTGACACACCAAATCACCTGCATTGGTGTTGTCTAAATGGATTGTGCTAAATGACAGTGTGACACCTCACTGTCCTCAGTCCATTAAACCATAATGGAATTAAAACAAAGAAAAAAATTGTAGGGACAGGCTTTGTAATGTGTCAGAATGCAATCATGAGAGGATGCAACGGGTATCCCACTTATCTTTTGTAGTTTTTTTATTCTCCTTAGTTTTGTTTTTGTTTCTGTTCTTCAGTTAATCTCTAACTTATGGTTTTCTCATTTTTCATTGCCCTCTGGGACTGTCGTGTTCCAATAATTTTTGCTGTTTGTGTTTGTACTCCACGTGTTGTCCATTTGTTTGTCCTTTTTTTGCACTAAATCCATTCTCTCTGATGAGATTTGCCACTTGCAATGTAATATATGTGTGATTTGCCTATTTTGTCATTTTTCACAGGCATTTACAAATTGCTTACACTTTTTTCTAACTTCCAGGTGAGATATGTTTATTTTTTGATTTTGATTTGTTTATTTGTGAATATAACCCATCTGGCAATTAAAGACAGTAACAACTCCTTAAATAAATGTTTTAATGCTGATTTCTTGTATGTGCATTTCATTGAAAATAGTGTTGCACTACTGGCACTTGTTAAATTATTTGTTTTTCTTTTCTTTTGTTACTTTTTGCTCATGTAGTAGTGTCTTCATCAGTGAATAATTTTACTGTGTTAACAAATCCTTCACATGGTCATTTGTTATACTGGATGAATTTGACAGTTGCATTTTTTGATCATTTTGTTCTATTATCCAGCAAATAACCAAAACCATATTTATTATGAGTCACATTTTTACTGATAATTAATGAATAATTTAATTTTGTGTTGTTTTTTTTTTCTTCCAGAATGTGTTCATTTGCTTCTTGCACATGGGGCGCCAGTTAAGGTGAAAAATATTGCAGGATGGAGCCCTTTGGCTGAAGCAATTAGCTATGGTGATAGACAGACAAGTAGGTACAAGACTATAATGATAGCATTTTAAAATGCAGTAGAGTTTCATGATGATGATATAGTCTTTTTTCAGTCATAAGTAAAATTATTTTGTTTGTTTGTAAAGCTGTAAAGTTTCCAAGGTTCTATCAAAATTTGAACTGGCTCTTAGTTTTCTTTTTGATGTCAGACTACATGTCCTATGGTGTAAAAGTTAAGGTATAACACACAGGTTAATAATAATAATAATAATAATAATAATAATAATAATAATAATAGTTGGTATTTCAGAATTCCAATTACAGTCTTTTAGGTGTCATAGAGGGAATTTAGTAGATAAAACTGTGATAAGGCACCCATGCCCAGAAATGTACCATTTGGATGTAAAATAAGTTTGAAAATCAGATTATTTTCAAATCTCCCATTTAACAGTATGCACATTGAGCTCTGGCGTGTGTGTTCTACAAGAGCCCATGGGAGGGCAATATTTTGAATACTCATTGTTGGATTCTCTTCTCTATGACAAATGAAGTCATTTTCAAAGTTGAGAGTGTAGCATGGCCAGTGAACCACAGTCAGCCCTCTTAGTTGCAAACTTACCAGTTTCTCCGTCATTCTAGTTGGATGGAAATGGTTGTTGTGGTGGTTGTTGTTGTTGTTGTTGTTGTTGTGGTCTTCAGTCCTGAGACATCCTTCTGAATCTGCTTAGTGTATTCATCTCTTGGTCTCCCTCTACGATTTTTACCCTCCACACTGCTCTCCAATACTAAATTGGTCATCCTTTGATGCCTCAGAACATGTCCTACCAACCGATCCCTTCTTTTAGTCACGTTGTGCCACAAATTTCTCTTCTCCACAATTCTATTCAGTACCTCCTCATTAGTTACGTGATCTACCCATATAATCTTCAGCATTCTTCTGTAGCAACACATTTCGAAAGCTTCTGTTCTCTTCTTATCTAAACTATTTATAGTCCATGTTTCACTTCCATACATGGCTACACTGCAAACAAATACTTTGAGAAACAACTTCCTGACACTTAAATCTATACTCGATGTTAACAAATTTCTCTTCTTCAGAAATGCTTTCCTTACCATTGCCAGTCTACATTTTATATCCTCTCGACTTTGACCATCATCAGTTATTTTGCCCCCCAAATAGCAAAATTCCTTTACTACTTTAAGTGTCTCATTTCCTAATCTAATTCCCTCAGCATCGCCCGATTTAATTTGACTACATTCCATTATCCTCGTTTTGCTTTTGTTGATGTTCATCTTATATCCTCTTTTCAAGACACTGTTCATTCTGTTCAGCTGCTCTTGCAGGTCCTTTGCTGTCTCTGACAGAATTACAATGTCATCGGCGAACCTCAGAGTTTTTATTTCTTCTCCGTGGATTTTAATTCCTACTCCAATTTTTTCTTTTGTTTCCTTTACTGCTTGCTCAATATACAGATTGAATAACATCGGGGATAGGCTACAACCCTGTCTCACTCCCTTCTGAAACACTGCTTACCTTTGATGCCCCTCAACGCTTATAATTGCTATCTGGTTTCTGTACAAATTGTAAATAGCCTTTCGCTCCCTGTATTTTACCCCTGCCACCTTCAGAATTTGAAAGAGAGTATTCCAGTCAACATTGTCAAAAGCTTTCTCTAAGTTTACAAATGCTAAAAACGTAGGTTTGCCTTTCCTTAATCTTTCTTCTAAGATAAGTTGTAGGGTCAGTATTGCCTCATGTGTTTTAATATTTCTGCAGAAACCAAACTGATCTTTCGTGAGGTCGGCTTCTACCAGTTTTTCCATTCGTCTGTAAAGAATTCACGTTAGTATTTTGCAGCTGTGACTTATTAAACTGATAGTTCGGTAATTTTCACATCTGTCAACACCTGTTTTCTTTGGGATTGGAATTATTATATTCTTCTTGAAGTCTGAGGGTATTTCGCCTGTCTCATACATCTTGCTCACCACTTTGTAGAGTCTTGTCAGGACTGGCTCTCCCAAGGCTGTCAGTAGTTCTAATGGAATGTTGTCTACTCCCAGGCCCTTGTTTCGACTCAGGTATTTTGGTGCTCTGTCAAACTCTTCACACAGTATATCACCCATCTCATCTTCATCTACATCCTCTGGTATGTGATGTCATAAGTACAACAGGGATTGACGAGGGTGCCATCTTCTCAGTTTATAGGCTTACCATAAACTGATAGATTTGAAAGTGATTCGATCTTCAATCTTATTTCACATCCAAACATTACATTTCTGGACATGGATTCCTTATCAAGACTCTATCTACTAACAACGGAACCACACAGTTATCGGATTTTTTCTTTTTTCTTTTTAGTTGTGGTACATGAAATTCAGAATTCAAATATCAGTCACCCAAAACACTTTAATGTGACTCTCAAAAATTCTTGAGAAAATCAGATTTGAAGTTTTATGAGTGACTTTAGTGAACTAAGGGAAGAACAATTTTCGACAGGCCACATGGCTCTATCAGTAGTGCCCGGGACATAATTGATGATTCAAGTCTTGTTTTGCTCACTATTTGTTTTTTAATTTTTTCCATTCAGTTTGAATACCTATGTCATTTAAATCAAAATGCATCATACATATGATAATTTACACATATTTAGTTATAATTTTGCATGGAAATTGCGTGTGAGTCGAAGGGTATGTGAGACTAGAGTGTGTCTTTATTTGGAGAGAGTTAACAGCACTTGTTATCTGTGTGTGTTTACAAACTGTGTGGAACATGCATTACTATTAGTTGATGATGATGTCAATGCTTGTCAGTACCAAGATCACATGCCATCGGCCCAATGCTTGCCCTAGTGGTATTACCTGCAGTGTGGACCATAGCTTGAACAAAAGATTTCAGTGAATTCCGGAGTAATTGGTAGCGATACAACATATCTTGCAAGGGGCAACTGTAAATGTAGTAGCATTTCAGCATTTGTTCCAGTAGTAATAGATACTACTTTGTGATGACATGTGTGAAAATCTTCTAATAAGACAAGAAAAAGATTGTAATGTAGACTGTGGACAATTCAGTATAAGACAATGTTGTGCAGTGAAGTTTCAAGAGTAAGCATGAGAAAGCCATTTTATATTACAAGCAAAGCCTCACAGAAAATAGTCTCAGTGAACCAACACCATTGGGGGTAATTCCTAAAGGAGCAATGCTACTAGCAGAAGACTTGTTCATTTGTAGATTACAAACTTTTCACCAAAAAAGTTTGTAAAAAATAGAGTTGATTACGTTCCGTGAAGAGGACAAAGAAAATGTTTCTGGTGAACCTGTGTCTGTTCTTGAAGATTCTGTGAAACATTATGAGCCAGAGGACAAAAGGGCAAAATCATACAAAGACAACATTACATAGGATTATGAAAGGAAAGTTTTCAATAGCATTCGAACTCATCTGGAAAGGCACCGAAAAGCTTGGGGGGGGGGGGGGGGGATCAAGGATTGTGCAGTTGCTTGACATGTTTTTTTGGAGTAAGTGCCAAAATGGGAAAAACCTGTTAAGAGTGATGGAACCATTGTTGATAAATGCACAATTATCGATTCATGCACTTACGATCACTTTGAAGGAGGGCTACAGAATTACCGACAAGATATAACCTGTCAACTTGATCTGCAGTAAGCCAATTTGAAAATTTTGATTTCAAAATTTCCAATAGGTGGGTGCAGAAATTGAAACACAGGTATCATATTCACCAAAGGAAAATTGTGTAGGTTTGAATGGATAGAGAAACAGCAACAGTGAATGAATTTCTTAAGCTGTGTCAGTAATTGAGGTGGCCAGTAAAGGCAGTCAGACATCAACATGAAAGTAAAAGATTAATAAGTTTAGTTAAAATATGTAAACGTAATAATAGAGATATACATAACTTTGAAGTGCTGTAGGTACTGTGTGGTGTTGAGTCATATATAGTGAGAGTAGTGTTTCTGATAGAAACAAATAGTATTGAATTCTGATAGAATCTGACAAGACAGGACACTGATAGTAATGCTTAGTTGTGTCATGCTACATTGTAATTTCCTCACTGCAGTCTTCCGTACTAAGACTGATGAATTTGGAGATTCACTGTGTTTTGGGTTGAAGCTCTGAGTGTAGCTGCTTCAACAGATGTGCCAGCCAATAAGTCACAGGCAGTGAGGGCATATGAATTTAGCATACCATAGTAGTGGCTTGTATGCGTTGTGCCCCCATCGGAGACAGTGAGTGATGGAAAGCAAGCTCATTGACAGTGCAGTGCCATCTCCCACGCAGCTGTGAGCAGCATTCTGGGAAAGGTCGACTAAGATGCTGTTGATACTGCATTTTGTTTATTTATCTATCTTTCATTTGTTTTTCAGGGTGTCAGTACCAATCAACTTTTGTCAAGACTTTGATGACAAAATGATCAAAGGTAGTGCTTGTGATGAGGCTGAATATGAATAAAGTTATATGCACTACAAAACTGCACGGTACTGTCAAGTCAGGAACATTGCTTCTCCTGATCTTTGCATATCTGCCAGAAACAAGAAGTTCATTTGGACCTAGGGATCAAAAACTGATCGATGAGTATCTCAAAAAGTACTGAAAAATCACAGTCACAACATCAAAATTGGGCATGTTGACACAAATCTGTATAAAGATGTTTTTTAATCAGTTCTTTAAACCAATACAGAAAAAATTAAAGTATCGCACTAATTGATTCTTGGGGTGGACAAAACAATCCAGTGTTGTATATTGAAGGAAGCATCTCCCTACTTGCACAATGAAAGTAGTTCCAGCAAAATGCACACAATTAGTGCAGCCTTGTGACATGAAGTTTTACCATCAAATAAAAAAACTTCATTAAGCATCTGAAAAATTATGAATACCTGGTTGAACAAAGATGCTAAATTAGTTACAGATAAGAATGCATAAAAATTCATTCAGTTGTTAATCACCAGTTGTCCTCGTGAATCTTTGGTGAACTCATGAGGTGTGTGTTGTTCGCTTTGAAAATTTGTAATAAA
The DNA here is from genome assembly GCF_021461385.2 of Schistocerca piceifrons. Classification (NCBI taxonomy): domain Eukaryota; kingdom Metazoa; phylum Arthropoda; class Insecta; order Orthoptera; family Acrididae; genus Schistocerca; species Schistocerca piceifrons. The sequence continues at coordinate 823,884,575 of NC_060149.1, read as the reverse complement.
AGAGAAATCTTTATGAACGTAAATGAAGATTTCTTTCCAATCGATGTATTGAAAAGATAGTGAGTGTAAAAATTTTAGCATTTGTACATTATGCTTGATGCCATGAAAATGGTTTTTTCTATGTTTTTACAATGCTTATCACTCTGGCTTGTGTTAGACCACGTGTGTGATATAAAGCAGTTCACACAGACCGTTTAAAGGGATTTAATTTCCAATCCAACATTTTTTTCATTTTTATTCTGAAAATTTAATTTGTATTTTTTTTAAATTAAACAATCTTTATTAACAATCATTTCTAAAAGATCATTAATAAGAATGTATGTTTCCAATGAAACCTAGAACATTTGTAGGATATGTAATTAGAAATAAGCAATTAAAATATAAAAAATGTAGCTGCTCTGCTTGATTATTACTACAATAGTATGCATTTCATACAGCATGTCTTCTTATTTCTAATTGTAAGAGGAAGGCAAATGAAAATGAGACAGATGGGGAAAGGATAAGTAAACTGTTTATTATTTGAAAAGTAATGTAGAAAAGTAGTCACAATAACTGTTAATACATGTATCCCACTGTGAGACAAGATGGTAAGTGCCTTCATTGGAAAATGTATGCAATTGCCTACAGAAATGTGATTGTACCCAGGCATGTACCTCTTCATCCAAAGCAAATTGGCAGCTGTGAATACCTTTCTTCAGAGCTCCAAAAATATGGAAACTGCATGGGTTGAGAGTGGGACTATATGGAGGTTTTGTAAGGGCTTCCCAGTGAAACTTGTGCAGCATTGTCGAAACAACCTTGGTAACATGGGCCTGCCCACAGATGTAGGGATATAGAAGCATATATAACTGGGGGAAAGATAGATACTGCTTATAGGAAAATTAAAGAGCTGTTTGGAGAAAGATGGCCGGAGTGGCCGAGCGGTTGTAGGCCGCTACGGTCACAGGTTCGAATCCTGCCTCGGGCATGGATGTGTGTGATGTCCTTAGGTTAGTTAGTTTTAAGTAGTTCTAAGTTCTAGGGGACTGATGACCTCAGAAGTTAAATCTCATAGTGCTCAGAGCCATTTGAACCATTTGTTTGGAGAAAAGAAAAATAGCTGTATGAATATCAAGAGCTCAGATGCAAAACTAGTACTGAGCAAAGAAGGGAAATCTGAAACCTGGAATTAGCATATAGAAGGGTCTGCCCACATGCTGCTAAGATTCTTTTGGCTATGCTGCAGAAGCTCCACTGGGAACCCCTAATGCATCCTCCATGCAGTTCCATCTTGTCTCACAGTGGGATGAATCTATTAACAGTTATCTAGATTACTTTGGAAATAATAAATGATTTATTTACATTCTTCAATCTTCTTGTTTCCATTTGACTGCATCTTACACATATCACACACAAAATTCTAGTTTACATAGCATGTTTTTAAAGTATGAGGCCTTGAATGTTATATTTCAATCGTGATCTACTTTTGTTTTTTCATATTTGTAGATGACTGTTAAAATATTGATTTGTGTTTCGGAGATTTGGTGTATGAATGGCATCAAAGTTTTCTCTGTTATTTGGATCCTTTTCCAAATGCGTGTAGATTTCCATTTCCTCTTAACTGTCATGAGGCTTCCTTTTTCAACTCTATGAAGACTGGAAAGATAAATTTTTTAGGGAGCACATTGTGCTCATGTGGGAGCAATCTTGTTTTACAAGGAAAGATAAATGTTTGTCTACTGTAGAGTATTGATTTTCATGAAGCTGCTTACTAAATGTAGAGAGGTTGTTTATGCTTTATTATTATTATTTTGTTATTGACCAGGTAGGGTCACATAACTTAAATTCCTCTTCATTCTTTATTGTTTTCTATTTTTGTAGTACTTCTTCATCTTTTCCCCATATTGTCTTTTCCTTTCTTCTGTCCATGTTGTTCCCAATTTCTTATTTCTTCTGCATTGAAAGCCCTCTAAATTTAATATTTTATTGTTGAAAATATTTATGTCTGTTATTTCCAATAATTTGATGTTGTTTCTTTCTAGATCTTTCCTTATTTCTGTAATCCATGCTACTGTTTACTGTTGATATCTTCTTCCAAAAATATGGAAATATTTGTTTTGTGAGCCTGTTATCATTCATTTGGTAGAGGTGTCCAAAAAAGATTTATCTTCTTTCAGCCATTACATCTGATATGGTCGCTATATTTTTGTAGATCTCCTTGTTAATTCTTGGTTTCTAACCATTTGTAGTTTGTATTGTACTTATTATTTTTCTAACTAGCCGTCTTTCAGGTACCTGTACTCCGTCCAGCATGCAGTTCATTGTCAGGTATTCACATGCATATAAACATTCTGGTTGTACCGCTGTGGTATAGTGTTTGAGTTTTATTTTTTCTAGAGATGCATTTCTTGTTGTAAATACTCTTTGTCAAACCATATGCTCTTTCCACTGTTTTTTAAACTCCTACATCTGCTGCAGATTTTTCTAGTTCATTCTGTTGTATAGTTTTTCCAAGATATTTGAATTTACTTATGTGCTCTATTTTATATATTTGTGTTTGTATGAATTTTTGGTGCGTTTTTTATATTTGTTATATATTTGGTTTTTTTAGTTGAAGTTTTGAGGCCAGTTCCATTTGCTATTTCTTACAGAAGATTTATTTGAATAACTGTGTCTGTCAGATTTTCTGAAAGTATTGCAATATTGCCACATCATCTGCAAAAGCCAGGTAGTTTACCATAGTTCCATTTGTTTTCCTTCCTAGAATGTTTGGTGTAATTTTGTGATAACATAGCTCCAAATTTCAGATCCTTACAGTTTTTTTCTAGAATACAGTTAAACAATAAAGGTGATAAACCATCCCCTTGTCTAACACCAGTTTTTATCTCAAATGGCTGAGATAATTCTCCCATAAATTTAACTTTGGATACCGTCTTTGTTAGAGTTTAATGAATTGTGTTTGATAATTGTACTTTAATACCAAAATTTCTGATTTTTTTAATCTATTGTCTCTCTGTCTACTGAATCAAATGTTTTTTTATTTTTTTTAAAAGTCAGTAAGTGGTACTATTTTAGGTTTGCTGGCTAACATTCTGTGGTGATTTAGTGATTTTAGGTTAAAAATCTATTCTGTGCAGGCTCTTCCCTTCCAAAATTCTCTGTGAAATTGCTTATCTAAACATTCTGTCACTCTGTCCAGTAGACTTTTTGATATTATTTTTTATTCACTGGGAGAAATGACACTACTCTGTAATTGTAAACATTTTGTTTGTCTTCCATTTTGTGTAGCAAGTAGATTAATGCGATTTTCCACTCCTCTGGAATCCCCTTAGTTTTCCAAATGTCCTAAAAAGCGGTTGTATATCATTTATAAACTTTGGTTCTGATAATTTCAATAACTCCACTGCATTAAAGTCTTCACCACTTGCTTTGCTGTTCTTAGGTGATTTGATGGCTTCCTGGATTTCTTGCTTTGTTGGTGGGAGATCTTCCTTCGGAGATTGTGACATTGCTGGAAATTCCAATTTAACTGTTGAAATTGGACTATTTAAAAGCCTGCTAAAATTTTTTGCTAGTATTTAACAATTTTTTGGTTATTTAATCCTATTTTTCCATGTTCATCATCGAAACAAATACTTGCTGCTTGATACTCTCCGAGTACGTGTTGAAAGGTGTGGTAAAAATGTCTAGTATAATTTTTGGTAAAATGATCTTGTATTTCCTTAAGCTGAGTTTTTTTCTTTTTTCCACACTATACGTTCCACCATGTCCTCTTTTTATTGTTGGCCACTCCTAAAGCTTTCTCTTCTGCTTTCCTAATTTATACCTGGGGTTCATGCCAATCATCTTGTTTTGTTGTCTCAGTTGCTTCTCTAAATTTTTCTATGTTTTCTGTTGTGATATCAGCTGTAGTGGAGTTGCATCTGATAACTTTCTTGGTTGTATTTTTTGTTTTAGATGGGAGAAATCATATTGTAACTGTAGGGAGATGATGATGTGAATCAAATTCCCCATTTCTGATTATTTTAACATTCTTAATTTCCACTATATGCGTTTTAGATATGGCTTTGTTATCCAGCTGAAATTCTCCTAAGTTTAGATTGGGAGATATCCAAGTTTTGGCTTTTCTCGTAAGTTTTAAAAAATGTGTTGACATCAGTTTTAAATGGAACATTTTAGATGTATTGATCAGTCTTTCACAATTTTTCTTTGTTCTTAAGTGTGCTAGATATTCACCTACAATTTTCCTGAATTTCTTTTTCTTCCCAACTCATGCAAGAAGTGTTTTAACATTGTTTTTGGATCTGTACTTAAAATTGGGAGGCTTTTAGTTTAGTTCATCTTTTCATCACTGCAAATGTCGGGACTACCCAGAACTGTTGGTCCCAATGCAGTACAACATGTAATAGTGGATTCCTCATCAGAGTTACCACCTGGGGTGATGCATCCATTGTGTGAACTTTTGATTTCGCCATTTGTAGTTGCAAATTGTAGAGAGTGGGAAAGCTAGGATCATCCTTGAATTCCCAAAATAAGACAAGCTTGTAGCCTGGAATATTACTGATTCAGCCACCACTAAATACGGAACAGACACTGTCAGGGTACCACCGTGAACATGTGGAGTCAATGTGCCCTCTGTCCACTTTACCCTTGGACAGCAGGCTGCCTCTTTTACCAGCTGCACTGTATTGAAGTCCATCTTCAATCTGCATCTGCATCTACATCTACATCTACATCTACATCGATACTCCGCAAGCCACCTGACGGTGTGTGGCAGAGGGTACATGGAGTACCTCTATCGGTTCTCCCTTCTATTCCAGTCTCGTATTGTTTGTGGAAAGAAAGATTGCCGGTGTGCCTCTATGTGGGCTCTTATCTCTCTGATTTTATCCTCATGGTCTCTTCGTGAGATATACGTAGGAGGGAGAAAGATACTGCTTGACTCCTTGGTGAAGGTATGTTCTCAAAACTTCAACAAAAGCCTGTACCGAGCTACTGAGCGTCTCTCTTGCAGAGTCTTCCACTGGAGTTTATCTATCATCTCTGTAATGCTTTCGCAATTACTAAATGATCCTGTAATGAAGCACACTGCTCCCTGTTGGATCTTCTCTATCTCTTCTATCAACCCTGTCTGGTACGGATCCCACACCGGTGAGCAGTATTCAAGCAGTAGGCAAACAAGTGTACTGTAACCTACTTCCTTTGTTTTCGGACTGCATTTCCTTAGGATTTTTCCAATGAATCTCTGCTTTATCGACGATTAATGATCCTGTAACAAAGCACACTGCGAACAAGTGTACTGTAACCTACTTCCTTTGTTTTCGGACTGCATTTCCTTAGGATTCTTCCAATGAATTTCAGTCTGGCATCTGCTTTACCGACGATTAATTTTATATGGTCATTCCATTTTAAATCACTCCTAATGCCGACTCCCAGATAATTTATGGAATTAATTGCTTTCCGTTGCTGACCTGCTATATTGTAGCTAAATGATAAAGGATCTTCCTTTCTATGTATTTGCAGCACATTACACTTGCTACATTGAGATTCAATTGCAATTCCCTGTACCATGCATCAATTCGTTGCAGATCCTCTTGCATTTCAGTACAATAGTCCATTGTTACAACCTCTTGATATACAACAGCATCATCCGCAAAAAGCCTCAGTGAACTTCCGATGTTATCCACAAGGTCATTTTTATATATTGTGAATAGCAAGGGTCCTACGACACACCCCTACGGCACACCTAAAATCACTCTTACTTCGGAAGACTTCTCTCCATTGAGAATGACATGCTGCATTCTGTTATCTAGGAACTCTTCAATCCAATCACACAATTGGTCTGATAGTCCACATGCTCTTACTTTGTTCATTAAACGACTGTGGGGAACTGTATCAAACGTCTTGCAGAAGTCAAGAAACACGACACCTACCTGGGAACCCGTGTCTGACGAATAGTGCGAGCTGGGTTTCACACGATCGTCTCTTTCGAAACCCATGCTGATTCCTACCTAGTAGATTTCTAGTCTCCAGAAAAGTTATTATACTGGAACATAGAACGTGTTCCAAAATTCTACAACTGATCGACATTAGAGATATAGGTCTATAGTTCTGCACATCTGTTCGATGTCCCTTCTTGAAAACGGGGATGACCTGTGCCCTTTTCCAATCTTTTGGAACGCTACGCTCTTCTAGAGACCTAAGGTACACTGCTGCAAGAAGGGGGGCCAAGTTCTTTCGCGTATTCTGTGTATAATCGAACTGGTATCCCATCAGGTCCAGCGGCCTTTCCTCTTTTGAGCGATTTTAATTGTTTTTCTATCCCTCTGTCATCTATTTCGATATCTACCATTTTGTCATCTGTGCGACAATCTGGAGGAGGAACTACTTCAATGCTGTTGAGCTCTTCACCGTAACCCTGGCAAGGCCCCTTTCTTGGTACTATCGGCTGGGCCACCTGAACTGAGGCTTTTTAAAGAGGTGTTACTCCTCTATCACTCCTTTATTTTGGATTTTGACAGGCAACTTTATAACCTTTAGGACCCAAGTTGGCAGAGTTTGTTTGAGCTTTTGTTTGTATGTTCTTTGTATCCTGTTGTAAATTTCCATCGTGTTTGCTGAATTAGAACATGTTACGGTCACTATATCTAATTTTATATATTCCTGATTGATCATATTTTGAGCTTTGTCTGTTCTGTCTATTGTATTCATTCCTTGTTTATTCTCTGTGAAATATCTGATTTTAACATTAGTATTACAAAATGTGTTACTTTTGAGAAATACTTTCTATACAAGGTAGCACCTCCTTACAGACCACTGTACAAGCTCCTGGACAGAACAGCGTACTGTTAATAGTATTGGGTGTTGTTTCTTAGTAATTATTCTTATGGCACCCACTACAGATCCACCACTCAGCATGTGAATATGGATTCTTTCTCGCAGTTACCAGTGGATCCCACTGGACCAGAACCTTCTGAATACCCTAAGTGAATTTCTATCAACAGCACAAGAAGTCACGACGGCTGCAATTTGAGGGTGTGCTTTGTGCAGAGTCATTACAGTGGTCCAGGAGAGATGGTTGACGCATTTTCACGTGAAGTCAGCCCAACGCTCCGGTCATACTTCGAAGGCTAAACATTGTCAAGGATGTCCTACTGCCAGCTGCAGTAATTCAGAATTGCCGAATTATTATTCCATGATCATTGCAACAATGCATTTTGCAAATATTGCATATATCATTAGGGGATGTCTCAAATGAAAGCACTGACCTGGCAACACATCTGCTGGCCGGCAGTTAATTGTGCCATTGAGCACATGGAGTAAGCCTTTTCAGCATGTACTTACAACCAGGTAGCCCGCCACAAAAATTTTTTATGTTGCCTATGCCAGTGCACCCATGGGGCTGGGTGTATTGCGGATTTTATGCAACTAAAAGGAGTCTCTCTTGTTTCGGCCTTTAGGTGTTGGTCCCCTGTAGGGTTTGACCTCCATTCTTAAAATTTTTTCCAAAGAGTGAGCCAATTGCAGAAGGGCACCATACATTGTGCATTGTACCCATAGTGCATTGAGATCTGTAGCCCCCTTTCTCGTCGTCGCATTGCAGTCCCGCTCATTCTCCATCTCTTGGGCAAAGATACATTTCTGGGTTCGGTTTCCACCATGCAGTATGCAGTGTCGCTTTCTACACCGACGACAACCATGGACTTCTTTGCACCTGATATCCAGCATGGTAGCCAGTCCGTTGTGGTGGGGCCACCGTGTACCCTGTTGGTTGTAGCCCCCTGAAACGCAGCGATTGCTGTGCTGATGCCTGTGCCATTAACTCCTCACTTATGTCAAGGAGTACACGCCTGTCACCCTGGGGCATTGAGATCCATGGCAATGGCCATCCTGCCAGGTGGCTCTTGCTGCGGCTGGGTGGCGACCGTGCGGAGGGCTCTTGGTTGGAGTGGGTGGCATCAGGACAGATGACACTCAATGAAGTGTGGCACATCTTCTCTTGCTGGTGGCCAACCAACAGCAGTCTCTTAAGCATTCAACGGCTCAATTCAGTGCACAGAAGTATGACCCTAAATCGTTCTCCTCCCTGGCCACACCATGGGAGGAATGAAAGTCTAAGGATGGCAGTGAAGCTCATTCAACCCGGTACCTAGTATGTACAAGAGCTGATTGGGAGTCTTTCATGACGATGGAGACTCAGTTCTTTGTAGAGCATTTAGAGGACACGTTTGGGGAGGTGGAGGGCTTGTCCAAAATGCGCTCTGGGTCAGTTTTGATAAAAACAGCATCCTCTGCCCAGTCACGGGCATTACTCGCTTGTGACAAGTTGGGGGATGTTCGTGTTACCATCACGCCCCATAAAAGCTGCTTCTTTTGCAGTCTGACGACGAACTATGTGCCAATTTAGAGCAACGAGGTGTTCATTTCATCCAGCGCATTCATTGGGGTCCGAGGGATAATCAGGTTGCCACCAGTGCCTTCATCGTGGCCTTCGAGGGTGATACATTGCCCGAGAAGGTCAAGGTGATGGTCTACTGCTGTGATGTCAAGCCCTATGTCCCTCCCCCGATGCGGTGCTTTAAGTGCTGGAAGTTCGGCCATATGTCTTCCTGCTGTACTTCCAGCCTCACATGTTGAGATTGTTTATGCCCATCACATCCCAATACTCCACGTGCCCCACCTCCCATCTGTGTCAACTGCGGAGAGCATCATTCACCTTGCTCGCCAGACTGCAGGATTTTCTAGAAAGAGACAAAAATCATGGAATAAAAGACCCTGGACCGACTGACCTACACTGAGGCTAAGCAGAAGTTTGAACGCCTCTATCCTGTTCATATTCCCTCCTCTTACACTGCCCCTACAGCTGTTTCGGTCCCATCACCTCCACCTGCCCCAATCACCTCTCAGAACTGAAAGACTACAACTGCCCCTTGATGGTGGGGGGCAATTCCCTTTCTGTTGCTCCAGCACCACCTACTTTGGAGCAACACCCCCCCCCCCCACCCCCCTCCCAACCATCTGGAACATCCGTCCCCACTTGTAAGCCAGAGAAGCGTCCTACTTTCCAACTTTTTCAGCACTCTCACTCGGAAGGGGTCCTTTGGGTCCCACCCTTCCTGGGTCTCCACCAGTGGCAAAGATGACATCGCCAGTGTTTGATGTGACAAAATGCAGCTGGTCACAGGGCTTCAAGATCCTCATCAGTCCCAGAGACTTAATCAGTGAAGCCTACCCAGCGAGGGAAACCCAAGGAGCAGCGAGAGAAGTCAAAGGAGAAGACCACTAAGACTAAGGAACTTGCGGTGACACCCACCCCACCGCTACCTTCAAGCTCTGTGTCTGAGAATGGGGTGGAGATTCTGGCATCCACTGAGGACCTGGATTTCGCTGGACCCTCAGGCTCGATGGGTATCGACTTCTCAGGAAATCAGTCGGTGCCAGCAGGTGACCCTGAGGCGTAACCCACCTCATTGAATGTTCAATGCCTTCCCAGCCTCACGACCACATTATCCACTAGTGGAATTGCGGAGGTCTTTTCCACCACCTTGCTGAGCTCCAACAACTTCTCAGCTTTCACCCTTTCTTCTGCATTGCTCTCCAGGAAACTTGGTTTCCGGCAATCTGAACCCCCGCCCTCTGTGGCTATTGGTGTTGTTATAAGAATCGGGCAGCTTACGTGAAGATAATGTGATTGAGTCTGTGTCTATGTCCTTAACTCTCTTTACAGTGAGTGTGTCCCTCTTCAAACACCTTTAGAGGCTGTTGCTGTTAGGAAGTAGACGCCTCAGTCTGTTACTGTCTGCAGTATCTATCTTGCCCTGGGTGGCGATGTCCCACAGCATCTATTGGCTGTGCTGATAGCCCAACTGTCGCACCTTTTCTGTTACTGGGCAACTTTAATGCCCATAACCCTTTGTGGGGTGGATTGGTGGCAACAGGCCAAGGCACTGTCATTGAGAAAATGTTGAGACAGCTCGACCTTTCTCTCTTCAATAATGGTGCCTCCACACATTTCGGTGTGGCTCATGGCATTTACTCAGCCATCGACCTTTCGGTCTGCAGCCGTGGCCTTCTACCATCTGTCCAATGGAATGTGCATGACGACTTGTGTGGTAGTGACCACTTTCCAATCTTTCTGTCACTGCCCCAGTGTCACTCACCTGGGCGCCTCCCAAGATGGACTTTGAATAAGGCCGACTGGGACTCGTTTGCCTCCATTGCCATTCTTGAGCCTCTTTCTCATAACGCCTTTGATGTGGTGGTTCACACGATAACCACCGGCATCGTTTCTGCTGTGGAATCTGCAATTCCCTCTTCTTCTGCACCGAGCGAGGTGGCGCAGTGGTTAGCACACTGGACTCGCATTCGGGAGGACAACGGTTCAATCCTGCGTCCGGCCATCCTGATTTTCATTTTCCGTGATTTCCCTAGATCACTCCAGGCAAATGCCGGGATGGTTCCTTTGAAAGGGCACGGCTGACTTCCTTCCCCATCCTTCCCTAATCCGAGCTTGTGCTCCGTCTCTAATGACCTCATTGTCGATGGGACGTTAAACACGAATATCCTCCTCCTCCTCTTCTTCTGCGTCTCCTCGGCAGAGGACTATGCCTTGGTGGTCACCAGAGATCACTGAGGCGAGTAGAGATCACAGGCGGGCCCTCCAGCTTCATAAGCAGCACCTCTCATTCGAACACCTCATTACCTTTAAACGACTCTGTGCCCGAGCCCGACGCCTTAGTTGCCGACAAAAGCAAGAGTGCTGGGAACGAAATGTCTCCACCATTGGCACCCATACCTCTCCTTCGCAGGTTTGGTGCAAGATCAGGCAGCTCAATGGATATCAGACACCCGTCAGCTTACCTGGGCTTTCCCTGAATGGAGCAATCTGTACTGAATCACACACGATTTCAAAACTCTTATCATAGCATTATGCTCCGAGCTCTGCTTCCACAAATTACCTGCTGGCCTTCTGCTCCCTGAAAAAGCAGTTGGAATGTCATAGCCTTTCATTCCATACGCACCAGCCCGAATTGTATAAATGTTCCATTCAGTGAGTGGGATTCCCAAAGTGCCCTAGGTGCTTGCCCTGATACGGCTACCGGGCAGATCGCATCCACTATCAGATGCTCAAACATTTCGGTGGACTGCCAGCGGCACCTCCTAGACCTTTTCAACTATATCTGGATTGAGGGTGAGTTCCCATCACAATGGTGGGAAAGCATCGTCATACCAGTGTTGAAACCTGGCAAGAACCCACTGGAGGTGGACAGCTACCACCTGATTAGCCTCACCTATGGTCTGTGCAAGTTTCTCTAATGAATGGTGAGCCGGAGGTTGAGTTGGCTACTTGAGTCCTAGGGCCTTCTGGCTCTGTCTCAGGGTGGGTTCCGTAAGGGCTGCTCTGCCACCAATAATCTGGTCTGCCTGGAGCCTGCAATCTGTATGGCGTTGGCCCGCCATCAGTATCTAGTGGCAGTCTTTTTTGACATGCAGAAGGCATGCGATACACATGGCGACATCACATCCTCACCACGCTTCATGGATGGGGTCTTAGGGGCCCACTCCCAATAATTTTCTGTCTCTTCATTCCTTCCGCAAGCAAGTTGGTTCCTCCCATAGTTCCTCCCGAGTCCAGGAGAATCGGGTCCCACAAGGCTCTGTCTTGAGTGTCTGCCTCTTTTTAGTTGCTATCAATGGGCTAGCTTGAGCTGTGGGAACGTCCATATCAGCCCCCTGCGGGTTCGGGGCTTAGAATAGGCCTGCGGTATTCCTGCCTGTCGTAATAGGTGACTAAAAGGAGTCTCAAACGTTTCGGCCTTATGTGACCCCTCTTGGGTTTGACCTCCATAGTTCCAAATTCTTCCGAAGAGCGAGCCAATTGGGGAAGGGCGCCTTACATGGTGCATTTTGTCCATCGTGCATTGAGACCTCTAGCCAGCTTTACCATCGTCGCATTGCCGTCCCGCTCGTTTTCCATCTCTTGGGCGAGGATATGTTCCTGGGTACGATTACCACTATGCATTGTGCAGTGTTGCGTTTGCTGAGATGATGACCTTGGACATTTTTGCACCTAAGATCCAGCACGGTAGCCAGTCCTTTGTGGTGGGGCCACCATGTACCCTGTTGGTTGTAGCCCCCTGACAACACAGGGATCGCTCTGCTGATGCCTGCGTCGTTAACTCCCCATGTATTCCAAGGAGTAGATGCCTATCCTCCTGGGGCATCAGGACTCCCAGCAATGGCCATCCTGCCAGGTGGCCCTTGCGAAGGCTGGGTGGCGCCCGGGGGCGGGCCCTTGGTCGGAGTAGGTGGTATCAGGGTGGATGACACGCAATGAAGCGTGGCACATTATCTCTTGCTGGTGGCCAGCCACCAGCAGTCTCTAAGCGTTAGAGGGCTCATTTTAAAGCTAACGTGTATGACCCCAAATCGTTCCCCTCCCCGGCCACCCCTTGGGAAGAACGAAAAGCTATGAATGACAGTGAAACGTATTCGCCCAGGTATCTCGTCTGTACCAGAACTGATGGGGAATCCTTTGCATCCGTGAAGCCTCAGTTCTTTGTAGAGCATTTAGAGGACAAGTTCGGGGAGGTGGAGGGCTTGTCCAAAATGCGGTCCGGTTTAGTCTTGATAAAAACAACATCCTCTGCCCAGTCATGAGCCTTGCTTGCTTGTAAGTAGCTGGGGGATGTTTCAGTTACTATCACACCTCATAAAACCTTAAATATGGTCCAGGGCATTATTTTCCACAGGGATCTCCTTTTACAGTCCGATGACGAGCTGCGCGCCATCTTAGAGCGACGAGGTGTCCATTTCGTCTGGCGCGTTCACCGGGGTCCGAGGGATCATGTTGACCTTCGAGGGTGACACATTACCTGAGAAGGTCAAGGTGATGGTTTACCGCTGTGATGTAAAGCCATATATCCCTCCCCCGATGCGATGCTTCAAGTGTTGGAAGTTCGGCCATATGTCTTCCTGCTGTGCTTCCAGCCTCATGTGTCGCGATTGTGGTCATCCATCCCATCCTGATACTCCACGTGCCCCGCCTCCCATCTGCGTCAACTGCGGAGGGCGCCACCCCCCTTGGTCGCCGGACTGTCCGATTCTGCAGAAGAAAAGGTTAATAATGAAATACAAGACCCTGGACCGACTGACCTACACTGAGGCTAAGCGGAAATTTGAACGGCTTCATCCTGTGCGCATGACGTCTTCTTATGCCGCCACTTTCACTCCTGCTCCCGTTCCATCAGCTTCAACGCTTCCAGTCAGCTCTCATAGTCGAAGGACCACACCTGCCTCCTTGATGGTGGGGGGCACTTCACTCCCTGTTGCTCCTGCTCCATCTACTTCAGGAGCAATGCCCCCCCCCCCCCCCCCCCCGCCCCCCAACCATCAGGGACATCAGTTCCCACTTCCCAGCCGGAGAAGCGTAAGACTTCTTCGGCTTCTCTCACCAGGAAGGGCTCCCTTTGGGACCTTCCTTCGCAAGTTCCAACCAGCGGAAAAACGGACACCCGCAAGTGGCTGAAACAACCACCGGTCGCTGGTTGTAGGGCCTCACGATCGTCGTCTGTCCCTGAAACTGACCCAGTGAAGCCCTCCCAGCCTGAATCAGTGAAGGCGTAGTGCGAGAAGCAGAAAAAGAAAAAGGTTCCGAAGACTCCTGACATTGTGGTGGCACCTGTCCCACCACTTCCTGCAAGCTCAGCGTCTGAGGATGAGGTCGAGATTCTGGTGTCTGCTGAAGACCTGGATCTTGCCGGCCCCTCGGATGCAATGGATGTCACTCGTGCGGCTACTGACTCGGTGGCAGCAAGTGACCCAGTGGCGTAATCTGCCTCACCAGTCCCTTCACGCTCTTCTCAGCCATGGACAATGTCATCCTGCAGTGGAACTGCAGCGGTTTCTTCCACCATCTTGCTGAGCTGCGACAACTTCTCAGCCTTCACCCTTTCTTCTGCGTTGCTCTACAAGAAGCTTGGTTTCCAGCAATGCGAACCCCCGCCCTCCGTGGCTATGGAGGTTATTATAGGAACCGGGCAGCTTATGAAAGGGTATCTGGTGCGTGTGCATCTATGCCCTTCACTCCCTTCACAGCGAGTCTGTCCCTCTACAAACACCTTTAGAGGCTGTCGCTGTTTGGGTGTGGACGTCACAGGCTGTTACCGTCTGCAGTGTTTATCTTCCACTGGGTGGTGATGTCCCGCTGCATGTCCTGGCTGCGCTGATAGCCCACTTGCCGCCACCTTTCCTGTTACTGGGCGACTGCAATGCCCATAACCCTCTGTGGGGTGGGTCAGTGGCAACATGTTGAGGCGCCACCATTGAGAATGTATTGACACAGTTCGACCTTTCCATTTTAAATGATGGTGCCTTCATACATTTCAGTGTGGCGCATGGCACGTACTCCACCATCGACCTTTCGATATGCAGCCCTAGCCTCTTACCATCTGTCCAGTGGAGTGTGCATGACAACCTGTGTGGTAGTTACCATTTTCTGATCTTTCTGTCACTGCCACAACGCCACTCTTCTGGGCGCCCTTGCAGATGGGCTATGAATAAGGCTGACTGGGAATTGTTCTCCTCCACTGCCGCCATTGAGCCTCTTTCTAATGAAGCCATTGATGCGGTGGTTCACTCGGTCACCGCTGGCATCATTACTGCTGCAAAATCTGCCATTCCCCGTTCTTCTGGGTCCCCTCGGCGGAGGTCTGTACCTTGGTGGTCGCCTGCGATCGCCGAGGCAATTAAAGATCGCAGGTGGGCGCTCCAGCGTCAGAAGCGGCATCCCTCATTAGAAAACCTCATCGCCTTCGGCTCCGTGCGCAGGCCCACTGCATCATTCGCCAACACAAGCAGGAGTGCTGGGAATGGTATTAATCCACCATTGGCCTCCATATGTCTCCATCGCAGGTTTGGACCAAGATTAGGCGCCTCTATGGCTATGAGACCCCTGTCAGTGTCCCTGCCCTCTCACTGAATGGAGCAATTTGTACTGACTCTGACATAATTTCAAACCGCTTAGCAGACCATTTTGCTCTCAGTTCCGCTTCTGTGCATTACCCACTGGCCTTCTGCTCCATTAAAGAGCGGCTGGAACATCGGAGCCTTTCATTTCACACCTGCCATCCTGAATCCTACAATGTTCCATTCGGTGAGTGGGAATTCCACAGTGCAGTAGCCACTTGCCCTGATACAGCTCCCGGGCCAGATCGCGTCCACTGTCAGATACTGAAACACCTCTCAGTGGACTGCTAGCGACGCCTTCTCGACCTTTACAACCGTATCTGGGTCAAGGGTGAGTTTCCGTCGCAATGGCGGGAAAGCATTGTTATCCCCGTTTTGAAACCTGGCAAGTACCCATTGGAGGTGAACAGCTACTGCCCCATTAGCCTCACCAACATTTCTTGCAAGTTGCTTGAATGCATGGTGAGCCGGAGGCTGAGTTGGGTACTAGTTGGGTACTAGTCTTGGGGCCTTCTAGCTCTGTCTCAGGGTGGGTTCCGTAAAGGCCATTCTGCCGCCGACAATCTGGTGAGCCTGGAGTCAGCCATCCGCATGGCCTTTGCCCGCCGTCAGCACCTCGTCGCTGTTCTTTTTTTTTTTTTTTACATGCGGAAGGCTTGAAGGCTTATGATATGACATGGCGCCATCACATTCTCTCTACGCTTCATGGTTGGGGTCTTCGGGGTCCGCTGCCGATTTTCATAAGAAATTTTCTGTTGCATCGTACCTTCCGCATGCAAGTCGCGGTGTCCCATAGTTCCCACCGAGTTCAGGAGAACGGGGTACCACAGGGGTCTGTCTTAAGTGTCTGCCTGTTTTTAATTGCAATTGACGGGCTCGCTGCGGTGGTGGGAACGTCTGTCTCAGCTTCATTGTATGCTGACGACTTCTGCCTCTACTATAGCTCCATTGGCATTGCAGCTGCTGAATGTCAGCTTCAGGGCACTATCCGCAAGGCACAGTCTTGGGCTGTAGTGCATGGCTTCCAGTTTTCAGCTGCCGAGACCTGCGTTTCTGCCAGTGACGCGCTGTTCACCCTGAGCTGCAGCTATATCTTGATGGCAAACCTCTTGCTGTGGTGGAGAGACATTGGTTTCTGGGTGTGGTTTTTGATGCCCAGTTGACTTGGCTTACGCATATTCGGCAACTTAAACAGATGTGTTGGCGGCATCTTAATGCTCTGCGATGCTTGAGCCACACTAGCTGGGGTGCCGACCGATCTACCCTCTTACAGCTCTACCAGGCATTAATCCAGTCCCGTCTGGATTATGGGAGCCTGGCTTATGGTTCCGCGTCCCCTTCTGCATTGCGGGTGCTGGACCCAATACTCCACAGCGGAATCCGACTTGCACTGGTGCTTTCCGGTCCAGCTCTGTGAACAACATACTTGTGGAGGCAGGTGTCCCTCCACTGCGGTTACGGCACCAACGTTTACTGGCCACTTATGCTACACATGTTTATAGCATGCCCGGGCATCCAAATTATCGTCTCCTGTTCCCTCAGTCGGTCGTCCATCTCCCAGAACATTGGCCCCGGTCGGGTTGTACGATCACGGTCCGCATCAGAGAGCTTCTCGCTGGGCTTGGGGTTTTCCCTCTTCCACCTCCTTTCCGGGCCCCCCTGCGTACACCCCTGCGGTGTGTGCCCCGACCTTGCCTTCAGCTTGAATTGGCACAGGGCCCGAAGGACTCACTCCATCCGGAGTTCGTCTGCCGCCGCTTTCTTTCCATCCTTGCCATGTATCAGGGCTTTGACGTTGTTTACACTGACGGTTCGATGGTTGCTGGTCGTGTCGGTTATGCTCTCACTCTAGGGGACCATTACGAACAACATTCATTGCCGGCTGGCTGCAGCGTTTTCACTGCTGAGCTGGTCGCGATCTTTTGTGTCCTAGAGTACATCTGCTCCTGCTCAGGTGAGTCCTTCGTTATCTGTAGCAACTCCCTGAGCAGTTTACGAGCTATTGACCAGTGCTTCCCTCGCTCTCGTCTGGTGATGGCTGTCCGGGAGTCCCTCCATACTCTTGCCCGTTATGGCTGCTCTGTGGTCTTTGGGTGGACCCCTGGTCATGTTGGCATCCCAGGCAATGAACATGTTGACCGCCTGGCCAAACAGGCCACCAGTGAACCAACTCTGGACATTGGCCTACCGGACACTGATTTGCGAGCAGTCTTACGCCGCAAAGTTTTCGCGCTATGGGACGCTGAATGACGCGATCTGACCACACCCAATAAACTCCGTGCTATCAAGGAGACGACGACTGTGTGGCAGTCATCCATGCAGGTCTCTCGCAAGGAGTCTGTTGTCCGCTGCCGGCTGTGCATTGGGCACACACGGATGATGCATGGGCTCTTATTGCACCGTGAAGACCCACCTCTATGTCGCTGCGGATCCGTTTTGACGGTAGTCCACATTTTGTTGGAGTGTCCCCTTTTAGCTGTGCTCAGGCAGACATTTGCGCTGCCTGACACTCTCCCTGCCCTTTTAACAAATGACACTGCCATGGCAGGCTTAGTTTTGCATTTTATTCGGGCAGGGGGTTTTTATCACTTAATATGAGTGGTTTTATTATTATTATTATTATTATTATTATTATTATATAGAGTCTGGCCTTTGGCCTACGATTTTAGACTGAGTTTTAGTGTGTTTCACGGTGGTTGGCTTTTCCTTTTTTCTCTCTATAATTGGCCAACCACTGTCACACTCTGTGTGATTTTAATTCGTTTTGTCTGATCTTTGTCTGCATCTTTCTTGTCCTGTGTCATCTGTTGTCGTCTCCATTCTTCGTTTTTATTTGGTGTGGGTGTTTGCAGTTCTGGAACAAGGGACCGATGACCATCGCAATCTGGTCCCTTATCTCACAAACCAACCAACCAACCGTCCATATCAGCTTCTTTGTATGCTGATGACTTTTGCCTGTACTATAGCTCCACTGGAATTGCAGTTGCTAATTGGCAGCTGCAGGACACTATCCGCAAGGCGCAGTCTTGGGCCGTAACTTGTGGCTTCCAGTTTTCAGCTGCCAAGACTTGGGTCATGCATTTCTGCCGGCATCGCACTGTTCACCCTGAGCCATGGCTTTATATTGATGGCGAACCTCTTACTGTGGTGGAGATGCATCGGTTTTTGGGATTGCTATTTGATACCCATTTGACTTGGCTCCCTCATATTCAGCAGCTTAAACAAACGTACTGGCGGCATATTAACGCTCTTCGTTGCTTGAGTCACACGAGCTGGGGCACCGATCGGTCTACCCTTCTATGACTGTATCAGGCATTGATTCAGCTCCATCTCTATTATGGGAACCTGGCTTACGGTTCGGCATCGCCTTCTGCGTTGCGGTTGCTTGACCACATACTTCATTGCGGGATCCAACACCCAACTGGAGCTTTCTGCACAAGCCCTGTAAACAGCCTACTTGTGGAGGCTGGTGTCCCTCCATTGTGGATCTGGGGCCAACGACTACTGGCCGCTTATGCTGCACATGTTTTTAGCTTGCCCGGGCATCCAAATTATCGCCTCCTGTTCGCCAACTCAGTCGTCCAGCTTCCAGAACGGCAGCCCCAGTCAGGGTGTATGGTTGCGGTTCGCGTCGGGTCTCTTCTCTCTGGGCTTGAGTTTTTCCCTATCCCACCTCTTTTCCTGGCCCATTTACGTATACCCCTGTGGTGTGTGCCCCGCCCATGCCTTCAGCCGGATTTGGCACAAGGCCCGAATGACTCAGTACCTCCTGAGGCCCTCCACCAATGCTTTCTTTCCATCTTTGCCACATTTCACGGCTCTGACCTAGTCTATACCGATGGTTCCATGGTTGCTGGTCAAGTTGGTTATGGTATTACTCTTGGGGATCGATCTGAACAACACTCCTTGCTGGATGGCTGCGGTGTTTTCACTGTAGAGCTGGTAGCCATCTCTCGCGGCCTCGAGTATATCCGCTCCTGCTCAGGTGAGTCCATCGTTATCTGTAGTAACTCCCTGAGCCCTTTACAAGCTGTCGACCAGTGTTTTCCTAGTTCTTGTCTGGTGATGGCTGTCCAGGAGTCCATCCATACTCTTGCCCATTGCAGCTGCTCCGCGGTTTTTGTGTGGAGCCCGGGTCATGTCAGCATCCCAGGTAATGAACGTGTTGACAGGCTGGGCAAACAGGCTATCAGTGAACCGACCCTGGAGACTGGCCTTTCGGAATGTGATCTCCAGTCTGTATTGCGGCAGATAGTCCATGGTACCTGGGGTGACGAATGCGGCAGATAGTCCATGGTACCTGGGGTGACGAATGGCGCACCCTGCCTTTACCCAACAAACTTAGGGTCATCAAAGAGACTATAGGTTTGTGGCACTCCTCCATGCGAGCCTCTCGCAAGGACTCCGTTGTTCTCTGCCGGCTATGCATTGGCCACACCTGGCTGACGCGTGGTCATTTATTGCGCTGTGGGAACCCACCTCTATGTTGCTGCGGGTCAGTGTTGACTGTGGCCCGCATCTTGTTGGATTGTCCGTTTTTAACTGGCGCTCAGACAGACGTTTGCGCTGCCTGATACACTCCCTGCTCTTTTAACGGATGAAGCTGCAACGGCTGGCTTAGGTTTGAGTTTTATTCGAGCAGGGGGCTTTTATCGCTCAATCTGAGGGTTTGTCTCTTTTGTGTGTTAAGTCTGTCCTTTAGCCTATGGTTTTAGATTTGGGTTTTTAGTGTGTCTCTTGGTGGTTTGCTTTTCCTTTTTTGTTTCCCTGGTCAGCCAACCACTGTACAACTCTGCGTGCTTTTAATTCCCTTTTTTCTGGTCTTTGTCTGTGTCTTTCGTGTTCTTTGTCGTCCCTTGTTACCTCCGTTGCTTGTTTTTATTCCTTCTGGGTTTACACGGTCGTGGATGCAGGGACTGATGACCTTTGCAGTCTGGTTACTTCAACCCCACAAACCAACCAACTGTATGCAGATTTTGCTGATCCCTTCTTATGAGCAATGTCTCTCTTAGTGGTAGACATCTTGTTTAATTTCCCCTATGTGGCTAGGTTGTTCTCCATGACATTGCACACTACAGTTAGTGTTTTTTCTGTTGCTTTCACTATTGAGGGTGGACCGTGTGCCCCATTCGCAGATGATGGTCGCCACTTTGTGCTGGAGAAAAGTGAAGTGTTCTGCCACTGATATGGTATTCAGCACTTGGCCACTATGCCATTGTGTTCAGCATCTAATGCAGAGGTTGACCAGTTGGTCAGGACATTAAAATCGAAGAAAACAATCTCGGAGGTCACTAGAATGGATGCCGTATCCAGGTAACTCCAACCAATGGGCACAGTCTGGCATAGCCATCAGTGTTGTGGTCTCTCTGATCTATTGTGACCAGTGCTGCGTGACCCTGTCCCAAGGATCATGTCAAATGTCATCAAGATTTCACTGTCGGGGTACACCCATTTGGGATGCAAGACACCATGGTGAGAAATAAGGGTGACAATTTATTGCAGTGGGTCAGCAGCACCTGAAACTTGATGCTAACCGTCTATGCCTGCATCACAATGAACAATGGCTGCCACAGCTCAGTAATACAGGCAACATTCTCACAGGCAGGAGGGACCAACTACCCTTTGCTTCAAGCACCAAGCAGTACCTGGCAACATTCTCAATACCTGTGTGTTGCTTGCCAAATAATTTGCACTCTTGCTCTGTAAAATCGTTCACCCAGGAGAACTGCTTGCCACACATGGATCTGCTGGAGGTGGAGTACCTCCCTCTGTCAGTGCAGCAGCCACCATAGGTTGCCTCCAGTCCTCATCGATCTTCGGGCAGAGTATCAGTCTGTCAACATCCTCAGAGTTGTACTCGATATCCCAGCAGTAGGTGCCCTGGCAGAACCTCTGACCGAGATACCTGCTGCCCGAGGTCCTATAACTCAGCAACACTAGCACAGGCCCGGGCAATTTTGGCCCTATGTGCTTCTTGAAGAGTGGTGGGATTTGGTATCCCGACTAGACATGGAGTTGTTCATGGTTGAGAGTAGGAGTGATCCATAGAGCAAGGTGTTCAATTTCCCATTTGGCCATCCAGCTATAGGTATTCCATAATTTCCCTCAGTCACTCCAAACAAATCCCATGATGGTTCCTATGAAAAGGGAATTACCAATTTCCTATCCCATCCTTTCGTAATCCTAGCTTGTGCTCTGTCTCTGATGACCACATTGTCGACCGGACATTAAACTCTAATCTTCCTTCCATTCCTTCGGAGTGACCCACGACTCCACTGTCAGCAGTGAGTGTGTCACACACATTGGGAAGTGTCTGTGGAGTCGTGATTCTCCTGGTTCCACCACACATAGTCCGGAATCAGTCACATACTATTGCTAGCCTGATCCTTCTTTACCGACTCAATGCTCATGTGCTTTTTCATGTTGTTCTGTTAGGTTGACTTGGTGGTGGTTCACAAGTGCCACATTTCGTACTACTCCAATCTCATTCCGAGTGTTAACAAAATGCTGCTGTCTTGCTCTGCGAGACATAACAAGAAAGAAGGAAAAAAAAAAAAAAAAAAAAAAAAAAAGAAAAATTAGGGCCTAATTTGCAAACTGAAATGATGAGTTAACATTAGCAAAAATAGAAAGAAATAAAGAAGGAAAAATTCATAAGGTTACCATATGTGGTAAATATTTTTCAAAAAATTAGTAACACATTTCATAATACTAATGTTAAAATTAAGAGTTTTCACAGAGAATAAACAAGGAATACAAAGGACAATGCTCAAAAATATGATAAATCAGGAGTATATAAAATTAAATGTAGTGATTGTAACACAATCTACATCAGACAAACAGGACGAAAATTCACTAGAAGATACAAAGAATATACAAACAATTGGGAAATCATTCTCTAGATATCAAGTATGTGTTTTCGAGAAAATCGAGAACTTTGAAAATTCTTGTAGGTGATAAAATTCAGAACAAATTTTACATATGATATAATGTCAGTTTTCATTATTGATATAAATTTAATAACAAACTATATCTCTGACATGTAAACTGATATTGTAACAATGAAATTTATTCCTGAAATTCAACTTAACTGTAATACCCATACTACCTTAGGTGACATGCGAAAATTTGTGATGGATTGTGACTCAAACCTTAGTTTCCTGCTTATCACAAGTGGTCGCCTTACCACTTAAGCTGTACGACCACACTCGTCGGATGGTCTCTGTTTATTTCTTCTCATAGAATGTTAATTCATTTACCCATAGTTGGACGCCTCATTATTCCTGTGCAGGTTTAGAAGTCATAGATTATCATTGTCATTTTTGTCACGGGTGTGTCTTTGTCTTATACAGGGTGTTCTGAAAACATTCTTTCAAATTAATACAGGAGGTAATGAACATGGAAACATATATATTTAGCTAATATACATAAGGGCCTTGACTGCAGTTTATGATGCTAGGGACAATTTACACAGAAGGTAGTTAAGCATGGTAGTTACAGCAGTGGTATTCACAGGAACTGCTTAAATGCATGACCACTGGCCTGTATGCATGCAGTACAGCATTAGACCATTGATTGGTGTGTCCATTTCAAGATTTCTGGCACCTCAGCAATGGTACAAGCAATGATGGCAGTTCTAGCATTCAGGTCGTCTTCTGTTTCCACAATGATTTCATACACCAGCTGCTTCATATGCTCCCCGAAGAAGAAATCCACACTTGAGGCTAGGTGACCTGGATGACCAGACTGCAGAGCCACCTCGGGTGATACATCAATTCCCAAAGGTGGCTCTCAGATGATTCCTCACATCAGTGCCAAAATGCATTGATGCCACATCATGCTGGAAGTACATCCTTTGTCTAACATTCAGAGGTACATCCAACCAGTACTGTCAAGCATCCATAGACAGAGAAGTCTATGACTATCATTGTCATTTTCATCACCTAAACCTAAAACCTGAACAGGAATCACGAGATATGCGAATCAGTTAACAACCTACGAGAAGAAATAGATGGGTGTGTGACATGTGGAAGTTTGTGTCAGTCTGTGGAGCGTACTCAGATGGCCTAAGTGGTAGGGTAACCTTGGACTACTCACCAAAACCAGGAAATCTGGTGTCGAATCCTATTCCAGCACAAATTTTCATATGTCATCTTACGTAGTATATATACACCTGTTACTGTTGAGCTGAATTTGTAGTTCATCATCAGATATAAATAGATATTGTAACTGCTATGCACAAATATGACAGAATAAAAGTAGGTCATGACTGAAAAAAGTCATACATACAACCAACATTTGTGTGTGTGTGTGTGTGTGTGTGTGTGTGTGTGTGTGTGTGTGTGTGTGTGTGTGTGTGTGAGATCTCATTACACATATATTCACCTTTTGTTTATGGACACGTGTATGTAAAAGTCATTTCATAATTGTATAAGGCGAAAGATACAGGGTGGCGCACGAAATGTGTTACCAATTGTTTCTTTCACAATTTACGACACGCATTAGATATCCCGCTGTGACCTCTACAGCAGTACCAGCAGAGCTTGGAAAAACAAATGAGCTACAAAATGAACTGCAATTCACGATACTGCCGCTAGGAGACTAGTAAGCAGCAATGGCTGACAATGGAAGACTGACGACACAGCAACGATCAGCAATTGTGTTAGTTTTTCATGAAACGAAAAGCCTTGTTGTGACTCAGAGGTGTTTTCGACAACAGTTTAACACACGATGGGTCCTTTGCTAGAAGACCATCCACAGGTTGTACAATAAATTTGTACAGGAAGGAACAGTATTTGAAGCGAAGCGACCTTGGCCTAAGCCTGTTTGTTTGCCGGAGAATATTGAAGCAGTACGAGTTGCTGTACAGAGAAGTCCTGGGAAATCATGTAGAAAGGCAGCAGTGCAACTGGGAATATCCAGACGCTCTTTTCAACACATTCTTAAAAGTGACCTCCATATGTACCAATACAAGATGACCTGTACACAGAAGCTCACTGAAGAACACAAGCAGCAGACTACTGTTTGGGCGGAGGATAGGGAAGAAACTCTCAACAACGTTTGGTTTTCAGCCGAGGCGCATTTTCATTTAGACGGTGTGGTTAAACAAAATGTACGCTTTTGGGCCAATGAAAACCCACAAGTGCTTCATGAATGACAACATTATGCTCCGAGGATTACAGCGTGGGCAGCAATTTCCAGTCATGGATTTATTGGACCCTTTTTCTTTGAAAAAACTGTGAACAGCGAGCGTTATTTGAGCATGCTTCGCAATAACTTCATTCCACAGCTTCTTGCTACTGCCTCACCCTTCAACACGCAGTGGTTCATGCAAGATGGAGCAAGGCCACATACTGCAAGCACTGTGTTGGAGTTTTTACATGAGCATTTCGACATGCGGATCATTTCACTCAGGTTTCCAGGTCTACATCTACATCTACACCTACATTTATACTCCGCAAGCCACCCAATGGTGTGTGGCGGAGGGCACTTTACATGCCACTGTCATTACCTCCCTTTTCTGTTCCAGTCGCATATGGTTCGCGGGAAGAACGACTGTCTGAAAGCCTCCGTGCGCGCTCTAATCTCTCTAATTTTACATTCGTGATCTCCTCAGGAGGTATAAGTAGGGGGAAGCAATTTATTCGATACCTCATCCAGAAACGCACCCTCTCGAAACCTGGCGAGCAAGCTACACCGCGATGCAGAGCGCCTCTCTTGCAGAGTCTGCCACTTGAGTTTGTTAAACATCTCCGTAACGCTATCACGGTTACCAAATAACCCTGTGACGAAACGCGCCGCTCTTCTTTGGATCTTCTCTATCTCCTCTGTCAACCCGATCTGGTACGGATCCCACACTGATGAGCAATACTCAAGTATAGGTCAAACGAGTGTTTTGTAAGCCACCTCCTTTGTTGATGGACTACATTTTCTAAGGACTTTCCCAATGAATCTCAACCTGGTACCCGCCTTACCAACAATTAATTTTATATGATCATTCCACTTCAAATCGTTCCGCACGCATACTCCCAGATATTTTACAGAAGTAACTGCTACCAGTGTTTGTTCCGCTATCATATAATCGTACAATAAAGGATCCTTCTTTCTATGTATTCGCAATACATTACATTTGTCTATGTTAAGGGTCAGTTGCCACTCCCTGCACCAAGTGCCTATCCGCTGCAGATCTTCCTGCATTTCGCTACAATTTTCTAATGCTGCAACTTCTCTGTATACTACAGCATCATCCGCGAAAAGCTGCATGGAACTTCCGACACTATCTACTAGGTCATTTATATATATTGTGAAAAGCAATGGTCCCATAACACTCCCCTGTGGCACGCCAGAGATTACTTTAACGTCTGTACATGTCTCTCCATTGATAACAACATGCTGTGTTCTGTTTGCTAAAAACTCTTCAATCCAGCCACACAGCTGGTCTGATATTCCGTAGGCTCTTACTTTCTTTATCAGGCGACAGTGCGGAACTGTATCGAACGCCTTCCGGAAGTCAAGAAAAATAGCATCTACCTGGGAGCCTGTATCTAATATTTTCTGGGTCTCATGAACAAATAAAGCGAGTTGGGTCTCACACGATCGCTGTTTCCGGAATCCATGTTGATTCCTACATAGTAGATTCTGGGTTTCCAAACACGACATGATACTCGAGCAAAAAACATGTTCTAAAATTCTGCAACAGATCGACATCAGAGATATATGTCTATAGTTTTGCGCATCTGCTCGACGACCCTTCTTGAAGACTGGGACTACCTGTGCTCTTTTCCAATCATTTGGAACCTCCCATTCCTCTAGAGACCTGCGGTACACGGCTGTTAGAAGGGGGGCAAGTTCTTACGCGTACTCTGTGTAGAATCGAATTGGTATCCCATCAGGTCCAGTGGACTTTCCTCTGTTGAGTGATTCCAGTTGGTTTTCTCTCCCTTGGACACTTATTTCAATGTCAGCCATTCTTTCGTTTGTGCGAGGATTTAGAGAAGGAACTGCAGTGCAGTCTTCCTCTGTGAAACAGCTTTGGAAAAAGGTGTTTAGTATTTCAGCTTTACGTGTGTCATCCTCTGTTTCAATGCCATCATCATCCCGCAGTGTCTGGATATGCTGTTTCGAGCCACTTACTGATTTAACGTAAGATCAGAACTTCCTAGGATTTTCTGTCAAGTCGGTACATAGAATTTTACTTTCAAATTCACTGAACGCTTCACGCATAGCCCTCCTTACGCTAACTTTGACATCGTTTAGCTTCTGTTTGTCTGAGAGGTTTTGGCTGCGTTTAAACTTGGAGTGAAGCTCTCTTTGCTTTCGCAGTAGTTTCCTAACTTTGTTGTTGTACCACGGTGGGTTTTTCCTGTCCCTCACAGTTTTACTTGGCACATACCTGTCTAAAATGCATTTTACGATTGCCTTGAACTTTTTCCATAAACACTCAACATTATCAGTGTCGGAACAGAAATTTTCATTTTGATCTGTTAGGTAGCCTGAAATCTGCCTTCTATTACTCTTGCTAAACAGATAAACCTTCCTCCCTTTTTTTTATATTCGTATTAACTTCCATATTCAGGGATGGGTCGCTGCAATGATGGACAAAATTGCCCCCCCCCCCCTCCTTCTCCTCCTCCTCCTCCTCCTCCCAATAGTCCAGACCTCAATCCATGAGACCTTTTTCTTTGGGGGTAACTAAAGGAAAAAATTTTCCCGAAATGTCCACGTGATTTAATGGAACTCATAAGACTTATTCTTCAAGCTTGCAGTGAAATTACGGAAGACGTGCTGTAGGGTAATCACTAACTTCAGTGTTCGTTTGAAGGAAGTTAGGAAACGAAATGGTGGACATATTGAGCATGTGCTGAGTTAGAACAAATCTCCATGGATGGTTTTCATTGTAGTATATGTTCCTTTCATATTGTATTGACAATAAAGTTTATATTCAAAAACAAAGTGGTAACACATTTCATGCACCACCCTGTAAATTACAAATGAGGACTGATGGCATGGAATGGGATGAGAAATCAGCCTGGTGTGTTATATTTGTTTCATGGTTTTAACTTCTTACTTTAGTTCTACATGAGACATGTTGAATGCTCTGTTCAACATGCTTCTGTATGCAGCCAGTGTACACGTGGCTGGAACGAGCTGTTGTGTTTGCAACTGTCTCCTTTCTGTGTATGTGAAAGACGTATTTGTTGTTTCTGACACAGACACAGAGGTAAAAAACTAAATTAGTAGTCTGTCTATGCATAACTGTGAAGTAAATGTTTAGCTGTAAATTATTAAAATTGGTGCACAGATCTTCTGTTTCATTTCTGTTATCCAAGAAAAGTATTGTATTATCCTTATATCTGTAAAAGGATAGTGTTTTAGTTATGAAGCTATTGTTAGGACAGTGAACTGGATTTTCATGGCAAGTAATGTGTTATCAGGTGTTGAAAACACTGAGTCCTTGTAAATGTAGTTTAGCTCCTTAATGTATCTTACATTAACACAAGCAAAGAGAGGTGACTGGACACATTTTAATATTATTAAATACCCTAACTGAAGAGTCACAGTGACATTACACTCAAATGCAAAAATACCCGTTACAGATCGTAGTCACAAGACATGTTCCGAAAGTAAGTGTAGTTGATTTTTATATTCTTTTAGAAAAAGGTTATTTGAAAAGAATTGCAGAATATTGTTGCTACATGGTCACCATCGCATAAAATGCATGTATGAGCGATGGCATAAGCTTCTTTATACCCTCCTTGAAGAACTCTCCTACAGCCTCTTTTCCTGACTTCAGAACCTCTTTCTGCAAAGCTGGGGCAGCAGCTCATGTCACTCACCCAGTGAAAGATCTGCTTAATGCAACCTGTCACAAACATGTCATCTCCAGAAGTTTTCCAGATGCAGGGCCTGCGAGATCACCTGATCTGAATCCATGTGACTTTTGGCTCTAGGGCTATCTAAAAGAACTTGTAGAGACTGAATGTGTCCCTGGTAAACATGATCTGAAGGCCAGTATAAGGGGACATGTTGCTCAGATTCCATCGGAACTGCTATGAGCAACAGTTGATCACATTGTTCTACGACTGCAGCATCTCATCGATGTCTCCTGTGCTCGTGTTGAATAAACTGTGTAAGCAGCGACTAATAATAAATCCAACATTATACACTTCTCTCTTGTTTGACCTTTCCTGTTCCTAATCCATTACATATGGAAACATTTCTCTGTATATTTCTTCCTTGCATTCACAGCACCAGATTTGCACCTGGTGGCCAAAAATGGGACTATTTTTTTTTCCCTGGTGTAAATCGATTCCAAATTAACACATTAGAGTATCTACAAAGTTTCTCTGTGATGTGATAATTACAGCCTACACTGGACCTTTGTGAGTAGGTGCACTTTTAATTGTAACCACCTTGTGGATATAACTGACGCAATGTCACCTTATTATGATATGATTGTGTCTCATCCAGTAAAGATAATTGTGAACTATTGTCATCAGGTTAATGGTGAGCAAGCACAATGTGGGTTCTTACATGCCTGAAATTAACCATAACTTAACTGTTCTAATTAACTTTGGAGTATTGCGGAAGTGCTGGTAACTTCCAGTGGTGAACAGTTTTGCCTGTACGTATCAAACTGAATTTGTTAAGTGGTAGCACTCATGCCTCTGTGTCTTACAGGAATTGCAGATACAGACCTGCCAAAATAGTAAATACCATTCACCAGCAACTTCCAGGTCGTGGTTTCCGGGCAACAGCACATTAGCAAAAACAGAGTGCTATCAAATTTTGAGAAGTATTCGCTTCCAGCTAAATTCCTTACCAGTTAATCTGTGTTCTACTGGGTATTTATGGTGGCTTCGAAGCCCATGCAGATTCTTATTAATCCCTATGGCTTTTTATCTCGTGTCATAAGTGTTAACTGCTGGCTAGTAGAAATGGGCATAAAATGGTGCACCCAAGAATAGGCTCAAAAAGCTGCCCGTAGGTTTCCCTTAACTTATCAAAATCAGTAGATACTATACTAATGAAGACCATGTTCACATAATCATTTAACTGAAAACCAAATAAATTAAAAGTGTGTGTACTGAATATGGTTGTTGCTACTGGTGAAGTTACCGCAGTTCCTACAAGGCACAGAAACATGAGTACATCTCCTTAAAAAATGCAATTTGATATGTACAGGCAAAAGTCTTTGCCATTTGGAGTTACCAATATACTTCCATATTCCAAAGTTACATAGAACAGGTAATTCAGATGCCATCAACACTACTTCGTAAAATTGGTCAATTGTAACACTGTCATTAAGACTAGGGTTAGATGTGACTAATCTTAATGATCAGATTATAGTATAATCACCAAGTTATCGATTAAAAAGTCAGCATAAGTGTTCAGATTGTGAATAAAAATATCATATAATGATAAGCTACTTGGTTCTGGGAGGAGTGATGATAGTTTGGAAGTACTTTGTAGCACAGAAACCATATTAATCAACATGACAGTGCCTCACCGGGAAAGCCTGAAGAATTACTTTGTAGAAAGTCGCCATTTGTCAAACAGGATCTTCAGTCTTCCTCTAAATCTCTCTTTAAACTCAACAAAACTTGCAAAAGGAGTTGGTGACATTGGTAATGCATTGTGCTGTCTCAGGTGCTGCAGCAGCTCCTGTCGCTTTTCCATGTGCTGTTGTTGCAACAGTAGATGTTGCCATAGTTTTGTGAACACTGGTTCCATTTCATTATTTACAATTTTTTCCGAATTGTACCACTTCAAAACTGTGTGCACATAACTTCAAGTGAGTAACCTCATTGCTACTTTTGTGTTGTACACAATGCCAGTTTTGTTGAAAACACAAGTCATGTATTATGTTGGCACATTATTGGGTTCATGATAAACGCATCATTTTGGAGCAGCTATGCTACATTCAGTACCAAATACAGTAAAACTTGAATGAAGCAGAATGTGTATAATTCGGGAATCTGCCCAAACCATACAGGTATTTCAGTCCCGACGCGTTCAGTATACTTTTACGTGTTAATTTTTTTGTGTAAAGCGTAACGTGCCTAACGTGGAAACTGGTGGATGGTTCATCAAACCACCTTCACAATAATTTTCTGTTATTTCACTCTTGAACAGAGCTAGGGAACTCTGATTTCCCTTATTTTATTATGATGATCCTTTCTCCCTATGTAGGTTGAAGTCAACAAAATATTTTCACATTTGGAGCAGGAAGTTGATGATTGAAATTTCGTGAGAAGATTCTGCTGCAATGAAAAACGCCTTTGTTCTAATGATTTCCACCTCAAATCCTGTGTCACGTCAGTAACACTCTCTCCCCTATTTCTCGATTTAAAAAAAAGGGGGGGGGGGGGGGACAAGCATAGTGTAGGCAGTCTAGTTACTAAATCTGTTGCGTCTTAGGCATGGTCTTTGATTCGCCTTCCCCACATTTCGTGTGAGTTCTTTCCAACTAAGTTGTTCGTAATTGTAGCCCTAGGTACCTAAATTTAATTGAATTTACTGCCTTCAGATTTGATTGAATTATTGCATAGCCAAAGTTTAACTGATTCCTTTTAGCACTCCTGTGGATGACCTCACACTTTTCATTATTTAGGGTCAGTTCCCAATTTTCACACCTAATGGATATCTAAATCATTTTACAGTTGGTTTTGATCGTTTGATTGATGACTTTACTAGATGATAAACGACATCATCTGGAAACAACCTAAGACGGCTGCTCAGAGTGTCTTCTAAATCGTTTATGTACGGTATGTAAGGAACGACAGGGACTATCACTTGTTTTACTCGGTGACTTTCCGTCAATTACTACGAACTGTGACCTCTCTGACAGGAAATCACGAATCTAGTCAGACAACTAAAACGTATTCCATTAGCATACAATTTGATTACAAGCCGTTTGTGAGATGTGGTGTCAAAAGCCTTCTGGAAACGTAGAAATACGGAATCGATTCGAAATCCGTTGTCGATAGCACTCAACACTTCGTGTGAGTTAGAGCTAGTTTTGTTTCACAAATCAGATTTTCTCTAAATCCGTTTTGCCTGTGTATCAGTAGACCATTCTCTTCGAGGTAATTCATAATGTTCGAACACAATATATGTTCCAAAATCCTGCTGCATATCTATGCTAATGATATGGGCCTGTAATTTAGTGGATTATTCCTATTGCCTTTGTTGAGTATTGGTGTGATCTGTGCAACTTTCCAGTCTTTGGGTACGGATCTTTCGATGAGTGAGCAGTTGTATATGATTGCTAATGCAATGGCTCCATATTTGACATACTCTGAAAGGAATCTGTTGATATGCATTGTGGACCAGAAGACTCGCTTTTATCAAATGATTTAAGTTGCTTCACTACTCTGAGGATATATTTCTAAGTTACTCATGTTGGCAGTTGTTCTGGATTCGAATTATGGAATATTTACTTCGTCTTCTTTGGTGGAGGAATTTTGGAAGGCTGTGTTTAGTAACTCTGCCTTAGCAGCACTGTCATCGATAGCATTTCCATTGCTATTATGCAGAGAAGGCATTGATCGTGTCTTGCCTATAGCATACTTTACACACGACCAGAATCTCTCTGGATTTTCTGCCAGGTTTTGAGACAAAGTTTCGTTGTGGGAACTATTATAAGCATCTCACATTAAAGTCCGCGCTAAAGTTCAAGCTTCTGTAAAAGATCACTAATCTTGGCGGTTTTGCGTTCATTTAAACTTGGCATCCTTTTTATTGTTGTTTTTGCAACTATTGTATTACAGTATACAATAGTTATTCATGTTTCTACAAGGACACTACTTTTAACATGAAGACTGTACATCCCTGATAGTGCTGCCAAGTGGCACAAAACCAAGAAAGAGAGTGGACACAGTGCGTCGCTGCGGGTGTGGACATCAAACCGTGCCGCTCTGTGCAACAACGACCAAGTTACACGCAGTGTCGGTAGGTCAAAGGAAACGTCTAGTTCGTGAGCACTCTGTTTGTCGGCATTTCTCATTTTCCATTATTATTCATGTGCGTGGGCGCACACTGGAACATTGTTGCGCACTTACGAACACACCGCTGCAGTCTACACAGTGAAAGAGGTGCATGTTGTACCATTAAAGAATGGTTTTACCTGGCATGGCCAAGAATTCCTAGAAATGCGCTACATGCAATATTTTCTAGCAGTTTCAGTTGAGTCGTAGCACTTCAAGTGATAATATGTCAAATAAAAAGTATATGTTGCTAACACTTAACAGAAAGATTAGGGTAATCGAGGCAAATATAAAGACAAACTCTTTGTGCTTGAAATAATATTGCGTTTGAAATGCAGTAAAACACAGATTTGTGATACTTCAAGAAACAAGCCTAAGATATGGAATGAATGGATGAAAGGGAACAGGCAAATAAAAAGAAAGGCGAAGAAGACGGAAAATGAAAAAATTAAAGAGATAGGTCTGAACCCACATTCCAGAATGAGACTCTGAAAGTCTCTAAAGAGCTTGCAATGCGAAGTTTAAGGAGCCACAGGATGTCTGGACAGTTTCACAAAGTTAGGTACAGCATCTTGTGGAATGAAGTGCATGGTAAAGCTAAGGAAGTGCAGAAAAGAGTACCAATAGAATGGAAGACAATACCGTACAACGTAATTGCGAATTATGACCCCAAAGACGTGTTCATTGTTGTTGAAGCAGGACTGTTTTATCGAGTACTGCCTTCAGAATCTGTAGCAATTCGAGGTGAAAAGTGCACCAGAGGAAAAATAACCAGTGAAAGACTCCCTGTACTGCTGTGTGGAAACATGTTAGGTGAAATGGAGAAGCCACTGGTGATTGCAAAGGCAGTAAAAACATAGACATCAGTAAGCTTCCAGTCACATGGTGAAGCAATAAATAGGCATGGATTGTGAGTGATCTTATGGAAGGTTGGCTGGACCTCTTTCAGTGCTAAAATGAAAAAAAGGAAATTGCCAAGTTCTCCATTTCCTGGACAATGCAACCTGCCACCCAAAAGTCGAAGTATCAGATGTGAAATTGGCCAAGTTATCAACAAGACACTGCGCAAGCTGGTGGTGGTTCCGTAATGGTGTGGGGTGTTTTTACATGGACGAACTGGGTCCTGGGGTAAAACTGGACTGATAATTGACTGGAAATGGTTATGCTTGGCTACTTGTTACCAAACAGCGATGGAATTTTTATGGATGACAATGCGCCTTGTCACCTGGCCATAATTGTTTGCGATTGGTTTGAAAAACAATCTGGATAATTCGACCAAATGATTTGGCCATTCAGACCACCTCACATGAACCCCATAAAACATTTATGAGAAATTATCAAAAGGTCAGTTTGTGCACAAAATCCTGCATCGACAACACTTTCGCAATAATGGAAAGTTATAGAGCCAGCATGGCTCAGTATTTCTGCAGGGGCTTCCAACAACTTGTTGAGTCCATGCACGTCGAATTGTTGCACTATGACAGGCTGAAGAAGACCCTACACAATAGTAGGAGGTATCCCATGACTTTTGTCACCTCAGGGTACAATAAATAAACATCTACTGTGTAGGAGTGAAGGTATGCAAATACGTGCATAATTACAAATTTATGCCAGTAATTTTGTGCATGATACCTGACAAATTTTGTGTAGACTGGTGAGTTTTGTGTAATCCAGAAACTTGACCAATATGGAAAATTATATTAGTCCCCATGTGATTCCATACCGAGCAAGTTTTAGTGTACCATTTGCCCAGGGCTATCATGAGCAGTAAAGAAGTATAGAGACAAATCACAGCTGAATGCCAAAAAATAACCATCTAAATAGAAACAATGGAAATATCAAAAACATGAGTTGGGTTGTTACAGTTAGACTGTTAATGCTGCCAGATGAAGGCTTCTTACAAACAGTGAGCTGCCTGCCATTCACGACATAACTAACTTTATGGATGTGGTTGAGTCACACAGCTTCACTTAGAATACCACTTGTAGTAGCCTCTTGGTTGGGGCACATGCAAGCTAACAGCATCTATGCTAGCCCTTGAATTATCACCTTTTGGCCAGGACATAAAAGGAGTAGCAAGTTGACTTTTTCTGCTTTGACTTTGCTGTTATGTTAATGACGAGAATGAGATTCAAAATGCAGTGATAGAAGACATGAGCGATGTGTGCTTTACATGAGAGGATGATTTTGGTTTTGTAGTTCACTTAAAAATTGCCCACAACGGAGCACATGTTTCAGTATCGAGCTTGCATGGAGACAAAAATTCCAAAATTTGTGTGACACGTTGTAATTTATACAGACTCCGTGATAACTCTTGGGTAGGAGTGAACAGTAGGAGGGAGTAGGAGGCATTACTGAAAAAAATACTGAGTTATGATTTCTTGAAGAATACCAAGACAAATACACTGTACAAGATGATGATGATAATGCACTCGTTCACTACTCTAAATCAGCGATGAACAGTTCTTGCTAGTAGTAATCATTAATAGTGGGCAGTAAATGTGCTTTGTGTCCTTCTTCAGTACCTGCCTTTATTCAGTGTCTCTTGATGTGTTATATTACATTGGTGTTACTTATATTTGTTATAATAACTGTTGTCATCATCATTTTTATCAATTAGTTCTTAATTTTATTTTCAGTCTCCTCACTAGTGCGGAAGTTGAAGCAGCAGGCTCGAGAACAAATGGAAGAGCGAAGACCTTCTTTAGTAGCTGCACTGAATCAGATGGGCGATTTTTATATGGAACTGAAATGGGATTTCCAGAGTTGGGGTATGTACCAAGTGCCTTTCTACTTGTTACCAAATTTTAAGCACTAACAACTCAAGAACGAAATGAGATATCTTACTGCTATTAGTTTCAAACAATATGTCAATATCTTATCTACATTTGATTCACTGCAGTGTATGAGCTAAAATGAACCATACGCAAAGTTTACATAATGGGTTTCTACCTCTTCAAACTCCCTAAAATTTCATGTAATGTTTTACTTAATTTGATGCAGTGCAGTAAAAATAATAGATAACAAAAAGAAATTCAGTTCTTTGTTAAGTGGAGCTATCAGACCACAAGTTTTCATAAAATCAGATTATAAGTATTTCATATCAACTGGAATGCCGCCTCTCAGGACAGGTACCAGCATTTGGCCAGGAGTGCATCCATAACAAAAGCTGCCCTGAGCACAGAATGCAGAGCAGAGAGCACGTCTGCAGCAGCGCAAGGGTTAATGGACCAAAGGTGTAATAATCACATAGGGAGAGATCATGACTATAGGGTGGGTGCACGAGTGTCTCCCTCTTGAGTTGGCATAACTTATGCATTACAACATTTGTGATGTAGGGATGTGCATTATCATGAAGCTGCAGCACCCCACACAGAACTTGGATCACCATTCAACAACGGTGGTTTTCGACAGACATGTTGCCACCACATACTCATTCTTCAGTCTTCAGTGGATGTCTACTGGTGTTTGTCCTTCAGCAGCCAAGAAAAGAATAACAGCTCATTGGGTCTTGTTTTGGGCACAATTGGTAATAATGTTGCCTTACTTTAGGTTTTCACATTTGCTGCTCACAGTTTGGAAGGACATGAATGCTATGCTAATCTCTTATATACCCATATTGGAGTCGCACAACAGACCAGGGGTTTGGGGTGATGTGAGGCAGGGAAAGTTTTCTCTAGATGGCCCATAAACAGGTTGGCATAGAAGCATGCCATGCAGGTGCCCATGGGCATGCCACAGATTTGTTTGTATATCTTCGCTTCAAAGGAAATGTAGTTGTGCCTTAGGATAAAGTTAGTAATGTGTATGAGAAATGGGGTAATGGGTTTGTAGTCTGAAGGATGTTGGGAAAGGTAATGTTCAGAACTGGCAAGACTATGAACATGAGGGATGTTTGTGTATAGGAAAGTGGCATCAGTGGTGACGAGTAGGGATCTAGGAGCTGAAGAGGTGGTGGTGGTGGTGGAAAGTTGATGAAGGAAGTGTTTGGTGTCTTTGACTAGATTTCAGCAATTGGTTGGGAGTGTTTCTCAATGAGGTCCGAAATTCATTCAGTCTGGGCAGAATAACCTGCTACCCCATCCCTTATACACATTACTAACTTTATCCTAACACACAACTACTTCTCCTTTGAAAGGAAACTATACAAACAAATTTGCAACATGGCCATGGACAAGCACATGACGCTCTCCTATGCCAATCTTCTAATGGACCATCTAGAGGAAATCTTCCCAGCCCAGCCCCCCCCCCCCCCCCCCGCCTCCCCAATCTGGTTTAGGTTCATCAGTGATATCTTCATGGTATGTACTCAGGGCCAAGATATCCCATTCTCATTTCTTCACAAACTCAATGTCTTCTTTCCCATATACTTCATCCAGTCCTCAACACCAGCTTGCCACCCACCTGGATGTCGACCTCCTCCCCTCTGATCTGATGGCTCCATCCACACCTCTGTCCACATTAAACCCATTAACCACCAACAGAACCTGCACTTGGACAGCTGCCATCCCTTCTGCAGCAAAAAATTCCCTCCATACAGCCTGGCCACCCGGGAGCAGCATATCTGCATTGACAAGAACCCCTTGCCCAGTAATCTGGTCTCACAGAGGCCTTCACAGACACACACTACTCACAAGACCTACTCCACAAACAGCTTTCCTGTGCCATATCCCCATACACCCCCTATCCTTCCACCAGCTACAAAGAAGTGCCCCCTTTGTCATCAAATACCTCATCTTTTGTCAGGGATCATTTCCTGTGGAAGACCCAGATGCAAGACCACATGTCCTACCCCCACCAGAAGCTGGGCCACCTGTGAAAACAGTCACATCATATACCAGCTCTGTTACAATCATTGCCTAGCTTTTTATATGGGTATGGCTACCAACCAGCTGTCGACCAGGATGAATGGCCACCATCAAACTGTGGCCAAGAGCATAGAGACTACCCTGTGGCACTAGTTGCAGCTGAGCATAACATGCTTGATTTCAGTGGCTACTTCACAGTCCAGGCCACCGGCTCCTCCCCTCCCCTCCACCAACAGCTTTTCTGAACTGTGCATATAGGAGTTATTCTTACTAGACACGTTATCTGCTCTCAAAATTATCTTGACCTCAGCTTACATTCCCCACACCCTACACCCAACAGTTTCTGCCCTTCTGTCCTATCACCTCAACCCTATTTCACGTCCCCTCACCCTCATTATGCCACCCACTGCCAGTGCACTCACCTGTTGTTCCCATTCCCACCTCCTCTCCTTTCCTGCTCTGTCCCCCACTCTCATCCACCTCCCTCCCTCCCTCCTTCCTTCCCACCTCCTTCCCCCCCCCCCACCTCCGTCCCTCCCACCTCCGTCCCTCCCACCTCCGTCCCTCCCACCTCCGTCCCTCCCACCCCCGTCCCTCCCACCCCCGTCCCTCCCACCTCCGTCCCTCCCACCTCCGTCCCTCCCACCTCCCTCCCTCCCTCCCTCCCTCCCTCCCTGCATGAAGGCAGGAATGTTACATAGTACTCTGAACAATACTAGTCCAAGCAAAGTCATCAATGAGTGCATTAATAAACTGCCTAAGAAAGTTTGAGAGGGTCCAGGTATAGCTCTGAGCTGCCAGAAGTCTTTAATATTCTGTCCAGAAATTAGCACAAATTTCCAGAGTTCCAGTGTGCTGAAGGTCTCATCAAGGCCTTCACAGACACACACTATCCATCAGACCTACTTGCAAACAGATTTCCCGTGGCATATACCCACACACCCCCTATTCTCCTGCCACTTTGAAGAACCAGCAACAAAGTAGTGCCCACTTTGTCACCCAACACCACCCTAGACTGGAACAACTGAATCACATCCCTTGTCAGGACTTTGATTATCTATCATCATGCCCTGAAATGAAGGTCCTCCTACCCAAGATCCTTCCCATCCTTCCTAAACTGGTGTTCCATTGTGAAACCAACCGTAACAGCATCCTAGTCCATCGCTGTGGCACTTCCAGTCCCAGCCCCTTGTCAGCGATATCATATGCCTGTGGGAGATCCAGGTACAAGCTCTGCCCAGACGACCAACCCAGCACTTCCTATTCGAGGACTGTCACAGGCTTATCCTACTCCATCAGAGGCCGGGCCACCTGTAAAAGAAGCCATGTCATATACCACCTCTGCTGCAATCATTACAGAGCTTTCTATATTGGTATGACTACCAGCCAACTGTCTACCAGGATGAATGTCAGTGCCTAACTGTGGCCAGAAAAGCAAAGTGGACCATCCTGTGGCATAACATGCAGCTGAACATAACATGGTTGATTTTCACGGCGGCTCCACTCCACCAACAGCACCTTTTCTGAACTGCACAAATGGGAGTTATACTTACAACACATTCTCCAATCCCAAAATTATCTCAGCCTCAACCTCTGGTAACCTACTGTCCCCACACCTTTCACCCAAGTGTTTCTACCCCCTTTGTTCTACAACCTCCTCCCAGTTCACATCCCCTCATCCTCATAGCACCCACTCTATACCAGCGCATTCACTATTGCTTCCCCCTCTCTGCTCCTCTCCTTTTCTGCTCACTGCCCACCCATGTTTCATAGCCTCCTGACGCTGCCTATCGCAGCCTTGTCCTGCTGCCTTCTACTATAGTCCCTGCATGTGTCTCCAGACCGCACTCTTCTCCCCCCCCCCCCCCCCCCCCCTCCTGTCTGCTGTCCATCCGCTGTCCCTGCCACACTCCCAATTGCTGCCTTCGTCCAATGCAACAGTTGCAGTCCTTTTCTTTTCTGAATTAGTCTTTGACTGAAAGCGTAGTGGTTATCAGTTTTTTCATGATGCTTGTATGCAGCTCAACTTGTCATCTTTATGGTTATGGTGAGTAGCAGTCTATCCTTTTTGTAATTGTTGATATTCCTATCTTGACTCTCCATTGTTGTTTAATTACTAATTTTAATGGGGACTGATGACAGTTAAGCAACTGTAATAGAACATTCAGCATTAGAAACTTGATTATGCCCTAATTGACTTTACTATGTTACATGCATCAGTGATTGGAGTTCATACCCCTTCTAGCCATTCTGATGTGGGTTTCCCCTGTTTAATGTTCAGGAAGCCAATGGTTCAAATCTCCATCCTGCCATCAAGATACAGGTTTTCTATGATTTCTCAGAATTGCTTCAGGCAAATACAAGGATTGTTCCTTCCTAGGACATGACTTATTTCCTTTCCCATCTGATAAACACAATCTGAGCTCGTGCTGCATCTCTAATGATCTCATTGTCAAGTGTATGTTAAACACTAATCTTCCTTCCTTACTTCCCACAGTTTGTACAAATCATTTCAGCTAAATTCTGGAATGATGTATTTATTTCTACAAGGCTGTGGCTGATTTCTTTTTTAGGTACTTGTCCAAGTTAGTGCTCCATCTCAAATGACACTAGTATTGATGAGATATTCTGTTCTAAACTTTCCTCCTTCTGGCAAGCAGTATTTTAATCAGAATTATAATGTAAGCAGAGTAGTTAAAAGTTACATGGGTCATTTCATGCTAACAATGAGAAGTCCCCAGTGGTGCAACTGACTCTTTGCAACCACCTATGTGGTGGTGTGGGTTAAGAACTCATAACAGGATTCAAACCTGCCACCTTCAGTTTTTCAGGCTGTTACGCTACCCATTATGGTACAATGGTAGGCAATAACCTGGTGTTAATTTGATGCTCTAGCATAACAGGCAAAATTGTTTTTCATCATTTATACATAAATAAGGGCCCACCAGGGTGAATGGCTTCAGGGTGGGATACCTGGGTTCATAACATACACAACCATATAGGTGGTTGCAAAAAGTTTATTGCCCCACTGGGGACCTCTCCTTGTAAGTGGTCTAGGGGTTCCCATATGACCATAATGGATTTTGATGAGATTTTGTACGAACAATTGCACATGTTCCCAATGAACATTGGTAAAGTTTCACGATCATTAATTCAATACTTCTGGAGATATAGTAATTTGTTTGATCTCATAGTGCAGCTATCAACAGTGCACCTGTGAGTTTTCAGTAACTTCGAGACATAATATCTCCAGTAATATTGTCTTGAAAGAAACAAAACTAGGTCATCTTGCACAAATTTTTGCGTTCTCTTAAGCAAAATAATAAAAAAAGAATTCCTGAGCGATTTGCAAAGTCAGCCCAAAAACCATTAAAAAAAGTTAACTTCAGCTTTTTATATCTCCAAAAATAATTACAGGATACACGTGAAACCTTACATGTAATAACTTACCAATACAAGGTCTTAGAATATAAAGTATCATCCTCCTATTGCTTTCCAGTAGAGTACAAATTGAGGACAAAGTTGATGACCTTTAAAAAAATACAAAAAATGATTATTTTTGACCCACTGCAAACTCTTTTAAACAATTTTCATTTGAAAGACCATGTTTTAAAGCACCTAGAAAACTATATTTGGTTTTGCAGTGTGAGTACATAAGGCCTAAAAAATGATGACAAGGTGGAGACGCATTGAAAATGGTTCCATTTCCACTGGTATTCAAACTAAATCTGACATCTTTTACTATGTTCTACAGTTGTTTAGTACTCTCTAGAAAGTGAGATAAAGTGTGAATAAGTCGAAAAACTTCAAAAAAGGGATGTCTTTCATCACAACTCATCATGACACATTTCAGTCTGTTTTTCTGCTATAACTACACAATCAAACTGGTCGTAAACTTCACAGTCTAATAGTGCATTACCAAGACACAGGAGCTCTTGGTAGTAAAACTGTTCCTTAATAGCTGCAGTAGATATCATATAAACAGCCTGCAGCTTTTACACCACTGTCGTATTGTGTAAGTTTTCGTGAAGTTCATAGTAGTCTTCCTGACATTTTTTGAATGGATTCATGTTATAGAGAATGATTACTGTGTCCTTTTATTGTGTAATGCTATCAGTGTGCTAGTTTAATTCTGGCTGAAGGTCTGACATACTCTGTGTTAGCATTGTTTGTGATTAAGTGGAACATTAGTGTACACATGATAAGTTGTGTAAATGTGTTGGTATGGTCCATAGTTTAGACAAGAAGAGAACAGAAGCTTTCGAAATGTGGTGCTACAGAAGAATGCTGAAGATTAGATGGGTAGATCACATAACTAATGAGGAGGTGGGTAGATCACATAACTAATGAGGAGGTATTGAATAGAACTGGAGAGAAGAGAAATTTGTGACACAACTTGAGTAGAAGAAGGGATGTAAGTTGCAGTAGGTGCTGGGAGATGAAGGAGCTTGCACAAGATAGAGTAGCATGGAGAACTGCATCAAACCAGTTTCTGGACTGAAGACAACAACAACAACAACAACAACAACAACAACGGTCCATGGTGGCTTAACCACTACTGGTTCCTTTTAAAGTGAGAAACCCATCATTCCCATCACCATAAGGGCTGTACCTACTAGCTGTGCAACAGCAGCCATGGGTAAGTTTCTTTACCACAGGTTCTAAAACCTGATAAGGGGTTCTTTACATAGGATCCTAAGCTGATGCTACATTTTTAGAATTGTCAAAGGCCAAAGCTAGAAAAGGTTTCTTTTAGGATCCCAAGGTTATGTTTACTTCAAGCTTCTTGAATTTTTTACAGGTTTCATTACTTTGCTGTAAAAGGTCGTGAGGCAAAACTATACTGCCAGCCAGACAATGTCACCAATGGGATTGCTTGGGGGGGGGGGGGGGGGGGGGGGGGGGGGGGGGAAAGAATGATTGTGTGGCATTGTTGGCCAGGAGGTCCCTTTCGGGGAAGTTCAGCCGCCAGGTTGCAAGTCTTATTTCTGGTGATGCCACATTGCACAACTTGTGTGTCGTAGATGATGAGGACAATACAACACGCAGTACACAAGCAGAGAAAATCTCCAGTCCAGTGGAAATCGAACCCGTGCCCCGTGCATGATACGCAAACATGTTGCCACTCAGCTACACAGGCAGACACTTGGGAAGAAATTTTCATGAGACAGAACCCAAAAATACAATTTTCAAGTGTGATTACCTCAAATATATTAGAGCCACAAGAAAGAGAAAACTATTCTGTATATTGGATTCCTTACTTCATTTCGGTTTTTATAAAAAAAAAATTGTATAACTGAATACTGTAGAGATGTCTAAAAAATTTAAAAAGACTGCTTACTTGCAGTTTTTCTGACTCTAGCTCATTTCCTAGTCATCAGGACTTTTGATATTATCTTCCACAGAGAGAACTAAACAATTGTGAAACATCATAAAAGAGGTCAGATTTAATTTGGGTACCAGCGAGCAGAATATGGGCCCCATCTTCAGTGCACCTCCACCTTCTTGTTCTTTTTTAGGGACTTATATCCTCACAGTGCAGAGCCAAATAAAGTTTATGTGGTTTACAACATGATCTTTCCAATGAAAATGATTTAAAAGAGTGTGCAGAAAACTCCAAAAATAGCTATTTTTGGCATTTTAGAAAAATTGTCAAATATGCCCTCAATTTGTAAGTTATTGGACAGCAGTAAGAGAATGAAATTTTATATTCTAAGATCTTCTATTGGTAAGTTATTACATGCGGAGGTTCAGGTGTATCCCGCAATTACTTCTGGAGATATAAAAAGCTACACTTCACTTTTTGTGAGCATCTATTTATTCTGCCAACTTTGTTTCAAGTTATCCATATGGAAATCACTAAGGAAATCTTTTTGTATTATTTTGCTTAAGACTACGTGAAAACTTGTACATTATGGCCAAGTTTTGTTTCTTTCAAGAAATTGTTGCTTGAGATATTGTGTCTCAAAGTTACCGAAAACTTACAGGTACACTGCTGATAGCTGCAATATGGGGGTCAAACAAATGACTTTATCTCCAAAAGCCACATGAGCTTTCAGCAAAATCCGTAGTGGTCGTGTGAACTTTTTCCGAAATTAGATCACTTGGTGTGGAGTGGCTCACATGCCAGTTTTGGTGTTTCCTCACATTTCATTTCTACATAGACAAAATATAAAAACTTCTGGAAAATTGCATAAAAGGTATAACATATAGCAAATGCCCTTGGTTAAAGACTATGTCACGAAAGTGTGTCACTTGTGTCGTGGATATTTGGTAGATGATAATGAATTGTGGTCTCTTGTTCAAGAAAAATGTTTACTCTACCAGTGTGGAAATAAATTGGGACTTATCCATAAAGGTAATGGTCCTGTATTGTTCTGCGGCTCAGTGTTAATGTTGAGATGCTCACAGCAGCCACTCATTCTTGAGACAAATAGCTAATGTCTGACTTATGGCTGGTTACTTTGCATAATTATAATCTTCAATAAGCTCCTCTGTACATGGTAATTAATACGAGTAACATAGATGTCCGTAAGGTCATAACAATGTCAAGGTTCTGTTCATTCATGTATGTAATTTCAAATATCAATAATTAGCATTTGTTGTAGCACTAGCCCTTCTTTCAATGAGTCATCTGCATCAGAACTCATGGTTAAATGTTGTATCTGGTAAATTACACCTCAGCATCATTTCATTGTATTATCTATTGTTACTGTTTTATCTTAGTTGCTCAGCAAGAACCATGCCCGTCCTTTCAAATGGAGTGAAATGCTCCTGCTTATGTGTAGCAGTTTTCTTAGCACTACTGCAATAACAACATAACCAGTTTTTGTGTTAGTTGCTTTGGTTTTCCCAGTTTTTTACAGTTTATGTGAATTTTTTCAAACTTAGGGAAATGTCTTTGGTGTGTTGTTGCCAAGACAACACTAGTTGTATGGTACTCCATTAACTTTAGTTTTATTATTGTGTTGCATGTTTGAGTTAGAGGGCTTCGGGAAATTATAAAAAAGGCTTCATTCTTAATGAGTGCAGATCAAAAACAGGATGAGGCTATACCTAGGAACGATTGTTCTTATAGTCGTAAATTGTTGTAGCCATGAGGGAAAGAACCAGAGCTCAAAGTACTAATAGAAAGCACTAAAGCTCAAATCATTGCAGGTACTGAAAGCTGGCTAAAGCCAGAGATAAGTTCAGCTGAAATTTTCACAAAGGACCTAATGGTGTTCAGAAAATATAGATTATATATGGATGATGGTGGTATATTTGTTGCTACCAGAAGTAGTTAATCTTGTAGGGAAATTGAAGAAGATATTTCCTGTGAGTTAGTTTCGGTGGAGGTTATACTTGATAACTGGAATAAATCAATACCTGGTTCCTTTTACTGACTCTCCAACATAGATGGTACAGTTGCTGAAAGGCTCAACAAAAACTTGAGTCTCACTTCAAATATGTACTCTGCTCATGCAATCATGGTGGTGACTTCAGTCTCCCCTCGACATATTGGCAAAAATACATGATTAAAGTTGGTGGTAGGCATAAAACATCATTTGAAATAGTGCTAAATGCTTTCTGTGAAATTAAGTTTGAGCAGTTATTTCAGGAGCCCACACAAAGTATAGATGTTTGACTTAATAGCAACAAATAATGCTGATCAAATAGGGAGCATCATGATGGATACAGGATTAAGTGACCACAAGGGTGTTGAAGTGAGACTGAATAATGTAACATTCAACCACAGATAAACGCAAAATATATCTGTTTAAAAAGAAAATAACAATTGGTGTCTTCCTAAGAGACAGTCCCATCTC
Source organism: Schistocerca piceifrons (assembly GCF_021461385.2). Lineage (NCBI taxonomy): Eukaryota > Metazoa > Arthropoda > Insecta > Orthoptera > Acrididae > Schistocerca > Schistocerca piceifrons. Next base: position 823,840,025 of record NC_060149.1, on the reverse strand, counting down.
CTTCCTAACTATGTGAGCATAGACCAGATGTGCCTCAAATTCAAAGAAATAGTATTGATGGCAGTTGAGAGATTTGTACCAAATAAATCAATAAGAGACAGAACTTACCCCCATGGTACACAAAACAGATCAGAACACTATTGCAGAAGCAAAAAAAAAAAAAAAAAAAAAAAAAAAAATGCCAGATTTAAAATAATGCAAAATGTACAGGATTTGCGATGTTCTTCTAAAGCTCAGAACTTGTTGTGGACTTCAGTGTAAGATGCCTTTAATAGCTTCCACAACGAAACTCAGTCCCAAAATCTGGCAGAAAGTCCAAGGCGATTCTGGTCATATGTAAAGCACACCAGTGGCAAGACACAGTCACTACCTTCACTGTGCAACAGCAGTTGTAATGTTACCAGTGACAGTGCTACTAATGCAGAATTACTAAATGCAGTTGTCCAAAATTCCTTCACCAAAGAAGATGAAGTAAATATTCCAGAATTCAAGTGAAGAACAGCTACAAACATGAGAAACTTAGAAGTCAATTTCCTCGATGTAGGAAAGCAGCTTAAATCCCTCTGTAAAGTGAAATCTAGTCCACACTGTGTACCTATTTGGCTCCTATCAGAGTATGCTGATGTAGTAGCTCCATGCTTAATGATTATATGCAACCACTCTTTTGATGAAAGTTTTTTACCTAAAGACTGGAAAGTTGCGCTGATCAAACCAGTACTCGAGAAAGGAAATAGGAATAATCCACTGATTTACAGACCCCTATCATTGATGTCAGTGTGCAGTAGGATTTTGGAACATATACTGTGTTTGAACATTATGAATTACCACAAAGAAAATGATCTATTCGTACACAGCACTGGTTGAGAAAACATCATTGTAGTGAAATGGAATTAGCCCTTTATTCCCACCAATAAGTAATCAGTGCCATCAACAGGGGATCTCAAATTGATTCCCTATTTCTAGATGGTTTTTGACACAATTCCTCACAAACGACTTCTAATGAAGCTGCATGTCTGTGGAGTATCATCATAGTTGCGGTACCGGATTCATAATTTCCTGTCTAAAAGGTCACAGTGCATAGTAATTATCAGAAGATCATCGATTAAAACACAAGTGATATCTGATATTCCCCCAATGAAGATAAATCCCTCTTAATCATTATAAATGGTTTAGGAGAGTGTGAGCAGCCCTCTTAGATTGTTTGCAGATGATGCTGTCATTTATCATCTAACAGAGCCACTGGAATATCCAAACCAATTGCAAAATGATTTAGACAAGATATCTGGCAGCTGACTCTAAATAATGAAAAGTACAGGTCTTCGACATGACTCCTAAAAGGACTACATTAAATTTAGGTTACACAATAAATCACACAAATCTAAAGGCTGTCAATTCAACTAAATATCTAGGGATTACAATTACGAACACATTAATTTGAGACGAACCAAAGACTGCATTTTATTGACATAATACTTAGAAGATGTAACAGATTTACTAAAGAAACTGCCTACACTACTTTTGTCCATCCTCACCTGCAGTATTGCCACATGATGTGGGATCCTTATCAAGTAGCACTGATGATAGACATCGATGAAGTTCATAGAATTGCAACACATTTTGTATTATTGCAAAATAGAGGAGAGTGTGCCATAAATTGAAGCAACAGTCATTAAAACAAAGGCATTTTACATTGCAGAAAAATCGTTTTACAAAATTTCAGTTACCAACTTTCTCCTTTGAATACAAGAATATATTGTTGGCGCACTGGAAAATGACTGTCGTAATAAAATAAGAGAAATCAGAGCTTGTCTAGAAAGATTTAAATGTTCATTTTTCCTGCACAATTGTTCATGAGTGTATAGTAGAGAAGTAATCTGAATATAATTTGATGAACTATCTTCCAGGCACTTAAGTGTGAATTGCAGAGTAGTGATGTAGAGGTACATGTAGCTTAATGAAAGTTTTTGGATTCATTATTGGAAGTTCATAGTTGACTATGGTTGTGCTATGTCATCTCTCAATCATTTAAGACTGTAAACTGGCAGTATTCATGCCCAGGTATGAGGCAGAAAGAGCTATTGCAAGCACTAAACCTTTAGACAAGCGATCATGTTCAGTTAAGAAAATGATTACCGTAACATGTTTATTTTGAGCAGTAGAAAATACTGTCAGCTTGAGACAACGAATACAAAAGCTATTGCTACACTCACACTGTGAGTCATATGGCCATTATAGGAAAATATTACAGGTGGGTCACATTTTTTTTCCTTACTATGCTACAGGAAAAGGTAAATTATACATAGAGGCTGTAGTATGACAAGGTTTTGCAGGTCTTTTGTAGTAATGTTTACACATTACAGTTACACATTGCCCCAGTATTTCTTTTTTATAAGTTGTGAAATTGATTTAAGCACTTGCAATGATATTCTTACTAACATGCATAATAAATTAATGACAAAAGCAATGAAAGGATTTGTAGTAGTAGCATCATCATTGGTAATGAAAAATCACACATAGATATATTTAGTGAAAACAAGGAAAAAGTTTCAGGAAGAATCATAACTAAAAATCATATCCCCGTCCCCTCCCCTCCCTGCCCCTATCCTCTCCCTCTGTGCCAGTAACCAATTTCTTTATTTGATGCACCTTTACAAAAATTCAGTGTTTAGATTGTATTATGAATGGCACTTTTCGGTAAATGTAATCTCCTCACTAATATGTTTCATAGATTGAAACTTAGACATCTTTTTGGTGAAGTAAATCTTTTCCTATAATAAGTGACTGTTTTATGATTTTTACAGTGCCATTGGTGTCTAGAATTCTTCCATCTGATATATGCCGTATTCATAAACGTGGTTCCTCAATACGCTTGGATACAACTCTTGTGGATTTTAATGATATGCGGTGGGAGAGAGGTGATATTAGCTTTATCTTCAATGGAGACAGGAAACCTGGACAATCACTGACAGTTTTAGATAACAAGCAATGCCTATATCAGCGAGTGAGGTATGAGGTATGGTAAAAGATGATATTAAAACTTCTCCTATCTAATTTTTTTAAAAATCATTTTAAATAATTAATTATTTTGTATTCATTTTGTGCTATTGTCACCAGTTGCTGTCCCTCTGAATTAATTTCATGAGTGTGAATATTGAATTTAATTATATTATAAGGGGGCAGTAAAATGAAAATGAGACAGATGGAAAAAAAAAAAGTAAACTTCATTATTTCAGAAATAATAACCATAACTATTAATACATTTATCCCACTATGAGACAAGATGATCAGTGCCTTCATGGAAGAAGTTTGCATTTGCCTTCGGAACAATGATTGTATCCAGTCATGCTCCTCTTCGTATGAAGCAAATCAGCAGCTACGGATGTCTTTCTTCAGGGCTCCAAAAACACAAATCACATGGGGAGGGATTGGTACTGTATGGAGGATGTGCAAGAGCTTTCCAGTGAAACTTCTGCAGCATTGTTGAAACAACCTTGGTAACATATGGTCCTGCCAACAAATGTAAGTATATAGAAGTATACATAACTGAGTGAAAGATATAGTCTGCTTATAGGAAAATTAAAGAGATGTTCGGAGAAAAGAAAAGTAGCTGTATGAATATGAAGAGCTCAGATGGAAAACCAGAACTAAGTAAAGAAGAGAAAGCTGAAACATTGAAGGAGTATATAGAAGGGCCCACCCACATGTTGCCAAGATTTTTTCAACTATGCTGCAGAAGTTTTGCTGGGAAGCTCTAACACATCCTCCATAGAGTCTCGTTTTGTTTTGCAGTTGGATGAATGTATTAAAAGTTGTGGAGATAAATTTGGAAGTAATACACAGTTTACTTAAAGGCTCTGTTTTCACTGACTGAGGTACACAAACATAAAAAGGAAGTAAACTACTTATTATTTCAAAAGTAATCACCATAACTGTTAAGTTATCCCTCTGTCAGACAAAGTGGTCAGGGCCTTCAAGTAAAAATATTTGCAATTGCTTATGGAACCATGACTGTACCCAAGTGTGCACCTCTTTGTCCGAAGCAAGTCAATGATCACAAATGTCTTTCTTGAGGGCTCCAAAAATATGGAAATCACATGTGGAGAGATCAGGACTGTATACTGGATGGTATGGGCTTCTGAGCGAAACTTCTGCAGCATAGTTAAAATAATCTTGGCAACATGTGGGCTGGGAAGGCCATACAGATCCTCCATACAATCCCAGTCTCTCCCCATGTGGTTTTCATGTTTTTGGTGCCCTGAAAAGAAGACATTCATGAGCATCAGTTTGCTGTGGATGAAGAGGTGCACACCTGGGTGCAATCTGGTCCCAAGCTTTTTTACATGAAGACATTGACTGTCTTGCCTCACAGTGGGATAAATATATTAACATTTATAGTGATATTACTTTTGAAATAATAAGCATTTTTCTTACTCTTTTCCATTTGTCTCATTTTCATTTGTCTGTCCCTTACATTAGAGATTTTACATAAAATGCTATTGACTAATGGTAAGTGTTATAATTAAGGGAAAAAAGAAAACAACTTAGGTGGTAGGAGAATTTACCGCTGCCATCCATGCAGCATCATTGGTGTTATTAGGAATAGTGTTATACCATTGGGATATTAAATAGTTAGCACTGAGACACCAAGTTGATAATTAAAGCCAGTTATGTAGTTCAGTTGTATCTGATCTTGGCCAATCAAATAAAATGAAGTTGCCTTCAAGTAATACTGAACATGACTCTACAATGTGCAAGCCCATGTCAACAATGTGCAAGCCCATGTCATACTACTTTCACTAAATCATATTTGAAATGGATGGCTTTTTCTTGTCATTTATCAAGAAGTGTTTCAATTACTTAGAGATGTGTACCATTTTACACAACAGACAATCAGTTAAGCGCGTGGCAAAATTTAAGTTTTTTTTTTCTTTTTTTCCAGTGTAGGGACTTTTTCCACTGGCAATAATAATTCTGTTATTTGTTCTTAAGCTACAATATCATCATTGTCACCACCACCACCACCGCTGATTCAACATTAGCGCTGCAATTATGTTGCACTAGATTTTCATTCATGTGTAGCTTCATATCTACTAAGTGATAGTAGGGGGAGTGGTATACTTTAATGAACTATAGTATTTACTATAACATCGAGTGTGTATAAATTCAGTACACTAATGAATGAATTATGAATATGTGCCCAGCAGTGTTTAGTACTGTTCCACACCCTAATGATGGGTGCTGTGAGTCATTTTATGTAACTAATGAGGCACTAAGAGCTATAGGGGACCATTATTATCAGTGACTGCTCACCTGCTACCCACCACCCACAGAGATCAATTGGAGGTGGGTCCAAGGCAAATACATGTTTCTTTATAGTATCCCAGCTGTGCAAAATATGACTGAGGTCAGGTGGTGTGAGAGTCTACACAAAAACCCTCATATCTGTTGAGTGTTCCTGAAACCAATCTGGCACAGTTTAGGAACAGTGGGTTACACCATTATCTTGATAGAGTTAAAGGTTGCAAGTAGGGAGTTGCAGATGAGCAAATACTTGCACATGATAGTGTTGTATGTTTCCATTTCTTTCACTGTTGAATGACTATGACAGATGTCTCAGGGTACACATTTCATCCTATGTAAGCAGCCCCCATGCAAGAATAAGTCCACCACCTGTCTTAATGGTGCAGTGTTGGCATGTATTGTCTCATGTGGTCTTTGTCAGACTGGTTTGCTGCCATTAGTGTGTACCAACATGCACCATGACTCATCAGTCCAGGTGCCTAATGGTGGTGGTGTTCATGCAACTGTGCTAATCTGTTTGTCCAGTGATGTACTGTTAGCAGAGGTACATGTGTGGGGCATGGTCTTCGGTATTCCTTAGCTGGAGATGGCTCTGGATAGAAGGACTACTCACTGTTTATGTTTATCATTGACTTTGTGAATGTTTTGTTGTGCTGTTGCCTGTCAATCTATTGTCACAAACTTAATAGTTAATTATGACCCCAGCCATCAATACATTGTTGCCTGCAGGAGTTGACTGTGATGGCAGCGGTTTTTCGTGTCAATGTACTCGTGGTACACCCTTGACAGGATGGCATGTAAAAGCCCAGTCCTTGCCTGACCTTGGAGACAAAAGTGTCCAATGTGCCAGGGAGACAAATTGTCCTATGTGCGAGGCTGACTGTGGTCAAATGCACTGACATTGTGCATTTTGCCAACCTACACTTGTTGGTCATGCCTACAGCCAGAAAAAAGGCTTGATGAAATCCCTGTCTTGCTTACGCCGAATAAGAGGTTTATCAGGATCTCAGTCATGTAATACACTGAATCATTTTATTTGTTTTGCTAGAATGAGCACACAGTCTTCAACACTGCAGTTATCCCCAATCCAGCTGCTCATGAGTGTAGAATGGAATACAGAACAGTCATTAACAGAATTTACCAATGTTTAATGTTTACCTCTGTTCTATAGTGTAGTAATGTACTAATCTTTTTCAGGAAACAGAAGTTGAAATAGAGGATGAAGTTGATATTTTGATGAGTAGTGACATTATGGCTGCTCAGATGTCAACAAAATCTATCACTTTTTCACGTGCACAAACGGGTTGGATATTTCGAGAAGACAGGAAGGTAATCTGTGTACTTAGTAGTTGTTGTTACTGACTGATGGTTTTACTTTTGTATCTTCATTCTTGCTGTTATTGTTCTTATTGTTGTATGTGGGCTGGTATTGTGTCTGTGTTTTAAAGTGAAAACTTCGCACCTTTCTTCACCAGTTTGTTTCTTATGTCTCAGAAGATCTTATCAGTTGTTTCACCTTATTTATTGAGAAGTTCAGTCAACGTATAAAAATTCCTCATTTTAAATAGAATGGTAATAAGAAACTGTTATTGTTTTATGCTGAGAGTTATTTTAAATTTGTAAGAAATGTGCAGTTTTCTCCAAACACATTATCATCAAATGCTGGTTATGGCTCTTAATTCAGATGATTCTACTTAAATCCCAAACAGTGTGTGAAATGAGAATGAGGTCCAACAAATGGAAGAGAGAAGCAAAATTTAATTGTTTATAACAATTTAGGTACTGAAATGCAAAGTAAGAGTACTTGGTATAAAAACATTCACAAAAACATACATTACAGTGCTATACCATCAATGACTGGAGTGGAAACAGGTGTCTGTCTATAAATATAGCGAAGGGCTTCTCAAGGCTGAAAGTGAGGCTGGCTGAAACAATAAAAGAAGGTTGTTACTATAATAGAAAGAAAATACCAATATGCTGCAACCAGTTGGTATTGCCATCCCATCTCTAATTATGAAATCATAGTCATTAATCTTCATTCCTTCAGATCAGACAGTTGACAAAAAAGAATGTAAACTAGAAAACTCCATCAAACAGAATAAAAGGTTTAGTTGATGTCATTCACACCAGACAGTGACTACATGAGTGGATAAGGACAAAACAGTGAACCAGGCGACACATTTGTGGAAGCTGAAAGCAAACAACTGTTTTAGTCATATCTGTGTTACTAACAGGCTGTACCTTTTCCAGTTTGACTGTGTTTCAAGTACTCAGAATAGCTTCTGTGTGTAATTCTGACATTTTACTTCTCCCTTTTTAACCAATTTATGCTTTGCAAAGTTAATGGCATTCCTGTTGTATAGGCTATTACTTGCATATGTGGTTCAACACCTCTGTTTCTTATGCACCAAATTGCTTATGTAAAGATTCAAGGTTAGATCTCCCTTTGGACTTAAAATATTTCCTCAGTATTTTGACAACTGTTAATCTATAAAGTATGTGAAAAATACAAACCCAACTCTTGGGATCCCACACTAAAGTTCATGCCTGGTAACTCACTGGTGATTTTTACAGCATATTGTTAGCATTTGTACAGTACCCAGTAAAGAGTTTTGGTAGTAAGACAACTTTAGAGTAGTGACTGCTTTACATGTGTATATTACTTGCATGTAATTTTTTCTTTAAAGATGTACAGGCTGAGGATAAATTACAAGAAATGATCCCTTAGAGGATAAGGAACAAAAAAGGTCATATGGACAGATGGCCGGAAATACATTTAAAGAGAGAGACACCAACTTACAGGTGGAGATAAAAATCATTGACTCTATAGGCTTCAGTGATTGGAAGCACATATATGCACCTAGTAAGGGGGAATGTTTTCTCTCTACTAGTGTTTTAGATCCACCCTCAAGAGGGCAGTAATGTTGTTCAGACGGTGGCGGGCACTCGTGTATCGGTGCCACGGGGCATCTGCTTCATTGCTGTTGCCTGGTGGATGTCTGTCATGTAGTGCAGTGCTTGGAGACAATGACCTGATACACCATCCAGAAACAGGCCACAATGGTCTGTACATATGGACAGGCAAATGCAATAGGCTGACAGCAGCACGACTGTACCAGGAGATGTATCCTCACCATCAGCAACCGCACCATAAATGGTTTGGAACGGTGTTCCATCATTTGTGTTGGACACAGTCATTTATAGAGATGAGTAATTATGAATGGCAGGTGCCCGGTACATACGAAAGGTAGGCTGAAAAGTATGAACACATGCTTGTAGAACACAAGCAAGACAATTTAGGAAGATCAGGCAAAAAGTCCATTTAAGTACAATTCTTAAGCTTCAAAATCGTATTCATTTTTCAAAAAAGTTGCTGTTAAGAATAACACATTACTCGCAGTGTGTAACAAGTTTTTTCATTCTGTCACTGAAATATTCTTGTGACTTTTCTTGAATCCAGGACTTGACAGTTGTCTTCACCTCCTCATCTGAGGTGTAATGATTACCCTTGAGGTCTCTTTTGAGTAGAGGAAAAAAATAAAAATCACAAGGTGCAAGCTGGTAGGAGAAATGAGGGTGTGGAATCGGTTCAAACATTAGGTTTTGCAGAGCCTCTTTAGCTGCACAAGTTGTGTAAGTGAGCGTTGTCATGTTGCAGAAATGCAAAATTATTGGTGCCAGGCTGTCTCCAAGATGACAAACTCAAGATCGGAGATGTTACAGAGTCTCTCTGTACTGAGAATAATTTACCGTTATGTCTTGTACCATATAATCAGTCACATAAACTAGGTGAGCATCCCAAAACAAAGTCAACAGAATTTTTTTCATCAACCATTATGACTTTTTCACAAAATTTTATCACTAAAGGATTTGCAGTAGACCTGTCAACAGCCTTGTCACCATAAACAGGCTTTAAACAATAATGAATCTCACTGGGAATCCCTTCTTTAGCAGGTAAAAACTTGATAACAGCATGTTATTTAACTTTTATTGTTATAGCACTAAATACACTGGATGAATGCAATGCATTCACACTTTTACTTTTCAGTGTACTCTGATACATAGACCTTGGAGGAATAGGTGTTGAACACTGTAGAATATGACCCCAGTATCAGCACCTGGCAGGTGGTCCACCAACATGGGGTGAGCCAGACGACTGTGTGGAACATTCCCCACAACTGCTGCCACTATCCGTATCACTTACATTGCACTTATTACCATCAGACTTGCCTCCGAAGTGATGGTATTGTCGCAGGGTCATCACACAGACCATCATGATGCTGGAATTTCTGTCATCATTCCTGCCCCAGGGAAGTATGATAGGACCAGTATTATTCTCTATATACATAAATGATCTGCCAGACAAGGGGAGCAGCAATCTGCAGCTGTGTCATTCTTGAGGACCTCTAGGAAGATAAAAGATGCCTTAAACAGAATTTCTAGTAGGTGTTGTGAATGGTAGCTAGATGTAGATGTAGAGAAATGTAGGTTAATGCAGATAAGTAGGAAAAACAATCCCGTAATGTTTGAATACAGCATTAGTAGTGTGCTGCATGACAGTCACATCGCTTAAATATCTGGTCATAATGTTGTGAAGCAATATGAAATGAGATGAGCATGTATGTATTGTAAAAGGGAAGGTGAATGGCCATATTTGGTTTATTTGGAGAATTTTAGGAAACTGTGGTATATATGTAGAGTAGTCCACATATAGAACACTAGTGCAACCCATTCTTGCATTCTGCTAGAGTCTTTGGGATCCCCACAGGCTCAGATTAAAGGAAGACATCAAAGCAATTCAAGGTGCACTGCTAGATTTGTTACCAGTAGGTTCAATCAATGTACAAGTATTAAGAAAATGGTTTGTGAACTTGTACGGGAGTCCCTGGAGGGAAGGCGACATTCTTTTCGAGTAAAACTATTGAAAAAATTTAGTGAACTGTCACTCGAAGCTGACTGCAGAACACTTCTATTGCCACCAATGTACATTTTGCATAAGGACCGCGAAGACAAGATGAGTGAAATTGGGGTTTACACGGAGGCATAGAAAGTCATTTTTCCCCTCACACTATTTGTGAATTAAATAGGAAAGGAAATGACTAGTAGTGCTACTAGGTACCCTCTGCCACTCACCATATGGTGGCATTCAGAATATGTTTGTAGATGTAGGTTCACAGATGAGGCTACTTTTACAAGGGGTGGTATTGTCAATCTTCACACCACCAACCTGTGAACTTTAGAGAATCCTCATTGTATTTTGGCAGTGAACCATCAACACTGATTCTGCCTCATAATGTGGGCAGCGATTATTGACCACTGCCTCATGGGATCGTCATCCTTCTACAGTGCCCCACAGGCAAGGCATATTTGCACTTCCTGCTGGTGATCCTGCCTCACTTGCTGGAAGACGTGCCTTTGGTGGTACAAAAGATAATGTTTCTACTACATAAGATGAACATCAACAAAAGCAAAATGAGGATAATCGAATATAGTCGAATTAAGTCAGGTGATGCTGAGGGAATTAGATTAGGAAATGATAAAATTAAAGTAGTGAATGAGTTTTGCTATTTGGGGCATAAAATAACTGACGATGGTTGAAGTAGAGAAGATATAAAATGTAGACTGGCAATGGCGAGGAAAGCGTTTCTGAAGAAGAGAAATTTGTTAACATTGAGTATAGATTTAAGTGTCAGGAAGTCGTTTCTGAAAATATTTGTATGGAGTGTAGCCATGTATGGAAGTGAAACGTGGATGATAAATAGTTTGGACAAGAAGAGAATAGAAGCTTTCAAAATGTGGTGCTACAGAAGAATGCTGAAGATTAGATGGGTAGATCACATAACTAATGAGGAGGTATTGAATAGAATTGAGGAGAAGAGGAGTTTGTGGCACAACTTGACAAGAAGAAGGGACTGGTTTGTAGGACATGTTCTGAGGCATCAAGGGATCACAAATTTAGCATTGGAGGGTAAAAATCTTAGAGGGAGACCAAGAGATGAATACACCAAGCAGATTCAGAAGGATGTAGGCTGCAGTAAGTACTGGGAGATGAAGAAGCTTGCACAGGCTAGAGTAGCATGGAGAGGTGCATCTAACCAGTCTCAGGACTGAAGACCACAACAACAGCAACATGATGGTGTTCCAGTTAACTTCCCAATTTCCATGTACATGTAAGTCGACAATATCTACACTGCCAGATGAATCAAATGAGGTGGTCCAGCTCTGTTACCTGCAAAATCACCAGACTTCAAACCTGTAGATGGCCAGCTGAAAGAAGTTGTGTATGCAGAGCCTATCCCTGACATGCAGACACTTGAACAGTGCATTCATAATGCCTGTGATTCCAATTCGTTCCAGGATGGTACATTTGAATGTGTTCATTAGTCACAGCTCCATTGAGTTAGCACATGCTTAAAGACGCTGGGGGGGGGGGGGGACGAGGGGGGGGCACTTCAGACATCTTGTCTATGTCTACATCTAAATCTATGTACATATTCCACAAGCTACTGTATGGTGTGTGGTGGCTATCCTGATTCACTTGCAAATAGAGCGAAGGAAAAACAATTGTGTGTAAGACTCCGTACAAACCCTAATTCTCTCATTGTATCTTCACGGTCCTTTCGTGCAATGTATAGTGGCAGCAGTAGGATCATTCTACAGTTGACCTCAAATGCCAGTTCTCTAAATTTCCTCAGTAGTGCCTCGTGAAAAGAATATCATCGTCCCTCGAGAAATTCCCATTTGAATGCATGATGCGTCTCCATAATACTTGCATGCTGATCGAATGAACTTGTAACAGATCTAGCAACACACCTCTGAATTTCTTTGAGGTCTTCCTTCAATCTGACCTGGTGGGGATCCCAAATGCTCAAGCAGTACTAAAAATGGGTTGCATCAGAATTCTATATGCCGTCTTCTGTCAAGATGAGCTACATTTTCCCAAAATTCTCCTGATAAAATAAAGTTGACCATTCACCTTACACTCTCATTCCATTTTATATCACTCTGCAGCGTTAAACCTAGATATTTTATGGATGTGACTGTGTCGAGCAGCACACTGCTAATTCTGTATTTGAATGTTACAGGATTGTTTTTCCTACTCATCTGCTTTACCTTACACTGTTCTACATTAAGAGCAAGCTGCCATTCCTCACACCAACTAAAAATTTCGTTCAGAGAATTAGTAGACAGTATACTGCTTGATATTTTATTTTTGTATATGAGTTTATTTTGGCTTTATTGCGTTCATCAGTATATCTGCAAACAATCACATTTATTTATAATTTACATACTATATAATTTACAAAGGTTTTTTCTTTACGTTGGATGTTGTACTCACATCCTGACTTCGTTAACGGACATATGCCAACTGTGTGTGAGTAAACTATCACTGCTGTCTGAAGTTGTTGGATATAATATTTTTTCAGTAATGTTTTAAAGTTTTCCAATATTTACTGTTGCACATATATTAAAATACATTTTCTATTGTTTTGACACTTAGAAATTTGAGTTCGATGGCTAGTTGTTTACTCAAAAATATGTTGTTGTGTGTCATGTATCTAGTGAACTGTATTGATGTGTTTAGGTTATCTGTTAACAGTATATAAAATTTCAATAAATTTTTTCAAAAACTGTGTGTGCGTGAAATCAGTTGGCGTATATGTGTATTTCAAATGCCTCCAAATTATTCATGATTGGAGATTGTGGGATTTTGTGCAGGATTTGTTGTGCATTTTCAGTGTTGTCGGCTTCATATTTTTGATTTTTGTGATGTGTAAAGAAGGTGCATTGGATGTTGTTTGTTTATGTCGTGTGTTCTTTGAATCTCCTTATTTGTCCTCTCTGTAATTAACTGCAATAACTGCACAGAATTTTATATAGGATACATAGAAAGAAATTTCATAGTCAGATTCAGAGAATACGCAAGAGAAACAAATAATAACCAATCTGCCTTTTTACACACCACACAAATCAAAAATACAAAGTTGACAACATTGAAAATGCATAACTAATCCTGCCCAAAATCCCAGAAGGTCCAATCATGGATATTTTGGAGAAATTTGAAATATACATACACACCTAAGATTATCCCTACAATATACTAAATGTAAAAACTGATTTCAGGCACACACAGTTTTTAAAAAATTCTATTGATATTTTATGTAGGGATAACAGATAACCAAATATCTGTTACCCCTACATAAAATATCAATAGAATTTTTTAAAAAAACACCAGAGACTACAAACACATAAATAACAGTTCCATTGATACACAACCCACAACAACATAAATACCTTTGAGTGAACAACTAGCTGTCAAACTTGAATTTCAATGACTCTCAGAATAATAAAAAATGTATGATAATTTGCTGTTGCATGCATATTATAAAACAACTTTAAAATGCTACTGAAAAAAATTCTACATCCAACTACTACAGACAGCAGTAATACACTCCTGGAAATGGAAAAAAGAACACATTGACACCGGTGTGTCAGACCCACCATACTTGCTCCGGACACTGCGAGAGGGCTGTACAAGCAATGATCACACACACGGCACAGCAGACACACCAGGAACCGCAGTGTTGGCCGTCGAATGGCGCTAGCTGCGCAGCATTTGTGCACCGCCGCCATCAGTGTCAGCCAGTTTGCCGTGGCATACGGAGCTCCATCGCAGTCTTTAACACTGGTAGCATGCCGCGACAGCGTGGACGTGAACCGTATGTGCAGTTGACGGACTTTGAGCGAGGGCGTATAGTGGGCATGCGGGAGGCCGGGTGGACGTACCGTCGAATTGCTCAACACGTGGGGCGTGAGGTCTCCACAGTACATCGATGTTGTCGCCAGTGGTCGGCGGAAGGTGCACGTGCCCGTCGACCTGGGACCGGACCGCAGCGACGCACGAATGCACGCCAAAACCGTTGGATCCTACGCAGTGCCGTAGGAGACCGCACCGCCACTTCCCAGCAAATTAGGGACACTGTTGCTCCTGGGGTATCGGCGAGGACCATTCGCAACCATCTCCATGAAGCTGGGCTACGGTCCCGCACACCGTTAGGCCGTCTTCCGCTCACGTCCCAACATCGTGCAGCCCGCCTCCAGTGGTGTCGCGACAGGCGTGAATGGAGGGACGAATGGAGACGTGTCGTCTTCAGCGATGAGAGTCGCTTCTGCCTTGGTGCCAATGATGGTCGTATGCGTGTTTGGCGCCGTGCAGGTGAGCGCCACAATCAGGACTGCATACGACCGAGGCACACAGGGCCAACACCCGGCATCATGGTGTGGGGAGCGATCTCCTACACTGGCCGTACACCACTGGTGATCGTCGAGGGGACACTGAATAGTGCACGGTACATCCAAACCGTCATCGAACCCATCGTTCTACCATTCCTAGACCGGCAAGGGAACTTGCTGTTCCAACAGGACAATGCACGTCCGCATGTATCCCGTGCCACCCAACGTGCTCTATAAGGTGTAAGTCAACTACCCTGGCCAGCAAGATCTCCGGATCTGTCCCCCATTGAGCATGTTTGGGACTGGATGAAGCGTCGTCTCACGCGGTCTGCACGTCCAGCACGAACGCTGGTCCAACTGAGGCGCCAGGTGGAAATGGCATGGCAAGCCGTTCCACAGGACTACATCCAGCATCTCTACGATCGTCTCCATGGGAGAATAGCAGCCTGCATTGCTGCGAAAGGTGGATATACACTGTACTAGTGCCGACATTGTGCATGCTCTGTTGCCTGTGTCTATGTGCCTGTGGTTCTGTCAGTGTGATCATGTGATGTATCTGACCCCAGGAATGTGTCAATAAAGTTTCCCCTTCCTGGGACAATGAATTCACGGTGTTCTTATTTCAATTTCCAGGAGTGTAGTTTACTCAGAGTTGACATAGGCCCACCTTACAAAGTCAGGACGTGAGTATAGCATCCAGTGTAAAAGAACCTTTATAAATTGTGTATTATATAAATTATAAATACATGTCATTGTCAGCAGATGTACTGGGGAAGGCAATAAAGTTGAAATAAGCTTAAATCTGAGAAAAAAATATCAAACTGTGTACTGGCAACCAAATCTCTGCATAATGTTCCATTGTTACATAATATATGCTGCAGGTCCCACAATAAAGAAAAAATTGAAATTTTGTCTAAATCGTCTTGGATTCTCCTAAGTCATTCAATGATGACATCTTACCATACACCACAACATCATCAGCAAATAGCCGTAAATTGCGGCTCACTCTTTCTGCCATATCACTGATGTATCTAGAGAATAGGCGCTGTCATATCACACTTCCCTGGGGCACACATGGTGATAGTCTTCATCACAGAACGTCATGCACTGCACTGCATTGCATTGTACAAGCATGAAGTCTTAATAAATACCTTGTAGCATATAGCAATTTTTCTACATTTTTGCTTCCATGACTATTATGATTATGCTGCCCAGACATATTAATAAATGTAACAGTAAAAACAATGTAGAGAGGTTTTCTTGGGTAAGGTAATTTACACTGAAACTTATTTTCAGGAAATGGTCGGGCCTTTCCATGCAGATTTTTATGTAATCAATGGAATGTTACTTGAATCAAGGAAGAGGAGAGAACATCTGTCAGAAGAAGATCTGCAAAAAAATAAGGCAATCATGGAAAGCCTGACAAAAGGCAGCACGCAAGGGTTTGACAGTAATGGAGAGGTAACTAAAACATTATGACATATGATGATGCAACTAAAAACTGATGCAAAAAACAATAAATTATATAACAAACTTTAAAATCAGCTCTGTAAAAGTAATGACTTTGTAGACTTATTTTGGGCCAACTGTGTATAAAAAGAATGTCAAAGGGCAAAAATGAAAATGATTTGTTTAATGAACATAAAGCCTAACAGTAAAATGTTAATAATGATTGTTCACAGAAGTAAAAGCAAAACCCCTGTAGAAACACGATTTTCGTATTTAATATTTGTTTCTCCATACGGTGTCCTCAGGATATTTTTGCATCAGATCATCCTCCAGTGACTGTAGGTATCTGCCTGAGTAAATCATTACTGTTTAGAGTAAATATTTCAGCCAGCATTTACTAATCATTGATTTTGTGAAAATTCAACAATTAACATAGCTGTTCAAATTACAGTATGCCAAGTATGCAGTATAGACTTTCTCTGGATTCCTCATTTGTTTATTCTGTATTAAAAGTTGGTGTGTAAGGACATAAAGTTCTCAGTGCTTCTGGTATCCTTACAGACACTTTTATCATTGTTTAATATCAACACAGAAACATTTATCAGCATGTTGACCACTCCACCTCTCTTTGTTGGTTTAACTTGGTGATGGTGTTAGTCCTCCTCTACATATTCACTGTTCTGTGTGACACATTTTTCCCAACAAAGGTTGATTTTATGGTGGCTGTTCATGAAATGTTCCATGTTGAAAATTACTTCATTGTCATTATGGAAATGTCTGCCACTCAAATCATTACTTCAGCCGGGGAAAGAGGAAGAAGTGACTGGGTGCCACGTAACGAGGATATGGGGCATGAGGCAAAATTCTATAGCCCAGTGTAGTAACTGGTGCGACTGTCCTGCACAGTATGATCTGGGAGCTGTCAGGGGGGCAAAAACACGCTCTTGGACATCTTCCCGTAATGCTTTGTCTCAACAGCCTCCCTTAACCTTGTCAGGAAACTTTGGGAATGTGCTCCTTGTGTGATATTTCCCTTACAAGTGTAATCTGTTGGCACCATACCATGGCAGTACCAAAAAACACCCACCACATCTGTCACTGATGTCAGTTGGGTCCTTGTCTTTTTCGACAGTGGTGAATCAATGCATTTACAATGTGTGCTTGCTCCTTTGTCTCGGGTAATAGTGGTACACCCAGCACTCACTCATGGTGATTAGGCAGCAAAAGAAGTCGTGTGGATTGGCCTGACATGTCTGTAACATTTCCGCTGCTGCCTTGATTTGGCAGGATTTTCTAATCATTGTGATCAGTCAGGGAACCCAATGGGCAGCAAATTTTGGTGGATTGGCCTGACATGTCTGTAACATTTCCGCTGCTGCCTTGATTCGGCAGGATTTTCTAATCATTGTGATCAGTCAGGGAACCCAATGGGCAGCAAATTTTGTTTAAAAAATTATTGAGGTTGTCATGACCACTAGTTGACATAATGCTTGTTCACTTTTGCCACAGGTTGTTCAGTTGAAGTTTTTTTTTTTAACGTGTTCTCTTGACTTTTACCAGCTGCTCGTGCTGGCAACAGACAGGAAACTTGTTAAACAATCATCGGCTGAAGAACCTGAGGCAGTAGCCAGTGGGTTATACTTCAAACTTTTGCTCATTCAGATGTTGTGCAAGATGTTGAAAATCAGTCCGTTGAGTTATGTTATTTTCACTTTTTACACCATCATCTTCATTTCAATAAGCCAGTCATCGAGCACTTCTCCTGAGGCTCCCAGTGCTTCAGGCTCCCAGTGCTTCACGACAGATAGTCTGTAAATTTGTTTTTCATCATTCAGACTTTTCCATCACACTGGGTACACTTGCACCTCTATTTTATATGTCGGTACATTATTACCATGTGCTTCTGTTAGCTCAGCATAGATTTTTGCAGTGTTGTTTACCTTCAAATGCAGAAAACTATATTCCACATTATAATGGTCTTCATCATTTTGTGTTGACACTTCTAGTGGTACACTCCATTACTTTATTGCAGGGATTTCTGTGAGTGGCGTGACTGCATACATGCACTTCCAAGCAAAACTTTATGATCGTCCCTCGTGTATTAATTTGTATCTAGGTTCTGAACTGTTTCACCTTGACAATTTTAATGTATGTATATACAGTAAGTTTTTATATTTAATGTATGCAACATTTTAAATAATTGTTCTGTAGTTAAATGTAAGTATATTTACATAAATTTTCATGCATGCTCCCACTAGAAACAACTAAGCAGTGTATAACAGGATAAAGACATTTCAATTTCCAGCCAGTTAGAAGACCATCACTGTCACCTCCACCTGAGAGCAAAGTTACCTGGGAAGAATACGTTAACAGTGATGTTGGTGCTCATCCCACATTAGGAAGGGAAATGGTGTATAAAGAAACGAGCAAAGCATTCAAGGCCACAGTGGCAATGGTAAGAAGATTTTTTCATTGTTGTTGTATGGACTTTTGACACCTCTGACTTCATATTTTATGTTTGTTACAGTTTCTTTATAAGAGTTAGTGAATGATCTGTAACTCACAGAATGATAAACGGTTAAATGAACCTGCATTGCGCACAAATAATCTTGTTCCAAATCTGAGAAACATTTCTTCCAATGGAAAAGTTATCAATGTTTCAAAGTAAATTGGCATGCTACAAACCATGATCAGTGCTCCGACCAGATGACTTACGTGCCTCAACAATAGGTTAACATCATCAGAGGTATATTTGTAAAGAGGCCAGACTAGTACAAGGTTCCTGAAGGGGGACAGCAACCTTCCCAGTAGTTGCAGAAGCAGTCTGAATGATGGAATGATATTAATAGTAGTCAAGATGGCCTGTTGGTGTTCTGAATGGCTGAAAGCAGGGGAAATCACAGTCGTTATATTTCCCAAGGACATGTGACATTACTGTATGGTAGAATGATGGTGGCATCCCCTTGGGTAAAATATTCTGGAGGTAATATAGTCCCACATTTGATCTCTGAGTGCATACTGTTCAGGAGTATGTTATTGTTGGGTGAAAAATTTAGTGTTCTGCATGTCGGTGTGTAGAATGTTAGATCCCTTAATTGCGTAGATAAGTAAGAAATTAAAAATAAAAACTGGACAAGTGCAAGCTATGATGATTCCGTACAGGCTTAATTATCTATATTGATGATGATGATGATGATGATGATGATGATGATGATAAATTATTATTATTATTATTATTATTATTATTATTACTGCTATTACTATTATTATTTCGTGTGGCTCAGTAACCTGGTACAAGGCTTTGTATTGGATGCCACGAGAGTTGCATGTCCCTGACCTATCCCAGTTACCCAACTGAGGAAAGAGGACCTACAGTTTAGCTTGGAATCCAAACCATGTGTTTTTTCTGGAGACTCTTCACATGGTTGAGAGGTGGAGGCTAGGTTTAAAGGTAGACTGAAAAATCCGTAGTCCGAGATTCGATCGCACTATCTCTCTGTTTCCAGGCATGCACTTTACCACTAGACCACGTGGCCCTACTTGTATATAGATAGTTCAGCTATTGTTTTTGATGAGTGAGTTCATGAATATCAGAATATGTGACATATATGGCCATGTCTTTTGATTGCATTGACTTAGAATCTTAAATTTTTTACGCCACCAATTGACCGTTGACCTTAGTATTTCACATAAATTTCTGCTTGATACCTCTACGCATTCCAGAGAAATAGGGGTCTTAACAGTCAGACAGACAGACGGATGGACAGACAACAAAGTGATTCTATAAGGCAGTGGTAGTCAACCTAATCCATACCACCTATGAGTGGGCGTTTCAGCTTTCCTGGTGGACGGTAGGTGGTAGGTGTTTTAAGAAAATTTTCATTAGTTTTCATAGAATTGTGACATGAAGCATTTGGTGAGCGGTTAGAAAATTTTACTGTTAATGGAAATACAAAAGTGGGCAGTAGGTAAAAAAGGTTGACTACCTCTGCTAAAGGATCCAGTTTTCAGTTTTCTTCAAATTGAACCACAGAACCCTAAAAATGAATAGACTGAAGTTAGATATAGTGGACATAAATGAAGTGTGGGGACAGGAAAAATGGGGCTTACGTTCAGCTGAGATAAAAAACTTACGAAACAAGAAAATATAAAAATGCAGCAAACGAAGAAAGCAAAAGGGAATATAGATGTCTAAAAAGTGAGAGTAACAGAAAGTGCAAAAGGGTAAGCAAGAATTACTGGGCTGTACAAGTACAGGAAAATTAGAGAAACCTGTGAAGGAACAAAAAGCAGCTCTATGAATATAAAGAGTGCAGATGGCAAGTCAGTACTGAGCAAAGAAGGGACGACTGAAAGCTGGAAGGATTATATAGAAGGACTATGTAAAGGAACTGACAGCGATAGCAATATTATTGAAAGGATAGAGGAAGCGGATGAGGATAAGATGGGAAATAAGAGACTGCAAGAAGTTTTAACAGAACACTGAAAGACCTAAATATAAACAAGGCACCGGAAGTTGATGACATTCACTCACAGTTATTGAGATCCTTGGGAGAAAATACCATGACAAAACTATTCCACCTGCTATGAGACAGCCAAAAATATAATCAGACCTCAAGAAAAATTTGACAATTCTGATTACAAATAAAGCAGTACTCTGAATACTGATATCAATGATTTACAGAAAAACTGAAAAACTGGATCAGTCTGGGTTCAGAAAAATGCAGGAACTTGCAGTGTCATACTGACCCTCTGACTTAGAAAGTAGGCTGGTGAAAGCAAACCTGATTTTATAGTATTTGTAGATTTAGAGAAAACTTTTGACAATGTTTATTGAAATACACTCTTTAAAATTCTGAAGGTGGCAGAAATGAAATACAAGGAGTGACAGGTCTGCTAGTGCCATTGATGTTCTGCTAGGCATGACAAAGGGCTTGGGAAGATCAGTTGAATGGAATGGACAAGTCTCTTTAAAATGTGTTATAGAATTAACATCAGCAAAAGTAGAACAAGGGTAATGGAGTGTAATCAAATAGAATTGGACAGTGCTCAAGGAATTACATTCTGGAATGAGACACTAAAAGTAGTTGAATTCTGCTATTGGGGTAACAAAATAACTGTCAATGGCCGAAACAGAGATGAAATAAGCTGCAGGGTCGTGGTAGCATGGTAAATGTTTGTGAAAAACAGAAATTTGGTAATGTCTTGTATAAATCTAAGTGTTTGTATATGGAACGACGGCTGGTGGTGTCAACCAACCCGCATCCTGACATTCATCTTGCTAACCTCCAGGAATGTTGACTGAGAAACCAAAAATAGGACGTCCATCTAGTGGCATAAGTGGGTGCAGCATTGTCACTGCTGAGGACACAGAAGGCTGTACAGCTCATGCAGGCTCGATGTCTGTGATTGCTGTTGCTGCAGGTGGCAACAGGCATGTGAGGAGTGAGGAGAGAACACAGATGAATCATTAGAAATAAGTAGTTAGCATGCCAGCATTGTAAATGGCTTGGGATGGATAAACGAATAGAAGATATGACCACCCGTTGCTGCAGATGTGCAGATAACCAGGCACTTCCACAGCAAGAATTTTGCAGTTGGCCTCAACCTGACGGTAATTGGCAGTGTGTCCATATTGATTTTGGTGGTCCTTTTTGCAACACACAATGGGTCATTATCTTCAGTGCGTACAGCAAATAACTGTTTGTCATTCCAGTACATTCAACTACTGGTGCTATTATTATCAGTGTCTCTTGCTTGGAAGGTTTACCACAGAGATTTGTTTTGGACAGTGGTCCAGAATTTTCTTCATTGGAATTTAAACAATTTCACCAATAAAATGGAATTCAACATATCCAAATGACACCATTCTGTCCTCAGTAAAACAATGAAGCTGAATACTTCATTCACACTTTCAAGGCTAAGCAAACTTCATGCTTCTTGAGGAAAAATGCTTTGACGTTATTCCAGAGCACCAAGTGTACTATGCCTGCTCACAGTGCTTTACCTGCAGAAACGTTACATGGTCATCATCGCTGCCCAAACGATTCTGCAATACCCTCTATGTTATAAACACATGTTCTAATGATGTGGTAATCAGTGCTCGGGTTTGTTCATAGGAAAATGCAATAAAATTACAGCATTCTGAAGAGAAAGGCTGTCGTGTTGCCCATGGTATTTGCGAACTACTGCATCTGAGATTGATTTTTTATTATGAGGCCTACCTATTTGAATGTAGTTCTTGTGCAGTCATGGTGATTGATCATGTTCAGTAGCTTGCGCGATCCACCGAGAATCAGTGTGAAAAGCTTGCAGCACTTGATAATAAAAATTATCAATTTGATAACAAGAGACATCTGAAGCATCAAAATCCGGATCATTTCCCATAGATAACTGAGATAGTGTGTTTGTGTTTGTGTGCTGTGCCATAGGGTGATACTGGATTTCATATTGATAACTGTAAAGTAGTAGTGACCAGTGTTGCAACTTCCGTACTGTACAATTAGGTACACCTTTGGCCGGATGAAAAAGAGTTTATGATTGACCACAAGACAAAATTTTCTACAACACACAGGTTGCTGAAATTTTGCAACACCATAAATTTCGGGTAAATCTTCCTTTTCCAACTGACTACTTGGCTTGGGCCTCGTTCAACATCTGAGACGCGAACATTGTGGGGGTGTTCCATGTTGCCAATCTTGCGAGATAAAACTGCCACTGTTCCTTGTGATGATGCATCAACTGGAAACACTACTGGCTTTTGCGGATCAAAATCAGTAAAACAAGGGTGACTAAGCAATGTATATTTCAGTTTCTGAAAAAATTGTTCACATTCTCCAGTTCATTTAAAAGGAAAGTTTTTATGCTAGGGCCAACGCAAAGGAACAGCTGTTAGCAATGCATTCAAAATAAATTTGTTGGATTATGTCATTTGCACATTTGTAGAGAATGCTTAATCACAGAACGAATGTCATTTATTTATTTATTTATTTATTTTTATTTAATCATATGGCTAGGGTGCCGGTCTTTCAATTTGACGCCAATTCGGTGACCTGCAGTCGATGATGATGATGATGATGATAGGATGATGATGATGATGACAGCACAACACTCAGTCCCTGGGTGGAGAAAATTCCCCGACCCAGCTGGGAATCGAACCCGGACCAGAGGATTGACAATCCGTCACGCTGACCATTCAGCTACCAGGGGCAGACATGTTCATCAATGATATGTTCCAAATATTCAGTTTCAGTGTTGAAAATGAATATTTCTGTGAGTCCTTTGTCAGTTAAAACTTGAAAAGGAGACTCCATATGTTTGAGATGCTGTTCCCATGTTTGTCCGGATACAGTGATGTCATCTAAATAATTTGAATAGAACAGAACTTTTGACATCACTTGTTCAAGAAAGTGTTGAAATAACACAGGAACAGAGGCGCTTCCGAAGTGAATGCACTGGTATTGATACAAGCCGGTTTCCTCATCTAGGGGAAATTGAAGATAAGCATTGGCTAAATCAGTTTTTGAAAAGAATTTTCCACCTGCTAGGTGATCCATAATCTCATCAGTACATGGAATCAAGAAAGAATCAGTAAATGCTTGAGTGTTAACTGTAGCTTGATCATCCTGTTCACTTTTCTTGTGTTCACAGGGGGATATGGCCATAGATTTGCAGAAATCCATGTCAAAACACCAATATCTTCTAATCCGTTGAGTTCAGAAGCAACTTCATCACAAATGGTGTGTGTGATACCACACAACTGCGCTAAAACTTAGGTTTTGCTTTGGTCTTGAGCATAATATGCATATTGAAATTCTTTGCGTATTCTGGTTTGCTGTCAAACAAATGTTCATATTTTTCAAACAAGTGATGAATACTGGCATGGGAAGTTTTTGTGTCAGTATCATGCACATTGCCCTGAATATCTAAACCAAGTAAACCACAAGAATCCATGCTAAAAACATTGGGATTAGAACGTGTCTGAATGCTGTGAAAGGCACTGATGATGTAGTCATATTTCTATATTTGGCTTGCAATGTGCACTCTCCGAGACCAGAGCTACATTCATTATCATGGGGCGTGAGATGCTGGTGTGATTTTTGTAGATGAGGATCTGAAGTGCTAATAAGTATTTTGATTAATTGGTGTGACTGAAGCACCAGTGTCGAACTGAAACGGTACAGATTAATTTCAAATCTGCAGAGAGATGAACAGTCTGTGTGTTTCATCTGAATGTTACCATTTGTTCTGACTTCTGAAATACTGTCTTTGTCTGAATTGTGATTGACGAAGCATTTACCTGCACTTTTATTAGCGAAATCATTAGAATGAGGCACGTTTTGAACTTTGCATTTCACTGTGTGATTCCATTGCTTTCACCCATGGTTCATGAGCACAGATTCAGAATGAGAGACCATATTTATTTCCATTTTGTCAAATTGAGATTTGTATGGAACAAAATTACTTTGTGTTTCCTTTACAAGTACACTTGCTGTGTTTGTCCTCATCTGTGGCAGTGTTGGAATTCCACATGGTAGAGAAAGCAGTTTTTGTTGTCATAGATTACATAACATTTTACACAAGCCTTCAGAAGGTTTGAACTAGTCAATGAAGCAGCTGAGAGTGTCAGACTGTATCTATACTGTTGCTTGAGAGAGCCATTGTTGTTTGCCCTGTCAAACAGGGGTCACTTCAAGCTTGCAACTTTGCAAGAACAGCCACATTAAAGTCATGTTCGGTGAAGTCTTGAACTTCCTAAGGTTTAAACACTTAAAGCATGTCATTGAGACCAGGGTTTCAGTGCTTTAGAACCTCAGCTAGTATTCTAAGTGTATCACCTTGAAATGAGACTCCACAAGAGTAGTTGCATTTACAGTTCCTAGTCATGCCCTTGTGTTCAGCTATCCTTTCCATGTAAGACTGATTATTATGACAATGAGTATGAAAAATTTTGAAACTAGCATCGACTAAATGAATCTGAGCTTCAGCGAAGTCTTCTAATGCTCAGATAATATTTTTGTGTGGTAAGGTTAGGGGTTCTAGCTGAGGGAACAACTTTTGACGCAATCTGGAAGTATGCACATCTAACCATGGGAAAAAGGAGGAGGAGGAGGAGGAGAAGAAGAAGACGACGACGATGAAAATGCGTCATGTAGGCTTACAAATGCTGCTTGAGCTACTGGCGGTGCTCCATCCATTTCTCATGTTGTGTATCAAAATAGTGGAAAGGTGGAGGAGGTGGCACCTGGCTGCTATCATTTTGTGTTTCAGTTGTTGTAGCTAGCTGGGTTTGTTGAGCTTCAATCAGTCAGCCAATAGCCATTAGTAATGAGGTAATATGTTGACTGAATAAGTGCAGTGAGTAATTGGTCTCCAGAAGTTGCCATTGCATACTGGGATTAAAAGCACTTGAAATGGATATGAATAATTTTAATGAGGTCTGAGCACTGCCACTATAAAACCAGACTCGTCACCACTTGCTGTCTGATGGGTTGGTATCATCGGTGGCTAATAGAGACAGTCTACATTTACAAAAAGATAACACATTAATAAGTTTATTTACACTATGTAAACTTAATAACTGAGATAAACATAACTTTGTATGGCTCTAGCTTCTTTTGTGGTGCTGAATTACACACAGAGAGAGTAATGTTCTTGATAGAAAGAAATAGTGTTGAATTCCAATACACTCTGATAGTCTCTAAATATTAGTAATGTTTAGTAGTGTCATACTGTGTTGATGTATTGCTCCTCATTGTAGTTGTCCATGCAGCTGTTGGTCAGTCTGTAGATGCTCTGTATCTGGGGTGAAGCTCTGATTTGTGGCTGCTTAAAAAGATGCAGTGGCCAATCAGTCTTGAGTAGTGAGGTCATGTCAGTTCTGTGTCCTCTGGTGGCATATATGCATGGCACTCCCCATTGGAGACCACGAGTGATGGATGTGCAATGTGCAAGCTTGCCCAGCAGCACACTGGTGTAAGATTTAGCCGTGCCCTCTCTTGCATAGCCGTGAGTGAGGTGTTGGCTGCGGTTGACAAAGATGCCGTTGTTACTGTGGGACGGTGGCGGGGGGGGGGGGGGGGGGGGGGGGGGAGCAGTGGAACTGCTGTAGGGGGAAAGAGAGGGGCAAGTGTAAAAATTGTAATGGGAGTCCAAGGGTTGATGTATGCAGATTCAAATTGACATAGATGCAGTAGCTACACAGAAATAAAGAGGAGTGTACAGTGTAAACTAGAATGGAGAGCTGAATCAAACCAGTCTTTGGATTGAAGACCACAACAACAATATTGTAATGAAAAATTGTGGATGATGATGCAAAATAAGGATGAGCATTGTTCAGACCTCAATGATGAAGATCAAAAGCTTTGTGTGTGCAAATGTGCACTCATCCATGTGTGTGCCCCCCCCCCCCCCCCCCACACACACACACACACACACACACACACACACACACACCACTACTACTACTACTACTACTACTACTACTACTACATTGTCTCAACAATGCACTGTAACTGGGCCAGTATTTTGAATTACTTAGCTCTGAAGAAAGGCATATTCTGAAAGCTCAGTAACATTTCAGTTTTGACATGTTTCCCAGTGGTGTGCTCATCTAGGCAACTTTGACTCACAGTCATTTAGCTGTTTTTCTGATGTATCACCAGTACGAATAGCCAGCATTGCCAAGGTTCACCCTCAGTCATTGGTGGGCAAACTGGAGGTGAGCCCATGGTCAGGGTTTCACGTACTTAGAGTGCCAACCTCGGACGATCTTTCGCTGGCCATTTTCGCTATAGTTCTTCACTTGGTACCGACAATGGTCATTTGCTGCAGGGGGCGAATCCAGGCTCCATTTATCTAGTAGCTTTCATTTTTCTAGCTAAGCTGTTGTCATGCCTGTGAGTTTTTATGGCTTCTCTGAGCAAATGGGCACAGTTGTTCTTCTGCGCAGTGAGAATCTCCTATCTCCATGTCAACAAATTTTATTATATTGTCTGTCTTATACAGTGCATGATCAGGCAAAACCGATTTCTGCACATGTCCCAACATTTGATGCTGTTATTGTTCAGTGATCCTGGTACTGCTGGATCATACAGTCATTTAGACAAAGACTTTTCCACTTGTACATGTCATGTGGTATATTTTGGACATTGCAAAAGCTCTAACAGTTTTCAGTCTTGTTTATGTGCCTATTGAGTATTCAATGCCTCACCTATACAGTGAGAGGTTATGTTGACTCCTTTCATTACTTGTTTTCCTTGCATTACTTTAAAAATCATATCAGTAATGAAAATCGTAGAAAAGATTCATTTCCAAAGACCTGTAGCTCACTACCAGCATTGATATCTGATTAAAGAAACAAGGTCAAGTAGTATATACAGATGTTCTGTGGCCTCCAAATTTCAAGTTTTTTATGCATTTGAACATCTGTGAAAACAAATTGGTCACTCTATTCTCTCTGTGAAGCCTCTACACATGCATCATCTGCTTGATACAGATTGGCTGTTGATACCCGTGGAGACCTATTGACTCATTATTTGGATCACTACACTGCTGCATATGTACTGATGGTAGTTGCTGTGGATATTAATTAGTGCTCATACTAATGTGTATTGGCAGCATACTGTATGACATTCTCTACTCCCATTTTTCGTTGTACTTATTTGTATGTCACTGAGTGGTTAGTGTGACTGACTGCCATTGGAGTATCGGGGTTCAATTCCCAGTATTGCCATGGACTTTTCCTTAGTGAAAGGACTGAAATGGGATGCACTTAGCCTCATGATGCCACTTGAGGAGCTACTGGTTGGAGTAATGGTGTACTTGGCTCACATAAACTGACAGTGAACAGGAGAGCAGTGTGCTGACCCCACACCACTCCATACTGTATCCAATGACATCATTGGCAGAGGATTATATGGCCATCAGTTGGTACCCATGGGCCCATCAGGGCCTGTGGGCAGAGTATGTTTTCCTGTCTTTCTCATGCTTCTTATCACAGTATTGTTCAGAATTCATAATCTGTGTGGAAATGTTAATCAGAAAAGAGAGTTGCATCCTGGTTTCCATGTATTTTCAGTTTAGTGATGAGATTGATGAGTATCTGCTTAAGCTAAAGGACATTTGTCACCTAAGATGAATTAAGCCTCTCATGTTTGCCACTGATGCAAATGCAAAATCAGTATTGTTGCGTAGCCACCTGTCTGATGACCGTAGAAGATAACTAGAAGAAACCGTTAAGGAACTCGGCCCACAGGTATTGAATACACCTCACAGTCCACCAACCTATGATGAAGGGGGGGGGGGTCAGAGCAACATCAAATATGGACGTCACTGTGGCGCACTGTGGAAAAGGGTGGAAGGTTTAAAACATTGAGTGATCGCAGTATCATACACTATACCCTCACTGGAAGGGAAATTGAGGATACCACGAAAAACATGTGCATAAGGCTCTAATACAACTTCCAAAAGGCTAACTGGGAAGAACTGAGGAGGATATTTCGGTATCCAGGAAATCCACCATTGGGTGATGATGCAGATCTTAAATTACAATAACTGTCAGGTGCTATACATAGAGCAAAGAAAGACATCAATATCTATCAGGAGAGGTCCTTACAGAGGAGTACCTTCCGTGTATCCTGGGGTGGTGCAGAAATTAAGATGTGAACCAAGTAGAGCCAGGAAGATATATCAGAACAGCATGACCCAAGAAGAAAGTATCCAGTGGCTGCATAGATACAGGTATATTAAACAATATTTTTAAGGAAGAGTTATGGAGAACAAAAGTGCAACAATGGAAACAATTTGTGGGGAATAAATAAGAAACCGATCCCTGGTGAATACCATGTAAAATTGTCTATGAGAGTATACGATCACCAACAGTCATGTCCACACTCAAAAGAAATGATGGGGGTAATAACAGAAAGTTTGGAACAGTCAGCTGCCCTGCAAATGGAAACAAAGCTTTCAGATGACAAAGTAGGAGATGAGACAGAAGATCAGCATAGGTGTTATATATATAAAGGGAAGACAGTAGACACTGCTGAAGTAATACAAGCCTTATGTGATTAATTAGATATTTACTTGCATGAACTATACAATGAGTGTATCTTGGAAGGAAGGGTTCCTGCACCATAGAAGACTGCTGAGATGGTGGCAAGACAAGTATCTGGTGTTATCCATGTTCAGCCGACCAATTTGTCTTCTTAACATTCTTGGCAAGATATTTGAAAGACTATTACGCAAGAAATCACAAGGTCATTGACTGCTACATGGGATGAGCCCTCATCAGTTTGGGTTTAGAAAAGGCAAGTCATCTGAAGATGCAATAAATAAGTTGATCTTGCTAACAGCAGATATTCATTCTATGTACCCTATAGCTATCATGATCAATATTATTGGCACTGTTAATAACCTATGGCAGCTGTCTTTCTTTGGTTGCTTTGTGGAGTTAGTGTCCAGAAATCCTGTACAACTGCCCAAGAGACCTTTACTGTGGGAGACATGCACCTCTAAATAAGCCCAGGAAAGGAAATAATGAAGACAGTAATAATAGGCAGTCCGCTGGGATCAGTGTGTGGTCCAGAGTTTTGGGATGTAATACAGGAGCCCATACTACAGAAGTTACATGAAAATGCTAACACAAGTCAATAGATAGCTTTTGCTGGTGACATTTTATTCATTGTATCTGGTAACCACAGAAGAATCATAGGACATAAATGTAATGCAGCACTCCATGAACTTGAAGGATGATGTCAAAATATCAGATTGTCACTAACACCTCACGAAACCATATACCTCCTGCTGAAAGGGAACCTAGCAAGAAAAATAAAATTAAACCAACATATAGGAGCATAATTAAATACCTCAATACTTGTCATGAACACACACACACACACACACGACACACACACACACACACACACACACACACAACTTCCCCAGTGAGCATTAGCATATAAACTGATGGGTAGGAGAAATGTAGGAAGACCTAAGAAGAGATTGGCAGTTAGTTTGTGAAGACAGATCAAGCTTAAAAACTACACCATGGAAACGACGAAAAAGAGTAAGAGGTGACTGGATTGTGACTTTCATGAGGCTGTGTGGATTAAGAAGATTTTAATGAGGAAAGTGATCACGAGAAAAGTATATTTGAAGCAAGTGCTGAAGAAGAGTCATGTTAATATATTAACTTCTGCCAAATTACCAGAAGGCAACTGTATGTGGAAGGGATTCAGTACTCTTCACTGTTCAACCAAAAACTGGATTAAAATATTTCCAGCTTTTACCCAAGAAAATTTATTAGTAAAATACCAACTACTATGAATAAATATATACAATGGAGAAAATACAGAAAATGATGCAACTTAAATGGAATACTCAGTGTGCTCCTTTAGAAGTATGTCTGTTAAGAATGGATGAAGACAGTTGTGAGCATAAAATTATGAACATGACTCAAGATTTGAAGACCTAAGTAGTGAGTTGACTGTTGTGCTGAAGTTTGTAGAGCCAGAATACCATTCTTCATTGATGTTTTGATCACTGTTTCTTCTACATGTTTTGAATCCTGCATTTAAAAATATAAAATGATTAGTGTTTATCATCCTGCTAGTGAGGCCATTAAAGATTATTTTAGCACATACTCAAGGAAAGAATGTGAGTGATGCCAGTGTCTATACTGTCAAGAAGTGAAAAAGGTTCCAAGAAAAATTAAGGAAACTCATTAGATCAAGTGAAAGAAATTAACTAAAAGAAGTCTGCAAAATGGGTCCTTAGAATCTCTTATAAAATTGCATGAATGCAGCTGTATCTAATAAGGAGACTCATTGGATATGTCTGTATTCCTCTAATTTTAAAGACAAGACAGTAAGTCATGAAAATATGAAGATTCACAGAGACTGAGAATATTTGTCTGATTCATAAAATGGTTACTAGCTCATATTCAGATGTGGAATAATTGTATCATCATCATGTATTTTAAATTTAAATATTCCTACTGTTGTTGTTTTCTTATAATAAAGTATAATTTTGCTCCTGCTTTTTTGAAGAAATATTTAGAAACCATCGGGTTATTTTTGCATTTTTAAGATCATAAGCAAAAATTTTCTTCCACAGTATCATTATGCCTTGTAATAAAAGTGACTATGCTGTAACCTACACATATTTTTATAATTTTCAGAGTCCAGATTTCCCATTATCAGTGGAAATGCTTTTAAATGTACTGGAAGTTATTGCACCTTTTAAACATTTTAGTAAACTTCGTGAATTTGTTTTAATGAAACTTCCACCTGGATTTCCTGTTAAAATAGGTAAGATACCTTTCAGCTCTCTTTTGTTTGTAAAATTGTTTCACTGTATTAGATATCTTTATTGCAGAACTGTAAATTTATGTATAATTGCACTGCTTAAAGTAGATGTTATTTCTTAGCTGGAAATGGATGAGAATTTCTTTTATAATATTAACATGGACATTCTGAGAAAATATCCTTTGTTACACAGTAATTTTCATTGCAAAATACTCTGGTCACCTTGGAATGGGATGACCGCTCGTCAGTGTTACGAATGAGTGCTTAGGGTTAATGGAAATCGTGGAGTGCAGAGCACAAGATATGTAACAGACAATAGAGCAATAGAGAAACCAATTGGTCATCTCCATTTTCAGAAAATGTGAAATAATGCTAGGAGCAGATTACGATTATCCAGCAACTGCCAGTGAGTATTACAGAAATACTGTGATCATAGGATGGTAATGTTTTGCTGTTGATATTGTGTGTGGCAAACCATTATTAGGTAAAAGGTCATTCAATGTCCATGTCACATTCAAACATCAGACACATCCCCACTCTTCTAAACAAAAAAGGGTCACAATATGTGCCATGGCATAACTGTCGAGAGTACCTTTCAGTGGTGCCACACGTACTTTTAGAGCGCTGTGTACATCACACATTATTAAAAATCAAGTTCAACCAGAGCCTGTATTTGTCCATTGATGTAGCGCAGTTGTACCACAGAAGAGTGAAAACAAAAACAGCTTTATGAAACCAGTGAATTATGCTTCTTGTTACATTACATCAATGAGCATAGCATGTTCAACATTATCCACAAAAAACCTGGTAAACAAATACTGTGAAATGTGTACAGGTCATTGGTGGCAGAGTATGCTACAGGAAAATATTCATCTGAGTTTTCTTGGGACGTGGGGTTAAGCTTTCATGTGCCACCTCCAGATTCTGTGGCTATTTACCAACTGAGGTCATGCAGTGGTTAAGATAATGGACACTTTGTGGGAAAACGAGTTTCAGATCCACATCTGACCATCCATATTTAGATTTACAATAGTTTTTCTTGAACTGGTTAAAGTGAGTATGAGGATGGCTCCTTTGAAAAGAATACAACTGATTTCCTTTCTCATCTTCATGCTTTGTGTTCAGTGATCTCACTATTGCTGCGATGGAGTGCCAGCTTAGGTCTCAGTTACCACTTCATGACAATCTACAGGAATAGTGCACATCTTTCCCTGTCAGCCTCCATCCACCATACTAAGGACTTTTTACAATTACGCATTGTCACATGAGGTGATACATTAGTTAAAACACTGGCTCAAAGTGATTAATTTTCTAGCAAATATTTAGTATGATTTGGGTTTAAATTCCCACCTCTCCATCTGGATTTAACTTCCTGCAATTTTCATCAAAACACTTTAAACAAAAACTGTGATGGTTTCTTAAGGGAAGGCTGCATCCAGTTTCCTGGCTCATCCTAATTTACTATGCTTTGGAACAAATACATTTGCAAGTCCATGTCCTTTCAGAATTTTTTTCAGTTGTCATTTCTGTTAAAGGATGATTAGTGTCCCATTTTCAGCATTATGCTATTTTTTTGCAAAGTATTAAACAGTTGTGATCTTCTTCTTCTTCTTCTTCTTCTATGCTGCTGCTGCTGCTGCTGCTGCTTTTCCCATTTTTCTCCAAGGTCAGCATTTTTATATGGGTTCAGACAATGGTAGTGGTAGTGATGGCCGTATGCCCTTCCTGATGCTATATTAAGCAGTTGTTATTGATCAGATTACTTTTAATGCTTGCATGATCTACATATTTATACACAGTTATTTATTAGTTATTTATTTTTGGCCATGATTGAAATTACTGAACTATTAATGTAATAATGTGTTTGTAACTACTGAATCAATCTTACAGAACACAATGTCAAGTATAACTTTTTAAGATAGGTCATCTATTGATTGAGGCCTAGGGCTGGCCCATTAAGTAAATACATTCCATGCTGTAGTCAAAAGAAACTAATGTTTTTTCACATCAAAGTGACATACCAACTTTTGATATTAAAAGCAATTTTTCAGAAATAATGATGTTGCCTAAGGAAGATAAGGTACAGTAAATAGGTCTGCTTGGTATGACAATTAAGAGTTACATATAAAGTTTTCTAAAAAGGGAAGAAACTGTTGGGCATAGTGAATGAATGACTACATTAACTGACTTCTACACATTGAAAAGTGAGAATTTGTTGATGGTTGATCAGTATTAAAAATAGTGACATGCATCTTTCTTTTTAGATATTCCAATTCTTCCAACAGTTACAGCCAAGATAACATTCCAGGAATTTGCATTTAGGAATGACATCAAAGCAGAACTTTTCGAAATACCTTCTCACTATGTAGAAGATCCTACAAGGTAAGGAATATGTGTGAATAGTAGTAGTTTTCTTTGTAACTTTCCTCTTGCATAACATTTACTTGTTCCATTTATGATAAGTGTGGTAGAGGTACAAGATAAATGTGTTGTTTCCCAAAATTTAGTATCTGGGATTTTTAAGTAAAGGAAAATTATGTTACAGATAGAAATCTCAAGTTCTGAAATACATCCTTTCCCCTAGATTTGTAAAAGTGTTAAAAAATTTTTGGTTCATTTCATGTAGTGTGTGCCAAGGAAATTATATGTACAAATGTGTTTCTCATGCATTATTTACAATTTTAGAACTAGAAGAGACGTAAATTTAAAAAAATGATCAATTAGAATGGATTTTATTTCATGCCACTCAGCTTCGATTTTTGAGGCTGGATTTTTTAACTGTTGATGATGCTCTGGGTTCCCTAAATTGCTCAATGCAATTGCTTCAATGGTTCCTTTGAAAAATAAACAATCCGTTTTCTTTCCCATGCTATATTCAAGTTTGAGTGGCTCCATCAGTCTCCTGTAATTAACAGCCATGTAATAATTTCAGTTATCATGATAGATAAGTATGTTACAGTACAAAAAAGCATTGTAAGTTACTTTAAGATGTGTATACTAAAACTGTCAGAGTGTAAAATGTCTTAATCACTACGTTGCTTCCACTTGATCAATTCAGCCACAGAAGTGTAGGTCATGTCAGAGATTTTCAAAATTTTGGTTGTTTACTGAGAACATCTTAACAATGATAGTGTCTTACAAGAGTTTCTAATTTAGTGATGTTCATGAAGATTTATTAGAGTAATATTTTATTTGAAGCAAAAACGTTTTTTACTGTGAATCTTGTCTCTTAGAATTTTAGTGAAATTCAACAGTTACCAATTTGTAATAGTATTAACTTGTGTGCTAATAATATTGAAGTGCAGCAACTAAGATCCTGGACTTAGAATGAGAAGATCTGAATTCGTGTCTAACTGTGCTAAATTCTGCTTTTTATTTGATAATGTTCCAGAAATTGTTTCAAATGAATAATGGCTGGGACAGTTCATTATTTAAGACAATTTCCTGTTCCCTGCCTTGTGAACTGTGAATCAGATTTATGATTATTTAAATAATAAAACATTTTGTTTCCATTCTTAGGAAATGTATTTCATATAATGGTTTCTATTTTCCAGATTTCCAGAATTATGACACCTCGACCAGATAATGTTAATTGAAATAAATTACCGAAATCCTTTGGTTAACAACAACACCAACAAACCTAATCATCATAACAGTGCTATGCCCACTGAAGAAATCCTAATAAAGGCACACCCATCAGCTTCTGTGTTCAAATCATCTTCAAAGACTTTATTTAAAAAGAAAGACTTTGAGTTCATTTTTTATGAAAGTATAACATCTAGATTAACTGACATTGGAAATCAGTTCCGCAGAACTAGTGAACCAAGTAAAAGTTCAACAGAAGAGGAAGAACATCATGGTAAAGATATTGTTGTGCTTGTCAGTGAAAGGAGTAATGAAAATAAAATTTTTAATGAAGTACAAAATGCTGTTGCTGTACCCAATAATAAAAACCGGTTACCTACTCGTAGAACTCTGTGTCCATCCACAACAGTCAACAGCATACTGAACCCCAATGTGACAGATTCACAATCAATTGCTCTTGAGTTTCCATTACCATTTAACTTAGGAAGTAGTTACTCCAGTCACTGTACATTTTATTTGGAAAAGTGTGTATCACAAAGGTAGGGGGAAATTTCAAGTTTCTTCTCCAGTGTAGAGCTCACTGCAAGTGATTTTAGTTTTGTATTGTCTCCAAGTGATTATGTGTTTCTCACATAATCTTTAGAAACAAGTACTCACAAGGAACAGATATTCACCAAAGGAAGCCTACAACACTCCCAGAGTCCTTGATGGTATGGTGTTAAATTGGATTATTTACATGGCTGTGTTACTCATGAAAGTTAGGCAATAAATTTCTTAATCAAAGATGTGAAAATGAGAAATGGATGCATGTGTGCGCGTCTTGTGTATTTATTGGGAATTTATTTTTTGAATGGTTTTGTGACAGATTTGTACAGTTATCATTTTATAATAAATTTAGGCTGTTAATTAAAATTGAAGTCTGCACTGAAAATGATAAATATTGTTTAGTGTGTTTTGTATTATCAGTAAGTTTATTAAACTAAACAAACATTTTATATGACAAATTTTGTTAACTTCATATTTTGGTTTGGAATCTTGTATAATTGTATAAATACAAAAAATTATTAGGTGTATTAAAATATTTGTTATTTTGAATAAAGTGATTGCAGTGTGTTGTTTCTATGCCTTAATCACATGCAGGGATACATGATTTATTTTTACCTGTTCACGTTTACATTTGTAAATTAAACAATAGATGACTTTAAGACAGTGAAACAATTCTGCAGTGGAAACTATACTGTGGTAATGAGACAGAAGTGAAATGAAGGAAAGAATGGGTGGTTCACAAGAATGAAGTGAAGGTGAGAGAACAACAAATCAAAATTGTTCCCAAGGAGGATACCTGTGATGATTTTTTTAAGAACTATAGTAATGGAAAGCCCTTGGTGGAATATCAGGGTGTCCACCACCGTGGAAAGTGGAATTTTTCTGTCCTGGAAAACCTGGGGGAAGCTCAGGTAATTTTTGCATTTTGTTTAAAAACCCTGGAGAAGGCGTGGTCTCTCTTGATTTTTGGTAGAAGCATTTGCTTGCCTTCTGCGTTGGTTTGATGCAGTTCTGTGCTCACTGTTCACCTTTGGTGCTGCGAGACTGCCCCCCATCAGGGTTTTGGGATTCCCCAACCCTTGCCCTCACTCAATTCAGTGCAGTGGCCAGCCGATCAGCCCGGCCTGCGCGAGTCCAAACAAGCTGTGGGGAGTTTGTTGTTGTTGTTGTTGTTGTTGTTGACATGAAATGGCTTGCACGCTTGTCACTGCAGTGTGGGTGTACTATGCTGGTATGTTGTTGTTGTTGATGATGATGTCGGCGGCATGATTTTGTGTTTTGTGACACAATGTGACCAGCAACAATCTGTGATGTATTTGATGTGGTTTACATTTACATCCGTTCAAATGTGCTGCTTTATTTCCTAATACAATGTTATCACAAAGACGTGTGCTTTCAGAGGAGTTTGTGACATGGGGACTGAGGTGACTCTTTGTGTCATTTCCATCCTCAATGGCCAACATTTCTGATGCTGCTGTGGGTCTTAGTCAACATAAACTATCTTAAATTCCGCACATACAAGGAAGGTTTGATTGCCTTACACTGGACCCACTCTGGGAGAGATGTAGGCAAGAGGGTGGGGCAGAAGTTGCTTATAACAAGGAAAAAAGTGCTGATTGCAAAATTTTCTAGTGGCTTACCTTCTTTGTGAACTCTTTTCCACATATCACTATATTGTGTAGATGTGATTCTGTGTAATGCATGTGTTATATCAGGGCTTACTCAATGGTCTGGAAATATGCTTTCAACACCCACTGGACTGAGAATCCAGAATTTTGGTGGATCGCAGACCACACATCTGAAAAATTCCGTGTTTGGTTCATGCTCTCTAAAAGCAACTTGTCACTCAGCAATATAGGCAAGTAGGCCTTGGCCAGTCGTTCAAGGGAAAGAGCCATACTGGACTTGAGGCTATTAGGAAGATTACATTGTCTCTATCCATGTTAATCGCCACAAATAGCCACGTATCCAATGCTGCCATAGATCCAACGCTGCCCGCCACCTCGGGCTGCCGTCAGCTGATTGTCAACTCCGACAAAGGAAAGGACAGATCTGATGGTGCCATGATTTGGCAGGTGCACTGGAAAATAAAATTACCAATTTCAGTGAAGAAAAGTAGTATTTCTAATTATTCTTTGAGTATTTTTAATCTGTCACAACATGTGCAGGGAGTGCATTGTGCAGTTGTGGTGTGTCTCAGTAACCACATGTTCCCCAAGGCAGTCACATCAAGAACCTACTGCAGGAGCTCCTGGATGACGGACGACAATGCTAGGTTAAGGGCAGAGGGATGCCATGATGAAGCCAGAGGTCCTTCTGTATCAGTTGGCTGCTGTGAGAGACAATCTTCGTGGGACAATGGCAGGATACCAGATGTGTTTCCAGATAGTAACATTGCTTCAGAAATGCATCTTGAATAGTCAACAGTAAATTATGGCATTGTGTTCACACTGGAGATGCTGTTCATTAAATAACTACAGGAGTAGTTGCTGCCTGTGATATGGTAATGATTAAGTTTGATCTGTTACGCTTTTAGAACAGCATGTTGGACCAGGTTTCGAGCAAGTACCTCACTTCAGTGTTTTTGAGAAAAAGTGCTGCTAAAGATTTAGTTGAAGAACTTGAAGCAGGTGCAGCCAGTCTGAGGTAAATCTGAAAAGGCAAGTTGTTCATGTAATCATGGATGGTCCTAATGTGAATAAGGCATTCCAGAGTTGGAAAGCCAGCTCAAAGTGTAGGCTAATCCAGAGGGTTCCATGCTTCTGGACTTTGGGACATGTAGCTTACACACTACGTGTGGTGGCTTTAAGACAGTTTGGACTAGTGTTGGTTGAAATCTTGTTCAGTTTATGATAGCTTTATGAAATCTATTTAAAAACATTCCCTCCCGCCAAGCTGATTTCAACACTTTTACAAGCACCACTGTTTTCCCACAGAATTTGTACTCTGTTTGGTGAGTGGAAAATAAAATGGTGTCAGTCTGGACTCTGTAAATATTTACATCTGTTTAAAAATATGTAAATGTGGTAGAAAGAGTAAAAAGAAAACAGAAATTGGTAAAACCAAAATCTAAAGTCACTACTGGAATCCATAAAATTCATAGCTGCCAGATAGTGTGAAAGTCTTTGAGGGGCAAGGTGCTGATAGTTCATCTCGCCTTTTTTGAGACTGTGGCTGCTCAGGTTGAGTTGGTTCTGACTAAATTTCAGTCAGATGCTCCTTTAACGCCCTCTGTAATTCCCCCCCCCCCCCCCCCCCCAGTCTATAGTCAGAGAATTAATGAGAAAATTTGTCCAACAAGAAGTTTGTAGAAACAGACTGCAAAAGACATCTGAATGACAGTAATATCAGTTGCAACCTCAGAAAGTGAACATCAGGTAAGAACCAAAAAAGCTCTGGATCAGTGTGACATCGGAGAAAGAGATCTTGGCATTCCAGAATGAGTGCCTTACTTACATTTATGAAACGTATGATATCCGAAATTCTGCATAAATAGCACCTGGCTTATTTCTTTAGGATGGGTATTCTGTCTTCAATCCCGGAAGTGGCAATTAATGCCGATTGTGAGAAAAGACAGTTGGGCAGAGCATTGACACATCTCATCTGCACGATTAAAGGTGCCATGTCACGGATTGCGCGGCACCTCCTTCTGGAGGCCCGAGTCCTCCCTTGGGCATGGGTGTGTGTTTTGTTCTTAGCATAAGTTTGTGAAAGTTAGTTTCAGTAGTATGTAACTCTAGGGACCGATGACCCCAGCAGTTTTGTCCCTTAGGAATTTGCACATCTCACTACCTTAAATTGCTTTGGTGGTCAGTAGGCCAACGCCATTGCCCAAGAGTTCCAAAGTCTAGTAGAGATCATGTCAGTAAAGAAAATCCTCAAAGAATTTGATAGCGACTGTGTTCATAAGAATCAGTTCTGGACGATGGTCATTGGGATCAAGAGCGGATATTAAAAGTGTGAAGAGATTTATCATGGTTGCTTTCAGACTCTTCCCTGGCAATGCCTGCCTTGAAATAAATTTATCTCCATTCTGGTGAAAAATTTGAC
Organism: Schistocerca piceifrons; assembly: GCF_021461385.2. NCBI lineage: Eukaryota > Metazoa > Arthropoda > Insecta > Orthoptera > Acrididae > Schistocerca > Schistocerca piceifrons. Next base: position 823,800,555 of record NC_060149.1, on the reverse strand, counting down.
TGAAGCATTTCTCATAGTCGTTCATGCTGTTAGCAATCTGGTTGAGGTCACTGTGTGTGTTGATCCGTAACTATCACAAAGCAGTTAATAGACAGCGTTCAAAATGCACAAGGTACACTATGTGATTAAAAGTATCCGGACACTCCCAAAAACATACATTTTTCATATTACGTGCATTGTGCTGCCACCTACTGCCAGGTACTCCATATCAGCAACCTCAGTAGTCCTTAGACATTGTGAGAGAGTAGAATTGGCTGCTTCGCAAAACTCGCGGACTTCGAACATGGTCGGGTGACTGGGTGTCATTTGTGTTGTACCTCAGTATGTGAGATTTCCACACTCCTAAACATCCCTAGGTCCACTGCTTCTGATGTGATAGTGAAATATAACCATGAATGGACACGTACAGCACAAAAGCGAACAGACCGACCTCGTCTGTTGACGGCATGCTTTGCTTGGTGTAAGGAGCGTAAACATTGGTCAATTGAACAGTGGAAAACGTTGTGTGGAGTAACGAATCATGGTACACAGTGTGGCGATCCGACGGCAGGGTTTGGGTGTGGTGAATGCCTGGTGAACGTCATCTGCCAGCGTGTGGGGCTTGCACCCCTTTTTGTTTTGTGTGGCATTATCACAGTGTAGGCCTACATTGATGTTTTAAGCACCTTCTTACTTCCCACTGTTGAAGAGCAATTTGGGGATGGTGATTGCGTCTTTCAACATGATTGAGCACCTGTTCGTAATGCACAGCCTGTGGCGGAGTGGGTACACGACAATAACATCCCTGTAATGGACTGACCTGCACAGAGTCCTGACCTGAATCCTGTAGAACACCTTTGGGATGTTTTGGAATGCCGATTTCGTGCGAGGTCTCACTGACCGACATTGATACCTCTCCTCAGTGCAGCACTCTGTGTGAAGAATGGGCTGCCATTTCCCAAGAAACCTTCCAGCACCTGACTAAACATATGCCTGCAAGAGTGGAAGCTGTCATCATGGCTAAGGGTGGGCCAATACCATATTGAATTCCAGCATTACCGATGGAGGGCGCCACAAACTTGTAAGTCATTTTCAGCCAGATGTCTGGATACTTTTGATCCCATAGTCTAGGTACAGTGAACCAGTAATAGAGAAAAGTACAGCTGAAAAGTCTTCAATAAAGAAAGAAGAAAGAAAGTAGAGAAAAGCTAAGATCAATAAAAACTGTTAACACAGTGTTCGTAGAAAGTGCTGAGAAAGAGGTTTTTCAGATTGAAGTAGTACTATTACTAAAAACTACCTGCTACACTTAATGTCCATTATTGTTTCTTCCATACTATGACTGTTTCTTCCATACTATGACTATTTCTTCCATAATCGTTTTGTACAAATGGTGTGTGAATTTTGTTCTTAAAAATCTACGTAAAAAGCATAATTTTTTACCGAAATAGATAATGCTCTCAGTTTTTGTGTCTGTGCGCTCTCAACAGCTAATTGTTCCTAATTTAAATGTTTATTAATAATATTTCACTTCCTTTGCGACGTCTCATTCTACACTGTCCAGTCACGTTAGTGGACCACCTGTCAAAAGCCTGAACATAGTTCCCAATAATAGATGCATACTTGTGTTGATCCATTGTGCCTTCCAGGATGATGAGATCACCCAGGGAAGGACATGAAAACATTCCCCCAGACCATAACACTCACTCCTTCAGCCTGACCCTTGCTTTCAGACATTTCACGCCGTACATGCCACCAGCTATCTAACCGATGTTGCATAAAACTAGATTTATCTGAAAAGGTCACATGTTGCCGCTCAGTGGATGTTGAGTTGCTGTATTGATATGCAAATTCCAGCCTTCACCACCAGTGAACAGCAGTCAGCATAGGTGCATAAACAAGGCGCCCATTGCTGAGGCCCCTATGCAGCAACGTTCGCTGAACGATCATTGGGGAGATGTAGCCCCTTGGTTCTTCTGGGCAGTCAGTTGCACGTCTGTTGACCCATACACATTCCCGTTGTCATTCAGCCTCATCATCTATGGCCCATGGTGCACCACTGTTGCTTCAGCATCAGATTGAATAGTGCCATTTTGCCATGAACGCTATATTTTAACCACAGGTGGCAAGTGAACAGTTTACAAACTTAGCCGTATCAGAAATGCTTCCACCATTGGTCCGAAAGCTAGTGATAATGGCTTTTGGTCGTCAGATAAATTGTTCTGTATCCACATTACAACAATGACTGCAGTGGTTTCAGTTTCCTCCAACGTGCTTTATATACCCTTCACTACTAGTGCTGCCACATACCATGTGCGAGTGGTTTTAGCATGCTGATGTCGAACATAGACAGTGGTCACATTAATGTGACCAAACTGTGTAATTTTTATCTTTTCATTTGTTTTTCTTTTTTTTCCCCCCCAAGTTACATTTCACACTTCTGTTGTCAGATCGTAGTACATTTATTTCTTGGTTAAAATAAACCATGTTCATTTTAAGGTTTTTTATTTAACTCTGAGTGTAGCCTCCATTATGTTCCTATATGTTGACAAAATTTGTAGATTTTGTCATTCAATCAGTGAAATTTGGTTAGGATCTAAGCACAGCGAGACCCTGGAATATATGTATTTATATGACCCAGAAAAGGAGGAATTTTTTAGAATCTCTGGACACCCTGAGGATTAAAGGTTATGACTCACCAGATATTTGAGGTGCTGAGTCGTAAACAGGCCAATCAGTGAGACAGGGAACTTTGATATCTTCCAGTTGAAACAACAGTGCAATTTAGTCAGCCAGATTAACATAGCTGTGTGCATATGTGTGTGGGCATGCATACCCAATGCCCATGCCCATACCCATGCCCATGCCCATGCCCATGCCCAGTGACTGATCACCTCAACTGCTCGATATTTTTTAAGAAACATATTTTAGATTCTAAGGTTGCATTCCACGCAGCTGATGTTAAATTTGGAGAAGTATTAGTAAGAAATTAATTATTAGGGGCATGTGATTAATCAAGATGGGTAAAGATGGATCCCAGATTAATATATGTGGTGGACGATTTTGGAGCTTCGCAGAGAAGCAAGGAGTTGCAATGATTCTTGAAACTAGCAAATAACTACACAAAATTCGTGAATGGTTTCGTGGATATTGCAAGGCTGCTTACACAATTTTTGAAGAAGGCTGCAAAATTCCAGTGGGCAGTAGAGTGTCATTGCACATTTGGGAGGCTGAAAGAGGATTTGACAACATATCCAGTGTTGATCTTTCTGGATTATGAGATGAAGTTTGTACCATCATATGACACTTCCAACCAGACATAGGGGGGATGTGTTTTGAGTCAAATAATACTTGGTAAGGAAGATTCTGGGCTTTACACCTCAAGGCAGTTAAGCAAAGCCAAGAAGAATTACTTCACAATGAGAAAGGAAAAACAGCTTGATATACAAGGCTATACACACACAAATGTACTTGCAAACAGAATGTTATCAGTGTGTTATGCCCTTAGAATCCTATCATCAGTGTTCTAGTTACATACTGTTCATATATACATTCGTTTCTCAGCTGTGACATTCTTTTTTGGGGAACAAATGTACAAAATATGAACACAATTTTCAAACTCCAGAAAAGAGCCATAAGAATAATAACCAGAAATAGTAGTCGAGCTCTTTGTAAAGATCTGTTCAAGACACTGGGGATTATAACTGCTCTGTGTGAATACATTTACCAGTCAGTTGTACGTATCAAAAATAACATTGGTAATTACTGCACAAACAGCTCTGTCAATGATCATGTACCAAGAGCTAGACTCACATTTACCAACAAAACATAAACATAAAACTCAAAATAACATTTTATACCAACAAATAAAATTATACAATAAATTACCAAAAGAGATTAAAGAAACTGCAAAAATACACTTATTTAAAAAGGCAGTTAAAAAGTACCTGTTATATAATACATTTTAGACACTGAAGGATTACTTAGATAAAACAGAGTAGGGGTTTGGTGAAAAAAAGTTATACAAATAAATTATTATTATTATAAAAATCCAACATTCCACATAACACCTTCACACTATGCTTTTTTTTTTCTTTTCTTTTTTCTAGAAATACTTATCCCCAAGCTATGCATAGCACAATATTAACACCTCTTCCTCTTTCTGAGCTCAACATCTCACTCATTATAGTGGGATGTTGACTCAGTTTTTGAGGATAGCAAATGGGAAGTTGCAGTACAGAAAATGGCCCAGAGATCACCAGTGTGTGTGTGTGTGTGTGTGTGTGTGTGTGTGTGTGTGTGTGTGTTTGGTGAATGAAGTGTTATGAAACAATGTGTGTGTACAGTGACTGATAGTGAGATATGAGTGACCAGTGTGGCATTACATTATTTAATAAGTTATTTGTAAAAAAAGTTTTGTATACCAGGAGTAAATCTAATGATTGTCTCTAACTAGAAGTCTGTAAATGTAAGTGTATACGAATTACCTTATTTTAAATTGGTTTAAACTTGTAAATACTTTGATATGTCCTATATCCTTGCCTGCACAAATGACTATGGTTCATGCTGCTGCTACTACTACTACTACTACTACTACTACTATTATTTGGATGCTATCTATATGGTAAGAATTTTGAGGTAATAACTGATCACACAGCATTTAAGGGGTTGTCACGGTTGAAGGATCCCTCAAGTAGACTCATGAGGTGGGAATTGACATTAAATGAGTTTGACTTTGAAGTGATTCATAAACCACACAAGAAGCACGGGAATGCAGAGTATCTGAGAAGAAAGGTTACAGTAGTATGTGCACTAAGTCACAGCCTTGTAGAGTGGCAGACAGTGCCAACAGCTGATATGAACTGCCAGCTGTTTACTACACAGCCAGGGTTCGTTGTATACAAAGGGTTGTTACGTAGGTCAACTAAACAGGGACTGTATGTAGCAGTGCCTGCTGAGTTGAAAGAAGAAGTGTTGAAGGAAGCAGTGAGGTTGTAGGGTGAAGGGTGGCAGAGAATTACAACTAGAGGTCAAGGGAAAAGGATGTATAGTAGTATGTAAGTCACTGTGTCCTGTGTGCACAGCAACTGGGCCTGAGCGATCAACAGGTACAGGTTATAACAGGCAACCAAGTCTTTTGAGATGATAGGGATGAATAATTTAGGCCCTTTTAAACAGACACCAGAGGGGAAACCATTGGATGATGACTATTTTTGTTCATTTCTCAAGATACATAACAACTGTCACCATTCCAAATAACAGAAGACATCAGCAGCATAGGTCATGGTGAATAACTGGTTGCTGAAGTGTGGTGTCAGTGAGATGGTAATCGTGGACCAAGGTATTAATTTCCTGTCAGATTTAATGAAGCAGTTATGTCACTAATTAGACTTTTGCAAATTAAGAATGAGCCTACTGCCCCCACAAGAAAATGATAGAACAGAAACCATACATCTTTGATATTACGCTACTGTGCTAATGGCCCTGATAATGATTGGGATGTTTACTATTGGTATGATGTTGATTTGCTACATCAGCAGCCACCACAATGATTTGGGTTTTTACTCACCATGTGTAGTGGCAGCATATAGTCCAAAGTGCACACCAGCACATGGCTTTCTCTGTATGAGGTAGTTTATGGGAGCAAGATGCCTTCACTGTTTGACATAGTCAAACCAACAGTTGGGAGGAACTGAGAGCTGAAATAGAATTTCGCAAGGACATTGAAGGAAGTATGGAACTGAGTACAGAAGGCAAACACCAAAGCTCTGGTGCATCAGGTTGAAGTAGGGAAACATACAGGGAAGTTGCCACAATATAGAGGACAGTGGGTGATGCTATCAAGCCCATATCCTCCAAAGGATGCAATAAAGAAGTTTATTACATGGTGTCAGGGACTTTTAACAGGTGACTGAAATGATGTCAACAGTAAATGTCAAGGTAAAATTGCCTGCACAAATGACTATGGTTTATTCCATATGCCTGTGATGGTTATAAAGTGTTTGGATTCATTGCCACAAGTATCACTACAGACAGCTAAGAAAATAGTGGGCAAAAATAGGAAGAGTGGAGAACACAAGCCTCTTGCACATCTACATGTGAGATACTGCGTGGGTGAAGATCACAAAAGTAACAAAGGACCTGTCGAGTATCATTCTCTGTGTTTTAATGTTGCAGGTATGGAGGACAGCTAGTAATTGCATTACAGTATGATTTCATTGCTTTAATAGTATGGGAAATAAATTTTGTTGCTGCAATTGTTGTTTTTTTATGTGAAGGGTGTAGAGACACACACAGGGTTTTCTATCCATTCATTTGAGGAAGGACACAGTCTTTTCGGAGGGGGGATGGAGATTATGTACAACATTCTTTTCTCAGAATTCTGCACACCAAAGACAGGGTTCAGGAGGCATCCTAGTCCTCACAGTGCTACACGTCTTCACTCAGGGTGGAGTAGGCACTATTGACACAGAAATTTGACAGTGAAGTGCTATTCACCAGGCATGGGCAATGAGGAATCATGTGCAGACAACAGTATCCAAAAGATGATTGGTACCATGGGAAGAATGGGGGAAGTTGCAAATAATAACAAAGTGGTGACAGAATGACACACTACATTGTTGTCAAACTTGGAGCAGGGTGTGCTGAGCAACACGTTTAGGTTGCAGAAGATGACAGCAAAAATGTGGTTGTATTCATTGGACATGGAATGGCTTTTACAGTCACTAGGCGACAGCATATCGGATGCCCAGGTGGAAGTGATATAGTCACAGGTAACCATACTCCACACAGTGCACAGTGAGCTGAGCTCAGCCCTATGTCACTAGAGCAATACCTGATTGATGTACAAAAGGTTTAGAAGGAGTTACCTCTACCAATGTACTACCATATAGTGACAGCGGCAGTCAGGACAGACAAACTATGACTCTATGTTCTCTTTAAGTTTCCAGATGCAAACGACCACACACACTATAGAAGCTCACCAGCTACCCTAACCTATTAAGGTATGGAGCCATAGAGAAGTATGTGCAGGTAAGGAGAAGAGAGGTAGCTTTAATTTCTGAGGATGGGGGAAGGCATGCTTTACTGTCAATGAAAGAACTCCCTCACTGTCAAAGTGAACAGGTTGCGATATGTCCAATGCAGTTGATCCAGACTGGTAAGGACGCATGTGAGATTAAATTATTTTTAGGTGATACGGATGGCTAGGGGTGCCCATTGGGTATCCTGGAGCCACAGCCCTATTTTCAATTAATGGGGCTACACCCCTGCGGATAAAGCCATAGTAGTGATAGAGAATTGTTTTGAGTAGGAGAGACTTAGAGGGGTAATGTGACAGGAACTGAAAAGCAGTAGATTGCTGTTCAATGAGACAACTCTTTGACATAATGGGACTGACATTCAGCTCCTACCCACTGTTATGGGGATCATGATGATGAACGTAATTTGGCCATTGTTTTACTGGACAGGTAAACTACTAGGAGTACTCACTGCTTGAAACCAGATCTATATCAATAATATGCTAGAACTTGACCTCATCCTGTCCCTGAATGAACTCAAAGCAACCCAGGAGGGATGTATTTATGCAGAACAGATGCTTCAGCATGTGCAGCAATATCGAGGTATCGTTTGGTTAAGACTATGAGTATCATGATACCTGTCACCATAATAGATAACTTTGACCCTACCACCTACAGTCTTCATCTACCTTATACAGAGAGCCAGCCACCTGTGTTACCCTACAGTACACCAACTACCAGGAGAATGGAGTACCTTTCGAGTAAAGATACAACCAAGTGAATAACAATGTGTCAGAAAAAAAACTGTTGAGAGAGAGAGAGAGAGAGAGAGAGAGAGAGAGAAAGAGAAAGAACATTTTCCAGCATTATGTTTAGCTTGTCATGTGAAGAGTCAATGAAGAGAATTAGGTTAATATGCCATTTTAACAGGCATAAGAGCTGGCCCAATCAATTTATTGTTAAGTATCTGTTAAGGGATGATCAAGAAGAGTGAAATATTTGGTACCATCACTCGGCTAGTTTGCCAGTCAACATTTAAAGAAGTTATTGGTTGTGGGTAAACATACAAAGCCAGTGGGCTAATACCATACATTAAGTATGCAGTCAATGAACCTTGTGGTTTGAACTGACTAGTCTTGAGGAAAGTGTACTGTACACAATTAGAAGTTTTTTTGAATGATTTCTTGAAGCCTTCAGCTGCCATCTTCTTATTTCCTGTACGATTGTACAATTTCAGCCTTAGGCCATTTTCAAGTATTTTATGGATGATTTTTTGGTAACAGGTTATGTTATACAGTATACGTTGTTGCTCTTATGACATCATGTTATGCTCATAAATTAGTTCAAGGTGTTCACGCTATTTTAGGAGCATGTACAATCGTACAGGAAATAAATAAAATGGCAGCTGAAAGCTTCAAGACATCATCCGAAAAATTCATCACAGCTGCAGACCCTACCACATTGAAAATTAAAAGTTTGAGAATATATGTTGAGTCTCTGCAATATTTCTCTGCACTAAGATTCAGAGACTGGATCTACCAGAGAGGGGAGGTTAACAGTGCCGCCATTATTTTTCAGTGCAACTGAGTAAAATGGTGATGCTGCCACTGCTGTTTCAGAAGACTAGAACAGCCAAGTGCAGAGGGCATGAAAACACCATTACATCAGATGCAGAGCATTGTCGGTGGATTTCTACATTGCAGGCTGAGTCGCCTTCAGCACCACAATAACGATAACACAGCACAAAGGCAGAGTGACTCTTATTATGGTACACATCCAAGTTATGAACTTATTTTGGCATTAATGGTTGAAGCAGTACTTTGGCAAAACAAGTAGGCGCCAAACCAGTATAAATATGCATCACTTTTAGCCAAAAGGATTGCAGTCTGGCATCTACAAAGGGAAGTCCACTCCATTTGACAGGGTGACAGGCAACCAGCCTTCACGGGACTCAGCCCATGCCAAGTGCAGGCCTACTGTTGGTCCTAAGTGGGCTATCTCCGAGCTCACTTCAGCTGCAGCTAGTCTTCTGCTGTGGAGGCAGGGCCAGCTCTAGGGATTTTGCTGTCCCATATGATTATTTCAAGTGCCCCTTTCCCTCTCTGCATATTCAGACACAGTCAACCTTCTCCACACTGTTATTTGTTCACGACACCTTATTTTCACATATCACACATAGTCATATGTCATTCTGACGTGAATACGTCTTTATGAACAGAGCCAGGTATGGGGTACCAGTTGGTGAAACAGCAGTGAGACATTTACAGTGTAATACAATTTGAGCTATAACTCCAGTTTTAAGTTACGTTACTCGCAGAGTATATAACTAAAAGCTGTTCAGTTTTTTACGTTCCCTGTGCAGAGAGGAGCATGCAGTGTAATGGAAGAAGCACCATGACTACCCACAGGGAGAATAAAAGTGTGAAGTAGAGGTAAGTAGAGTTTTCACACTACTTCAGATGGTTATGGTTTGCGCTTAGTACTGAATGCTTCCTCTGGTGTAAATGTCAAGCAGAGTGATAGGTTACGTGAAAGCACTTATTTACATAGATGATAATCTTCACATGTGGTACATATTCCTAGCACATCACAGAGACAAAGAAATAAATGCACAGCTTTCACTGTGCATTGAACGACTGTTCACTGCAGCACTGAATAATGGCAGGTTGCATACGTTGCCTGAAGTTGCACAAGGCACAAAAGCATTCTCCAAGAACAAGAAAAAACAAACAGCCTCTAGTATGTGAAATAGGGCCTACAACAATGGATTTCCACAACGTGGTGACATTTAGCAATGTATTGGCTGTTAGACAAAATGAATGTAGGCCTGCCTTCAACAAATTTTTGTCAACTAAATGAATGAGAAAGTATGTAATACAGAAATAAATCAGTTATAAAATTAATGACAAACATACATTCACACTTACCTTATACAGGGTGGAGCAAATGAAAGTGGCCTGGCAGAGATGATATGACTGGATCTGAATTAATGCATGTAAGCACATGCTGTGATGCACCCACCAAGCGATCTGCACCAATTCCTTGGAGTACATTTACATGAACTTTATATCTGACAAAATTGTTAGCAGAGGTCAGCCTAGTCATGGGTGTAGCTGGCCACCCAGGCCAACTGATCTGTCAGTGTGTGATTACTTTGCGTGGGGAGCCCTCAAGTCTAAAGTGCATCACATCAACCATCATAGTCTTCAAGAACTGCAGCAGAACATTTTGGATGAGACTGAAGGAATTCCAGCAGTCCAGCTTCGATCTGCTTTCGGCAACAGTAGAGACAAAGTGGGGTGTCAGCACACTATATGTGTGCAGGCCATACTTCATCATTATTCAGTCCATTTTATTCAATTAAATTATTTTAAATAAAATGGTGCAAATATTAATCTACTTTATTCTTTTAATTTAACTGAATTAATAGAGGTTGAAAATACTGCTTCAGTTGTAAATTTCCTTTATTATCATGACCAGTTTCGGGCTCCAATGAGCAATCATAGGTAGCAAAATGCTCGTAGTACATGTCCAACGTGGAGCTTGGTGACCATAGCACAGTTGTGACGCCTGAGCATGGCCTTATGAGAGCCCGAAACTGGTCATGATGATAAAAGAAATTTACAACTGAAGTGGTATTTTGAACCTCTAGTATTATGCTCAATTGTGGATGTTTGTCCAACAGGATTGTTTGTAGTTAGCTGAATTACTTCAGTAAATATATCAGTTAAGATTACTGATTTTACTGAATATAAAACCATTAAAAGCCACACATTACAAAAATTAATTTTTTTGAGAATAAATACATAACCACAGTTATTAATGTTTTAATTATTTTATTTTTAATTTTCGAAATTTAATTTTCTTTCATTTTTTTTAAAATCTACAAAAAATTTATCCTTATAAATTATAACAAAAAATCTTATTAATTAGCTCTTCCAAATCTTTTTCCATTTTGTGAAATTTGATTATATTATAACAAACAAAACTATGACTAATGTATGGGATGAATTTAAATCTGACAAAAAAGTTTTGGTTGAGAGAAATAATAAAGCAAGGAAAAAAGTTATGTGTTATATTTACAAATATTTGGATTATCAGTAATTAAGTCGCTATAAATTCGTTTGTTAATATTTTTGTTATTCCAATTTTTTCATTATAATAATTTTTATTTCCAGCTAATTCTTCTCCATGAATAATTGCTAATTTATTGATTAAAGCTCTAACATCAGTCATCATAATATATACAGTTGGTTTATCTATATATTTTTTAGTTAAACCTTCACCAGTTTTTTCAGATTCCGGTGAATATAAACTTAGTGGTAATTTAAAAAAAAAAATCAACAATGACTTTTACCAAATAATTATATTTATTGCTTTTGCTTGATAATATTTTATTTGGATTATTTCCACTATATAAAGTATGTCAATTATCTATCTGCATAATTTGATAAATCAACAGCATCAAATTTATTATTCATATTATCCGTAGTTATACGTTTTTTAGTTAAAAGACTCATTAATCCAACTGTTCCTTTATATATTTTACTGCCAGCTGTTAGTATGTCACCATCAAGTTTTACTAGCAATTACTTAATATACTCAAATGTGCCAACAGAAACTGTGTCTTCACTATTCTTCATATATTCTACCATTCCTTGAATTACATTTATTATTTTAATATTTGAGGCTTGTTCTTAATTTTTCAACTTTTTTCTTTCTTTAATGTCCTCATCATACTTATTCAATAAATCTTGTATTTCTGATTTGCTTAAAGTATAATCTCAATTGTATTCTTTGACTGTTGGTATATCATTAAATTCTTCCAAATACTGTCGTCATTGACAACGGTAAGGAACAATCTGTTTTCCAACTTCATTACTTTCTTCAATTGCTTTTATAACTTTATCTCCTATATATTTGATTGTATCAATAACAGGCTGATATTAGTGTTCATATTTTTCATATTCGGTTCTAGGCTGTTTTTTTCCGGTATTATAAATTCTTCTTTTAACTTTTACTTTACTTTTTTTTCGCTTTTCTTAACAAGATATGCATCAAATTTTACAAACATTTATTAAGGATAAAAAATTAATAATTTATGTTTAACATTATATGAATATATTTGACTTTTATTTCTATGTTTATATTTTCAAAAAAATTTCTTGACGTTTTAAGTTTTTTATTTGTAACACATTTAAACTTTGCTTTTATGTTTCCGAATATGTTTCATTTTATTTCTGTATATTCCATTATTAATTTTTCTTGTCATACATTGTGATAAATCCAAATTTATGATCATCCCAACATTTACTACACATTTCTTTAAAATCATCAAATTTTAAATTGCCACCAACAAATTCATGATACATATGATTTAAATTTGTATCATCTCGTCTAATAATATTTAAAAAAAACTTAAATTATCTCTCAATAATTGTATTGGTATTTTTGAATATATTTGAGCTAAATAAAAACAATCTTTTATTTATGTCTTCTTCTAGTAAAACATTCTGTAACTATACCTTGATTTATGAGAGTAAAATCATCAAAGAACACAACCAAATAACACTACTACCAGTCCTCTCTGACACTGGCATTGGATGTAATGGGGAAGTCCTGTATTACGTGTAATCATACACATCTTGTAAATTAAGAAATTATGTAGTCTTAAAGATAAAGTATGTGACAAACACATAACTGACTTTACATTAATGACTGCAAATGAACAAAAAAGTCATAAATCTTATGAGTGTAACTGATTCTTAAAAACCTTGTTGTTGTTAATAAAGGTGTTAATGACAATATCTCGTTCCATGAATTAATTATAAAACATTTTGAAATTTCATTAAGTGTTTTTGATAATCTTTACAAAGTATCTACTGCTAACCAATCAATAAAGATTGTACATAAACCATGTTTTCTGCCTATAAGTTAAAACTGTTCCAGAAGATGTTAATACAATTTTATTTGGCGAAGCGTTATTAGATTCAAATGAAGATGGTGGATTAGAACAATAATATTTATTTTTTCGATATAAACAGATTCATTTCTTAAGAAAGTCATCAATGCTAATAACTTCAACTTGTTTAACTAATTAGCAAGCTAGAATTAACTTTTTCCTATAATAACCAGGTTACAAATGTTTAAATACAAGTTCACTAAAAAAATTTGTTTGGAACTCAATAATGAAGTTAAAATTACTGTTGCCAAACAAAAATACAAGTCAAGCAATGGATTTCATTTTTAATTTTTTGAAGAGAGAAAAATATTAAACTAAAATATGAAGCAATGAAACATGTAAAAATAATGAGTTGCATTATCTGAAAGTCACAACCTAAAAAAACTCAGTTTTAAAAATCAAATAAATCTTCATTAAAAAAAATCTTATTCATGTTTTTTCCATATAAATAAGAATGCAAAATAAAAACGGCAATTCGAATTTCTTTAAAAATATTTGTGAGTTAGAATTAATTGTTTTGTATACTATTATTAATGGTGAATATATACATACTGCTATGGTAAAATAATTTGTTTAGAACTCAATAATGAATTTAAAATTGTCAAGCCAAAAGGGTATAATAAACTAATTTAAGATTGTGTTTTTCAATTTTGTAAGGATGGGGATGTTAAACTAAAATAAAATGGAATAAAAAATAATAACCTTTATAAACTAGAAATCACCCAATATGGCCAATGCAATTAAAGCACATAACTTTCTTACAAGTAATTTCACTTTAAATGAACTTTATGACTATTGTAAATTAAAAAATTTATAAAGGTATTATAAATTAAATAAACAAAATTTAATTATATTTATCAATAATTATATAGTTAGAAGCAAAAACCAAGAGGTAACGTTGGACATGATTATCACATTAAAAAAATTGAAAATGTTGATGAAGTTTTTAAAAATAATGAGTATAAACCATTACCAGAAATATTTCCTTTTTATAAAAATTTATTTATGTGGAAAGAACATAGGAAAAACAGTTACACATTGTTTACCAATTAAAAAAGATTACAAACGATAAATCTCGAAAATAATATAAACACAGATTACCCACACCATTTCTTGAAGGACACATAACGAAAATTTAAGAAAATAGTGAACGAAAAATTAAAAAAATTTAATGGTTTGAAAATAATTTTTTTATAAATATTGTAAATATAAAATGCTGACAACTGATGAAGTTAAGGAATTTGGTCATCAAACCCAAAAATATATAATTCTTACAGAAAAGGGTATATTTAAAAGGTTTAATAATGGAGAAAAAATATTTTAATAAAAAATTCTAATTTTCAAACTTGGGAGTCAGGATGGTCATTAAACAGAATTATTGGAAAGTGATTATCAATTAGTCATTATGCCACTTTAAGAGGTTCAGCTTACATTAAGATACCTGAAAAAATTAAAAAAACAGGGTCATGTATTAATGTCAAAAATAATGATCAAAATGTGTTACAAGGTCTAAAAAACCGTCATTATTTCATTTTGAAAAAGAATTTAAAATTACTTCAAGAGTTATTAAATATAAAAATTTTAGACTCAATATTGATGATAAATTTAACGATTTTGAATTCCAAATTAAGAGTGGTAATATTACAAAAATTGTGGGTAAAATTAATGAATCAATTAGCATTTTTTCTTTTGGTGAAAATTATCATGTCTATCCATTGGAAATGGCCTATTCTATGAAAGAAAAACATATTGATTTATTATACTTTAAAAAGGGAAATAATTTGCACTACTATTCCATAAAAGAATTTAATCAACTTGTTGCAAAGCAAATCTCAGAACATAAAGAATCTGAATTTATTTGTTGTATGTGTTTATTACATTTCTATAATAAAGAAAAAATTTATGATCATTCAAAAAATTGTTTAATTAAGAATCTAATAAAAATAGAACTACCACAAAAGGCGAAAGTATAGAATTTAAAAATTATTACTTTGCCCAAAGAGTTCCATTAGTTATTTTTGTCAATTTTGAATGTTTATTATTAAAAATGGATAACTGTCAACCAAAGCCAAAAGATTATATACTGCAAAGTATAAAAACACAAACCAAGTGGTTTTTGTTATCATATTAAATAAATAAATGGACACTATAAAGATCCAGTTGTTTATAGATGGCCTAAATGTAACAAAAATTAAAGATTGTATGAAAAAATAAGTCAGAAAACTTGGTGAAATTTATTCTGAAATTTCAGATATGAAACCACTAAGAAATGAAAATCAATCTAGACATAATAAATCTAAATAAACCTTCCTAATGTAAAAATCATTACATAGAAAAAATAAAAAAGTTCGTCAACACGATCATTTAACAGGAAAATATAGAAAGTCATTAAGTGATAAAAGTAATTTACAAGTAACACTTCAGAATAAAGTGCCTGGCAGATGGTTCAGTGAACCACCTTCAAGCAGTCTCTCTATCATTCCACTCTCGAATGGTGCACGTGCAAAACGAACACTTAAATTTTTCTGTGTGATCCCTGATTGTCTTATATTATCGTAATGATCATTTCTTCTTATGTAGGCGAGTGCCAACGAAATGTTTCAGCAGTCTGAGGAGAAAAGTGGTGACTGAGATTTCATGAGAAGATCCCATCGCAAGAAAAAACGCCCTTGTTTTAATAACTGCCGCTTTCATTCATGTATCATGTCTGTGGCACTATCTCCCCTATTTCATGATAATACAAAAATGGGCTGCGCATCTTTGAATTTTTTTCAGTGTCATCCTTCAGCCCCACCTGATGCAGATCCCACAGTGCATTGCAACACTCCAGAATAGGGCAGACAAGCATGGTGTAAGCAGTCTATTTAGTAGACCTGTTGCACCTTCTAAGTGTTCTGGCAATGAATTGCAGTCTCTGGTTTTCTCTACCCACAACATTGTCTGTGTGATCATTACAGTGTAGGTTATTTGTAATTATAATCCGTAAGTATTTAGTTGAATTTACAGCCATGAATAATTTCAAACTTTTCTTTATTCAGGGTCAATTGCCACTTTTTGCACCATACAGGTATCTTATCTAAATCGTTTTGCAATTTGTTTTGGTCACCTGGTGACTTTACAAGAAGGCAAACGACAGCATCATCTGCAAATAATCTAAGACGACTACTCAGATTCTCCTATATCGCTATTTCCTACAAAAACGAAACACACAAGAAACTGAATGTCTCAGAAATAATAATGAAGATTATTATTGTACTAAATTAATTTGGGAAAAATTTAATATAAAAATCTTGGGAAATATCATAATTTATATTTGAAAACTGACATTTTTGGAAACTTTAGAAAAATATACAGGGTGACAGTTACTGAACTATGTAAAATAAAATCCTTATAACTTCTGAACGGTTTGCGATGAGATGTTCAAACTGCACTTTTGGTCATGGGGCATGTTGAGAATTACTATCATTTGGTTCAGCGACGAATCCGACTGGCATATTGATGGGTTCATCAATAAGCAAAACTGGTGCATTTTGGGAACTGAGACTGTTCGTATCTCGATCGAGAAGTTTCCTCAGGCTTAACAGTCGTCTATGTGGTGTGTAATGTCCAGTCACAGAGTAATCGATGTGATATTCCTTAATGGCATGGTGACCATGGTGACCACTGAATGGTACGTGAAGGTTTTGATGACGATTTCATCCCCATTTCGCAAAGTGATCCTGATTTCGTCAAAACGTGTTTAATGCAAAATAGAACTCGACCCTATCGAAGTGGGAGAGTGTTTGATGTCCTGGGGAAGCGCTTTGCGGATGACAATCTGGTTATGGGTTGCCCAGAGGCCTCTGGTGTAGGCCTCAGTTGGCAGCCATATTCTTAAGATCTGAACACATAAAACTTCTTTTTGCGTGGCTATATTAAATACATGTACATTAATGATACCAAAACCATTGCTGAGCAGCAAACAGCCACTCAGGGGTCATCGACAGCATCAATGTTCCAACACTTCTGTAGGTCATGCAGAATTTCAGTATTGGCAATTTCACTTTTGGCAATGATGGAAGGCATATGGAACATGCTATAACCTAAATCTGAATATCTGTAGTGACGTTTACACAATGGATAAAGTGTGTGCACGCTGTAGTTTGTACCTAATTTACAATTTTTCATATAGTTCAATAAATGTCAAACTGCATATAAAGATATATAATTAAGATCCTGTTAATATTATATGGTACCTGGTATATCTTGGGATGCTATGTTAAAATTACAGAAGTTAAAGTATAATTATTAGATGATAATGATATGATTTTAGTGGTTGAAAAAGGAATAAAAGGTGGAATATCTCAATGTTGTAAATGATATGTTAAAGCTAATAATAAATATATGTTAAAATTTTGATAAAAATAAACAAATTATTTATTTTATTTAGATCTAAATAATTTTTATTGGATATACTCATGAGTCAGTATTTACCACACAGAAAATTTTAACACGATGAACCAAACATATTTGATTCTAAAAAATATGTGAGAATTTTGGACATTTCTAAAATTAGTTATATTTTTGAAATAGATTTAGAATACCCAAAAAATTTACATGATTTACATAAAGATTTACCTCTAGCACCCAAAAATGAATTAATGCAAAGAACCAATGAAAAAATTATTAACTACTTTTGTTAACAAATATAATTATGTTGTTCATTATAGAAATCTTAAACAGTATCTGTCATTAGAAATGAAGATGGCAAAAACACATAAAGTTTTAAATTGTGATCGATCTGCTTGTTTAAAAATTTATATAGATTTAAATACAGTAGTCAATATGATTGCAAAAAATGATTTTAAGAAATGTTTTTGTTCACTGATGATTAACTAAGTATCTGAAAAAACGATGGAAAACATAAGAAACTGAGTAGGTGTAAAATTAATCTCGGATGGTAAGAAATATTATAAATTAGTAGCTAAATCAAATTTTAGAAATCGAACTATATTTAGTGAGAATTTAGTTGCCATTCTCATGAATAAAACAAAAACATTGTTTAATAAACCTATTTATATTGGAATGGCCACACATGATTTATCGGAAGTTATATGATTTTAATGATAATGTTATGAAGCCAAAATTTGAGAAAATATTGAGTTTTGTTATCAAGATACTGATAGTTATATCTACGATAAAAAAATAGAATATATGAAGAAAATAATAGAGAAAGTTGTTGAAGTGATTACCAGAAAATAATATTCATAATATTCCTCAAGTTAACAAAAAAGTATTAGGAAAAATGAAAGATAAATATAAGGGAGAAATAATGGAAGAATTTTGGAGTTTATGAGCGAAAATGTACGCCTATAAAGTTGTCGATAAACAAGAGAGAAAGTCAGAAACAATAATGAAGAGTGTTGTTAAAATAATATATGTTTAGAAGATTATAAAAATTATTTAGTTAACAATAAACAGCAATGTAGAACTAAAAGGAAGTGAGAAACATGAAGTTCATTCAGTTGAAACCAATAAAAAAATCTTTAAATCTTTAAGACAATGAAAGATGTATTTTAGAAAATAAAACAGACACATTATTTCATGCTCATTATGTAATTAAAACTATAATTAATTTTTCTGCATATATACGAATAATATTATTCATCTTTCAGAAATCATATTTGGTGTCTAAAATGTAAAAAGGAATTACTGATACACATCTTCCAAATACAATAATAACAAAAAATGGAGTACAAGAAATTGAAGGAATTAGTTCAGTTTGTAAAACTAAAAAAAGTAAATTTGTTAAAGAAAATTTGCAGGTGCTGGAACATGCCCTGATAACAATATTTCAGAAGAAATTATTAATGAATTACTGAAAGCAGTAAGAAAAATTTTTCCAAGAAGACATTTTACCATATTTATTTTGGTGTAGATGTTTATGGCAAGCGGATCTAGTAGAAATAAGTTGAGATATTTGAAAAGGATCTCCAAAGTAAATAAAGAATATAAATATTTATTAGCTATAATTGCTGTTTTCTCAAAATATATCTACGTCCACATAGATACTCTGCAAAACACTGTAAGGTACGTGGCGGTGGGTACCCTGTACCACTACTTGTCATTTCCCTCATGTTCCACTCGCAAATATAGTGAGGAAAAAACGACTGTCTGTACATCTCCGTATGAGCCTTAATTTCTTGTCTCTTAAGTTCATGGAATTAATGTGTGATGTATCTTGGCCACAGCAGAATCGTTTTGCAGTCAACTTCAAATGCCACTTCTCTAAATTTTCTCAGTAGTGTTTCCCAAAAAGAAGACTGCCTTCGCTCCATGGATTCCCATTTAGGTTCCTGCAGCATCTCCATAACATATAAGTTTTGTTCGAACCTACCTGTAACAAATCTAGCAGCCCTTCTTTGAATTGCTTTGATGTCTTCTTTCAATCTCACCTGGTACAGATCCCAAACATCCGAGCAGCATTCAAGAATAGGTCGCACCAGCGTCCTATATGAGGTCTTCTTTACATTTGAACCACTCTTTCCTAAAAGATCTCCCAATAAACTGAAGTCGACCATTTTCCTTCTCTACCACACTTTTCAGATGCTCGCTCCACCTCATATCACTTTTCAATGTCACATCCAGATATTTAAACGACTTGACTGTGCTAAGTTGCGCACTAGTAATCCTTTATCCCAGTATTACACGTTTGTTCTTCCTATTCACCAACATTAACTCATATTTTTCCACATTTAGGGCTAGCTGTCATTCATCACACGAACTAGAAATTTTGTCTAAGTCATCTTGTATCCTCCCACAGCTATTCAACTCCGATGCCTTATTGTAAACCACAGCATCAGCAGTAAACAACTACAGATTGCTGCCCACCCTGTCTGTCAAATCATTTATGTATGGGGCGCTCCTAAAAATACCCTTGTCTCTGACGAACACTCAGTGTCGAGGACAACATACTGGATTCTATTTTTTAAGAAATCTTCGAGCCACTCACATATCTGTTAACTTATTCCATTTGCTTGTACCTACATTAACAGCCTGCAATGGGGCACCGTATCAAAGGCTTTCTGGATATCTAGAAATTTGGAGCCTGCCTATTGCCCTTCATCCGTAGTTCTCAGTATATGCTGTGTGACAAAAGACCAAGTGAGTTTTGCACAAGTGATGCTTAATAAAACTAAGCTGATTTGTAGACATAAGCTGCCTAGCCTCAAGAAAGTTTATTATATTCAATCTGAGAATGTGTTCAAGGATTCTGCAGTATACAGAAGTTGAGGATATTGGTCTGTAACTTTATGGGTCCACTCTTTTACCTTTCTTATATAATGGAGTCAACTGCGTTTTTTTTCCAGTCGCTTGGGACTTTGTGCTAATCAAGAGATTCCCTGGGGTACTCCTGACAATATCCTTGTCTCTGATAAATACTCGCTGTCAAGGACAACATATTGGGTTCTATATTTTTAAGAAGTCTTCAAGTCATTCAAATGGGTATTCCAGTTAAGGGTAAAACAGATAAAAATGTAGCGGATTCTTAAAAAAATTTAAGCAAATATGTCCAAGAAATTTGCCAACAGCTAATGGAAAAAAATTTTATAACAAAGATTTTCAAGAACTTAAGAAAAAATGTAAAAGTAATCATCATTCACGTTTCATAGAATTAATAGCGCCTGTTGTCGAAATATTTAATAGCACATTAAAGAAAAAATGTGGAAAAAATTTGACTTACAGGGAAAATATAAATGACAAGATTTAGTTTCTAAATTAATTGGTGAATATAATAATATACAACATTTAACAACAAAAAGGAAACCAAAAGATGTAATGAAGAAACTGTAATAGGTTTATTGCAAATTGTTTATTTCAGAAATTTTGAAGATAGTAAACCTAAAAATAAAATAGGTGATAAAAAAGGAATAAATAATTTAAAAGGAATTTTTGAAAAATTGGTAAACAGAAATTTTTGAAGCTGAAAAAGTTATTCATTCTAATCCAATCACACAAAAATTAAAAGCTTTAGATGGAGATGTGAAAGGCAATTTTTATGAACAGAATTACAACAAAAAGTTCCAGATGCATATCTTGTTGGAAATATAATAATGTTTTTGTTAAATGGTATGGTTTTGGTTGTTCTCATAATAGTAAATCCCTTTACAAGACAAAATAAGAAGATTGTTCTGTTTTTCATCAATATTATTAAAAATTGTTTGCCTTTATGTTTAATAATTCCATTTTTTAGAAAAAATTTTGTCAGAATTTTTTAAATTTCTTTCTAATAAATTTTTTCTTAATGACTGGGAACTGCCAAAGCGATGATTTGTAAATATTTGGTTGAGAAAACAACTGATAATTTTATTTCACAGAAATGTACAAAAATGTTTATTGAGCAACAGGTAGACCTTGCTTAGATGAAACTCATAAAAAATTTAGAATAAAAATTAAATTCTTTGTGCATGTGGAAAAATGTTACAAAGAACATTTAAAACGAATTCCAAGTGATGAACATTTGAATATTTTATTATTTTTTAAAGATTATGAAAACATACAAAATGATGAAGAATATGTAAATCGAAAAATGTATGAGTTGTCAAGATATTAAAGATTTTAATCGTTTTTATAAAAATCTGAAAATTAAAGACCACTGTTGAAATAAATGTAAAAATTTATTCTAGAAAATACCAAAAATAAAAATATTAGTTTTATATAAATGGGTGTTTTTAAAGTCTATGAATAGTTAGAAAATTTTAACATAAAATATGTTTAAAAAGAAATATCAAAAGTGTTATCTGGTATATCTACAAAAATGTTAATTCTCACATACACATTATATATTGAGAATTACGATAAATATGTTTTTCAGATTTTATTGATGTCATGCGTTTATGGTTGGGAACTTAACTTTGGAATCAAAGAAGAGGTAAAGGATTTATTTTTAATGGAAAACATAACTATATTAAATGCGATTTTTTTTAAAGGGAAAAACAAAAATATTTATTAGATTTGAAAACTGAACAAATTAAATTAAAAAATTAAAAAATAAAATATTAAAAGTCTGTTAAAAAGGTGTTTATATATTAAGTATTTAATCTCAAAAATTTAAATTTCTTTTCATGTCTGAGTTTTTTAATATTTTATATTTGTTTAAAGTTAATAATTTTAATT
This sequence comes from Schistocerca piceifrons, assembly GCF_021461385.2. NCBI lineage: Eukaryota > Metazoa > Arthropoda > Insecta > Orthoptera > Acrididae > Schistocerca > Schistocerca piceifrons. The sequence continues at coordinate 823,778,439 of NC_060149.1, read as the reverse complement.
GTTATTTTTGTTGATATAATTTGGTTAAATTACAAGAATAAAATAGATTAACATTAGCATAGTTTTATTTAAAATAATTTTATCAAATAAAATTGACTGAATAATGATAATGGAGTCCATACACATAAAGTGTTTTATTTCTACTAGCAACTTGCTGATCAGGCCCAAAAGTGCCAAGAGATGAATGGTGATCACTTTCAACATCTGTTATAGTCAGGTTAGTACTGCATTTCCTTCTTTGTATCCTGGAGCTCTGTTCTCCTGGTCACTTTTATTTTCTCCGCCCTGTATTAGAGATATCTTTGTTGCTTTGGACTCAGTGAACTCCTATACAACGACGCTGAAATCTGAACATTCAGCTAGCTCATAATCAGTCGACACCATTTCCAGCTCACACAGTAGTGCCTGGTCCATTGTTGACCTCAGGTACATCTTCATCATTTTAAAAGGTTCAAAAAATTTCTCTCTTGACTTGCTACTCTCACCAGTTGTTTTGGCGAAGTTTGTAAGACTACATATACTTTCGGTGAAAAGCCATACTGCTGTTTGAGTTTCAGAGTTTCAACTGGAATGATACCATGCTTTACCAACATTGAGACCAATTAAATTCATCTTTGACATAGACGAGACTGATATTCAAATAGCCTGCTCATGACAAAAAGCGTCACACAATATGGAACATTTGTCACTTAGATCATATGTTTAATTTTACTAATGCCATACAAAAATTCAAAAAGCTCATTGTGACTTAGGCTCACCAGATGTACCACTTTTGCTGGGACAATCCCAGTTTTCACATAAATGTCCTGGTGTTCTGAGAAAATCATTTGGGACACATAATTTTCCAGGTTTATAATTAAGAATCCACATTTGTTTTAAATTGTCTTGCTTAAAGAAAAGAAAGAGAGATGTTGAAAAGAAAATCAGGTATTTACCTACTCTACCTATAACTTGCCAACCTTCCTCTTTGTAGCCCTCAAGACAAGTAAAACCAATCCCAAAGGAGGTATAAAGGAGTATCACTTAAACCATCTCTCCTAATGGATGTGCAGCCATATGGAAGTTAATTTTGTAAAGAATGTGAGCGATGCGGTGTGTGTTAGCAGTGCTTACTGAATTTGGTTTGCCAAGTATGCACGCTTGCCGTAACAGTCTGCAGTCAAACAAAATCTTAAATTTTAGTAGGAAATGTTTAATTTGTATCTGATTACTGATTAGTAGTATTACAAAGATTTTAGCATTAACAGATTGTACCTAAGTAGCTGGTAAGTGAATAAACATTATCGAAAATATATCCATGCCTTTACAACAAAAAGTATATATCAGTCTTTTTAATTTTTGAAGGAAAGAATTTTTTGTGTGTAATGTACCTAGATGTTCCTTTCCAATTCACAAAATGAAGATAAATTCTTGCAATGTAGTTTTCAGCTGCTGCATCTTCATCGATTTCAAAACATTATGATAACTGCAAGTAAGGTAAGTATAAGTGTAGTAATGAAATTAGGTATAAAATGTAAACACAAGTGTTCCAGTTTTTTCTCTTAGTCAGCCTACTGTGACGTTTAAGCTGTTTAAATCTCTCACTGAGAGCACATATCACAACATCCAGTAATTTAAAGTAAACATCTATATTGCACTGCATTTCTAGATCTTCAATTTTCTCATTTTCTCCCTCTTACTGGAACTGTTTCTTCTTCTTTCTCTTTCATAACTGCACGGTACCACCCATAGTCAGGTTTTCTATTTCAAGTCGAGTTGTCAGTTCCTTAGCTTGTAGTAGATAATCTTGGAATTTCAGGTCCTCCCTGCAGTTTGTGACATACTGTGTAGGCTTTTTGAGTAAGTAACAGCTTTCGATGCATCTTTGGTAACACTTTCTAGGTTTTTCCTGACAACATTAATATGGAGTTATATATCACATCACATCACCACTGAAGACAGGTATGTAAAATCACGAATAAGGTTTGCCAAACTGCCAGCCTCATGTCCAACCATTCCATAATCTGGTGTTTGCTTATTTCAACCAGTGTATTGTAGACCTCTCCTATGTTATATTTAAGAGGGCAAGTGTGTTAATCCTACTTTCCCATCTTGTATTCAACAGCTTCAACGTTAGGGCGGATATACGACCATTTAAGACTGCCTAGCTTTGCATAGACAGAGAAAAGACTGAAACTGCGTATTCTGATGCCCTTACAGCATCATTCACAATTATGTTTTGTGAATTACTATGGCAGGGAATGTAAAATATCTTAGGATTTATATTTAAAATATGTCTTTGCATTCTTACGTCCTTGCCTTTTGTATTAGAACTGTTATCTTTACCTTGCCCTCTCATGTTCTCCAGAGGTATTTTCTTTACCTCTAACTGTTTCAAGACCACACCTGTATGCCCCAAACCAGATGTATCTCTTGCAGGTACAAAGCCAAGAAAACATTCACTAATATTTGTATCACATATGTTAACATCAGTAGAATTCACGTTAACAACAAATGCCGGCATGACGATGAAGACTGCAAGAGCAGAGGTGGCTGTGAGACGACGTCAGCCAATAACACGCTGACTAGGACGTCACCACAACAGGAGCGGCCTCTACAAGATATAAACGTCGTTCGTGCCAGCCTCGCCCGGACAGTAGAAAACAGACACTTGCACAGGCACTAGCAGAGAGCACTAGAAAAGCAGTGATATTAACGATAGCAGTGACTTAGTCTGAATAACTTGCATACACATTATATACAGCGAAGGACATTGATTAGTTGCATGTCCCCCATCGCTTGAGACACCATTGTCAATCAAAGTTAAGTATTATCAGTTTACTCTATTGTAATAAAATCTATTAATGTGATTTGTTTGAATTGTTGTATAGCTATCTGTGAAAGCAGCATCCTTTAGGCACCCTATGAGAGACGAGCGGACAGGACCCCACATTGGCAATTGTCTTTACTTTGCAGGGGCGTTTTACTTGCTTTATCAGTTTCTTGTCGTTTTGCTGATCAGTGTTTTCAGGTGGGCGTTGCAGAAATTTTCTTTGCTTTTGTCCTTATTCTGCTTGCTTGCCCTGTCTGTTGCATTTGTCTTTTCCAAAATGCCCACCCAACCTATCCTGCCCCCTCCTCAGGCGCCACAGCTGCAAGCGTTAGATGCAACACAGCTAATGAAAATTTTTCAGTTCCAGACGCAGCAAGTCTCCACCCTGCTCAACACGGCCCAGCTCAAAAAAAAATGTTCAAATGTGTGTGAAATCTTATGGGACTTAACTGCTAAGGTCATCAGTCCCTAAGCTTACACACTACTTAACCTAAATTATCCTAAGGACAAACACACACACCTATGCGCGACGGAGGACTCGAACCTCCGCCGGGACCAGCTGCACAGTCCACGACTGCAGCACCTGAGACCGCTCGGCTAATCCCGCGCGGCCAACACGGTGCAGCAGCTATTGGGGAATGCTGAGTGCCCGCTTGAACACACACCAGCTACAGCAACACCTACTGCTATACCACCTTATCAAGTTTCGTAAACAAGATGAGGAATGGCTCGAGTGATTGTCCCAGTTCGAGGCACACCTTCTAGCTCACAACGTACCAGGTACTGTGAAACTTCCATATCTATTTTCCACAGTAGGAAATGCAGGGTTCCGATTAATTCAGAAGTTGTCTCCTAACGCCACTCTGAGTGAACTCACGTATGACCATGTGGTACAGTCGCTAACTACCGATTATGACCAACAAGTGTATGTGGTAGCTGCTAGATATCAATTCTTTACTTGCAAAAAACGGTCAGAACAAACTAATCCAGAGTGGGTAACACATTTGCAGGATATGACAAAGAAACGCAAATTCAGATGTGTTTGTTGTGCTTTATATTCAGATGTTATGTTGCGTGATGCGATCGTGTACAATGTTTCTGATGTTAAAGTCAGAAAACAGATTTTGAAACAGTCCAATCCCTCATTTCAGCAGGTAGTGCAAATCAGAGATCAGTACAATTCAGGTGCCCTGTCAGCCAACGCATTTGAGCGGCCAGCTATTTGTCGGGTTGCGTCCTTTGGTTGCGATTGGCCTATGGCATGGCAGCTTGTTCTAGCCAAGCCAAGTAAACAACACTTCTCCATGCTTCGTAAGCAGTTCGCTAAACAGGAGCCTACACAGACGACCAGAATTAAGTCTTGCCTTCACTGTTATAGACAGCAAAAATACCAATACTGCCCCTCCCGACAAGCTCAGTGTTACGCTTGTGGTAGGAAAGGGCATGTACAATCCATATGTTTGCACAGAACAAACATATGAATTCAGCCCATTCACAAAAATCTAGTCACAAGGTCAATGTCATTAATGCAGCGAATTCAAAGTCTGCAACAGGCATTCGCAAAAATGGCAAGCAAGCAGTTTTTTCAGTGATACACCAGTCAAACAAACATTTTGTTCACTTACTTCTTTCAGGAAAACATGTGAAATTGCAGTTGAACATTGGTACCTCTGTCACATTGCTCAATTGTCATACATATGAACTGTTAGGCTCCATACACCTGTCTAAAGCTAGCAAGCAACTGACGGCTTATAATGGACAAGACACTGCAGTTCTCGAAAAATGTACTTCGCCTGCCGCACAGATATATTGTTCACATACACGAATATTGACTCTTTCAGTGCTACAGTCACACGATTGTGAGATTATATTTGGTCTTGATTGTTTTGATTTGTTTGGCTTTAACATTCAGGACAATGTGTTGTCAGTGTCTGCATTCAATGCAAAGACAGTGTAGCCAGCTTGCTAAAAGAATTCGCAGAACTCTTTTTTGAAGTTTTAGCAAAGCTAACAATTTTGTTGCACATATTACGCTGAAAGACAATGCTCAGCCGAAATTTTACTGGGCCAGAATTCTTCCCACAGCATTATAGGAAAAAGTCGCAGCTGAACTTAAAGACTTGAAACATAGAGGAGCTATTGCGCTCATATCAGCTAGTCAATTGGAAAGTCCACTGGTTTCGCTCCCCAAACGTTCAGGTCGCATTCGCCTGTGTGTTGGCTTCAAGTCTGCAGTCAACCCACAAACTGTCACCGTTGCCATGCCCAGAGGATCTCATGGACAAATTAGGCGCTACTTTTCAAAAATTGCTTTGCACAACGCGTATCTTCAAAATCCGCTCGATGAAGAATCTCAAAAAGTGTGTGTAGTAAATACTCATTTGGGCTTGTTTAAATACGAGGTATGTCCACAAAGTAAGTTCCGTTTGGTTATATGAAACAAACGTGTACAGATACTGAAAAAATACTAAGTGTACAAAAATCTGCAACTGTTAAACCTACTTTCCTACATAGCTCCCGAAATTTTGTAGGCACTTGTCATAATCTGGCACAAGTTTTTGTATGTCTTCTTCACAGAAGGTTGCCGCCTGTGTATTTCACCATGTGGTAACATGTTCTTTCAACTCATCATCATCGTTGAAGTGTTGACCACCAAGGACAGATTTTAGGTGTAAAAAGAGATGAAAGTCGCTAGGAGCGAGGTCTGGGTTGTACAGACGATGATCAAACGTATCCCTGTGAAATTACCATAGGGTTGTCTGGTCACATTTGCCATGTGAGGTCGGGCATTATCGTGGAAAAAAACACCTTTTGACAGTAATCCTCGGCGCTTGTTCTGTATTGCGTGGCGCAATTACTTAATGGTCTAGCGGTAACCGTGTGCATTGATTGTTTGGCCTCGTGGTAAGAAATCAATCAGCAAAATTCCTTTTCTGTCCCAAGAAACGTTTCACATGGCCTTGCGAGGTGTCAAGATTTGCTTAGGCTTAACCTTCGTTGGGGATGAAGGGTGCCTCCATTCCATTGATTGCTGTTTTGTTTCAGGGGTGTCGTACGATACCCAAGTTTCATCCCCCATGACTATCTGAGAAAGAAACCCATCGCCTTCTTCACTGTAGCGTGTCAAAAACTGAAGTGCAATGCCCATCCATTGTTTTTTCTGTTGTTCAGTAAGAATTTTTGGTACCCAACGTGAGCAAAGTTTTCGAAAATTTAGTTTTTCAGTAACAATTTCATGAATTGGTGATTGTGAGATTTGCGGAACTTCAATAGCAGTGTGTAAATTTACGGTTGTGATTAATCTTCTCCTCAATTGTGTGAACCAGTTCATCAGTAACCACTTCGTTCTTCATCGTGCACTTGATCACGTCCTTCATTGAACAGTCTGACCCATCTTCTAACCATTGAATCACTCATAGCATTTTGTCCATAAACCTCGCAGATTTGCTGATGAATTTCCTTTGGTTTAACTTTCTTTGGATTTAGAAAAAGAATCAGGGATCTGATTTGACACGCTGCGGCATTTTCAATTACGGCTGACATCATAAAGAAGCACACGTTGGCAGCAGCGATCTGAAAATGGCGTACATGTCTTCTCCTTGAGTCAGAGTAACTGCCGCACATGCTTGGAACTGCGATCGCAGCGCTGCCGCGCATAGAAATGGAACTTACTTTGTGGACGACTCTAGTGTTTGCGTTTGCCTTTTGGCAGTGCTTCCGCACCCGCTATTTTACAGCGGTATTTGGAACAGCTGACTGCACAAGTGCCAAACTGTTCAAACTATTTGGACGATATTGTAGTAGCAGACCGTACTCCTGAAGAACATATTGCAAGTTTACGTGCTTTGTGTCGTGTGTTATCTGATGCAGGACTAAAGTGTAGACTGGACACGTGTAATGTTTTTAAGCCTGACTTGCAGTATCTTTGTCATGTCATAAACAGTCAAGATGTACATCCTCTTCAGTCACATTTGGTAGTCATACGAGATTTGCCAGTTCCTCGCAATGTCACAGAATGCAGTCAGTATTAGGGGAAACGAACTATTATATTCGGTTCATGCCAAATGTTGCACAAATTGCAGCTCCATTGCATCGGAGAGGTTCCAAGATGGCCGCCGAGTAAATGACGCCAGAAACTATTTCCAGAAAGTTAAGTGATTTAGACAGGAATATAATTTAGTTTAACACCGACAACAAATTAAATACGTGAATTAGTGTATTGCTTAGCCTTGCCGTTAAAGGTTTCACTTTTCTTTGCGTATTTTTTCAGAAAACACGAAAAGATCGTAACTTCGCGAAGTCGCGTTTAGGCTTAAATTTTGTAAACGTGTTTGTTTCTTGTTTCACGGTAATTTGACTAGTTTCTCGGTAACAAATAAGTAAACTACCGTAAAAAGCGTATAACTTCATTGTTTTAATACAGATTTCAGAAAAAAAGCGTAATTTTATATCAGAAACTTGTTTATATACATTTGTTTATAGGCCTAATCCTCGTATCGTTTTTGGAGAATCCAACTTAAAGTATCTCGTTTAATTGTCCTTTTTTTTCATTCCATCGAGTGAAATATATAATAAATAGCGTATACCTTCATTGTTTTAATACAGATCTCAGAAAAACAGCGGAATTTTAAATCAGAAACTTGTTTATATACATTTGTGAATAGGCTTAATTCTTGTAACGTCTTTTTTGATTTTCGGTAATTTAATTGATTTATTCTAAGTATTATTTTGGCCATGAGTGAGAAGTGCCTGACTTGCCGTAGAATTGTTAGTTCCGGGGTTTGGTGTGATGGATGCAGTAGTTTTTTTCATTGGGGGGACTGCAGTGGCGTGGGTGTCGGGAAAGTGGATCAGGCTCATCAGTGGTTACGTAGGATCTGCGGCAGAGATAGGAAGATAGTGGAACAGGAGGGGAAAATTGCTGCCCTTCAGGCTGAGCTAGATCAGGCTAGGGAAGATCTGGACAGGTTAAGGAGGGAGAGGGGCAAAGAGAGGTGGGAAGTGGCAACAGGTAACAGAAGGAACAGGCCTAGAACTAAGTCTGACAGTTTTGTGGTGAATGCCAAAAATAAATTTGACCTGTTGCTTCAGTTACAAGCTGATGAGCCTCAAGCAGAGGTATGTGTAGACAGGACACAACGAACTTTCAATAGGAAAGTGAAAAAGAATGTAGGAAAGTCATCGAAAAGGAAGAAAGTTTTGTTGTTAGGCAGTTCTCATGCCAGAGGTGTAGGCCAACTTCTGCAGGAGGAATTAGGACCAGAATACCAGGTCACAAATTTTTTCAAACCAAGTGCTAGTCTGTATCAGGTGACAGAGGATTTAGGTTCAGTCTGTAAAGGATTTACCAGGGAAGACACCATGGTTATTGTGGGCGGGCCAGGGAACAGTATCGACTGAGATCCTGGGTACAGTATAGAGTGTGACCTGGCAAAGATAGCGTCGGCATCGAGACACACCAATGTTGAATTTGTATCTGTCCTGAGACGCCATGACCGGCTTCATTTGAACTCTTCTGTTGGGAGACTTAATTTGGAGTTGTAACGGCTGCTTGGGTCGGGTGCGGGGGCTCATATTGGTGTGATGCTGTTGATTCTCTCAGTAGGTGGCACTATACCAGGCACGGCCTACATCTCAATAGGAAGGGGAAGGGTAAACTGGCTGGGGTAATAGCAGGAAATTTAAGGGGGGGGAGGCACTGCCATGAATGGTAAAATACCAGTGGTTACAGGTGTTGGAGCAGCACCTTTTTTAGGATTGGTAAGACAGAAAGATGTCAAGTTCTACGAGAGGTCAGGATTGAAACAAATCTTCAGTTTAGGAAAGAAATTAAACAGCACAATTCTAGCACATTGGATCACCAATCACAGCTGTCAATTATAAATTTTCACCAATCACCAGAAATTTTATCTCCACCAAGTTGTATCTCAGTCCTAGGTAATTGCATTGATGAATTAAAGTCACCCAACCCGGTTGACATAATCTGCCTCTCTGAACACCATGTGATCACTGGTATAGGAACTAGGCCTAAGCACAATGAGAAACTCAGACAGGAGAGTACTGCAAATGTTAGAATAAGGAAAGGTTCTCATAAAAGTATGATTAAAAATAATGTAAGCATATTTTATCAAAATATTGGGAGTTTAAAGAATAAAATAGATGAGCTTCTATATGGATAAGGTAAATGTAAGTGGATATAGGCTCTCTGCACACGTAATTAGAGAAAATATGGAGAGAGGAGGAGTTGCCATATATGTCAAAAGTTATCATTGTGCAAAAAGTATAGAAACAAAAAGGTTTTGTGTAGAGAAAAATATAGAAGCATGTGCCTGTGAGCTTAAATTAAATAAAGGCACATTTATAATTGTAACTGTATATAAGTCCCCATCGGGAAATTTTCATCTATTTCTGAAAAATTTGGACTCCTTGTTGTGCTATCTGTCAGACAGGGGGAAGCAAATTATTATTTGTGGGGACCTCAATGTAGATTCTCTGAAAGAGGGTAATAGGAAAAATGACCTTGAAGTATTACTCGGTTCTTTCAATTTGACACCCGTTATTGATTTTCCTACTCAGGTGGTAAAGTGTAGCAGCTCACTGATAGATGACTTCTTTATAGACGAAGATAAGTTTAACCAGATAAATGCTCAGCCTGTTGAGAATGGTCTTTCTGATCATGGTACACAGCTAGTTACAATATATGACATAGCTCCATTCAGCAGTACTAAACAGTCCTCCAAAGTAGTACGTTCAGTCAACGATTTAACAATTGCAAATTTCAGGGGAAGCCTACAGCAGTTAGACTGGGATGAGCTGTACCGTGAACCTGATGCCAATTTAAAATATAATTTATTTCATGACACTTTTGTAAATGCATTTGAAAACTGCTTCCCCAAGAAAATAGTTAAATATACTCGTAAGAAACCATGTAACAAACCATGGCTTACTAAGGGTATAAAAATATCTTGTAACCGGAAAAGGGAAATGTATCTGACAGCAGGAAAGAGTAGTGACCCAGAAACTATCAAACATTATAAAAACTACTGTGCTATATTAAGAAAAGTTATTAAAAATCCAGAAGTATATGTATCATGTCTGAAATCAGCAACTCTGATAATAAAATTAAAACAATTTGGAATATTATTAAAAGAGAAACAGGTCAACCAAGAAATTGAATGAAAACTTTATGAACAAAAAGTCAGAAGTTGAAAATAATTTTAATAATCATTTTCTAAATGTTGTGGATATAGTAGGATCCAGGTGTTCATTAGAAGATGCTAGGCAGTTAATGGAAGAGGCCATACCTATGCAATTTGATACAATTGAAATCTCACCCACTTCTCCCTCTGAAGTTAGGAAAATAATAAACTTGCTTAAAAGCAAAAACTCACATGGAATTGATGGCATTTCCAGCAAAATACTAAAAGCTTGTTCTCAACAGATAAGTAAGATTCTCAGCCACCTGTGTAATAGCTCTCTGGAACAGGGCATTTTCCCTGATAGACTGAAATATGCTATTGTTATACTTTTGCATAAAAAAGGGGATAGATATGATGTCAACAATTACCATCCAATTTCCCTTCTAACAGCTTTGCCCAAAATTTTTGAGAAAGTAATGTATTCAAGAGTAGCTTCACATATCTGTAAAAATGAAGTACTAACAAAATGTCAGTTTGGTTTCCAGAAAGGTTTTTCAACAGAAAATGCCAGATATACTTTCACCAATCAAATTTTGAATGATCTGAATAACCGAACACCACCCATTGGAATTTTTTGTGATCTCTCAAAGGCTTTTGATTGTGTAAATCATGAAATTCTGCTAGACAAGCTCAAGTATTGTGGCATGAGCGGGACAGTGCACAAATGGTTTAATTCGTACCTAACTGGAAGAGTGCAGAAAGTTGAAATAAGCAGTTCTCATAATATGCAAAGATCAGCACATTCCCCAAACTGGGGAACTATCAAGAAAGGGGTTCCACAAGGGTCGGTCTTGGGTCCTTAGTTGTTCTTAATATATATTAATGACTTCCCATTCTATATTCATGAAGAGGCAAAGTTAGTTCTCTTTGCTGATGATACAAGTATAGTAATCACACCTGACAAACAAGAATTAACTGATGAAATTGTCAATAATGTCTTTCAGAAAATTACTAAGTGGTTCCTTGTAAACGGACTCTCACTGCATTTTGATAAGACACAGTACATACAGTTCCATACAGTAAATGGTATGACGCCATTAATAAATATAGACCTTAATCAGAAGCATATAGCTAAGGTAGAATATTCAAAAATTTTAGGTGTCTCCATTGATGAGAGATTAAATTGGAAGAAACACATTGATGATCTGCTGAAACGTCTGAGTTCAGCTACTTATTCAATAAGGATCATTGCAAATTTTGGTGATAAACATCTTAGTAAATTAGCTTACTACGCCTATTTTCACTCATTGCTTGCATATGGCATCATCTTTTGGGGTAATTCATCACTGAGGAATAAAGTATTTATTGCACAAAAGTGTGTAATCAGAATAATAGCTAGAGTCCACCCAAGATCATCCTGCAGACATTTATTTAAGGATCTAGGGATATTCACAGTAGCTTCTCAGTTTATATACTCTCTTATGAAATTTGTTATTAACAACCAAACCCAATTCAAAAGTAATAGCAGTGTCCATAACTACAATACTAGGAGAAAGGATGATCTCCACTATTCAAGATTAAATCTAACTTTGGCACAGAAAGGGGTGAATTATACTGCCACTCAAGTCTTTGGTCACTTACCAAATAGTATCAAAAGTCTGACAGATAACCAACAAGTATTTAAGAAGAAATTAAAAGAATTTCTGAATGACAACTCCTTCTACTCCATAGAGGAATTTTTAGATATAAATTAAGAAAAAAAAGAAAAACCAAACAAAAAAATTATAAAAAAATTAAAAAAACAAAAAAATAAAAAAGTTGCTATATTAACTTACTTATGTTGTTAAATTAACTTAATTATGTCATGTACTGGAAAATTTGACTCGTTCCATATCGTTACGAAATATCGTATTCATGATCCATGGAACTAGTATTAATCTAATTTAATCTAATCTAACTATTGCAGGTGTAAAATATCATATGGGTAGAATTCGGTGTTCAGGTAGACTCTGACATTAGTCACCTTGCAATTATAAAATTTGGCGGAACGATTTGCTTTAGTCCTTCTTCTATCTGTCTGAACCACAATTATGATGAACCTGGGCTTCTTCAGTTGAGCAGAGGTTTTAATAGACCACGTTTGTCAGCTTGCAGTAGGCAGCACTGGGTACTCGAAAAGCTCCCATTAATGGAATGATAATGATAGAAATACACTGGCATTTAGAACTTTTAAAAGTTTCAAACGCTACTCATCCGATACTGTGGTCTGTGGCATTTACCGTATTATTTTCTTGATGGTGATATCGCTCTCCTCTTGAGCTCCTTGAATGTATGAGTTGTTATCCATTGCACTCCGTACAAGAATAAGTTCCTGTTTAGCATTCAGAACAATTCACTGCATATTATGAAAGTATGCCATAAGCAATTTTAGAGGTACATATGCAGTAAATATCTTGCACTTCTCCACTGTTCTAACCACTGGCACATCAATGAACCATCCAGCATTTTCTAAATCGTTCAAATCCGAGGGAGAAGCAGAGACACACGTTTCAATAGCTGATGATATGCCTACATTGCCTGTACAGTCAATCTCGGCCCCGTATGACTAGGGCCTCCCGCCGGGTAGACTATTCGCCGGGCGCAAGTCATTCGATTTGATGCCACTTCGGCGATTTGCGCGTCGATGGGGAGGAAATGATGATGATTAGGACAACACAACACCCAGTCCCTGAGCAGAGAAAACCTCAGACCCAGCCGGGAATCGAACCTGCGCCCTTAGGATTGACAGTCTGTCGCGCCGACCACTCAGCTACCGGGGGCAGACGTCGTGAGTAATGTCTCCCGCATAAACACAGCACGTAATTTTGGAATGCTGAGTTTTTTCCTGGCAGACTTGAGCAGATCTATGTATGTAACCAGTCTATCTGGTAGGATAGCTAACAGGATTTTTTATTTATTTATGAAGATACCTAGTCCTTTCTTGTATGGTTTCAGGCATAGTCCTTTTCTGATGGAGGCTGCTTCTTTCATGCGGTTATGTGTCCTTGCTTCCTCTAACTACTCCTGGGAGTTCTGTGTGTTCTTCACTGTTCTGGCAATAGCCGTAGCACCATCAGCTAGTGAACCCATCTCTGAGAGACCTGCAAGGGCAGGAATGAAGAAAGGGATAATTCCACCTGATGTCTTGAGTATCAGCAGAACCCTGGCTGGGTGCTTTCACCGGTCCTTTAATGCTTCAAGATACTTTTAGCGGCATACATCGTTGCCAGGATACAGTTGCTTAAACACCCCTTCTTCTTCTTCATCATTATCTTCTTCTTCTTCTTCAGTGCACGACGTGCACCGTTCATAACTTGCATGAAGTTCACACCCAAACCAAACTTAATTTTACCATGCATAGTTTTATCAGCTATACATGCTGCAATGCGCTGTCCTATACCGATATCGTTTCTTGCACATATTTTTTTTTGGCTTTATCAGCTAAAATTCGATCTGCAACATGACAGCCTGGGAGGTCTTTATGTTATGCATCAAACGCTCAAACACCTCCGAGACATGCCTCCCTATTTTTGTTTTAACTGGTAACACCCAGACGTATTTGGTGTATGTATCAATAACCAGTAAGTACTGGGAGATGAAGAAGCTTGCACAGGATAGGGTAGCATGGAGAGCTGCATCAAACCAGTCTCAGGACTGAAGACCACAACAACAACAACAATCAATAACCATTAAAATATATATGAATCCATTATTGTCATGTGAATATTTCCTCATATCTACAAGAACAGCCTGCCATAAATTATCCAAATCTTTAATCATAACATGGCTACGAGGGTATGTTTTGTGTGGTGCTTTGTGCAGTTCTCGACCTACTGTCTCCATCCTTATTCGATTATACCTCTCTCTCTAAGCCAACCTCATTCAAATGAGCGGTATTGCCTGCAGCACCTGTTTCCATGAGCAGTCATAGTCAATCTATTATCTCATTGGGGTCGTCGTTGTATATATATATATATATATATATATATATATATATATATATATATATATATATATATATATATTGAGAAGGCAGATTGCTGAATCTTTTATACTAAATCTCAATACCATCACTATTGTTATACCGACCGTCCAATAACAATGGTTTTATGATGTCTCTGTATTTCGCACTGCATTTCCTGTGTACGTCAGTCAATTGTATTATTTCACCATACATCTCCAGATCTTTGGGTGAAAACTTTACTGTTTTTGAGGGTTTTAGGAAAATGAGTTTCAGTAGACCCGGTGTTCTTTGTAGTTCCCTATCCCCTAGCTGCATTGTTTTTTCATTTAAATTTCTAGGCTGTGTGTCCAACATGCATCGTTTTTCACCACTGACACCAATTGTTTTGTCTATCCTAGTATCCCTGTGATGGTTGATGAAACTGGCAACAGCATCATCATCGTTGTTGTGTAATTTCAATGAGAGCTCATCGAGAGATTCAGTAACTGGTTTGAAGGTTTCTTTCGGTGTCTGCTTTCGATCCAAATGTCCTAACATTAGCAGCCGTAACTTCTTTCGAACAGCCCTCCGTGCAGTGATGACCTTATGCTCAGTCGACATCTCGTTATATATTAAGCAGGCTGCTTCAAAGGCAACACATTATATATGCATTGCACTCAACCTTTACAGTTAACTCGTGCATTCTCTTTACAGTCCCAACATACTAGATAGTTAAGTCATCTCCTTTCTTTCTGAGAATGATGTGGATTTACATCTTTCGTTTCTTAACCCTAGCATCTAATTCGTTGATCAATCTCAGAAGGGTCTGGGCATACGTCTCTAGCTCCTTAACTTTAAATTGGAGAGACTGAAATTTTCCATCGACGTACAGACGATTCTCGGTCTACCCACAACTATCTGCTCGGGCTGAGTGCCCGACATACGTGCGAACTTGTCCATGGTGCCGCGTATACTAACATACTTATCAGTTGTTTTCATAGCTACATTTATAGAAACTTCTGGAAGTTCCTGGTTTCTCGCTTACATCGGGAAATGCCGTCTGCTAGCACATAGTTGTTTTTCTGTGTTAGACACTTATAATTAAAAATTAGACCAAAATTATCAGTGTCTAACACAGAAAACAACGATGTGCTGGCTGACGCCATTTCCCGATGTAAGCGAGAAACTAGCCGAAAAATCACCGTAAGTACAAATCAACCTATTCTTAACGAACTGTTTTTCGAGCTAAGAGCAAATCAAAATGTAAATAACTTCATTACAGACCACTGATGATGCTTTGCCTCAATAAGGCGAAACGCGTCTGGTGGAAAAATCACCCATTTTTGTAGTTGCAACGACAGAACAACAATACCTTCAAGAACGCCTAGCTCCGAACTTGCATAAACTCAGACTGGGAAAACAAGCTGCAAGATTTGCAGGAAAACTGAAGCTAAACAATTGGCAGACAGTCGTTGCAAATCAATTACTTTGCCTATTAACTGTGTAAACAGGAATCTAGGGGAATACAACGGAGTCCTGTTCAGTACAATTAACGAGCTCCAAGGAAATAGGCATTTGCTTACAACAGATATCCCTTCTACTGTACCTCTTCAAGAAGACTGTGAGTAGATTTTTACTCAGAAAATTCAAGAAAAGGGCTAATCTGATCTTGAACTTACAAGAAGCCTCATATGAGCAGGAAGGGAAAATGTTAGAGTGACAATGAATTTTAGTGGGTATGTGTCTTGTAGTAACAATGATCTTTGAGAAAATATTAAAATCCATTTTACCATACGTTTGTTTTTCTAAGCTGAGTGTCAACTTTTTCATCATGGATATCAATTAACCAATCTGAATGAAATTTTTGCACGAAGCAGTCTTGCTGTGTTTGCGTATTTCTATGCATTAATATTATCGACAATGTAATTTGTTTATTTCATCATACCATTTACGCACCGATAATTAAAGAAAATTTAAGGCTGAAATTCCAAATAAAATCTGAAAACAAATTATTAATATTTCTCATAAAACGAATGCACAGAACCGTTGAATTATGTCTTGTGAACGTACCTACAAAATCGGGCTTGTGAAATGTGGTGCTATTACCAAAAGTTGGTTTTCAAGAAAACCATTAAAATCATATTACAGATTCAAAACTCGAAAACTAATGAAGTTATGGAATTCAGAACTTGGATACTGCTACAGCTTTACACAATAGACAAGATTTTAAAATATGGTTGCTGTCGGCAAAGAAGAAGAAAAGTAAGTTAAATTTTTGGGTGGAGCCACCCCCCTCCCCCCACCCCCTCCCGTCCATCCCCTGAAGCACTGCACCGTATACACGGTGAATCACCTAAAACTTGCACCGCAAATACTGCGAAAATGGTAGGTGCTTATGATGTACGGTTTTCACAGAATGGATTGGTAGTCAGCGGGTCTTATTGTTAGCCAATCAACAGATTGTAGTAATACTTAGAAAATGTACTTTTTCTGGAAAAATACACTTTTTATATGGAACAATGCCTATTGACAACAAATTAAAAGTAGGGTAAATTAGAATGTCAATGGTGTCTGTTGCAGCATTCTAGTGCGAGTTGTTTACGAGATATTGTACTTTGAAAAGTTTCCACACCGATACTTGTTTGTGTCATTTAACCTGCGTAGTTGCTAGGTACGATGTTGTTTTGTTTGCTTACTGTGTGTTTGTGTATTCCTTGAGTGCATTGCGTCCTGTTAGTCAATTACTGTGTCACAGTCCAAGCAGTACGTCCTGAGTGGTCGATGGCGTTTACCAATACAGAAAAAACTAACATGCTCACGGTGTATGGGCAGTCTAGGAAGAATGCAATTCGTTCTTGTCCGGAGTAGGAGACAAGACATCCAACTAGACGTCAAATATTTAGGCAAATGTTTATCAACCTCTTCAATCAGTTTCGTGAAAGTGATATTGTAACACCTAGACAACGTAATAGAAGGAAACAAATGACGACAGAAGAGAGGGGAATTAATACCCTTGCTGCTGTTGCAATTGATCCGCACATCAGCTCCCGCGCAATCGCACGAGGAAGTGGCATGAGCCAGACAAGTGTCCTACGCATTCTCCATCGAGCGAGGGTGAGTGCTCTTGCTCCCCTAGCCTTATCCTCAACGGGCCGGCTGTAGTCTACGACATGTTACTAGGAATTAGTTTTAACGTATGTCGAAATTTTGAAAAACTGCGACCAGTCATTTTTTAAGATAATTTAATTTGTCTTTACCAGTTTCATGCTGATTTGCTCGTCTTCGAACGGATGGAGGAAGTACCGATTTAATTGCATGTCATTTTCCAGCGTTTCCATTGCAAAGATTTTCTTTTCGGTGTCGGCCCATAGAGAATCCTTCAAGGCGAATGCTACGATTATTCCGTAGGAAAGGCTTGGCCTTTGAGATAGTCTAGTCAGTCTTCATTAGGGACTATTTTACAGATTTCAAGAGACATTTAGCAGACTTTGTGTCGTTTCCAGGGAACACCACGAGGATGTAGTCTCTTTACGTCCCACATTAAATTTATTCACAAAATTTACAAGATTTCCGATGATTACATCAAACTGCTTTTCAATATTTACAATTTTTTCCCCTGATTCTGACGTTTTCTTCGCTATGGTAACTTCTGTGGGTAGGTCACACAAGTCAGAAATAATTTTAATTCCTCACCAGATTGAAGTTTCTTTAAAGCCTTTGCAGTAGCTTCGTAAGTCTTCATTGCTGACTTTTTTCTTCTTTTCCCACCAAAGTTTAAAATTAGTCGGTCAAACTGGTAGCCGTGGTACCCTGTATCTTCTTGAAGATTTTTCACTAATGTGTAAACATGCTGGATGAATACTTCTGACATGTTATTAGTACAATGGCACCTTCCACTGGAATTTCACGTCTCTCTTGGCATATGTCCGTTATCGAGCCCCTGGTCCACAAAAGAACCGTAACAGTCCTGAAGCTTTTAGTTTTCAGGAGTGCCCTCCTGAATACACAGCCAACCATCATTCAACATTTTCAGCGGAAGATTTGCTAGAGCAGAACACATTCTTATGTGACAGTGTATTCCCTCGTTTTCCTTATTGGCTGGAACGAGGCCGCAACACTGAAATTGTTTCCACAATCATTGATTGGAATGATAATTGTAACCGGTAATCTTTGTTCCAGGAAACAAACTGTTAGCTTCTTGGACAATGGCAATTTCAAAGTCCATCATCAGAGATGCAGGTTGCATCCAGGCACGTTGGTTTTAATAGGTTTAAAAAAACTCTCATATGTTTCTCGCTTTTTATTTGGCAGCAATGTGTAAACAACTGGGAAGGTGTTTGTTTCCTCCCAAGAATTATTAAAGTCGACATGGAGTATAGGCAGCTGCTTGCTCGAGCTCTTGAATGTTCCATCTACAAATAATGATTCGCAGTTTGATAAATAGGCTTTTCCATTTTCGCTGGCAAACACCAGTATTCTGTCATTCGGTCCACTGTTATCATCCGCAGGTAAAAATGTGCTGCCATCATTCATCAGTAAACTATTTTCTTGGAAGAATATTCCTCAAGAATCGATGGGATCTTGTGTAGTTCCGATATGTTTTCGCCTAATGCGATGTAACGATTATTTCGGACTTCTGTGTGATGGTAAAGATGTTACTAAGTCGTAGCCACGATTGAAGAGCTACCATACTTCTTCAACGTAAACTGGTAAAACTATAGCGTCTGTTGTTTTTTTGCCCGCTTCTTTGCGTGATAAAATGTTTTCGCACTTCATTTGCTGTTTCATCTGCAATAAAAACACCGAGCGAGGTGGCGCAGTGGTTAGCACACTGGACTCGCATTCGGGAGGACGACGGTTCAATCCCGTCTCCGGCCATCCTGATTTAGGTTTTCCGTGATTTCCCTAAATCGTTTCAGGCAAATGCCGGGATGGTTCCTTTGCAAGGGCACGGCCGATTTCCTTCCCAATTCTTCCCTAACCCAAGCTTGCGCTCCGTCTCTAATGACCTCGTTGTCGACGGGACGTTAAACACTAACCACCACCACCACCACCACCACCGCCGCAATAAAAACATGGCTACCTCCCCTTGAAACTACGTCATTTTTGTGGATTCTCTTTATTGCATTTATTATTTTTAAAGTTTACACAACGCCAGTGAGTCACTTCTTGTTTGTTTGTATAATCAACTATATACTGATACCCGTTGTAAAGCTGGAAAGGCTTGTTGAACTCCATTATCTAAGCACTAAAACACAGAACACTACTTGCCAGTCTTAGGTCATGTGCAGTAATGAACTCTGAGAAAAAGCCACGCACACTACGAACTGTTGCTGGGACAAAGAACTTTGTGCAGGAAATGGACTTTGGCGTTCCCCAGAATATCTCTGTTGATCCATTGCGCTTCAGGGACAGCAGCCGGTAAAATACGTCGCAGGTAACGGCGGACAAGCCTGCGTATCCTGCTTCTGGAACACACTGTCCATTATCTACAGTGTCCTGGGCTCCGTATAAATTCCAACACATTCCCTCACCGTACAAGTGTAGCAAACTTCCCGGGTGTGGGTGCCCTTGGGCGGTGGCACGGTTCAATCTCTCTCTCTGAGCCAACCCTGAGCGTCATACAACATTAAAACATAGACTATGTAACGGTGGAATGCTATGATCATTTCTTTGCACAGAGGGGGACTATTGCACATATTGGAAGTTAGTCATATAAAAGTTAGCAAGACAGTATGCCAGGGGTGAGCCCTATAGTTGATTGTGATCTCCAAGCTTTATATATATTAAGAATAAATTAAACAGTTGTAGCACCTCGTCTGTTCAATCGAGGGGGTGTCCACCTCAAGTCCGTAAATTACTTCATATAGTTTCCCTACCCTGGTTGGAAGGAATACTAGAGTTCATATTTTCATATTGAGAGAAACAATTTTGGTAACTGGGGGAATAGATATCGGTGACAGATCGGAAATTAAATGTTCCTATTAAGGATGGTATATTGGATGGGACGTCTACAGTATTTATTTAAATATGTTTTCAATATTTTTTCGGGCTGGTATCCAACTCCATTTCTTTGCATTCACAATCGGACACATTGGTGAATTATCTTCATGGACCTTTATGACTGCTCCTAGTTTCGGTGCGGAAGGATTCATTGGAATCAGTGTTCTCTTTTGGAAATAATTGGGAAAAAATTTTGTCGGTTTTAAATATTTTTTCAGACCTGCTAAAAATTTGGAAGTGATGTCAAATTTGCATTTTACAGTTTTGCTCTCAATCAAAAAAATCGTGCACTTTAGTAACATGAAGTTCTTCCTAAATAATGACCATGGTTTCTCCTTTGTCTCCTCGGACTATGACTTGTTGTAGTCAAGCTTTTCCTTAATATTATTCAAAATACACTGAAGCACCAAAGAAACTGGTATGGGCATGCGTATTCAACAGGCAGAATATGGCGTTGCGGTCGGCAAAGCATATATAAGACAAGTGTCTGGGTCAGTTGTTAGATCGGTTACTGCTGCTACAATGGCAGGTTATCGAGATATAAGTGAGTTTTAACGTGGTCTTACAGTCGACGCACGAGCGATGGGACACATCATCTCCGAGACAGCGATGATGTGGGCATTTTCCCGTACGACCATTTCATGAGTGTACCGTGACTATCAGGAATCCGGTAAAACATCAAGTCTCCGACAACGGTGCAGTCGGAAAAAAATCCTGCAAGAACGGGACCAACGGCGACTGAAAAGAAACATTCAGCGTGACAAAAGTGCAACCGTTCTGCAAATTGCTGCAGATTTCAATGCTGGTCCATCAACAAGTGTCAGCGTGCGAACCATTCAACTAAACGTCATCGATATGGGCTTTCAGATCCGAAGGCCCACTCGAGTACACTTGATGACTGCACTACACAAAGCCTCGCCTGGGCCCGTCAACACCGACATTGGTCTGTTGATGACTGGAAACATGCTGCCTGGTCGGACGTCTCATGAATCCATGGACCTGCATGTCAGCAGGGGACTGTTCAAGCTGGTGAGACTCTGTAATGGTTTGGGGCGTGTGCAGTTGAAGCGATATGGGACCCCTGATGTGTCTAGATAGGTCAGGTGACACGTACGTAAGCATCCTGTCTGATCACCTGCATCTATTCATATCCATTGTGCATTCCGACGGTCCTAGGCAATTCCAGCAGGACAATGCGACACCCCACACGTCCAGAATTGCTGAAGAGTGGCTCCAGGAACACTCGTCTGAGTTTAAACACTTCCGTTGGCAACCAAACTCCCTAGACATGAACATTATTGAGCGTATCTGGGATACCTTGCAACGTGCTGTTCAGAAGAGATCCGCATCCCCCTTGTACTCTTACCCTACACGATACCAGGCAGGTGTACAGTTTCTTTGACTCTTGAGTGTGATATTCTCGTTTAGTACTTTTGGACTGCATTGAATTTTAGAAGTTTGCAGCGTATTAGTGTCCTGTTTAGCTCTGTTCGAAGTGGTAGCCCCTCATTTGTTTGGGCCAGCTCAATCCCATTTAAGGTGGACACCGAATGCACGATTAAAGAGTCTATTTGACGTTATAATGTAAGTTGGATATGTGGGCTAATCCTTTGTGAAGAAGTTACATTTCTTTATCGTTAAAGTTGATTTCGGCCAGGTTACATACGCGCGGAGAAAATTTAAAATCACATTCGGTAGCAGGATGTAAAGCTGTATAGATAAAGATAGTTCGCAATTTACGAATCTAATTATAATGGATGTACTGCAGTTCATCCCTCAGCCGAACAATACTTACCTCATTAATGAAATACACACAATACTAGTGTAATATTGTGCGTGTTTCATTCATAATCTACAAAATACTCTATCAAGAACCGACGGGAGAGTCAATCAGTGCAATAGATACATCGATGTGTTCACGGATTCCGTCGAACACTTGATTGTTAAGTACAACACTAGCTTATCGGGTATCGGAGCAGATTTGCGACTGGATTCAAGCCTCGGACTGCAGACAGAGCTAAACACGTCGCTCTTAACGGAATAAAATCGACAGATGTAATGGCAATATCCGGAATACCGCAAGGAAATGTGATAGGACCGTTACTCTTTACAGTATATATAAATGATCTAGCAGAAAGCGTCGGATTCTCTTTAAGGCTGTTATCAGATGCGGTTGTCTACAACAAGAATGACCTCCACAGAACTGATGAATGGTGCAGCCTCTGGGCTGAACGTAAATAAATGTAACATACTGCGCATACGTTGGAAAGGGAATCCACTACTGTACAGCTACACTCACAAACCGCTGGAAGTAGTATCTACCGCAAAATATCTAGGAGTAACTATCCAGAGCGACCTTAAACGGAATGACCACATTAAACAAATAGTAGGAAAACCCGATGCTAGACTGAGATTCATTGGAAGAATCTCAAGGAAATGTAACGCATCCACTAAGGAAACGGCTTATGAAGCGCTTCTTTGACCGATTCTTGAGTACTATTCAGCTATTTGGGATCCCTACCTAGTTGGACTGATAGAAGAGATAGACAAGATCCAACGAGAGAGGTGCATTTCATCACGGGGTCGTTTAGGCGGCGCGAGAGCGTTATCCACTCGCTATTCGC
Organism: Schistocerca piceifrons; assembly: GCF_021461385.2. Lineage (NCBI taxonomy): Eukaryota > Metazoa > Arthropoda > Insecta > Orthoptera > Acrididae > Schistocerca > Schistocerca piceifrons. Next base: position 823,755,879 of record NC_060149.1, on the reverse strand, counting down.
TAGTGGAATAGGGTTGGAGCGTTCATTTAGTGATACAGAAGTACCCTTCGCCACATCCCATTAAGTGGCTTGTGGATTATTACGTAGATGTAGATGTAGATCCCATACAGCTTGCATATCTCATTATGATACAGAAGAACATGATTTTGGGTGCAGAGGCTTTCGATAGAGATATATGTTTATTGAGTATATGCTTTACTTAGTTTGGGATTACCATTTTCCTGAGGCAATCTTTGGTAAACTTAGTGTTCAGACCAATTTGTTGTAATTTAAGAGTTTCAAACACGCTCTTTTTACCGCAGAAGGCACGTTAGTACACACTATTTTGCAGTTAGGTCTACCACAGCTTAGATTATACATTGTTTATTCTAAAGAAATTTCTGAAAAATTCTGCAAAATAATCTCAAAAAACCCTTTAAATTTTTTTTAAATGAATGAAAATCCTTAAAGGCAGCATTAGCTTTTGATTTACCATTTTCTATTACAATATGATTCATATTTGTTGTTAAATTATGTAATACGATTCAGAAACTTCAGTTATTTGCAAAGTAAATGACATTGTCCCGTCGTGCCTAGCGCATGTCTAGTTTTACTTCACGTATTAGCATCTCTCAGTGACTTCTTCTGCTGTGCGACTCTCACAACAGCCCATTATAATGCATTCTGTGCAAGATGGACTCTCAATAGCCGTGTGCAAGAATCTATCACCGGACACCGACTTCAACTATCATAGCTCCCGCATCACTGTCTCAGCATAGTTGTATTGGTAAGTTCCTAAAAAGTTTTCTCGTATCAGTTCTTTCCGGTTACCAAGTGTCCGCTTGCAGCCCTATTTCGCCCTACTTACGCTCGATTACGGTTGGTAAAACTTTTTTCGGACAATGCTTGTCTGTAGGTGATCTATATGAGTTGTAGTTTTATCCACCCGACGTAGATCTTGTACATGCTATCTGCAATCCTCTTTTAATGGGGACTGCATTTTAGGACCACGTTTAACATGGAGTCAACGTTCTAGACCGTGAGTCCATTATAACACAGCTTTGGTGAGTGACATCTTTCACTACATGGTGTTCATTACCACTGTTTTGCACTCGCTCCTTCAGTTCTTTAATGGAACAAGTGTTTTATCGCTAACTTATGTGATCAACCTTTTAAGAGGTTACGCAGTAAATCGGTTTACAACTTGAAAGCTTGGACATTGTACATACTCTCTGGCCCTGCGAAGTGAAAACTTGTGAATAAAACCTGTTGCTGTTTCTTGCTGTTACACACTATGTATTAACAGCATTTTAGAGAAACATTTTTTGTATTCAGTAAAGATTATCACCTGAACGTGCACCTATAATGGTGTGAAACCGGTTGTGTTGCCTAATGAGGGAACCACTATACAGCTAATGCGACCTTTAAGAATTTTCATTTTCTGAAAATTGCCTTAATTACAAAATAGTGTGTACAACTATGACATATTTGTATTTTACTACATCACAGCATCAGCATCATTTATGTGTTTGGATGCATTGCTTTTCTGGACAAGGAGGCGCCTTTCCTGTAAAACATAAAAATTTTGTTTCCAAAGTTATTGTCAAATTCATCGACAAAGACAGAGGCTGCCGTCCAAAATGATTCTAAGCATTGGGCATTGAAGAGTATTTTCAGCACGAACTTCGTATGTTATTATGAACTGCATTTGTTCCATGTAGCTACTGTTGGTGATAAGAGAAAAATACTCCTTAATCGAGTGAAACAAATTATTTACGTGATACAGGTCGCGTTCAAACGAGAAGCAAAAACGGCAGCCCAAATATAGCGCACAATACAAAAGAGCATGGTGTCAGATAAAGAACAGGTCAGTTGATTCACCATAAAAGTAATTTATGTGCAGAGACATGTAGAAGTGAGATTTCCAGAGTGTCACAGAATATTACATTCGTTAAAAGCCTGTCACGATTTAGGAGAATTTCACAAGATTATTTTTCGACAGATTAATTTTTTTCTCTATAAGAAGTTGCATTGGAAACGCTTGAAGCCTTAAGTTTCAAAGGTAATATTACATGTTTGCAAAGAACAATTAAAAACTTAGTATTCGCATGTAGACAGCAAATGAAAATAATTAAGGGAAGATAATAATATTGCTGCATCATGGTTAAAGTATTGAGAACTGTCTTTGAAATAAGAAAACTCAGCAATCTTGAAATCTTTCACTTAAAGAAGTAAATGAGAAAACCGCAATTTTATGATAAAAGCGTCTTGATAAATGAGTGATGATTCGTGCGCATTTAAGTCGAGTAAATAATTGTGATTACGCTATTCTGGGATTCTTTCGCCGGTTGAGTGGCCGAGCAGTTCTAGGCGCTTCAGTCGCTACGGTCGTAGGTTCGAATTCTGCCTCGAGCATGGATGTGTGTGATGTCCTTAGGTTAGTTAGGTTTAAGTAGTTCTAAGTTCTAGGGGACTGATGACCTCAGCTGTTAAGTCCCATAGTGCTCAGAGACATTTGAACCGTTTCTGGGATTCTTTCCAAATAACGAGTAGGTTTCACGAACAAAAAACAACAGTTGTGACGCGTGTCATTCAGAGAGAAGTTCCAGACATACAAATTACAATTTACGAACTGTTTTATTCCGTATTTACCTCCAAATTTTGTTACTCAAAATGGTTCAAATAGCTCTGAGCACTATGGGACTTAACATCTGAGGTCATCAGTCCCCTAGAACTTAGAACTACCCGAGGCAGGATTCGAACCTGCGACCGTAGCGGTCGCGCGGTTCCAGACTGCAGTGCCTAGAACCGATCGGTCATAGCGGCCGGCCAAATTTTGTTACTGCCATGGATAATGAGAGTTATCACGCAATTATTTTTGACAGTGTACTCACAAGAAATTGAAAATGTTCATATGTGTGTGTGAATTCCTAAGGGACCACACCGCTGAGGTCATCGGTCCCTAGACTTACACACTACTTAAACTAACTTGCGCTAAGAACAATACACGCACCCATAGCCGAGGGAGGACTCGAACCTCCGGCTGGAGGGGCCGTGCAATCCGTGACTTGGCGGCTCAAACCGCGCGTCACAAGAAATTGAGAGGAAGCTGATAATGTGCTTTGGCTTGCAAATAAGATGATCTCGTACACTATCAGCTAAATGCGTGCCAAACCTCTCAATCTCGAAGCGCTTCATAAAACTCCTTCAAAAATTTATGAAATCGATTTTCTGCTGAACTGGTTTGCGGACGTATAGTTATGCACTTAGCACCATATCATCGCCAATACAAGCCAGTGGATGCGTAGATTCTGATGTACGCTGTAGAACGAAACAAGTTTAAAAATTACCAACATGGTTCGGCATATACACGAGCAATCGACGACGTAACTCCTAAATAAGTCGCGATGCAGGACTGGGGACGGAAGTAAACAGAAAATAATAGACACTATCAGTGATTAAAAACAACTAAAGATTATATGTTGAACTTGCTACCTTCAGAATGGTATTTTAGGACGGAGACCGAGCGTAGCATTTTAAGTGCGTTCATTAGTAGGAGTAGGATGAAAGTTACGTATGTGGCAGCTCATTGCGCATGCCGCAGCTGTTGTTGGAAACCGACAATGCTTGCGACTAACATTGCTGCTTCTTCCTGCACTAAACGTCTTTACTCCTGACCATGTATGTAAGTGAGTAAATGCTCGAATTAAGAAGAAATCTCAGTATGGTCACTTACATAATTAATTCCGTAAAAATAACTTTCAAAGCAAAAAATTAGATTACTAAGGCATGTTACATTATTGTTGCTCAACAAGGAAGACGTACATACGAAACTTCCTGGCATATTAAAACTGTGTTCCCGACCGAGACTCGAACTCGGGACCTTCGTCTTTCGCGGGCAAGTGCTCTACCAACTGAGCTACCGAAGCACGACTCACGCCCGCTACTCACAGCTGTACATCTGCCAGTATCTCGTCTCCTACCTTCTGAACTTTACAGAAGCTCTCCTGCGAACCTTGCAGAAGTAGCACTCCTGAAAGAATGGATACTGCGGAGACATGGCTTAGCCACAGCCTGGGGGATGTTTCCAGATCTCATTCTGAAGACGTACATACAATATAATTTACTGAATAACGATTTTTTATATGAATTTAGAACAGTCTATTTTTTGCAGGACTGCTTACTTTAATAAAAATGCGATTTCGGAAGTGACCTTGCTCCCAGAACTTGACGTGTGTTTCAGATTTCAAGCAACAAAAGAATAGGCAGTGACCCGGGATACCATAAAAATACAAAATTCTGCTATGGCAATAATTATTGAATAGATAATTTTTTGAGGTATCATTGCATTCACTTCTGTAAACTTTCTCTCTTGCACTACCAGGTAACCTAATTTATGGTATGCGTATATATGCAGGAAGATGTTGATGTGCAGCTGAGATAGTACAGGTGAAACAATTAATCTATTGTTAAAATAAAATAAGAAAAAAGCTCTACAAGTCATAAAAAAGGTTTTGTAGTAGTTGCATGCACCTCTAACGTTTGCCAACCCTGTGGATAGAAAAATAGTTCTTGCTCCTGCATCGTTGAGGGTGGAAGGTACGTCCCGACGAATTCTAACGTGGGTGGCAGGGCGGCGCTTCGGTTGCCTGCTCTGACACCTCCTTTGCCATTCTGTTAACCTGGTTACGCTGCGCACGGATGTGCTGCCAACTTCGCTAGCTCTAAAACTCAATATCATTCAGTTGGGAGGCAGGTAGGCTGGCTGGCTGGCTTTGTGCATAATCAGGGCTCATTCTGGTTTTGTCTTTTTGTGTGTACGTAATTCCACACTACATGGAGTGCTCTGTAGAATGCTGGGTTCAGTATATCCACTCTAGCGATATCTTTAAAAAAAGGTTGACTACTGAACAAAATACGACCGTGGGATACATCTTCTCAATTATGACTGTTTCGAGGAATATTCGACTAATAGAAGCCCAGTATGTTACACTGTATGGCGAATGTTGTACAGAAGCGGAAATGGATAAATTTAGAGAATCTGCATTTGCATAAAAACTGTGAGATCATTATGCTGCCACCGACATATATCCCATGTGGGCCATGAAAATAACATAAGAGGGATTAAAGTGCATACAAAAGCACGTAGACAGTCATTTCTTCTTCGCTCGATACGCGAATGGATTGGGAACGAAAATTTATAACATTGGTACGATGTAACTTGCACCATGCACTATAATCTGGGTAAGAGTAAATAAGTATGTGCAGATGTAGAAGTGACTGTCCTTCACGTTGTCTATAACTTGGTTAAAATACAAGTGGTCGTACAGCAGAATACTGTTCAGTGTGTCGTTATCAGCCACTAATAAGTAGAGCAATTTGTCTCATCTACACGCAAAACTGTCCTCGTGTTGAACATATTGCAGTGAAACGCTCGTAACGTCAGTGCATTTCACTACGAACAGCCATAGAGATTAGTGCCATCTACTATCGTAAACTACGAAATTAATTGTCTAAAATTTTATTTTAAGTTATGAATTCCAATAATTACATCGCTATGACATATGTACTCACTCCATTAGGCCTCCAATGTCTCTAGAGTAGAATAGTGAAAATTATTAAACTGAGTGCCAGAAAAAAGTGAAAGTTGCTGGTAATCACATCTGTAATTGTGCTATTACGAATACGATGGATCCAACCTGGAACGGAAAAATCTGATAGACTCACTGTGAATTAGCGGAATAGTTTATGTTAACTTTAACGAAACCTCTGTGTGCCGAATAATGCTGTTAATTACCTATGTAGTCATAGAGCAGTGTCGTATTGAACTGATTTTTATGATAAAGATTATCGTATATTCGATGGAACAAATCGAAGTGAAGCATCGCTGGTCTTTATGAAAAATACTGAGACAAGCGCACTGCCTCCTTTTAGTATAATAAGAACGAGGCAATTTATAACGCAACGTAAAGGCAGTTTGGATCAACTTCCCACGTTAGCTCTGCTCTATACTTTTAATACTACATACAGCACAAAAGTAGATCGTCTTATAGGTCTGGCGGCCGCAGTGGCCGAGCGGTTGTAGGCGCTTCAGTCTGGAACCGCGCGGCCGCTACGGTCGCAGGTTGGAATCCTGCCTCGGGCATGGATGTGTGTGATGTCCTTAGGTTAGTTAGGTTTAAGTAGTTCTAAGTTCTAGGGGGCTGATGACCTCAGATGTTAAGTCCCATAGTGCTCCGAGCCATTTGAACCATTTTGATCTTATAGGTCTGTGTAACTTAATAAAAGTGTAGCGTCTGAAGCGATCTTGATCGGAGCACATGGCACGTGTTTCAATTTAAAAACAATTTTTGTTAAAAACGAATATCCCGTAAGACATGGTAACATTAAAATACAAATACTGGTATCCTTAAAACTATAGGTAAGATAAGTTCCGTAAGAGATCAGTAGATTGGATATTCCTGATGAATCTTACTACGGAAACTCCCCATCGCAAGTCCTCAGATTTAGTGTTAAGAGGGCTAGTGGACAGCCAGTCAAAAACTGAACACAGACGAAGCATGAAAACAGGAAGAAAGAGTATCGAACCGTAAAAAAAAAAAAAAAAGAAAAAAAAAGAAAAAAAAAAAAGAATGGAGAAATATAAACAGTGAACGGTCCAAGGACAAGAAGTTCATATAGAGCAGGCAGCGAGAGCAATGGCGTCGTGGTTAGTTTAAACCCACTCGTGCCTTTTTTTCCTTCTCTCTGTATCCAGATTTGTTCAAATGGTTCAAATGGCTCTAAGCGCTATGGGACTTAACATCTCAGGTCATCTGTCCCCTAAACTTTGAACTACTTAAGCCTAACTAACCTAAGGACATCACACACATCCATGCCCGAGGCAGGATTCGAACCTGCGACCGTAGCAGCAGCACGGTTCCTGACTGAAGCACCTAGAACCGCTCGGCCACAGCGGCCGGCTTGCAAATTTGTATCTGTGTCGTGGTGTAACGTCCGTTTGTAACAGCGAACTGTAAGGAAGCGACCTATTATAGCTGATCCTGCACAACTACTCTGTTACCAACAGAAAGGAAGTGGCTTTCGAATGGGAACCGCAAACGTTTGATGACAAGGCGACAAGTCAACTGAATCCTCCACCGGAAAACATGTCTGGTGTGTCATACACAGAGTTAGTGACAGTACGTGTGTCGTATGATAGGAATCTCTTATTGACGCACCTAATTTGTACGGCAAGTGGGAGAGTGAGATATGCTTCCTTGCCCGATATAGGTGTTCGGGTGAGTGTGAATGTGACCACTCCCATGGAAATGATGAAAACTTAATAGTTTGTCACATAAGCTGTACCAAATGAACGCAACAGTTTCACAGTCACAGTTTCTCTGTGCTCATTCAAAACGTATGTTTTTAACGTTTTTGAAGTTGCCTTCCGTCTTGGAAGTTGTGACTCTTGAATTGCATTGTTGTAACATAGTTCACTTCCGTTTATTTGTTGCTTTCATCTCTGTGACACGTCTATGTGGTATCTCGCCCGCTCTCACTATTCATGACGTTTTCTTGCGACAGTAACGTATTCTTACCACATGACTCATGTTCTATAACCAATGTCTAGTATGACAACTGCCAAGACTACAGAAAGAGAACAAACATTTCAAAGACCGGATGGAAGGTTCATAATGTTAGGAAAAAAAAGGGGCACGAGGGAGTTTTGAACACAGCTCGCCAGCTGATCAGTCCAACAAAATGACTACTTACCCCGAGGCATTACACTTCTTATTCTTGGATCGTTCGCTGTTTCTATTTTGCTTTTTTTTCACAGTTCAGTACACCTCCTTCCTACTTGTATGCTTGATCTGTGTTCAGGTTTTGATGTGCTACCCACTGGGCCATCTTACCACTAAATGTAAGTGGGGGAGAGGGGATAGGGAGTTTCTCTTGTAAGTAGTTAACTTTTGTAAGCTTTCTTCCCCTTCCACTTTTAGGCAAGCAGATTTTTTTATATGTTTATGATGACTAAGATGTTCAGTTGAGATTTTACTGATGACATAGTTAATTATATCTACCCCTGAAACACAGAGTGTGAAGACAGGTCCAACCAACGTTAATGACGGTTTTAGGGCGGCACAGATGAGCTCTCGCCTTAGTTACCTACTCCTAGACACACCTCCGTGGCTACTCTGCTGCCAGACAGTGTAGCGCTGTGGTAAGCACACTGGACTCTCGTTCGGGAGGCCGACGGTTCAAACCCGCGTCCGGCCATCCTGATTTAGGTTTCTGGTGATTTCCCTAAATCGCTTAAGGCAAATGCCGGGATGGTTCCTTTGATAGCGCACGGCCGCTTTCCTTCTCCACCCTTCTGTAATCCGAGCCTGTGCTCCGTCACTAATGAATTCGTTGTCTACGGGACGTTAAATACTTATCCCCTCCTGCCCCTGCTCTGTTTGCTGGTTGCGCCGTTCAAGGCTGTCTCCCGCCTCCAAATAACTCTTACTCTTCTGCGACAAAATATGTACATTCAAAATCAAAAGCGTATCTTATTTACTTTAGCAAAATCGAAGATTTAGACTGCATTCTACACTACTGGCCATTAAAATTGCTACACCACGAAGATGACGTGTTACAGACGCGAAATTTAACCGACAGGAAGAAGATGCTGTGATATGCAAATGATTAGCTTTTCAGAGCATTCACACAAGGTTGGCGCCGGGAGCGACACCTACAACGTGCTGACATGAGGAAAGTTTCCAACCGATTTCTCATACACAAACAACAGTTGACCGGCGTTGCCTGGTGAAACGTTGTTGTGATGCCTCGTGTAAGGAGAAGAAATGCGTAAATGCAAAACCATCACGTTTCCGACTTCGATAAAGGTCGGATTGTAACCTATCAAAAAATAGTTCAAATGGCTCTGAGCACTATGGGACTTAACTTCTGAGGTCATCAGTACCCTAGAACTTTAAAAAAAAATCTTTATTAACAACAATATTAATTATACATATTTAGCCCACCTCCTGACATGATTAGTGGGCCATAATTGTTACATAAGTCTGAAAAATATTTTTGCAGCTAATACTACAATTTGTGTTAGTGAGCTACATTTAAGTTCCTAAGCTAGTGTTGAATTCCTACAGTAGCAATGGACACTTAAATTTACCTACAATTTGTATTAGTGAACTACTACTTGTTAAGTTCCTGAGCTAGTGTTAATTTCCTACGGTAGCAATGGGCAGTTAATTTTACCTACTTCTAAACTAAGAATGACTACTAACTGCAGCGTCACAGGTGTGCCAGTAAGTACAAACCTACTTGGAGTGGCCAGGCTCCCCGAGCTAACCCCGAGGAGCGTGCCCCTGGCACTGGGCCGGCCAAGGTTAGTAATCGCTGCATTTTTCTATGTTAGTATTCTAATCTACGTCCTACTCTACTAACTTAACCTACGTCATAGTTGGTGCTTTGTCATAATCGGTGTGATTGATCCCATCCCCCTAATTCCGTACGTGGCGGTTTCCAACTAATGGAAGTCGGCCATTCCACGCACAGGCGGTATGGGATTGGGATCAGGTCTTAATCGGTTGGTTGGTTGAGAATTTGGTATTTACTCTTGATCCCTTAGGTACTCTATTAAAACTTTACGTGATACCTCTTCTGCCAGAGCATTCAGAGTATGAAAAGTGTCTTCTTGTCTTAGAAGGTCGTATGTCTCATTGTGTGGAAGTCTGTCTCTATATGTTGTCGCCACGTCGTTGAAGAGAGGGCACTCGAAAACCACATGTTCGGGAGTTCCTTCCGCCGCGCCACAGTCACACTCGGGGGTTGCCCTTTTCCCAAACCGACATAAGTATGTCGGATAGGGTCCATGACCAGTGAGAAAGTGGATGAGTCCTCGTGTGGGTTCGAAATAATTCATGGTCCCGCGTTCTTTAACATTAGGTAGGAACTGGAATGTTCTTCTCCCCGTTTCATCTTCCTCCCAATTCCTCTGCCACAGTTCCTCCCCTCTGTTTCTTATCTCCCTCTTATCCTCTACTCTCACACCCATGATATCTGTTATTTTTTCCCCATCTCCTTTTTTCGCCCAATACCATGCAGCTTGTTCTCTTATTTTAATATCTAGCGGGCAGAGCCCCATTATAACTAACAGAGCTCCCCCTGGTGATGTCCTGTAGGCCCCTACTGATCTTAATATCATATTTCTCTGGACTCTTCTCACTATCATGGCGGGCACGACCCTCGTGAGCCTGTGCGCCCAGACTCCCGAGCCGTAACCCACTACTGATGTCAGGATGCTATTATGATAAAGTTTGATGAGATGAGGGGGGAGATGAAATCGTTTATGTCCAATGGAAATGAGATTATTTAATAACTGTAAGGCTTTCTGTGTTACGGTTTCTATGTGCTTTCCAAAGTTCCATCTCTCGTCAATTATGACTCCCAGATATCGCGCCTCACGTCGCCGAAGAACTGGTGAGCCATCGATTCTCACAGTGGGATTTCTAATAAGCTGACCTTTTAGTAGTAGATAAGTAGACTTAGTAGGGGAAACTTTCATTTTCGTTTTAAGGCACCATTGGTGCAGTCTGTCAATGGCCCTTTCGATTTTTTGGCTCTATGTCCTCTCGGCTACGACCACCGACCAGCAGGAGGAGGTCATCTGCGTAGGCTATCACCTCTAGCACTTCTTCACTTTGTTGTAGTTCGTCTAATAAGGGTTCCATGTGCATGTCCCAAAACAGGGGCCCCAATACAGAGCCTTGGGGACACCACTTAGTGATTATTTTTCCAATTCTCCCGCTAGGGGATGATAGCCAAACCTCCCTATCCTTACAATAGCTCCTCAGACACCCATATAGCGGCCCTGGACACTCTTTCTCCCGTAAACAGGAGAAGAGCGAAGGCCACCACAGGTTGTCAAAGGCGCCACTGATATCCACCATGATGCCGACGACATACTTATGCGGGGTCGAGCCGCAGACCTCGGCCGCCAGAGCGATGGCATCAGATGCCGACCGCCCCGGCCTGAAGCCGAACTGCCTGCTGCTCATCCCCCACAGTATCCGGTGAGCCGTCAATCTAGCCAGCAGTTTCTCCAAGAGCTTCCCAAATAGGTCTAATAGACAGATTGGCCTGTAAGATTTGACTTCAGTTGGATCTTTCTCCGGTCCTTTTTTAATTATAATTACGTTTACGGTTTTCCACTTCTTGGGAAACCTTCTTTGTCGGAGGCATTCATTGAAAAGGTGAGTTAGCGGCGCGACTAACTGGGGTGCCAGAAATTGCACCACCTCAGCCACAATGCCGTCTGGTCCTGGAGCTTTCCCTCTTTTTAGGGATTTTATTTGCGCAGCCACCTCCTCTTCCGAGAATGGGTAGACTGCCGTGTTGTTGTTGTAATCCATTAAATATGCATCACGCAGTTGCTTCTGGTGTTCAGTTTCCCCATCCGCATTGTCGTCAGGCAACAGGGACTGGAGAAGGACCTCAGCAGTTTCCTGCCAAGACTTCGTCATCCCATCCCCTCGCCTGACAGTTGATAACTCCAGGGGAGAGCGGATTTTTTCCCGTACCAATTTATAAGGGAGACCCCACGGATCTAAGGCCAACTGGTTCAGCACATAGCTTTCCCAGCTACGCAGTCTCACCTCGCGTAATTCCTTCTGAAAACATTGCTTTGCCTCCCTGTATCGTAACTGCCATCTTTGTCTTTCCAGCCAGACGACACTGCGCTGGTAGTTTCTTCTTAGCCTTCTAACAGATTGACGTAACTCCTCTAATTCGGGCGACCATGGTGCTGGCGAGGCCGCCACGGCCTTCCTCCTGGTTGGTACGGCAGCCCTCACCGCTCTATGTACTGCGCCCACCAGTTCCTCGGCTCTTTTGTCTATGTCTAGGTCTTCGTGTACGTCACCCTCTGGTAATGCAGGAATGTCGCACTCCCTCGCTAAAAGTTCCCAGTTTGCTTTGTTATAATTATACTGCACCTCCCAACCCATGGCCCAGCGGCACTCTCTTTCACTTAAGGTGAAGGTTATTAAGTTGTTAAGTTGTGGTCGCTCGTGGTGGCATTGCTTATAACTGTCCAATTCTTTATTAGATTGGCTGCGTTGTGTGATGTAAGGGTAACGTCTATATTCGTGCCTTGTCCTCCTCCTGCTGTGTAGGTAGGAGGATTGCCCGGCTTGTTGGCCACCACGAGCTGTGAAGCCATTAGAAAGTCCTCTACTTTGTCTCCATTCGCGTCTCTGGTGCCGCTGTACCATAGGGGGGATTTTGCATTGATGTCAGCTGTTATTATTATTTTTCGTCCCCGCAACGCCGTGGTGACTCTTGCCAGATGTTCCAGGTGTTGTTCTATTTCATCTCCGTATTGAAAATACATGTTTATGAGTATAATTACTCCCATTGGTGACTGGAGCTCCACGACGTTGCAGTGACGAGTTGCGAATTGTGAGAGTGTAGTTATCCTCAGGAGTTTATTTGTTATTACTATTGCTGCTCTAGGATCCTCATCTCCGCTGACAATCTGCCAAGTTGTAGCAGCAAAAGGTATTTTACCAGCTTGGGAGTACGGCTCCTGTAGGCAGAGCACGTCTAGTCTCCTCTCCTCCACCTCTTTACGGAGCTCCTGCATAACAAGTCGACTGTTGTGCGTGTTCAGTTGTCCAATTGTTATCTCTGTCGTCATGGAAAATATGTGTGCATATGGTCGTCTGGCCAGGTCTTACTCCAGTCGAAAGCAATTCGTCCATTTGCCAGTACGGCCTGTACGTAAATGTCCTGAAGGTCAAACTTTTCACCGCGTCGCTCAAAAACTTTTTTCAGTAAGTCCCGCAGGGCTCCGAAATCAGTGGGGAGATTCACTGACTTGAGCTGTATTCTATCTACAGCCTCCATTACCGAGAAGGTTACCTTTCTTCCCTCTTCGTGCCCTACACGGACCACATGCCGTAAGGCAGTGGCCAGGGTAATCGGCTCTTCCAGTCTGGCCAGTTGCATCGTGTACTCGATGTTGGGATATACCCTTACCGGGTCCACGGGTGGCAATCTGACCACCGGAGTGTTTTGCATTGTGGGCTTCGAGCTTGTGCTTGTGACAGCACTATCTTGGATGGGTTTTTCTCTAGGTTTTATCTGAGATATTTCTGTCCTAGGATGCTCTTGCCGCTTTAGATGGATTGTCGGCTTTGTTTCCCATCGTCGAGGGGCGGGATCTATATTCATTACTGGGAGATCTGTTTGTATATTTTTATCTATCATATAAGGCTCCGTTTGTATGGCCTTGTCTATTATTTCTATCTTAGTGGCACTTGAAAGCGCCACTAGGAAGTTCTTGAACCTGGTTGCCCTCATAGCGTCCCGCCTCCTCTTACTTGGGGATTTATGTTTTGGCATCCTATTTGGTGGGCTGTGATCAGCCATAATCGATTTTCGAGATAAGTCGTTGTTCCAACATTCTGTATGTTGGGCAACTGCGTCCCGAGGCTCCACATGACTTCTTCCCTCGGTTTTTGCAAGGGACACAAACCGCTGCTGCTTTGCAGTCTTTGCGGTTGTGTCCACTTGTGCCACACTTCGTGCAAGCCGACTCCCTGGTACACAGCCTTAGGATGTGATCCAGGTCACCACAGTTGTGGCAGCGAGGTACCACGATGTAGTCTCTGACGTTGATGGAGTGAAATCCTATGTATAATCTGCCCATTGCTGTGATTTTTCTCCACATCGGTGCCGTGACCTCAGCTACGTGATGCACCACATCACGCCCCCGAGGTCCCGTCTTAAATCTCAATTTAAAACTCTTTCGGAATTCCTCCTCATTTATGTCATCAAAATTCTACTCTTTTATAGTATTCGTCAGTTCGTCATCTGTCATAATAGTTGGTACGTCATAGAGAATTACAAGGGGATTCCTTTTCTTGGGTGGTTCGCACTTGACTAGTGAGTTTAATTTTTGATTATTCAATATTTTATCTTTGTCCTCTTCTGAGGCTACTTCTACTATTACTGAGTTTCTGCTGGGTTTAATTCGTTTTATTTTGATTTTGTCTTTGGCCGGGTTTATAGTTTTAGTGAACAACTCTTGTATTTTCTTAACACTGGTGTCTTGCCCAGGCAATGTCCTGAGAAAGACCGCAGTGTCTGTTCTTTTGGCTGCTTTGTCTATGCTTTCTTTTGTTGTATGCGGCTTGGTTGGCGCCTGCGCAGCCACCGCCGCCCAAGTCTTGGTCGGTTGGTTTCTCAATCTGCTATTTTCTTTTTCTAGTTCTTCCACTCTGCTTTCTAATTTTGCGTGGGCGATGGCCCATGCAGTAAGTTCGTTTTTAATGATTGTTAAGGCCGCTTGGCTTATTTTCCCATTTTTCACGTTCTGCTCTAAGAGCAGTGAGATTCTACCATGTCTTTGTGTAACTGATTCACCTTCTACCTGTCCCATCTCGTCCTGGGGAGAGGGATCAGGCGCAATAGAAGCGCGTTTGGTCGCACAAGAATCACTCGTTTCAGTTGCCGCCATAATGAGTAACGAGTGATAAAAGATGGGAGCCCGTCTCTTGCCCCGGACCGGCTCCTCTGGCATGGGGGGGGACATGAGACAGCTCTCCCACCGGCCTCGCCCCAAGGCCAAGGGAACTCTTCGAGCTGCAGGGTTCAGCGCGCCGTCGCCAGCGCACTGGTCCCCATCGATGGCCTCGTCGTCGACGATTTCACGCGACGCTCCTCGGCAACTGCACCCCGCACTCCGGAGAGGCGGATGCACCCCTCGCCCTTCGCCGCCTACTTGCCCGAGCTTCCACCTGAAGACCAAGGACCCACTCCTACTCAGGTGGTGGGTCGGTCCCCCAGTCGTTCGGCGGTCTGGGCCCATCTAACCTAGGCCAGGCGATGTCACCACCCTAGAACTTAGAACAACTTAAACCTAACTAACCTAAGGGAATCACACACATCCATGCCCGAGGCAGGATTCGACCCCGCGACCGTAGCGGTTTCGCGGTTCTAGACTGTAGCGCCTAGAACCACTCGGCCACACCGACCCTGTATCCTATCGCGATTGCGGTTTATCATATCGCGACACTACTGCTCGCGTTGATCGAGAACCAATGACTGTTAGCAGAATATGGAATCGGTGGGTTCAGGAGGGTAATACGGAACGCCGTGCTGGATCCCAACGGCCTCGTATCACTAGCGGTCGAGATGACAGGCATCTTATCCGCATGGCTGTAACGGATCGTGCAGCCACGTCTCGATCCCTGAGTCAACAGATGGGGACGTTTGCAAGACAACAACCATATGCACGAACAGTTCGACGACGTTTGCAGCAGCATGGACTATGAGCTCGGAGGCCATGGCTGCGGTTACCCTTGACGCTGCATCACAGACAGGAGCGCCTGCGATGGTGTACTCAACGACGAAACTGGGGCACGAATGGCAAAACGTCATTTTTTCGTATGAACCCAGGTTCTGTTTACAGCATCATGATGGTCGCATCCGTGTTTGGCGACGTCGCGGTGAACGCACATTGGAAGCGTGTATTCGTCATCGCCATAGTGGCGTATCACCAGGCGTGATGGTATGGGGTGCCATTGGGTACACGTCTCGGTCACCTCTTGTTCGCACTGACAGCACTTTGAACAGTGGACGCTACGTTTCAGGTTTGTTACGACCCGTGGCTCTACCCTTCATTCGATCCCTGCGAAATCCTACATTTCAGCAGGATAATGCACGACCGCATGTTTCAGGTCCTGTACGGGCCTTTCTGAACACAGAAAATGCTCGACCGCTGCCCTGGCCAGCACATTCTACAGATCTCTCACCAACTGAAGACGTCTGGTCATGGTGGCCGAGCAACTGGCTCGTCACAATACGCCAGTCACTACTCTTGATGAACTGTGGTATCGTGTTGAAGCTGCATGGGCAGCTGTACCTGTACACGCCATCCAAGCTCTGTTTAACTCAATGCCCAGGCGTATCAAGGTCGTTATTACGGCCAGAGGTGGTTGTTTCTGGGTACTGATTTCTCAGGATGTATGCACCCAAATTGCGTGAAAATGTAATCACATGTCAGTTCTAGTATAATATATTTGTCCAATGAATACCCGTTTATCATCTGCATTGCTTCTTGGTGTAGCAATTGTAATGGCCAGTAGTGTACTTCGCTCTCTTTCGTCTACGTGTAATCTAAAAATCGTGGCATACTGTGTGGGATGCTACTAGGTTCTGTTACCAGAATGTACAAATATGCGACTGCCCTCTCACATCAGTTTTACCTCGCTGAAATCCATCAAGTATTCGTACAGCACAATACTGTTCAGCGTGATGCTCTATTTTCTAAAATAAATATCGTCACTATTATCACTTAATAATGCGTTCAGTCATCCGTAACACATACGTAAGAAACTGTTTTTAGGTTGAACACAGTGGAGTAACAACTATTAGTATCAACATCTTTAATTACAAACATTATAGAGTCATCATAGAGAACAGTTTGTATTAACGTGAGTGAGCCGGCCGGAGTGGCCGAGCGGTTCTAGGCGCTACAATCTGGAACCGCGCGACCGCTAAGGTCGCAGGTTCGAATCCTGCCTCGGGCATGGATATGTGTGGTGTCCTTAGGCTAGTTAGGTTTAAGTAGTTTTCAGTTCTAGGGGACTGATGACCTCAGAAGTTAAGTCCCATAGTGCTCAGAGCCATTTGAGCTATCTGAACGTGTGCGAAATTTATAATTTATAATTATGTCACATGACAATACTTTTTTTGTCATGCCTTATCAGACTCTGTCTGTTCGTGCCTCTGTTAAGATCCCTTTTTCTCAGAAACAAGTAAACATATCAAGTCGAAATTTATGTCACCTACTAAGGTCTACGCTCACTTGGCGGAGTAAAAAATTGGAGCTTCTAGGTCAATGCAGTCAAAAAGAACGGCTCTTTATGACACATATTTTGATACTCGCAAACTCACTCAGCAAAACCTATGGGATATTCCTGTTGACTTACAATGATGAAATCTTGGCAAGAAATAAGGTGTCACATTACAAGACAAGGAAACAATCAGAAAATTGTTAATTTTGAATTATATCACACGAAAAAGTAGTTCCTTTTGTCATTTGTTACCCGATGTCGAGCTTGAAATTAAAACTGTTTGCGACTAGTCTGCGAATGTTATTGCATATACAACTTGAAACGCCATATCTGCGTGCAGTAATCACTCCTGGATAACTAATGATGAATAATTTCCGCAACGCGTCACGTGAGCAATAAAATCATTCCTTGCCTGATGTTTGACTTTTACGCCTGCGACGCAGTCAACCTGATTATTACAATAATGATAGCCTGCCTCCTGCATGACTGTCACATTTATACTACTGAAATTAAAACATCCTCAAAAGTCATGGAATCCCTGGGACTGATACCTTGCCAGTAGCAATGTCGTTAACAACAAAAAATGTTAGAGATTCTCGATTCCCAGAATGGATGAACTGTCTATGTAAATAATTAATTTTGTACGTAACCCTCAGTACGCGAGTCCTACTAGCGCGCGCCAATTATTTTTTAATTATTTGAAATCTGACACCGCTATGCAAGTCTAGCCCTTCTCGGGTGTTATTGTCTCCGTGCTTAACAGGGTCAGATTGTGCATCGTAATATCTTCCATAGAAAATATGATCAGCTGATATGTCACCCAAACACAATGAAAAGCTATTCTACACTCCTGGAAATTGAAATAAGAACACCGTGAATTCATTGTCCCAGGAAGGGGAAACTTTATTGACACATTCCTGGGGTCAGATACATCACATGATCACACTGATAGAACCACAGGCACATAGACACAGGCAACAGAGCATGCACAATGTCGGCACTAGTACAGTGTATATCCACCTTTCGCAGCAATGCAGGCTGCTATTCTCCCATGGAGACGATCGTAGAGATGCTGGATGTAGTCCTGTGGAACGGCTTGCCATGCCATTTCCACCTGGCGCCTCAGTTGGACCAGCGTTCGTGCTGGACGTGCAGACCGCGTGAGACGACGCTTCATCCAGTCCCAAACATGCTCAATGGGGGACAGATCCGGAGATCTTGCTGGCCAGGGTAGTTGACTTACACCTTCTAGAGCACGTTGGGTGGCACGGGATACATGCGGACGTGCATTGTCCTGTTGGAACAGCAAGTTCCCTTGCCGGTCTAGGAATGGTAGAACGATGGGTTCGATGACGGTTTGGATGTACCGTGCACTATTCAGTGTCCCCTCGACGATCACTAGTGGTGTACGGCCAGTGTAGAGGATCGCTCCCCACACCATGATGCCGGGTGTTGGCCCTGTGTGCCTCGGTCGTATGCAGTCCTGATTGTGGCGCTCACTTGCACGGCGCCAAACACGCATACGACCATCATTGGCACCAAGGCAGAAGCGACTCTCATCGCTGAAGACGACACGTCTCCATTCGTCCCTCCATTCACGCCTGTCGCGACACCACTGGAGGCGGGCTGCACGATGTTGGGGCGTGAGCGGAAGACGGCCTAACGGTGTGCGGGACCGTAGCCCAGCTTCATGGAGACGGTTGCGAATGGTCCTAGCCGATACCCCAGGAGCAACAGTGTCCCTAATTTGCTGGGAAGTGGCGGTGCGGTCCCCTACGGCACTGCGTAGGATCCTACGGTCTTGGCGTGCATCCGTGCGTCGCTGCGGTCCGGTCCCAGGTCGACGGGCACGTGCACCATCCGCCGACCACTGGCGACAACATCGATGTACTGTGGAGACCTCACGCCCCACGTGTTGAGCAATTCGGCGGTACGTCCACCCGGCCTCCCGCATGCCCACTATACGCCCTCGCTCAAAGTCCGTCAACTGCACATACGGTTCACGTCCACGCTGTCGCGGCATGCTACCAGTGTTAAAGACTGCGATGGAGCTCCGTATGCCACGGCAAACTGGCTGACACTGACGGCGGCGGTGCACAAATGCTGCGCAGCTAGCGCCATTCGACGGCCAACACCGCGGTTCCTGGTGTGTCCGCTGTGCCGTGCGTGTGATCATTGCTTGTACAGCCCTCTCGCAGTGTCCGGAGCAAGTATGGTGAGTCTGACACACCGGTGTCAATGTGTTCTTTTTTCCATTTCCAGGAGTGTATATCGTATTCTCATTATTACTGCTTCTGTTTTATTCGTAGGCGCGGAAGAGACAGTATGAATGCTGTGCATGTACAATGTCCCATTCAATCTGGTGATAACGTAATATTCTTGCATATGATAACACTGTTTGTGAGAATTTAAAAAATTTATGAGTATGGTGGACAGATGGGATCTCAAAACAAAACAAACGCCTTTAAAGGCAAACACAGTAATTGTTGAAGCTCTTTCCAGAACCACAAATGCAACTGTTGCTGTCTGTATGAAGCCGACATTAATATAAATATCAGCATCATGAGGTAAAGCAGGTAATATGGCAACTGGCTGTACGAAGATGCATTTTAAACTTTTGGTATTACCACACCATTATGTAACTTACATTACACGCAGCTTTGTTATTGACTTTTGGATAGCTGATATTCAATGATTTTAAATATGGATAAAAATACTAGGAAATGAGCGAAAACACGAGGATGGTTCAAATGGCTCTGAGCACTATGGGACTCAACTGCTGTGGTCATAAGTCCCCTAGAACTTAGAACTACCTAAACCTAACTAACCTAAGGACATCACACACATCCATGCCCGAGGCAGGATTCGAACCTGCGACCGTAGCGGTCGTGCGGTTCCAGACTGAAGCGCCTTTAACCGCGCGGCCGCTCGGCCGGCCAAAACACGAGGAAAAATATTCCATTACCACATTACTCTGTCAGGATTGTTAGATGAGCCTTGAATTAAATCATTAAAAACTTAAACAGAAGTATACCATGATGAGTTGTTTGCCAATTTATAAATAATTTCGCTGCTACTTTAAAATAATACAAAGGAGGGAACAATAAATATAGACACACACGATTACAGTGAACCCCACTATGTGAAGTCCACCAGTTTCGCAACTAGAGGGGCATTATTTAAGAGGAGCTGTGCACGAGGCGAGTCAGCCGTGTCCGCTACCTCTTGCCATCGGCTGCCAGCCTATTACCAGGGCCGGGCATCGACCCATGACGTCACTGTGTAATAGCAACCATCAGTCGCAGATCGATGGTGCCGCGTGTGGTAAACGGGGAAAAACGTAACACACATACTGTAGCACCGAGAACATGTGCAGACCTATGCAGTACGCCACCTACAGGGTGTGTGTTATAAATATATGCAGCCTTTAATCATAAACACTTATTTTATTTACGGACATTGTATTCTGAGCCTATTGATTGCTGGTTCAGAGCGTCATTTGGTATAAAAAATATCTAAGTTATTGAATTTATTACGTGAATTTTAAGGAACTTTAAATCTGTCGAAATTTATAGTTGCAAATATACATACTGCCAATATTTAGAGCCCTAGTTTCTTGCTTCTTAAGCATTACAATACGCAAGCTGTTACACATAACTATCCTTTTTCTAGACTTGGCTTTAATTTTTTTTTCACACTAAGTGTAACAATGGTCTATTAATGGGCAAACAAGGGTGTAGTACCATCCATAACGGGCGCTACCATGGCCTTGTGACCAGTGCGAGGTTTTTTGCTATGTTACCTCGCAGTACAAGCAGGAAAGTGCTGCAGAAAAATCTTCTCACGCAAGTAGTTAAGTGTTTTGACGATCTGAAGAGGAAGAAAGTGACAGTAAAGAGAGAACGTGAAGGCATACGGAACATTGTTGTATAAATTTAAGTCAGTTGATGGTATGCAAATTACAGAGGGAGTTACGCGATACAGAGATTCAAGCACGCAAACCAAAAAATGAGTGCTGACATTAAGTGTTCCGTTGATGATACACTTAAATGGTTCTCTGAAAAATGCACCTCTTTTGTTCAACTGAATTAGATTTCCTTTTTTAGAAAAGAAACTCACAGGAACATAATGCTAAGCAGGGGATTCAGTTTTTATACAAGATACTATATTTAAAGAGTCATGTGTAAATGACAAAGCACAGTTACAAAGAATGTACATACTACGTTAGATTTTTTCGAGAAAATTAAGCGTCAGAGTTCAAATGGCCAATAAACAAAGGTCCTGATCACTGTTTAATTATATTACTTATATAGATGGAGGCCCCCGTCCTGCCTCATCAGGTTGTCTCCGAGTAAATACTTCTGCTTCCTTCACGACGCGGTCTCAAAAGGATGAGGCTGTCAGAGGTACTCGAACGTTGTCGTAACCCATAGAATAGCAAGTGAAAATAAATTTTCATCACCGCAGATTTGTTCTATTGTAGCTGGCAGATTTCCATGGTGATGCCACAATATCTGTTCAAAATTCTGATTATTATGTAAGTGGAAATGGGACAGATGGAAAGCGTACAAGGAAGCAGGGATAAGGGAAATAGAATCCGAAGTAACAGAATTATATATGTCACTAACTAGAAAACAAAAATCCGTCTCAAAAGAAAAGAAAAATCAAAAATTTTGCTTAAAACAAAAAATTTGTTTCCGGTTAACAGTTTGGGCAGAGGGAAGGACTCTTCTTGGAGATGTAGAGGGTTGATCGAAGAGGTTACCAGGCCAACTTTTTCTTCTATTCACAGTAGCCTACGCTTTTTACCGCTGGACAAAATTATAGCAGTTGTTTGTTCTTTTTCCTTTTCATCTCAAAGAGCGATAGACTACTCGGAAAGAACAGAACGCCATAACTAAGAGATATTCTATGCTTTGCAGTCTAACGCAGAAAGATTTTCTCACGCCTCAAGTTAACTTAAGAACAAGATAAATTTCGAATTATAGTGTTAATAAAACAGCGATAGAAACGTGTGGTGACAAAACGACACATCACACACAATTCGAAAAATATAACTTTCGAAAGATTGGTAAACTTCTAATAAACCTAAGAATGACATTGCTTCTCATTTTCTATATCCCAGAAGAATTTTCTACATCCCTGAAGAATTACAGAAAAACTTCAGTTAGCGAATTCATCTGCAGTTATTCCCCCCAACACAAAAGGGAAGTTATTATTTGTTATCTTGGCTGTAATACTAGAAAATAATGTATACATATGGGAGTTGAGGACAGATATATCGTCTTTTGTTTGACATAACCGTATTTTGTTCAACAGTTTATTTTCCCTATGAGCTTTTGTCATAGGAAGCTTTCATAGAGGAACTGCAAGGAACCACAGTCAGTAATAAAAATTGTTTAATTGTTTAAACTTAGAGCAACATAGATAACGTCCATACTTACTGCCTTAAGATTGTATCAAAATATCCTGGTGTATGAAAGACACGAACATATTTCGAGGATAGGGCAATGAACCAGTAATATGGATGATATGTATAAAACATTTGACAAAAATTCCTCATGATGATACTACAAATTGACAAATTTATTTTTTATGTTCTTCTTAGCATTCTGCAATAAATATTTTTTTAATACAGTTACCTTTTATATTTCAAGTGTCTGAGCGGAGCGAAAATAAGGCTCACTAGAAATTACAAAATGGATTTTTCATGATTTTCAAAAACAAACGAAGATCAAGGAATGGGTAAATGGGATATCAAATTGACCAGAGTGAGTAAAAAAAGTTTCAATTGCTTGAAAGTAATCAGTAAGTATGAAAATCATATTTATTGATTTGAGGGAAAATTATTGTGCGAATTTTCATAGCCAAATAAAGGCTGGGAAATGGACAAATGGGATATCAAACTGACCAGCTTGACGTCTAGTTTTGAAAAAGAAATATTTATTTTCTCGAAATTACTCATAGTAATTAAAAAGTAAAGGGTTCAAATGGCTCTGAGCACTATGCGACTTAACTTCTGAGGTCATCAGTCGCCTAGAACTTAGAACTAATTAAACCTAACTAACCTAAGGACATCACACACATCCATGCCCGAGGCAGGATTCGAACCTGCGACCGGAGCGGTCGCTCGGTTCCAGACTGTAGCGCCTAGAACCGCACGGCCACTCCGGCCGGCTAAAAAGTAATGATTGCGATAAAATTTAAATACTTATCAATTGAAGGCAAAGTGTGAAAATGAGTCCGTGATCATATTTTCGGCATTTTATTTTACAGGTCCATCTTCATCACATAAATTTTTATATTTCACTATGACCGGTTTCGGCCACTACCATCTTCAGATCTGTTACAAAAAAAAGTGTGTAACCAACTAACCTAGTTTGCTGACACTAAATCTATAAAAGTCCTAGTGCTACATAAGAAAGATAAAATGTTTACATGTATACCAGCTATACATACTATAAAATATTCTGATGTAGGTACATAGTAAGTGTTGGTAATGATCAGAATGCGTCTGGTATTTATACAAAGAATCTGAGGCCAGCACAGGGTACTATAGTTAGGCTTTATGATTAACCAGTATCGCAATTGTAATGGTTAAAGTGTGGTATGCGTAGTCATTAATTAAAATTACTTCACATGGCAAAACGAGCGTCTGATAATAAAACATGTACTGACATACTCCATGATCCATAGTTAAAATCCACATATAAAGTGCAAATATTAATGTAAAGCTTCTATCCTGGCAAGATAAAACATACAGTTGTATAAAAGCCAGTATAAAAAGTATAAAATTAAAAAAAACCTATAAAATCTTCCAGCGTGACAGATCAATTACCCTAAACGTAATTGTAAGCTAATTAACGAAGCAGTGACTATTAATTAAAAATTAAAAATCGATAGTCGATAATACATCCGGAGTGTGGTCTCAATGGCGGCACATCGTGGTTTCTCTGTATGACGTCCTTGTTTTCCTGCTGTGGAACTTGAGGAGGAAGGCCCAGTCTCCTCGTCGCCGGCGGCCGGCGCCCACGACTGCACGCCAATCCTCTGGGGCGCTCGACGCTACTCAGACCAGTAGGTTTCTGAATACATCAAAATAAGCATTTAGGTTAAACTCATTTTGTTCATTCAGCAGTAATTCCGGTTGCCGTTTTCTGTGCATATAAATCTCCATTTCTTCAAGTAGGTTCAGTAACTGTCCCTTTGGCGCCCTATGCAACGCTTTCATATTATTCTCTGTTTCATACCGAATGTTTTTCTCTGTCTAAATGTGTACCGAAAGCGCTCTTATTTTGGTCATATGTATGCTCTCTAAAACGAAACTTGAAATTCCTTCTTGGTTGACCGATATAAAACCTGTTCACAGTCTTGGCCGTTGATCCTATAGACACCAGATTACGAATATTTGTTGCTGTTGTTGCCAACTTTGTAACGTAGCCTACAACCAACTGTACTTTTCGTTTGAAATCCAATTTTTATTTTCGTTTTTCTGAAAGCCTGCGCAATTCTGTGGGGAAATACACCATTGTATGACATAGCAACAAACTTCTTGCCCTCTGGTTCTATGGTCTCCATTTTGTCACATGCTTTTGATTTTAGTTTATAATAAAGTTTCGTTACATCACGATCCTTATATCCGTTTGCCTTGGCTACTTGTCTAATCACACTTAATTCTTCCACCTCGTCATTAGGGGTAAAATGTCGTGCGACTAGGGCCTCCTGTCGGGTAGAACGTTCGCCGGGTGCAAGTCTTTAGATTTGACGCCACTTCGGCGACTTGCGCGTCGATGGGGATGAAATGATGACGATTAGGACAACACGACACCCAGCCCCTGAGCGGAGAAAATCTCCGACCGGGAATGGAACCCGGGCCCTTAGAATAGACATTCTGTCGCGCTGACCACTCAGCTACCGGGGGCGGGCGTCATTAGGGGTGAGTGGCAGTTTTAGCATCCCGTTGATCTGACAGATATAAAACCTGTTCACAGTCTTGGCAGTTGATCCTATAGACACCAGATTACGAATATTGCCCATTTATGCTTCTTAGGGTGACTGGATTTCTCAATTTTAATCGTGTCAGTGGCCGTCGTGTCCCTAAATATGCTAATCTCATGTCACCCACCCCTTTTAGTTAACCTAAGATCCAAAAAACTTATACTTCCTTTTTCTTCCCGTTCCACTGTGAATTAAATTTTTTCGTGTATCCCACTCATTCTTTCTGCTACTTCGTGTATTTCACTTTCGTCACCTTTGTACAGTAGTATGATGTCTTCATAACGTCTGTAATAGACAATTTTTTCGAAGATGTCAGGATTTTGTTCAAAACACTTATTTTTCAGCTCATTTACAAATATCTCAGCTAATGTACCAGACAAACTGTTACCCATTGCGAGCCCGTCCTTCTGATGAAAAATTTTATCATTCATCTTAAAATAATAAAAAGACAACACAGGTTCTAAAATTTCCAAAAGTTCTACTATTTTGCCCTGACTAATCTTCTTATACGTTAGCAAGTTTTTCCTTATAATCTCCAACGTATCATTTACTGGGAGGTTGGTAATAGGTCATAGTGAAATATAAAAAATTATGTGATTAAGACGGACCTCATGAAGAGCTGTGGCTATGTCTGTAAATGAAGAGTTAAAAAGTTACTCTTCAGTGACAAGCTATTTCGCGAATGAAAAGTTCTATTGGTCTAGATACAGCGAAATTCTTTGTTTTACGTGGAAAAAAAATCAAATTATAGCATAAACTGAATTTTCCCTGGTTTCTTTTGATCTATATACTTTTAATAATAATAGAAGGCCGAGCTATATTTAAATATATTATATTTCATGCTTTCTGAACAAAACTTGAAAATAAAAAGAAATTGAAAAAAAAAATCAAATGATTTTCTGAAACTGAGACATAAAATAGATCAGAGAAACATTTGGCCCACCTTATTTGCTATAAATGATGTCGAGCGTCATTGAAAGGTGCTACAAACGTTTCGACAATCTATTTTTGCTAAATCTAAGGAGCAAGAACCAACACGTGTTGCCAGCATTTTTATTAAGGAAACTACAAAAATGGCTCTGAGCACTATGGGACTTAACATCTACGGTCATCAGTCCCCTAGAACTTAGAACTACTTAAACCTAACTAACCTAAAGACATCACACAACACCCAGTCATCACGAGGCAGAGAAAATCCCTAACCCCGCCGGGAATCGAACCCGGGAACCCGGGCGTGGGAAGCGAGAACGCTACCGCACGACCACGAGCTGCAGACAAGGAAACTACAATAATTTTTTTAATTTTAAACATAGCTGCACAACAGCCACGGTTTCACGCAATAAAATTATAAACAGCCGACCAGTTGCAATGGATAAAGAAATTCTTTACCTAGGTTTCGACAAATATAAATTTGTCTTCTTCAGAAGGTAGCAATTTTACATTAGTAAGGACTAATGTACCATCGCCGTTTTTACAATTGTCGGCATAAATCCATGTGTCAAAAATAAAATATAGCCCTAGAATTAGGGTTTGTCACGTAAATATAAAATAGCTCATGGATCTTGTAGAGCTCACAACCGACTCCACAATAAACCATCAACAGTAACACACTCTTCAAAATCAGAAAACAATCATGATACCTTCTGAGGACCAAGCAAATAGCTAATTCCTATCATTAGAGTTCCCTTTGACTCTATACCCATACAACTGTTCCACGTCGAAGTCGGCTGTTAGCAGCTGGTAGATAGTCCAAGACGATGGAAGCGAAGTCTCACAATCGTCGCGAAGGAGAGGATGGTTGAGGTTGCACAGCGCTGGATCGGCCGATGTTCTCCGTAGTCGGCGAGTCGACAACTGCCTGCTTAACGGCCGGGTTGCTGGCTTTCTGGCCCATGGGGGAAGGATATTTCCAGGACTACTTGCACACACGTGATCGCCAGGAAATAGTTCGTTAACCGTCGCGCCCTCTTATTCTGCTGCTGGTTGATGTCCTCTGATGGACGCTGGCCGTACCAACTTGTTAGCTGTCAACTGTGGTACTTGCTCGTAAACATTCTTACGTCGGCCAGACTTCGCACCGGAGTCGGCAACCCACATCGCTGGTCTGTCTGCGGAGATGCCACTGCAGTAGGCGTCTGTGGTTACTGCAGCAATTTTATTTCCTACTTTTAGACGAAACATGTGACTCTTTTTCCAAAACTTTTATTGTCTCCATTTTTTAAAGAAGTTTCCGATTTAACCTAAAGGACACCAACCTGATTACCCTAGTTTCGAATATCTTTCAATAGCAATATAATGTAACAGGAAAAGCTGATTCTGTCTGATAAGGTCGCAGAATAAAGGTCTGATTTGTTCGTGACTGCAAGAAATCGATGCAAATTTGTAGTTGCGTGAACCGCTTTATTTTTGTTGTCAACTGTCACCATAAATAATCCCCTCATGCTTTACAACATCTTTTAAACTTTAACGCAGTATCATTAGCTCCCAAAAAATTTTTGTCACGGAGCAAGAGAAGTACACTCTTAAAAAGCTGTTAACGTTACTTGACGATTTTGGATTCTGTTGTTAGTTGCTAGAAGAATATTATTATAAAATACGGTTCAGAAACGCTGGCCACACAAACACTTGATTCGGGCCGCACACGACCCGCGGGCCGCTGTCTGACGTCCGCTGCACCGACGGAAATAAAACTCACAACACCAAGAAGGAGTGGTGTGACGAAGTTGGAAGGCGTGTTTCTGCATCTGAAAGATGGTGTCTTCAGGTCTCGCGTCAGTGACGTAGGAGTGGCAGTAGGAGTCGCACTATGAGGATGCAAATCAGGTTTGCTTTAAATACACGCTGTAACGATCGTGAGCGTTAGTTACGTTTGAGACTGGACGTGGTGAGTTGATGTTAGTCAAGAATGCCTTTAAGGCGACAAAGACGACATTATCAACACCTCACCGATGTAAGACGTCATGGTCTCCTGACCTTCATTGCTTACATACACTCCTGGAAATTGAAATAAGAACACCGTGAATTCATTGTCCCAGGAAGGGGAAACTTTATTGACACATTCCTGGGGTCAGATACATCACATGATCACACTGACAGAACCACAGGCACATAGACACAGGCAACAGAGCATGCACAATGTCGGCACTAGTACAGTGTATATCCACCTTTCGCAGCAATGCAGGCTGCTATTCTCCCATGGAGACGATCGTAGAGATGCTGGATGTAGTCCTGTGGAACGGCTTGCCATGCCATTTCCACCTGGCGCCTCAGTTGGACCAGCGTTCGTGCTGGACGTGCAGACCGCGTGAGACGACGCTTCATCCAGTCCCAAACATGCTCAATGGGGGACAGATCCGGAGATCTTGCTGGCCAGGGTAGTTGACTTACACCTTCTAGAGCACGTTGGGTGGCACGGGATACATGCGGACGTGCATTGTCCTGTTGGAACAGCAAGTTTCCTTGCCGGTCTAGGAATGGTAGAACGATGGGTTCGATGATGGTTTGGATGTACCGTGCACTATTCAGTGTCCCCTCGACGATCACCAGTGGTGTACGGCCAGTGAAGGAGATCGCTCCCCACACCATGATGCCGGGTGTTGGCCCTGTGTGCCTCGGTCGTATGCAGTCCTGATTGTGGTGCTCACCTGCACGGCGACAAACACGCATACGACCATCATTGGCACCAAGGCAGAAGCGACTCTCATCGCTGAAGACGACACGTCTCCATTCGTCCCTCCATTCACGCCTGTCGCGACACCACTGGAGGCGGGCTGCACGATGTTGGGGCGTGAGCGGAAGACGGCCTAACGGTGTGCGGGACTGTAGCTCAGCTTCATGGAGACGGTTGCGAATGGTCCTCGCCGATACCCCAGGAGCAACAGTGTCCCTAATTTGCTGGGAATTGGCGGTGCGGTCCCCTACGGCACTGCGTAGGATCCTACGGTCTTGGCGTGCATCCGTGCGTCGCTGCGGTCCGGTCCCAGGTCGATGGGCACGTGCACCTTCCGCTGACCACTGGCGGCAACATCGATGTACTGTGGAGACCTCACGCCCCACGTGTTGAGCAATTCGGCGGTACGTCCACCCGGCCTCCCGCATGCCCACTATACGCCCTCGCTCAAAGTCCGTCAACTGCACATACGGTTCACGTCCACGCTGTCGCGGCATGCTACCAGTGTTAAAGACTGCGATGGAGCTCCGTATGCCACGGCAAACTGGCTGACACTGACGGCAGCGGTGCACAAATGCTGCGCAGCTAGCGCCATTCGACGGCCAACACCGCGGTTCCTGGTGTGTCCGCTGTGCCGTGCGTGTGATCATTGCTTGTACAGCCCTCTCACAGTGTCTGGAGCAAGTATGGTGGGTCTGACACACCGGTGTCAATGTGTTCTTTTTTCCATTTCCAGGAGTGTATTTCGCCCTCACAATCATATTCCGCACATCAAGACGCTTCATTCGAACCCAAACTCGATAGGATAAAGTCAATGTTGTATGAATTCATGTAAACGATATGCAAATAACTAATAAATCGCAAGTGCGCACCGTGGTTGAAATACTCGAGGCTGGTGTACACACATACATTCTAGACACGACGGTCACAGGAGCTTTTAGTTCGAGAGAGGCAACCGCACCCCAGGAGGCCAGTCCCAACCCATCTACGTCGGTCGGTGGCCGCCCGTGGAGCGGACAGCGTTCGCCCTAGGGAAGGGAGGAACGACCCCGTGTTCGGCTTAAAAGAAAATTCCGCTAGATTGTGTGGGAGCGTCCAGCCTACGCATTCTTTACACATAGTACGCAGTTTCAGAGATTTTCACAGGGTGACAGCAAACGCCAAACGCCGATACTACAGAATTCCGGATTGGTCGCCTTAAACGAAACGTCATTCGCCCGTTTTAGAAGAGCAATGCTGATTGGCAGACGATATTTCTGACGCCTTGAGCTGAAGGAGTAATGGAAGAGACCGAAAGATATACCCCATCATGTCTGGCGTGGAGAGGCGCTGTTCCCTTGTCGCTCTTGGAGCGAGGAACAAGTCTCTCCTCAGTACTTCACTGGGAGAGCACCTCTGTCGAGAGCAAATCGAAGTGCGACTCTCTATATTGAGTCCTTGCGATTAAGCGTTGTTCACTGTGTTGGCCGACACACTTATTGTGCGGTGTTAACGGACAGAGTTATAGTTAAACGCCTGTGAGCGAATTTTTGAGTGGCATCGCGATGGACTGGTGTACCACACCAATAGTTAGACTAGGGGCGAATAGGAATCCTTGACTTCATCAAGGCGTAGGGAGAGTCTGATTGGCGAAAGTCAATCCAGATAGAACGAGAGTTATTTGTCAGCAGCGAGCAGCGCACACAGCAGTCATTGCAGCTTACGGTATTGTGCGCTACAGCTATTGCAAGCCCCATATTTCCTCCACAACAGTACACTTCACTGCATTTCACATGCGACAGTCTCGACCGTACCTAGCAACATTCTAAAGGATAATTATTCAAGTTGAGTAGGCGCGCCTCTCAACCATTCTGCCAAGTCAACAACATTCTTAAACTTTGTATAGAAATTTCATTAGCGAATCCTATCCTTGAGATGTAACTTCGCATTCCGAAAAGAACTTGTTCAATTCATAACTAAAAGTGCCGTTGTGATTTCTCAGAATTTTTGCAAAATAAATAATAACTTTCGTTAGTTTCATGTTTTTCTTACACTAACTAGCACTACTCCAGTACCCAAGTATCCCACTAGTTACGTAAGAAATTTTGTGAATTTTTGTGTCATTTCCTTACAGCAGACGACTCCAGAAGATATTTATCGCTGAAAGTTTTTCAGGCATTTCTCTTTAGAACGGTAGGAGCTTCTGTCTGACTTCTGTAGTAGTGTGGGAGTGGAAATTGCATCTTGCAGGAGCCACAGGGTAAAGGGTACATCTCAGATTAATCCGTTGTGAAGAATAACAGAATGTCAAATCAATCCCACCCAATACCACAGACCGAGTTAGAACGAGGTTGTGTAATAGGGTTACAAGAAGCTGGATGTTCCTTCTGTGATACTACAGAAATAACTGGCAGGAATGTAGGCACTGTACGTAATTGCTGGCACCGGCGGTCACGAGAATATACGCTTGCAACAAGACCGAGTTCCGAATGGTCACGTGGCGCTACCGAGAGGGATAACCATAGTGTTCGGCTTATGACTCTGGCGCATCGCACTGCATCTGCAGCAGCAGTATAAGCACCAGTTGGCATCACAGTGACAGAACAAACTGTTACATATCGCTGTATTTTGATGAAAGTTGTTGCCAAAGTGACATCATTAACCCACCTTACACGCCACAAGAACTTCTGAACTCTGATCTTTTTTCCGCATGTGTCGACGCGCGATGTTCGAAGCATCGTCGAGCGCGAGAGACATCACAGGGTGCTACGATTTTGCACCATAACAGAGAAATGTTGTAGGTCCCGATTTAGCTAAATTTAAAACTTCTGCGGTGGAATGGGCGTCAATTATGGGGTTTCGAAAAGTGAGCCCTTAATTGTGTTGCGCAGTGCGTTATGCATACTTATTTGTTCATATGTGTCAAAGTATATAAATGTGTCGAAACAAAAAAATAAACTCTCAAATCTTAACTGACATATAGAATTCGTTTTCTATCAACAGAACACCCTGCTGTAGCAGGGAAAAGAAGGGAACCACCGGGAAAATGCTGCTGTCGCAGCACTAAAAAGGCGAATATGTTCCTCTTTAATAGGCTCTGACAGAAAAGTGGGGAGGGCTACCTTAAACTCGTAGGCAGAGAGGAAGGCTCATTTTGGACCGAAATTCTAAACATGCAGGTATAAGCGGAAAATACAAGTTAGACCCTCCATTATTTTTGAGCAGCTGAAGAATGATGAAGACATTGGCAATGGGGAAGAAAGACGTAAGGACACTTTTGTGGCGGTGTTCGTAGCGACAAACACTTGGCTGTAGAAATGGCTTACGAAGTCACCGCCACACTTTTAATAGCGGGCCGACCGGTCCGCTGGAACAGTAAACAGAAAGATGAAAACCCAAACACTCTGATTAAATAAAAGTCGGTACTTATCTTTATTAATGAAGATACAGAAACACAGCAGTGAACTCTGTGTCTACAGAAATCTGTCTAGTTCGAGTCGGAGCGGCTAGGTCAGCGTCGGCTGACGACAAACAACAACTCTGCTGCGATGAACACACAACTGACTAGCAAGTACACAATTCGGTGGCGAGTATACAACTGAGCGGCGAATACAGAACTGTCCTAGCGCTCGCGACTCCAGCGCTTAAGAACCCAGAAGCCAGCCGGTGGCGCGCGCAGACTTGCGGCGATTTGCTGTCTCGCTGGCGCTGCTTATGCGGACGGCGTCCGGACTTTGATGCTGCCAACCTTTTGGCAGCGGGCTCGGGTGGCATTACTGGCTAGGATATAACAGACACAGTGTAAGTGAGAGAGGAAACTGTGGCAGTGGGATATACGGTATACCAATGGAAGGAAAAGGAGACAGTAAGAGAGAGAGACATATACAGACAGTGGCAGTGAGAGGGAGATCCTGAGTATGAAGGCTTAATTTCTAAGAAAGACTGGGTAAAAGGATTTAGAATGATATGTGTTGAAAGAGCTAGGAATGTGGTTGCAGGCCAAAATGAGAGAGGAAACTGTGGCAGTGGGATATACAGTATACCAATGGGAGGAAAAGGAGACAGTGGGAGAGAGACATATACAGACAGTGAAAGTGAGAGGGAGATGCTGAGTATGAAGGCTTAGTTTCTAAGAAAGACTGGGAAAAAGGATTTAGAATGATATGCGTTGAAAGAGCTCGAATGTGGTTGCGGGCCAAAATTGTTGTTGAGGGAGGCGGAATGAGAAATTAGCCAGTTGATTCCTCACTCTTTTGTCAGAGGTTATTAAAGAGGAACATATTTGCCTTTTTTGTGCTCCGACTTTTTGTGCATTTCCAGTGGTCTGATAACACTTCACTACCCTAAATAACTGTTTGTCTAGATGCAAATTACAAAATGTTTCAAGCAAATGTTCTTCAGCCGTCAGGGGGACATCAATCAGCATGATTGCCTTCGTTGTAGCTTTGTTTTTCACAAAGGTATGAACAGCGGTATGACTTTTTTAAATAGCTCCCTGTATTTTCTATTCGGTAAGTCATTTCCTCTCCTAACGACCTATTTAAAAATGTATAACAGTGTACCATTCACTGAAACACAACGTTATTAATTACGTTACACAACATTGACTTTGAGCACGGGATCACAAACTCGTCGACTTGCTGGAGTTGTCAGAAAGCAAATGAAAACCAAGTAAAAACATAACACAAAATTGACCTTGACTCTCCTGTTCCATTGCCCAGGAGCAGAACATTCAAAGATGCTCAAAGTGGTGACCCTGGGCACCGATACACTGGTGCACTCGTTGAATGAAAGAACTATTTACTGATGAAGAGAATTAAAAGCAAGCGCGATACGTTCCTCTATGTCCTCTGTAGTTGTTGGAATATCGCGATAGACAAAGTCTTTAATGTACCCCCAAAGGAGAAAGCCCGAAGGATTTAAATCAGGAGATCTAGCATGCCAAGTAACTCTTCCTCCTCGACCAATCCGGCTAGCAGTATACCTTCGGTTCAGAACACGACGTGCTCGCAAGGCATTATGTGCTGGACATCCATCGTGTTGATACCACATAAGCATTCTGGTTCGTAGCGGCACTTCATCCAGAAGAGGAGGAAGAATTCGTCTGAGGAAGTTGGCATACGCTGTGCCGTTTCGACTACCATCGATGAAGTAAGGGCCAATAACTGTAGTACCCTGCATCCCACACTAGACGTTAACTCTCCATTGACGCTGATGTTCCACCTGTCTAAGCCATCGTGGGTTGTCGCTGGACCAATAATGCATGTTCCTCGTATTTACCTGTCCTTTGTTTGAGAAGGAACATTCATCGGTAAATAGAACATTGGAGAAGAAGTTCGGGTTGGCGAGGATTTGCTGCTGTGTCTACTGACAGAACTGTACACGGTTCTGAAATCAGTCCCATGCAATTCTTCATGTAGGTGTACATGGCAAAGATGGAACCTGTGACGTGTAAGAATATGATGTACACTGTTTTTAGGAATGCCAATCTCGTGTGCTCACAAGTGGATTCATAGCATCGGATGCGAGAACAATAACTTCGGCAGCTTCGTCTGAGCGAGTGCTACTACCAGTATTGCTTTGTCGTGGGTTGAAATTTCCCGTTTCCTGAAGCGTCGCTACAAGACGAGAAAACATCCCTCGGGAAGCTGGGTTCTTGTCAGGATATCGCTCTCTGCACAGTTCCGCTGCCTGTGTACCATTTCGCCTCCCTTCAGCAATAACAATAAAAGAAACGTTATGTCGATGCAGTTTGTAGGGAGGACAGCCTTACTGTATGGCCACTTTTTTTTTCCTTTATTGTAATTTTAATCAACTATACAGGCGGGCTGTCAGCAGCATATTACGCTGCTCTTAAGCCTTTAGTGGAACAATAACATGACATAGAGGTGATACAAATAATACAAAAAAACGGCGTGCAAAAAATGTAGATAGAAAAAACAATAAACATGAAGCCGTTCACTCTGGACGATAAAAACACTAACACTTGTTGACATGGCGCACAAAACACGGAGGACGGCGACGGCACATGTGAACAGTGTAGTTGGAACTGCGAAAGAACGCGAAACACAAAACGAAGCACACACACGAGACACTAATGGCGATGATCTCCGGCGCGCGAATGTTCACTATGCGTGTGCGAGTCCGGGGACCTGCCAAGAGAGGAGGAGGAGGAAGGGGAGTGGGAGAGCGAGAGGGGAGAGCAGAGATGCCACGGGCAGGGGAGATAGGGGGGAGGGAGGAAGGGGGAGGGTAGCCCGGTGGAAGAGGAGTGGAGGGAGGGGACGGGGGAAAAGGAAAGAGAAGGGAAGGGAAGAGAAGGGAGGGAGGGTGCCTAAAGGAAAGGACACCGGAAGTGGGGGGTGGGGCAGGGTCAAAGTTGATAGGAGGGGTAGATGGAGGGGAGGAGGACATCATCAGGGAGGGGGAGCTGGCGGAAGCCACCTTGGGAGAGGGTAAGGAGGGTGGAGAGATGGAGACCGGGTGGGACGTGGGAATACAGGCGCAGCAGCAGGTGGGGGTGAGAGAGGATCGGGGAGATGAGCGGGTGAGGAGGATCGAGTTTACGGGAGGTGTACAGGATCTGTATCCTTTCAAGGAAAAGGGGGAGGTGGGGGAAGGGGATGAGAGCGTACAGGATCCGCGTAGAGGAGGGGAGACGGATGCGATAGGCGAGGCGGAGAGCATGGCGTTCAAGGATTTGGAGGGATTTATAAAAGGTAGGGGGGGCAGAGATCCAAGTCGGATGGGCATAACAAAGGATAGGGCGGATGAGGGATTTATAGGTGTGGAGGATGGTGGAGGGGTCCAGACCCCACGTACGGCCAGAGAGGAGCTTGAGGAGACTGAGTCAGGAGCGTGCCTTGGCTTGGATTGTCCGGAGGTGGGGAGTCCAGGAGAGGCGACGGTTGAGGGTGACGCCAAGGTACTTAAGGGTGGGAGTGAGGGCGATAGGACGGCCATAGATGGTGATGTAGAAATCAAGGAGGCGGAAGGAAGGGGTGGTTTTGCCTACAATGATCGCCTGGGTTTTGGAGGGATTGACCTTGAGCAACCACTGGTTGCACCAAGCGGTGAACCGGTCAAGATGGGATTGGAGAAGGTGTTGGGAGCGCTGCAGGGTGGGGGCAAGGGCAAGGAAGGCGGTGTCATCGGCAAACTGGAGAAGGTGGACGGGGGGTGACGGCAGCGGCATGTCCGCCGTGTACAAAAGGTACAGAAGGGGGGAGAGGACGGAGCCTTGGGGCACACCGGCGGAGGGGAAAAAGGTGTAGGAATCTGTGTTATGCATGGTGACATAGGAAGGACGGCGGGAGAGAAAGGAGCTGATCAGACGGACGTAGTTAATGGGAAGGGCGAAGGTTTGGAGCTTGAAGAGGAGACCGGAATGCCATACGCGGTCATAGGCACGTTCCAGGTCCAGGGAGAGAAAGATCGCGGAGCGATGGGAATTAAGCTGTTCGGAAAGGAGATGAGTGAGGTGATGGAGAAGGTCGTCAGAAGAGAAGGACGGCCGAAAGCCACACTGGGTAAGGGGAAGGAGGCGGTGCTGGCGGAGATGCTGGTGGATGCGTCGGGTGAGGATAGATTCCAGGACCTTGCTGAAGACCGAGGTAAGGCTGATGGGACGGTAGGAGGAGACAGCGGACGGTGGTTTGCCGGGTTTAAGGAACATGAGGATACGGGAGGTTTTCCACAGGTCAGGGTAGTAACCGGTGGACAGGACTATATTGTAGAGCCTGGCCAGGGTGGAGAGGAAAAAGACAGGAGCTTCACGAAGGTGACGGTAGGTGACACAATCGTGACCAGGAGCAGTGTTGCGTTTTGTGCGGAGTGTAGCAATGAGATCCTGTGTTGTGATAGGGGCATTGAGTTCCGTGTGTGTAATGTTGTCCAAGTACTGAAAACCAGGAGCGAGGGGAGGGACAGAGGTGTCAGTTCGATCGTGGATATCTGGGAAGAGGGAGTAATCGAACCGGGGATCATCGGGGATGGAAAATACATCGGAGAGGTAGGAGGCAAAGTGATTGGCCTTGCTAAGGGTGTCAGGGAAAGGGTGATCGTCATGGAGAAGAGGATAGTAGGGGGAGGGTTTAGTTCCGGTAAGGCGACGGAAGGCTGTCCAGAAATTGGACGAGTTAATAGGTAGGGTAGCAGTTAAATGGGTGCATGTCTGTTGCCATTCCCGGCGTTTCTTAGCCGCAAGCAAATTACGAATGTGTCGCTAGAGTTGCCGGTGGCGTCGTAGTGTGTCCGGGTCACGCGTGCGGAGGAAGGCATGGTAGAGACGGCGGGTTTCGCGGAGGAGGAGGACGGCCTGTGGGGGTAAGGTAGGACGGTGGGGGTGGATGGCGACAGTAGGGACGTGGGCCTCCCCGGCCTCAGACAAGGTCTGCTGGAGAAAGGAGGTGGCATGGGTGACATCATCAGGGTGGTGGTAGGTGAAAGGGTGGCTATTGACCCGTGCGGAGAGGGTATCCCAGTAGGCATTCCAGTTGGCACGGGAATAATCATGGACGTACTTAGGGGGAGGGTCATGATGGGGGTCGGGGTGGGGGTGACGACCGTCTGAAACGGTGAGGAGGACAGGGAGATGGTCGCTACCAATAGGCTCCAGGACATCCACCATTATGCGGCCAAGGAGGTTGGGGGAGGAGAGGATAACATCGGGAGTGGAGTCGGATTCGGGACAGGGGTGCTGGGGGATGGGAATGAGGTCACCTTGAAGGGAGGAGAGGAACCGATGCCACAGCCGTAACTGGGCAGCGGAACGACTATGGATGTTGAGGTCAGCGGCGATCACGTAGGAGGAGAAGGTACGGTCGACGTGGGAGAGGAAGTCAAAGGGAAGAGGGGCGTTGGGGCGGACATAGATGGTGACGCAGGTAACGGTAAGGCCGGGGAAGAAGAGACTAAGGATCAGGTGTTCGGTGGGGTCGGGAAGGAGAGGTTGGAGCCGAACGGGGATCTGGCGATGGTGCCCAGTGGCAACTCCGCCACGCGCAATTGGGAGGGGATTATCGGAGCGGTGGAGGAGGTAGGGCGAAGTGTGGACAGTGTGGTGGGGTTGGAGGAAGGTTTCATTAAGGAGGAAGGCGTCCACGCGGTGGGTGGCAAGGGTGTGTAGGAAGAGGTTCTTGTTGGCGGGAAGGGAGCGGATGTTATTGAAAAGGATATGGAGCTGCCGTGACATGACAGGGATTTAAACGAGGGTGTCAAGATGGGAGAAGGTGAAATGGATCTGGTTGTTCGAGTAGGTGGCGTACATTTTGAGGTGGAAAACAGAACGGGTGGCGAGGGAGATCTGTTGGAGGGTGTGTGGGCGCTGAAAAGGATGAACATTCTGGAGGACAATGGTGAGGAATCTGATGATGTTCTCAGCGGTAGGGGGTGGGCGAAGGGAGTTGCCGGGAGGGGTGGGGGCGTCCAGAGGGCGGACAGGAACGGTGAGTTCAGGAGTGGTAGGAGGGGGTCGGGCCTTACACTTCTGGGAGTAGGTGGGATGTGGGAGGTTACAGGTATTACAGGAGGGGGGGGGACTGGAGATTGGGGCACTGCCATAAAAAGTGGGCTTGCCTACAGTGCGGGCAGGTGGGGGCCTCGCAGCACTCAGATGCTGGGTGCGCATTAGACCGCAAGCACCTTTGGCAGCGGAGGGATTGAGGAGGGGAACGGGAGGGGTCAACTTTATAACGCTGGTTAAAAAGGAGGGCACCCTCCTTCAGGAGACAGTCTATGGAGGGGGCATGCCCAGAAAAAACCCGCATAAGGCGGGTGGGGCCGGCAGCGTTATGGATGCCGCGAACCGCACGCACCTCCAGATGGGGATGGGCCTGAAGCTCCGCCAACACCTCCTCCTCTGTGATCACTGGACTGAGCCGAGTGATCACGGCGGTGAGGGTCGGCGGGCGATGCGGTGGTTGGGGTTGGCGGGAGGGAGGTGGCGAAGGGGCAGGGGTGAGAGAGGCATGAGGGCCAAAGCGGGTGACAGGGATGCGGGAATGGAGGTCTGTGTGGAGGGTAGGGCTGGGGGAGGAGATGAGTACCGAATCACGGCGAGGAGTGAGGAGGAAGATGGGGGCACCAGTACAATGCTGGCGAAAGAAGAGGGTGAGGTTACGGGCTTCAAGGAGGGAGGGATCCGGGTGGGAGAGGAGGTAGCGGTAGGAGGAGGGGGTAGAGGAGGAGGGGGCAGGGACGGGCGGGGAGACATCCATGGCATCAGGG
The DNA here is from genome assembly GCF_021461385.2 of Schistocerca piceifrons. Classification (NCBI taxonomy): domain Eukaryota; kingdom Metazoa; phylum Arthropoda; class Insecta; order Orthoptera; family Acrididae; genus Schistocerca; species Schistocerca piceifrons. The sequence goes on along the minus strand of NC_060149.1, from coordinate 823,717,179 downwards.
GTGGGGGAAGGGGGATGAGGCGGAGCCTTTTTGGGAGCGGAGGAGGCGGGGGTGCCGCTGGGGCGCTTGACGGCGGTGGAGGAGGTGTGGGGGATGGGAACAACCAGAATGTGGCGGGGAGTGGCAGATCCCGGGGCTGGAGTCGGCGCCGGAGACGGTGAGGGCGATGGCGAAGGCGATGGTGAAGCCAATGACGAAGACGAAGACGATGAAGGTGAAGGGGAGAGTGGAGCGTGGGCAGTAGCCCGCCGGGCGACCACCCTGGCAGGGGCCGCAGAAACGGAAGGAGCAGAGGGAGGGAGTGGAGGGAAGGGATCAGAGGAAGCGCGGGAGGGAGGAGCCGGGGACGGGGCGACAAATAGGGAGGGAGATGAGAGAGTGAGGAGTGGGAGGATGGACTGAGGGGGGAGTGAAGCGGCACACCACGTGATAGTGGTGGCAGCAGCGGAGGGGGAGGTGTAGATAATGGCAGTGGTGGTGGCGGTAGAAGAGGTGGTGGGGGTGGACATGATGATAAGGGGGAAAAAAACACAGTACTAGACAAAGGAGCAAACGAGAGACTCAGAGGAGAGAGGGATGGAGAATGAAGAAGGAGATTGGGGCCAAAGCCCCACTCTGCTGCCGCTGGGGGGGGGGGGGGCGACCCGGCCGGCTGGCTGGTGGGGACGGCTCTGCTGCTGCTGCTGCTGCTGCTGGGGGCAGCTAGGACCACCGCTGGCCGCTGGCTGCAACCGCTGGTGGCGGGACCGCTGCTGGCCGCTGGATGCTGGATGCTGGGTGCTGGGTGGTGGTCGCGGGCTGGGGGCCGCTGGCTGCTGGCTGGGGCCGGCGTAGGCGAGGACCGCTGCGTGCTGCTGGCGGGGACGCTGCTGGCTGCTGGCGTAGACGGCCGCTGGCTGCCGGCGGGTACCGCTGCTGGCGGGGACCGCTGCTGGCGGGGAACCGCTGTTGGCTGCTGGCTGCTGGCTGCTGCACGTCGATGGGCTGGCTGGCTGGCTGGCTGGCTGGCACTGAAAAATATTCCGCTGGAAGCACAGTCACTACCGATACCACACATGTGCAATGCTACCACGCAAAATTGTATGGCCACTCTACACAACAGTATTTAGAAGGACTAAACAACTGTACTAAATGTACCCATACATAAGAAAACAGTATTGCAATTACTGTTCTGCTAACTTACATTCCCCATAGATGAGTAGCATTTCTACAGGGTGTCCAGAAAAGGACTCCCTGATTTCAAAATTAAATATCTCGAAAACAAAGATCGATAGAGGAATGCAGTAAACGGTATGTTTATTGTGAAAGCTGTAAGAAGTTTATACAGCAGTTTGAAATAATAGTTACAAAAGCTGCTAACAGATGGCGCTGTAATCGCCATACGTAATGCCTAGTATAAATAGTGATCCGAAGCCCAGAGCGATCAGTTCCACTATTGAAACGTGAAAGGAGGTTAGCGTACCGAAGGAAAAGATTAAAACCATGTACTCCATTGAACAACGCGTTTTTCTGGAGCTAGACTACCACAGGTTAGAAGAGAGTCCTACGGCAACAAGGCGAAGTTTTCAAGTACGATTTAATGTTCCAAAAGGACCCGATGCGAAAGCCATTCGTACGCTCTTCGCAAAATTTCAACGAACAGGCAGCGTAACTGATGATCTAGTGGGGCATGTTGGCCGCAAGCAAACCGCAGTTACGCCTGAAAATATCGCCACAGTTTCTGGAATTATTCAGCGAAATTCAATGTCATCCGTCCGTAGAATTGCATCTGAGTCTGGTTTGAAGCGTTCCAGCACGCAGAAAATACTGAGAAAGAGCCTACACATGTTTCCATTCAAAATTCAAACGCACCAGGTCATACCCGTACGAGCTGTGCAACAAAGGGTTGCCTTTGCTAATCAGATGCTCACAATGATTGATAGTGAAGGATTTGATGTTGGCTGCATCTGGTTTACAGATGAAGCACACTTCCACCTGAATGGATACGTGAATAAGCAGAACTGGCGATTTTGGGGTTCCGAAAAGCCATATTGGTGTGAAGCGAAACCCCTGCATTCTCCTAAAGTTACTGTGTGGGCTGCAGTATGCAGCAGAGGCATTATTGACCCTTTTTTCATTCGAGAAACTGTCACTGGTGCACGTTACGTTGCAATTTTGGAACAATTTGTCGCCACACAGCAAGCGTTAGAGGATCGACCGCGTACTGAATGGTTTATGCAAGATGGAGCCCGACCACATCGGACTGAACAAGTGTTTCGCTTTCTTGAGGAATACTTCGGGAATCGAGTCATTGCTTTGGAATATCCCAAATGGATTGGCCTCCATATTCGCCGGATTTGACTCCCTGTGACTTTTTTTTGTTTTGTGGGGCACTTTTTTTTTCTTTATTGTTATTTTTAAACCTGTTTACAGGCAGGCCAGCAGCAGCATACTACGCCGCTCTTGGGCCATAGAGAAACACAGAAGAGACAAATGAAGACTATTAGAGAAAAACATGGTGAACATATAAACGGAGACAAACACTTTTTAAAATACATGGAGCCGTTCACGGGCGTAGAGTCCAAGAGAAAATTTATTCAGACACATTTGTTGGACACATACATAGACGAAAATTGTCATACGCGAACGTAGGTGCACAAAGCGAATAACACTGAACCACTTAAGCACAAACGACGGCACACACAGAAACACGAGGCGTTGATCTCCGGCGCGCGAATGTTCACTAAGCGTGTACGAGTCCGGGGACCTACCAAGAGAGAAGGAAGGGGGGTGGGAGAGGGAGCGGGGAGAGATGCCACAGGCAGGGGAGATAGGAGGGAGGGAGGAAGTGGAAGGGGAAGCCCGGGTGGTGGAGGAAGGGGGATGGGGGCAAAAGGAGAGAGAAGGGAGGGAGGGTGCCCAAAGGAGAAGCCACAGGATGTGGGAGGGGAGGATCAAAGTTGGTAGGAGGGGTAGGACATCATCAGGGAGGGGGAGCTGGCGGAAGCCACCTTGGGAGAGGGTAAGGAGGGTGGAGAGATGGAGACCGGGTGGGACGTGGGAATACAGGCACGGCAGCGGGTGGGGGTGGGAGAGGATGGGCGAGACAAGCGGGTAAGGAGGATCGAGTTTACGGGAGGTGTACAGGATCCGTATCCTTTCAAGGAAAAGGAGGAGGTGGGGGAACGGAATGAGATCATACGGGATCCACATGGGGGAGGGGAGACGGATGCGATAGGCGAGGCGGAGAGCATGGCTTTCAAGGATTTGAACGGATTTATAAAAGGTAGGGGGGGCGGAGATCCAGGCTGGATGGGCGTAACAAAGGATAGGGCAGATGAGGGATTTATAGGCGTGGAGGATGGTGGAGGGGTCCAGACCCCACGTACAGCCGGAAAGGAGCTTGAGGAGATAGAGTTGGGAGCGTGCCTTGGCTTGGATTGTCCAGAGATGGGGGTCCAGTAGAGACGACGGTCGAGGGTGACGCCAAGGTACTTAAGGGTGGGGGTGAGGGCGATAGGACGGCCAGAGATGGTGAGATAGAAATCAAGGAGGCGGAAGGAATGGGTGGTTTTGTCTACAATGATTGCCTGGGTTTTGGAGGGATTGACCTTGAGGAACCACTGGTTGCACCAAGCGGTGAACCGGTCAAGATGGGGCTGGAGAAGGTGATGGAAGCGCTGCAGGGTGGGGGCAAGGGCAAGGAAGGCGGTGTCATCGGCAAACTGGAGAAGGTGGACGGGGGGGTGACGGCGGCGGCATGTCCGCCGTATATAAAAGGTACACAAGGGGGGAGAGGACGGAGCCTTGGGGAACACCTGCAGAGGGAAAAAAGGTGTAGGAATCCGTGTTATGGATGGTGACATAGGAAGGACGGTGGGAGAGAAAGGAGCCGATCAGACGGACGTAGTTAATAGGAAGGGTGATGGTTTGGAGCTTGAAGAGGAGACCGGAATGCCATACACGGTCATAAGCACGTTCGAGGTCCAGGGAGAGGAAGATTGCGGAGCGACGGGAATTAAGCTGCTCGGAAAGGTGATGAGTGAGGTGAAGGAGAAGGTCGTCGGAAGAGATGGACAGCCGAAAGCCACACTGGGTAAGGGGAAGGAGGCGGTGCTGGTGGAGATGCTGGTGGATGCGGCAGGTGAGGATAGATTCCAGGACCTTGCTGAAGACCGAGGTAAGGCTGATAGGACGGTAGGGGGAGACGGCAGACAGCGGTTTACCAGGTTTAAGGAACATCAGGATATGGGAGGTTTTCCACAGGTCGGGTTAGTAGCCGGTGGACAGGACTACATTGTAGAGCCTGGCCAGGGTGGAGAGGAAAAAGACAGGAGCTTCACGAAGGTGACGGTAGGTGACACGATCGTGACCAAGAGCGGTGTTGCATTTCGTGCAGAGTGTTGCAATGAGATCCTGTGTAGTGATAGGGGCATTGAGTTCCGTGTGTGCACTGTTGTCCAATTACTGGAAACCAGGTGCGAGGGGAGGGACAGAGGTGTCAGTTCGATCGCGGACATCCGGGAAGAGGGAGTAATCGAACCGGGGATCATCGGGGATGGAAAAGACATCGGAGAGGTAGGAGGCAAAGTGATTGGCCTTACTAAGGGTGTCAGGGAAGGGGTGATCATCATGGAGAAGAGGATAGTAGGGGGAGGGTTTAGTTCCGGTAAGGCAGCGGAAGGCTGACCAGAACTTGGATGAGTTTATAGGTAGGGTAGCATTTAAACGGGTGCATGTCTGTCGCCAGTCCCGGCATTTCTTAGCCGCAAGCAAATTTCGAATTGGGAGTGGAGTTGGATTTGGGACAGGTGTGCTGGGGGATGGGGATGAGGTCGCCTTGTAGGGAGGAGAGGAACCCATGCCACTGCCGTAACTGGGCGGCGGAACGACTATGGATGTTGAGGTCGGTGGCTATCACGTAGGAGGAGAAGCTACAGTCAATGTGGGAGAGGAAGTCTAAGGGAATAGGGACGTTAGGGCGGACATAGATGATGGCGCAGGTGACGGTAAGGCCGGGGAAGAAGAGACTAAGGATCAGGTGTTCGGTGGGGTTGGGAAGGAGAGGTTGGAGCCGAACTGGGATCTGGCGGTGGTGACCAATGGCAACTCCACCACACGCAATCGGGAGGGGATTATCGGAGCGGTGAAGTAGGTAGGGCGATGTATGGACTGTGTGGTGGGGTTGGAGGAAGGTTTCATTGAGGAGGAAGGCATCCACCTGGTGGGTGGCAAGGGTGTGCAGGAAGAGGTTCTTGTTCGCGGGAAGGGAGCGGATGTTGTTGAAAAGGATATGGTGCTGTCGCGCCATGACAGGGATTTAGACGAGGGTGTCAAGACAGGAGAAGATGAAATGGGCCTGGTTGTGAGAGTAGCTGGCATACATTTTGAGGTGGAAGACGGAATGGGCGGCGAGGGAGACCTGTTGGAGGATGTGAGGGTGCTGGAAAGGGTGGACGTTTTGCAGGACAATGGTGAGGAACCTGTTGATGTCCTCAGCGGTTAAGGGGGGGGGGGTGAAGGGAATTGCCAGGAGGGGAGGGGGCGTCTAGAGGACGGACAGGGACGGTGAGTTCAGGAGTGGTCGGAGGGGGTCAGGCTTTACACTTTTGGGAATAGGTGGGATGGGGGAGATTGCAGGTATTACAGGAGGGAGGGGATTGAAGTTTGGGGCACTGCCGGAGGAAGTGCGCATGCCTCCAATGCGGGCAGGTGGGGGCCTCACAGCACTCAGCTGTTGGGTGCGCATTATAGTGCAGACACCTCTGGCAGCGCAGGGATTGAGGAGGGGAATGGGAGGGGTCGACCTTATAGCGCTGGTTGAAGAGGAGGGCACCCTCCTTCAGGAGATGGTCAATGGAGGGGGTGTCCTCGGAGAAAACCCGCATAAGGCAGGTGGGGCCGGCGGACCGCCCACACCTCCAGCGAGGGATGCGCCTCGAGCTCCGACAACACCTCCTCCTCAGTGATCGTCAGATTAAGCCGAGTGGTCACAGCGGTGAGGGTCAGCGGGCGACGCGGGGGTTGGGGTTGGTGGGTAGGAGATGGAGAAAGAGCAGGGGTGAGGGAGGCATTGGGGCCAAACCAGGTGATGAGGAGGCGAGAGAGGATGTCAGTATGGAGGGTGGGGCTGGGGGAGGAGATGAGAACCGAATCCCATCTGGGAGTGAGGAGTGAGATGGGGGCACCAGGAAAGTGTTGGCGGAGGAGGAGGGAGAGATTCCAGGCCTCGAGAAGGGAAGGATCGGGATGGGAGAGGAGGTATTTGTATAAAGAGGGGGGAGGGGGAGGAGGAGGAGGAGGCGGAAGCGGAGGGAGCAAGGCCAGGTGGGGAGACATCCATGGCATCCTGGGGGGGGGGAGGAGGATGGGTCGGGGCCTTTTTGGGAGCGGAGGAGGTGGTGGTGCCACTAGGGCGTTTAACGGCGGCAGAAGGGTGGGTGGTGACATGACGGACGGGAGCTATAGGGAGGTGGTGGGAAGGGACAGGTCCCGGCGTGGACACAGCAGCCGGCGCTGGAGATGGTGACGGTGAAGGCGACGGCGACGGTGGTGCCGGCGGTGATGGCGAAGGCGATGGAGAGAGTTGGGCACGGGCAGTGGGAGCAGTGGCCCGACGGGCCATACCTTAGCTGGAGCTGCAGTGACAGGCTGGGGGAGTGGGGGGAAAGGATCAGAGGGAGAGGAGAGGGAGGAAGAAGCTAGAGAGGGGGCGACAAAGAGCGAGGGCGAAGGGAGAGTGAGGAGAGGAGGGATGGAAAGAGGGGGGGGGGTGACTGGGCACACCATGTAATGGTGGTGGTGGCGGCGGAGGGCGACGTGTACACAATGGCAGTGGTAGTAGTAGTGGCAGTGGTGGTGGGGGCTGACAAAAAAGCACAGGACGAAAAGGAGAGGAAAAAACTGGGGACAGACGAAGACGGACGAAGACCAGAGTCCCACGCTGCTGGCGCTGGCGACGGCTGGCAGGAACGCCGCAGCTGCTGCTGCTGCCGCGGACGGGGCCGGGGCTGCTGCTGCTGCTGCTGGAGGGAGGGCTGGTTGGCTGGCTGGACCGCTGCTGCTGGCCGGGACCGCTGCTGCTGCTGCTGCTCCTTCTCGGCTAGACCGCTGCTGCTCGGATGTTGTGGGGCACAGTGAAAGACATGGTCTACCCGAAGCATCCCGCCACGCTGGACGAGCTTGAATCGGCGATCTCTGTGGCATGTGAATCCATTTCGGTTGAGACACTACGAAATGTGATGGCGAATTTCATTCTTCGTTTGCGCCACCTCTGTAGCGCCAATGGTGAACATTTTGAAAACATTGTGATGTGATTGTTTGCAAAGATTGTTTTCATACGATTATTTCATTTATGTATGCTGATATGAGCTGTACAGCGTACAGCGCCATCTGTTAGCAGCTTTTGTAACTATTATTTCAAAGTGATGTATAAACTTCTTACAGCTTTCACAATAAACATACTGTTTACTGCATTCCTCTATCGATCTTTGTTTTCGAGATATTTAATTTTGAAATCAGGGAGTCCTTTTCTGGACACCCTGTACCTTCTCTTCGTTAATGTACATTCTACTCAAATAACTCTTCAACTGACGATGGTTGACGGAATGACGGGCGTGGGTTCTACTTATGTTTACATTTCTCCTCTGTCAACGTCAGCACGTGGATGTGTTCCATTACCCCGAGTATCTGCGCTAAGCGCTGGGAGCGTCAACGTCAATGTTGTGTTACGTAAATAATTACGTTGTGTTTCAGTGAAAGGTACACTGTAATACATTTTTGAATTGGTGTTTGGGAGAGGAAATGAAGTACCGAATAAAAAATACAGGGTGCCATTTAAAAAAGTCGTACCGCTGTTCATATCTTTGTAAAAAAAACAAAGGTACAACGAAGCTGACGGCTAAAGAACATTTGCTTGAAACATTTTGTAATTTGCATCTGGACAAACAGTTATTTAGGGTGGTCAGGATAAATGGGACACGCTGTGTATGAAGAAACTTGCTGAGAAATATTGCTTCAGTTGAACTGGACAATCAACACAGTATCAGTCACGCTAAGTACTGCAACTCTCTTCTTGCTGTCAGAGTGACGAAACGTTTTCAAACTTCCACGGACTCTATTCGTCTTTTAACTCTCATGTAAATAACCACGCTTTCGGTGATTTGTCAGTGATCCTAGGACACATCCACTGGGTGTTGTTACGCTTTAGGAAATAGGTCCAACTTATGGTTTAGGTATAATGTTTCTACATCATGACGAATGAAACTCTGAGAAACTTTAAAGTCTAAAGTTTTAACAGCCTCAAAGTTTTTGGTAATCACTTCACGTTTTACTGATCTGAGACGCTATAATTCTACTCTTCAGACATCGATAGAAGTCGATATAAGTTTTCGGTGTTAAGTGAAGCTTCGATGTCAGTGGAATGTGAGATGTGGAGAAAGCAGGAAGAACTTCGTCGCTTAGTTGTGGAGGGACTAAGAGAGGAGTGTTATCTATCTGCTACAAACGATGCCACTTTAGGCATGTAAGTGCGCTTACAATTAGGAGCTTAGTGTAAATTGAACATGGTAGTAACAAGATTATATGAAAGAATATCATAGAAGTTTGCATGTTCAGACACACTCGTTACGCTGTTTATTTTTCAGTTGACACACACAACACAACTTCTCCGCCCTATTATAGTGCTATAGCTGTTAGATCACCGAAGTTGGGAGCAGCTGGAAACAAAAGACAGACGACACAGTGTATCAACATGTCGTTAACAGTTGGGGACCTAAACCATATTTCAACGTGAGAGATTTCCACCTAGACTTTATACGCTGGAACTCGCTGTAGAAAAAAGTTTCGTAACTTTTTTCTGCTTAATTGCACAAATCATTGTCTGTTATGTTCAGGGACTTGGAGGAGTGAACCCCGCTCGCACTATGGCGGCTTCCGCGCAGAACATAAGTAATAGATCTGAAGACCATTGAAATTACTTTGTGATTTATTTCGTAAAAGGAGAAACATACCAAAGGAAGAACTGGGACAAGGGCAATCAATGTGAACATTATCGTTGTAATATGGAGTTATAACTTTGTCGGAGACCAAATGAAAATAGTAGCCACTCTGTAACTTCCTTTTGACTTCCATTTGAAACTCTCGAGGAATATCCATCATATCAGGGAAAACTCAAACAGTCCACTCACGCATGCGCGCTAGAATATCTTCAGTTGTACGTTCATTTCATTTCATTCTTCATAAAACTCCATTAGAAACACTACTTAATTAACGTAATTTGATTTGAATTTTTTTGTTGGCGTGTTAAGTGAATTTAAACAGTTGTCATCATTATTATTTATTTTATTTATTTACTAGTTCAGTACCTGGCATTGCCCAGGAATGTATTTATTCCAATTTAATTAGTCCATCTCCTCCTAACACTCTCTCTGGCCACTTGCTACTCCCTACTCTCTCTGCCCTTCTGCTCCTTCCCTCTCTGTCCGTCTCCTCCTCCCTCTCTTAGTATTCTCCCCTTGCACCTCTTATCCTCCTCACCCCCTCTATCTCGTCATCTCCCTTCTTTCTGTTCATCTCGTCCTCCCCCTTTCTCTGATCATCTCCTCCTCCTCCCCCTCTCTCAGTCCATCTCCTTCTGTCCACCTCCTCTTTCTGTCCATTTCCTCTTCCCCTGTGTCCATCCCCTCTTCCCCCTCTCTTAATCTCTCTCTCTCTTTCTTTCATTTGTCCATCTCCTCCTTTTCCCTTTCTGTGTCATTTTCCCCTCCCCTTTTTGTCCATCTTGTCTTGCCAACTCTGTGTCTCCCTCCTCCTTTACATCTTTCTCCTCCCTTCGCCCTGCACATTATCACCCCATAGTTCAAATGGCTATGGGACTTAACGTCTGAGGTCATCAGTCCCCTATAACTTAGAACTACTTAAACCTAACTAACCTAAGGACATCACACACATCCATGCCCGAGGCAGGATTCGAACCTGCGATCGTAGCGGTCGCACGGTTCCAGACATCAGCGCCTAGAACCGCTCGGCCACCCCGGCCGGCCACCCCATAGTATTTCTTTCCAGGTAGTAAGTAGTATGTGCATCAAATTCGATTGAAATGGATTCAGGAGTTTAGTAAAGAGTTTTTTATCCACTGCTATGCCCACATATGCACAAGTCACATACACTGATCAGCCATTACATTGTGACCGCCTACCTAATATCCGATATGTCCACCTTTGGCACAGATAATAGTGGTGTTACGTCGTGGTATGGAAACAGTGAGGCCTTGGTAGGTCGCTGGAGGGAGTTGGCGCCACATCTGTACACACAGGTCGCTTAATTCCCGTAATCTTTATGTCGCAAAATTATTGCACTGTATCATAAACATGCTCCTCAACGCACTGTCAAGTTAAAGAGAGCTCCCGCTCCGTGGCTCACCACTGCATTACGCCAGTTAATGAATAAACGTGATGGTGCACATAGGGCCTTCAAGCGTAACCCAACTCCCGAGGCGTACGAAGCTTATAGGAAACTCCGAAACAGAACCAAGCAAAGCGTGAGGAATGCCAAAATCAGACATGCCCGCTCTGTCGTATGCGGCATATCAAAACCTGCTGCACTGTGGAAAAAGCTGCGCAGTGTCGGTATAGGGAAGCGAAGATCTGACGCTGTTTATCAAGCGTCTGCAGAAGAATTAAACGATTTCTTCTCAACAGCTGTAAACTGCCACGCAGCGACAAATTACCAGCCCAAAGATATCAACCTCTCGAGAGACAAGTTTTTCCTAAAACATGTCACTACCGGCACAGTACACAAGGCAATTATGAGAATCTCTTCCGTGGCAGTAGGAAATGATGGAGTGAGCATTGGCTTGATTAAGAACGTCGCAGACACTATTATTCCAGTTATCACAGACATCTTCAACCTGTCTCTTGTCAGTAGTACATATCCTACTGAGTGGAAGCAAAGTTTAATTCAACCTATACCCAAGACTGACAACCCTAAGTCGCCAGGTGGCTACAGGCCGATCAGCATACTACCTGCAATATCTAAAGCCCTAGAATACATCGTCCATGAACAGCTTACGGATTACCTCAAAACTCATAACATCCATGACAAATATCAGTCAGGCTTTCGAAAGCACCATAGTACAGCAACTGCATTAATCAAAGTAACTGATGACATTAAACATTCTATGGACAGACGTGAAACTACCATCTTAACACTGCTTGACTTTAGCAAGGTTTTTGATACAGTTGACTTTGATATATTACTAATTAAAATGAAACAGCTGAATTTCTCAAACAGTGCAATACACTGGTTCGACAGCTACCTCAAAAACAGAAGTCAACAAGTCGTTTGTGGGTCGGAAAAGTCATCATGGAAAAACGTGCGCTCTGGAGTTCCCCAAGGCTGCGACCTTGGTCCATTACTCTTCTCACTGTACATTAATGATATTTCTTCAGTGATTCACTCCTGCAACTACCATCTATATGCCGACGACATCCAACTGTACATAAGTGGAAGCCCCAAGAACATTGCTGACGCAGTAGCGAGTATGAACGCAGATCTTTGCTCTGTTTATCGATGGGCACAGAACCTAGGTCTGAAACTAAACCCCAAGAAATCCCAGGTCATACTTATATCTCATCCAAAGTCAATCAGTCGGTACTTTCGCGAAACAGTCCCTCAAATACTCCTCAATGGTACCCAACTACCATACAAAAAAACAGTTAAAGACCTTGGAATAATCTTGGATGAACACCTAAACTGGGAAGAACAAACAATCACAGCTTGCCGGAAATCGCTCTCCTCCCTACATGCAATTCAAAAATTTAGAAAAATATTTCCAACCCACGTTAAACAAAAATTAGTCCAAACACTAGTCTTGCCAAATCTTTACTACTGTGATGTAGTTCAACACGGCACAAATAGTGAAAATTCGAGATGCCTCGAGCTAGTGATGAATGCTTGCGTTAGATACGTGTGCAATATACGGTTGTATGATCATATCAGTCCTTCATACTACCAGCTAGGTTGGATACGCCCACATAAGGCACGCGATCTCCACACAATGTGCTTACTTCATCGATTTCTTAGCCCCTGGTGCCCCCAGTACTTATCTTCTCACATTAAACACCTATCATCATTCCACAACCGCAATACTAGATCGGATACGTCTAGCGTCTTGACTGTACCTTTACATAACACAAAATATTTCTCTGTGTCATTCTCCATCTCAGCCATACGACTATGGAACGCGCTCCCCTGTGATCTGCGTCTTATCCAGAACCACTCAGCATTCAAGAGGGAACTCAAAACTTACATATTAGGGACGGTATAGCCACCATTGTTGTGCCCCTCTATCTCTTTCTTTCTCCTCTCCATCACAGCTTCGAGTTTTACCATTCTATTTCTCTTCCTCTAACCTTCTACTTCTTCTATATCTCTTTCGCCCCATTCTATCGTCTTATGTCTCTGCTCGATGAGAATAACTCACAAGCTGCAAGAACATAACGAGAAAATTCCCAGCTAGCAATAGGACTGACATTCATAAAAGAAAGCCGGCCGGAGTGGCCGAGCGGTTCTAGGCGCTACAGTCTGGAACCGCGCACTGCTACGGTCGCAGGTTCGAATCCTGCCTCGGGCATGGATGTGTGTGGTGTCCTTAGGTTAGTTAGGTTTAAGTAGTTCTAAGTTCTAGGGGACTGATGATCTCAGCAGTTAAGTCCCATAATGCTCAGAGCCATTTGAACCATAAAAGAAAAATATGTTTACTTTCATATACATAGTCATTACTATTATTATTATTATTATTCTTGATTGTTATACTTATTTTTTGATTGTTATAATTATCATTGTACTACTGTTATAATCTCTGTTTTTTTTCTTTAACATTAATACTGTATAACACGTTATATGTCCTTAATGTTCTGTAGAAACTGAAATTCGCTCAATCTGAGTATGCCTGGTTAGGTGTAAGAGAGGGCCTGAAGGCCCTAATCTTGCCAGGTAAAATAAATGCATAAATAAATAAATAAATTCAGGGGAGGAGGGTGATGAACCCTGACGCCACATTCAGTCACATCCCATATCTGTTTGATTGGGTTCAGATCTGAAGATTTGGAACTAGCAACTGTGTTCCTCAAATCACTCCATCAGACTCCTGCTCTTGTGACATGGCGCATTGTCTTGTTGAAAAATACCACTGTCGTCGAGAAACATGATCGTCATGAAGGTTTGTACATGGTCTGCAACCAGGGAATGATACTCCTTGGCGGTGACGATGGTGCCTTGCACAGCTGGATCCATGGATGGTCACGCGAATGGCCTCAAGAGCATAATGCAGCCGCCACCAGCTCGTCTCTGACCCGCTGCACAGATGCCAAGGAGCTGTTCCCCTGGAAGACGACGGATTCGCGCCCTCCCGTCACTATGAAGAAGGCATCAGGCTTCATCAAACCTCGCACCACTCTGCGACTGTGCCAATGTCCAGTGCGAATGGTCAAATGCCCATCTCAGTCGTAGTTGCCGATGTCATGGTGTTAACACTGGCACATGCATGGGTCGTCGGGTGTGGAGGCCCATCGTTAGGAGTGTTCGGTGCACTTTGTGTCCAGACATACTTGTACTCTGCTCAGCATTGAAGTCTAATGTTGGTTCCGCCACTGTTCGCTGCCTGCCCTGTTTTACCAGTCTACGATGTAAGACATCTGTAATGGCTGCCCAACCCTACACGTCTGGACGCGGTTTCACCTTGGTTTCGCCACGTATTGAAGACTCTCACCACAGTATTTCACGAATACCCGAAAAGTCGTGCCGCGCCTCCAGACCATCACAAGCTGCTCAGTCAGATCACGCGCCTTACCCATTCTACAAATGGACAGCACACTCACTGATACTGAATGCACCGTGCTTGTGTGTGATTAGCAGTCACTCCTCGCCAGGTGACGCTGCTCTCGCGTGGACGGCTTTAAATCGATAGTAGACCGGTGGTCGTAATGTTCTGGATGATCAGTGTATTTTTCATACATATTAAACATATTTCAGACATATTTGCAAACATATTTCATCTATACCTCTAGTGAATTTCGCCATGCAGTTTCGTTTTCATGCAGCTCAACGTTTATGACGCCACATCTCATGAACTACACTATGTGATCAAAAGTATCCGGACACCTGGCTGAAAATGACTTACAAGTTCTTGGCGCCCTCCATCGGTAATGCTAGAGTTCAATATGGTGTTGGCTCACTCTTAGCCTTGATGACAACTTCCACACTTGCAGATATATGTTCAATCAGGTGCTGGAAGGTTTCTTGGGAAATGGCAGCCCATTCTTCACGGAGTGCTGCACTGAGGATCGGTCGGTGAGGCCTGGCACGAAGTCGGCGTTCCAGAACATCCCACAGGTGTTCTATAGGATTCACGTCAGGACTCTGTGCCGGCCAGTCCGTTACAGAGATGTTGTTGTGTAAGCACTCCGTCATAGGCCGTGCATTATGAATAGGTTCTCGATCGTGTTGAAAGATACAATCGCCATCCCCGAATTGCTCGTCAACAATGGGAAGCAAGGAGGTGCCTAAAACACCAATGTAAGCCTTTGCTGTGATAGTGACACGCAAAAGGACAAGGAGTGCAAGCCCCCTCCATGAAAAACACGACCACACCATAATACCACCTCCCCCGAATTTTACTGTTGGGACTGCACCCTGCCCTCGGATCGCCACATTGTGTACCGTGATTCGTCACTCCACACAACGTTTTTCCACTGTTCAATCGTCCAATGTTTACACTCCTTACACCAAGCGAGGCATCGTTTGGCATTTACTGGCGTGATGTGTGGCTTATGAGCAGCCGCTCGACCGTGATATCCAAGTTTTCTCACCACCCGCCTAACTGTCATAGTACTTGCAATGGAGCTTGATGCAGTTTGGAATTCCAGTGTGATGGTCTGGATAGATGTCTGCCTACAATACATTACAACCCTCTTCAAATGTCGGCAGTCTCTGTCAGTCAACAGACGAGGTTGGCCTGTACGTTTTTGTGCTGTACGTGTCCCTCCACGTTTCCACTTCACTACCACATCGGTAACAGTGGACATAGGGATGTTTAAGAGTGTGGAAATCTCGCGTACAGACGTATGACACAGGTGACACCCAACCACCTGACCACGTTCGAAGTCCGCGAGTTCCGCTGAGCGCCCCATTCTGCTCGGTCGCGATGATCAATGGCTGCTGCGGTCGCTGATATGGAGTACGTGGCAGTAGGTGGCAGCACAATGCACCTAATATGAAAACCGTATGTTTTTAGGGGTGTCCGCATACTTTTGATCATATAGTGTATGTGTCGTAAATCATGTAATTTTATAGGTACATTCAGCAGCATATATGGATACTGCCTGTGAAAATTGTTGTGAATAGAGTTAGTAGCAAAGGAGCAGTAAATTTAAATGTCATGCATGATGCAGCACTTTTTTCATCCATTTCAGTGTTTATGAAGTCATATCTCGTGAAATACACTGAAGTGCCAAAGAAACTGGTATAGACATGTGTATTCAAATGTAGAGATATGAAAACCTGCAGAATACGGCGCTGCGCTCGGCAACGCCTATATAAAACAACCATAAGTGGCTGGCGCAGTTGTTAGATGGGTTACTGCCGCTACAATGGCAGGTTATCAAGATTTAAGTGAGTTTGAACGTGGTGTTATAGATGGCGCACGAGTGATGGTACACAGCATCTCCGAAGTAGGGATGAAGTGGGGATTTTCTTGGACGACTACTTGACGAGTGTACCGTGAATATCAGGAATCCGGTAAAACATCAAATCTCCGACATCGCTGCGGCCGGAAAAAGGTCCTGCAAAAACGGGATCAACGACAACTGGAGAGAATCGTTCAGCGTGACAGAAGCGCAACGCCTCCGCAACTTGCTGCAGATTTCAATGCTGGGCCATCAACAAGTGTCAGTATGCGAACCATTCAACGAAACATCGTTGATATGTGCTTTCGGAGCCGAAGGCGCACTCGTGTACCATTGCTGACTGCAAGACACCAAGCTTTACGCCTCTCCTGGGCTCGTCAACACGGACATTGGACTGTTGATAACTGGAAACATGTTGCTGGTCGGACGAGTCTCGTTTCAAATTCTATCGGGCGGATGTATCGATTGTATCGGGTATGAACACAGCCTCATGAATCCATGGACCCTGTATGTCAGCAGGGGACTGTTCAAGTTGCTGCAGACCCTGTAATGGTGTGACACGTACGTAAGCATCCTGTCTGATCGCCTGCATCCTTTCATGTCCATTGTGCATTCCAACTGACTTGGACAATTCCAGCAGGGCAATGCGACACCCCACACGTCCAGAATTGCTACAGAGTGGCTCAAGGAACACTCTTCTAAGTTTAAACACTTCCGCTGGCCATCAAACTCCCCAGACATGAACATTATTGAGCATATCTGGGATGCCCTGCAACGTGTTGTTCAGAAGAGCTCTCCACCCCCTCGTACTCTCACGGATTTATGGACAGCCCTGTAGGGTTCATGGTGTCAATTCCCTCCAGCATTGCTTCAGACATCAGTCGGGTCCATGCCACGTCGCATTGCGGCGCTTCTGCCCTACACGATATTTGGCAGATGCGCCAGTTTCTTTGGCTCTTCAGTGGATGTGTAGTACAATAATATAATTTTGAAGGTATATTCAGTGGTATATGTGAATACTGTCTGAAAAAGTGTTGCGAGTACAGTTAGCAGTAAAGAAGTAATAAATAAAAACTTCGTGCCTGCAGAGTCATACTGAGGTAATCCTGCTCCTTTGGAGAACTGCTAAGACTGCGTACGCACCCTCCCTCCCTCTCCATAAAAACAATCTTTCTGCAGTTTTTTCTATTTGCATTTAGGGAATTGGTAATCTGCAAGGTGGGTTGGATAAATATGAAGCTCTATTGGAAAATATTATTTAAATGAGCTATATGGATGGAACGATACTGACAGCCATATTCTAGGTACAACCACAAGGGATGACTGACTAAGAGGCCACACTAAGTCAAGGTCCCTGTAGAGAGGCAGCGGCCTTTCCAGCAGTTGCATGGCCAACAATCTGGGTAAGTCTGATGATGGAGGCCTTGTAACATCAGCCAGTATGGCCTTGCTGTGCTGGTGCTGTGAACGGTTGAAAGCAAGGGTTTACTACAGCTGTGACTTTTTTCTCCCAAGGGCATGCTGATGTAATGTATGGTTAAATGATGATGGAATCCTCTCAGGTAAAATATTGTCGCAGTAAAGTAGCCCTACATTCGGATCTGTGGACGGGCACCTCTCAGAAGCATGTCATCATCAGGAGTAAAGAAACTGGCATTTTATGAGTTGTAGCGTAATATGTTGGATCTCTTAATCTGGTAGGTAGGCCAGAGAATTTACAAAGGGAACTGGATAGTTTGAAGTTAGGTACAGCGGGAGTTAGAGAAACGCAGTGGCAGGTTCAAAAATGGCTCTGAGCACTATGGGACTTAACTTCTGAGGTCATCAGTCCCCTAGAACTTAGAACTACTTAAACCTAACTAACCTAAAGACATCACACACATCTATGCCCGAGGCAGGATTCGAACCTGCGACCGTAGCGGTCGCGCGGTTCCGCAGTAGCAGGAGCCATGTGGCTTGTGGATAGTTCAGTACAGGGTTATCAACAAAATATCAGTGATGGATAATGCAGGAGTAGGTCTAATAACGAATAAGAAAACAGAAATACCGGTAAGCTACTATGAACAGCATAATGAATGCATTATCGTAGCCAAGAGAGACTCAAATTCGATAGCCAACACAATAGTATAAGTGTATATGCCTACTAGCTCTGCCAGTCAAGAATTGTGATAGAATATATGATGAGTTAAAGGAAGTTGCTCAGATAGTTCTGACATGTTATTGGAATTCGGTAGTAGGAAAAGGAAGAGTTGGAAAAATATCAGGAGTAAATAGACTGTGGGAACGAAATGAATGAGGAAGCCACCAGGAAGAATTCTGCACATAGCATAATAGAATCAGCGCCAATACTTGGTTTAAGAATCAAGTAATAAGGTTGTGCATGTGGAAGACACCAAGTGGCGTTGGAAGGTTTTAAGGTGAGTATATAACGGTAAGGCATATTTCCGAACCGGATTTTAAACTGTTAGACATTTTGAGAGACAGATGTGGACTTCGACCATTACTTATTGGTTATGAGCCGTAGATTAAAAATAAAGAATGTAAGAAAAGGTAGGAAATTAAGAAGATATGAACAAGAGAATTTGAAACAACCAGATGTTACTGACAGTGTCAAAGGGAGCAACAGACAACGTTTAACTGAAACAGAGAAGAGGAATGCAATAGAAAATGAATGGGTAGCCTTGTGAGATGAAATAGTGAATTCGTCAAAGGACTACATAAGTAAAATATCACATATAGTATAAATCTTTGGATATTTCGGAAGATATTGAATCTTAAGGAGAAAATGTATAAACGCAACAAATGAGTCAGGGAAAAAAGAATACAGGTTTCTAATAAATGAGATCGACATAAAGTGCAAAAAGATTAAACTGGGAGCGGTAGGGGATCCATAAAAGGCTGAAGATGGCTGTAGACGAAAGACAGGCGCGGTCTATTGGAACGCTGAACAGATCTTTGGAGAAAGGAGAAGGAACTGTAGAAATACCAAGGACTTAGATAGCAAGAGAGTGCTACGCAACGAAGGTGAAGCTAAAGGAGGGGGAATATATACAAGGCCTCTACAAGGGGAATGAACTTGAAGATAATATTATAGGAATGAAAGAGAAAGTAGATGAAGATGAGATGGGGCATATGATAATGCGGGAAGAATTTGACAGAACACTAGACTAGACGACATCCCTCAGAATTATTAAGATTCTTAGGAGACCCAGCCACGAATAAATAATTATACCTGGTATGCAAGATATACACAACTGGCCATTAAAATTGCTACATCACGAAGATGATGTGCTACAGACAGGAAGAAGATGCTGTGATATGCAAATGATTAACTTTTCAGAGCATTCACACAAGGTTGGCGCCGGTGGCGACACCGTCAACGTGCTGACATGAGGAAAGTTTCCAACCGATTTCTCATACACAAGCAGCAGTTGACCGGCGTTGCCTGGTGAAACGTTGTTGTGATGCCTCGTGTAAGGAGGAGAAACGCGTACCATCACGTTTCCGACTTTGGTAAAGGTCGGATTGTAGCCTATCGCGATTGCAGTTTATCGTATCGCGACATTGCTGCTCGCGTTGGTCGAGAACCGATGACTGTTACCAGAATATGGAATCGATGGGTTCAGGAGGGTAATACGGAACGCCGTTCTGGATCCCAACGGCCTCGTATCACTGGCAGTCGAGATGATAGGCATCTTATCCGCATGGCTGTAACGGATCGTGCAGCCACGTCTCGATCCCTGAGTCAACAGATGGGGACGTTTGCAAGACAACAACCATCTGCACGAACAGTTCGACGACGTTTGCAGCAGCATGGACTATCAGCTCGGATACCATGGCAGCGGTTACCCTCGACGCTGCATCACAGACAGGAGCGTCTGCGATGGTGTACTCAACGACGAACCTGGGTGTACGAGTGGCAAAACGTCATTTTTACGGATGAATCCAGGTTCTCTGTACAGCATCATCATGGTCGCATCGGTGTTTGGCGACATCGCGGTGAACACACATTGGAAGCGTGTATTCGTCATTGACGTACTGATGTATCACCCGGCGTGATGGTATGGGGTGCCATTGGTTACACGTCTCGGTCACCTCTTGTTCACATTGACGGCACTTTGAACAATGGACATTACATTTCAGATGTGTTACGACCCGTGTCTCTACCCTTCATTTGATCCCTGCGAAATCCTACATTTCAGCAGGATAATGCACGACCGCATGTTGCAGGTCCTGTACGGGCCTTTCTGGATACAGAAAATGTTCGGCTGCTGCCCTGGCCAGCACATTCTCCAGATCTCTCACCAATTCAAAACGTCTAGCCAATGGTGGCTGAGCAACTGGCTCGTCACAATACGCCAGTCACTACTCTTGATGAACTGTGGTATCGTGTTGAAGCTGCATGGGCAGCTGTATCTGTACACGCCATCCAAGCTCTGTTTGACTCAATGCCCAGGCGTATCAAGGCCGTTACTACGGCCAGAGGTGGTTGTTCTGGGTACTGATTTCTAAGGATCTATGCACCCAAAACTGCGTGAAAATGTAATCACATGTCAGTTCTAGTATAATATATTTGTCCAATGAATACCCGTTTATCATCTGCAATTCTTCTTGGTGTAGCAACTTTAGTGGCCAGTAGTGTATGACACCGGCGATATGCACTCAGACCAGGAAGAATGCAATTATCCTAATTCCAAAGAATGCAGGTGCTGACAGGTGCTAAGTACTACCAAACTATCAGTCATGGTCTCAAAATATTGACAAGAATTATTTGCGGGAAAACGAAAAAAACTGGTAGAGGCTGATCTTAGGGAAGAAAAGTTTGGATTCTGGAGAAATGTGAAACGCGCGAGGCAATACTGACCGTACGAAATATTCGAGAAGATGGTGGGAGAACGGAAAACCTATGTTTGTAGCATTTGTAGATTTAGAGACAGCTTCTGACACCGAGCGAGGTGGCGCAGTGGCTAGACACTGGACTCGCATTCGGGAGGACGACGGTTCAATCCCGCGTCCGGCCATCCTGATTTAGGTTTTCCGTGATTTCCCTAAATCGCTCCACGCAAATGCCGGGATGGTTCCTTTCAAAGGGCACGGCAGACTTCCTTCCCCGTCCTTCCCTAATCCGATGAGACCGATGACCTCGCTGTCTGGTCTCCTTTCCCGAAACAACCAAAAAACAGCTTCTGACAACGTGTGCTGGACCACATTCTTTCAAATTTTAAAGGTAGTGGAAATAAAATATTGGGACCGAAACTTTATTTCCAAGTTACACAGAAACCAGACTAAAATTATAACACCTGAAGGAAATAAAGGGAGCAGTACAAGTAGTCGAAAAGGGGTGAAAGAGGGGTGTAGCCTATCCCTGAAGCTACTCACTCTGAACATTGAGCGTGCTGTGAAGGAAATCAAAGGTAAATTTTGAAAAGGAATTAAAGTTCAGGAAGAAGACATAACAACTCTGCGGTTTGCTGATGGCATTGTAATTCTGTCAGAGACGGCTAAGGACTCGAAAAAGTAGTTGAATGGATTGCATAGAATCTCCAAAGATGTTTGAGATGGTCGTCAGTAAAAATAAAAGAAGAGTAATGGAGTGCAGCCAAAATAAATCAGGCGATGCTAAGGGAATTAGGTTAGGATATGAGACAGCGTAGGCAGTAGATTAGTTTGTTATCTGAGCGGCAAAATTCCTGAAAAAGAGTAGTTTGTTAACATCTGATATAAATTTAAATGTTGGGAAGTCTTTTCTGAAGATATTTGTCTAGAGTGTAGCTATGTATGGATGTGAAACGTGGAAGATAAGCAGTTCAAGCAAGAAGAGCGTAGAGGCTATTGCAATGTTGTGCTGTAGATTTGATGGGTACATGTAATAATAAATCAATCAAAATGAGGAAAAATAAATTTAGGCACAATTAGACTAAGGGAAGGGGTTGGTTGGTAGGATGCATCCTGAGGCATCAAGGGATTGTCACTTTGGTAATGGGAGTAAGTGTGTCGGGATAAAAATTGTAGAGGTAGACAAAGAGATGAATACCGTAAGCAGATGCAAGTTGCAGCAGTTATTCGGAGATCAAGAGGCTTGCACAGGATAGAGTAACGTGGAGGGCTGCACCCAAGTGTGCCCACACGATAGTTTGTAGGGGGGAAGATGGCTAGACGTGGGGGTATAGTGTATTTTATGGCCATGGCAGACGAACGGCGACTTGTATGTAGCCACAGAAAAATTACAGTTCTGACCCTGTAAAAACCTGCGACTTTTAAATCATTTTCTTGAAAGAACTACATCGGGCTACACCATATTGTTTCCTTATCCCCAGGGTGTCCTTGGCTCCATCAAACCAGTGTTCGGACCAAAGATTACATCAACAACAACACATGAAAAATATTGCAGACAACTAATCAAATGGGTCACAGTAGTAAATAAATTACAAACTTTATAATCTCCCTAAAAATATTGAAAGTGATACGAAATCTGTCTCTTATTTCTTATGTCAGCTACTGCACACTTATTTTAGTATCATGTATAATAATTAGGAGATTTTATTTGCTATTGTTCCTCACAAATTATTAATAGTGGATAAATTTTTAATTGGAAAAGAGAAACAGGGCTATAAATACGTGTTGAGAAAACATTCATTTACAAAAATTACGTTTACACTACAATTTTAGTTTATATTTCCTTGCTTTGAGCGAAGCAAACTTATTGGTTATGTCACTGAAATCAAATCTAGCAGCTGTGCCGTATTTTATCAACTAGATAGCTGAATCTGACAGTCTGTTTCAAATATACTCGACCTTGAGTGGCTTTAATTTGCTGAATCTGCGCGGACAAGATTCTGCAGTCACAGCCTCAATGCTATTTCCATGTTCGGATAAGTATCTCGTAACACATACTTCGGAAAAACAACTTTGAGATATCCAAATCGAACCTGCGTCAGTGCTATTAGCTCTTTCCGATGAATTTGTGAGCTGCTGTTTCGGTAACTAGCTCAACTGTATCGATAGTTCTGCTATATTTGACTCCAATACCTGCTGCATGTTTTTCAAAATAAAATACAGACCTCTCAGGAAATTAGTATGTTATATGAGAGATCTGTTTCCCATTTCACTTATTATTCTATTAATAACCCTTCAGTGTTAAATGGAGATATTGAAAAAAAATCCGATTGAACCCCAAATAATTTGAAGCACTCTACCTTAAATTGTTTCACTCTGACCCTCAGTTGGCATAAATCGACAAAATCATAAGCCTTCGGTTAAACAGCATATTTGCTTCAGCATACGCTCGCCAGCCTTTGAGATCCTACAGTACCGTAGTGAAGTTGCAGTAAATTCTCAATTGTTGAACATGAGCTAGCTGTTTAGGTTCAAAATGGTTCAAATGGCTCTGAGCACTATGGGACTTAACTGCTGTGGTCATCAGTCCCCTAGAACTTAGAACTACTTAAACCTAACTAACCTAAGGACATCACACACATCCATGCTCGAGGCAGGATTCGAACCTGCGACCGTAGCGGTCGCGCCGTTCCAGACTGTAGCGCCTAGAACCGATCGGCCAACCGTTTAGGCGGCGGTTGTATAAACCTAGTGCCGTGCGACGCCTGTTCTGTAGTAGTCGGTTTCTTATGATGTTACTTGGGCGAAATGACACTGTGACAACAGAGTGTGTATAGGACTGAGGGAAAGACTGCTTCTTGCAGGCAGGGCAGGCGAACTCTCGTACAATTCTATGTTTATTCTTAAGCCTTCCTCACAAGCGTGTTCTAACCAAATTGCGTGCCTACGGAGTATCGCCTCAGTTGTGCGACTGGATTCGTGATTTCCTGTCAGAAAGGTCACAGTTCGTAGTAATAGACGGAAAGTCATCGAGTAAAACGGAAGTAATATCCGGCGTTCCTCAATGAAGTGTTATAGGCCCTCTATTGTTTCTTATCTACATTAACGGCTTAGGAGACAATCTGAGTAGCCGTTTTAGATTGTTTGCAGATGATACTGCCATTTACCGTCTTGTAAAGTCATCAGATGAACAAAACGACTTACAAAATGACTTAGATAAGATATTTCTGTGGTGTAAAAAATTACAATTGACCCTGAATAAGGTCCAAATGGTTCAAATGGCTCTGAGCACTATGGGACTTAACTGCTGAGGTCATCAGTCCCCTAGAACTTAGAACTACTTAAACCTAACTAACCTAAGGACATCACACACATCCATACCCGAGGCAGGATTCGAAGCTGCGACCGTAACGGTCGCGCGGTTCCAGACTGAAGCGCCTAGAACCGCTCGGCCACACCGGCCGGCCCTGAATAAGGAAAAGTGTGAAGTTATTCACATGAATACTAAAAGAAATCAGCTAAATTTTGATTACGAGATAAATCACACAAATCTGAAGGCTGTAAATTCAACTAAATACTTAGGGATTACAATTACAAATAACCTAAATTGGAACGATCACATAGATAATATTGTGGGTAGAGCAAACCAAAGAGTGCGATTCATTGGCAGAACACTTAGAAGGTGCAACAGGTCTACTAAAGAGACTCCTTACACCACGCTTGTCCGCCCTGTTCTGGAGTATTGCTTTGCGGTGTGGGATCCGCATCAGGTGGGATTGACTGATGACATCGAGAAAGTACAAAGGAGGGCAGCTCGTTTTGTACTATCGCGAAAGAGGGGAGATAGTGTTACAGACATGATACGTGAATTGGAGTGGCAATCATTAAAACAAAGGCGTTTTTCGTTGCGACAGGATCTTCTCATGAAATTTCAATCACCAGTTTTCTCCTCCGATTGCGAAAACATTCTGTTGGCACCCACCTACATAGGGAGAAATGGTCATCACGATAAAATAAGAGAAATCAGGGCTCGCACAGAAAAATTTAATTGCTCGTTTTTCCCGCGTGTCGTTCGAGAGTGGAACGGTAGAGAGACAACTTGAAGGTGGTTCATTGAACCCTCTGCCAGACACATTATTGTGAGTAGCAGAGTAATCACGTAGATGTAGATTTTTTGGGTCAGTTTTTGCACCCCCTTTGATAGGCAGATGTTTCTTACTCCGACAGCGATTTTTTCCAGACCGTAAATGATATGTGTACCAAGTCTGGTTGAAATATGTCTAGTGATTTAGGAGGAGATGTGGAACATACACTACCATGAAAAAAAAAAAATTAGTACACTCTTTTAGAGGTTTCAAATTCACTCAAGATTTATTGTTGCAACATATCAATGGAGTACATAAAATGATTACATTTACAAATGAACAGCACAAGCGGTTCTGAGGTACCAGGTAGTGCCTCATGAGGGAACACCCACATTACGTGGCATAGCCTCCTCGGGCGGCAATGCAGGTGCTGACTCCGGCATCCATTTGATCGCACAGATGGCGAAAACTGTCGTGGGATACGTTATGGCACGCCTGCTCGACTTGTTCAAGTTGTTCTGTAAGAGTTGTTGGTTGACATGTTGCACAAGTCACTTCCCGTCCCATCATATCCCACACATACTCCTTTGGAGATAATCCGGAGATTGTACTTGTCAGGGAAGTTTGCTGCTCGTCTTGTCGAGCATGTTGCGAGCATTATCCTGTCGGAACAATGCATCACCTTCCTGTTCCAAGAACGGCAAAAGAACGGATCTAACAACATCCAGCACGTACTGAATGCTGGTCCAACATAAAAGTGAATGAGAGTTGTAACTTATCACAACCCAGGCCATAAAGCCTGGAGTGGAGCCTGTGTGTATTGGACTACACTGTAAGAAACAGCATTCACCAGGTCTACGTCATACACGCAACCAATCATCACTTGCATGCAGACAGAATCTGCTTTCATTGCTGAAGACCACAGCACACCATTCCATCTTCCAGGCGATCCGCTGATGACACCAATCGAGCTGTGCACTTTGATGCTGTGGTGTGAGTGGAAGACAGGTTAGAGGTGTGCATGTCCATAGTCCCACTGCTAACAACCAGTTCACAACAGCTCATGTTGACACTGTGCTCACAAGCACTCTTATCTATGCTGTGGCAGCTGCATGAACTGCCAATGCTTCCCTTAAAATACAGCAATCCTATGCTGTGTGGGTGTCCAGAATCCCATCTATCAATGTGAGAATATTCACATGACCACTGATACCAGCATCATTGCACAACTGATGCAGCACATCCAACTTATGTGGCAGTTCTCTGAAAGGACCATCCAGCTACTCACAAGGCCACAGTATTACCCCTTTCAAACTCACCCCATTGGCTATAGGAAGCACGTGAGTGTCTCCATGGTGTGGTTGCCATCTTGCTTCACACATCTGCACAGCAATGAGCTTTCTGCCTGTGAGCATTCCATATTAAAGGCTAGACTCAGCTGGCACTCTGGTAGCTATGTGACTACGCTGTCTGTTGGTGGACAATGTTGAAACAATTATGAGTACATCTACTATCCCCCAGGTGCCATACGTCATCATTCGATTAAAACTGGCATTGTATTTCCAGGTGTCCTAGTTTTTTCTGGCAGTGTACATACATATATACGTACATTTTTATAGTCTGTATGAATTCATTTGTTCAATGGCAAATTGAGATATATAAGTCCCAAATAAAAAAATTGCAAATCACATATTTTACAAAATAAAAATCAGAAAATATCACAAATTGCACAAAAAAATTAATACGGATCACAAATTCTACATTCGTATATCTATATCAGTACTGATATTAAATATCCATGTAACAGCTTCAACTGTATCCTCCAGGACATTAACTCATTTTACAAGAATATCTTCTCCTGGAGCAGTGTTGGATAATGTGCTACACAATATACACCATTTGCCTAGAGTAACCTTATTTATGATGTGGTTGGTACACTTCCTGTTTAGGTAGCACCAAATCTTTCTGGGTAGTTTGGACCCTGGCGTTTTTATGGTGGAGTATTTGAAGTTATTATGATGGAAACCTTTGATAGACTTACATCTTTCTTTCTGTACTTCCTCCAGGAAAAAGAGTGGTCATTGCATCAGTACATCACCTTTCCACGCAGGTCCATGGAACCTCAGGCAGGAGTGTGAAGTCCAGTCCAATAGTGTGGATTGTAAGCACTCTTGGGAGTATGGCAGCATTATCTAATTATGGTATTTTCTCATCTTGTATCTAGCGGAGTAATGTCTGCAAGAACATGGAGCCAAGGTGTCAACATGTGTTTTTATATTCCTGTTATAATGTGCACTGACTGATTTAAATGTGCATCTGTTTTGTTGGTGTGCCTGCTACTGCACCATACTGGTGCACAATACTCTGCAGTTGGTTACAATAGGGATTATATTGCAGTGCCTGAGATATAGGATATGATCAAGAGGGATGCCAAGATGTTTTGGTTAAATAATCTGGTTTATTTGTTTGTTGCAAAATCAAACATTCAGTTTCTTGTCCACTACTTGGTTACTGAAGCGGCATGCACAACTTTCTGTTTCAGTCACCACTTCTAATTATATTCATTCAGCTCTTCCAAATTTGTTGTCAGAATGTATTCACCTCCATCTAGATGTTTTTTTGATTGGATATTGCCATGTCATCATAGTAGCAGAATTTCTGTGATGTTGTTACTGGTATGTCTGAAGTATAAAGTTAAATTGATATGTCTGTGTAAGCAGAAGAAACTAACGATCAAAGTCCGAAAACAATTTATTGGACTGTTCAATTAACCAAAACAAATTCTCCAATTATAACACCAACACAAAACAGTGATCCGTCTTTGAGTCACAACTACATACAAGAATAATATAGAAAACAACTGAAATAATTTCCTACTAGTCTCCGCCAGAGACTTCTCCGATATACCAAGCCTAATCCAGAGATCAGCGAGAAGATCCAAGCCGGGCTGCTATCCATGTCTGCTGGCGGTCTATGAACTGCCGATGTGCGGCTGAGTGCTGGCCTTTATAGCGCTTCGGCAGATGAGTGCCTTGGAACTATTTTCCATCATGTGGTTTGACGTGTGAAAATAGTTCTGGGATCTGCAGCAACCTCTTCCTTATGTTTATGTGGGCCGGTAGTGGCCCCTGGTGCCTGCTGGTGTCTTTGCTGTGTTGTTGTTG
Source organism: Schistocerca piceifrons (assembly GCF_021461385.2). Classification (NCBI taxonomy): domain Eukaryota; kingdom Metazoa; phylum Arthropoda; class Insecta; order Orthoptera; family Acrididae; genus Schistocerca; species Schistocerca piceifrons. Next base: position 823,689,429 of record NC_060149.1, on the reverse strand, counting down.
TTGTTGTTGTTGTTGTTGTGGCCGTTCATCAATATTGCCTATCGGATGTGTAGTGCTTCGGTGTGCCTATGAAGCGGGTAACCCGCGGATGCAGGCTGTCAGTTTGGTTGCTGATACTCTAGGCACCATGATGTCTGGTGGAGAAGGCCACAGCATAAATAGAAGAGAAGCAAATCCTAAGGATTATGATAGCCCTTTTATAGGGAATGATTCACTAATCTTTTTATGCCATGGTGACTCTAGATGTATCAATTTCTTATGTTCTTCATAGTGCTGATAAATTTTGATCAGGGAATAATTTTCTTTAGCTTCATCACAAATAGTCCATCAAGCCACAATGTGTCTTAAACAGCAGTCCGGTCTATGAATACAGCTGTTGTTTTAGATATTTCTGGACTCCTGATTTAGTGTGTGATGCCAAAGGATGGACCTGTTCACTGCAACTGCAGTTAGCTCTAAAGCCAGCCTTTTTGAGAGGAATAACACTGTCAACTTTTCTTATGTATCCCATTATATATAAGCCTCTGAACAAAAAACATATACTTAAGTGTGCTACGGGGCAATAACTTACTGGATTTTCCTGGATTTAGTATGGAAATAGTTTGAGCTATTTTAAACTGTCCCAATCTCAGAATTTCAGTGTAGAAATGTTTAATTTAGCCCAAGCAGAGTTTCCCAGATGTTTTGGAAATTCAGGAAATGCATGGTTCCATCTATCTGCCTCCTTCATCTTCAGTGAATTAGGGTGCAGATGAAATAGTTTTCAGACTTTTTGTATCAGCTAGAACTTTGTCTGAAAGTGTTTAATCAGGTCTGCTATTTCTGATGGGAATATTTTTCATCGGCTGTTTAGCATGAGAGCTGAAGCTCCAAGGCATCTCAACAGTGGACCATCCTTTACTGCTCAAATAAGTGAAATACACTCCTGGAAATGGAAAAAAGAACACATTGACACCGGTGTGTCAGACCCACCATATTTGCTCCGGACACTGCGAGAGGGCTGTACAAGCAATGATCACACGCACGGCACAGCGGACACACCAGGAACCGCGGTGTTGGCCGTCGAATGGCGCTAGCTGCGCAGCATTTGTGCACCGCCGCCGTCAGTGTCAGCCAGTTTGCCGTGGCATACGGAGCTCCATCGCAGTCTTTAACACTGGTAGCATGCCGCGACAGCGTGGACGTGAACCGTATGTGCAGTTGACGGACTTTGAGCGAGGGCGTATAGTGGGCATCCGGGAGGCCGCGTGGACGTACCGCCGAATTGCTCAACACGTGGGGCGTGAGGTCTCCACAGTACATCGATGTTGTCGCCAGTGGTCGGCGAAATGTGCACGTGCCCGTCGACCTGGGACCGGACCGCAGCGATGCACGGATGCACGCCAAGACCGTAGGATCCTACGCAGTGCCGTAGGGGACCGCACCGCCACTTCCCAGCAAATTAGGGACACTGTTGCTCCTGGGGTATCGGCGAGGACCATTCGCAACCGTCTCCATGAAGCTGGGCTACGGTCCCGCACACCGTTAGGCCGTCTTCCGCTCACGCCCCAACATCGTGCAGCCCGCCTCCAGTGGTGTCGCGACAGGCGTGAATGGAGGGACGAATGGAGACGTGTCGTCTTCAGCGATGAGAGTCGCTTCTGCCTTGGTGCCAATGATGGTCGTATGCGTGTTTGGCGCCGTGCAGGTGAGCGCCACAATCAGGACTGCATACGACCGAGGCACACAGGGCCTACACCCGGAATCATGGTGTGGGGAGCGATCTCCTACACTGGCCGTACACCACTGGTGATTGTCGAGGGGACACTGAATAGTGCACGGTACATCCAAACCGTCATCGAACCCATCGTTCTACCATTCCTAGACCGGCAAGGGAACTTGCTGTTCCAACAGGACAATGCACGTCCGCATGTATCCCGTGCCACCCAACGTGCTCTAGAAGGTGTAAGTCAACTACCCTGGCCAGCAAGATCTTCGGATCTGTCCCCCATTGAGCATGTTTGGGACTGGATGAAGCGTCGTCTCACTCGGTCTGCACGTCCAGCACGAACGCTGGTCCAACTGAGGCGCCAGGTGGAAATGGCATGGCAAGCCGTTCCACAGGACTACATCCAGCATCTCTACGATCGTCTCCATGGGAGAATAGCAGCCTGCATTGCTGCGAAAGGTGGATATACACTGTACTAGTGCCGACATTGTGCATGCTCTGTTGCCTGTGTCTATGTGCCTGTGGTTCTGTCAGTATGATCATGTGATTTATCTGACCCCAGGAATGTGTCAATAAAGTTTCCCCTTCCTGGGACAATGAATTCACGGTGTTCTTATTTCAATTTCCAGGAGTGTATAACTGCTCAATATTGTTTTCTCATCTTTCCCTCTCCCTGCATTGGCTGATTGTAGCTTTTGGTAGCCTAGTTGGTGATTTACCATTGCTGCCACTGTTGACAAACAGAAATATGTTTTTCTCCTTTACATTGTACAGTCTCATATCTGATGTGTTTCTAGTGACTCAGATAAGCAACTTTTTCACATTACTATCAGCACTATCACGTATCACAGACCCATCCAGGTAGCTGTGTGTGTTAACATGATTGTTTTGAGGACAGGAAGGTAAGCCAGTCCCAGATGAAATAGTCCTGGTGAATTAATGATGAGGGGTCTGTGTGCTGGTGAGCCTGGATGTGGTTTTTAGGTGGTTTTCCATATCCCACAACAGTAGGCGACTAGTGGGTCAGTTCCCATGTTCCACCTCATGAACTTTTATTACACTTCCTTACACACACATGCAGAATTCACTCTATGTGCAGACAGACTGGATACACTCTTCTGCCCTTATCAGTGAGTTCTGTGTCACATAATGTGACAAGTTGCTTCATGACTCAGATTCCATTTGATAATTCAGTCTGATCAAGGGGACAAGGTAAGATTATAGCAGCTTCATTACATATTTATCCAGATAAATTCTATGTTTTTAAGCAAAATTTTGGCAAGTTAAAAGGTTTGTAATATTCACCTGTTACTGCATGATTCATTTCATATTCTCAAATTCACACCATGTGTCACAGTTCAGTTATTTGTTTCAAAATGTGTACTCTTCCAGGAATTGTGAAAAACGAAAAAAATTAGAATGTAAAATTTTAAGAGAATATTTTATATTTTGTGTCGTGATGTTTGGTTGATCAGTCAGTTTTTTAATGAATGAATTGTTCCTTCTTTGATGATAATAGTCAGTTAGTCTAATGATGGCCATATAAGATGAAAACTGGCTATCAAAATAAATTAGCACTGTTGAACATACACAATATCAGGCTTTTTATTTATAATTATGACATTGTTCTACCAAGAAGTGACAGAAAAATCAATTAACATGCAAAGAATATTAACGTAAAACAGTAACATCTTTTTACCAATTTAAAAATAAATCTCCAGGTTTTTCTTTCAAATGAAGTGTCTACCATGATGACATGGAGTGTCATGTTTCTAAAATTATAACCCACTGTTTCAACTTAAGAACTCTAAAATTGGGAAGTCGTACAGAAAAATTATACTTTCTCAGAAGCCCTACTAGATCTCTTTATGATGAAAAACCACATTCTAAGGATAAATCTTTTTCTATTCAGCTTGTCATTCAATGTTGGACTCAACTTTTTTGTAAATCTATCCAGTTTGGGTTCCCTTTTTATGTGGCTGTTGGAACTTGTCAGTGACTCATGCAGCACAGTGGGAGTCAACGGTTTTGGACATTTTTAGTTTTATTTTGTGGTGACAGTACTTCAGCCCCACAAACTGTTTGTGAAGTGAAAGTAAACTAAATGCAAACCGACATATCTCGGTACGTTTAACACAACAGAGGTTCAGTGGGTGCTCCAGAGGTTATGAGTCTTGGAGTGCTGATCACATCTTAGGCTGAGGCCATAGATTCAATTAATCTATATTCTGCCAACGCTGGTGGAGCCTCACTGGTGTCATCATCACTCAGTTTGTGGCTCAGAGTTGTGTATAGTCCACATAGTGCTTTGTTATATACAAGGCCATTATTCCTTTAAGTACCAGAATAGTTGTTCCTGTCATTTGCTAAATCACTGGTACTGGTACTCAAGAAGTTGGCATCAGAGAGTGCAAAATAATTTGCCATTTCTTTCCTGTTAGTATTTGACATCATATTATTAGAAAATCATTTTGATGTAGCACTAAATTATTTGAATTAGGATGGGGTAGGATCCTAACACTGGGTTTATGGAAGAAACTAGTATACATATATCTGAAATGGTTGAAGTAAATTTTGAAAACTTAATTCAGGATGAATGGGCTTTGAGTTGAATGTGAACATGAGTATGATGTCTTAATTTCTGCGAAAATGTTGTTCTATCCTACCAATCTCACTCCATAAACTCTTGATTGACATAAGTTGAAATGAATACATGTAATTTCATTCTGCAAAATATCATTAAGTGTCTCAAACATAAATGGTAGAACATAAGAGTATAAAATTTTCATCTTATTTTAATGAGTACACATTGAGCACTTCACCACACTTGTTCAAGAAATATGGCCACCCTGCAGAATTTTGTCACATGTAGTGCACATAGCCATGCAATAAATACTGATGCTGATTCCTCTAACACAAAAAGTAAGTATGACCACCTAGTGATCTAGAATGAAAAACAGTCCGTTAGAAAATACAATGTTATTTCATTTCTGTATACATTCTTGATGTTCAATGGACAATGGAAATGTGTTGCACAATGTTTTGGTATAAAGCAGATTGAGCACAAATCTTTATGCACTAATTCATTTTTCATTGGATGTTTCTCTAGAATAACTGTAAAATTCAAGATTTCATATCAAATTTCAATAGGGTCAGAGGATACTGTTGGTAATTCAGTGTTTGGCTACAACTCACATGTATGTGTATTTGTGGCATAGGGGATTTGGGGGATAAGATGTCTGAATAAGATGATTGCCCTGCCACATTATAATGCTGGGTACTGGTAGCAGGTGGGCCAATGTGCATACTTATTTCCTGAGTTGTTGATTCCATTTGGATTACACTGTCAACTTTGATCTTGCCTCTTATCAGGTATGTTCTCTCCATTGTTCTGGTAACTAACAGACTTCATGGGTATCTACTTCACATGTACCTTTATGTGTTTTGATGCATGCTCAAAACACCTAAAAACACAACTCTGAAAAATCTGAATGTTATTTCTGTATTTTTAAATGCCAGTTTCTCCAGTGCAGTATAACAGCCTTTTTGTGCTCTACTGGGGCACAACATTTGTAGCCCCTGTGTCTTCTGTGCATAGATTGGTTCAAATTTATTGGCAACATCTTTATTTTCACTCATCATGCACATTAGATGTTAAACTTCCTCAAGTAGTTTAATTAATTTTTTTAAACTATACTCACATGGCCTCTCTCTATTCTCTGTTTTCCCTTCTTTAAATTGACATTTCCATCCAATGAGACTTGTTTCACAGTCCTGCTCTTGTTGAACTAGTGAAAATTAGCAGTTGTACAAAGAGTGTCTGTATTAACTAATGCGCATTACTGAAATTGCTATTGTTGTATTAGGGGGTTAAGAAGCCATCTTACATCCATGGGAAGCTACAGATGGATACAGAGATGACACCATTGACACTGTCAATGTGTAAAGGGGTATTAAGAAGTTTCTGGTGGAGCAGCAACACTGTGCTGTACTACGGATTCCTTCCCAGAGGTGTAACCACCACTCTGACATTTGTTGCCAATAAATGAGATATCTTGACCAAGAAGACTGCGTGAAGTGATGCTACTCCACAATAATGCCCACCTGCAATCTTCTAGACTGACAAAAAACACTATACAGAAGTTGGATTGTGAAGTCATTTTACATCCACTTTATTCACCTGATCTTGCACATTCAGTCATCATCTTTTCCACTCTCTGTCAGGTAACTGTCAAGAAACTTCCTTCCTGGATAAAAATGTGCTCCAAATGTGGCTTGATGAGTTTTTTTGCCTCAAAACTAATGATTTCTACAGTCATGGAATCGAAAGTTACCCCAGCATTGGCAGACAGTTGTAAATAGTCAAGAAGAATCTATTACTGATGACTAAAGTCTTTCTTATGTGTATCTGTTCTATTTATTAAACTTATGGGAAAATGTTATGAATTTATGCACCAGCCTAATACACAAATATGATGTTGTGGTCTTGAGTCTGAAGACTGGTCTGATGCTGCTCTCCATGTTACTCTATTCTGTGCAATACTCTGCCGCGCAGGATTAGCCAAGCGGTCTAAGGCACTGCAGTCATGGACTGTGTGGCTGGTCCTGGCAGAGGTTCGAGTCCACCCTCGGGCATGGGTGTGTGTGTGTTTGTCCTTAGGATAATTTAGGTTAAGTAGTGTGTAAGCTTAGGGACTGATGACCTTAGCAGTTAAATCCCATAAGATTTCACACACATTTAAACATTTTTTGTGCAATACTCTTCATCTCTGAATAACTACTGCAGCCTATAGCCTTCTGAATCTGCTTACTGTATTCACTTCTTGGTCTCCCTCACTGATTTTTACCCCCCACACTTCCTTTCAATACTAAAATGATAACAACTTGATGTCTCAGAATATCTCCAATGAACTGATCCCTTCTTTTAGTCAGTTTGTGCCACAATTTTTTTTCCCCAGTTTTATTCAGTACCACCTCATTAGACACATGATCTACCCATCCAATATTCAGCATTTTTCTGTAGCACAACATTACAAAAGCCTCTATTCTCTTTTTGTCCAAATTATTTTTTGGCCATGTTTCACTTCCATACAGTGCTACACTCCATACAAATGCTTTCAGAAAAAAATTCCTAGCAGTTAAATCTATATTCATTGTAAACAGACTTCTCTTCTTCAGAATGCTTTTCTTGCTATTGCCATTTTATATTTTATACCCTCTCTACTGCAGCCATCATCAGTTATTTTGCTCCCCAAACAGTAAAATTCATCTACTACTTTCAGTATCTCATTTCCTAATCTAATTTCCTCAGCATCACCTGGTTTAATTTGACTACATTCCATTATCCTCATTTTGCTTTTGTTGATGTTCATTTTATACCCTCCTTTCAAGACACTATCCATTCCATTCAACTGCTCTTCTAAGTCCTGTACTGTTTCTGACAGAATTAAAATGTCACTTTCAAAATTCAAAGTTTTAATTCTTTTCCCAGGTTTGTAATTCCTACTCAAAATTTTACTTTGATTTCCTTCAGTGCTTGTTCAATGTACAGATTGAATAACATTGGTATAGTTTACAAACCTGTCTCACACCTGTCTCAGGCTATCATCAGCTTTGACAGAATGTTGTCTACTTCCACAGCCTTGTTTTGACGTAGGTCTTTCAGTGCTCTGTCAAATTCTTCTCGTAGTACCATATCTCCCACCTCATATTCCATTCCTATAATATTGCCTTCAGGTACATCTCCCTTTGTAGATCCTCTGTATACTCTGTCCACCTTTCAGCTTTCCCTTCTTTGCTTAGGACTGGTTTTCCATCAGAGCTTATGATATTCATACCGCTGCTTCTCTTTCCTCCAAAGGCCTCTTTTATTTTCCCATCCATGCTATCTGTCTTCCCCCTAGCAATATTTTTCCTTCTAAATCCTTACATTGTACTCTAGTCATTCCTGCTTAGTGATCTTGTTCGTCTCATTTCTTAGCGATTTGTATTTCCTCTCATTTGCTTCATTTAAGGTATTATATTTTATATTTCTCCTTTCATCAGTTAAATTCAGTACTGCCTGCATTATCTAAGGATTTCTACTAGGCCTTGTCTTTCTACATTTTTGATCCTCTGCTGCCTTCACTATTTCATCTCCAAAAGCTACCCATTCATCTTTTACTGTATTCCTTTCCCCTGTTCTTAACAGTTGTTTCATAACGTTCCCTCTGAAACTCTCAATAATCTCTGGTTCTTTCATCTTTCCTAGGTCTCATCTCCTTAATTTCCTACTATTTTGGAGTTTCTTCAGTTTCAATCTACAATTCATAAGCAATGCACTGTAGTCAGAGACCACATCTGCATCTGGAAATGTCTTACAGTTTAAAATCTAGCTCCAAAATCTCTGTTTTACCATTATATAATCAATGTGAAACCTTCCAGTGTCTCCAGGCATCTTCCCCACATATGACCTTCTTTCATAATTCTTAAACCAAGTGTTAGCTATGATTAAGTTATGCTCTGTGCAAAATTACTACATTGGAATTCCAGTCTCCCACCATTATTAAATTCTCATCTCCCTTAATGATCTAAATAATTTCTTTTGTCTCATCATAAATTTCTTCAATCTCTTCATCATCTGTGGAGCTAGTTCACATATTACTACTGTGGTGGGTGTGGGCTTCATACCCATCTTGGCTATGATAATGCATTCACTGTGCTGTTCATAGTAGGTTACCTACTTTCCAATTTTCTTATACATTTTAAACCTATTCATACTTACCCCTATTTGATTCTGTATTTATAATTCTGTATTCACTTGACAAAAGTCCTGTCTCCCCTGCAACCAAACTTCACTAACTTCCACTATAGCTAACTCTTAACTATCCATTTTCTAACCTACCTGCCTGATTAAGGGCTCTGATATTTCATGCTCCAATCCACAAATAGCCAGTTTTGTTTCTATTGCGGCATCCTCCTGAGTAGTCCTCGCCCAAATATCTGAATGGGGGACTATTTAACCTCCAGAATATTTTATCCATGAGGATTCCGTCATCATTTAACCATACAGTAGAGCTGCATGCCCTCAAGAAAAATTACAGCTGTAGTTCCCCTTTGCTTTTGGATTTTTTTAATACCAGCACATCAAGTCCATTTCGGTTGATGTCACAAGGCTAGATCAGTAGTTGCCCCTGTAACTCTTGAAGAGGCTCTCAACAGACACCTTTCCATTGTGGTTGCACTTATAGTATGGCTATCTGTATCGCTGAGGCACACAAGCCTACCCACCAATACCAAGGTCCATGGTTTATGGAAAATTTTGTGATATTGCTCTTTTGTATATCTGACCAGAAACAGCAAAGCAAACAAGAGATGCATAATGTTGACTTTGTACAGCTTCCAGCAAAGTATTTTGGTCCTGTTTCCAGCCACCATAGATGTTTCAGCCAATGCCATTCATCCACATTTGGGGAAAGTGCACATGGACAGTCAGTATATGAATCTATCAGTGTGGTTGCAGAAGGAATCCAGTTTGCCTGGAACCAGCTCCAAACAGACAAAAAAAAGTTTTTATAGTAGTCATTGTCACAAAAGTAGGCTACTAGTGTAGAGGGTGTATAATGTACATGGTCTGTAACTGTTCATGCAGGTGGACAGGGGAGGGTGCAACAGGGAAGTTAGAGTTTTGATGTGAGCTGCCATCTTCAGGCAAAGACTTGCTGAACTCCTTCATTTGACTCTTTTGATCTAAATTCAATATTCTCAGATACCTGACAATGAAGTTCAGTCCTTGAATCTATGGTGCTAAGAGACTACATAGCCATGCTGTGGAGAGCTGTGGTTTGCACAGTGCAGAGGGCAAGAATATGTCTTCTGTCCATGAACCATATTATCCTGTGTGAGCTATACGATGAATAATGTGGTTTACAACCTCAAAGACAATTGTGTGTAAATAATAATCTATGCCAAACTACAACAGATAAGCAGAAAAATTGCTAAGTTGATCTGAATCTGTGGGATGTGATGTGCTGTTAGGAAGCATATAATCAACAGATAAATGGTAAACCATGAACTGAAGGGTTAAAGACACAGTTGTCACTTCAAAAATATCCACATCCCAAAAAGTTCAAAAATGTCTCAGTCAGGGGCAATGTGACATGCATGTTGCTCTTAGATTTCTTGGGTCTATTAATATCCCACTTCATGTGATCCACACAACACACTGTAGCTTCTTTTGGCTGATTTACTCTGTTTCATTGAGAGAAAGTGACACAGATATTTGAGTAATCTGTCATTCTCCTGCAAGACATGCGCAATCAAAATCTCTTCACAGAAAGCATTTAGAGTCTGTGCTTATAGTCATTTCACTGTCATCTGTACAGGTAAGACTTATCACATAAATTCTTCCAGGTGTTTTGAAAACTGAAGAGTGACACAGGGAAAAGTGTGACTGAGGCAGTGATGCATTTAAGAGAAACTAGGTTATTATGATTGAAATGTATGAGTAGATGAGATGGTGAGTAAACTCTGGCCATTATTCCCATGTCAGAAGATATCTGAGTGGCATTTGATTAATGCTTACAGCAATTTGGAAAGAACAAAACACTGAGAAATGTGTGATTGGTTGATAGAGATGATAGTGGTGAGTTGGTACTGATGTCATATTAACCTGTGAAGCTAACACAGACTGGTAAATATTTGACAACCACTGTCTCTTCACAGCCACATAATGTGTGACATCAGTAATGTTGTATTTTATTTTAGACTCTGTTGAATGAGATGGGTGTGCTGTTTGGACACACATCTTACCGAGCTGTTTTTATCTCTCATAGTTTTCCTAGTAGGCATAGCATGTATTTCGGGATCAGCCAGTACAATGTAGTTCCTTCTTTTAAATTCTCAGATTTTGTTCTATATGCATAAATATTTTGTAGCAGTCTCAGTACTCTTCGTTCTTTTATTGAAATCCACATTAGATGTCATAGTAAAGACACAGGACTCATATACAGAAGGTCGAGTCACTGTGATTTATGCCTGGTTAAGGAGAGTAACTGCCAACAGCCTTGCTGCAGTGGTAACAGCAGTTCCCATCAGATCACTGAAGTTAAGTTCTGTCAGGCTGGTCTGCCACTTGGCTGGGGGACCATCCAATCTGCATTTTATTGCAGCAAGAAAAAGTTACTTTTATTTACAAGATGAATATTTCTGTAATTGCTGTGGATGATGGCCTTGCATACAAACTTGTTACAGGAATCTTGCTTTGTGTGGTATAGGTCCCACATATATTATCTGGAAGAAGGTCTTTCCCTCTAGCTTTTAGGCATAGGCCATGTCTAGTATATTCTCATTATCAAATTGTCACATCTGGCACTGCACCAATATGAGATTTCATTGCAGTCAGCAATAGCAGTGTTAAACCAGGACCTCCACAAAAATCACATTTGTGCCTATTTCATCCGGGTCTCCTCTAATACTGTAATTACTGTCCTTAATACTGTAATCACTGTCCTTAAAAACTATAACTAAACTCCACTCGAACAGGTCATGAAGGCCCAACAGTACCAACCCGCCGCCATGTCATCCTCAGCCCACAGGTGTCACTGGATGCAGGTATGGAGGGCATGTAGGCAGCACATGCTCACCCGGCTGTTTGTCAGTTTATGAGATGGGAGCCATTACTTCTCAGTCGAGTAGCTCCTCAGTTTGCCTCACAAGAGCATAGTACTCCATCGGAAATACCATCAAAACCAGATGAGCTTTCATTTTTTTAGAGAATTTATAATTTTCTTAGTTTCAGAAGGAGAAGTGGAAGATACATTTGTATGACTGAATTTTATGAGACTCAGTTTTTCAACATACTGTTGTGATATTTCTCTTGAACTGCTTGGCCCTGTTCTTTCTGCTACATTTACGAAATTATTATTAAATATGCCAGTACTAACTACCTGTGACTCATTATTTATAGTGCTTCCATGCAGGTCAATGGTGATGTTATCCTGTTCATGTCTTGTACTGTCTCTTGTTTCACAACATTCCATATAGCATTAAGTCTGTTGTCGGAGTTACTGATTGCTGAAATTATGCTTTGTTCCTATATAATAAGTGTGGTCTTATCTGAAATATGTAATGCATAACTAATGCAATGCATTTTCACAGAGAGACTGAAATATGCTGTTGTCAAAACCCTTTTCATGAAAGGCGGTATGAGAAATGTCAATAACTACTGACCTGAAACTTCCTGGCAGATTAAAACTGTGTGCCCGACCGAGACTCGAACTCGGGACCTTTGCCTTTCGCGGGCAAGTGCTCTACCAACTGAGCTACCGAAGCACGACTCACGCCCGGTACTCACAGCTTTACTTCTGCCAGTACCTCGTCTCCTACCTTCCAAACTTTACAGAAGCTCTCCTGCGAACCTTGCAGAACTAGCACTCCTGAAAGAAAGGATATAGCAGAGACATGGCTTAGCCACAGCCTGGGGGATGTTTCCAGATCTCATTCTGAAGACGTACATACAATATTCTGGAAACTACTGACCTATTTCATTGCTGACATCATTTTCCAAAATTTTGAGGTGATGTATTCTAGAACTGTGTCTCACCTGAGCAACAATAATGCCCTCAGCAAATCACAGTTTGAATTTCAGAATAGGTACTCTACTCAGAATGCCATTTATGTGTTCAGTCACCAAATTTTACAACATCAAATAATAAAATAGCCCCAGTTGGTATTTTCTCTGACATAACTAAGGCATTTGACTGTGTGAATCACAGTATTCTCCTATAAAAATGAAGTTTTATTGGGTTGGTGGTATAGACAACCAATGAATAATGTCATATATAACCAAAAGAATGTAGAAAGTTTTACCTAGTAATTCAACCAATATATCCTGGAAACATTATTCTGACTGGGGAGAAATCATGTACGGGGTTCCATCAGGTAAGTAAATGACCTTCCATCTAATACACAAGTGGAATTGGTTTTCTTTCTTCCTTTCTTTTCTTTCTTTTTTTTCAGACAACACTAGTACTGTAATCAGTCCATGCAAAAATACAGAAAAGAAGAAATGCTAAACAAAGTTTTTAAAAGTAACATTGACTGGTTTTCTGGTCTCACCCTCTGTTTTAAAAAGATATTAAATAATCAGTTCTGCACATGTAGAGGTTCTACACATGATGGGGAAATAATAAATAGGTTTAAAACTTCAATATTCTTAGCTGTCCATATTGATGAGAATTTAAATAGGAAAAAGCACATTTTGGAACTCCTAAAACAACTTAGTTCAGCCACATTTGCACTTACAATCATTGCAAATCTTGGGAAGAGACAAATCAGTGGGTTGACATATTTTGCATATTTTCATTTCATAATGTCTTATGGAATTATGTTACAGAGTATCTTATCTTTAAGAAAGAAAGTCTTCATTATTTGAAAATGTAAATAAAGGAAGAATAATATTTGGTTCTCATCCATGATCATTTTGCAGACATATTTGTAAGGAGTTGGACATTCTGGCTACTACTTCACATTATATTTATTCCCACATGAAGTTTATTGTAAATAATCCACTGCAGTTCAAAAGGAACAACGATGCATATACTTTGAATACCAGAACGAAAAATGAAAAAAAAGAGTGCCTAATGCTGCAACTAAAATGTTTGTTCATTTACCCAGTGACATATAATGTCTATTTATTTATTTTGATCCTCTGAATCATATATTGTACAGAGACGCACATCATGATATAGGACAGGTCATTTGATACATATTAGGCATTTATAAGAAGAGAGGTACCTGTCTATGAACCTATAAAATGATTACATATTTATATCACATGTGTAATGTAGTTAGGTCTTATATTTATTCTGAACCAGAATTTAGCATTTATACCAATAAAATTTACATTCACTTATGTTACATAAGGTCAATAGTCTGGGATCCATTATCTGATGTTTTTGTTGAGCAGTTCCTTACAGCAGTTTGTTTTCAATGAATTCCTGTGTGCTGTAGAGGCAGTGTTCAATTAGGAGTGACCATAGTTTTACTTTAAAATCCTTCACTTGTGTCATGTTGTCATGTTTTTCACTGCTATTGGGAGACGATTTTAGAGTTTTATTCCCACATATATGACACCTTTACTGCATAGTTTTGTTGAATGAAGAATTACTTGTAGAGAGTTCTTTGACCTTGTATCATGTTGGTACCAGTTTCAGTTTATATCTAAGTTGCTAATATTTTTTCTTGGTGAAGATAGCAGAGTAAAATTTGAAAACAAATTGAAAAAGTATCTCCTTAACAACTCATTCTATTCTGTAGAATAATTTCTATTATTGTAATGTGTAAAACATGTGTGAAACATCTGAATATTTGAAGAAAGTTTTATAAATGTTCAGCATGTAGCCAAATTTACAAATTAATTTATGTGGTGAATGTAAAATGACTTGTCCCACATCAATTTAATTTATTATACAAAATCATCCATGGAACATGGAACTAAGAAACAAACTGTCCACAGATTCTTTCATGCAGGAAAATGTCAGGACTACCCATAGGCCATTGGTAAGCCATTTTCTCCAGATATTCTTTTTTGAAGGAATGCTCGTCCACCAAGCTATGCAGGAAAGCTTCTGTGAAATTTGTGACGAAGAAAAGAAATCAGGGCAGAATCAAAGCCATGAAAGTGGACTGTGAGCCATACCTGGTCAGCTCATTCAGTAAGAACATTGTCTGTGAAAGCTAAAAGTCTGGGTTTGAATGCCAACCTGAGAAAGCTTTGATCTGTTGGGACATTTCAAGAATTAAAAATCCAAGGAAGTTGTTTTCTGATCTGTAGTGTTTACATAGAACAAGCTTTCAGGCAATTGCCTCTGAAGGAAGATTAGGATTTAACTTCCCATCAATGATGAGATCATTAGCAATGGAGTACAATCTCGGATTGACTGAGAATGAGCGGAGAAATCGGGCGTGTGCTTTTCAGAGGAACCATTACATAATTTGCCTTAAACAATTTAGATAAACTATGGAAAATCTAGATATGAAGACGGAATGAGGATTTGAAATGGCATCCTCTTGCATGTGAGTTCAGCGTGCTTACCATTGTGCCATCTCAGTCAGTTACTGTAACACTTTCATGGATAAAATTTATTTTATATATATTTGAAAAATAAAAGTTCAGAAAGTGTCCTCCATTATGATCAATAATACACTTTGACTACAAGCTGACTGATTTTGAAAATTGGTGAGCTGGAACACATAATGTCCATGTTTTCATGTGAACCAAGGATTTTGAAAGTAAAATTCTTGTCAGGATGGTAGTTATGGTATGGAAGAAAGTGTGATAAATCTGTGCCAAAACACATTTATCCTCACGACAATAAAAAACGTGAAATATAGCACACAAATTTTCAACATAAAATTTTAAGATGGCTCTGGCATGACATAATACCAGTATTTTCTACATTCTTAGGCGTTTTCTGGCTCATGCAGTTCCACTTACTACAAATTATGTACAAACCAGCAGAATTACTGAAGAGTGTAGTAACATTTAAAAACAATGTCTATGTTGCACATGTAAGAAAACACAATTAGTATCTGAGACATTCTTGGAGCCGGCCAGGGTGACCGAGCAGTTCTAGGCGCTTCAGTCTAGAACCGCGAAGCCGCTATGGTCGCAGGTTCGAATCCTGCCTGGGGCATGGATGTGTGTGATGTCCTTAGGTTTAAGTAGTTCTAAGTTCTAGGGGACTGATGACCTCAGCTGTTAAGTCCCATAGTGCTCAGAGCCATTTGAACCATTTGAACATTCTTGGAGCGAGAAGATAGTGATTTGCTCTGACGTTCGTGAAACAGACGCACTCTGGAGAGCTATAAACACACACCATCCCATTTGATCCCTCACAGCTCTCTGTACCTTATATCCATTATACATTCCTCGGTCCGCAGTATTTTTCTCCAAGTTATGAAAACTTTTCGCTAAATGGTAACACTAGACAGATGTGGGATATAGATGTCCCAGCGCTCAAAACTGCATGTTATAGGGGCCAGTCAAATGAAAACGAGACAACGGGAAAAAAGTAAGCAAACTATTTATTACTTTCAAAGTAATCGACGGCCGCTGTAACAGAGTGGTTCTAAGCGCTTCAGTCCGGAACCACGCCGCTGCTACGGTCGCAGGTTCGAATCCTGCCTCGGGCATAGATGTGTGTGATGTCTTTAGGTTAGTTAGGTTTAAGTAGTTCTAAGTCTAGGGGACTGATGACGTCAGATGTTAAGTCCCATAGCGCTCAGAGCCATTTAAAACATAAAAAGTAATCGCCATATCTGTTAATACCTTCATCCCACTGTGAGACAAGCCACTTCAGTGCCTTCGTGCATAAATGTTAGACAGGCGTGCACCTTCTCGTCCGAAGCAAATCGACAGCCACGAATTTCTTGCTCCATGGTTCCAAAAATGTGGAATCCGCGTGTGGAGAGATCGGGACTAGAACGGAGGCTGTGTAACGGCTTCCCAGCAAAACTTCCGCAGCGTAGTCGAAGCAGCCATGGCAACATGTGTACTTGGAAGCCCTTCACATTCTCCATACAGTCCCGATCTCTCCCCATGCGATTTCTATATTTTTGGATCCCTCAAGAAAGATATTCGTGACCGTCGCTTTGCTTCGCACGAAGAGTTGCATGTTTGGGGACAATCTTATTTCCGCAGCAACCGCAAACATTTTTCCATGAAGACATTGACACACTTATCTGACAGTAGGATAAATGTATTAACAGTTATGACGATTACATTTCAAATAATCAACAATTTACTTACTTTTTCAGTTTTCACTTGACTTCCCCTTACACTTTAGTAGGACGTACGTGTCCCATGAACCACGAAAGGGTAGCCCTGAGTACTGCCACCTAAGAGATGCCCAGAAACTGGAAAATTTGCTTACTAAACTAGATGATGTGGAAGATGTGGATATATGATCATGTACTGTGCCATAAAACCAACGAAATGCGAAAAAAGGTGTAATTAATTGGTACCCTAATAACAAAAGAAATCGCTCATTGTGGTTGCTTAGACAGTCTTTCCTACGTCCCTAAAGTAAAAGACCTTCTATTGGAATTTACAGAGTAAAAAACAATCAACAGCTCGTAATACTCTTCAACCGAACCACACCAGGAGAATTTCGCTACCTAATGAAGGCAGACACAAATCGTATAATAAAACCGTGCATGTCTTCAACAGTTCCTCTTATGTTACTGACAGTTCTACTGCGACGAAAGAGCAGACCTCATTGACGCTGTTTACAGAAGAGAAAGACCCTAAAGCCACAATCGCAGTGGACTCTGGTTCTCGGTGTAACTCTATATGAAGATGTGCGCAAGCGCAATATCTGCATAGCCTTGCCACGAAGATCTCGACAGCGGCTGCCGTGATAAGCTGCCCCCGTTGACCTGCAGTCATAACAAGCAACCAATGATGCTGACCGGCACCCAGAAGACAAAATAAATTCTGTCGCATTCGTTACCAGGAGCGACCATTTAACGATTTGACTATAAGCCATTCTACAAACTGGAAAGCATTTTTAACTAACATCATGCACGATGGGTGATCAGCTAACAAGGAACTTGTGGTAGTTGGTAGGCCTCTCTTAGAACAGGATATTCCACTTGCAGGTTCTAAACTCTCTTTCGAGAGAAAGCTGAAAATTCATCACCCAGACGTGGAAGGTGGTTTTTTAAATTTTTTGGTAGGCCTATGTATCAGATATGCCAATATATTTGATGCAGATATCACTTTTGAAGCGTAACTTTAGGCGGTTACGAAATATCCAAAAAAACAAGGCAATTCAAAATGAAAATAGCAATTATTAATGCCTAAAACTATTTATTGCGTAGCGATAGGCCAACATCGATAAGAATTACAGAGAAAATAAAAAAAAGCACTCCGTCTTCAGGCCACGGGTGGCCTACCGGGACCATCCGACCGCCGTGTCATCCTCAGAGGAGGATGCGGATAGGAGAGGCGTGGGGTCAGCACACCGCTCTCCCAGTCGTTATAACGGTATTCTTGACCGAAGCCGCTACTATTTGGTCGAGTAGCTCCTCAATTGGCATCACGAGGCTGAGTTCACACCGAAAAATGGGCCGACCTGTGTGGCCGAGCGGTTTTAGGCGCTACAGTCTGGAACCGCGCGACCGCTACGGTTGCAGGTTCGAATCCTGTCTTGGGCATGGATGTGTGTGATGTCCTTAGGTTAGTTAGGTTTTTAGTAGTTCTAAGTTCTAGGGGACTGATGACCTCAGAAGTTAAGTCCCATAGTGCTCAGAGCCATTTGAACCATTTGAACCGAAAAATGGCAACAGCGCACGGCGGCTGGATGGTGACCCATCCAAGTGCCGGCCACGCCCAACAGCACTTAACTTCGGTGATCTAACGGGAACGGCAAGGCCGTTGCCACAGAGAAAATAAAAGAAATATAAAATTTTTATGCACTTTATAGGTGTTCTATACGATTTCCCTCTGCCACATCAGCAAGCTTATTGGTGACGGTGCAGTGGGAGGTGCTGGGATCAACCACGGAAAAATTACATTAGTGTTAGAGCTGCACGTTTTTCAGACTGAAGTCAGTTGATAGGTATCCCTGCTTAAGCGCAGTCTCTCTAACAAAGGAACCACCCTCAAAACAGGTAAGGCATCTAAGTAATGAAGAAATCAGCGCGTTTCATCAGAATGTAAAAGATGTTAGAGATAAAGTTAGTGAACTGCTTGTTAGTGTTAACTCTGACATTATTGGTATATCAGAGCACCACTTCAGCAATGTGACAATTCAGAGGCATCCTATGCAGGGATACAGATTAGATGGCTATTTTTCAAGGAGCTCTTTGCGGAGTTGGGGTGTGACCATATGTGTGAACCTTTTGACGTATCAAGGCACAGCAATGAACAAGAAGTCAATACGCAGTAAAGACGTTTCTCAGCACAAGAAAAAGCCAGTCCAAAGCGGCAAATTTCATTTTTTTTATTCACTCGATCCTTGGTTTCGGGTGGGAACCCATTTTAAAATCATCGTAACGTAGTGAAATAGTATTTCAGAAAATGCAAAAAATCATGTCAAAAATGTGCAAACGAACAGTTACAGTGCATACAGATAACGCTGTATGCGCTGTAACTGTTCGTTTGCACATTTTTGACATGATTTTTGCATTTTCGGAAATATCATTTTTGACTTTGTTACGATGATTTGAAAATGCGTCCCGGCACGAAACTAGTCATCGAGTGAATAAAAAAAAATTGCTACTCTGGACTTGTTTTTTCATTGTACTGAGTAACGGAAGTTGCAGAGCCATAGGTATTCCATCATGCTGGAAGTTCGTAAGGATTTTTTTATCACCAATAAGTCAGATATATACGGTATTAATAATCACTTTCTGAATATAGCAGGCGATTTAAATAATAACTTAGTCGCATAGGGAATCATACACTGAAGCGCCAAAGAAACTGGTATACGCTTGCGTATTCCAATACAGAGACACGTAAACAGGTAGAATTCGCCGCTGCGGTCGGCAATGGCCTATATAAGACAACAAGTGTCTGGCGCAGTTGTTAGATCGGTTACTGCTGCTACAATGGCAGGTTATAAAAATTTAAATGAGTTTGAAAGTGGTGTTATAATCGGCGCACGAGCGACGGGACACAGCATCTCCGAGATAGCGATGAAGTGGGGATTTTCCCGTGCTACCATTTCACGAGTGTACTGTGAATATCAGCCATCCGGTAGAACATCAAATCTCCGACATCGCTGCGGCCGGAAAAAGATCCAGCAAGAATGGGACCAATGACGACTGAAGAACATTTTTCAGCGTGACAGAAGTGCGACCCTTCCGCAAATTGCTGCAAAATTCAATGTTGGGTCATCAACAAGAAACATCGTGAGAACCATTCAACGAAACATCATCGATATGGGCTTTCGGAGCTGAAGGCCGACTTGTGTACCTTTGATGACTGTACAGCAGATAGCTTTACGCTCGCCTGGGACCGTAAACACCGACATTCGGCTGTTGATGTCTGGAAACATGTTGCCTGGTCGGACCAGTCTCGTTTCAAATTGTATCGAGCTGATGGACGTGTACGGGTATGGAGATAACCTCATGCATACATGGACCCTGCATGTCAGAAGGGGCCTGTTCAAGATGGTGAGGCTCTGCAGTGGTGTGGGGCGAGTACAGATGGAGTGATAGGAGACACTTGATACGTCTAGATACGACTGTGGCAGGTGACACGTACGTAAGCGTGCTGTCTGATCACCAGCATCTATTCGTATCAGTTGTGCATTCGGAGAGACTTGGGCAATTGCAGCAGGACAATGTGAAACCCCACACGTCTATGACTGCTACAGAGTGACTCCAGGAACACTTTTCTGAGTTTAAACACTTCCGCTGGTCACCAAACTCCCCAGACATGAACATTATTGAGCATGGGATGCCTTGCAATGTGCTGTTCAGATGAGATTTCCGCCCCATCGTACTGTTACGGATTTATGGACAGCCCTGCAGGATTCTTTGATTCAGTTCCCTCCAGCACTACTTCAGACATTAGTCGAGTCCATGCCACGTCGTGTTGCAGCCTTTCTGCGTGGTCGCGGGGTCCCTGCACGATAGGAGGCATGTGTACCAGTTTCTTTCGCTCTTCATTGTATAACACGCTTAGGAAATGGGTTTTCAGTACTTTTATCTGAAATATATCTCCGTGGTACTGACAAGAAGGAGAATGAGTCAATAATTAAATCGCTGAAGTCTGAGGGCTCTCATGGATATGATGGGACATGTAGCACGATATGAGAGCACTATGTTGGGTATGTTAGCCCAGTACTTACCCACATGTGTAATCTTTCCTTTAGAAATGGTCAGTTTCCTGAATGATGAAGGTACTCAATAGTAAAACCGCTCTATAAAAAAGGAGAAAGGAATAATGTAGTAAAAAAAAATGGTTCAAATGGCTCTGAGCACTATGGGACTTAACTTCTGAGGCCATCAGTCCCCTAAAACTTACAACTACTTAAACCTAACTAACCTAAGGACATCACACACATCCATGCCCGAGGTAGGATTCGAACCTGCGACCGTAGCGGTCGCGCTGTTCCAGACTGTAGCGCCTAGAACCGATCGAATAATGTAGTCAATTTTAGACTTTTTTCTATGCTGTCGATGTTTCCAAAAGCTATTAAAAAAGCTGTCTATAGAAGGGTAATTGATCATTTCAGTTCACATAATATGCTTGCAAACGTACAGTTTGGTTTCAAAAGAGTTTTGACAACTAAAACACTACCGGGTGTTACAAAAAGGTACGGCCAAACTTTCAGGAAACATTCCTCACACACAACGAAAGAAAATATGTTATGTGGACATGTGTCCGGAAACGCTTACTCTCCATCTTAGAGCTCATTTTATTACTTCTCTTCAAATCACATTAATCATGGAATGGAAACACACAGAACAGAACGTACCAGCGTGACTTCAAACACTTTGTTACAGGAAATGTTCAAAATGTCCTCCGTTAGCGAGGATACATGCATCCACCCTCCGTCGCATGGAATCCCTGATGCGCTGATGCAGCCCTGGAGAATGGCGTATTGTATCACAGCCGTCCACAATACGAGCACGAAGAGTCTCTACATTTGGTACCGGGGTTGCGTAGACAAGAGCTTTCAAATGCCCCCATAAATGAAAGTCAAGAGGGTTGAGGTCAGGAGAGAGTGGAGACCATGGAAATAGTCCGCCTCTACCAATCCATCGGTCACCGAATCTGTCGTTGAGAAGCGTACAAACACTTCGACTGAAATGTGCAGGAGCTCCATCGTGCGTGAACCACATGTTGTGTCGTACTTGTAAAGGCACATGTTCTAGCAGCACAGGTAGAGTATCCCGTATGAAATCATGATAACGTGCTCCATTGAGCGTAGGTGGAAGAACATGGGGCCCAATCAAGACATCACCAACAATGCCTGCCCAAACGTTCACAGAAAATCTGTGTTGATGACGTGATTGCACAATTGCGTGCGGATTCTCGTCAGCCCACACATGTTGATTGTGAAAATTTACAATTTGATCACGTTGGAATGAAGCCTCATCCGTAAAGAGAACATTTGCACTGAAATGAGGATTGACACATTGTTGGATGAACCATTCGCAGAAGTGTACCCGTGGAGGCCAATCACCTGCCGATAGTGCCTGCACACGCTGTACATGGTACGGGAACAACTGGTTCTCCCGTAGCACTCTCCGTACAGTGACGTGGTCAACGTTACCTTGTACAGCAGCAACTTCTCTGACGCTGACATTAGGGTTATCGTCAACTGCACGAAGAATTGCCTCGTCCATTGCAGGTGTCCTCGTCGTTCTAAGTCTTCCCCAGTCGCGAGTCATAGGCTGGAATGTTATAGGCCGATCAATTGCTTCGAACGTCTTCCTGTCGGGACACCTTCGTTCTGGAAATCTGTCTCGATACAAACGTACCGCGCCACGGCTATTGCCCCGTGCTAATCCATACATCAAATGGGCATCTGCCAACTCCGCATTTGTAAACATTGCTCTGAGTGCAAAACCACGTTCGTGATGAACACTAACCTGTTGATGCTACGTACTGATGTGCTTGACGCTAGTACTGTAAAGCAATGAGTCGCATGTCAACACAAGCACCGAAGTCAACATTACCTTCATTCAATTTGGCCAACTGGCGGTGAATCGAGGAAGTTCAAATGGTTCAAATGGCTCTGAGCACTATGGGACTTAACATCTATGATCATCAGTCCCCTAGAACTTAGAACTACTTAAACCTAACTAACCTAAGGACATCACACACATCCATGCCCGAGGCAGGATTCGAACCTGCGACCGTAGCAGTCGCGCGGCTCCGGACTGAGCGCCTAGAACCGCTAGACCACCGCGGCCGGCAATCGAGGAAGTACAGTACATACTGACGAAACTAAAATGAGCCCTAACATGGAAATTAAGCGTTTCCGGACACATGTCCACATAACATCTTTTCTTTATTTGTGTGTGAGGTATGTTTCCTGAAAGCTTGGCCGTACCTTTTTGTAACACCCTGTATATTCTCTTTTCTCGACGAGGCAGTGGACGGATTAAACAAAAAGTTGCAGTCACTGGGCACCTTCCTTGATCTAACTAAGTCGTTTTATTGCGAGGATTATATAATATTACTGCAGAAGTTGGACTGTTATGGAATAAGAGGAGCAGCTCACTCTCACTTGGTTCCTCTCATGCTTTAATGACGTTTGTTGTTAACGACATGAACGTATTACCATCGTGCAGTATTCTGCTGCATCCATTTTCATTTGGCTACCAGAGGAATTAAAAAGTGTTAGCAGTAATCCTCGCACTTTCAAGCCTAATCTGCAGAGTTTCCTCATAGTATTCTGTCGGGGAGTTCCTGGAAAAATTAAGCTAAGTCCTGTGTTAGATTGTTGCTTATTCTAATATATACTCGCAGCTTGTCACCTGCATGGGATTCGTCTACATTTCATTTTATTTTTGTTAATTAAAAGTACTGACTCGTCCCATGACCATTGAGATTTGCTCCTCTTTTTGCTCCTACGGAACTAGACGTGTAAAAGAAAATAAAATATCTAATAGATAATCCACATCACGCCGTAAGTTTTGAAGTTTATGTTGAGTCACAGGTGGGGGCGGATTAGGAATCTGTATTCTCAGTCCTGGAATTGTTTTCGTCAGAGGGTGGCCATACACAAGGTCATTCACACAACCGCGGTAAAAGCAATCCGTGAGTGTCAGGTCCAGAAATTTAGGTGGCCAAGAGCAGAACACAGTGTTATCATGTTCAGTACGACCGAACCAGTGATTTTGAGGACGTTAATTTTATCATGTACGATTCTTCCGATTCAACCCACTTGCGAAGAATTCGAAATTTAACTTCCTTTTATATTCAGTGTAGTTCTTATTGATGTATCACTATGCATTACATATACTCTAAGACAAAAAAGGCAAGAAAGAAACCAACGCACCATGAAGGAATTATCTGAATGGGGCGGAAATCGGTGCGATGTGCATATACAGACAAATAAATGGTTAGAATTTCAGAAAAACTGGAAGATTTATTCAAGAGAAAGCGCTTCACAAATTAAGCAAGTCAGCAACTTATTGGTCCACCTCTGTCTCGATGGAAATAGTAATTCGGCTTGGTTGTTGGATGCCATCGTTTATAATGTGCTGAGTTTTATCCACTTAACATGCATGAGGTTCAGCGTAAAATGAACATGTTTTCCTAAAAAAATGTTTAAGACCTGAAGATGACAGTTAAGACTGTTGAAACCGGTTATCTTGAATAAAAATATTTTTTGCAATCTTGGCTTTTGAATGGTTTTTAACAATTAAAACAGATCGCCCTTCAGTACTCTCATAATGAGAGAATTCAGTCAGTGGTTAAGATACTGGACACATTTGTGGAAGAGGAGGTTTTCAATTGCTTGTCTGACCATCCAGATTGCGGTTTTCTGCGGTTACATTAAAGATTTTTTTTTTTAAAAAACGCCGAGATGTTTCCTTCAATAAGACTAGTAGGGTTTACTTCCTTCCTCTGTGCATCTGAACAAGCACCGGGTATGCACTGGCCACGATGTCGATGAACCTTAAGACTCTAACGTTCCTCTATTTACGCAGTTAGGTGAGCGGTTCAATCTGGTGAACAATGAGACCGTCGTACTTTGCACCACAACTGGATGTACTTGTGTTGATAGGGTGCAGCACCAATCTCCCTGCAGTGAACTTAGTGGAACACAATTGCTTCAACTGGGTAATCGTTTCACGGGGGGGTCTGCTAATTGGAAAATAGAGCATATTCCGTCGATTGCGACTGGCCTTGCGATGAATGTGACCTCATAAATTGGCGGCGATTTGAGTAGCAGACGCTCACATGCTAGTACTACTGCACCAGTAAAGCTTTATAGTAAAGACAAGCCTCACACGTATACGCTACTACATGTTTCTGAGAAGTCAAAAGTGTTATGAGAAAATTTGTTGTTACCCTGTGGTAAAATTTTTTAAATTAATAAAATTAAGAATATTTATAAGGAGGCTCGGAATGCATTTCACATGCTGTGAGTCCTTGGTTGTGTCATGAAATGGTCCGAGGTAGTTTTACTACACCAGCAATTTGTTGAAATTTTGTTTATCTGTACGTGCCGACTATCGACCCCATCCTTGTCATTGCAGACCTGTGAGTCTGTAAATGTCTGTATATGTGAATTACTTTATTTTCGTTGTTTTTAAATTGTAATACCAAGACATGTTCAACATCCTTGTAAAAGAGATGTAAGAGTTCGGATGAATGAAACTACTACCACTGTTGACTCGTAAATAGTGGAGACACTACAATATTGTATTTTCCCAGTTATTTGCCCACTTAATTTTGTTGTTACCCAAAGGCAAGCAGCCTACATCAGTGTTCACAACAGCAAATTTTCCATTCAGCAAGTATTCCACTTCATTAGTATTCTTTGTTTGTGAACGAACTGCTGTAAGAGGCTGCAAACGGTAGACGGTTGCACGTAATGCTTGCAGCTCCCAGAATGAATCATATTATTCATACATATCTGCATCTACAACTGCGCTTAGCGAAACCTTGTGAATAATCTCAAGACCTGATGTCTACATTTTTAGTCTGCAGTAACGAGGATGTGTAAAAATGGCAACCTATTAGGGCAACGTAATTTGTACGAAGCAGCATTGCTTCTTTTAAAGTGTGCACTACAGTGTTCTTCCCCCTTCTTGCGATTCGGTTCCACTAGGGCATACAATACACGTGGGCGAGGCAGCCGCATCTCACGGCCGCCAGGAACGATAACGTTCACGATCCTATAGGCACCTGTGTGTTTGAAAGCAGGAATCAGGTAGCTTTTTGGCCGCTTGCCGTTGTTAAACGTACTCTTTCGTCACAAACAGTACGGAAGAAGACTCATGGGAACATAATGCTCTCTTCCACTCATCGTTAGTCCACGTTGTAATTGTCATGGTAGTATTTACATCACGCTAATTCGTTCCTGATACTGTAACTAATAAATAAACATGTCAAAGTGTTGAAAGTAAAAATGTTATCATTCAGAATTTTTTAGAAGCTAGAAAAGAATGGTTGGATGGCGGATGTTACTAGACAGATACGATATTTAAACAGGGTAATGTAGATGTTGTATAGAGACTAGTAAGCACTCACTTTATGGAGAACAGAAAGAGCACTATTATTACAGAGGAAACAGGTAACTAGGCATTGGAAGCGGAAAATAAGGCGAGAATAAAGAAACAACAGTTCAAAAAACTTATACTGCTCCATAGGAAACTAGGCTAATTGAAAATGATTACACGATGCAATAAAGTGATAACGGGATATGAGTACTCATTTCTCAGTTACAAAAAGTTTTGCACTAACTCAATACTCGGGTACTGATGTAGTGTCTACATAGTTCTAACGGGCATTGGGCCTAAGAACTCGACAGCGAAATTGGTGTGAATGGGGAAGTTCCGTCAGGTTATGAAATTGACGTATTTATTACGCTTCCTAAGAAAGAAACAGTGGATAGATGTGAAAATTACTGCACAGACGAACCATTATTACATGCATGAAAAATACTCAAAGAGTACGTTATCGAAGAATGAAAGTAAAGTAGCAGAGGAGCAGCCGAGTTTTAGGAAAAGCAGGGGCCCCTGAGAATCAGTTTCAGCACTGCAAATAATAATAGAGAGCAGATTCAGGGAAAACGGGAGAACATACATTGTATTTATAGACTTGGATAGGTCTTGTGATAATGTGGAATGGAATAAAGAAAATTTACCATCCTTATGCAGTGTGGTATCAACTACAGGTAGAGCAGGACAATTTATTTTCATTATGCAAAGTACGGAGTAGACAGCAGAAAGGAAATGGTAAAGACGCTAAAACCAGGAAAGCTGTAAGGCAGGGGTGCTCATTTGCACCACTGATATTTAATTTGTCTATAGAACATTCAGTGAGGGAAGAAAATGACTGTCTCGATGTGTGGATTGCTTGTCCGAATAATACAGTTTGCTAACCACACTGGAGCGGTCGTCGAAAATGAACATGTGCTGAATCGACGTTTAATGAAATAGAAATGAAGCTACCTGACGACTACTACATTATCTGATCAAAAGTATCCGGACATCTGTTAGAGGACAGTAATATGGAGTGCGTCGACCCTTCGGCATTACGGCTCGAATCTGCTGGGAACAATTTCAATAAAGTGTCTGAATATCTGCGAAGGAATTGCAGCCTATTCTTCCCCAAAAGCCAAAAACAAGGAAGGAGGTTATATTGGATGCTGGGGTCTGGAGCGAAGTGGGTGTTACAGGTTATCCAAAAGGTATTCCATTGGCATCAGGTCGGAACTCTATCCAGGCCAGTCTATCCAGAAACCATTACCTCACAGATGGACCTTTAACACAGAGTGGATTATCATGCTGACACAGTCATCGTCTCCGAACTGCTCCTATATTGTACGCAGTACACAATTACATAAAATGTGGTCATACTTTTCCGCATGTAGCGTTTTCCTTAGCGCAATTGCGTACTGCGTAAATGTGCCTTTACAAGTGGAGTTCGCATCGGGATTTATCCAAAAGAAACTTGGAATTCCCGGAATGGTTCATTCATTAGGCTGTGGCAGATAATGAGACGTAGAAGCGAAATACCTATTACTTTCGACTTGCGTGACTCCAGAAATGCGAAGCTCTCACTGGAGTGGATCGTGTCTGTTCCCATTACGCACCTACAAAGGCCTTCATTGTTTGCCATTTCTCATAACTAAGACAGCTTTGATGGGATGTATTGGTCGGGCCTAATCCTGATATTCCTGATGGACATTGTCTTGTAACTTCCATGTCACTGTCATGGTCAGTTGTTGAAGTTTCCTCTCTCACGTCTCCAATTTCCATATGTTGAATTGCAACCATACATCACTCACGTGTTAAGAGACAGCACTACGGCTCGCTACTTGATCAATTTCAATCCGTTTCCAGAAAGTTCTTGTATATTATCAACGATTATCAGTATAGATTTCCTTACTGGCATCCATATATTGGATGCAGTGTGATACTAAGTATTCTGTAGACCCTGATTCACTTCACACACATGTGTCTGTAGTGCACATTCTGTTCATATAGCGTGATATTTCGACGCTTATTGAAAATTAAACAATGTGCAGAAATGCTGAAGAAAATCGAAAAATTTTTCACGATAACCAATATTCACAAAGCTATCACCACTTTTTTGCATTGTGTTGCTGGTAAAATGCGATGCATTGGGGTAAGTCGCACTGCAGCCAGTCCAACAGTAATGGTCGTGTGTGTGTGTGTGTGTGTGTGTGTGTGTGTGTGTGTGTGTGTGTGTTAGACGATACCGTGCAATCTGACAGTCTGCATTGTTGAGCGGAATAACAGAAAAACACGTAGTGTGACGGTCCGGGGTGATACTGGATACAACACGTGATCTCGAATACTACGTTTTGACGGTAATATGAACAAAAGTCGCTACATCAGGAAAGTTTTAGAACTCAATATACTGTCCCTCATTTAGATTGCTCCATATTCTGCGTTTCAGCAGGACAGTACTCAGATTGACGTGGCGAAGAATGTTGAAGCTTCCACAGACGAACGAGTCCCACTGCTTCCTTGGTCTGCTTGGCGACCATGTCCCTGTTTGACCGTGTCTGGGATGTGGCTGGTCGGCAATTGGTTTGTCACAATCCAGAAAAGATTCCCAAATAATATATCCAGGCTCTCTTTGATTCCGTGACCCGACATTCAAGCCTCTAATTGCAGCATATGTGGATTTCACATAAAACAGGGTGCTTCAAAAAGATTCATCCGATTTAACGAGACTATATCCCCTACGCGAATGAAGATATACACTTGGGGTGAGATTTAACTGACGCATCGAAACTACACTGAAGAGCCAAAGAAGCTGGTACACTTGCCTAATATCGTATAGGGCCCCCACGAGCACGCAGAAGTGCCGCAACTGGACGTGGCGTGGACTCGACTAATGTCTGAAATAGCGCCGGAGGGAACTGACACCATGAATCCTGCAGGGCTGTCCATAAATCCGTAAGAGTACGAGGGGGAGGGGATGGAGATCTCTTCTGAACAGCACGTTGCAAGGCGACCCAGATATGTTCAATAATGTTCATGTCTGGGGAGTTTGGTGGCCAGCTGAAGTGTTTAAACTCAGAAGAGTGTTCCCAGAGCCACTCCATAGAAATTCTGGATGTGTGGGATGACGCATTGTCCTGTTGGAGTTGGACAAGTCCGTCTGAATGCACAATGAACATGAACGGAAGCATGTGATCAGTCAGGATGTTTACGTACGTGTCACCTGTCAGAGTCGTATCTAGACATATCAGGGGTCCCATATCACATCAACTGCACACGCCTCACACCATTACAGAGCCTCCACCAGCTTGAACAGTCTACTGATGACATTCGGGGTTCATGGATTCATGGCGTTGTCTCCATACCCGTACACGTCCACTCACTCGATACAATTTGAAACGAGACTCGTCCGACCAGGCAACATGTTTCCTGTCATTAACAGTCCAACGTCGGTGTTGATGGGCCGAGGCGAGGCGTGAAGCTTTGTGTCATGCAGTCATCAAGGATACACGAGTGGACCTTCGGCTTTGAAAGCCCATATCGATTATGTTTCGTTGAATCTGCAGCATTTTGCGGAAGGGTTGCACTTCTGTCACGCTGAATGATTCTCTTCAGTCGTCATTGGTTCCGTCCTTGCAGGATCTTTTTCCGGCCACTGCGATGTCGGAGATTTGATGTTTTACTGGATTCCTGATGTTCACGGTACACTCGTGAAATGGTCGTATGGGCAAATTCTCACTTCATCGTTATGACTATAACACCACGATGAAACTCACTTAAATCTTGATAACCTGCGATTGTAGCAGCTGTAACCGATCCAACAACTGCGCCAGACACTTGTCTTATATCGGCATTGTCAACCGCAGCGCCGTATTCTGCCTTTTTATATATCTCTATATTTGAATACGCGTGCCTACACCAGTTTCTTTGGCGCTTCGGTGAATTTGTGCACTCTTGGGAGAACATGTGTTGCTTGTCTGAGTGCCTCTGCACGTTCCATAATGAGGGTAGCTGTATCCATGATGTGACCGAGCAGTTCATGTCTCACATTCACCTTTCATTTGTACATCTCAGACTTCATCCAAGCCCATAAACAAAAAACTAATTCCATTAGGTCTGGACATTTTGGTGGCCAGCTAAGTGTACCACCACAACAAATCCAGCGATTAGGGTAAGTGTGGCTGAGATGTTCCCTCACACGTCTGGTAAAACATGCAGAGGCTCCCTCGTGTTGGAAGTATATTGCAGTCCGAGTGGCCAAAGCAATGTACTCAAGGTGTTCAGCAAACGAATTTATCAAAAAATACAAGTAATTCTGTCCCGGCATTTCAACAATGACTGCACTTATCAAAGTGTTACCGATCATTAAACGTGTTCTATCTCGGAAACCATTTGGAATAGGGCATATGTCCATCTGAAGTTCTTTACTTCAAATGAGCGTTCCTGTCATATCCCTTAATACTGATCATTCCTCCTGGGACACTCTGCATAGGAACTCGAGACATGACTATCGCCTAGACGCGTGTCGTGCGTCCGAGTAGGGTACATTAAATATTTTTGAAAGGTAAATGAACACGTTAATTCTACATGTAATTGTAAAAAGTACCCAAATGATGCATGTGCATAAATGTAAAAGATATAACCTTGCAAAATAGGGTGGTTTTTCTGAAAATAAAGTAAATGATTTTAGTCCTATACGTAAGGTAAAATTCACTTCAAGTTTCCATTTCCATTCATCTAGAAGATACTGCCTTGTGAATTCAGATGAATCCTTTTTAAAACGTTGTGTTGTATTCTCAGAGATCACGTGCAGTTCTGTATACTGACTCATTTATGTATTATCATGTTTCTAATCTTTGTTATAAGATTCAGTCCAGTTACATGTATTGTTCTTGGCGTTCTCACAACAGTTAGTGTGGTTGACAAACTGTAGTTCAGCAACAACTTTTCTTCACCGTAGAGCCAGTAATCTGTTTTCCAGCTCTTGCAGGCACTGCTTAGTTGTAGATGTTTTAAGACCTTTACTCTAGCGTTCATTCCACATTTTTCTACGTTTTACAGGCCCAGCATTCTTTGGAAGACTAAACAAAGCGATTATCTGTAGCTCCTGGTGCTGCCCCAGAACCGGACACGGTTGCTTGTAGTATGCTTTTCCATTTCAGCTTAAAGTAAAAAGCTCTTCCTTCGGGTTTTTAACAAATTTTGGAATATCGTCAATATATTGTCTCGCAAGGGTAGCAATAACAGTTTCAATAGAGTTCGGTTCGCACTGACTTAAGTATCTCTGTTAACATTACCAGCGTTTTTCTCATTATTATTTTTCTATACAGCTATAAAGCTGTCAGATACCACGGATAACGTAGCTTCATAGCTATATAGTGAAGACTGCAAAGTAGACGGTAATCTGTCGCGACGCCTACATGCTATAATGCAGGATCCTTTAAGCAGGATTCGAGTGGAAGTTCACAATACGTATACCATTTTTCTCCTGATGCTAGATCCCTACTGATACTACTGCTGGACTACTTAAGCCGGTTACCGGAATGGCTCTTCTGAAAAGACGAGGTAGATTTCCCTCCCCATTCCTGTGCAATATGAGGCGAGACGTTGTACACTAATCTTTCTTATTTTTTATTCTCCTGGGACCAACTATAAATGCATCGATCTTAGGCAATCAAAATTTGACAAAACTTTTTTCGATATTCGGAAGGCGTGCGGTACTACTTGGAGGTATAATATCATCAAAAATCATGAATAGTTGCCTCCGTCTAACTGTGTATTCCTAGGCAAAAGAAGTTAGATATCGTGCAGGATCATGAAACTCAAATGTGGAGAGAATTTAATTAAATAAACTAAGAATAAGATTCATAAAGAAATATCTTGGTTACATGTACAATTAACTGAATTATTGGCCGTGTTGCGAGAGAAACTGAGCAGCCGTCTTGGGTTGTTTGCAGATGACGCTGTAGTTTATCGTCTAGTAAAGTCATCAGAAGATCGAAATAAATTACAAAACGATTTAGAAAAGGTATCTTTATGGTGCGAAGATTGGCAATGAACAGTACGCTTGTTCGCCCACTGCTTGAATACTGCTCAGCAGTGTGGGATCCGTATGAGATAGGGTGAATAGAAGAGATAGAGAAGATCCAACGGAGAGCAGCTCGCTTCGTTACAGGATCATTTGGTAATCGCGAAAGCGTTACGGAGATGATAGATAAACTCCAGTGGAAGACTCTGCAGGAGAGACGCTCAGTAGCCCGGTACGGGCTTTTGTTGAAGTTTCGAGAACATACCTTCACCGAGGAGTCAAGCAGTATATTGCTCCCTCCTACGTATATCCCGCGAAGAGACCATGAGGATAGAATCAGAGAGATTAGAGCCCACACAGAGGCATACCGACAATCCTTCTTTCCACGAACAATACGAGACTGGAATAGAAGGGAGAACCGATAGAGGTACTCAAGGTACCCTCCGCCACACACCGTCAGGTGGCTTGCGCAGTATGGATGTAGATGTAGATGTAGATGTAAATAATGAAAAGTGTGAGGTAATGCACATGAGCACTAAAATGAATCCGTTAAACTTCAGTTCCACGATAAATCAGTCAAATCTAAAGGCCGTAAATTCAATTAAATGCCTAGGAATTACAATTACGAACAACGTAAATTGGAAACAACATCTAGAAAATGTGGGGAAGGCGAACCAAAAACTGCTTTCTATTGGCAGAACAGTTAGAAAATGCAGCAGATCTACTAAAGAGACTGCCTGCATTACGCTTGTCCGTCCTCTTTTGGAGTAAAACCGTGCAGTGTGGGACCCTTACCAGATACATCCGGAGTACATCCAGAAAGTACAATGAAGAGCAGCACATTTTGTACTATCGAGAAATAGGGGAGAGAGTGTCACTGACATGATGCAGGATTTGGGGTGGACATGATTAAAAAAAGTCGTTTTTCGTTGCGGTGGAATCTGCTTCCGCACAAGCTCTTAATGAACATTTCTGCACTACGAGGTGTGGCTAGAAAAAAACCGGACTAGTACTGGTTAAACAATAAAACGAATGCAATAACGCTGAAAGTCGCGTGGCCTGTCACGTGACTCTCGCTCCGCCTACTGCTCGAGTTTCATCTGCCTCCTGCACTCAGTCTGCCCGTGGCGTCTGTTTTAAGTAGTTGACGTTTTGTCTGTGCGTCGGAAAATGTTGAGTGTACAGAAAGAACAGCGTGTTAACATCAAATTTTGTTTCAAACTAGGAAAATCTGCAAGTGAAACGTTTGTAATGTTACAACAAGTGTACGGCGATGATTGTTTATCGCGAACACAAGTGTTTGAGTGGTTTAAACGATTTAAAGACGGCCGCGAAGACACCAGTGATGACACTCGCACTGGCAGACCATTGTCAGCAAAAACTGATGCAAACATTGAAAAAATCGGTAAACTTGTTCGACAAGACAACAAGTCAACTCCTGTTAACTCAGACACTGCTCTGATTGTTAAACGGCGATCTTGTCGAACAAGTTTACCGATTTTTTCAATGTTTGCATCAGTTTTTGCTGACAATGGTCTGCCAGTGTGAGTGTCATCACTGGTGTCTTCGCGGCCATCTTTAAATCGTTTAAACCACTCAAACACTTGTGTTCGCGATAAACAATCATCGCCGTACACTTGTTGTAACATTACAAACGTTTCACTTGCAGATTTTCCTAGTTTGAAACAAAATTTGATGTTAACACGCTGTTCTTTCTGTACACTCAACATTTTCCGACGCACAGACAAAGCGTCAACTACTTAAAACAGACGCCACGGGCAGACTGAGTGCAGGAGGCAGATGAAACTCGAGCAGTAGGCGGAGTGAGAGTCACGTGACAGGCCACGCGACTTTCAGCCTTATTGCATTCGTTTTATTGTTTCACCAGTACTAGTCCGGTTTTTTTCTAGCCACACCTCGTATTTGCTGGATTGTCTGCCTTTCTGGTTCACAGTCGCACTTCGGAGATATGTTTAGTTTTACAGTTACAACATGTGCCAGAAAATTTCTTATGGTTGGTTCCATTTAGGTTTAGAAGTACCGAAGGTCTTTTTTTTTGGGGGGGGGGGGCAAAGTGAGTCGGTTTCTCATAGATACATCGGAATTTCCTCAGATCCGCAGTTACAGTACCTTCCCGGGCTTTCTTATTGCACAATATAAAATCACACAGCTTCCGTAAATGGTGACTTTCTATAGTGGAGCCGTTTAATATTTATGTAATCAGAGAACGAATGAGAAGGAAGCTGAGGAGTGTTTTGAATTTTTCTGAGTTCTCTAAGAAGTGCTTATTGTCTTCGCAGCTGAGGTGAAGCTATATGACTTATGACTGGTATCCTAAGGGTTGGAGTGCTCTTAATCGTGCCTAAAAGCATACGCATTGTGTGATTTAGTTCGATGTCCATTTTCTTGGTATGGCCACTGTTAATCCAGATTCTGCTAGTGAATGAACTGCTAGCCGACGTGGTGCCACACAGCTCCTGCATGATATTATTCTTATGTGGAGTTTTGTAGCTGTCTTTCTCGGGTTTTCCTAATAGCTTAACGCTCTGTCTAAAGTAACTCCTAAATACTTGAAAGTTTTATATGAGTTGAAGTGACATTCTTGGAAGAAATTCGAAGTTTCGTGTGTGCAAGTTTATTGTTCAGGTGAAAGCATGAAACCTCCAATTTAGTTGAAGTGGGATTACCTCCTGACCAGTATAGATCACAGATCATAGATCTGTAGGCGGAGAGATGGTAGCACTTAGCCTACTCATCTCAAATATCGCAAAGAAACAGACGAACTTAATGGCCCTTTTCTACAGAAAGACCATCACCTGTATCGTGGTATGTCTTGGTTTCATAAGACGTAGTAGAAAATGTTTAGAATGTTTTATAACACTATGATTTAGATTCTGGTGGTTGGCTGCATTACTCCATCCGAGCCACTTAATTATTTGTAATAAAAAAAATCCCATTGCCAAGATCCAAAATGACGGTTTCCAGGCCTAATACTGAGCGAGGAGACGTAGCGGTTTAAGGCTTTAGATCCACTTTCAGGAGGAGAGGGCTTCAAATTCCCGACAGACTATCCGGTTTAAAGTGTTTTCTTGGCTTCCTAGATCGATCCTAATGCTCTCTAGTCAGACGAGATATTAAAATTTAATCTTTCTTCCTGGTATGGCGACACCGTAATAAGCTGATCGGAGATCTAGATCAAGCTGCATCATACGTTACTTATAGATAATGCTAATTTGACATCAGTGAAAAAAGGTTCAATTCTATCATTTACGACAATGGCTAGGCACGTCGTTTGGGATATGGATGTTCTTTCGACGGAACCAAAAATTTCTCATTCTGCGTGGAGCTGACGGTTCTGTCATTTGCCCACGAGACTGTGACGAGCGTTACACATTAACGCTCTTCTATTGTTAGCGCGGGCACCGCAGGAAGCGGGCGCAAAACATAATGCGGAACATGGAAACTACACACAGCACATCAGCTGCTGCCATCTCACATATGAGGTCATTGCGAAATATTCTCTGCCTGACACAAAGATATCATTAGTATTCAATAAGTTTTGTTGCTACGTGAGTCACAATAGACTAATTAATATGTCACTTAGATTTGCGAAATAGTTCTGCTAATTTCTAAAATAGCAGTGTATGGTTTACATTTAAATGGATAAACTGTAATACCGTACCGTCACGAAACTGTTTTGTTCTGGATGACTTATCACCATCGGAAATTCAGCCAAAGTTGGTGAAGCTCTGTGAAGACTCTACAGCTTTATTTTCAGTGGTTGAAGAATGCGCGACGAAATTCAACTTGCCTGTACATCCCTTGAAGCCGCCAGGGCTCACATACTGGGTTAAAAGAGACTGTAGAATATCATTCATGACGAAGTATTTCAAGTCATATAAATCAGTATATGCCGTTAGTTTATCATCGTCTTTACAATAAGAAGAGGGAACACTGATTATTGGAACAGTAGCTACACAAATTATAACGGAGCGGGTATGTAACAGAAAAATGAGGTTGTTGGATGAACAGTTGCATTAACAGGAGTATTAGTATTAGTAGTAGTAATAGTAGTAGTTATTGGGTTATTTACACAGTAACGTTATTAAGAGATTGAGACCATAGGATCAATTTTCTACTACAATACGACCGCTCAAGCGATTACAGGAATAGTACCATCCTCACAATAAGAAGACTGTCCTCCGCTCATGCCGGTATCCATAAACTCGTCTTGCGGTAGGGTACACTTTGAGCGGATGAAGTATCCGTGTGAAAACAGTCGTAAGTAATCATAGTAAGTTTGCAACGGTAATCATTGACATACAGAAACGGCCCTCGACAGTCTCTGACGTCCACCGTGATAACACCACAAAGAACACAGACTCATTGACGGATCATAATACTTTCACGGGTGGTGTTAGCACAAGTATAAGCAAAGGGAACGTCAGTGCGTTGTGTATACGTCGGAAAGCACGTTACTGGCGGGAGCTGTTTGTACCATTGTCTGCATAACTCCCGCACCGATATTACGAAACCAGGATTTCATTGATTTGAATCCTACTTCTGCGTCAGGCTGATAACTTTTCATCTTACTTTCACATATTTTGCATGTACGTCACTAGCAGCAATGGACCTAACTGAACAGTATAATATACAGTATTAAAGATTCATAGCTGAGGTCACTAATGTACGCCTTAGCTACGGCGCTAGACTCAGTGGTAAGCGGTTCGAACCCTGGTAGTGGAAGAAATCTTCATTACCAGTACTTGGCCAGCGAGGAGAGGAGAGGCGATGGCTTGAAGCTCCGGAACATAAGGTTTTATGCCGATGTCTTGGATGAAATTCGAAACCTCTCAGCAGCGTCTCAGGAAGTGAGGGCATGTACACTGTGGATGGTGATCCGTCAGTCAGATGCGGACATTAAATCCGGCAGTCCGTTTTGTGCTTTTCGAGAGTAGGCTGTAAGCCGGCGCTGGGCTCCACCCTCTCCTTTCTCTCATCATCATGCTACACAACCATGACACCACTGTAAACACACAACCGGCACAGTCGCCCAAACTCAACAGATACATTTAAGACAAGGAGCCATTGCTCATGGGGGAAGAGAGCACTCTGGAATTAGGCACCTGAACTTACCCGTCACGGTATCCTAGTCAACAATGCTATACGGATACTTTTTTCAGTTTTAAATTCTGCATTAAATAGTAATTGTGTAAAAATGATTACAGGGAATTGCGATATTGACTCCTGCAGTATGGACAAACTACACTACTGACCATTAAAATTGCTAAACCACGAAGATGATGTGCTACAGACGCTAAATTTAACACAAAGGAAGAAGATGCTGTGATATGCAAATGATTAGCTTTTCATCGGTGGCGACACCTACAACGTACTGACATGAGGAAAATTTCCAACCGATTTCTCATACACAGACAGCAGCTGACCGGCGTTGCCTGTTGAAACGTTGTTGTGATGCCTCGTGTAAGGAGGGGAAATGCGTACCATCACGTTTTCAACTTTGATAAAGGTCGGATTGTAGCCTATCGCGATTGCGGTTTATCGTATCGCAACACTGCTGCTCGCGTTGGTCGAGATCCAATGACTGTTAGCAGAATATGGAATCGGTGGGTTCAGGAGGATAATACGGAAAGCCGTGCTGGATCCCAACAGCCTCGTATCACTAGCAGTCGAGATGACAGGCATCTTATCCGCATGGCTGTAACGGATCGTGCAGCCACGTCTCGATCCCTGAGTCAACAGATGGGGACGTTTGCAAGACAACAACCATCTGCACGAACAGTTCGGCGACGTTTGCAGCAGCATGGACTATCAGCTCGGAGACCATGGATGCGGTTACCCTTGACGCTGCATTACAGAGAGGAGCGCCTGCGGTGGTGTACTCAACGACGAACCTGGGTGCACGAATGGAAAACTTCATTTTTTCGGATGAATCCAGGTTCTGTTTACAGCATCATGATGGTCACATCCGAGTTTGGCGACATCGCGGTGAACGCACATTGGAAGCGTGTATTCGTCATCGCCATACTGGCGTATCACCAGGCGTGATGGTATGGGGTGCCACGTCACGGTCACCTCTTGTTCGCACTGACGGCACTTTGAACAGTGGACGTTACA
The DNA here is from genome assembly GCF_021461385.2 of Schistocerca piceifrons. NCBI lineage: Eukaryota > Metazoa > Arthropoda > Insecta > Orthoptera > Acrididae > Schistocerca > Schistocerca piceifrons. Next base: position 823,651,396 of record NC_060149.1, on the reverse strand, counting down.
TTTCACATGTGTTAAGACCCGTAGCTCTACCCTTCATTCGATCCCTGCGAAACCCTACATTTCAGCAGGATAATGCACGACCGCATGTTGCAGGTCCTGTACGGGCCTTTCTGGATACAGAAAATGTTCGACTGCTGCCCTGACCAGCACATTCTCCATATCTCTCACCAATTGAAAACGTCTGGTCAATGGTAGCCGAGCAACTGGCTCGTCACAATACGCCAGTCACTACTCTTGATGAACTGTGGTATCGTGTTGAAGCTACGTGGGCAACTGTACCTATATACGCCATCCGAGCTCTGTTTGACTCAATGCCCAAGCGTATCAAGGCCGTTATTACGGCCAGAGGTGGTTGTTCTGGGTACTGATTTCTCAGGATCTATGCACCCAAATTACGTGAAAATGTAATCACATGTCAGTTCTAGTATAATATATTTGTCCAATGAATACCCTTTTATCATCTGAATTTCTTCTTGGTGTAGCAATTTTAATGGCCATCTCTCGGCACTTGAGTTCCTCTCTCTCCCAACACTCGGCGCCCTGCGATGTCAGCTGCTATAGCCCACACAGGCACACACAAATGGGGCAAGTTATACATATCTGCTTTAAGAAGTTGCAGTGAAAACACCATGCTAACGACATCTCGCGAAATCAAGTAGCAGTGTCTGCAAATGAGACGAAACTTTTATAATCCGATGACAGTACTAACTTTCGGGTGTTTCGGCCATCCGACCCTTTCGTAGATAGAATTTATATTCCACAGCGGCGATTTACGGATGAAAATTGTATCCATACCGTGTCATCAGGGATGAAATTCGTATCCCAAGGTTGATATTTATGGATGAAATTCGTTTCATAGACAAAATGTGATTATCTGTATGCGTATTCATAAGGAAGATCGAAGGTTCATTCGACCAGAATGATTCAGTTTTTTTCTTGTTACTTATAAACTGATTCACACAAATTTCGGGACGACTGATTTAGTTTCTTCGTGGTTTTTTCTAAACTGATTCATACAAATTTTCGGATAGTTTCTGGTACAGAGACCGGTTGTTGTTGTTGTGGTCTTCAGTCCTGAGACTGGTTTGATGCAGCTCTCCATGCTACTCTGTCCTGTGAAAGCTTCTTCATCTCCCAGTACCTACTGCAACCTACATCCTTCTGAATCTGTTTAGTGTATTCATCTCTTGGTCTCCCTCTAAGATTTTTACCCTCCACGCTGCCCTCCAGTACTAAATTGGCGATCCCTTGATGCCTCAGTATATTCCCTACCAACCGATCCCTTCTTCTAGTCAAGTTGTGCCACAAATTTCTCTTCTCTCCAATTCTATTCAGTAGCTCCTCATTAGTTATGTGATCTACCCATCTAATTTTCAGCATTCTTCTGTAGCATCACATTTCGAAAGCTTCTTTCTCTTCTTGTCTAAACTATTTATCGTCCATGTTTCACTTCTATTCATGGCTACACTCCATAGAAATACTTTCAGAAATGATTTCCTGACACTTAAATCTATACTCGATCTTAACAAATTTCTCTTCTTCAGAAACGCTTTCCTTACCATTGCCAGTCTACTTTTTATACCTTCTCTACTTCGACCATCATCAGTTATTTTGCCCCCCAAATAGCAAAACTCCTTTACTACTTTAAGTGTCTCATTTCCTAATCTAATTCCCTCAGCATCACCCGACTTAATTCGACTACATTCCATTACCCTCGTTTTGCTTTTGTTGATGTTCATCATATATCCTTCTTTCAAGACACTGTCCATTCCGTTCAGCTGCTCTTCCAGGTCTTTTGCTGTCTCTGACAGAATTACAATGTCATCGGCAAACTTCAAAGTTTTTATTTCTTTTCCATGGATTTTAATACCCACTCCGAATTTTCCTTTTGTTTCCTTTACTGCTTGCTCGATATACAGATTGAATAACATCGGGGAGAGGCTACAACCCTGTCTCACTCCCTTTCCAACCACTGTTTCCGTTTCATGCCCCTCGACTCTTATAACTGCCATCTGGTTTCTGTACAAATTATAAATAGCCTTTCGATCCCTGTATTTTACCCCTGCCACCTTTAGAATTTGAAAGAGAGTATTCAAGTCAACATTGTCAAAAGCTTTCTCTAAGTTTACAAATGCTAGGAACGTAGGTTTTCCTTCCCTTAATCTTTCTTCTAAGATAAGTCGTAAGGTCAGTATTGCCTCACGTGTTCCAATATCTCTACGGAATCCAAACTGATCTACCCCGAGGTCGGCTTCTACCAGTTTTTCCATTCGTCTGTAAAGAATTCGCATTAGTATTTTGCAGCTGTGACTTATTAAACTGATAGTTCGTTAATTTTCACATATGTCAACACCTGCTTTTTTTGGGATTGGAGTTATTATATTCTTCTTGAAGTCTGAGGGTATTTCTCCTGTCTCATACATCTTGCTCACCAGATGGTAGAGTTTTGTCAGGACTGGCTCTCCCAAGGCCGTCAGTAGTTCTAATGGACTGTTGTCTACTCCCGGGGGCCTTGTTTCGACTTAGGTCTTTCAGTGCTCTGTCAAACTCTTCACACAGTATCGTGTCTCCCATTTCATCTTCATCTACATCCTCTTCCATTTCCATAATATTGTCCTCAAGTACATCGCCCTTGTATAGACCCTCTATATACTCCTTCCACCTTCCTGCTTTCCCTTCTTTGCTTAGAACTGTGTTTCCATCTGAGATTTTGATATTCATACAAGTGGTTCTCTTTTCTCCAAAGGTCTCTTTAATATTCCTGTAGGCAGTATTTATCTTATCCCTAGTGAGATAATCCTCTACATCCTTACATTTGTCCTCTAGCTGTCCCTGCTTAGCCATTTTGCACTTCCTGTCGATCTCATTTTTGAGACGTTTGTATTCCTTTTTGCCTGCTTCATTTACTGCATTTTTGTATTCTCTCCTTTCATCAATTAAATTCAATATTTCTTCTGTTGCCCAAGGATTTCTACTAGCCCTCGTCTTTTTACCTACTTGATCCTTTGCTGCCTTCACTACTTCATCCCTCAAAGCTACCCATTCTTCTTCTACTGTATTTCTTTCCCCCATTCCTGTCAATTGTTCCCTTATGCTCTCCATGAGACCTATAGAAATAATTTTTTCCCGCGTTCCATTTTCGAGTAGAAAAATGAAGGAGGTAACCAATAACGGTACAAAGTACCTCCCGTCAGGCACCCTAACATGCCTTGCGGAATGTATGTTGGTGTAGATAAAGACCCACTAAGATCCCAATATATAGTTTTCATTATTTCCCTGATGTACCTGTCTGAGTTTACTTTTCTAGTTTTTAAAGGCGAGGACATGTGTTGCCACTTCGATGTCTGATGCTTGTATTCAGATGTCTCATACTAAACCCAAGAGTCATCTTCTACATCTATGAAAATGAGAAATGCGTTACCAGTTTTTCATATCGGCTAAATAAAAGAGAAAGAGTTGCTCCCATACGTTTTACTTTTATTTTTTCCCTCGTGGACTTATAAACTGTTTACGAATGCAAAAAGCACATAGCCTAGAGCGCCACCTCATGTAGCACACAGCACAAAATTCCTCGAAGAGATTCATATGAGAAGTCCATGGCAAAGTGCGTGTTCTCGTAAATTATCAAGTCTTTCGTAATATATGATGCTCGGCCGCTACAGTCTGCATAGTACTCATTTCCTTCATTTGACGTCGTACATCATTTTGTCACATGCGATTAATTCATTGCGTTCGTACTATACACTAGTTTCGTTTGTATACATATTAGATCTAGTGTTTTGTGCAGTCAGAAAGCGAATGATGGCGCGCATTTGGCAGAATTTTCTGTTGCGGCTGCCTTCAAAAGAAGGGTCTCTGCAAGGATGGAATGACAAACAGAGCAAGCTCGTAATTATGCAGGGAGTGGGGTGGGCAGAGAGGTAACAGGCAAAAATGCAGTTTTTAGGGTCGGGGAAGAGTGGCGGATGGGGGGAGGGGGGAGGGAAGAGGCTGTGCCCTGCATAGTGCGTAATCAGTTTTCACTACCAGGTAATCCTCAAGGTTATCTGCCAACAATCCTATTTTCATTCGATTCATAAGAAGGGCTTGATTTTCTTATGTATGGAAAACGGAATCCCTACCAAACAAGGTGGTTCAGTGATAATACGCCGTACATGCTTCAAATACCCATCCGACCACCATTTCCGTAGCTTCCCTAAAGCTCTTAAAGCAAAGGCCCGGATGGTTCCCTTGAAAAGATCAGCACATGTGCAAGAAAGAAACACTGCTGTGCTTCATAGTCTGTTTTCAGGTTATCAGCTCAGTTCATCAACTCGGCTGCAACGCCAAACGAATGCAGCAAACAGCTCGGAATACCTCAGTAAATACAGTGCTGTGCCTTCAGAGACATGTTTAACAAAAAAAATGGTTCAAATGGCTCTGAGCACTATGGGACTCAACATCTGAGGTCATAAGTCCCCTAGAACTTAGAACTACTTAAACCTAACTAACCTAAGGACATCACACACACCCATGCCCGAGGCAGGATTCGAACCTGCGACCGTAGCAGTCCCGCGGTTCCGGACTGCAGCGCCAGAACCGCACGGCCACCGCGGCCGGCCATGTTTAACATAACAGTGACTGTCTCTGACGATATATCCGGATTCAGGAATGTAGCATCCACCAACAAATTGAGGCTCATAGAGAACTAATGCGATGACGTAATTAAACAGTGAAAGTAATATACCAACAACTTTCGAAATTATTCTAATAGTAACGCTCTGATAAAAACAAAGAAAGCTCTCCTACTCGGTAGATATACTGCAGAAATGCTGTCATGTAGCTTATTTTTTACTATTATCTTTTTCTATAAGTTACTTGGTTTCCGATGGTAAGAACTGTACCTATAAAGGAAAGTTAGAGATTAATGTTCCGTCGACGACAAGGTCATCCGATACAGAAGTGCTCGTCAAGTTAAGTTCAACCATGAGCAGTCTTTCCGAATACGCTTGTGAGCAGCTCAATCACAGATAACTGCTGTGCTGGAGAAAGTAGAGCTGGAACAAGGATATGGCGTAGTGCGACTTGTCGCATGGCTAGGAAGACGTCAGAACTTGGACTAGCCATTGACAGTCAAGTATGGCATGGACGAGACGACCGGCAACAGTGCATTTAATAGCGGCCAGACAGTGGGTTCCCGGCGCACAGGAAAGTCCCTCTCCGAAATTGTGCTGTCTCTGGGATTTTCACGTGCCACCGTTCAGTGGAGTACCAACAGTATTTCTGCTCAGGAAAAGACGGTGGCACCACAATAATATTTCGAGGGTAACGATACAAAGCCATCACTTCGCACGTGTACTTCTGCCCAATGCACGCCACAGGACACATTGATTAACATTGGAACAGAACACCGCCATTGGACGCTTGAAGCATGAGGAAAGGTCATTTGGACTGAAAAATACACTGAGAAGCCAAAACATTCCGACTACCGCTCACCACTACGTTGGATGCCGCCTGGTGGTGTTGCGGGCACGTGACGCGTAACAGAAGTGTGAAGCGGAGCAGAGACGGACGAGGGCTCAGCCTAGCGAAGATATGGGCTGCAAATGGGAACATCCAATTACATAAAGGACTTTGACGAGCCCCAGATTATTATTACGTGGAGCCTGTGCACTAGTGTCTCGAAAACGGTGAAGCTGGTCGAATGTTCACATGCTACTGTCGTGAGCATATACGGAAAGAGGTAGAAGGAGAGTGAAACTACCACTAGGCGCTAAATGGTTGGACGTTCTGAGCTTGTCTTCTCTCTAAAGTAGGATAGATGGTGGTCTGTGGCAACTGTGCCGACGAAGGAGCACAATGCTGGTGCATGCACAAGTGTTTCGGGGCACACCGTTCATTGTACACTGCTGAACACGGAGCTCCGCAGCAGACCACCCCTGCGTCTTCACGTGTTGACCCAACGACATCATCAATTACGGTTCCAGTGGGCACGAGGCAACCGAAATTCGACCGTCTATCAATGGAAGCATGTCGGCTCCTCGGTTAAATCACATTTTTGCTACACTAGATCGCTGGTCGTCTTCACAAACGACAACATAGAGGTGAATGGCGGCTCGAAACGTGCAGCGTGCCACGGACACAGGCTGATGGGAGCAGTATTATGCTATAGGAGATATTCTCCTACGCTTGCATGGGACCTGTGGTAGTAATGGAAGACAAGCTAACAACTGCGAACCACCTGCAGTCATTCATGCTTAATGTCTTCCCAGATGGCGATGTCGCCGGCCGGTGTGGCCGAGAGGTTCTAGGCGCTTCAGTCTGGAACTGCGCGACCGCTACGGGCATGGATGTGTGTGATGTCCTTAGGTTAGTTAGGTTTACGTAGTTCTAAGTTCTAGGGGACTGATGACCTCAGATGTTAAGTCCCATAGTGCTCAGAGCCATTTGAACCACTTGAGGCATTTGATGGCGATGTCATCTTTCAGCAGTGTAATTGTCCGTGTCTCGGGGACAGAATCGTATTACAGTGGCTTGAGGAGCACTGTAGAGAACTCGTGTCGATGTTTCGGTGACGAAATTCGGCTGATGTAAATCCCATGGAAGCCATCTGGGTCGCTATCGGGCCCATTACAGCGAACGCAAATCATCGGTCCTTTATTTACTCGGATTATATGACCTATGCGTAGACGTCTAATGCCATATACCTCCACAAACCTACCGACGAACTGTAGGTTCCCTGATACGAAGAATCAGTTATGTATTTCGTTCCAAAGACGGTCAAACAAGCTATTAAGTAGGTGGTCATAATGTTTTATCTCATCAGTGTGTGATACACGTCGGTACACGCTGATGGCAGTATACGAGTAGGTCGATGACCAAATGGGGCGATGCATCCCGCGTTCCAACAGGAGGTGGAGATCTTTTCATGTGAGGAATGTTTTATATAAACTACCATCGTCTCTCGCCGGCGAACGGTATAGGAACCGATGGTGCGATTATGTGCTACTGTTTTTTCGCCCACGTTGCTCTGCAGGCAAACAGTACCATCAATAAGACAATGCACAACCCCATAGCTCGGGAGTTGAGCCAGAACGGTTTGAAGAATACTTCCCTGTCGCCCCTCCCTTTCCACACAATCTAATATTAGCCCTACCTAGCAAACCTGGGGTATCACCGAGCAAGATGTGCACACCTTGGAATCTGATCCGAACAATATCCACGAGTCATGAATTTTGGGCGATGGTTCGCCGATAAGGTGTTACGGAGATGTTTCGTGGACTTAAACGGGAATCCCTGGAGGGAATATGACGTCCTTTTCACAAAACAAATTTAGAGAACAGGAATTTGCATTTGACTGCAGAAAGATTACACTGCCGCCAACGTACATTTCGGGTAAGGACCACGAAGACAAGACAAGAGAAATTGAGGCTAATGGGGAGGCACATAGACAGTCGTTTTTGCCTCCCCCCATTTGCGAGTGGTACCCTTAATAATACCCACTCCGGTGCCTTGCGGAATATGTATTTAAATGTAGATTAGGTGAAATAGGATGGTTCCCAGGAATTTTCGGCATCACATGGGCTCTATGTCATGATGTATGTTGGATGTGGGCATTAGGTTGTTTACCTACGGGTTTATGTACTCACGTTCCAATGCAAGTCTCTTTACACATATTACAAGTCACTTTCTCTAACACTCATATTGCCGTATGACCATGAGGGTTAAAATTAGGGAAATTCGGCCTAATACTGGAGGGTAACTACACATTCTTTGCAAGTATCATTTGCGAATGTAGTAGGCAAGAGGAAAATAATACTGATAACAATCAATGTGTGTCTACATAGCAAGGAGGTTTGAGTGGATATTAAGTGTAGATACAGGTATAGTGCTGTCCATTACAACTGCAACAGCTTAAAGGTGGCATGCGACAAATGTCAAATTGGTATCAAGTGTATTACATGACTGATTATGCAGTTGGTTAGCATTTTAGCGCAAACACCATTTACATTCGGTATATAACGAAAGATTCTGGAGTCGGTTTCTCAATAACAACACGCATTTAAATGTTGGTTGTTTGTCAGAGAATCGTATTATGTGTCGTGCGTGAATGAGAAATGTCTATTAGCAAGTGACGGAATTCCACAGTATCAGGATCGTGGCCTTTTGAGACTGTGGTTTATCGTTCGGCGACCTTGCTATTCGATTTGGTCGAGATCCAAAATATTGTATTGGGAACATGGAATCGATAGGTTCAGGAGCGCCATAGGCAATGCTAAGCAAGATCTCAGTGGCTTCCCGTGGCTAGCGCCCGAGAGGACAGCCATATTGTTCGATCGACCGTGCAGGATCTTACTACCACGTCATATACCTCGAGTCAGGAAATTGACCTGTTTGCTGCATAACAAGTATGCACAAGGACAGTGCCACGACTTCGGATACTTAAAGAACTATTAGCATGATGACCATTGTTGCAGCTTACCTTGAAACTCTAGCAGAGGGAGGGCATTGATAGTTGTGTGCCCAACGAGAACAGCGGACACAGGAATGGCAGCACGTCGTCTTTACAGACACATCCTGGTTCTGTTACACACTGTGAAAAAAAAAAAAAAAGTTGCCGTGCGAAGTGGCAGCGCGGTTTGAGGCGCCATGTCATGGATTGCGCAGCAGCTTCCACCGGAGGTTAGAGTCCTCCCGCGGGCATGGGTGTGTGTTGTTCTTAGCGTAAGTTAGTTTAAGTAGTGTGTAAGTCTAGGAACCGATGACCTCAGTAGTTTGGTCCCTTAGGAATTCACACACATTTGAACATTTTTGAAAAATAGGTATAAGTTTTTCGAAACCTTGGAATTACTTCACAAACGGGATATCGAAGAGGTTGGCTGCTCTCAGGCGCTAGAGCAGCGGCGAGCCACCACTAAACCGAATGGGTGTTGAAGTCTTTGACAGATACATTTTTGACGTGCTCAAGAAAGGTGCGTGGCTAGCAGCGAGAGGTGTTGCCGAAGTGAGGGGTCTTAGAGGAACCCTTTGAAGTTTTATCCACGCACATGTCAATGCTATACCATTCCGTGATCACGTCATAGGAGGGCGCGAAACTGGAGGGCTGAAAAAGTGTATACACCCTTTGCTGCTTCCTGCCATGTTCAGATTTCGTCGAATGGTTTTGAACGGTCCTCTGTGCTTGCACCTTGTATATCAGAGCGAAAATTTCGATCGCAGAACGCTCCGAAGGTGTCAGATCACGTTCAGAGGGGTTGCAGCCCCACGATATTTTTAGTTTAGGGTTGAATCGACCGAAAGGTATCAGCAATGTCGAAGGATGTTAAGAACGTCGTCCTGTTGCTCACATCAGTGGGAACTAAAACTCAAAATGCATGGGAATCAGCGCCCCAAGGGAAGGGGTGATTTCATCGACGTTCTTTATGCCACCTCCCGAGTCCTTTTCGTGTCGATTCAGAGTGGCGGTCTGTCTAAAATGTTTTCCTCGGTCACCCATAAGAAAACCGCTTGATTTCAACGCTGGGTGTCGCGCTTCTGACCTCCATCGCAGAGCCGTCAAAAGAAGTGGTGGAAAGGGGGTGTGACGACCTTCCTATCGTGTGAAACGTCCAAAACTGCGTTGGGCATAATTGTGGTGAAATTTAGCGCCAGTGTGGCATAATTAATTCACCTTATACCTCACATGAACTTCTGAGCTGTGGCCTTTTCTTCGCATGTCAAAACCTTACTGTCACCGAGCCCGAGAGTGACGTGATAGGGCGCCACGCTTTTGCACCATTACAGAGGAATGAAATGATAATTAAATCAAGACCCTAAGCTGTCGACAGGCTTTGATATACATCAACGGGGACAGTTTAAAATGTGTGCCCCGACTGGGACTCGAACACGGGATCTCCTGCTTACATGGCAGACGCTCTATCCAGCTGAGCCACCGAAAGAACAGATACTATCTTCATGTAGTTCAGGATAATCGGCTATTGACCTTCTTCTTCTGTGCTGGATGCACACGCATTGCCCGAACTCTTACGGGACTCGCTAAGATTGTCTGCCGCGAGTAGTGAGTATAATGGGCAGGGGCACTACGAATGTAGTGTGTAGACATTAAGTTGGGAATGTGGGTCTCACGGGGAACGTGCAAGGGATAAACCCCCGCAGTCGCACTATCCTTTGTGCCCTCGGTAGCTCAGATGGATGGAGCGTTTGCCATGTAAGCAAGTGATCCGGGGTTCTAGTCCCAGTCGGCACACACATTTTCAACTGTCCACGTTGATGTATATCAACGCCTGTCGACAGCTTAGGGTCTTGATTTAATCATCATTTCATTCTAAGAGAGCTGCATGGTTACCGATGCTATCTGTTCTTTCGGAACTTCTCCGAAAGAACAGACACCATCTTCATATTACAGACGGAGGTTGTAGGCGCCTTTGAGGCCAATTTCAAGTTTATGCATCGCAATGGGAGACAACTATATATTTTCGTAAAAGTGATATTTTTTATTTTTATTTCTTAAGGTGGTAATTTAAGGAGATGGGACCTGGCTAAACCGACTAAACCAGAGGTTGTACAGAGTTTCAGGGAGAAAATAAGGGAACAATTGACAGGAATGGGGGAAAGAAATACAGTTGAAGAAGAATGGGTAGCTTTGAGGGATGAAGTGGTGAAGGCAGCAGAGGATCAAGTAGGTAAAAAGACGAGGGCTAGTAGAAATCCTTGGGTAACAGAAGAAATATTGAATTTAATTGATGATAGGAGAAAATATAAAAATGCAGTAAATGAAGCAGACAAAATGGAATACAAACGTCTCAAAAATGAGATCGACAGGAAGTGCAAAATGGCTAAGCAGGGATGGCTAGAGGACAAATGTAAGGATGTAGAGGCTTATCTCACTAGGGGTAAGATAGATACTGCCTACAGGAAAATTAAAGAGATCTTTGGAGAAAAGAGAACCACTTGTATGAATATAAAGAGCTCAGATGGAAACCCAGTTCTAAGCAAAGTAGGGAAAGCAAAAAGGTGGAAGGAGTATATAGAGGGTCTGTACAGGGGCGATGTACTTGAGTACAATATTATGGAAATGGAAGTGGATGTAGATGAAGATGAAATGGGAGATACGATACTGCGTGAAGAGTTTGACAGAGCACTGAAAGACCTGAGCCGAAACAAAGCTCCAGGAGTAGACAACATTCCATTAGAACTACTGACAGCCTTGGGAGAGCCAGTCCTGACAAAACTCTACCATCTGGTGAGCAAGAAGTATGAGACAGGCGAAATACCCTCAGACTTCAAGAAGAATATAATAATTCCAATCCCAAAGAAAGCAGGTGTTGACAGATGTGAAAATTATCAGTTTAATAAGTCACGGCTGCAAAATACTAATGCGAATTCTTTACAGACGAATGGAAAAAGTAGTAGAAGCCGACCTCGGGGAAGATCAGTTTGGATTCCGTAGAAATATCGGAACACGTGAGGTAATACTGACCCTACGACTTATCTTAGAAGCTAGATTAAGGAAAGGAAAACCTACGTTCCTAGCATTTGTAGACTTAGAGAAAGCTTTTGACAATGTTGACTGGAATACTCTCTTTCAAATTCTGAAGGTGTCAGGGTTAAAAAACAGGAGCGAAAAGCTATTTACAATTTGTACAGAAACAAGATGGCAGTTATAAGAGTCGAGGGACATGAAAGGGAAGGAGTGGTTGGGAAGGGAGTGAGACAGGGTTGTAGCCTCTCTCCGATGTTATTCAATCTGTATATTAAGCAAGCAGTAAAGGAAATAAAAGAAAAATTTGGAGTAGGTATTAAAATCCATGGAGAAGAAATAAAAACTTAGAGGTTCGCCGATGACATTGTAATTCTGTCAGAGACAGCAAACGACTTGGAAGAGCAGTTGAACGGAATGGATAGTGTCTTGAAAGGAGGATATAAGATGAACATCAACAAAAGCAAAACAAGGATAATGGAATGTAGTCGAATTAAATCGGGTGATGCTGAGGGAATTAGATTAGGAAATGAGAGACTTAGAGTAGTAAAGCAGTTTTGCTATTTGGGTAGCTATGATGGTCGAAGTAGAGAGGATATAAAATGTAGACTGGCAAGGAAAGCATTTCTGAAGAAGAGAAATTTGTTAACATCGAGTATAGATTTAAGTGTCAGGAAGTCGTTTCTGAAAGTATTTGTATGGAGTGTAGCCATGTATGGAAGTGAAACATGGACGATAAATAGTTTGGACAAGAAGAGAATAGACGCTTTCGAAATGTGGTGCTACAGAAGAATGCTGAAGATTAGATGGCTAGATCACATAACTAATGAGGAAGTATTGAATAGGTTTGGGGAGAAGGGAAGTTTGTGGCACAACTTGACTAGAAGAAGGGATCGGTTGATAGGACATGTTCTGAGGCATCAAGGGATCACCAGTTTAGTACTGGAGGGCAGTGTGGAGGGTAAAAATCGTAGAGGGAGACCAAGAGATGAATACACTAAGCAGATTCAGAAGGATGTTGGGTGCAGTATGTACTGGGAGATGAAGAAGCTTGCACAGGATAGAGTAGCATGGAGAGCTGCATCAAACCAGTCGCGAGACTGAAGACCACAACAACAACGAATTTATTTATTTTTTCTTGTACAGTGTAGTTTTACGATCTACCGTGCATGGGGGTCCCGAAAGCAATGAAAATTGTCAGAGTGCATTTGTCATCGCAATACGGGCCCATACCTGGAGTGGTGGTGTGGGGTGCCAATGAGTACACAACACGATTACCTCTCGTTTGTGTAGCGGGTAATTTGGACAGCAGCCGATGCATATCTGACGTCTTAAGGCTAATGGCTGTCTCCTATCTTCAAGGCCTCCGTGAAGTTATCGACAAGATAATGCAAGATCGCGTGTCCCCCTTACTGTCCTGACCTACCTCGATACAGAGGGTGTATAGCTGCTGCCTTGGTCAGCACGTTCTTCGGTTTTCTCGCCCATTCAAACTTCTGGTCATGTATTGCCGAGAACCTGGCACATCACCACTGCGACTGACGAAATCTGGCATAGAGACGCAACGTCATGAAATGACTTTCAAATTTTGTATAGGGCTGGACCAGCAATCTTGGAATAAATTCTTCTTGTTGAAATAGTAAACAACCAATCAGTTGCAAATTCGAAGATTTATTTAAACCCTTTTGCTATGGTTTCAACGTTTATAGAAACGTCTTCTTCAGGAAGAAATACTGACAGCCTAAACAAGTTGAGAGTGAAAAACATGTTAAGATCTATATATACACAGGTACAATCAGATCTAGTGTAGAATACAAAAACTTATTTAGACTTACTAGATTACATATCGTGGCAGAGGTACGTTAAAATACGGCGGAAAGGCGTCACTCAAATATAAAATTTCATCTCCGTAATAAATTAAAACATGCAAAACGTGGTTGTTGTCATTTGGTATTTCCCCACCAACGTACTAGCCTCTCGTACGCAACACTTGCGCAAAGGAAAGCTTCTGATAAGAGAGGGCACACGCAGTATTCGCAATGAGATTTGATTGTACCTGTGTATATAAAGATCTTAACATGTTTTCGCGCCGGCCGGTGTGGCCGAGCGGTTCTAGGCGCTTCAGTCTGGAATCGCGCGACCGTTGCGGTCGCAGGTTCGAATCCTGCATCGGGCATGGATGTGTGTGATGTCCTTAGGTTAGTCGGGTTTAAGTAGTTCTAAGTTCTAGGGGACTGATGACCTCAGCAGTTTAGTCCCACAGTGCTTAGAGCCATTTGAACAATTTGTGTTGTTGTGATTACTTGTATCTACCATAGGGTCTACCTGAGTTCACAGGAAAGGATTTCTACCTGGAATCTGTTCAGCTAAATGCAAACGCATATAAAATAACGACCCCTGCGTACGGAGCGAAATGTTTACTGATAATGTTGTGAAGGCTGGCTCACTTCGATAATTAACAGGGACGTTAGATAAACGCGAAATTTCGCAGAATCTTGGTTTACAAGGTCGGCCGCTATATTAGTGAAGAGTTCTTGGAAACGTTTTGACGTCAAAAACATTTTATCTTGAATGACCTGATTTTACAGAAAATTTTACCGCATACTATTCTTTTAGCCACCTGAAATTAGTGCTCAAATTCCAGTGATGACACTTGATAAAGATTTGAGTAAATCGACGACAGTCATGTGGGGAGAGATGGACCGCCTATATGTTTTTCCTTCAAATATGTCTGTTATTTGAGAGAGCGAGTGATGACTGGAGATGATCAACAATTTTGAGATCCAGTGTTTCACCTGTGTATGATTTATTTTCAACGGAGTGCAGTCGAAATTCCTATGCACCAGTACAGTCAACTTAACTTTCCAGTTTTCTTTGACGATCACGCCCATCTTAATTTTGGACATGTCTCATTGGAATAATATTAATTTAAGAGCTCGATTTAGGCTTGGATATTGAAACAGAGAGAACTAAGACCCGCCAGGTTAGCCGAGCGCGCTAACGCGCTGCTTCCTGGACTCGGGTAGGCGCGCCGGCCCCTGATCGAATCCGCCCGGCGGATTAACGACGAGGGCCGGTGTGCCGGCCAAGCTGGATGTGGTTTTTAGGCGGTTTTCCACATCCCCCTAGGTGAATACCGGGCTGGTCCCCACGTTCCGCCTCAGTTACACGGCTCGCAGACATATGAACACTTTCGCACTATTCCATGGGTTCTGCTAGTCGCAGACAGTTGGGGTACACTCATTCCTTCCCGGAGGTACGGGGTGGCGGCAGGAAGGGCATCCAGCCACCCCTTCAACTACCATTGCCACATCCGATTAACCATGCCGACCCTGTGTATCCGCGGGAAAAACGGCGCAAGCAAAAAAAAAAAAAAAGGACTAAAACCTGAAAATCATTGTAGCTGTATTGGAAGATCATCCTGAAATGTAATAGTGTAAGTGCTGATGATGTAAATACAGAACTCATCGATCGATCTCTATACTGGAAAGAACAGGTGTGAAGGACAACAACAAGCCTAATGTCTTCTACACAACTGTTGAGTTTGTTAGAACTTACGGGACAGAGGCTAGGGCGTCGAATGAAAATCAACAGGAAAGATTATGTGGATTGGAACATTCTTCTGCTGGAGAAGCTTTGATATCTCTAGCATGGATCACGTGTGATGTGACACCACAAGCAATATGTGAGTGTAAAAGGGCTATTACAGAGGCAATTGAAACAAAGCGGCTGTGCTAGTGGAAAGAATGGATGAACGTAGGTGGATATGAATATGGAATGCTGCAGAGAGAAGGAAGTAAGATCGTCCACCTAGAGGCTGATGTGACGTTCGTGATGCAAGGACTGCCAGACTCCAAGAGGGGTTGTAGAGACAAGAGGCGGTGTAAGCTCGGAAACAAGAAGCCGCGACAGCCATTAAATACGTTGGTCTTTCAATAAATACTTTCACATTTTTTCTTCGCAGTCGTTAATACATATAGGAAAACGTCCTTTTAGGTGCTTCAAATTTCGTATGGACGAAGTTCCGAACAATTCTGTCTGATGCCAGAGCCGTAGTGATCAATCAAAATGGTGTCGACGCAACACACTCTTTATAAGCAACGTGATGTAATTAAACTATTTGTTACGTAAAAACAAATCGAGGCGAACCTCCATAAGTACACTCCTGGAAATTGAAATAAGAACACCGTGAATTCATTGTCCCAGGAAGGGGAAACTTTATTGACACATTCCTGGGGTCAGATACATCACATGATCACACTGACAGAACCACAGGCACGTAGACACAGGCAACAGAGCATGCACAATGTCGGCACTACTACAGTGTATATCCACCTTTCGCAGCAATGCAGGCTGCTATTCTCCCATGGAGACGATCGTAGAGATGCTGGATGTAGTCCTGTGGAACGGCTTGCCATGCCATTTCCACCTGGCGCCTCAGTTGGACCAGCGTTCGTGCTGGACGTGCAGACCGCGTGAGACGACGCTTCATCCAGTCCCAAACATGCTCAATGGGGGACAGATCCGGAGATCTTGCTGGCCAGGGTAGTTGACTTACACCTTCTAGAGCACGTTGGGTGGCACGGGATACATGCGGACGTGCATTGTCCTGTTGGAACAGCAAGTTCCCTTGCCGGTCTAGGAATGGTAGAACGATGGGTTTGATGACGGTTTGGATGTACCGTGCACTATTCAGTGTCCCCTCGACGATCACCAGTGGTGTACGGCCAGTGTAGGAGATCGCTCCCCACACCATGATGCCGGGTGTTGGCCCTGTGTGCCTCGGTCGTATGCAGTCCTGATTGTGGCGCTCACCTGCACGGCGCCAAACACGCATACGACCATCATTGGCACCAAGGCAGAAGCGACTCTCATCGCTGAAGACGACACGTCTCCATTCGTCCCTCCATTCACGCCTGTCGCGACACCACTGGAGGCGGGCTGCACGATGTTGGGGCGTGAGCGGAAGACGGCCTAACGGTGTGCGGGACCGTAGCCCAGCTTCATGGAGACGGTTGCGAATGGTCCTCGCCGATACCCCAGGAGCAACAGTGTCCCTAATTTGCTGGGAAGTGGCGGTGTGGTCCCCTACGGCACTGCGTAGGATCCTACGGTCTTGGCGTGCATCCGTGCGTCGCTGCGGTCCGGTCCCAGGTCGACGGGCACGTGCACCTTCCGCCGACCACTGGCGACAACATCGATGTACTGTGGAGACCCCACGCCCCACGTGTTGAGCAATTCGGTGGTACGTCCACCCGGCCTCCCGCATGCCCACTATACGCCCTCGCTCAAAGTCCGTCAACTGCACATACGGTTCACGTCCACGCTGTCGCGGCATGCTACCAGTGTTAAAGACTGCGATGGAGCTCCGTATGCCACGGCAAACTGGCTGACACTGACGGCGGCGGTGCAGAAATGCTGCGCAGCTAGCGCCATTCGACGGCCAACACCGCGGTTCCTGGTGTGTCCGCTGTGCCGTGCGTGTGATCATTGCTTGTACAGCCCTCTCGCAGTGTCCGGAGCAAGTTTGGTGGGTCTGACACACCGGTGTCAATGTGTTCTTTTTTCCATTTCCAGGAGTGTATTTGTGTGTAGTATATGGTATTGATGCCGTTGATACACGGTAACAGTTATTGAACTATTTGAAGAAACGTAAGTTATTTACAAACTACGGCGTGCACACACTTTATTCAACATGTAAACGTCACTACAGATATTCGGATTTAGGTTACGACATGTTCGATATGCCTGCCATTATTGGTGATGGTGTAGCGCAGACGAATAGCGAAATTCTGCATGACTCGCTGAAATGTCAGAACATCGATGCTATCGACGGCCACCTGAATGGCTGTTTTCAGCTCAGCAATGGTTTTGAGGTTATTGCCGTACACCTTGTCTTTAGTATAGCCTCACAAAAAGGAGTCGCATGTGTTCAGATACAGAGAATATGGCGGCCAATCGAGGCCCATGCCAGTGGCCTCTGGGTATCCCAGAGCCAGAATGCGGTCCCCAAAGTGCTCCTCCTGGACATCAAACACTCTCCTGCTTCGATGGTGTCGAGTTCCGTCTTGCATGAACCACATCTTGTTGAAATCAGGGTTACTTTGGATAAGGGGGATGAAATCATCTTCCAAAACCTTCACGTACCGTCTGCTAGTCACCATGCCATCAAGGAATATTGCACCTATTATTCCGTGACTGGAAACTGCACACCACACAGTCACCCGTTGAGGGTGAAGAGACTTCTCGATCGCGAAATGTGGATTCTCAGTCCCCCAGATGCGCCGAATTTGCCTATTGATGAACCCAACCAAATGAAAGGGCCTTCGTCACTAAACCAAACGCGGTCGGCGGCGTCTTGTCACGGTCCGCGTGGCTCCCTCCGTCGGAGGTTCGAGTCCTCCTTCGGGCGTGTGTGTGTATGTGTTGTCCTTAGCGTAAGTTAGTTTAAGTTAGCTTAAGTAGTGCGTAAGCTTAGGGACCGATGACCACAGTAGTTTGGTCCCATAAGGCCTTACCACAAATTTCCAATTCTTACTAAACCAAACCATGTGCATTCGCATACTAACTCTCATCATGCCCCAAGGCCAACTTTGCAGTCTCAACGTTCTACCGCAAACCGTTCAGAAGTTATGACGATTTTATTTCACATAGTTCAATAATTGTCACCCTATATATACGTAGTATGATTCCGTTGTGGGTTTGCTCTAGGGAGATCTTCATGAGATCAAGAAATAACCTTAACTAAATTATTGCGCTACTAAGGCGTATGAGATATTTTGGACCATGAAGTAAAGTTACATAACTATGAGGGGCAGTCAAATGAAAAATGAACACCCGCCACAACGGGAGCATGGGATGGTTGTATTCAAAAGTAATCAACACACATCTGAAGACATTTATCCCACTGGGAGCGAGACGATCAATTCCTGTTTCATAGAAAGCGGTTCACCGCTGACGTATCGACAACCACACCCAGTCTTGCACTTCCCCATCCGACTGAAGCCGACGTCCACGCATGTCTTTCTTCAGGTTGCCAAAGATGTGAATATCACAGGGTGAAAGATCCGGGCAGCATGGAGGATGGTGCAGTATTTCCCAACCAAATCGCTGAAGTATAATCTTCGACCGATTGGCAGTGTGGGAGGGTCGTTATCGTGCAACAGGATGATTCCGTCAGACGGCATTCCTGGGCGTTTTTACTTTATGGTGCGTCACAGTATCTGCAAAGTGTCATTATAGCGCTGGAAATTGATTCTGATTCTACGCTCAAGAAACTCGCTGGACGGAGGGACCCTACAGATGAAGAAGGTCATGACCACTACAACGAAATTATTCCGAAGACCAAGTTGACGCTTATTCTTCGCTAGTGTATAACGTGTACCTACACAGAAATGCCACTGATAGCAACATCATCACTTTGGCGGGAAATTTTCTCCAGTCTCTAGCATTCGGCGTAATCAACAACAGCGCAGTCCACTTCTAGGAACTTCACCTCCTGCACTACCATCTCTAGGAACAACACCAACATATTCAAGCTAGGGCCACCACCCTTAATTCGATTAGGAAATTATCAAAACGTAATTATATTTATTTTACATTTGTCAGTATTTTAACTTCTCTAAATCTAAGTAATTTCATACTCGGTCCAGTCACAATGTGACCACCGCCTGTGTACGACGTCAATGTACGAAACCTCTCACAGACGACTAGTGCAGTAGTAGTACTGGAAGGTATGTAAAGCGTGTGGGGGGACGTGGAAAACAGTGCAGCTGTTGTCGTAAGGCGCAAACGGAGCGATTTGTCTGATGTTCAAAAGGGCATGATCATCGGCTTGCGGGGCAAGAGTGGAGGCATTTCTGATATGACTAAGTTTTTAAACTTGTTGTGTGCCGGTGTGGTTAAAGTATACCGTGTATGGCAAAATGGCGTTATCCAAAACAGACACCGAGGCAACTGTGTTGCGCTACGGGCCATACATGATAGTGATGAACGGGGGCGGGGGAGATGTGTTCGGACGAACAGACGTGCAACTGTTGAGAAACTGACCGCCCAGATGAACCAAGGGGCTACAAAAGTGGTTCTTCAACGACCGTTCAGCGAATGTTGCTGCCTGCGAGCCTCCGCAGTAGGCGCCAGGTTCTTGCACCTATTCACCCGTTCATCGGCAACGAAGGCTGGAATTTGCACGCCAGTACCTAAAGTGGACGTGCACTGAGTGGCGACAGGTGGCGTTTCACATGAATCATTTTCTACGCTCCATTGGACAGATGGCCGTTGGCATGTACGGCGTGAAATTTCTGTAATCAGGAGCCAGCCAAGAGGGAGCATTATGTTCTCGACAATGTTTTCGATACTTTCCCTGGGTGGTTTCGTTATTCTGGAAAGCACAGTGGATCAATGCAGCCATGCATCTATCCATAGGGACAAAGTTCATCCCTACATGCAGTTTGTTTTTCCTCGAAATGATGGCATCTACCAGCAGGACAATGCAAAGTTCAAAATGTTCAAATGTGTGTGAAATCTTATGGGACTTAACTGCTATGTTCATCAGTCCCTAAGCTTACACACTACTTAACCTAAATTATCCTAAGGACAAACACACACACCCATGCCCGAGGGAGGACTCGAACCTCCGCCGGGACCAGCCGTACAGTCCATGACTGCAGCGCCTTAAACCACTAGGCTAATCCCGCGCGGCGACAATGCAAAGTGTTACACAATCAGCAGTGTACGTGCGTGGTTGAAACAAAACCATGTTGAGTTTATCGTACTCCATTGGCCACCAAACTCCCCGGGTTTATCCCTACCGAGAATCTATGGGATCACCTAGATCGGGTTGTTTGCGCCATGGATTCTCGACTGAGAAACCCAGTACAGTTAGCCACGCCATTTGAGTTGGCATGGCTCCACATCTCTTTCGGTTCCTCCCAGAACTTCACTGACTCTCTTCGTGCATGTCTCACTTTTGACAGGTGGTCACATTAATGTGACTACACACTGTTATTGCCCTAAATATAAGTAATTTCATATTTTAAATGCAGGAATATACTACACTTTAAAATCATGAAATTCTGTTTAACGTAATTGAGAAAAGAAGCTACGTGAATATTGTGCTAGTTTATATGGTTGACTGGCTTATGAAAGCACAACTGTCAAAAAATTAGTCACCCCCAGAAGACATGACGTTAAAACCATGTCTTCATAATGTCCTGAATTCGGCGAGGAAGTAAATTTAAAAGTTTGGTCATGTACGCAACATTCAGCTGAAGTCACTCATTATTGATTAAATCCCATATTGTATAAAAGTGCTAGGATGTTGCTTGCTACGTTTCAACCGCTGTTTCAAACAGTGCGAAAAATGTTCTATTGATTCAAGATTCTGTGATTTAGGGAGTCTGAGTGTTCATCAAAGCCAGGAACGCATGCGTGCAGCCCTTTGAAACGGCCGTTACCATTTTGGAAGACAAAAGTGTCCACAGCATACTTTTTCTGACGGTGTAGAAGAAAGGACAACAATTCGTCAGCGAGAATGTTGAAATAAACAAGATTCATGTTCATGGTAATCTGAATGAGTGGGCCCAAGTCATGGCACAGAAGAAAGTTTTAATAGCCAGCATCACATTCTATACGCTTTATTTCTGATGACTGGGAGAAATATCAATCACGTTACAGAACAGACAGTCAGAAAGAAAGCACCGAGTAACGATAGCTACGGATAGAAACGGGCATTCTTACGAAACAGAAGTAATCTAACCGCCTAAATCAAAACTTTTATATAAGGAAACGCTAATGAAACGAGCAGTGATATATCCTCAGTTAAAAACTTATCACACAGGCTTTTAAATTCATTACCGTTCGCATGTTCAAGTAGTGAATTTCCACAGCCTTTAGCTTCAAATGGCAATGAAGCTACTGTGTTTTGTAAATATAAGTATTTTCCTTGCCACAGTTTTATTTCACTTCTTAAATTTTCTTTTCTGGAACTTTGAGGTGATGAATCAACTTCATTTCCAACAGAAACAACTGTTATGGGACACACTGCAGGATTTTCATTGTTCGTAAGAATGTTGGAATTTTTAGTCATGTTTTCAACCTGAAAGTAACACATAGATATTACTTTAAATGAGGACAGTAGGCTGCATTAAAGTTGATTTTATAATTTTTTTTATTTAGTCTTAGATCTATAAGTTCACTCTAACGCATTATGTAGTATGACTCATATTCGTTAAAAAACGACGATAAATCAGTGTCGCAAAGAAACTTTTTTTCAAGTTTTGTCTTAAATATGAGATAGGTTTCAGATTTTCTATTAAGAAACTGATGATGTGGAATACGTTTTTCTTCATTATTTTTTCCAGCAATAAGTACAACAATAAATCGCGACCACTAATTTGAGAAACTTGCGTCTACTTACATGAACTGTTCACGACTGAGCTGCAGACTACTTGCATGTGGCGCCCTAAGGCAGCACGCTCAAATAAACTACTTTAACTTCTATTTCCTTCATATTCTGGTAAGATTTAGCTTTCCTTCCAAATTTAAAAACAATTTCGGTATGCTCGCTGCATTTAACATACAGCCAAGCATCGCTTAAATGAAACAAACGTAAACTAGTGAGCAACCACGTTTTTCAGTGCAAACCCTTCAAATTTTTTGCTGCAGAGTACTTAGAAATTCAGTATCACAGAACTACGACCAAATTCGAAAAAAAATAGACACTCCATCGTCCAGCTGTGACGTGAAACCACAAGATACGAAATAAATCAATTTTGTGCTCCAGTTAGTTTCCTAAGAATCGAATGTAAGGTACCAAATACAATAGTAAAGAAAAAATGCAAATGTGCAACGAGCTGCTTTTAAATTTTTGAATGAAAAAGAGAATCTCTAACGAAAACTACCTCCATGAGTTGATATATCTTTGCTTCGTTTACATAAAGCATTTTTTACAGTTTAATGTGATTTATTGTTTACAGCAAGAAAATTGAGAAACTCATTTTTCTGATGTGCTACAATCGGCCGCTTTGTGGGAACTGCACGTTACTTTCCTCTGCTCTCTTTTCTCTTAGTACTGCTCAATATAAATATTGAACTTGAACAGAGCATCAAACAAATGTTTACCTCTGGGTAAGCCAATCAGCTAAAATGCAAAGTTAATAAAACGAACAAAACGCATCCGTTCGCCTTTGGTTTCAGACACAGCTGTTTAGTCGGTTTCCATAGGGCAGACTTCGCGCATGCGCACTAAACTTTGGCGCATGGCTTGCAGCTGAGTTTCCATTTTGTATACTCTCTATTCTGTAGTCATGGTACAAAAACATTCACAAACATTACGGAAGCACCTCTAGCCCGAACTACACCCTTCACACACTTTGACTTATACGCCGCAGAGAGCCGTCAATACATTCGATGCCTTGCACTGTCTGAAAACTGGTAACATCGGGACTCGTTGGACCGCATTGCACGTCTCCGTTCACCTGATGTCCAGTTTCTGTGATGTTTGGTTCACCGAGGTCGTGCAGCTTGATCAATGGCCTTTTGCAAGTTTCCCGACTCTAGATGTCCATTGCATGCAGTTCTCTTCGCAATGTTCCCTCGGAAACTGGTTGAGATGAATCGTCATTCACCGACAGGAGCTATTTATGACGGGTTTAAAACCGATTGTCACTGACAAGGTTTGACAACGTTTAAGGTAGCTGCCGGCTACAATCTTTCTACGGCCACTGGAGGATCATATTGCTACTAAGAGGGCGTGATGAAAAGTAGTGCCTCCGAATTTATGTGAAAACTCTTAAAGCTTTTGAAATAAAACGAAATTTACTAATATTATTCTTCATGTCTACATATTTGCAGCCCTCTACCGCTCCATGTAATACGGTGGTGTGTAACGTAACGATGTCGGTGCGTGAGTAACAGAGTGCTGTAATCGAGTTTCGCATTCGAAGAGTTCTTCCACACGTGGAGCATCCTAAACTTCAGCATGACAATGTCAGACCACATACGAACGCTGCGACATGTGCAATAAAATGTTCAAATGTGTGTGAAATCTTATGGGACTTAACTGCTAAGGTCATCAGTCCCTAATCTTACACACTACTTAACCTAAACTATCCTAAGGACAAACACACACACCCATGCCCGAGGGAGGACTCGAACCTCCTCCGGGACAAGCCACACAGTCCCTGACTGAAGTGCCTGAGACTGCTCGGCTAACCCCGCGCTGCACATCTGCAACAATTCGACACCTTGGGTTCACTGTTATAGATCGGCCCCCATCCGGCTCTCGTCTGTTTCCAAAACTTAAAGAACATCTTCGAGGACTTCACTTTGATAGTGATGAAGCGGTGCAAACAAAGGTGAGGTCGTGGCTCGGTCAACAAATTCAGACATTCCACATCGACGATTTCAGTAAACTGGTCTCTCTTTGGGAGAAATATGTTCGTCGCCAGGGTAACTATGTCGAGAAATAAATATGCAGACATGAAGAATAAATATGTGGAAAGTTAATAACGTTTGTTTTGTTTAAAAAGATTTAAAAGTTTTCACATAAAAAGTTCGTGGGAATTGCTTTTCAGCACGCCCTCGTAGTTCTGCATCATTTACAGCGCTCCAAATCGATCAGCGTACACTTTTAAGTGGGTGAAAAAGACAGTACAAAATCAGCATCGAGGAGCAGATCGTAATATGGTTCTACCTTAATAATAAGTGTGTTTCAGCAATTCCATTTATCTACGAATAAATTTTTAAATACTAACTTCTCGTTCAACAACGAAATAATAATCTCTGAAACACAATTCGTTTAATTTCTTTTCCATAGGTGATATTAGTATCACTGGATTTCGATTTACGAAGATCCGTTTTTTCTTGTGGCGAATAATGTGTCATGCATGTAAGAACAATGTCCGATTTCGACGGCGGCGAAAGTGCGCTTTGAGGATCGGCTGCAGCTCCCGGGCAGTTGATGCCCTGTTCGGTCGCTATCATCTCTGGTCAACTGCCGCTGTAAACATGTCAATAGCGCAATCGTTGTGCGATACGGCCGTGAGTCAGTCGTCATTTGACCGGGCAGCAGAAAACTCCGTTACGCGCACGCCGGGCTGACGAAGCCTCGGAAAACAGCCGCGAACCTGATAGGGCAAATAAAACACCACGAAACGGAGGCACAGATGTAGATGCGAAGCGGAGCTTCTAATTAGCGCTGTTTTTCATACAGAAGCGTTAGGAGGTCGCACGTGCCTAGAGGAGAGTGGATTGTTACTTTCTCAGCAATTACCAAACTTTCTCTTTGCGTCAGGAATTATTTCATATTTATTTATATAAAAATAGCCTGTAGGGCTTTTTGGTTGTTTGTTTTGGAAGAATGATTCGTGAAGGAATCATTTGACGTGAGGGTGCACTAGTGCACAACTCTGCGTGTCTAGCCATCTGTGGACGCCATAGGACGTCTGAAGAAGACCACAGTAAAATGAAGTCTTATCTTAAAAAGGAAATTCAGTCTTCTTTTTATATACAGTTACTTACCGTGTATCTTCATTTGCAATCTACATTTATACAGTCGCTACAAGCAGTTTGCCGGCCGGGGAGGCCGAGCGGTTCTAGGCGCTACAGTCTGGAACCGCGCGACTGCTACGGTCGCAGGTTCGAATCCTGCCTCGGGCATGGATGTGTGTGATGTCCTTAGGTTAGTTAGGTTTAAGTAGCTCTAAGTTCTAGGGGACTGATGATCTCAGAAGTTAAGTCCCATAGTGCTCAGAGCCATTTTGAACAAGCAGTTTTTTCTCGTCTGTCCTTTTTTCTAAAAATTCTGAACAGTTTGTTTCGTTTGATTGCATACAGCTCCATCTTTAAATCGATTAAGTTCACTCCATGGCATCTTTATCGGTTCCTCTGTCGGTGGAATCCTCAAGACATCGACGTCTATACATCACAAGTCACCTTACGGTGTGTTGCGGAGGGTAATTTTTGTACTACTATCACTTCGACCCTTACCTGTCCCAGTCGGAATCATGCGCGCGCGGAAAGAACGTCAGCTGGTAGTGTTTAGTGTCTCCCTGAATCTCTGTACACTGAGGTCATAGGATACTTACTAATATCGTGTCGGACCTCCTTTTGCCCAGCGTACTGCAGCAACCCGAGGTGGTATCGATTCAACAAGTCGTTGGAAGCCCCCTGCGGAAATACAGAGCCATGCTGCATCTACAGCCGTCCATAATTGCGAAAGTGTTACCGTTGCAGGATTTTGTGCACGATCTGACCTCTCGATTTTGTCCCACAAATATTCGATGGGATTCATGCGGAGCGATCTGAGTGGCCAGCTCATTGTCCAGAATGTGCTTCAAACCAATTGCGAACAATTGTGGCCCGGTGAAATGGTACAGTGTCATGCACAACACGAAGCCCATGAGTGGTTTCAAATGGTCTCCAAGTAGCCGAACATAACCACATCCAGACTATGATCGATTCAGCTGGACCATCAACTCTTATCAACTGAAATCGGGTCTCATATGACCAGGCAACGGTTGTCCAGTCGCCTAAAGTCCAGTCGATACGGTCACGATCCCAGTAGAGGAGCTGCAGGCGATGTGCTGTTGGCGAAGGCACTCGAGCCGGTCGTCTGCAATAGCCCATTGACGCCAAATTTCGCTACACTGTCCTAACGGATACGTTTTTCGTACGTCCTACATTGCTATCTGCGGCTATTTCATGCAGTGTTGCTTGACTGTTAGCACTTGACAACTCTACGCGAACGCCGCTGTTCTCGGTCGTTACGTGAAGGCTGCGTTGTGTGCGGTGGGAGCCAATGCCTGATATTTGGTATTCTCGTCACACTCTTGACCCTATGGATCTCGGAATACTGAATTCCCTAACGACTTCCGAAATGGAATGTCCCATGTGTCTAGCTCCAACTACCATTTCGGGTTCAAAGTCTTCATTCTCGTCGTGCACTATAATCATATCGGAAAACTTTTCACATGAATCATATGAGAACAAACGACAACTACGGCAATGGACTGCTCTTTTAGACCTTCTGTACGTAATACTACCACCATCTGGGTAGCGCTATCCACTGATTTTTGTTACCTCAGTGTAATTTTACCTCAGTGGCCTTTTAGTAAGATATATGTTGCAGGAAGCAACATATTGCTCGACTTTACTAGGGATATACACTGCCCTAACGGATACTTTCGTCGTACATCCTACATTGATTTCTGTGGTTATTTCAATTTTAACAGTAAAGCTCACCATGATACGTAACACCCTTCTTATAGTGACTGCCACTGGAGTTGGATGAGCGTTTCTGTGACGCTTTTGCGCTTACTGAGCGAACTTGTAACGAAACGTGCTGCTCTTCTGTTGATCTTCTCTATCAACAAGCAATATTCTAACACTATCGTCCCCTTCGCTGTGTCCAGCTCCTCCTCTAACCATCTCAACTGTCCCGAGCCATGCTCATCGGCATGTGTAGCCCTTGTTGTACAGTTCAATAACACAGACTGATATTATTCCCAGAAGATGCCTGTCATGCAGGGCAGGCTACACATAAGGGGCCTAAAAATCATATATTTTCCCCTGATGTACAGACTGCCATGCAAGACGATAAAACAGTGTGATACTACTCCTACAACAAACACCTGGCATGCAGGATCCGGAAAACTGTTCCTTGCCTGTGACATGTAGGTTTCCCTGTGAAGCAGGTCGATTTGGCAGGCCGATCTGTTCTGAGACATTACTCTGTTGTACAGGACAGCCTGTACACCAGGGGGTTGAAAAAAGACGTTTTCACCTGTATCGCCACTGCAATTGGAGCTAGGATGTTATAAAACCCACGATGCTGATACTCATCAGGCCAGTCGTTTCTGTGCCAAAATTTGGTTGAAAGCGATCCTAGTTTTATGTGGCCATCCCGCTTCAAATCGTCCATACCCATACTCCCAGACATTTGAAGGCTGTCTACTGTCTTCGGAAATCACGTAATCATATAGTAATGGTGATTTCTGATTATTTATTCGCAATATGTCACATTTGTTTTATGCTGAGGGTCAACTCATAATCCCTGCACCAAGTATCGGTCCTCTTCAGGTCTTCCTGCATTTCGCTACAGTTTTCTAGCGTTCCGCCTCCTGTACATTGAACATCATCATCTCTGTACTGTCTCATGGAGCTTCCAGCGTTATCCAGTTTCATTTACGTATATTGTGAACTGTAATGTTTTTATAACACTCCTCTGGGAACACCCAAAGTTACTTTTATGTCTGTAGATTTCTCTCCTTTAAGATCCCATATGCTGTGTTCTATTTGCTGGGAACTCTTCACTCCAATCACAAAGCTCGTCTGATATTCCTCACGCCCGTATTTTATTCACTAAGTGCAAAAACTCAAGGAAGTCAAGGAACACGGCATCAACCTGGGCGCCTGTATCTACTTCCTTCTGTGTCTGATGGACGAACAGAGCGAGCTGAGTTTCAAACACGATCGTTGTTTGCAGAATCCATGTTAGAGGAAAAGGTGTAAATATGGACACACTCTTTTGTTTTTGACGTAAAGGTACCTCCTTTTGTAAAAATTCTAGATTTTATATCTTCATTAACAACTATAACAAGTTTAAGAAATGATGAGAGGCGAAACAATGATTAGTATCCATTATTTCTATTCGAAAACAAAGATTTACAAAAAGCTTGTAGAATGGAACTTAAAAAAAGGGGGTGCAAATATGGGCATCCACAAAAAGGTGCAAGAAATCTTTTGAAATATTTTAATGAAACTGGTTGAAATAATACAAGTGGTAGACTAGTCTACAAAAAGCAACCTTCGTACATTTATGCGTGGAATATGAAATTATTTGCAGTAATGCCAAACGTGAGTGGCTCCTTCAGCGCCAGCACACTCTAATGTGCTCACATTTGGCACATAATGCATTCAATCCACACGTCTACTCTCCTGTCTTGAGAGAACTTTTCATCACAAAAGATGCAACTTGTATCGTTTGAGTCTGGTGTATGCCCATCGTTCACATCAAGGTCATTATCGCTGTCCACAAGGTGAGGGCTGCAGGAGCCCGAAGAGTCCGATGATGAATCAGATAGTATTGTGGAACAAATTCTCTTTTTTGAAGGCCTTTGGATTTTGCACCTCTGTACGCAGGGTGAACTCTAACCCCAGAGAAACTCAACGACCTCTTCTTGACAGCACTTTTGTCAAGCGACTTTGTCAACTGATCTTTGTATGGCGTTCCAGTGATGTGGCAGGCGGTTGCTGCTTTTCGGCCACGCGTTGTGGTTCTCTTCTTAATGTTCGGGACAGGAGATATGTCGAATGGTGAAACTGCTTTTGTTGAAGTCGCCGGAGAACTTCCCGGTGTTTCAATGGCTTCATCAACTGGCATAACTAGAGCTTCATGTGACTGCACATCAGAATAACTCGAAGAAGAAGCAGATGACGTCGATGGTCCAGATATAGCAAGTAGAGGAGCATGTGATTCAGGAACATTAGGTCTATGTTCCACTGTGGAGCAAATTTTTCCTACAACCAACTCAGCAGCTATGAAACCAGCGTCGGTGAAGACGTAACGGTTCATAGGGTATAACCCAGTTACTTCGAATCTGTTTTTTGCTATCTCAGCTGACTGGATACGAAGGTAGGCTTGCCCAAAAATCTCCATAACGTCGTAAGGTGTGAGAATTGTGATGCAACCATACTATCGCTGCTTCACTGTAGTACGTTTTCAGAGGTCCCATGAACGTCTTGTGGAGGAAGTGAGATGATAGTCACGTGGTGTTCTTTCGTCAAGTCAATCACATCTGGATTTCGAACGTGGCTATAATGACAATCCAAGATGAGGAGAACAGGCCTTTGTTCAGTCTGACATGGTTTCTCAATTAAGTGAACGAATTGTTTTGAACCCATGCTGAAGGATGGTCTCTGCCAATTGAACCATGGGGGCAGCCTCTCATTAGAGCCTGGGACATGTCGGTTCTAGGAAAAATCATCATTGGCGGTACATAATGTCCCGGAGCGCTCATGCATGCGATAACTGTGATTGTAGTGCCTCTTTCTGCAGACGTCAGAGCTGCAATTTCTTTCTTCCCTTTCATCCCTATCACTTTTGGAATTTTGCTTTGGACAATGGACAGGTCTGTCTCGTCCACGTCTGCTGGATATGAGTGTTTGCTGAAAGCATCTGCCAATAAATCAAAGAAAACCATCACATTCTCTTTATTGAAACCTAAGGCTCTGGCATATGAAGTTCCACAAGGTTTTCGAATTGACAGCTGATCCTTGTGTCTCTCAAGAAAATGGTCAGCCTGAGCTCATCCTGCTTCTCATCCTTTGAAAGGGGTTGCCAAACTTTGTCTGCGAAGGTAAAAATGCCATTCGTCTGAGATCCGCAAAAAATGCACCCAAAGAATTTTTGCTCCATCTCAAGGAGATAAGAAACTAGCTGATTTTCGAGGTCTGCATTTAAGATCGGTTTTCTTCCAAGCTTTGTCTCTTGAACCACTTGCTCAGGGATTTTATCAAGTTTACGAAATCTCTGCAAAGAGGTACGATGCACTTTGAATGTTCTAGTAGTACCTTTCACAGAAGCCTCCTTTGCTTTCACAGGTGCTATGGCACGTACCATCTGACATTTATCACATTGATGCCTCTGGTCCTTACATTCATAGCGCGTCTTCGTTCTCGGCATTCTGCAAGGACGAACAAAAGCACTAGGGTCTATTATCGCAATCTGAAAATTCTATAAGTTTGTTTGCTGCTGTGTGAATTGTATATATGAACTTTAAACAAAATTAGATTAACCATATCCTCATAAAATTATTTAAATGTTTCACATTGTTTAACAGAAGAGATAGTGTAATTATGGGCCCTCCTTAAATAGGGGACCATTTTTACACCAACCCGATGGGCCCTATTTACACCTACCATTCTTAGCGACATGGCCACTATCACGTCTACCCTAAAAGCGTGTGTGACGCAAAACGTGTTTCTAAAAATAGCTTACAGTTCCTTTATTCCGGATATCGCTGAGAAATTGTTTTAAACTAATTAGAAGGATATTAAACGAAAACGATTTCACATACATGTCAAAGATTTGCAATCCTGAACAAACACCAATGCACACAGTAACCGACTGTGTAACTACACTGCTTGAAAAAATGCTTCCAAATGTGCACTGCTACAGTCAATTAACAACAGGCATCGTTTTGAGTCCTTGTCACCAGACTGCAACACTTCTCATACCCCGTTCGTGAGGGATGCCCATAATTACATCTGTGCCCATTTTTACACCTTTTCCTCGAATTCCCACAGATGAAATTATAATCGAACGTAAAACATGTTCCAAAAATCTACAACAGACTGATGTCAGCGATATAAGCCTGAAGCTGTTTGCGTCTGTTAGACGACCTTTCTTGAAAACTGAGTCTTTCAATCAACTAGAGTGCTTCGTTCCTCTAGCGACCTGCGGCAGACTGTTGCTAGTGAAGGAGAGATTTCTTTCGCATGCTCTCTGTGGAATCGTATAGGTACTCATCATATCCAGTTGCCTTTTCTATGCTGAGCAAATTTGGTTGGTTTTCTATCGCTCGGTCTCTTATTTCGGTATCTGTCATTTTATTCTCCATGCAGTGATTGAAGGGAGTAACCGTAGTTCAATCTTACTCAGGGTAACAGTTTTGGAGAAAGGAATTTAATATTTCGACGTTCTCTCTGTCATCCTCTGTTCCGAAGCAATTGTGGTCACTGAGTGTCTGGACAGATGGCTTTAATCCGTTTGCTGGTTTAAAATGAGACGAATGCTCCTTAGAACATAGCATATGAAATGTGAGTCACCATTCTATGACTGCAATACAAGATTTGAAGTGTCGTGCATTTTGGCTATACGTGTGCACAGCTTTAAAACTTTCTCCATCCATTGCTACGTTAGAGCCATAGTCTGTGAAACACACTATGCAATACCTGCGTGTGATGAAAAAACTACGCTGCATTCAAGAGGAGGCTAAAGCCCTCCACGGAATCGCTGGCGTATCTCTCGTCTTGTTATACCCTGTCTTCTTCCTGTGCAACAGAGGGACAGCTTCTCTGTCCAGTTCTCGACAACTCTCTCAGCTGTCCTCATACCCATCTCGTCACTTCAGATTTTTTTCTTCTGCCTCAGTAACTTTTCTTGTTTTCAGTTGTCTTTTTTCTTCCTTCCTTTTTTCTTTAGAAATCAACTCGTGCTCTGCTTTCGATTTTACCGTAGTATTGCTATGTATTCTGTTACCATCTCATTGCCCTTGATGATATAAACGTTGAATTGTAGAGCGAAGTACTAACAATTAAGGTCATACGGATGGCGTTGTTGTATTAATTGTGTTACTATAACTATTATCGTTGCTGTTATATTTATTATAAATTGTGTCTTTAACATTACTGGTACAGTATTTGCTGTGCCCGGTTTAACGTTATTGTGAACCTTTAAAAGAATATGTGGTTAGATCGTAGAGAGGCAACAAAGGCCCTAATCTCGGCAGGTGATGTAATGGGTAAATAAATGTAATCTTTTCCGTCGGATACATCTATTGGTCGCAAAATGACAGTAGATTCAGATGTACACCTATGCCTTTAAATTATACAAATTAAATAAATAAAACAATTTGCGTTGTGCTTTGTACCTAGTCATTAACCGCCACCCGAAACTTGTACCTTTTTTAATAAATTTTCTAGGGACGTAGTGAAGTACAGACGTTGTGCTCCAATTCCTTCGACTGAGCGAGGTGGTGCAGTGGTTGGCCACTAGACTGATATTAGGGATGCGCGGAGTTCTCATTCCGATCCGATTATACCCATCAAACTGTTACCAGGCTACAAACAAAAGCCGGAAATGACTTCAAGTTCGGAGCACGCCTTATTTGGCCGTCAGTGACTAGAGCAGGAAAGACTGCATTACTGATAGCTGTCTGGAAACCTTCAGCTGCTAGTTCATGTTGTATCAATATAACAGGACCCATCCTTTGTCATTGTTAAATAAGGGATAGCCCGCCTGTTCTTTTCCTGGTAGATCACTAGGCTACGCAAGCAGAGCTGCGGGATTCCAACACAGTCCGACTGCATTCAGTCTGGACGGAGCTAGGTGGCCCAGGGGTAAGACACTCGATTCACATTCGGCACGACGCCGCTCAAAATTCCCATCAGACCTTCCAGATTTAGGTTTTCTGGGTTTTCCCTAAATAGCTTAAGCAAATAGTGGAATGGTGCCTTTGAAAGGTGACGGCCGATTCCCATCCCTCTCTTTCTCCAGTCCGATGTTGTTCTCCGTCCCTAATGACCTCATCGTCGACACGACGCTAACTCCTAACCTTCCATTCGTTTCCTTTTTTTGAGTACAGTTTGGAGTACGAAGCACATTTAATACTTTTTATCAGCTTGTTATGTTGGCTTGTTCACCACGTTAACTTCTCGTTTCGTCAATGTGCTCTATATCTGTCACGGTAGTCGCACGCTGCTAGAAGCTAGTTAAGGCTCAGGCTTCATTCGATCTTGCAGAGCGGATGCCGGTATCTTCACTGCCAAAGATCTAGATTTCAATGAGGCCCTACGAAATTCAGTACACCAGTTTGACGACATTGTTATCGTCTTGCAGATGGCTCTGGAGTATTTGCAACACCACAAGAAACGTCTTCAAAACGGACCATAATGTATTTGACGCATTTAACAGAATATATCGGAGCGCAATCCGACATAAATGTTCCAAATTATTGCCTAACAAAGGCCACTCTAGCATTTCACATAAGGATTCTTTGTACCACCTAGCGCAATGGTTCTCAACCTGAGGGTAATTACCCGCTGAGGGGTAAAATAAAATTTTCTGAGAGGTTAAAAGAAGAGTGCTATATTGCGTTTCAGTCACAAAACAAAATTATTTTTAAAAGATCATCGTCATTACTACTACAATAATGGCCATTAAAATTGCTACACCATGAAGAAATGCTGATGATAAACGGGTATTCATTGGACAAATATATTATACTAGAACTGACATGTGATTACATTTTCACGTAATTTGGGTGCATACATCCTGAGAAATCAGTACCCAGAACAACCACCTCTGGCCGTAATAACGGCCTTGATACGCCTGGGCATTGAGTCAAAGGCTTGGATGGCGTTTACAGGTACAGCTGCCCATGCAGCTTCAACACGATACACACTGTTCATCAAGAGTAGTGACTAGCGTATTGTGACGAGCCAGTTGCTCTGCTACCATTGACCAGACGTTTTCAATCGGTGAGAGATCTGGAGAATGCGCTGGCCAGGGCAGCAGTCGAACCTTTTCGGTATCCAGAATGGCCCGTACAGGACCTGCAATATGCGGTCGTGCATTATCCTGCTGAAATGTAGGGTTTCGCAGGGATCGAATGAAGGGCAGAGCCATGGGTCGTAACACATCTGAAATGTAACGTCCACTGTTCAAAGTGCCGTCAATGCGAGCAAACGTCTTCGAACTGTTCGTCCAGATGGTTGTTGCCTTGCAAACGTCACCATCTGTTGACTCAGGGATCGAGGCGCGGCTGCACGATCTGTTACAGCCATGCGGATAAGATGTCTGTCATCTCGACTGCTAGTGATGCGAGGCCGTTGGGATCCAGCACGGCGTTCCGTATTCCCCTCCTGAACCTAACAGTCATTGGATCTCGACCAACGCGAGCAGCAATGTCGCGATACGATAAACCGCAATCGCGATAGGCTACAATCCGACCTTTATCAAAATTGGAAACGTGATGGTACGCATTTCTCCTCCTTACACGAGGCATCACAACAACGTTTCACCACGCAACACCGGTCAACTGCTGTTTGTGTATGAGAAATCAGTTGGAAACTTTCCTCATGTCAGCGCGTTGTAGGTATCACCACCGGCGCCAACCTTGTGTGAATGCTCTGAAAAGCTAATCATTTGCATATCACAGCATCTTCTTCCTGTTGGTTAATTTTCACGTCTGTAGCACGTCATCTTCATGGTGTAGCAATTTTAATGGCCAGTAGTGTATTTCATAAGACTGTGACGTTGATTACGTAAGTTTCCGATGATTATATTTTCCCCCAAATACTGGCATCAAAGCGTTACACATTCTGGCGGAGGTTACAGCTTAATAAGCGAATGCATGAACAACTTCTTCCTCTCATAGTCCAAACGCTACACCCGCGTCGGCAAATAAAACTGGACCGGAAAATGTGCATTTCATGCACCTTAAGCCCGGTAACCCAGCTGACATCATGCACACGTGGATGTAACTTGTATACCTTTCTGAAGGCGTGTCAAGTATTTTCCGGACCAGTTTCATTTTTCCCACCCCGTGCTTTGCACTTTTTACAGTTCGTAGGGGAGAGATGGGCAAAGTGTCCAGGCTAGAGTATTTTCCGGACCAGTTTCATTTTTCCCACCCCGTGCTTTGCACTTTTTACAGTTCGTAGGGGAGAGATGGGCAAAGTGTCCAGGCTAGAGTTATTCCTATTTTTAAGCTGAGTAGCAATAGACGGAAATGCTAAGAAATAAGTGATTATAATCCGCAACTACTGAAGTACGTTACAAGTGCTTTAATGACTTCATGATCAAACTGAGTACTTTCAACAGTCCGATTTTCGCAAAGTGGTTAAATGGACACTTCGCCCGACATGAGAGGGCAAAATGGCCTCTTACAAGGAACCCCTTAAGTACGAGGTCGCAAGTTCAATCTTTAGTAAGGCTCATTTAAGAGCGTTGTGTTAACAGCTATGACAGGTAAAATATTAGTTGCTAATGACTCACCATGTGCATCAGTAGCGCGACAGAAAATCAGTGTCCAGGAGGTGCAGAGATCAACCTCCTATGGGACGTATGTATTACACTTCAAAAAATGGGCCGGCCGGAGTGGCCGAGCGGTTCTAGGCGCTACAGTCTGGAACCGCGCGACCGCTACTGTCGCAGGTTTGAATCCTGCCTCGGGCATGGATGTGTGTGATGTCCTTCGGTTAGTTAGGTTTAAGTAGTTCTAAGTTCTAGGGGACTGATGACCTCAGAAGTTAAGTCCCATAGTGCTCAGAGTCATTTGAACCATTTTTTTTCAAAAAATGGACATCGTCGACCTTCAAGAAATGTTCAAAACAAACCATTGACTTGCACCATGAACACCGAATGATAAATGGCGCACCGTAGTGATCACAAAGATTCGCACCATCGAGGTCGAAGACGAACTCCTTGGGAGTTAACAAACCGTGCCTCACGTTCAGCTAGGTATTCACTGTGAAAGAAAGCATACAGAATCATATTGGTGTAACGAAATGATGAGAACCGATGGAATGTGATGGCATGCAACCGAGTGCGAAACAGTCTGTCGTGGAGCTATCATGAAACTGCCCATCCTTTAAGGCGTAGCAAGATCACACACGCGAGAAAGAATCGTAGGGGACAGAACACCTCCAACTTCCCGCAATATATAAGTTTCCAGTCAATTCACCGTGCAGATTAGTAGTGAACATAATTGTATAGGAATGCGTTAAGGCATTGCTGTTAGTTCATGGTGTGGGTTCCTGGTATCATGTCCTAGTTCATGAACCACGGGCAACGTATGAGTGGCCAAGTAAGTGGTCCTGACAGTCGGGATACCAGTTTCTTTGGAATAAGGCTGGGCATCTCGGACATATTCTGAGTCGTGGTCACCTTTGTGCTCATACGGCAAAGACTACCAAATCCACCGGTTAGTCCCTCAACCGTTAGGGGTAAAACTCAATGGGACCCGGGGCAAGTAAGGCTAGCAACCTGCTTCCCTGGTACTATAAATATGATGCTGGCAACAATCAGAGCAAAATGCCTCGGACCTTTGGAGGTGACGGAGTCCCACCTCTAATTGACAAACCAGGGACTCCTAAGATACGACTCGGCAAACGAATGGTAACGAGATGGGGAGCTATTAATATCAATGGGGGCTACTCTGGGAAGAAGGTAGAGCTAGCAGAGGCTGCAAGTAAGATGGGGTTGGATGTTTTAGCTGTTAGTGACATTCGGGTAAGGGGTGAGAAAGAAGAGAAAGTGGGAGAATACAAGGTCTACCTGTCAGGAGTCAAAGCAGGAATAGCACAATGGGGTGTAGGGCTTTTCATCAGGAAAGAAATGGAACCCAGTGTAGTTGCAATAAGGTATGTAAACGAACGACTGATGTGGATAGATTTGACAGTGTCTAGCAAGAAAATTAGGATTGTGTCAGTATATTCGCATTGTGAAGGGACAGATCAAGATAAGATGGATAGTTTTTATGACGCACTCAGTGATGTAGTTGCTAGAGTAAAGGACAAGGACAGTGTTCTGCTCATGGGTGATTTTAATGCCAGGATTGGAAATCGAACAGAAGGGTATGAAAAGGTTATGGGTAAATTTGGAGAGGATATGGAGGCCAACAGGAACGGTAAACAGCTCTTGGATTTCTGTGCCAGTATGGGCTTAGTAATCACAAACTCCTTTTTTAAACATAAGAACATTCACCGGTATACTTGGGAAGGCAGGGAATTAGATATACACTCCTGGAAATTGAAATAAGAACACCGTGAATTCATTGTCCCAGGAAGGGGAAACTTTATTGACACATTCCTGGGGTCAGATACATCACATGATCACACTGACAGATCCACAGGCACATAGACACAGGCAACAGAGCATGCACAATGTCGGCACTAGTACAGTGTATATCCACCTTTCGCAGCAATGCAGGCTGCTATTCTCCCATGGAGACGATCGTAGAGATGCTGGATGTAGTCCTGTGGAACGGCTTGCCATGCCATTTCCACCTGGCGCCTCAGTTGGACCAACGTTCGTGCTGGACGTGCAGACCGCGTGAGACGACGCTTCATCCAGTCCCAAACATGCTCAATGGGGGACAGATCCGGAGATCTTGCTGGCCAGGGTAGTTGACTTACACCTTCTAGAGCACGTTGGGTGGCACGGGATACATGCGGACGTGCATTGTCCTGTTGGAACAGCAAGTTCCCTTGCCGGTCTAGGAATGGTAGAACGATGGGTTCGATGACGGTTTGGATGTACCGTGCACTATTCAGTGTCCCCTCGACGATCACCAGTGGTGTACGGCCAGTGTAGGAGATCGCTCCCCACACCATGATGCCGGGTGTTGGCCCTGTGTGCCTCGGTCGTATGCAGTCCTGATTGTGGCGCTCACCTGCACGGCGCCAAACACGCATACGACCATCATTGGCACCAAGGCAGAAGCGACTCTCATCGCTGAAGACGACACGTCTCCATTCGTCCCTCCATTCACGCCCGTCGCGACACCACTGGAGGCGGGCTGCACGATGTTGGGGCGTGAGCGGAAGACGGCCTAACGGTGTGCGGGACTGTAGCCCAGCTTCATGGAGACGGTTGCGAATGGTCCTCGCCGATACCCCAGGAGCAACAGTGTCCCTAATTTGCTGGGAAGTGGCGGTGCGGTCCCCTACGGCACTGCGTAGGATCCTACGGTCTTGGCGTGCATCCGTGCGTCGCTGCGGTCCGGTCCCAAGTCGACGGGCACGTGCACCTTCCGCCGACCACTGGCGACAACATCGATGTACTGTGGAGACCTCACGCCCCACGTGTTGAGCAATTCGGCGGTACGTCCACCCGGCCTCCCGCATGCCCACTATACGCCCTCGCTCAAAGTCCGTCAACTGCACATACGGTTCACGTCCACGCTGTCGTGGCATGCTACCAGTGTTAAAGACTGCGATGGAGCTCCGTATGCCACGGCAAACTGGCTGACACTGACGGCGGCGGTGCAGAAATGCTGCGCAGCTAGCGCCATTCGACGACCAACACTGCGGTTCCTGGTGTGTCCGCTGTGCCGTGCGTGTGATCATTGCTTGTACAGCCCTCTCGCTGTGTCCGGAGCAAGTATGGTGGGTCTGACACACCGGTGTCAATGTGTTCTTTTTTCCATTTCCAGGAGTGTATCATTGACTATATAATAACAGATCAGGAATTCAGGAAGGCTGTGAGGGACACACGTGTATTCAGGGGATTCTTTGATGACACTGATCACTATTTAATCGGCAGTGAAATTGGTATTGTGAGGCCGAAAGTGCAGGAGGCCAGGTCCATGTGTAGGAGGATAAGAGTGGAGAAACTTCAGGATAAGGAAATCAGACACAAGTACATAACAGTGATCTCAGAAAGGTACCAGTTAGTTGAATGTAGTCAATTGCAGTCACTGGAAAAGGAATGGATAAGGTACAGGGACACAGTACTAGAAGTGGCCAAAGAATGTCTTGGAACAGTAGTGTGTAAAGGTAGGATGAAGCAAACAGCTTGGTGGAATGACACAGTCAAGGCAGCCTGTAAAAGGAAAAAGAAGGCATATCAAAAATGGCTACATACTAGAACTCAGGTAGACAGAGAAAGTTGTGTTGAAGAAAGAAACAAAGCCACACAGATAATTACAGCATCCAAGAAGAAATCTTGGGAAGACTTTGGAAACAGATTGGAGACCTTGGGTCAAGCTGCTGGAAAACCATTCTGGAGTGTAATTAGCAGTCTTCGAAAGGGAGGTAAGAAGGAAATGACAAGTATTTTGGACAGGCCAGGAAAACTGCTGGTGAATCCTATTGATGCTTTGGGCAGATGGAGGGAATATTTTGAAGAGTTGCTCAATGTAGGCGAAAATACGATCAGTAATGTTTCAGATTTCGATGTACAATGGGACAGGAATGATGATGGAAATAGTATCACATTTGAGGAAGTGGAGAAAATGGTCAATAGATTGCAGTGCAATAAAGCGGCTGGGGTGGATGAAATTAAGTCGGAACTCATCAAATATAGTGGAATGTCAGGTCTTAAATGGCTACACAGGATAATTGAAATGGCCTGGGAGTCGGGATAGGTTCCATCAGACTGGACGAAAGCAGTAATCACACCAATCTTTAAACATGGAAACAGAAAAGATTGTAACAACTACAGAGGTATCGCTTTGATCAGCGTTGTGGGTAAAATCTTCTCAGGCATTGTTGAAAGGAAAGTGCGAGTACTAGTTGAGGACAAATTGGATGAAAATCAGTGTGGGTTTAGGCCTCTTAGAGGTTGTCAGGACCAGATCTTTAGCTTACGGCAAATAATGGAGAAGTGTTACGAGTGGAACAGGGAATTGTATCTATGTTTTATAGATCAAGAAAAGGCATATGACCGGGTTCCTAGGAGGAAGTTATTTTCTGTTCTACGTGATTATGGAATAGGAGGCAAACTTTTGCAAGCAATTAAAGGTCTTTACATAGATAGTCAGACAGCAGTTAGAGTTGACGGTAAATTGAGTTCATGGTTCAGAGTAGTTTCAGGGGTAAGACAAGGCTGCAACCTGTCTCCATGTTGTTCATATTATTTATGGATCATATGTTGAAAACAATAGACTGGCTGGGTGAGATTAAGATAGGTGAACACAAAATAAGCAGTCTCACATATGCGGATGACTTAGTTGTGATGGCAGATTCTACTGAAAGGTTACAAAGTAATATTTCAGAGCTAGATCAGAAATGTAAGGACTATGGTATGAAGATTAGCATCTCCAAAACAAAAGTAATGTCAGTGAGAAAGATATATAAATGGATTGAGTGCCAAATAGGAGGAACAAAGTTAGAACAGGTGGACGGTTTCAAGTACTTAGGATGCATATTCTCACAGGATGGCAACATAGTGAAAGAACTGGAAGCGAGGTGTAGCAAAGCTAATGCAGTGAGTGCTCAGCTACGATCTACTCTCTTCTGCAAGAAGGAAGTCAGTACCAAGACTAAGTTATCTGTACACCGTTCTATCTTTCGACCAACTTTGTTGTATGGGAGCGAAAGTTGGGTGGATTCAGGTTACCTTATCAATAAGGTTGAGGTTACGGATATGAAAGTAGCTAGGATGATTGCAGGTACTAGTAGATGGGAACAATGGCAGGAGGGTGTGCACAATGAGGAAATCAAAGAAAAACTGGGAATGAACTCTATAGATGTAGCAGTCAGGCCGAACAGGCTTAGATGGTGGGGTCATGTTACACGCATGGGAGAAGCAAGGTTACCCAAGAGACTCATGGGTTCAGCAGTAGAGGGTAGGAGGAGTCGGGGTAGACCAAGGAGAAGGTACCTGGATTCGGTTAAGAACGATTTTGAAGTAATAGGCTTAACATCAGAAGAGGCACCAATGTTAGCACTGAATAGGGGATCATGGAGGAATTTTATAAGGGGGACTATGCTCCAGACTGAACGCTGAAAGGCATAATCAGTCTTAAATGATGATGATGATGATGATGTTAGTTCATCTTGATACAACTCTCTTGGTACTTCTAATTACCAGCGTTCCTTTCATATGCATTTCCTCTTCAAATCTCGATTGGTCGGAGTTGAAAACATATTCCTTAGTGAACGATGATAATGGTTGTTTACTTCATCTACAAATTTTTGAGGCGATTCAGCAGTTTGCTGTGCATCGTCAAGTTGACGCTTTGTTTGAAATTTCGTTATCTTACTTCTTTGAATTCTGTAGCATTTTTTGAAGTTATGCAACCATCCACCGCTTCCCTTGAAATTACTGTAATCTATGTCGCGCACAATTTGACGTGCATAACATGGTAGGTCACTATCATACGCGTCCTGTAAATAGTATCGAGCATCCTTGAAAAGCGCAGACACGAATTGTTTCTAACAATGCGCCATGTCCTCTCTTGAATATCCGTAGTTTTTCTTACGCACTACACGGTCATATTGCTACGGACTTATTCGAAGTCTGTTCATAATTACTGTTTTACTATACTGCGGACAATCTTCCATCTACGTAATCATGTTTAGCACCTGCTCCTTGGACAACGATTGCCCTTTACTACGTTTCACTCGTAACGGGGTTCGTAGCTCCCTCTCCGAAAGGATGACGAACTACATAGCTCGACACCTGTTATACCTATTTGTACATCACAGTCACTTGTTAAGCATGTATCATCATCATTGTACTCCTCATTTACATTGTCCGCACAGTCGAGCGTATAGAACGCCATACATTCCACTGACTAATCTTGCAGAAACGCTAATATTTCATCTGCCACTTCTTGCTCACTCTGCGAAAACCATTTGGTTCCTTTCTGGCTAAATATCAACTGTTGTAGATATAAGGCAACGTTTGCTTTGTTTATCGTTGCCATTGCTCTGCTTTGTGTCGGCTCCGTTAGCACTGTTGTGAGTTACTCGTCGACTAAGCAGGTGAGCAACGCTCCATAGCCTCATGCTGTGCTCGCCATTGGATACCTGCAGTCCCTCCCCCTGTTGCCGTTAGAAGCCAATATTGTGGTTGCGTGGTAGACAATACATGGGGCGTCGAATGCCGTAAACCTCACTGGCCTTTTGTGACCCCGGCCTCAACGGGTTCCTTGCTTTAAACTAAAAAATAAGGGATAGCAACTGTTTTGGCAAAGAAATATATTTCATTTAAAATATGATTCGAATTAAATTATTAAACTTTATACAAATAAAAGTCGAACTGTGATCCTCAACTCGTGCATAGAATTCGTGGGCTTGCCGGCATGGTAGCTCAGCGTGTTCGGTCAGAGAGCTGGTTGGCCTCTGTAATAAAAAACTGAGTGGAAGGATCAACAAACGAACTTTACCGGACGTCATGTGACGTCCGCGACGACTAAACACAACGAAAAAAAGAGGGAGCACAAGAGGCACTAAATCGGCTGCTCTTCTTGTCTTGGATTGGGAAATTTTTCTTCGCAGTACATGCACTCTGTCTTCATCATTGTCGTCGAAAAGACTTTTTCTAATCTTATTGCACTCTTCCTTTTATTACCTTTCCTCTCTTCGGCTACATTCTGTTTTTCCTTCTTTTTTATTTTCGTTTCCTTCTCCTCCTCTATTTGCTGCTTTTGGATCACCCTTATGAGGACTTACCATGTGTATCGCCCTTGGAGTCCTCCTTTCCGACGCTGTTTTTCCATATCCCGCCAACATAATCGGTGCCTGGCGGGAAAGTAGCCAGAAGCCACTGACGAGACTGACACTTTCCCTGCATTGACGGCGTTACACAACAGTTTATACCTTCTATTAGTTTGATCGAAACTCCAATAACTAAAGTAGGATTATGGAGTCAAGGTATAACACTTTCAACACAATTTCGTTAAAAAGGACGTAAGTTACAGTCCCTCTCCACAATTAATACAGAAACTTATCATTTACCTTACATCACGACAATTAAAATCCCCAAAAATTGTTATAACTCCCAGGTGCGACACAGAAAACAGTGCAATAAACGTCACATATGCTTAAATTCCTCATGGAAAATGCTTTCTGAGCTGTAGGTGCTTCCTGTAACAGATCAGGAATTACTTAATTACTCACTTCGCAATAGTTAAATGTTTTTCTGCATCTGAATGTTGATGTCTGTTGAAATTTAGCACCAGTTGCTTAAGAGTGGCGCTAGTAGTGACACTGTGAGGATGAAAATCAGGTTTGCTTTAAATACACGTTGTAACGGTCGTGAACGTTAGTTTCCTTTGAGCTTTGACGTGATAAGTTGACGTTAGTCACCTCACTGCGTTTGAACAAGGTCGTGTAATAGGGCTTCGAGAAGCTGGATTTTCCTTCTGTGATATTGCAGGAAGACTTGGTAGAAATTTAGCCACTGTACATGATTACTGGCAGCGGTGGTTACGAGAATGTACGATCGCAAGAAGACCGGACTACGGGCGGCTACGTGGCACTACCGAGAGGGATGACCATGGTGTTCGGCATGGGGCTCTGGTGCATCGTAAAGCATCCGCAGGACCAATATGAGCATCAGTTTGCACCCATAGTAACGGTTGGAAATCGGTTACTTCAAGGGTAGCTCCGAGCCAGATTCCCTGTAGCGTGCATTCCACTGATCCCAAACCACCGCCATGGTGTCAAGCTCATTGGAAGACAAGGTGGAGGTCTGTTTTGTTTTCTGGTGAAAGCTGGTTCTGCACTGGGGCCAGTGATGGGCGTGTGT
This sequence comes from Schistocerca piceifrons, assembly GCF_021461385.2. Taxonomy (NCBI): domain Eukaryota; kingdom Metazoa; phylum Arthropoda; class Insecta; order Orthoptera; family Acrididae; genus Schistocerca; species Schistocerca piceifrons. Next base: position 823,607,951 of record NC_060149.1, on the reverse strand, counting down.
TGGTTAGAAGGAGACCTGTCTGCGTGCTAGACATAGTGGACTTAAACCTGAAGTTATGATCTGGACTGCGATTTCCTAGGACTGCGGGAGAACTCTTGTGGTTATCCCACGCATCTTGACTGCAAATCTCTACGTCAGTACAGTGATTCGACGTGATGTGCTGCCATTCACGAACAGCATTCCAGGGGCGGTTTTCCAACAGGATAACGCTCGCCCGCATACCACTGTTGTAGCCCAACACGCTCTACAGTGTGTCCATATATTGCCTTGGCCTGCTCCAACACCAGCTCTGTCTCTAATCGAGCATATATGGAACATCATCGGACGACAGATCCAGCATTATTCACGACCAGCATGATCCGTCCCTCTATTGACCGACCAAGTGCTACAGGCATGGAACTCCATTCCACAAACTGACACCGTCTATTAATGTGCCAGAAATTCACATTATTTATTATTATTATTATTATTATTAGTGGCTGAGGCCAGAGACAAAACATTGGCAGCGTGAACTCATCGGATTTGTATCATTTAAGAGGTGATTTACAAACAAGTGTAGTCCACATATTTCAACTCAGTTGATTTTAAATTCGGGTGCAGGGTACGAGTGAAGTAAGTGTCGCTAAGGAGAGAAGTGTCGCAGAGGAAGCATGTTTCGTAAGAAGTGTCTATCCTCAGTGCGGACACTTCGCTTTCTTTTCTGAGAAGGGATTGAGGTAGTACTTGCGATCATTCTATAAGAAAAGGTTGTTAGGAAAGAGTACTACCAAACGTCTCACTGACAAATTTTTTCGGGGTTTAGTAAAACACCTAAAAAAATAAATAGCATTTATCTTTCGTCATTTTAAAAATAATAATAGTCAAAGGGAATTCTTTTTCAATCTAAAGCTTATACAGGCACTAATATTCATTTTAGTGGAGGGAAAGGGGGAAGTGTTAGCTAATGTCTGACTACACTCAGGGGTAATGGTCTCAAAAAGTTTTCTGAAGCATTGATCGAGGGGAAACGTAATGGGACTGAACACTAGCCTTCTTATATTGGCGCGGACTTCTGTGTAGCTTTAACGAAGCAAATGTTTCAGAGATGAATAAACATGTGGCAGTCTTCCTAAACTTTACAAGGAGGACATTACCCAACAAACCAGTCCTTTGTACTTAAAACACTGATTTACTCACCTAAAACTGTGAAGATGCAAGACTGAAAGCGCAACAAGCTTCAAGTTGCGTTAAGCCTGCTGTGCTTCGCATCTCAGTAAGTTGAAAATTCTGACTTCTTCGTATTGCGAACAACTGCTAAATCAGATCCCAGACCTGAGTCATGTGATACTGAGAAGCTTGGCAGCAGTGGAAACATTACAAGGCCTCGATAGTGGCAGGCCGTTTAGGCAGCTTCGCACAGCCGACTAAGAATTGTTAGGTTTTGAAAGAAAAGGATGTTAAGTTTTAACGACCAGCCAGAGAAGATATGCGATACATTGATTGTATTTAACAAGAGTGACAGTACTAATACCCTCTTTTGAAGTCATTGTTGTTAACCTGTTTGTAACTTTGATCCAGATACTGGATTTTTGTGTAAATAAGATGCATAAAGAACATTGTTAGTAAATGTACCTAAATGGTCTCCGAACAATTAGTCTTAATTAATATATATATTTTTATGGAGAATGAGAATTTAATAATAGGTCTACTTTTCTGCCATTCCAAATCCGTAAACTGTGCGAAGTCAAACTGCATTAGATTTACGTTATGTTGTGCATGTAAAATGTATCAACTATGATCAAATTTTACTGTTGTGCTCTCAGCTGCTCTGCCGAGTTGTTATTTCTGTTTTATGATTAATATTTCGAAGACCGATACAGCTGTTCTCTTCGGATGCTGCGAAGAAGAAGACGGCTGGGTCGGTCTTCGAAAAATCATACACAAAATGAAACAGAAACCCAGAACACGTCATTAACCAATCGAGCCGAGAAAACCTGAGAGAGAACAACAATTTTTTTAAATAACATATTTTCCCTTGGCTAGGTTTTAGACAAAACATGCTGAACAAGTTTCAATCAAAATAAAAATGTTATGCATGTTTAAAGCAGCTTCTTAATTATAAATCTGTTACTGTTTATCTCCTGCATTTCTCATACTGTAATCAACCTCTAGGCTTTCAAAATGATGGAGCACAGCAATCAGTCTTCTTTTCCTGTCAGGCTTTATTAAAGCAAATTTATATTTCGGCTAGTGTCTAGCCTTTTTGAGTGTACTGTTTCATAGTTTTAATACATAGTTTAGAAGTCTTGAATGAACTGTGACAGAAGTCCGAACGATAGGGGACTGGCGTACTACGACATGTATTGAAACTATGAAATAGTGCATTGATAATGGTTAGGCACTAGCCGAAATCTAGATTTGCTTTAATAAAGACTGAAAGGGAAGGACGACTGATTACTGTGCTCCATCATTTTGGAAGTCATATCAGAGTCGTTGAGTGCATTCCACATTCCTAACAGAAGGTAACTTGACAACCTCTAGACTGTTTGGAAGCCACTTTCCTCTAATTATTTCCTGTCATGAATGCTAGTCCTTGCGTCGTATGTGCGTGCGGACCCTTTCGAGGAGGTCTGGGGAGCGGGAGGGTTCGTAAGAGTGAGCCGTTCTCCATCTCGGCCGGCAGTACCTGTGAGACGCAAGTTTTTAATCGGCTCCAGGAAGCCATAGTTCAGTGGACATCGAGATTTTGTTATAGAGAATGAGTGAAAACACACATTGAAATTAACATCATCCCTGAATCAGATCTCTAGTTCGACATCTCTTGTCTTCCGAAACGTTTATGCTGAGATTCTCAGTGCATTTCAGCATATAAGTATTATATAAAAAATACCCTATATTTTTTACTGTCAGAACTTTCAGTTGCTTAATATATCGTTTGTTCTTCAGTTATTTATTCGCTTATTTGACGAATTCCGTGCGTAAAACCTCTGAAAGTGCGCTGTTAAACAGCTGCTGGATAATTAATAGTATAAACGTGCGAAGATCCAAATTTACTGAAACAAGTTGTTGTGAAGGTGTGATAAATACTTAAGGGTTTTCGTAATTTAATCTAAAAAATAAGTAGCAGATCAATTAACAGCTTCCTGAAGACTCAGTGTTGACAGTTTGATAATACAATTAAAATAGTTGTACAGTTTGACAGCCAAATACACTTCTGGGCACTGAAATTGAAACATGATGAAGGGAGCATGCAATAAATTGGCACACGTGCAGCGCTGCCTCTATATTTTGGCGATTCTTTGGAAGTAGAGCAGAGCGCGCATTGGACCCAACCGTTTGTTGTACATTTTTTGTACAGTTTTCGTATTATAACAGTCCAATGAGGTTGGTTGGTTGGTTGTTTGAGGAAGGAGACCAGACAGCGAGGTCATCGGTCAGTCCAATGAGGCATTTCATTTTTGTAGATAAGGCACTTCGTAGCTTTGCTTAGTTAAACCTACAATTTGAGACACAGGCATTTATGCTGACGTCTATTTTTTTCTCCTACGCTTCGTATCTCTATATTTCTATAGGCAACAGTCATTCTTTAAGAGGAAAATTTGAATAACTGACCACACCGCTTAGAAATGGTACGGCGACAACAGTGACAGCTGGAAAAATTAGACAGCTGTGAGAGATTTGTGGCTTTGGGAGCCGTCAACTGTTTTTCTCACGAGTGTGTCGAAATTCCATAGAGAAAAAAGCTTAAAATCGACATCAGTTTTACTTAAACTCTAGGAATCAAGGACTGGGATCTTACAGCAACTTGTACAGTATTCAGACTCAAGATGGTTTACTTAATAGTAACATATATTGAAACAAAGTGATTGTATTCAATACCATATGTATACAAAAATAGTCCAAATCGCCACTCTTCATTACGCATTACCGGGAGTCGTTCTGTTAGGTCATCTCTGGACATGTTTAGTTTGTTGAAAGAACAGTACAGATCAAACGAGTCAATAATAATAATAAATCAAAACTCTTATTTCTTAATATTATTTACTTTATGTTGTTGTATATCCTGATATATCCTAAGAGGACATGCTGAGACTCAAAGTTAGGGGAACAAACGCTCAGTATTACGGCGTGTCAGCTGGGTACTTGGCTCTTAAGTATAGCATTACTCATGTAGTTTCATTTTACGAATATTTAGCATTTAAGTTTTAGGGAGAGTTACACTCTGCTAAAACTACGGTTCTGTTGTTTTGTTATAGTACATAAATGGTTCAAAAAATTGTTCAAATGGCTCTGAGCACTATGGGACTTAAACCTAACTAACCTAAGGACATCACACACATCCATGCCCGAGGCAGGATTCGAACCTGCGACCGTAGCAGTCGCGCGGTTCCGGACTGAGCGCCTAGAACCACGAGACCACCGCAGCTGGCTATAGTACATAAATGACGTAGTTATTAATAGGATTCCTGGTAATATTGGTAGCATAGATAAGGAAAGAAACATAGATAAATGTGTAAGAGAGAAACTGGAAGCTGACGGCTTCTTGTTTTTTTTTTTTCTTTTTTTTTTTCTTTTTGTTTTGTGCATAATTAGAAGCGCACAACATTCAGTGTTAGTCCATCGTCTATTTTACATCGTTCCAAAATATAAATTGCATTTTATAAGTAAAAAAATTGCTGCTCGCGTAACTTTTATGTGACTAAAACAATTACTTTTGACGCAAATATAGTTTACACGAAAAAAAGGCAAAAATCTATATAATTGTTGTTTTTTGTGCTCAGTAGAAAGTTCTTAATCATGTTCAAAGGCAAGACTTCCTGTTATAAATTGATAAGTGCCAGAGTTGTTTAGCAACAACAGAAACATGTTTTATATAATCTGCACGAAGTATTCAATTGTTGTTTCATATATTTTTAAATGGAGTTTTTTAAATTTTACTTTTTTTAAATGGAACTGCGTTTTCTGGCGCTATACGATAAATCTGTGTTGTTTTTCTTATTGTTACTACAAGATCCCTCGTTTACACGTTACGAATCAACAATTTTCGTATAAACACCTGAATTAAACAATTACAGTTTCAGTTTTGCTATAAATACTGTTTTTTATGTAACAGACAGGAGCATAACTACACAGAACGAAAGTTTTCCTAGGTTATGCTGCCCTTTATATATCCACACTCAGTTTATAGAAGATTCACCTCTCCCGGTTTCTAGGGAAATCTAGTAAGACACTGATCGTATATGCAAACAAAGCGATCGAAATGTGGTAACACCTTATAGGTATTCAAGACACCTAATATACAGGTAATGCGGTTATGATCTTAAATGACCAAAGCTACTAAGAAAACTACCGTAGTCTGCGCTTACTTGCGATAGTCTATGGTAGCCTACGGTAATTTTACAAATCTACTTGTGGGCCATACAGGCATTATACTAGATAAAAACTTCTCGGTTTTCAAGACGCGTCAATTCCAATGGCACTATTTCCCACTTATAAGACAGTCCCGGCAGCCAGTAGGTTTACTCCTGACGACTATGGCGGAGCTAGCCATCGAAAGATCGAGAATTTTATTGGAATTGACGCGGGTTGGAAACTGAGAAGATTTTATCGAGTCATGCCGCCGCGAAAGATTGCGAGGACAGGCATTGTAGTAGTTTGCAGCTAAAGGGGGTCGTCGGTATTCTGTGAAAGCACTCTCCTCGATATGAGTAAAGGTGCAGAAGAGTCTCAGGAACGCGATATACCAGAAGCAGTGGCACGGCAAGTCACAAATCACTCATACGATAGGAGCTGCCCAGGCACAAATTAGTTAGCGATGCTACTGGAGAGTTCCAAAGTGTAAACTGCGGACACAACTTGACAGTGGAATGTATTCGAAGAGTAGCAAGCCAAGTTCGTCCAAAAGCAACTGTAGAAAATAAGGATCGTTGCTGTAGCTTATAGCCTTCAGCGTTTCTTGCTCGCACTGTAAAGTGACCTGAGGAATACACCCACACACTGTGTCTCCGGTACAGTCATCTCGGGTAATGCAACTCATTCACTTGCTGCAGTTTACAATAAAAAAATGGAAAGATAAGAAAAATACACTGACATAACTGTACGCGGCACTGAAAGTCATTCACATGCAGTTCTTGGTGCAAGTGTACGTGGTAAAGATTGAACTGTTGACATGTTAGAAAATGATGTACGCTGGTTTTAAAAAATGTTCAAATGTGTGTGAAATCTTATGGGACTTAACTGCTAAGGTCATCAGTCCCTAAGCTTACACACTACTTAAGTTAAATTATCCTAAGGACCAACACATACTCCCATGCCCGAGGGGGGACTCGAACCTCCGCCGGGACCAGCCGCACAGTCCATGACTGCAGCGCCTTAGACGCTGGTTTTAGGAATAACAATCTCCAGTTCAAGTTCTCCTGCGCTCATGTGCCGATTATTTACGACAGAAGTGAGAAAAGAAACTTTGATGCCTTCGTTTGTGCGAGTTCTACGACGACTGCGTTGCGTTGGATTGAAACTTCCCACTTTCTTAAGCGCCACTATAAGACGAGAAAACATCCGTGAAGAAGATGGATTCTTGTCAGGACATGACTCTCTATAGAGCTCTTGTGCCTAAGTAGTATTACGCCCACCTTCAACCACAATAATATAAAAATAATGATATTGCAGTTTTTAATCAAGGACTTCGTTTGCTGTACATAATATAGCGTTTAAAAGCACTACAGTGCTGTACTACATATACCGGTATTTCAAATATGAAAAGGTTATAACAAAGCCTGTTCTGCCAACTTAAGATTCTCGACAGCTGAGTAACGTGTTTACCAACACTGACAAGCCAAAACATTATGACCACTACCGAACGCGATGTTGAATGCTGACTGGTGCTTTGCGGGCACGTGGCACGATAACAAAAGCATGCAAGCGGAGCAGACACGGACGGCGATCACCCTACCGAACATATGGCTTGCAAATGGGAAAATCCATTTTTGATAAGCGACTATGAAAAAGAGCAGATTATTATTACGCAAGGCCTGTGAACGAGTATCTTGAAAACGACGAAGGTGGTCGAACGTTCACGAACTGTTGTGAGCACCTACGGAAAGAGGTGGAAGGGCAGTGAAATTTCCACAAGGCGATAAATGGTTATGCTTCCACGACTCTTCACAGAACGTGGGGTTCGGAGGCTTGTCTGCTCTGTAAAATACGGTTGATAGTGATCTGTGGTATCTCCGCCGAAAGAGCACAATGCTGGTGCACGCACAAGTGTTTCGGAGCATACTGTTCATCGTACATTGTTGAACATGGAGCGCCGGCCGAAGTGTCCGTGCGGTTAAAGGCGCTGCAGTCTGGAACCGCAAGACCGCTACGGTCGCAGGTTCGAATCCTGCCTCGGGCATGGATGTTTGTGATGTCCTTAGGTTAGTTAGGTTTAACTAGTTCTAAGTTCTAGGGGACTAATGACCTCAGAAGTTGAGTCCCATAGTGCTCAGAGCCATTTGAACCATTTTTTTGAACATGGAGCGGCGCAGCAGACCACCCTTACGTGTTCACATGTTGACCTAACGACATCGTCAGTTACGATTACAGTGGGCACAGGACACCGGGACTCGACCGACGATCAATGAAAATGTGTCGGTCCTTCGGATGAATCACATTCTTGCTACACTAGGTATCAGGTCTTCTCCACAAACGCCGTGAATGACGGCTCGAATCATGCAGTGCGCCATGGAGGTAGACTGGTGGGAGCAGTATTATGCAGTGGGAGGCATTCTCCTGCGCTTGCATGGGACCTTTGATAGTAATCGAAGACATGCTGACAACTGCGAACCACCTGCAGTCTTTCATGCTTGATGTCTTCGCCGATTGCGATGTCATCTTTCGGCAGTATCACTGTCCGTGTCTCGGAGCAATAACAGTGCTACAGTAGTTTGAGGAGCGTTATACAGGGTGTAAATTTTAAGTTGACAAACCAGAATAACTCGAAAAATAAGCTTCACACGAAAAAATGGTAGAATCGAAAGTTGATTATTTTCGAGGGGGACATCTGTTAGTGCTAAAATTAGCCCGCCACCCCATCCCCCTGGGGGTGAGGCGGGAGGCAACTTTAAAATTTCAAATGAGAACCCCCATTTTTTATTGAAGAATCAGATTCTACATAAAAAACTGCTTACATTTTGTCTTAAACATTTGTTTTGGTTCTTGGTAGCTGACGCTGTAATTCAAGAACATCCATCTTCTCATTTTTGCGTGGAGAATGGTTACGGATAAATAAAAAATGAGTTCACTCGCTAGTAAGTAGGATGTTTGGTTTGTTAGTTAGCTAATCATATGATTTGTTTGATGATTAAAAGTTATGTGGCCTCATGACCACGAAACAAACAAAATTTATCCGAATCTGCGGAAAAAATTAATATTTGGGTCAACATTTGTAAAACTCTAATTCCTCTCTCTCAAACCCTATGGGGAGAGAGGGAGAGTTTCAGTTTTAGCGAATCAAAATTTACGAAGTAAATAAGTAGTTTTTATTTATCCGTAACCGTTTTTCACGCAAAAATGAGAACATGGATTTTCTTGAATTACAGCGCCAACTACCAAGACTCAAAAAAAAAAAAAAGTTTAAGACAAAATGTACGTAGTTTTTTATGTAGAATCTGATTCTGCAATAAAAAATGGGGTTCCCGTTTGAAATTTTAAAGTTGCCTCCCGCCCCAACCCCAGGGGGGTCGGGTGGAGGGCTAATTTTAGCACCAACAGATGTCGCCCTCGAAAATAATCAGCTTTGGATTCTACACATTTTTTCGTGTAAAACTTATTTTTCGAGTTATTTTGGTTTGTCAACTTTAAATTTACATCCTGTAGAGAACTCACACAGATGTCTCGGCGAAGAAATTCCCCTGATATAAATCCCATGGAACCCATCTCGCTCGCTATCGGGCGCCACCAACGCGTAGGCAAATCAGCGGCCCTTTATTTACGCGAATTTTATGACCTGTGTGTAGACATCTAATGCCACATGCCTCCACAAACTTAACAACAAACTTTCGGATCTCTGATACGCAGAATCAGTGATGTATTTCGTTCCAAAGACGTACAAACAAGCTATTAATAGGTGTTCATAATGTTTTGGCTCATCAGTGTATCGTTCTTTGGTGCACATTGCACTCTCACAAACGTTCCCTTGAACACGGTGGATTGGACGATCAGAGGGCATTTTGCTTGTGATTCCTTTTGGTTACTGAAAACTCCAGCAAGTGGACGGATTACTTTACCCCTGGTATCTGCACTTTGTACAAGTACAGAAGAGTCGACGTTAGTTTTGTGTTAAGTTTTTAACGACGTCATGTTTACTTGAACTGTTCACTCTTATACAGGGTGAAAAGTATTTAAACCGACAAGCTCTGAGAGGTTGTAGGGGACATCAAAACAAGTATTTTTTCCTAATGTCATTTTTTCCTATGAGGATTATTTAAACCGGTGGAGTTCGTATTACGCTCTTCAGTTGTTAGAGGTCGTATTACGATCTTCAGTTGTATTACGCTTTTCAGTTGTAGGCAACTGCTGTCCACCAGTGTAGTAGTGGATTGTCTCTGTTTACTAATGGCATGTGGAGCGGGATCCTTCAATCAGCACTCGTGCAATTGCACGTAACATGGGGACGAATCATACGAATGTAAGAACAGTCCTTCGAGAGAAATTGTTACGTCCATTTCACTTACAGCGTGTCCACAACCTGGAACCTGTTGACTATCCACCCAGAGCACAGTTTTCACAGTGATACCTGGAACAGTGTGAAATGCATCCTACATTTCCATCCTCTGTGTTTTTTACCGACGAAGCAACGTTCGGTCGTGATGGAGTCTTCACAATTCGCATGTTTGGGGTGAGGATAACACACATGCCACAGTTACTAGCGCTCATCAAGTGCGGTTCTTCGTTAATGTGTGGATCGGTGTTGTTGGGGACTGTTTAATATAGGCTACGTAACATGGGGACGAATCATACGAATGTAAGAACAGTCCTTCGAGAGAAATTGTTACGTCCATTTCACTTACAGCGTGTCCACAACCTGGAACCTGTTGACTATCCACCCAGAGCACAGTTTTCACAGTGATACCTGGAACAGTGTGAAATGCATCCTACATTTCCATCCTCTGCTACCTAGGCCATTAAATGGCAGGCACCATTACAATTTTCTCGCCAGAGCATTGCCAAAACTGCTGGAAGACATCCCGCTCCCTACAAGACAACGCATGTGGTTCCAACATGACGGGGCGCCGGCACCTTCCAGTCGTCGTGTGCGTCGATTCCTGGACCGACGGTTCCCCGAAACGTGGATTGGCAGAGGTGGTCCTGTACCATGCATCGGAAAAGGATCTGGTTGCCTGGATAGCAGCAGCAGTAGGAACAATTCAGAATACTCCAGGGGTTTTTGCCCGTGTCAAACAGAATATGATCCGACGGTGTAACCTTTGTTTACGGGTCAATGGAGGCATTTTTGAAAATCTACTGTAATCGAAATTGGGTTGTGTTAATATGTTGTCTCTTGGTCATAAAAAATGGAAAAGTGTTTGTTGGTTTAATTAATTTGCCGCCAGAGAAATCTTCCTCTACCGATTTAAATACTCCCCATAGGAAAAAATTACATTAGGGAAAAATTTTGTTTCGATGTCTCTTACAACCTCCCAGAGCTTGTCGGTTTAAATACTTTTCACCCTGTATGTTTTTGAAAGGTCTTGAGGTGAGTAAGTCTATTACCGAATAAATGATATAGCGTGTTATATACAAAAGTCGAATTACGGTTCATATCTTTGTAACGAAGTTACAGGAAAGGCAATCATGCTGGTTAAACCCCCTGGTAGTTAAACAATATTCGACTGGTAGATTTTTAGTTTGCTACTGGACAAAAAGTTATTTGCGTTGGTCAAGATAAATGAGATACCATGTATATGAAGATAATAATCATCCAGCAAAGTGAAGTGTGCACCGACCATGAGTGCGGTATTATGCCGTTTTATTTATTTATTTATTTATTTTTTAATTTGTGGTAAGTTTCTATGGGACCAAACTGCTGAGGTCATCAGTCCCTACTTACACACTACTAAATCTAACTTAAACTAACTTACGCTAAGGACAACACACACACCCATGCCCGAGGACTCGAACCTCCGACGGGGGGAGAGGCGCGAACAGCGTCAAGGCGCCTAAGACCACGCGGCTGCACCGGGCGGCCATTAGGCCGTTTTGTGCTTTTAAAAGAAATATGTGTTCTCATCGATATAATCAGGACCAATAAAAACTGGAACATAAATGATGAGCGTTTATGAATGCTAATACTACTGCCTGCTGATACCGGCGGAGGTTCGAGTCCTCCCTCGGGCATGGGAGTGTGTGTTTGTCCTTAGGATAATTTAGGTTAAGTAGTGTGTAAGCTTAGGGACTGATGACCTTAGCGGTTAAGTCCCGTAAGATTTCACACACATTTGAACATTTTTAACTACTGCCTGGAGGAGGGGCACAATATTGTAAGGAGCAAGACGAAATGGGCATGTTGCATCGTTAGCTCCAAAATGCGTTGCTACACTTCTAGGCACACACTTCTCTTGGTCGTGCTGTGGAATTTTACAGTGTTTATTATTGGGCATTCGGCGATAGGATACTCGAAAACAAAGAAGAAAGCTATCTCTGATGTATCCCACCGCAAGTAGCTCCAAAAAGCGCCGCTGACCTTCCAAGTACACATTCCTTTACGCCTGTGCCTGTATATAGCGCAACTGCAGAGACCCTTGTAATCAGCAGTAGGTCACACTATATCAACACAAACTCTACCCATTCTCTCCGTTGATGATGTACTCTGTTCACGTACGAGGGCGTACTGAAAAGTAATGCCTCCGAATCTTTTATGCGATGACTCTTACGGTTTTTCAATGAAGCAAAAGTTTTCAACATTTTGCACCTTACTCTTCCGTCTACAGATTTACTTCTCAACATAGTCACCCTAGAGACGGACAATTCTCTCAGCGAGAGAGCAGTTTGTTGATACCGTCATTGCAGAATGTTTGACTTTGTTGATGAGGCGACAACCTCACTACTGCTTTAACCCCTTCATCACTATCAAAGTGAAGTCCTTGAAGGTGTTCTTTAAGTTTTGGCAACAGATGATAATTGGATGATGTCAAGTCGGGACTGTATGGAGGATGATCGATGGCAGTGAACGCAAGACGTCGGATTGTTACGTATGTCACAGCGCTCGCGTGTGGTCTGGCATTGTCATGATGAAGGAGGAGGTGCTCCATGTGTGGATGAAGTCTTCGAATTCGAAATTCGATTACAGCACGCTGTTTCTTAAGCACCGACATAGTTACCTTACACACCTCCATTGTTACACGCTACAATTCACAGATCTACAGCGGCAAAGCGCTGCAAATATGTAGGCACAGATAACTTAAAAAAAAAAGCTTTAAGAATGTTCACATAAGAAATTCGTAGGTATTACGTTTCAGTACGCTCTCGTAGAACGGTGAAACATGTTTTCCATAAACGTCACGACACAGAAGATCCAGAACACATGAAACGGTGGGAAGATAAGAACACAGACTAGAGCTTAATATACCGTCGAGGATGAGGTCATTAGAGTTATGCATAAGTTGGACTGAAGAAGGAAATCAACCGTGTCCTTTTGAAAGGATCCATCGTGGCATTTACCTTAAGCGGTTTAAGGAAACCTCGGAAAGCCTAAATCTGAGTGACAGGACGGGTGTCCAGTGTCTTAACACTACATCTACATCTACATCCATACTCCGCAAGCCACCTGACGGTGTGTGGCGGAGGGTACCTTGAGTACCTCTATCGCTTCTCCCTTCTATTCCAGTCTCGTATTGTTCGTGGAAAGAAGGATTGTCGGTATGCCCCTGTGTGGACTCTAATCTCTCTGATTTTATCCTCATAGTCTCTTCGCGAGATATACGTAGGAGGGAGCAATATACTGCTTGATTCCTCGGTGAAGGTATGTTTTCGAAACTTCAACAAAAGCCCGTACCGAGCTACTGAGCGTCTCTCCTGCAGAGTCTTCCACTAGAGTTTATCTATCATCTCCGTAACGCTTTCGCGATTACTAAATGATCCTGTAACGAAGCGCGCTGCTCTCCGCTGGATCTTCTCTATCTCTTCTATCAACCCTATCTGGTACGGATCCCACACTGCTGAGCAGTATTCAAGCAGTGGGCGAACAAGCGTACTGTAACCTATTTCCTTTGTTTTCGGATTGCATTTCCTTAGGATTCTTCCAATGAATCTCAGTCTGGCATCTGCTTTACCGACGATCAACTTTATATGATCATTCCATTTTAAATCACTCCTAATGCGTACTCCCAGATAATTTATGGAATTAACTGCGTCCAGTTGCTGACCTGCTATATTGTAGCTAAATGATATGGGAACTTTCTTTATATGTATTCGCAGCACATTACACTTGTCTACACAGAGATTCAATTGCCATTCCCTACACCATGCGTCAATTCGCTGCAGATCCTCCTGCATTTCAGTACAATTTTCCATTGTTACAACCTCTCGATATACCACAGCATCATCCGCAAAAAGCCTCAGTGAACTTCCGATGTCATCCACAAGGTCATTTATGTATATTGTGAATAGCAACGGTCCTACGACACTCCCCTGCGGCACACCTGAAATCACTCTTACTTCAGAAGACTTCTCTCCATTGAGGATGACATGCTGCGTTCTGTTATCTACGAACTCTTCAATCCAATCACACAATTGGTCTGATAGTCCATATGCCCTTACTTTGTTCATTAAACGACTGTGGGGAACTGTACCAAACGCCTTGCGGAAGTCAAGAAACACGGCATCTACCTGGGAACCCGTGTCTGTGGCCCTCTGAGTCCCGTGGAGGAATAGCGCGAGCTGGGTTTCACACGATCGTCGTTTTCGAAACCCATGCTGATTCCTACAGAGTAGATTTCTAGTTTCCAGAAAAGTCATTATACTCGAACATAATACGTGTTCCAAAATTCTACATCTGATCGACGTTAGAGATGTAGGTCTATAGTTCTGCACATCTGTTCGACGTCCCTTCTTGAAAACGGGGATGACCTGTGCTCTTTTCAAATCCTTTGGAACGCTACGCTCTTCTAGAGATCTACGGTACACCGCTGCAAGAAGGGGGGCAAGTTCCTTCGCGTACTCTGTGTAAAATCGAACTGGTATCCCATCAGGTCCAGCGGCCTTTCCTCTTTTGAGCGATTTTAATTGTTTCTCTCGCACCGCAATAGCGTTTCTTCCACGAGTGCATTGCCAAACAAGGTATGCAAGAGAGTTTCTCCGTGGTGTGCATTGCAGGAGAGAGGAACTGGCGGAAGTAATGCTGTGCAAGCCGTACCTGGATACCACAGACAATAAGAGCACTGCCTACCCAAACATGGTCCTGTGTTCGAGTTACAGTCCGGTACACAGTTTTAATGTGCCAAGAAGTTAGATCACTCCATTTTCTCTTAAGTTTGCTCTTACATGTACCGACCATAGAGATGGCATCTTGAGACAGCACGTGCGTCCTCCTTCGTGATAGTTATGAAAATGGGTTTCATGTGATGGATGGTAATACTCGACCACATAGGGGTGGTCTAGAGGACCAATACTTGCATCATAGGGACAAAAGCTTCTATATGTACATTTATACTCCGTGTATGACTGTGAAGTGCGGGGCAAAAATGCTTGTTATTGTGTCATACACAGTCTTATCAAAAGTATCCGAACACCCCTAAGTAACGCGGATTTGACCACTATATCTCACGAGCAGTGGACACGCCAGTATATAAGAAAGTGAGTTGTGTTGTCAGTAGAGAAACAGTAACAGCAGAATCGGTCGGTTTTCGAACGTAGACCAGTCACTGAATGCCACCTACACTATGTGATCAAGAGTATCCGGACACCCCCAAAAAAATACATTTTTCATATTAGGTGCATTGTGCTGCCACATACTGCCAGGTACTCCATATCAGCGACCTTAGTAGTCGTTAGACGTCGTGAGAGAGCAGAATGGGGTGCTCCGCGAAACTCACGGACTTCAACGTGGTCAGGTGATTGCGTGTCACTTGTGTCATACGTCTGTACGCGATATTTCCACAGCCCTAAACATCCCTAGCTCCACTGTTTCTGATGTGATTGTGAACTGGAAACGTGAACAGACACGTACAGCACAAAAGAGTACAGGCTATCCTCGTCTGTTGACTGAGAGAGAGCGCCGACAGTTGAAGAGGGTCGTAATGTGTAATAGGCAGATATCTATCCAGACCAACACACAGGAATTCCAAGCTGTATCAGGATCCACTGCAAGTACTATGGCAGTTAGGCGGAGGGCGAGAAAACTTGGATTTCATTGTCGAGCGGCTGCTCATAAGCCGCACATCACGACAGTAAATGGCAAACGACGCCTCGGTTGGTGTAAGGAGCCTAAACATCGGACGATTGAACAATGGAAAAATGTTGTGTGGAGTGATGATCCGATGACAGGATGTGGGTATGGCGAATGCTCGGTGAACGTCATCTGCCAACCTGTGTACTGCCAACAGTAAGCCGGCCGCTGTGGCCGAGCGGTTCTAGGTGCTTCAGTCCTGATCCGAACGACTGCTACGGTCGCAGGTTCGAATCCTGCCTCGGGCACGGATGTGTGTGATGTCCAGGTTAGTTAGGTTTAAGTAGTTCTAAGTTCTAGGGGACTGATAACCTCAGATGTTAAGTCCCATAGTGCTCAGAGACATTTGAATCATTTTCGAGCCAACAGTAAAGTTCGGAGGCGGTAGTGTTATGATGTGGTCGTGCTTTTCATGGAGGGGGCTTGCACCCCTTGTTGTTTTGCGTGTCACTATCACAGCACAGGCCTACATTGATGTTTTAAGCACCTTCTTCCTTCCCACTGTTGAAGAGAAATTCGGGGATGGCGAATCCATCTTTCATCACGATCAAGCACCTGTTCATAATGCACGCCTGTGGCGGCGTGATTACGCGACAATAACATTCCTGTAATGGACTGGCCTCCAAAGAGTCCTGTCCTGACTCCTACAGGACACCACTGGGATGTTATGGAACGTCGGCTTCGTGCCAGGCCTCACCGACCGATATCGATACCTCTCCCCAGTGCAGCACTCCGTGAAGAATGGGCTGCCATTCCCCAAGAAATCTTCTAGCACCAAATTGAACGTATGCGTGCGAGAGTGGAAGCTGTCATCAAGGCTAACACCATATTGAATTCCAGCATTACCGATGAAGGGCGCAACGAACATTTTTAGCCAGGTGTCCGGGTACTACTGATCACATAGAGTAAGTAACAAATCAGTCAGGGACGTTTCAAACTTTATAAATCTGCCCAAGTCGACTGTTGGTGGTGTGACTGAAGTGGAAACGCGAAGGAGAAACCACAGCTGAACAGACCTCATGTAAAGAAGGGCATGATTGTCGTACATTGTGGAGGGTGGTTGTAAAAGATCGCATTAAATCAGCGGAAGGAATCACTCGTGAGTCGCAAAGTGCTACCAGTGGTTCAGCTAGCACAGTGAGATAAAAAGAATGTTATGCAATGGTCGAGCAGCTCCTCATAAGCCACACATTTCTGTAGTCAAGGTTAAGCGACGCTTAACGATATGGGCCTGTAATTTAGTGGATTACTCCTACTACCTTTCTTGAATATTGGTGTGACGTGTGCAACTTTCCAGTCTTTGGGTACGGATCTTTCGTCGAGCGAACAGTTGTATATAATTGTTAAGTATGGAGCTAATGCGTCAGCATATTCCGAAAGCAACCTGATTGGTATACAGTCTGGACCAGAAGACTTGCTATTATTAAGTGGTTTAAGTTGCTTCACTACTCCGAAAATATTTACTTCTACGATACTCATGTTGGCAGCTGTTCTCGACTCGAATTCTGGAATATTTACTTCGTCTTCTTTTGTGACGGCATCGGCATTTCGGAAGGCTGTGTTTAGTAACTCTGCTTTGGCAGCACTGTCTTCGGTAGTATCTCCGTTGATATAGCGCAGAGAAGGCATTGATTGCTTCTGGGCGCTAACATACTTCACGTACGACCAGAATCTTTTTGGATTTTCTGCCAGGTTTCGAGTCAAAGTTTCGTTGTGGAAACTGTTATAGGTATCTCGCATTGAAGTCCGCGCTAAATTTCGAACTTCTTTAAAAGATCGCCAATCTTGGGGATTTTGCGTCTGTTTAAATTTGGCATATTTGTTTCGTTGTTTCTGCAACAGTGTTATAACTCGTTTTGTGTACCAAGGAGGATCAGCTCCGTCGTTTGTTAATTTATTTGATATAAATCTCTCAATTGGTGGCGATACTATTCCTTTGAATTTAAGCCATATCTGGTCTACACTTATATTATTAATTTGGAATGAGTGGAGATTGTCTCTCAGGAAGGCGTCAAGTAAATTTTTATCTGCTTTTTTGAAAAGGTATATTTTTCGCTTATTTTTCGAAGATTCGGGGATTACAATACTCAATCTCGCTACGACAACCCTGTGTTCACTAATTCCTGAAGCGGTTTTGATGCTCGTTATTAACTCAGGGTTATTTGTTGCTAAGAGGTCAAGTGTGTTTTCACAACCGTTTAGTATTCGCGTGGGCTCATGAACTAACTGCTCGAAATAATTTTCAGAGAATGCGTTTAGCACAATTTCGGATGATATTTTATGCGTACCTCCGGAATTAAACATGTATTTTCGCCAACATATCTAGTGTAAATTAAAGTCGCCACCAATTATTATCGTATGAGTCGGGTACGTATTTGAAATCAAACTCAAGTCTTCTTTGAACCTTTCCGCAACTGTATCATCTGAATTGGGAGATTGGTAAAAGGATCCAATTATTGTTTATTCCGGTTGCCAACAATGACCTCTGCCCATACTAACTCACAGGAAGTATCTACTTCAATTTTGCGACAAGTTAAACTACTTTTGACAGCAACAAACACGCCACCGCCAACCGTGTTTAGCCTATCCTTTCAGAACACCGTTAGGTTCTTCGCAAAAATTTCGGCTGTGCTTATATCCGGCGTTAGCCAACTTTCAGTGCCTATAACGATTTGAGCACCAGTGCTTTCTATTAGCGCTTGGAGCTCCGGTACTTTCCCAACAGGGCTACGACAATTTACAACTGTTATACCAACGGTTCCTGTATCTACGTTCTTCCTGTGTTCAGCCTGCATCCTTTGTGACTGAAGTCCTTCTTGTGTTTTCCAGAGACGCTCTATGCATGGTTCCTGCCCTTAAATATGGTTTCTGAAATTTTCTAAGCTAATTCTCCCGAGATTTATGGCGCCGTTTTAGAGTTTCAACCAGTTATAGTTTTTTCAAAATTTCAGTTACACTCTCTAGCCAGCCAATCAAACCTGTGATCATTTGTACCACTCTTCTTTTTATACGCTTGATTTTACCCCCTGATACGGCCCGATATTGGAGTCATTCGTTTGAGCAACATCCGAGTATTGTCTGTATTCAATTAGTTTTGTAAACAAGCTGCATTTTCACGTTCCCAGCATGCTACCGTTGAATAGCCCCCTGCTATTTGCTTTACCTACAAATGGGCTTATATGATCTTACTATATTGTTACTCTCAGATATTTGCACGGCATGACTGACACTAGTTGTGTCTCATTAATCTGTTAATCAAGGGATACCACACATTTACATTTCGTGAAGTGCATAACTTTGCATTTCCCCTTATTAACAACAAGTGGTTAGTCTTTCCACCACGCTAATATTTTTTCGAGATCCAATTGGATATTATGCCTACTGCAGTTCCTATCACACAGAATTTTTTCATAGATAACTGTATAATCTGGAAAAGCCTGAGATTGCAACTAATGCTATCTACTAAGTCATTAATGCAGAACATGGACAGCAAGTGTCCTATTACCCTCCCCTTGGATACCATATACTACTTTAGTGTCTGTAGCCATTCAGACTGACATGCCTGCTATGAAGTTTCCGTTACAGTCGTAAACCTGGGTGGATCCCAAAGGAATGCATTTTCTGAAAAATGCGTTGAAGTGCTGCTGAATTTTCATTTCTTTTCATGTATTTATTCTTCACAGTTACAACCTATTATCTGGAAAACTAAAATAAGCCACACAACCCACATTTTTGTTTATAATAAAAATGAATAGAATAATTATTAGTACTTGGTGCATGCAACAATACTAAAAAAGGAAAATACAAAACCAAAGAAACAGCACGGTTTTCGAAAAAAAAGGAAGCAACGAATCCAGAGTTTTTCAAAGTAAAATACGATGGAACATACACATGACGTTTTCGGTTGGAAGTATTTAGTCCTAATACCGCTAGCAATGATCTTTTCTCACCTCCGAAAGGCACCTGTCCAACAATGGGAGGCGTTCCCGCAAGTGCTACTGGGTGGCCTAATACACGGTATTCGAAGCAACTGTGCACCTTATATTGCTATGTGAGGGCATCACATAGCGCAATGTCGCCCCGTACGCGTCTGGAAAGCTGATATATGGCCTGTTTTTCGGCATGCCCTGCATTAGTACCAGCGTGTCACGTACTACATTTTTTTTGTTTTTTTGGCGCACTCGTTAACTCCGTTCTGCGTGTTATTTCCTCTGCTAGTATCTTACACATCAGTTAACTTATCGACGTAAGTACGTTTCATTCAAGTTTGTTACGAAGTTTAAGATATACCTACGTTTCATTATTGTGGTATAAAAGATGAAGTCTCATCAGCTGAGTCTCAAATCAACAAGTCACATGGATACATTTATACTCACTCTGATTTGGTTTCGCCACAGACACAAGTCCACGGCTTCATATGTTTCAGATGATTTGAAAAAGCTGAAAAACGAACAAAAACTTTGCCTAAGGTTTCTTTATTTTCATCCAGCACAAAATAACATTATTTCGTTCCACTTCAACATGCCGTCTTCAGAGTTGCCACCATATTATTTACTGAACTCGAATCATATGAAACAGTTTATCCCGTCACTCCGATAGTAGTTGGCCTAACTTATTGGAAACTCTCCATAACTGTCCACAACCGTCCCCCTTCATCTGAGATGGCTTCTTTTATTGTACTGCTTTGGACATAACTCATATGGTGTTAAACGAGCTCTAAGTTAGCGCTAAGAAGTCTTATAGTAACCAGATGATCGTTTGTATAATTTCCAGTGAACTACAGGTCAATTTTGAGTTTGATTCAGTAGATCAAACTTCGGGGACCCTCGCAGATTACCGGTTCTGTTTGCACGCAAATCATGTCTGTAGTATAATGACCGAACCGAGGATACAAGGAGTAAAAACAATAAAAACTAAGATCAAAAGACTAAAATACAATCAAACCGAATTCGTTGATATACACACATCAAAAAAAGTTTTGTATCACCCCGGTTCCCAGAATTCCTGAGGATAGACGTTGACTTTGGATATTATATCACAGATACAGTCCCTTTCACTGTTCAGAGATGTCACTAAACCCGCCCAAAGATGTAAACAACCATGCATGAGCAGCGCCTATTAGACGGAGGGGGTCCGACAGCCGATCAGTTCCAGTCATCCCACCAGGAAGGAGGTACATGACTCTTGTTGTCTGTAGTTCAACCATGCCTAGACGCTCAATACCGCGGTTCGATCGCGTCCACATTGTTACTTTGTGCCAGCAAGGTCTCTCAACAAGGGAAGTGTCCATGTGTCTCGAAGTAAACCAAAGCGATTGTGTTCGGACATGGAGGAAATACAGAGAGATAAGAACTGTCGATGACATGCCTCGCACAGGCCGCTCAAGGGCTACTACTGCAGTGAATGACCGCTACCTACGGATTATGGCTCGGAGGAACCATGACAGTAACACCGCCATGTTGAATAATGCTTTTCGTGCAGCCACAGGACGTCGTGTTACGACTCAAACTGAGCGGAGTAGGCTGTATGATGCGCAACTTCACTCCCGACGTCCACGGCGAGGTCCTTCTTGGTAACCACGACACCATGCAGCGCGGTACAGATGGTCCCAACAACATGCCGAATGGACCGCTCAGGATTGGCATGACGTTCTCTTCACCGATGAGTGTCGCATATGCCTTCAACCAGACAATCGCCGGAGACGTGTTTGGAGGCAACCCGGTCAGGCTGAACTCCTTAGACACACTGTCCAACGAGTGCAGCAAGGTGGATATTCCCTGCTGTTTTGGGGTGGCATTATGTGGTGCCGACGTACGCCGCTGGTGGTCATGGAAGGCACCGTAACGGCTGTACTATATGTGAATGTCATCCTCCTACCGATAGTGCAACCATATCGGCAGCTTCCTCTCGAGGCATTCGTCTTCATGAACGACAATTCGCGCCCCCAAAGTTCACATCTTGTGAATGACTTCCTTCAGGATAACGACATCGCTCGACCATAGTAGCCAGCCTGTTCTCCAGACGTGAACCCCATCGAACATGCCTGGGATAGATTGAAAATAGCTGTTTATGGACGATGTGACCCACCAACCACTCTGAGGGATCTGTGCCGAATCGCAGTTGAGGATTGGGAAAATCTGGACCAACAGTTCCTTTATGAACTTTTGGATAGTATGCCACGACGAATACAGGCATGCATCAATGCAAGAGAACGTGCTACTGGGTATTAGAGGTACCGGTGTGTACATTGATCTGGACCACCACTTCTGAAGGTCTCGCTGTGTGGTGGTAGAACATGCAATGTGTGGTTTTCATGTGCAATAAAAAGGGCGGAAATGATGTTTATGTTGATTTCTATTCTAATTTTCTGTACAAGTTCCGGGTCTCTCTGAACCGAGGTGATGCAAAACTTTTTTTGATGTGTGTATATATTAAAAGATTGCGTTAGATTCATAGATTATAAATCTGAACTTGGGTTTCTCAGGGGCAAAGTGTCTTGTAAGTTATCGATGTTTTAATTTTACGTCTACCTGAATTCTCTGCAATTTGCGCTTAAGTGATCCCTAGAGGCTCCATAGAACTACTTTCAGACTATTTCACGTCCGTTAGCTAGTGGGAAAAATGAACATCTAAATCTTTCCGTGAGTGCTCTGATTTGTCTTATTTCACCGAGGTCGTCATTTCTTCCTATGTAGGTGGGAGGCAACAAAATATTTTCGCATTTAGATGAGAAAGTTGGTGACTAAAATTTCTTGTAAAGGTCTCGCCACCAACAAAAACTCCATTGTTTTGTTATGTCCATGGCATCCTCTCCCCAATTTTGGGATATTACAAAACCAACTGGCCTTCTTTTAACTTCTTCAATGTTCCCCGTTAATCCTACCTGGTAAGATAGAACAGCACAGCAATTCTCCAGAAGAGGACGGACGTGTGTAGTGTGGGCAGTCTCTTTAGTAGACGTGTTTGCATCTTCCAAGTTTTCTGTCAGTAAAACGCAGCATTTGATTTGCCTTCTTCACATGATATTTTATGTGATGGATCCAATTTAACTTATTCATAATTGTAATCCCCAGGTATTTAGTTGAATCGACAACCATCAAATTTAGGCGATTTATAGTGTAACCAAAATTTTACGGATCCTTTTTACTACTCATGTGGAGTACATCACGTTTTACTGTTTATTGTCAACTGCCACTTTTCGCACCATGCAGGTATCTTGAGTAAATCATTTTGTAATTCGTATTAATCTTCTGACGAGGTTTCTAGACGGGAAACGACAGTATCAGCTCCAAACAAGTTAAAGGGCTGAACAGATCATCTCCTAAATTGTTTATATAAATTAGCAAGAGCAGAGGGCCTACAACAATTCCTTGGGGAACCCTAGACCACATTTTTGTTTCCCTCGATAACCTTTTGTCAATTACTATGAAATGTGACCTTCCTGACAGGAACTCACGAATCAAGTCGCACAACTGAGACGATAATCCATGATTACAGAATTTGATTAGAAGACGCTTGTGAGGAACGGTGTCAAAAGCCTGTTGGGAATCTAGAAACGTGGAATGAGCTTGGGATCTCCTGTGGCTAGAACTCATCATTTCGTGTAGATAAAGAGCCAGTTTTGTTTCACAAGAGCGATATTTTCTGAATCCGCGAGTTAATTAAAATTAATTAAAAGATTGTCCTCTCCTGAAGAAATTTAGCTGTATCGATGTATTTCGACCTTTTACAGCAAGTGTGATTCGTCAGTTGCTTAAAAATGCGTTTCACATGAAGTGTTGGAAAGAAGATTGAGCAGTGGTTGCATATCAGGCTTCGCGGGATTAATTCTCCACAAAACGTGTTAAGTTACTGCGAATAAGAGCTGCTTCTGACTTACAGTGAATGTTGGTAATGCTGTGGACGATTTCTAAATGATAGATCTAATACGAAAACTTTAATCATACGAAGAAAGCTGATATCGTAAAAAAATAAATGGTCGACATGGTAAGAAACGGAGAATTTAAAGCAGTTTTACGCAAGGTTATGTTACATTTGATTCAACCTTTGTTACTCCAAACTGTAGGGTGTGATGTACATAGGGCCTTCCTTCAGAAGCAATCTACTGAATATACAGCGTGAGTCACGAAGAAAAGTGCATGCTTTGAGGGTTGATAGTATTAGTGATGGTGAACGAAAAACGTCATGTGGAAATACAGTGAAGAGCCGAAGAAACTGGTACACCTGCCTAATATCATGTAGAGCCCCCGCGTGCAGGCACAAGTGCCGCAACACGATGTGTCAGGGACTCGATTAATGTCTGAAGTAGTCCTGGACGGAAATGACACCATGAATCCTGCAGGGCTATCCATAAATCCGTAAGAGTACAAGGGGGTAGAGATCTCTCCTGAACAGCACGTTGAAAGGCATCTCAGATATGCTCAATAATGTTCATGTCTGGGGAGTTCGGTGGCCAGCGGAAGCGTTTAAACTCAGAAGAGTGTTCCTGGAGCCACTCTGTAGCAATTCTGGACGTGTGGGGTGTCGCATTGTTCTGCTGGAATTGCCCAAGTCGTCGGAATGCACAATGGACATGAACGGATGCAGGTGATCAGGCAGGATGCTTAAGTACGTGTCCTCTGTCAGAGTCGTATGTAGACGTATCAGGGGTCCCATATCACTCCAGCTGCACACGCCCCACATCATTACAGAGCCTCCACCGGCTTGAACAGTCCCCTGCTGACATGCAGGGTCCTTGGATTCATGAGGCTGTCTCCATAACCGTACACATCCATCCGCACGATACAATTTGAAACGAGACTTGTCCGACCAGGCAACATGTTTCCAGTCATCAACAGTCGAATGTCGTTGTCGACGGGCCCAGACGAGGCGTAAGGCTTTGTGTCGTGCAGTCATCAAGAGCACACGAGTGGGCTCCGAAAGCCCATATCGATGATGTTTCGTTGAATGGTTCGCACACTGACACCTGTTGATGGCTCAGCATACAATTCTGCAGACATTTGCGGAAGGGTTGCGCTTCTGTCACGTTGAACGATTCTCTTCACTCGTCGTTGGTCCCCTTCTTGCAGGATCTGCAGCGATGTCGGAGATTTGATGTTTTACCGGATTCTTGATATTCACCGTACACTCAGGAATTGGTTGTGCTGGAAAATCCCCTCTTCATCGCTGCCTCGGAGAAGCTGTGTCCCATCGGTCGTGCGCCGACTATACTACCACGTTAAAGACCACTTAACTCTTGATAACCTGCCATTTTAGCAGCAGTAACGGATCTAATAACTGCCGGCCGTTGTGGACGAGCGGTTCTAGGCGCTTCAGTCTGGAACCACGCGACCGCTACGGTCGCAGGTTGGAATCCTGCCTCTGGCATGAATGTGTGTGATGTCCTTAGGTTAGTTTGGTTTAAGTAGTTCTAAGTCCTAGGGGACTGATGACCTCAGATGTTAAGTCCTATATTGCTTAGAGCAATTTGAACCATTTTCTAATAACTGCGCCAGACACTTGATGTCTTATATAGGCGTTGCCGACCGCAATGCCGCATTCTGCCTGTATACATATCTCTGTATTTGAATACGAATGCCTATACCAGTTTCCTTGGCGATTCAGTTTATGTTGTGTTTTTAATGGTTACCGAGGAAACTAATGAAAACAATGGGGAACTGGACAAATGCAGATGATAGTAAAAGAAAAGTTGTGATCTCATTTTTGTTTAATTGTGAACATTTCCTTACAAAGTATGTTCAAAATATTTACCGTCAACTGAATTCATTTTTCAGGTCTTGTAGACAGCTGCCGTGTTGATGATCTGTGCTCATTTGTACGTTTCTTTACACTGAGCACACATATGTAACATACGAGCGAGAAGTTCCTCCTTTGTTTCCATTCTGCGCTCTTAACCAACCCCACAAACTGTAATCTAATGGAGTAAGGTCGGGTGACCTAGTTGGCCAAGAAATGACACCACGGCGATCGATCCAACGCCAAGGATAAGTTTCAGCGAGGTACTATGTCATTGGACGTATGCAATGTGTTCCAAGTAGGTGGAAGTAAGTACTACGTTGCCTACTGTTGTATTCGCATGTGAGTGCTGGTGAAGAAGGCATCCTATTGACGCCCTGTATGTTGGACAGGTTAAGAAAAGGAGAGATGTTCATTTGAAGTTTTTTTTGTTCACAATTAACAATACTGTCACCCATCAAAGTACGTACCTTTCTTCACTCTCTAGATCGAATGCTTGCAATTGATCTCTGATGTACGGAAATAGCGGATAATTCAACATAACTGTATCACAAGTTATTCAGTGTTGCTGGCCACGTAGGACATCATTCGTTAGTCGTGCTGTCAAGATGGGAGTCAGTTTCCTCCAACCAGAACAGAGCTTTCGCTATCTGCGCCAAGAGTGAAGCAAGTGTATGTAACATTCACGTCTCATAAGGTGTCTTCCACGCTTCCGAAAAACAATAATATCGGTTTGCCGTTCGTTGCTCGTGATCTGCTAGCATTAGAGCGTGCCAACTTGAGGGCGGCGAGGTTATCATAGCCGCGGGAGTGCATCAGCGTCCGTGTCGCAACGCGGCCAAGGAGAAACTATTCCTGAAGTCCTCAGACGTCCCAGGCACTGCCGATATGCTAGACCCTTTGACCCGTACAGCTTCAATTCGATCCCATTTTTTCCACTTGTTTATCTAATACTTACTTCTCGTCCCCATTATCAGCCTCTCGGCTTCATTGATGTAATTCTCCGCTAGCCGTCTTCGTTTGCCAATTAAGATTGGAATTCCACCATACCTGCTGTACTATGCGTCAGTTACCGAGATTGCTGCCTCCCACAACATTTTATTCATCCCACTGTTGAAATAACGGTAAAATTTGTGGATCTGGTAGCCTTATTGTCTTGTATTTTTTTCTTGAAAGGGCACTCCCTGATATCTGATGGATTATGTCTTAAGCTCCACAAGACTTCCCCAATGAAATTTTCGCTCTGCACCGGAGTACCTCGTCTCCTACCTTCCAAACGTCACAGAAACTCTCCCGTGAACCTTGTAGAACTAGCACTCTTGGAAGAAAGGATATTACGGAAATATGGCTTAGCCACAGCTTGGGGATGCTTGGAAGGTAGGAGACGAGGTATTGGCGGAAGTAAAGCTGTGAGGACGGGTCCTGAGTCGTACTTGGGTAGCTCAGTTGGTACAACACTTTCCCGTGGTAGGCAAAGGTCTCTGGTTCGAGCTTCGGTCCGGCACACAGTTTTAAACTGCCAGGAAACTCCATAAGGCTGTTTGCAAACTATGCTCATGTACACTTACTTTACTTTTTCATGCCCGGAAACCACAATTTGTTTGCCCAGTATTGGGCAATGTCCAATGCTTCTTCTTTAGCCAGACATAGATCGTCGAGGGTGCATCTGTAGGGGCAGGCAGGGCATTGTAGGAGATGTTCCATGTCCTGTCGAGTGCCGCAGTCGCATTTGTCGTCATTTTCGTCCAACAAACCCCATTTGATCAGATTATATTTCACAGGAGCCACCCCAGTTCTGATGCGGTTAAGCATTCTCCAGGTTTTCCAATCACCAGAAACGCCGCTTGGTGGGTTCTCTCTTAGTGGATAGTAGATGGGGGGCTCATCTAAGGCGCAACTTAAGAAACGACGCCGGCCAGTGTGGCCGTGCGGTTCTAAGCGCTTCAGTTTGGAACCGCGTGACCGCTACGGTCGCAGGTTCGAATCCTGCCTCGGGCGTGGATGTGTGTGATGTCCTTAGGTTAGTTAGGTCTAAGTAGTTCTAAGTTCTAGGGGACTGATGACCTCAGAAGTTGAGTCCCATAGTGCTCAGAGCCATTTGAACCATTTGAAGAAACGACGTCTGGATTTGAGTCTGCTGGGGCCACACTCTAGGCCAAATATTGAGTTACGGCCATCAAAGGTTTGTTTTAACTTCTCGGTATGTTCATGGGCTTTCCTACGTGAGTCAGGGTTTGTGAAACCTGCGGCCCTGTGAAGATTTTCTATGGGGGTTGGTTTCATGCAGCCTGTCACTATCCTGCATGTTTAATTCAAGCTAATATCTACCTTTTTTGCGTGGGCGGATCTGCACCATACCGGGCAGGCATATTCGGCAGTTGAGAAGCACAAACCTTGGGCTGAAGTTCTGGCACCCCATTTGCTATTGGACAGC
Source organism: Schistocerca piceifrons (assembly GCF_021461385.2). Taxonomy (NCBI): domain Eukaryota; kingdom Metazoa; phylum Arthropoda; class Insecta; order Orthoptera; family Acrididae; genus Schistocerca; species Schistocerca piceifrons. The sequence goes on along the minus strand of NC_060149.1, from coordinate 823,580,376 downwards.
TATCTTATTAGGGAATTTCGTGCTTCTACTTTCTTGCGTGTTTTTTCGCAATGATATTTGTATGTCAATGTTCTGTCCAGCAGGACGCCAAGGTAGGTGGGAGTATCTGTGTGTTCTAGTAATGTCCCATCCCAGGTAACATTGAGCCTGCACTCTGCCTGCCTCGAGTTCAGATGGAATGCACTCACTTGAGTTTTGGAGGGATTGGGTTTTAGAGAATTCTTTTTGTAGTAGGTTGACATTGTAGAAAGGGCGGTTTCTAGTTTCTCCTCGATGGCTTCAAACCTGTTGCCTTGAACTGTTATTGCCAGGTCGTCTGCATATACAAAAGTTTTGGTTTTGTCTGGAGTTTGTTGGTCATTTGTATATATGTTGAATAGGATTGGCGCCAACACGCTCCCTTGGGCGAGCCCATTTTTCTGATTCCGCCATCGACTCTTTTTCCCCTCAAGCATTACGAAGAACTGTCTATTTTGGAGCAGGGATTCGATTATCTTGGCTAGGTGGTAGTCTTTCAGGGTCTCGTAGGTTTTATGCAGTAGTGTCTGGTGATCTACTCATGTACAGAGAGAAGTGGTTACCATCCTTAAATGATGAATGCTATGCGCCTATTCTTCCTGGCAGATTGGTTAATATCATCGTCAATAGGACAATCAATGTCAGGGTGAGTGTTCAAAAGAGCTATGCCATTAAGTCCATCCTCCTTCATTGTCGACCTCATCCATGTCATTGTACGCCGTAATGTTGAAAAACTTCTTTCTATTGTAAAAACAGATGCAGGTAGACAAGCAAATATTTTGTACAGTGTGTGCAAAGTAGGATAGTCAGATCCAGAACTACTTCACAATCAACTGATCATTCCCAGTCTTGACTAATCTTCACACTTGCACTTGCTACAACCAGGACTTTTTACTTACTAATTCATCAGTCTTAATATTTCTGCTTCTGAATGTAAACTAGCTTCCTATTCGCCAAATAGTCCGTATTTATAACGATACGTATCACAGGTTCTCTGTACATGAAAATAGTAGAATATTCGCAACTTTTCTAGAACAAATGTCACATAGAATAGCGTATCGAGATCACTAGAATGGCCGCGACTTTTCTCGTAGGTATGTGTTAGCTATCTATGTGCCAGACAGAAACGTACAAAATATGATGTCGCGGACGCGCGTGCTACATAGGAAAGAACAACTACTCGATAACTCGTTTCAATCGAGTCGACTGCCGAAAGAAACGAACGAATAGCGTGCGGGCTGACAGGCGGGGGCGGCGCGGGTGGCAGTGCGGGCGGCCCTGCAAGAGAGTGATTTCAACTTGATACTTCTACCCATTCCTAAGAGAAAGGGATCTTAACAGACGTACAGACAGACTGACGGACAATAAAGAGATCCTACAAGAGTTCCGTTTTTACCGATTGGGCTACGGAAACCTAAAAAAAGACATGTTTGCAGTCAACTGAATACAGCCTCGGAGCTCAACAAGACTAGTATGCATAAAATTACATTAAAACGGATAAATTATAGACTTCAGAAACACAGAAAATTAAAATACACTGACTGGATAGGAATGGCACTCAAAAGCTGGCAAAGAGGGTTTAAATAGTCAAACATGAACACAAGCACAAATCCGACAAACACGGCTCAGATGATTGAATAGTAAGAGTTCACTCGTAAACAAAAAGATTAAATAATAAGGCGATCCAGAGAGAGAGAGAGAGAGAGAGAGAGAGAGACTGACGGGTGATGGTCCAGTAGCGGCTTGTCTCGAAGCTTGCCAGCGGACATCCAGTTCTGCTGCTATCTTTAAATTATCAGATGTGGTATTGCGACCAGCTAGTAATAATGCATAGGAAAGAATTGCTCTTCGAATTAATTGATTTTCCTATTGTTTTGAGGTTTCAGCAACCATTAAATGCTTCTACCAATAAGGCATTTAAACTGAAGGTCCATATGACGTGCATGGATATTATACCGATCACAGAAACGCGTGTAGTCCCTTCCAGGCCAAGCTGAAAAGGTGAGAGCGGCTGTGCCCTCTGGTTCCTATTTAAAGACTCCTATCTAGAGGAAAACAGTCGACTGACGAAAGTGGAACTGCTTCCTGTGACCAACAAACTGAGTCTTTCTGCAGCTAGTTGTTAAGCGTCAGATGACTGTGTGACCATTCTGCGACCACTGACGTAAATCTCACTTAGCGATCACGTGAATAAGAGAAATAAGAGCACGTGCAGAGGTATATAGACAGTCGTTTTCCCCTTGCGAATGGAACAGGGAAAAGATTGATAATATTGGTAAAATGTAGCCTTCAACATTTACTGTACAGTGGCTTTTGGAGTAAATATGCAGATGTAGATACTTAATTAAAAACTGATGCAGCCACCAATTAAAGGTACCACGTTACAAAAATAATTTTTTATGATGTTAAAGACAAATCCAGTGATGTTAAGATTGGAACCTTAATCAGGTTATTGTTCATCGTACTACACTACTGACCATTAAAACTGCTACACCACGAAGAAGATGTGCTACAGACGCGAAATTTCACCGACAGGAAGAAGATGCTGTGATATGCAAATGATTAGCTTTTCAGAGCATTCACACAAGGTTGGCGCCGATGGCGACACCTACAACGTGCTGACATGAGGAAAGTTTCCAACCTATTTCTCATACACAAACAGCAGTTGACCGGCGTTGCCTGGTGAAACGTTGTTGTGATGCCTCGTGTAAGGAGGAGAAATGCGTACCATCACGTTTCCGACTTTGATAAAGGTCGGATTCTAGCCTATCGCGATTGCGGTTTATCTTATCGCGACATTGCTGCTCGCGTTGGTCGAGATCCAATGACTGTTAGCAGAATACGGAATCGGTGGGTTCAGGAGGGTAATACGGAACGCCGTGCTGGATCCCAACTGCCTCGTATCACTAGCAGTCGAGATGACAGGCATGTTATCCGCATGGCTGTAACGGATCGTGCAGTCACGTCTCGATCGCTGAGTCAACAGATGGGGATGTTTGGAAGACAACAACCATCTGCACGAACAGTTCGACGACGTTTGCAGCAGCGTGGACTATCAGCTCGGAGACCATGGCTGCGGTTACCTTGACGCTGCATCACAGACAGGAGCGCCTGCGATGGTGTACTCAACGACGAACCTGGGTGCACGAATGGCAAAACGTCATTTTTTCGGATGATGTTTACAGTATCATGATGGTCGCATCCGTGTTTGGCGACATCGCTGTGAACGCACATTGGAAGCGTGTATTCGTCATCGACATACTGGCATATCACCCAGCGTGATGGTATGGGGTTCCATTGGTTAAACGTCTCGGTCACCTCTTGTTCGCATTGACGGCACTTTGAACAGTGGACGTTACATTTCAGATGTGTTACGACCCGTGGCTCTACCCTTCATTCGATCCCAGCGAAACCCTACATTTCAGCAGGATAATGCACGACCGCATGTTGCAGGTCCTGTACGGGCCTTTCTGGATACAGAAAATGTTCGACTGCTGTTCTGGCCAGCACATTCTCCTGATCTCTCACCAACTGAAAACGTCTGGTCAATGGTGGCCGAGCAACTAGCTCGTCACAATACGCCAGTCACTACTCGTGATCAACTGTGGTATCGTGTTGAAGCTGCATGGGCAGCTGTACCTGTACACACCATCCAAACTCTGTTTGACTCAATGCCCAGGCGTATTAAGGCCGTTATTACGGCCAGAGGTCGTTGTTCTGGGTACTGATTTCTCAGGACCTATGCACCCTAATTGAGTGAAAATGTAATCACATGTCAGTTCTAGTATAATATATTTGTCCAATGAATACCCGTTTATCATCTGCATTTCTTCTTGGTGTAGCAATTTTAATGGCCAGTAGTGTAACAGATGCAGATTATATATATATATATATATATATATATATATATATAAGGAGTGCTGGAAATGGATGAAATAATCTTAAGAACTGAGGAGCCAAGTCCGAAGTATGAGTAGATGAGTAGCAGCGTTGGTTTGAAGCACCAATGTTAATAATCAGGAGTGGGACATACTCCTCCGTACAGGAGGTGTGGGAGATATCTCACTAGCCAGTCGGCAGTAGGTGTTCCACGATACTTGACTGCACAGTTAACCAGCCTACAACTGCTAAGTAGTTTTCCGTTTTCGTTTTAGTCAGTAGAGATTAACTGCCCCGATTTTCCCCTTGTTATATATAGAGCTCTGCGCAGATACGGGTATATTCGTAGATATCTGCAGAGACATTGAGATTTGGTCGTATAGCGTTACGTTTGCGCTGCAGCCTCGTTGCTGGTAGATGGCTGCTCGCTGCCGGCACCCTGCATCTCTGCCTGTCGGGGAGTCATGTTGGATTTACGCTGCAGCCCCACTGCGGGCACATCGCTACTTGTTGTCCGCGCAGGCGTCTCGCTTGACGCCAGGACTGTTTACCCTGCAGTTGTGCATATTGCTAGTTGAGTGGATTAATCACAGAGTGCGAAGCAAGACTATGTTCGTGTATCGTCTGTTGACAATAACTGTGATTTGTTCACACTAAAAATGTGGGTGTTGACAACAAGAAAGAAGAAGAGGTATGGATGAAAAAAATGGCTCTGAGCACTATGGGACTTAACATCTGAGGTCATCGGTCCCCTAGAACTTAGAACTACTTAAGCCTAACTAACCTAAGGACATCACACACATCCATGCCCGAGGCAGGATTCGAACCTGCGACCGTAGCGGTCGCGCGGTTCCAGACTGAAGCGCCTAGATCCGCTCGGCCACACCGGCCGGCCGTATGGATGCACATTTTGCACATTTTGTATGTAGACCGTCCACACTGCAGATACTTTCCCCAGAAAAGCACTTTTCAGACAGTTACAATGTTGTGATAAAATTTCCACTTTACTTTAAACATTATTGAACCAGAACAATGTAATGTATGAAGATTTAACCCAAAATTATTAACGTAATTTCTCTCGAAGAGTAATTTGTAGGCCTGCCTACTATGAGGTAATACTTTGTCAGTTTTTATCCGCAGCTACTTCGTACACTGCATCTGCCGATTGTACATTTTCGTGCTAATATTCTAACGAAAAGAGGAAAAAGATACATTAATGGAAACAGAGGAACTAATTTCCAAAAATTATTAAATCGAATGCGATTCATCATGAAGCAACTATGATGATCTGTATGTCCCTGGTCCTAGATAGCTTTGCGCCCAGAAACAGCTGAAGTAAGGCTTTGTTTAAAATCGTCACCAGCAGCTATCACAATATTACTGTGGTGGTTTCATTGGTAAGAAACTGGCAAACTGAAGTCAGTCTACAGATGAGATTGCATACAAAACGCTCATGCGATCCATCCTAGAGTATAGCTCAAGTGTGTAGGATCCATACAACATACGACTAGCAGCAGACATTGAAAATACACTCCTGGAAATTGAAATAAGAACACCGTAAATTCATTGTCCCAGGAAGGGGAAACTTTATTGACACATTCCTGGGGTCAGATACATCACATGATCACACTGACAGAACCGCAGGCACATAGACACAGGCAACAGAGCATGCACAATGTCGGCACTAGTACAGTGTATATCCACCTTTCGCAGCAATGCATGCTGCTATTCTCCCATGGAGACGATCGTAGAGATGCTGGATGTAGTCCTGTGGAACGGCTTGCCATGCCATTTCCACCTGGCGCCTCAGTTGGACCAGCGTTCGTGCTGGACGTGCAGACCGCGTGAGACGACGCTTCATCCAGTCCCAAACATGCTCAATGGGGGACAGATCCGGAGATCTTGCTGGCCAGGGTAGTTGACTTACACCTTCTAGAGCACGTTGGGTGGCACGGGATACATGCGGACGTGCATTGTCCTGTTGGAACAGCAAGTTCCCTTGCCGGTCTAGGAATGGTAGAACGATGGGTTCGATGACGGTTTGGATGTACCGTGCACTATTCAGTGTCCCCTCGACGATCACCAGTGGTGTACGGCCAGTGTAGGAGATCGCTCCCCACACCATGATGCCGGGTGTTGGCCCTGTGTGCATCGGTCGTATGCAGTCCTGATTGTGGCACTCACCTGCACGGCGCCAAACACGCATACGACCATCATTGGCACCAAGGCAGAAGCGACTCTCATCGCTGAAGACGACACGTCTCCATTCGTCCCTCCGTTCACGCCTGTCGCGACACCACTGGAGGCGGGCTGACGATGTTGGGGCGTGAGCGGAAGACGGCCTAACGGTGTGCGGGACCGTAGCCCAGTTTCATGGAGACGGTTGCGAATGGTCCTCGCCGATACCCCAGGAGCAACAGTGTCCCTAATTTGCTGGGAAGTGGCGGTGCGGTTCCCTACGGCACTGCGTAGGATCCTACGGTCTTGGCGTGCATCCGTGCGTCGCTACGGTCCGGTCCCAGGTCGACGGGCACGTGCACCTTCCGCCGACCACTGGCGACAACATCGATGTACTGTGGAGACCTCACGCCCCACGTGTTGAGCAATTCGGTGGTACGTCCACCCGGCCTCCCGCATGCCCACTATACGCCCTCGCTCAAAGTCCGTCAACTGCACATACGGTTCACGTCCACGCTGTCGCGGCATGCTACCAGTGTTAAAGACTGCGATGGAGCTCCGTATGCCACGGCAAACTGGCTGACACTGACGGCGGCGGTGCACAAATGCTGCGCAGCTAGCGCCATTCGACGGCCAACACCGCGGTTCCTGGTGTGTCCGCTGTGCCGTGCGTGTGATCATTGCTTGTACAGCCCTCTCGCAGTGTCCGGAGTAAGTATGGTGGGTCTGACACACCGGTGTCAATGTGTTCTTTTTTCCATTTCCAGGAGTGTATACAAAAAACGGCAGCACCAATGGTCACATGTTTGTATGATCATGAGAGAGCGTCACGGAAATGCAGGAAAACCTGAGCTGCGAGACGGTCTCGGAAGAGTACTTACATCGTTTCAAGTACCAGTATTAAGGGAGGAATCTAGGGACATACTACAGCTCCCTACGTACCGATCATTCAGTGATTGCGAAGGCTAGGGTGCACCCTTACGCGCTGTGAGCTATCTCAAGGGGAAAAGGTGATGAGTCAGATGAATATAGAATCCGTGTGGCGGATTGATTGCCATGGTGCACCAGCTAATATGAGTGTGATTTTAAGGCTGTTTCTTAAGCTCGTTCAAGCAAATACTGGGCTGGTCTCCAATTTACCCCTCATGAAACACGACACATAAATAGTTAAAACACAGTTCGCACACAGAACAAAGTTTAATCAATTCACAGTGAGATGGCGCACACGACTTCACTCCCTTAGACAACTGATGACTGGAGTGGCAGGGAGGGCATCCTGCCCGTAATAGATAGGTCAAACGCTAACGATAAAAAGAAGAACATCCGCAGTAATACTAACTTTGTGGATAGAAACCTGCGGCGATGCAGATATCTGAAACAGTAGTTGTTTTGTGGTTCAAAGTTCAGGAGAGTGCCAGTAATTCAATTTTCGTCCATTTTGATATTAAAAGCCATCCGTAAGAATAATGATTATTGTTGAAGTCATTTCATTAGCCCTTCGGGACGGATTTCCATCACATTACCTTCAACGTGTAGTGTTCTAGAGACGGTAGACGCGTTGTTGACATCTGCAACGGCTAAATATGGTGATACGGTGATCCTTGTAATTTTCTACACAATTACATGTGCATGTTGCTTTCGTCGTACTAGCATTTGCCTTACATCTGGGTCATTTCTGTTTCGTTTACATTAACCGAGGTCATTTACTTAATTACCGGAAGCTGCCACAAAGCGACATGGAGGCTGTTCTAGTACACACCATCCATGGCAATGTTCGCTTCTGGAGGAACGAAATTAGTGTTTAACGTCCCGTCAACACCGGTGTTATTAGAGACAGAGCAGACGCTCAGATTAAAGAAAGATGGGGAAGGAATCTGGCCCTGTCCCTTCAAAGGAATCATCCCGCATTTGCCTTATGCGATTTTTGGAAATTACAGGAAACCTAAATTAGGATCGCCGTCGTCTTCCCGAATGTGAGTCCACTGTATTAACTATCGCTTACAGTGGTCGGTTGAGGGTCTGACTCCTGCTAGTCTATTACATAAACGTAAACAACGTTCGGGATAAAATAAGCGATTCTAACACCGTTCCTCTTAAAAATGTTTATGTGTACACAATGCAACTCTTATTACAGAATGGATGTATTGAAACTTTTTCTACTTGAGCCAGAGTAGAATGAAAACTATTTGACTTATTGGTATCCACTTTTATCGGAATGACGTTCCTAGTGCGCGCTGCAGGATTTGCGTTGTTAGTATCATGATTACCGTTAGGCGCCGTTACTGGTACGACGACGAAGGGTTAAAACACAAGCATCAGGTGCATTACAGTTGCAGACATTCAGCATGTGTCTGCACATGGTCAGCAGCATTTAACTCGTAAATCTGCTTTATCAAAACAACAGCAATAGTGCTGTTGCTCTTCGCGAGTATGGACACATTAAAGGAATACGGAGAGGTCCTCTTTCCGCACCGGATTTGAAGAACATGATCAGATGTTCTAACTGGCGATTTGGGAATTGGTCTTGGGAGAGGCTGACGGCCAATTGTGCCACAAATTGTTGAAGAAGTTAGTGCTGACACCGCTGAAAATTCTGGATGTGATGTGCGATCTTCAAGCAGTGAACGAGCTGTGTTTCGACAGCTCAACATTCCATGGTTCACCTGAGGTGTTTCAGAAACAGTAGAGCACTCTATAGTGCGGTTCCATGCTGTCGCGTATGCAAGTCGTCCATTTTCAGCGATTGTGGTCTGGAACGTAAACGTACACGCAATTTAGAGTTGTTACCCCTCTGATGTGGAAATTAAAATTTCTTTCAATGGTTTATTCGTTATTTTTCTTCCGCGTGTTCTTACAAATGTTTCCACAAAGTTTCATTGATCTACGATCATTCGTTTTCTATGGAACCCCTTTCAAGTGCGAAAGATGAATTATGACCACTCTGTAGATTGAGGAATGTAGCACATCAACATGATTTAACAATATGTTGAATTAACGTACATTTCGTAAACGAGCTAAATGCTAACACCTAACAGTATGCAAGATGGACAACTTGTAACACGACTTCATTTGAGTTCCTAGTGTTGAGAAAAAATTTCTGATACTTCATTTCATTAATCACGACAGAAGGTTGTAACTTAAAAAAAGTAGCAGTAATATGACCGACTGTGTTGCATTATGACGTGGTCACGCTAGTCCTCTGCGTTCTGTGTAAGGAATATGGACTACGAGGTCCAACTGCAACAGACGTACATTCACGCCAGCTGCAAGCCTACCAGAGTACCGAACGGATTAGAACTCTTTACAGTATCCGCTGCGCAGATGGAGATAACATTTTTCTTATCCGCGCAGGCGTCTAGTTATGTTCGACTGTATGACTCCCAATGTGCAAAATGTGGCACTGTTGGGTCTTCATTAACTTGGAGCCCTTTTTAATTTTTTTGTAATATCTGCACAAGTCATATTTTTTCCTTGTTGTTATTGCCTCAGCGTACTTGCATCTAACTGCACACCCCAAAAGCGTATAGTTGTTAACGATCGTACAGACTGTAGAGAGACTGTCAGCGAGTGCAGTGAAGAAGACAATACATGCTATCAAATAGTCAACTGAGTGAGGGGCCGAACAATATGGAGCAGTGTAAGACACTGCACGTGCCATCGGGAGAACGTCGCTTCAAATTCCTGTCACATCTATATTTATTTATTGTTTATTTAGGCCTACTGCTTATTTAGCCTGATCAGATCAGGGGCATATGGGCAGCTCTTACGCGTGACCAGGAACAAACATACCAGAGATATTACAAATACATTCACAGGAATAATAATAATAATAATCAACATCATCATATACACGAATAATGATAATAATAATTTGCACTAAGCGTAATAATACAAATAATAGCTGAGACTAATAACAGTAGTAAAGGGCGTTAAGAATGACATACACTGAAGCGCCAAAGAAACTAGTATAGGCATGCGTATTAAAATACAGAGATATGTAAATGGACAGAATACGGCGCTGCGGTCAGACACGCCTATATAAGACAACAAGTGTCTGGCGCAGTTGTTGGATCGGTTAGTGCTGCTACAATGGCTCGTTATCATGATTTAAGCGAGTTCGAATGTGGTGATATAATCGGCGCACGAGCGATGGGACACAGCATCTCCGAGGTAGCGATGAAGTGAGGATTTTCTCGTACGACCATTTCACGAGTATACCGTGAATATCAGGAATGCGGAAAAACATCATATCTCCGACATCGCTGCAGATCATGCAAGAACGGGACCAACGACGACTGAAGAGAATCGTTCAACGTGGCAGAAGTGCAGCCCTTCCCCAGATTGCTGCAGATTTCAGTGATGGGCCATCAATAAGTGTCAGCGTGCGAACTATTCGAAGAAACATATTCAATATGGTCTTTCAGAGCCGAAGGCCCACTCGTGTACCCTTGATGACTGCACGACACAAAACTTTACGCCTCGCCCTAGCCTGGGCCCGTCAACACCGAAGTTGGACTGTTGATGACTGGAAACATGCTGCCTGGACGGACGAGTCTCGTTTCAAATTGTATCGAGCGGATGGACGTGCACGGGTATGGTGACAACCTCATGAATCCATGAACCCTGCATGTCAGCAGGGAACTGTCCAAGCTGATGGAGACTCTGTAGTGATGTGGGGCGTGTGCAATTGGAGTGATATGGGACCCCTGATACGTCTAGATACGACTCTGACAGGTGACATGTACTCAGGCATCCTCCATTCATGTCCATTGTGCATTCCGACGGACTTGGGCAAATCCAGCAGGACAATGCGACATCCAACACGTCCAGAATTGCTACAGAGTGGCTCCAGGAACGCTCTTCTGAGTTTAAACAATTCCGCTGGCCACCAGACTCCACAGACATGAACATTATTGACCATATCTGGGAAGCCTTGCAACGTGTTGTTCAGAAGAGATCTCCACCGCATCGTACTCTTACGAATTTCTGGACAGCCCTGCAGGATTCATGGTGTCAATTCCCTCCAGCTCTACTTCAGGCATTAGTCGAGTCCATACGACGTAGTGTTGCGGCACTTGTGCTTGGTCGCTGGGCACTGCACGATATTAGGCAGGTGTAAAAAAAATGTTCAAATGGCTCTGAGCACTATGGGACTTAACATCTGAGGTCATCAGTCCCCTAAAACTTAGAACTACTTAAACCGAACTAACCTAAGGACATCACACACATCCATGCCCGAGGCAGGATTCGAACATACGACCGTAGCGGTCACGCGGTTCCCGACTGAAGCGCCTAGAACCGCTTGGCCACCGCGGCCGGCTAGGCAGGTGTACGAACTTCTTTGGTTCTTCAATGTAGATCAGCTTAGCACATTTGAATACATGTTTCGCATTGTAGATACGGAAAGGATAAAGAACGAGTAGACGATTGAAATGACAGTGACAATGGATATCGGGAAAAGAGTAGAATTAGAATAAACAACTCTGCTGACATGAGAAAGTGAGAAATTGTGGGGCAGAGGGGACTAATGAGTGTGAGATGCAGACTTGCACATGGGAGACATAGCTACTGTGATAGAGGGTAAGCCACTATCTGACTTTTGAAGTTTGGAAAGAATTTAATTCTTCTGAATTTTTGTAGGATTGTCCCAAAGTCAGGTTCCTGACACAGAAAATGATTTGGAGAACATGACAGTGTTATGTGATAGCAGAGAGAGGATTTTACTTTGTTGGGAACGAGTATTTCTGCTGTGTTATTCAGATAGTAGTGTTAAGAGTTGAAGATAAACAAGAGGAAGTGCAATGACTGAGAGAACGACAGAGCAAGCGTAGAGTGTAATAGTCACTACGTCTATCGACACATAGCCCTGCAAATTGTTTGTAGGTAGGAGTGATGTAGTCAAAATAGTGTTCGTCACAAATGTATTTCAACAGGCATTCAGCGCCAGTTCTACCCAGCATGAGATTTCGTACGAAAGGCCTCGGAAAATAGCACCACCATTGTTAATTATGAGGAATGTTATTGACTGTAATAATTTCTTTTTAAGCTCTAAAGGAAATTTTTTTTATGTTTATGTAGTGAATGAAATGACGTTGACACCGTCTTACATACTGCAGTTGAGTGTTCAGTCAAGTCTAAGTAATTCTCCAGAAGTAAGTCCAAGTTCTTTGCAGAAGAGGAAAAGGTTATTTCTGTATCGTTTAGGATTAAGGGTGGAAGAGATTCTCTGAACTGCCTATTAGTAAGTCTTTTGTGAGCGACTAAGATTGCTTGCAGCCGGCCGCAGTGGCAGAGCGGTTCTAGGCGTTTCAGTCTGGAACCGCGCGACCGCTCCGGTCGCAGGTTCGAATCCTGCCTCGGACATGGATGTGTGTGATGTCCTTAGGTTAGTTAGGTTTAAATAGTTCTAAGTTCTAGGGGACTGAAGACCTCAGATTTTAAGTCCCATAGTGCTCAGAGCCTTTTGAACCATTAAGATTTCTTGCATTTTAGATGGCCTACGTTCTGCACCGACTCAAATAAGGTAAGTAAATCAGCATTTACATGCTGGATGGTTATGCACAAGTATGTTGGACTTTCACTGAGAGATAGCTTAAAGTCGTCAGTGTATAGACAATACTTTCAGTGGGAGAGAATAGTTGACACATCATTAACATACAGTATAATGAGAAAAGTAACGGGCACAATACTAATTGTTAAGGGACCCCTGATACTACATCCCTTCATTTTGACCTTTTAGTTCGAATCATTACACACTGTTGGAGGAATGTAAGGTATGACTGAAACCACTGTAGCCGGCCGGGGTGGCCGAGCGGTTCTAGGAGCTACAGTCTGGAACCGCGCGACCGCTACGGTCGCAGGTTCGAATCCTGCCTCGGGCTTGGATGTGTGTGATGTCCTTAGGTGAGTTAGGTTTAAGTAGTTCTAAGTTGTAGGGCATTGATGACCTCAGAAATTAAGTCCCATAGTGCTCAGAACCATCTGAAACCACTGTACAGCATTTGAACAAAAATGTGTACCTGTAAGTGCAACAAACAGAATGTCAAAGTCAACAATGTCTAAAGCATTGCTGAAATCCAACAACCACAAAATATTCACCTTGTTTGTCCACAGCTTGTTTCGGTCCGTCAGTCACTTTTGTAAGAGCGGTCGACATACTGCGATTTTGCCGGAAACCTGCCTGGATTCATCTAAAATGTTATTTGATGTTAAATAAGTGCTAAATTGTTCTTGAACCATCTATTCTAAAGCCTTGGATAATGCTGGTAGAATGCAAATGGGCCTGTAGTCTGACGGTTGTTTGGCAGATTCCTTCTTGGGTAATGGTTTTATGAGTCCCTGCTTCCGGGAGATTGGGAAAAGACTAGAGGTCAGAGAATGGTTGAAAAAGTTCGTTATTTTGGATTGACCAGAAAATTCATAATTTGCGCTGTTATACTGTCGTTTCCTGCAGCAACCGAACGAATACTCGCAATGGACCAAGGACGTAGCCAAAGGGCGGGAGGGCGGGCTCCACCTATCACCTAAATAAAATTACACATGACCTAGTTGCTGTGTAGTGAAATTGAAAGATATTTTGATTTTCAATCATGCGATGAGAAAGGGATACGCACTATCGATAGTCAGCGAGGCCAACGATAGCTTTTAACTATCTACACATCTAAAGCACTACCGGCTATCGCCCATCCCTATTTTAGCCAAATCAAGTTGTTAACCTTACTTGAGCTCAGTTGTTCTTTTGTTAACAAGTTTAGTTCTTATTTGCAGTTGAATTTAATGAAAGTGATACCGTTCTTTTTTTGCAGTGTGCTGTTTGATAGTTTCTAATTATGGATAAGGATTTTACTTTGTTGGGAACGAGTATTTCTGCTGTGTTATTCAGATAGTAGTGTTAAGAGTTGAAGATAAACAAGAGGAAGCTCAGTTGTTCTTTTGTTAACAAGTTTAGTTCTTATTTGCAGTTGAATTTAATGAAAGTGATACCGTTCTTTTTTTTGCAGTGTGCTGTTTGATAGTTTCTAATTATGGATAAGTTTTAATAATAAAGGAGAGGAAAACCGATTCTGATTCGTCTGCTAGTGTTGCGGTAAGTTAATAATATGTACGCACTGACTACAATAGTCTAATTACCTATCTATAGCAATTCAATGTTAGCAGTGGAGTGGTTATATGGAGGCTGATAGAACTTTTGGGTTTGCAATAATTCTGTGTTACACAAGACAGCGGACCTGTAGACATAATTGAAAATAACTTTCAGTTAAAATCAGTGCATAAAAATATACTTAGATTTGTCTGTGTCTCCCAAAATCCGCGTTGATCAATAAAAATATAGCTCAAATGACGATAGTTGCATTTCTTTAAAAATATTGCTCGATATACTATCATTACCAATCTGGTCATCCGGGTGGCATTCAGTTTTGAAAACCAGTTCCAATAGGAAGCGATGAGGAGGAATCCGTGGAGAGTGGAAGGGCTATGCGATGACACCACATTCCTTACTTCGCTCGTTTCCAAAATATTTTTTCAGTTGGATGCTTGAATTCGTCCGTGCCAATTGTGCCCTGCATCTCTCCCTCCCCCTTTCGTCCTAAATCTATTTACGCTCTTATAATGTTATAATAACTAGCAATTGCATGCACAATTAAATCTTAAAATATGCGTGCATTCATGCACTATCAAATAACTAAACACCCATAATTAAAGAAAAAACATGCAATGTCAAAATTCAGAATTGAGATGAATTTTATTGTATTTTAAAACAATGTACAACCAGTTTTTCCTAATTCTTGGCCGACTTGGGGTAGCTCTGCGTGTTGAGCCGCTGAGCTAACAATCCCCGGAATCGCGAGGCGAGGTGGTTTGAATCCATCTGCCGGAAACCTTGAAAATGGTTTTCTGTGGTTTCCCATTTTCAGTTTAGGTAAATGTCGGGGTTGGCTCCTTACTATAGGACACAGCTAATTTCTTCCAAACACCTTTCTTTCCTGACAGTTCTCTTAGAGACGCAACCCCTGAGCTGAAATGAAAAGGGCTGCATCGAAGGCGAGCCTAGATTCTCTTCGGAGACTCCCGGCACTGAAAGCCGAATGATAAATACACAAAATCCAAATTTTCATAAATTAGGCTCAGGCGATTGTCTGCCGGGGAATTCTTCAGTGCAGAAAATGATCTTTCTTACATTGCAACAAGTGACAGATGGATACTTAATGATGAATTCTGGGAAACTGTAAGGTTCCGTAATTCCAGATCCTTTTCATTTTCACCACCAAAAATTGTTTTCGCTTCTCCGTGAAATAGAGATCTATTATTCCAAAAGCCCTGTCAGTAATAATCACGGTGTCCCAAAAAATTAGCTCTCATCCATTCCTGATAACTTTCTCAGCTCATATCCGGGCTGAAAGAAGGCGAATGTAAAATGACCTTGCAGCTTCTTATTGGTTTGCCAAAAAAAAAAAAAAAACAGTATTCCTAAGTAACGAAATTATATCTTCGCTAAAATGATACTGCAGTGACTGTGGTGCCGCGAGGTGTCCACCGATAGCCTAATGGTAAGGTAATCGCTCGCGATAAACGGGAAATCCTGGTTCGAGTCCCGCACCGGGACAAATTTTCATTGTCGTCATTCCCTTATACAGCAGATGGCTGTCCATATTTGCAACTGCGAATACATTTCATGCATAGCTCCGGTGAAAATTCAAAGGACATTGTCGAATAAAATGTTTTATCGTTACTTATGGAAATTTTAAGAATAAATGAAAAACGCGAGCCTTTTTAAGGTCTTCTTTAAGAAATCGGACACCCTCCGCCCCTTTTGACAAAATCCTGGCTACGTCCTTGAATGGACTACTTATACTTTAAGAGAGTCGATGGTTTGCATCCTTATGCGTTCTTCAAGTGAAGATGTCGGCGTGTCGAAATAGTCCTTCAGATCCTCAACAGAAAGTAGAGGTTCAGCTGCAGATTTAGTTTTGCCTACTCCTAGATCTCGAAAATTTTTCCACAGAATAGTGTCTCTGGAAATTCAGATAGCGATTGGGCATACTTGAGTTTTGTATTTCTCACTGATTGACCAACTACATAGGTTGCGTAGTTGCCTGTAGGTGAGATGGTTATCAGAGGTCGCTGGCGTTTGTATGCTCTGAGTGCTGCGTCTCTAACCCCTTTTTCTAAATCACTTCAGGTAAATGCCGGAATGGTTCCTTGGAGAAAGACACGCATTCCTTCTCTATCCTTCCTCGCTTCTAGCTTGAGCTATGCCTCCAATGGCTTCGCCGGAGATGGGATGCCAAACTCTAATCTCCAGTCTGATTATAAACATTGTTTCCAAAACAGTGGCCACCCATCTCAGAGGTGCTCGGCCGTTTGAAGTCACTTGGAACAACGTTCTTCCTCGATAATGACATACTTGTTCACCAAACGCGCTACATTTTTATCAGTGGTTGTTAAAATTTCGGAAAAAGTTTCAGCGTTCCCTCGGGAACAAAGTCATTACAATCTAAATAGCAGCTAATTTTTGAGCAAAGTGGCCTAAGAAGTAAAAAAAGAATTAGTACATTAATAAAGTTGTTGTAGAAAATCAGGAAAGTGTTTTTTCTAAGTATTACCATGTTCTGCAAAGTATCGGAGGAAAATTCCGTTAATTATAAATGTACGTTATCAACTTGTTCGATATCAATAATGTTTCGTCGATGGGGTAAGGGAAGCAAGGCGATCAGTTGTTTGCCATGACCTAAATGTTTTATTACCTTGTACGTACATTGTGAAGCCTTGACTGTTTTCTAAGGTTTCTGCGCGATACGACTATACACAACAGCACACATATTAATGATCTGACCTTGTCCTGCTGTATGAGTAATATATCTCCTCCGCCTTTATCAGCACATTTCTGGTCATAAATCACATTCCAGAGTAAGCAGACAGCAGCTTTTGTTCAATATGATGTAACTGGATGCGTAAATTTGTGTGTAATACTTGAGTATGTAATGCTCATCGTACAATTTTGGCCATTTGTTGTGCCCTGTGCAAATTAGTACTATTTTGCCCTCAATTTTATTTGATATTATAAATCCAAAACGTCATAATGGAATCAAAGTTGTTTAGAGCATACATTATCCTCATCTTATAATTATTTCATTAAAACTGCGGAAGAAATGAGATTTCTTTTTAATGTTTAGGAATTTAAGTCCGAAATGATTTTATCTGGCAATAAATTTACTATTTCAAATCATACTTTTACTTGCTAGCGGAAATGGGATTCACGGAGCTACAGGAAAGGAATAAAAGACGGAAGAAAAGTGTCATTTACAGGAAAACTGTTGTTAGACTTGGCAACAGCTACTTTTTGTGGATACTGTTTGCGTAAATTGTGTGCGACTGTTTATTTATGTTTAGCTATGTCGTTGTGATGGTTCCGAAAAATATTATACGGTTATTTATTGCGCCGTATGTTAGCGGTGTGCGTTTTATTCCACAGCTACACATATACTCCGCAAGCCACCGTGAGTTTCATGGCAGAGGGTGCCCTGACCATTGTTAATCATCTCATTTCCTGTCCTATTGGCATATGGAACAGGGGAAAAACGACTGTGTGTATGCTTCCGTTCGAGCCTTAATTTATCTTTTTCTTCACGGCCCTTATGCGATGTTGGTGGCAGGAGGATAGTTCCGTAGTCCGCCGCAAATGCCGGTTTCCTAACCTTTCTCAATAGTGTTAGGCAAGAAGAAAGTCTTCTTTCTCCAGGGATTCCCATTTGAGTTCACGGAGCATTTCCGTAAAATTCGCGAGTTGATCGAATCTAGCGTTAACAAATCTAGCAGCCACCTCTGCATCGCTTCGATGTGTCCCCTTAATCTTAATGGGGATCCCAAACTCTCCGGCATTACTAACGAAAGGGTCGCACAAGTGTTCCGTACACCGCATCCTTTATAGATGTGCTACACTTCTCTAGAACTCAGCCAATAAACCGAAGTCGACCATTCGCCTTCACAATAGTCGACCTTACGTACTCGTTCCATTACATGTCACTTTGCAATGTTATGCCTAGGTATTTAACCGAGGTGATTGTGTCATGCACTAGGCGCTCAGTCCGGAACCGCGCTACTGCTACGGTCGCAGGTTCGAATCCTGCCTCGGGCATGGATGTGTGTGATGTCCTTAGGTTAGTTAGGTTTAAGTAGTTTTAAGTTCTAGGGGACTGATGACCTCAGATGTTAAGTCCCATAGTGCACAGGGCCATTTTTTTGTGTCATGCAGCACACCAATAATACTGCTTTCGAACATTACACGAGTATTTTTCTTACGCATCTCAAGTAAGTCATATTTTCCCACATTCAAAACACGCTGCTATTAATGACAGCAAAACAAGTTCTATCCAAGTCATTCTGTTTCCGGTCTGAGGCGCTGCAGTCATGGATTGTGCGGCTGGTCCCGGCGGAGGTTCGAGTCCTCCCTCGGGCATGGGTGTGTGTATTTGTCCTTAGGATAATTTAGGTTAAGTAGTGTGTAAGCTTAGGGACTGATGACCTTAGCAGTTAAGTCCCATAATATTTCACACACATTTGAACATTTGAACATAATCACGCTTTAGCTACGTAGTTTTTATTTCAAAATTCGTGTACAGTCACAGCTTCTGCAGCGTTGTGGTCTGATTGTCGCACTGTTAATGCGCAGTATGAAAATTGCTGAGGCTGATTTCTGTTCCGTAGTGAAACACGCGCGTGGAACACTGTTAAAACGTGCCGAGAAATAGGTTGTTCTTAATGTTCTTCCTAAATTTACGGAGATAATCGGCTTTGAAGGTTTATACATAATGCAGTTAGCTTTCAATTCCACTGTAGTGCAGCGCAGTCGGGAGCGTAATGGAATGTTAACTTACTGCGGTTATTCGTGCGTTGGTTTAATTCTCCCCAGTATCATTTTTTTCTCGTTCAATTTGAGGAGACGAGGTACTGGCTGGCAGAATTGAAACTGTGAGGACGGGTCGTGTTTGGGTAGCTATGCCGGCACGGTAGCTCAGAGCACTCGCCCGCGAAAGGCAGAGGTTCCGAGTTCGAGTCTTGGTCCGGCACCCAGTTTTAATCTGTCAGGAAGTTTCAATTTGAGATACCTACATCTCGTAGTTATAAAACTCATAATTTTTATGAATAATGCACGTCTTCTTGTTTATAATTACATATTGCAAGCGAAATTCTTGTTTCCGTTTCAGATACAAATCCTTAATTATCGATGTTTTATGAAAGACTGTGCATAAAAGTTGTTTAAATTAAGAAAACATAATTTAATTTTTAACGCAAAAATTAGAAACCAAATCCTATTTATTTGGACTATGTCCATCGTATTATACCACAGAGGTAGATAAGTAACGAAGAAACATGAAAAACAATCATTTTCACAGCATCGTGCACATCATACAAGTGCTGCATTTTTACATTTGACACTGTACCACTACTATATGAACCCAACAGGACTGATATGGAGCCAATCTGCGGGATTTGGCCCGAGAAGTAACTAGACTGTTAAGCCGCCAGACGTACTGGAACTAACGCATGCAGCTTTTTCACACGTCACTACCGAACGCTGCCGGGATATAGAAAGGCTCATCATAAAAGAAGAGAAAATGATGTATCTGGTTGGCTTCGTCGATTCTGTTGTTGATAGGCTTGTTATCAACGTAGAAGGTTACACTTCGAGAACTGAAATGTATTTCTCGGATTCGGATAAGGAAGGAGCTAAGAGATTTCCAGACGGCTGATTGTAACTAAATCCTTCAGTGGCTTCAGTATTTAACTATACGGTGAAATCCTTCAATGCTCTTACGTTACACACAGCTCATGCAGAAAAATTACCCTGTGGTTATGTTAGGAATTTTCATCATTCTTGTTTTTAATTACAATAGTACGTTAGCTAAAAACGATAACGTGTTGCCGTTTTCGTCTAGTCGTCTAAGGAGCGTATTGTGGGAGATTTACAGCGTATTATTTCATTCTGCTTAAAAATTAAATGACATTCGAAGCTGTATTGCTCCTCCGCTCGTCTCTTTTTATGTGTGAACTGCAGCTGGCGACGTCACTGCAGGCTAGCTGTACCAGCTGACTGGCCAGTGCTGTCCAAGTAAATTGCTCCGGTAAAGCTGTTGTCCCGTATTATCGCTAAGTCGATGTGCGCGTAACCCACAGCACAAAACGTACCGTTATTACCATACTTGACAGTACTCGAGACAGCTTGGCTGCAGTCCCACGTGAAACGGAAATCCAATGAGGTTCCAGCAAACGCGGAAGAATACATAGTGCGATGTTTACATCAGGTTTATTCTTATGCTGAACGGATTATAGACTCGCTGGACCAATACCTGGAGTTATGGTCTGGGGTGAGATTTCGTACGCCAGCAGGGGAACTCTCGTGGTTATCCCATGTACCCTGACGACCAATTTGTGCATCAGTCTGGTGACTGGACCTGCCACTCATGTACAGTATTACAGAGGGTGTTTTCCAACAAGATAACGCCCGCCTAAATAGCGCTGTTGTAACCCAACAAGCTCTGCAGGGTGTCAACATGTTGCCTTGGCCTGCTCGATTACATTATTGGTCAACTCCAGCGTCATCCACAAAGAGCATTAACCGTCCCTGTATTGACCGACCACGTGAAACAGGCATAGAACTCCATCGCACACACCGACATCTGGCATCTGTCCAACACAATGCACACACGTTTGCCTGCTTGCATTCAACATTCTGTCGTTTACACCGGTTACTAATTTACCAGCATTTCACATCTGCAATGGCTTATCTCCCGTCTACATTAACCTGTGAACTTGCAATGTTAATCACTTAAATATGTTGCCCAGACAAATGTATTCACTATTATCGTTACTCTACTTTGATTTTTTTGAGTCACGATTGCTTTCCGTCAGTGTAGTGTAGAAGTTTATGTGTGTGTGTATGTATGTAGGTTCCACATCTTCTCCTCAATTATTGGTCGATGGCAATAAAATTTTGTTTGTATCAACTGACTGAAAAAACCACCATGGAAGCAAGAACCACGTCCCACTCAAAGGGTTGCTCACGGGGGTGAAAAAGTTGCGTGGGTCACGACAAGCAAATAGCCAGACTGCATTCATCCCGTACTTGAAAATCAGAGCACTTAGTGAATTGCAACAAACTTTATAGATAATTTCAAACCATTACGAGACTTTCCTCGCTGAAACCCCAATAAAATAAAGTAAGGAAAAAAGTTTGTCGCTATCTACGTTTTCGCTTTTCGCATGAGGCAAGACGGTTTAATTTATTACTTCTATACTACTAACTCTACTCCCAATACATTTTGCAGGCAGTATCCACATATACCACTGAATGTACATGGAAAAATATGTGGTTGTACGGTACATATCTGAGGAGATATGACATCATAAACTTCGAGCTGTGTGAAAACGGAACTGCAGAGCGAAATTCTATAGAGATAAAGGTAAAATATGTGTACTAACATGAGAGAAATATGTACACTATGTGATCAAAAGTATTTGCACACCCCCAAAAACATACGTTTTTCATATTAGGTGCATTGTGCTACCTCCTACTGCCAGGTACTACATATCAGCGACCTCAGTAGTCATTAGACATCGTGAAAGAGCAGAAAGGGACGCTCCGCGAAACTCCCGGACTTCGAACATGGTCAGGTGATTGGGTGCCACTTGTGTCATGCGTCTGTATGCTACATTTCCACACTCCTAAACATCCCTAGGTCCGCTGTTTCCGATGTGATAGTGAAGTGGAAACGTGAAGCGACACGTACAGCACAAAAGCGTACAGGCCGACCTCGTCTATTGACTGACAGAGACCGCCGACAATTGAAGGGGGTCGTAATGTCGTAATGTGTAATAGGCAGACATCTATCCAGACCATCACACAGGAATTCCAGACTGCACCAGGATCCACTGCAAGTACTAAAACAGTTAGGCGGGAGGTGAGAAAACTTGGATTTCATGGTCGAGCGACTGCTCATGAGCCACACACCACGCCGGTAAATGCCAAACGTCGCGCTCTTGGTGTAAGGAGCGTAAACATTGGGCGATTGAACAGTGGAAAAACGTTATGTGGAGAGACACAATGTGGTGATCCGATGGTAGGGTGTGGGTATAGCGAATGCCCGGCGAACGTCATCTGCCAGCGTGAGTAGTACCAACAGTAAGATTCGAAGGCGGTGGTATTATGGTGTGGTCATGTTTTTCTGGGAAGGGTCTAGCACTTCCTGCTGTTTTGCGTGGCACTATCACAGCACAGGCGTACACTGATGTTCTAAGCACCTTCTTGCTTCTCACTGTTGAAGAGCACCCCGGGTATGGCGATTGCATCTTTCAACACGATCGAGCAATTGTTCATAATGCACGGCCTGTGGCGGAGTGGTTACACGACAATAACATTCCCGTAATGGACTGGCCTGCACAGAGTCCTAACCTGAATCCTATAGAACACCTTTGGGATGTTTTGGAACGCCGACTTGGTGCCAGGCCTCACCGACCGACAGCGATACCTCTCCTCAGTGCAGCAATCCGTGAAGAATGGGCTGCCATTCCCCAAGAAACCTTCCACCACCTGATTGAACGTATGCCTGCTAGAGTGGAAGCTGTCATCAAGGCGAAGGGTGGGCCAATACCATACTGAATTCCAGCATTACCGATGGAGGGTACCACGAAATTGTAAGTCATTTTCAGCGAGGTGTCCGGATACTTTTGATCATATAGTGTATGTGACAAATGCGCATGCTGGCAAAGCCATGGATAAAAAGCTCCACCTTAACCCTTGTATCGATTTCAACCAAATTTGGCAGGCACATTACTGACTAACTGGAAAAAAATAGTGTTGGGGTTAGAACCAGTAACCTCCTATTGTGGTGGGGTGGGGGTGATAATGTGAAGGGGGAAGGGAGGACGAGGCGGAGAGATAGAGGGGGATGGGAGAAGGAGGAGATAGACAAAGGTAGGAGAGAACATCAGACGGCCACAGATAGGAGGGAAGGGGGAGATGGACAGAGAGATAGAGGGAGGAAAAAATGGACAGTGAAAGGAAAGAGGAGGAGATGGACATAGAGAGGGGAAGGGAAAGATGAACTGAGAAAGGAAAGAGGAAGAGATGGACAGAGGAAGAGGATGGAGAAGATCTTCAGAGAGAGGAAGAAGAGGAGATGGATGAAGAGAGCGAGAGGAGGAAATGGACAGAGAAAGGGAAGAGGAGAAGATGGACAGAAGTAGGGGGTAGGAGGGGATGGACAGAGACAGGAAAGAGGAGGAGATGGACAGAGAGAGTGGGAGGAGGAAATCGATTGAAAAAGGGAAAAGGAAGCGATGGACAAAATGAGTGGGGAGGAAGAGCTGTACAGAGAGAGGGGAGGAGATGATCAGAGAGACACAGAAGAGGAAATGGATAGGGTGAGGGGGAGGAGATTGGCAGAGAGAGGAGAGGAGGATATAGACATGGAGAGGGGTTAGGAGGAGATGGACAAAGAGTGGGGACTGGAGTGTGTAGAGAGAGAGAGAGAGAGATAGATAGAGATAGATAGATAGATAGAGAGAGAGAGAGAGAGAGAGAAAGAGAGAGGGCAAGACGAGGTGGACAAAGAGAGCGAGGAGGAGATGGACAGGGAGAGTGGAGGAGGTGGTGGTCTGAGGGGGAAGGAGGAGATGAGCAGAGGGAGGGGAGGACTAAAAGGACAGAGACAGGGGGAAATGAGATATAGCCTAATAGAAGATATAAATTAACACATACCCAGTCAACACTGGGTATGCAGCTAGTGTATTTAATAATACAAAAAATAAATAACAATATACATTAAACATTCGGAATACGGCATAATTCCAAATTAAGCTTTTTCCTTCAAATGATTGTTCCTGTCGTATCCCTGAATATTGACCATTCCTCCTCGGACATCCTGTAATGAGAACAAGAGCGATCCTATACACTTTCTTGGGGCACTCCTGACTTTTGTCTCCGATGAACATTCGACATCCAGGTCAAGTTGTTGTGTTTTATTACTTTAAAAGTCTTCGTGCCATTCAGTAGTTCAGAAGCTAGCCTGTATGCTCGCACCTTTGTTCTCTGGAATCGTTAACGACTTCTGTGTACTACTTACGTGAGTTGGACTAATCAGCGATTTTGTTTCTTCTCCCTACACTTCTTCCAGATTTTGAAAAAAGTCTTTGTTCAGATTGGAAGTGTATAGCGAAAAGTATCGAGAGAGATGTAGCTTACTGAATCCACAAAACTTTCATCATGGTAAAAATAATATTGTAATTTAACAAAATGGCTCGGAGCACTATGGGACTTAACTTCTAAGGTCATCAGTCCCCTAGAACTTAGAATTGCTTAAACCTAACTAACCTAAGGACATCACACACACCCATGCCCGAGGCAGGATTCGAACCTGCAACCGTAGCGGTCGCGCGGCTCCAGACTGTAGCGCCTACAACCGTTCGGCCACTCCGGCCGGCTGTAATTTAACACAACTAACGAAGATAAATCTTGGAACACCAGAATATACCTCAGTAAGAGACGCTACAGTCTCTGTCTTTGACAGATCTGCAGTATGTGGGTGACTTTCATGCAGAAATTTTGTCGGTTTAAATATTTTTTCATACTTGCTGAAAACTTGGAAGTGGTGTCAAATTTTCATTTTACAATTTTGTTCTCAATCAAAAAATCGTGCACTTTAGTAATATAAAGCTCTTCCTAAATGGTGACCACGGATTCCCCTTTGCTCGGACTATAAATGACTTGCCGTACTCAAGCTTTTTCGTAATATTATTCAAAATACACTGAAGAGCCAAAGAAACTGCGTATTCAAATACAGAGATCTGTAAACAGGCAGAAGACTGCACTGCGGTCGGCAACGTCTATATAAGACAACAAGTATCTGGAGAAGTTGTTAGATCGGTTAATGCTGCTACAAAGGCACCTCATCGAGATTTAAGTGAGTTTGAACGTGGTAGTATAGTCGGCGCACGAGCGATGGGATACAGCATCTCCAAAGTAGCGATGAAGTGGATATTTTTCCGTACGACCATTTCTCGAGTGTACCGTGAATATCAGGAATGCGGTAAAACATCAAATCTCCAACATCACTGCAGAACCTGCAAGAACTGGACCAACGACGACAGAAGAGAATCGTTCAACGTGACAGAAGTGCAGCCCTTCCACAGATTGCTGCACATTTCAGTGATGGGCCATCAACAAGTGTCAGCGTGCGAACCATTCAACGAAACATCATCGATATGGGCTTGCGGAGCTGAAGATCCGCTTGCGTACCCTTGATGACTGCACGACACAAAGCTTTAGGCCTCGCTTATGCCCGTCAACAACGAGATTGGACTGTTGATGACTGGAAACATGTTGTCTGGTCGGACGAGTCTCGTTTCAGATTGTACCGAGTGGATGGACGTGTACGGGTATGGAGACAACCTCATGAATCCATGGCCCCTAATGTCATCAGGGAACTGTTCAATTTGGTGGAGGCTCTGTAACTGTGTGGGGCGCGTGCAGTTGGGGTGATATGGGACCCGTGATACGTCTAGATACGACTCTGACAGATGATACGTACGTAAGCATCCTGTCTGATCACCTGCATCGATTCATGTTCATTGTGCATTCCGACGGACTTGGGGAATTCCAGCAGGACAACGAGACACCCCACACGTCCAGAATTGCTACAGAGTGGCTCCAGGAACACTCTTCCGAGTTTAAACACATCCGCTGGCCACCAAACTCCCCAGACATGAACATTATTGAGCATATCTGGGATGGCTTGCAACGTGCTGTTCGGAAGAGATCTCCACCCCCTTGTACTCTTACTAATTTATGGACAGCCCTGCAGGATTCATGGAATCAGTTCCTCCAGAACTACTCCAGACACTAGTCGAGCCCATGTCACGTCGTGTTGCGCCACTTGTACGTGCTCGCGGGGGCCCTACACGATATTAGCCACGTGTACCAGTTTTTTTTTCTCTTCAGTGTAAGAACGTGTGAACTTCTTACGCTAAGAAGATAAATTCTATCTATTTGGCTGAATAAGGCTTTCTTGATTCACTAGTACCCACGATTGCTATTACCTGAATGTAAACGAATCATGACATGAATTGCATCGTATTGTTTGGTTGTAGTGTGTAAGTGACACGTCAGTATCTGAAACTTTAAAGTTGAAGCAGCTGTCTCTGAAGTTAATGGTGAAACAATTTGCTTAGAAATCTAGCGGAAGCTGTAGGCCCCACTGCAGCTTTTACATACATTTATTTTGCTTCAGCTTTTCTTCTGTCTCCTGTGGACTGTGCTGTGTTGTTTTTTATAATGGCTCAAGTATTTAATATTTTGGCAATTAGGTAATTTAATTTGATTTTCGGATGCCTTTCCTACCGCCTCATCTGTCAGTTTAAAGGAGGATAGTCGTGCTACGACATCTGTCTGTGAACAGCGTATACTTTGGTCAGTGAGCTATAATGTTTTTATTATTTGTATGCCATGTTGTCTGAGACGGAGATTTTGAACCTGTCCAGCAGTTGCCTCAATGAGCGTGAATAACTGCCTAAAAATCACATTCTTGCTGGCCGCTAAGTCGGCTACTGGAGCATAATGCGATGTGCAGATTCGATCCAGTTCTGGCTCACTCCCATATCTTGTAAAACAACTCTCTACGCGTGAAGATGTTCGAGCAGGTCAGTGAAACTCCTATTAATGAGATTTATGTTCTGCAAGTCGCACAAGTTTATACTTAAAACCCACACAACGCATAGTATGACAAGTTAGACGGGAACGTTACGGGCACTATGGCTCTATATTAATGTAGTGCTGAAAAACACTTTCTTGCATTTTTTGATGAAGCAGAATTAGCAGAAAAAGTTTTTCCAGCAGATATCTTTTATGGTTTTTGAGTTCTGAGGTATTGAATTTTGTAATTCAGAAAGATTTACTACGTCCATTTCTGGATTCACGTAGGGAATAAAGTTCAGCGTCGTGATTCAGCGTCATATATTTGATTCCGCGCACATTTCCTTAGATTCATGGTATAAATTATGCACAGTGCAGAACAGAGCTCAGTCACTCAATACAGTTTTAATGGAGGGGTGTCCAAAACAGAGTTATTTTTGAACGATCCTATGTATGTTAGTGTGCTGGTTGCAATTTCAGCTTTCAGTGATAGCCATATATCTTCCAGCTCAATATGGGAGGCAACTGGTGTGGAATCAGGGATTTCGGTGCAGTGCATTAATGTTATACAAATAAAAATTTTGAATATAGGAGATGTATGGCAGTCCTTAGAAGACAAGGCAGAGTAATCAGAAAAACCGGCTGGAGTGGCCGAGCGGCTCTAGGCCCTTCAGTCTGGAACCGCGTGACCGCTACGGTCGCAGGTTCGAATCCTGCCTCGGGCATGGATGTGTGTGATGTTCTTAAGTTAGTTAGGTTTAAGTAGTTCTAAGTTCTATGGGACTGATGACCTCAGAAGTTAAGTCCCATAGTGCTCAGAGCCATTTGAACCATTTTTAGTAATCAGAAAAGGAAGTAGTAGGAACAAGAAGAAAGCCTGCAAATAAGGAGTATGAGCGTGTAGTGTTTCAGAATGTATGTTTAAATATAAGGTGAGTTTTGTATGTTTTGATCTAAATGCTTTTTCCACAACTTTCAGTTTGGCTCGTTTAAGGAAAATTTTCTCAAAAATACTTCTCCAGAAATGAGTAAAATTATGAGACTAACTTCTTGTTCCTCCAACAAGCCATTTTAGTCACATTTTACGCCAGTAAGAAGATGAAAAATTTGAAGCTGAAAGATATAAATTAAAAAGAATTTCAAGTAGAACAGTTTAGTTTCATTAGACCGAGGTATTTTTCTTATTTAATCACTAGTTTCAGCTTTCTCCTTTTACAGTTTTTCCAGATTAGGTACTTACAGTAATTCTACTATAGAAGTGCAAGTAGGTAACTTCAAAATCAATTCACACTGAATTGTCGTTATTAATGAGTTTCATATGAGTGTACTATTTGAGCAAACCTCTAGAAAAAAAAGGTTAGGAAACTTTATGAGAAAGTGATTAGTAACAGATATTTTCAAAACTACTTCTCCAAGAAAGATGTGATAATCACTGTGTCCTGAGATCTATATTGTTACATGCTACTGATACTGTGTGGTTCTAGCTGATAGACCTTAAACGTGTAAGCTCCGTCCACGTGCCCTCTTGAGCCCGTCGGTACATACCGACTGCCGTGTCATCCTCTGCCAATGACGGCATTGGATGCGTTGTGGAGGAGGGTGAGGTCAGCGCACTGCTCTCCCTGAATTGGCGTTTTCGTGAGCTGGAGCCGTTACTACTCGGTCAAGTAGCTCGTCAACTGACATCACGAGGCTGAGTGCACACTATTCTAGTCCTCCCAGCAAGGAAAAGTGCCTACCAGTACTCGGAATCGAACCCAGGTCCTCTGCATGGTAATCAGCTATGGAGGCAGACCTTAAATAGAACGTATTACTTCAAAAGGACAGAGGTACAACTCTTACTTCTTATCGCTCATCTTTGATTTTGAGAGAAATGTTCCACTGTTATTCAATTTTTTTGTTTTGTTACATAGATCTGCGCATCATCAGTTTTGTTTGTGTGAGCTGTTTATCTCTGTGATAAAACAAAGATTGAGCTCTGCGTATATAGCTGTGGAACTATTGGACTATTACAGGAAGTACTGAGTGGCTATAATTAAACTGACGGCGTTCCGAGAGCTGCAGTGCGGAAGTGTATACATCGTAGGTTGCTGAGGAATCGTAGGTTTGTTCATTAATCGGTGCGCTGGGGAGTATGCAGAAAAAAATACTAGTTCTGTTTTCTGGCACCAGGTAACAATATGCCGCTGTAATCAGTCAGAATGTGAAATATTTCCTGTTTTGACGTCAGTATGTTGCTTGTCGCCTGGCGACGCGTATTGATATTTTTTGTGAAATGATTATTCGTTTAAAGGGTTAAGAAGGTTGAAGTTATCCGTACGAAAAGTAATGGCTATTGAGAAGAAAGACAGTCCACTGCTTGTAAAGTTGTTTTATCAGAACGGTAGCAATAGCAGAGCGGCATTGCATTGCATCGCCGACAGAAACAGCTTCGAAGACACCCCCTGTCAATAAATGGACTAAAGAATGCGATCAATAAATTTTAAGAAACGGGTGAATTAGGTGGTGCAGCAGGGATTTGGCTCGTTTCTATGGCAGTTATTAATGAAGTTGCTGTAGCTATAGCCGATCGCGCAGCACAAGCCTCAAATTCTACAGCCAGTACTCGAGCTGTGTCACGGGATTTCTCTCTCCTCTGGTCAACAGTTCAAAAGATTTTGAGGCGAATTGTATATTGGTATCCCTACGAGATTCAGAATGTGCACCAGATTAAGCCCCAACATAGGCTACGAGGCCATGACTTTGCCCTTCGTTTTTTGGCATGCATGGGAATGGATGACATGTGGCCGGGGAATATTCTTTGTACGGTTGAGGCACGTTTTACCCTGCACGGTGCCATGAATGGACAGAACTGCCACATATGGAGTTCTGTTCCATCACATATTGTGCAGGAACATCCAGTGCACTCAGTTTATGTGACTCTGTGGTGTGGTATCCCAAGCGCCTTCATTCTCGGTCAGTTTTCCTTTGAGGCGATGACACCTCGTGGGTCTGTTAGGTGTGCAATGACGCTGCGCGTTGCAAGAACCTCCTTGTGCATCACGTGATTCCATTTTTACAAGAATGCAACTGTGTCCACACCACTGTTTCAATGCAAGATGGAGCGTCGAGACGTGTCGCCTGCCAGGTGAACGATTAGCTTCGTGAAACGTTCGGTAACGACCTCGTCATCTCTAGGCAATTTCAAGATGTGTGACCTTTAGATTACTCTGCCTAAATCCAAAATGGTTCAAATGGCTCTGAGCACTATGGGACTCAACTTCTGAGGTCATCAGTCCCCTAGAACTTAGAACTGCTTAAACCTAACTAACCTAAGGACATCACACACATCCATGCCCGAGGCACTATTCGTACCTGCGACCGTAGCGGTCGCGCGGTTCCAGACTGTAGCGCCTTGAACAGCTCGGCCACCCCGGCTGGCTTGCCTAAATCCATCTCACTTCTGGTTGTCAGGATATCTGAAAGATCGTGTCTATGAGGGATATATCTGGACTCATCCAGATCTTAAAGATAACATACGACGACATATCGCTCTGATCAAACCGGATATGCTGGGAGCAACTGTCCATCTTGCAGTGTTACAGATGTAGCATGTTGCTGAGTCGCGAGATCATATTGAACAAATGTTTAACTTGTGACCTTATACTACTGAACGTGTCAAACCACCTTTATTATGGATTTGATCGTTCCTCCATTTTTCTGCCAAACACACCACCTTCTGACTGCTTACAGCGCCATATTTTCACCTGGTGTCAGAAAGTGGAACTCTTATTTTTTCAGCATACTCCGCGAGAGCAGCGATTAATGAACAGACCTACTATGTTTGAGCGTCCTGCGTTGCATACAGACCACACTGCAGCACACAGAACATTATCGGTTTAATTATAATCAACCGATAATAAGCTCACTTGACAAAATATTAGTCAACCCGTTAAAAGAACACTGTAGATGGTATAGACCTGGTCCGAGCTGTCATGTAAGCCTCTACCGCTGACGTAAGACGTGGCAGTGAAGTGTTGTGCCCATACCGGTCGGTTATATGGAAACATACATTAGGATGGTTCGACGTAGAGACAGGGCAGAATGATAGAAAGGAACTTTTGTGTTTGAACGTGCCTATTACCAACCGTGAATGAAACTGTCCGATAGATTGGGGTATCAACAATGACTGTCCAACGTGTCTACAAGGAATATACCAGTCGTAGCCACGTAACGTGAAGTAAGAATAGTTGTTGGAATAAAATTTAACCGATAGGGACCGGAGATGAGTGTTATTTCTTGTCCATGCCCAACAGGAACTGCTGGGTTTAGTGAATGCAGATCAATCTCAGCCACTTTCCGAGCAACTATTCCGAAGGAAGCTGCATGCTATGGACATTTCGGGTTCAGCAGCTCTCTAAAGGCAATTGCTCATAGCGCCACATAAATCTTTAAATCTTCAGTGGACCACACTAGACAGCTAGTGACTGGCTGGAGGCGTGCAGTATGGTCCGACGCGTCTTTTCAAACGATGCAAGGCGTCAAGTGCACCGACAGACCATTGAGGCGTTTAGCCCTGGTTGTGTGGAGGGTGTAGGTTTGGCTGGAGGTGGGTCTCTGACATTCATCTACCATGACTTGAGCTAATTCATCTTCGACACCTTGAACAGGAACCAAGATGTTTATATCAACATACATGGTGACCAACTGCTGCCCTTTCTTCCACATCTTCATGATGAGTATGCCGACTACCAAGAGGACAATAGCAGTGTTCTCAGGGCTGCATGTATACATTAGTGGCCTCGATCGGCCCGCTGAATTACCCGAGCTTGATATCTTAGAAAATGTCTGGAGCTATTTGGAACGGATGATGAAACGTATCAACCAACATTCCGGCAGTTTTATAGTTCTACCGCGTTTAATAATAAATGAATGGTTTCAGCTGTATGTGGCATACCTGAAGAAACTACTGGGCCCTTTCCCTCGTCAAATCGAAGCCATTATCAAGGCTCCTGGAGTGGCGGCGATGAGCCGTATGTAACTGAAGAAAAAGCGATAACGGCCACAGTAATGTCTCATCAATAAATACTGTCACTTAAGGGATGCTCTCTTTCAAGGTGATTGTAAAAGAATTGAATAAAGTCCATCTTATAAATAAAAGATTTTTGTATTACTTTTACGTTAGATTACTACTGTTTCTCAAAATTTTTTTTTTTTTGTTCTTGGTGAAGACGGCATATAAAATACATTCTGAATTATTTCATTTGGAAACGTTTTCGTTACTTCTCTTTCACGTGTCTAAAAAATGTTCGTGTTAATTCTGATGTTTATTTCATTTCTCTAAAGTTTATTATGCCGTTTGAGAGTGTCTTTTGAGCCCGCTTTTGTTATAAATCACTCGAGAAACTGTGGTCTCATGAATGTTCAGCTTAACGGCCAGTTGTCTGTAGCTCGCTGGTATTTCACATTGTTGCACAATACGCCGCATTTTAAAATCCCTCATTTCTTTTGAACCAAGATCAAGGGCTATTTACTTAAACTAATTACCAGTTTACAATGCCCACTGAGTGAAATGTGAATTAATACCACCATTATGATGAAACACTAGCATTTCCTTTGATCTGCTAACATTTATTTATGTAAGGGCTTTGCTTTTCGCTTTGTCAGACAATTCTCTCTAACAGATTCACATCATTTCTATTATGGGCGTATATTTACTTGGTACGCAGTCATTGTTCGTAGAGGCTGTGTGAAAATTATTTGCAGTATCATGTTGCTGTTTGCCGAAAGCGCTGACCTCGATCATGTGAGGGCAGATAAACAGCTGCTAAGTCTATGAACGAAAGTCTTTTATTCTCTTTGTCGGTCTATGTATGGCCCTTCTTCTACTTATATCACTGTCACAGGCCGCCGTCGGGTTTATTGCACTCCCTCGTAATCTGACGAGCTGCTGGGGTCTTTAACATTACCGCCTACGACGCACAGAACAGAAAAAAACAACAAAAAACTCTTTATCAAGCGCTTTGAGTCTGTATCGGTAGACTGCCTTTCATATGCGTGTGAATTGTATCACGCAGAAGACACTAGGGCAATATACGAGATGAGCTTAGTAGTGAGCGGCTCAAATACTGGGAAATCAGAAGTGTTAATAATACCGCCAAGAACGAGAACTGTAGCACATTTTGAAATTGTTGTTTACCTTGCAGTGGTGTCATTCTATGAGAGAGGATATGACTTATAAATAAATATAGAACAGTGCTGACTTCATAATGGGTTAAGCAACTACAAACAGTGGCTGGATATGATTCCTCGACCAGAGAGTGAGGAATTTTTAAACCTTCAAGAAGCCCTCATGAAGTTAAATGGTACTTAAGTTACTTTAACGTGAATACCTGGAAACTGAAGAGCCAAATATAAGGTTTTTCTGCCCGACAAGTCCTAGTCTTCTCTTCCGTATCATTCTTGATCTTGGTTCAGCTCTCTCATACACCTCCTGCCTGTCCAGAGTTCACCTTGTTTTTTCATGGCCCAGACGTCTCTTAAGATCTTTCGTTCCTGCTTCTCCAGCCGGATACAAGCAGACTCTTTTGCTCAAGATGTTCGCCTTCGTTGCGCATAAATCAAGAGGATGAAGGACAACACTATGACCAAGAAGATATGGAATACATCATGCTTAACAGGGAACAACTGGATGAAAGAAGTCAGGGGGGACTGGGAAACAACTGGAATGAGGGAAAACAATTAATGAGCAACAATGCTGGATAGGTCGAGCTATAGAAATGTAATGAAAGATCATAGGTGGAGTGATAACAAAAGAATCAAAATTAAGATCACGTAAGCACAGAAAACCAAGAGGAGCTAGAGAGTGAAGAGGTATATGGAAGAAAGAAGACGTACTCAACAAGCCACCTGTGATAGTAAAGGGTCGAAACGAACAAAAAAAAAATGTTTTTTAATCCAGCCATTAATGTTTACGACATATTCCTTATACGATATTAAAATTATTTCTATAGTCTACTAAAATCCCTTTACGCGCTCAAAACTCTTTACAGAAATTTATAATGGAAACTAGGAAACAGACTAAGTTTTAATTCTTACTCGTATATGGTAGATCTGGACTAAGTTTCTATATTTGTTAGTTTTTTCCCTTGGTTATTCTAGCGTTGACTATATCAGTATTTCCTGAGGTTCTCTCATTATAATTGCGTTTATTAATTAACTTCTCTAAAGGTGTTAGAGAATAGCTTCCAATAAGTAAAAGTTGCTTGACTAATAATGGAGTTCTTAAGTATACGAAAGAATGTCAGAGGACAGAACATCTGATCACATTCGGCAAGCTTATGAAAAATATGTGGCCATGAAACATACATTTAATGCTTTCACAGACTCAGAGTGGTCAGAAAGTTGTTTCGTTCATAATCATAAACGACTATTTGTGGCGTCGAACATTCTAGATGAAATAGAAGAAATGTGCAAAAAAAAAAAAAAAATGAAATGAGCGAATGGTATCATTGGCCGGGAGGTCCCTACTCGAGGAAGTTCGGCCGCCAAGTGCAAGTCTTATTTCAGTCGACACCACATCGGGCGACTTGCTCGCCGGCGATTAGGATGAAATGGTGATGAGGACAACACAGCACCCAGTCCCCGAGCGGAGAAAATCTCCAACCCGGCCGGGAACCGAACCCGGGCACGCTTGCATGGGAGGCGAGCACGTTACCACCCAGCTAAGCAGGCGGACAAGAATTGTGCATTTTGCGCGTCTGTCATACGCAGAGGCACGAAATCATTACCATACGAAAGTTACTACCTCGAGCAGTATTTTTCCTACGCGTGTTGTACTAATGATAACAAGGATACACTTCTAGGAGCCATCACGTCAGTACCACAAAATATCGCTGGTACCCTTTGATAATGGTCTCGATTCAGCAAGGAGGAGAGTCTATAAGACTCTACAGGTATGCCAAATCCATATGAAGCCGCTCATTAACGACTGGATCTTGTAGATCTATGAAATTGCGGAGGTGTTGATTGATACATTTTATTTGTTATCCCAACTTGACCCAAGTACACTGATGAGCCAAAACATAATAACCATTGCCCACTGCGAGGTTGAACCCCTCTTGGTGGTGTTACGGGTACGTGACAGTAAGGAAAGAATGTAAGCGGAAGAGAGATGAACGGGCAGTCATAGCAAATATACGGGCCGTAAATGCGGAAATCCACGGATATAAGCGATTTTGACAAAGGGCACATTGTTCTGGCGCTGCGGCTGGAAACGAGAATACCGGAGACGGCGAAGTTGGTCGCCTGTTGGTGTACTGCTGTTGTGAACACCTACTGAAAGTGGTTGAAGGATGGTGAACTAACGAGTAGGCCGTATGGTATTGGACGATCACGTCTCATCACAAAACTTAGCGGTCGGAGGATTCCCCCCCTGTGTGACCCAGGATAGGCAGCGATCTGTGGCAGATTTGACGACAGAGTACATTGCTGATGTAGGCACAAGTGTTTCGGAGCACACCGTTCAAAAGCCACTGTTGAACATGGAGCTCCGTGTCACATGACTCCTACGTGTTCCTCTGTTGACCCAAAGACATCGTCAGTTATGATTGCAGTGGGCACAGCATCACTGAGTTTTCACCGTAGATCAATAGAAACGTGTCGCTTGTCGAATGAATCTCATTTCTTATAACACTAGACCGATGGCTGGGTCCTTACACGCTGCCATCTAGGCGAATGGCTGCACGAAACATGGACCGTGCCACAGATGCAGGCCGGTGAGGGCAGAATTATGCTATGGGGGTACACTGAGTTGTCGTTCCATGGGATCTGTGGTGGTAATCGAAGACATCATGCCAACAGTGAACTGCGTGAACGTTATTGCGAACCATCTGCATCGTTTCATGCTTGAAGTCTCCCCCTAATGCGATGACATCTCCCAGCAGGGTAACTTTCCGTGTTGCAAGGTCAGAATCGTGCTACAGTGCTTTGAGGGGCAATATAGTGAACTCACATTGATGTGATGGCCAGCAAATGTGCCTGATCTGTACCCATTGGAAGACATATCGGGGCATTAGATGCGTGCCCGTAAACCACCATCCCGTAATTTGCGGGAATTGCTTGACCTGAGCGTAGACGTCTGGGCCACGTACACTACTGGCCATTAAAATTGCTACACCAAGAAGAAATGCAGATGATAAACGGGTATTCATTGGACAAATATATTATACTAGAACTGACATGTGATTACATTTTCACACATAGATCCGGAGAAATCAGTACCTAGAACAACCACCTCTGGCTGTAATAACGGCCTTGATACGCGTGGGCATTGAGTCAAACAGAGCTTGGATGGCGTGTACAGGTACAGCTGCCCGTGCAGCTTCAACAAGATACCACAGTTCATCAAGAGTAGTGACTGGCGTATTGTGACGAGCCAGTAGCTCGGCCATCATTGACCAGACGTTTTCAATTGGGGAGAGATCTGGAGAATGTGCTGGCCTGGACAGCAGTCGAACGTTTTCTGTATCCAGAAAGGCCTGTACAGAATCTGCAACATGCGGTCGTGCATTATCCTGCTGAAATGTAGGGTTTCGCATGGATCGAATGAAGGGTAGAGCCACGGGTCGTAACACATCTGAAATGTAACGTCCGCTGTTCAAAATGCCGTCAATGCGAACAAGAGGTGACCGAGACGTGTAACCAATGGCACCCCATACCAT
Source organism: Schistocerca piceifrons (assembly GCF_021461385.2). Classification (NCBI taxonomy): domain Eukaryota; kingdom Metazoa; phylum Arthropoda; class Insecta; order Orthoptera; family Acrididae; genus Schistocerca; species Schistocerca piceifrons. The sequence goes on along the minus strand of NC_060149.1, from coordinate 823,543,914 downwards.
CACGCCGGGTGATACGCCAGTATGGCGATGACGAACACACGCTTCCAATGAGCGTTCACCGCGATGTCGCCAAACACGGATGCGACCATCATGATGCTGTAAACAGAACCTGGATTCATCCGAAAAAATGACGTTTTGCCATTCGTGCACCCAGGTTCGTCATTGAGTACAACATCGCAGGCGCTCCTGTCTGTGATGCAGCGTGAAGGGTAACCGCAGCCATGGTCTCCGAGCTGATACTTCATGCTGCTGTAAGCGTCGTCGAACTGTTCGTGCAGATGATTGTTGTCTTGCAAACGTCCCCATCTGTTGACTCAGAGATCGAGACATGGCTGCACGATCCGTTACAGCCATGCAAATAAGATGCCTGTCATCTCGACTGCTAGTGATACGAGGCCGTAGGGATCCAGCACGGCGTTCCATATTACCCTCCTGAACCCACCGATTCCATATTCTGCTAACAGTCATTGGATCTCGACCAACGCGAGCAGCAATGTCGCGATACGATAAACCGCAATCGCGATAGCCTACAATCCGACATTTAGCAAAGTCGGAAACGTGATGGTACGCATTTCTCCTCCTTACACGAGGCATCACAACAACGTTCCACCAGGCAACGCCGGTCAATTGCTGTTTGTGAATGAGAAATCGGTTGGAAACTTTCCTCATGTCAGCACGTTGTAGGTGTCGTCACCGGCGCCAACCTTGCGTGAATGCTCTGAAAAGCGAATCATTCGCATATCACAGCATCTTATTTCTGTCGGTTAACTTTCGCGTCTGTAGCACGTCATATTCGTGGTGGAGCAATTTTAATGGCCAGTAGTGTACTTCTTGAAGCCTATGAAGGACATGTAGAATCGATGCCTAGCAGAATCTCTGTTGTAACGGGTTTGAGAAGTGAAACAACATGCTGTGTTTTGTTTCACCGATGTATTTTCTACGGGGTTAAGAACTGGATATCTAACGGGCCCGTCGTGGTGCGATACGATTCCTAAGTGTACGTCAAACCAGGAACGTTTGCATGTAACCCCGTGAACACTTTTATCACCCTCTTGGAAGATGGGAGCGGCCACGGCATACTCATCATGAAGATGTTGAAGAAAGATCAACATTTCGCTATCGAAAATGTTGAAATAAACATTCCGCTTTATATTCAAGGTAATCTGAGTGACTGGGACGAAGTAATGGTACGATAAACACTCCCTAAAACATCACAGAACCAATTCCGGCATGAAAAACATCCTTCCAAATACTGCAGGTTAAACCACTTATTGGTCAGGTGCATTCAGTGCCTTGTGTTATTTGAAACGAGACAAAATCACGGTTCGTCGGACCACGGTACACGTGTCTAGTCAACTCCTGTCAAGTTTCTGGATTGTCTGGAGCATTCACCACTTTGTCGCTGTGAGCAGTGGTATTTTGCGAGGTACCCAATTCCAAATGTCCATTTCATGCAATTGCCTTTTCTTAAACTGATTTGGAGAGATTTGAATTCACTGACAGGAACAATTTCTGTCTCGTTTAATATTGATTGTCACTGCAATCTTCTCCGATCCCTGTCAGTTAGGACCTTTATACGGTCGTTGTTCTTACGCTGTGGCATATGACTGTGGTACAACATTCCTTGTTGACATGTTGGGTAGTCTGTGTCGACACACTAGTAAAACAGGTGACTTCATCCACCCGTGGCCAAGGGCTCGTGCAAACACGACAGCCACATTATCCTTTCACGTCTCCACGTCGACTCTGGTGATTGCTCTGATTCTATACAGCCAACTGACACATACATCTCTACATCTATATGATTACTCTGAAATTCACAATTAAGTTCCGGGTGCACGACTGATTGAACCACCATCACGCTGTTTCTCTACCGTTCCACTCTCGAACAGCGCGTCGTAAAATCGAACACTTAAACTTTTTCGTGCGAGCTCGGATTTCTCTTATTTTACTATGATAATCATTCCTTCCTAAGAAGATGGCCGCCAACAAAATATTTTCACACTCTGAGGACGAAGTTTGTGATTGAAATTTCATGAGAAGATCCTGCCACAAAAAAATCGGCTTTGCTTTAATGATTACCATCCCAACTCGTGTATTATAGCCGTGGCACTCTCTCCTCTATTTCGCGATAATACAAAACGAACTGTCCTTCTTTGAACTTTTTCGATGTCCTCCGTCAGTGCTATCTGATGCGGGTCGCACACCGCACAGCAATACTCCAGAAAAGGGCGGACAAGCGTAGTGTTAAGCTGTCTCTTTTAGTAGACCTGCGGCTCTTTCTGAGTGTTCTACCAATAAATAGCAGTCTTTAGTTTGCTTTCCCCACAACTTTTCATCATTCAGGGTCAATTGCCACTATTCGCACCATACATATATCTTGTCTAAATCGTTCTCCAGTTTGTTTTGATCATCTGATAACTTTATAAGACGATAAATGACAGCATCGTCTGCAAACAATCCAAGGGGGCTGCTCAGAGTGTCTCCTAAATCATTTGTGTGGATCAGAAACAGCAGAGAGTCTACGACACTTTCTTGGAGAACGGCAGATATTACTTGTGTTTTACTCGTTGACTTTCCCTCAATTACTGCAAACTGTGACCTTTCTTACAGAAAAACATGAGTCCCATCGCACAATTGAGACGATACTCCATAGGCACGCAATTTGATTAGAAGTCGCTTGTGAGGATCGAAGTCAAAAGTCCTATGGAACTCTAGAAATATGGAATCAATTTGACATCCCCTGTCGATAGCATTCATTATTTCGTGCGAATAAAGAGCTAGTTGAGTTTCATAAGAACGATATTTTCTGAATCCGTATTGGTTGTTTGTCAGTAAATCGTTCTCTTCGAGGTAGCCCATAATGTTCAACCACAGTATGTGTTCCAGTATCCTACAGCAAATCAATGTTAGCGATATAGGTCTGTAATTAAACGGATCACTCCTATATCCTTTCCTGTATATTTGTGTGACTTGTATAACATTCCAATCTTTAGGTACGGGTCTTTCGACGAGCGAGCGGTTGTATATGATTGCTAACTATGAAGCTATTGTATCAGCATATTCTGAAAGGTACATGATTAGTATACAGTCTGGATCTGAAGACTTGTTTTTATGAAGTGATTTAAGTTGCTTCACTACTCCGAGAATATCTACTTCTAAGTTACTCATACTGGCAGTAGTTCTTGATTTGAATTCACAAATATTTACTTCACCTTCTTTGGCTGAAGGAATTTCGGGAAACTGTGTTCATTAACTCTCCTTTACTGGCTATCGCGCAGTGTTGGAGGACCAAATGGCCGCCTGCTACCAGTTCTACACCAGAGCCCCAAAGCGACCATTGAGTTCTTTTAAGGAGGTGATTACTATTTTTTCCGGAAAATTAATGAAACTACATTTCCAATGTCAAAAAAATGTGGAGCGAGAAAAGTGTCCTGTTCATGCGGCCTGACAGCTTCCGCTTGCTACGTGAAAGAGGCACACTATATGATCAAAAGTATCCGGACACCTGGCTGAATATGGCTTACAAGTTTGTGGCGCCCTCCATAATGCTGGAATTCAGTATGGTATTGGATCACCCTTAGCCTTGATGACAGTTTCCACTCTCGCAGGCATACGTTCAGTCAGGTGCTGGAAGGTTTCTTGGGGAATGACAGCCCATTCTTCACGGATTGCTGCGCTGAGGAGAGGTATCGATGTCGGTCGGTGACGCCTGGCACAAAGTAGGCGTTCCAAAACATCCCAGTGGTGTTCTGTAGGATTCAGGTAAGGACTCTGTGCAGGCCAGTCAATTACGGGAATGTTATTGTCGTGTAACCACTCCGCCACAGGCCGTGCATTATTAATCAATCACTCAATCAATCACTCGATCGTGTTGAAAGGTGCAATCGCCATCCCCGAATTGCTCTTCAACAGTGGGAAGCAAGAAGGTGCTTAAAACATCAATGTATGCCTGTGCTGTGATAGTGCCACGCGAAACAACAAGGGGTGCAAGCTTCCTCCATGAAATACACGACCACACCATAACACCACCGCCTCCGAACTTTACTGTTGGCCCTACACACGCCGGCAGATGACGTTCACCGTGCATTCGCCATACCCACACTCTGCCATCGGATCGCCACATTGCGTACCGTGATTCGTCACTCCACACAAAGTTTTTCCACTGTTCAATCGTCCAATGTTTACCCTCCTTACACCAACCGAGGCGTCGTTTGGCATTTATCGGCGGGATGTGTGGCTTATGAGCAGCCGCTCAACCATGAAATCCAAGTTTTCTTACCTTCCGCTCACTGTCACAGTAGTTGCAGTGGATCCTGATGCAGTTTGGAATTCCTGCGCAGTGTTCTGGGTAGATGTCTGCCTCTTACACATTACGATCCTCTCCAACTGTCGTCGGTCTCCGTCAGTCAACAGACGAGGTCGGCCTGTACTCCTTTGTGCTGTACGTGTCCCTTCACGTTTCCAGTTCACTATCACATCGTAAACAGAGGACCTAAGGATGTTTAGGAGTGTGGAAATCTCGCGTGCAGATGTATGACGCAAGTGACACCCAATCACCTGACCTCGTTCGAAGTCCGTGAGTTCCGCGGAGCTCCCCATTCTGCTCTCTCACGATGCCTAATGACTATTGAGATCACTGATACGGAGTACCTGGCAGTGGGTGGCAGCACAATGCACCTAATATGAAAAACATATGCTTTTAAAGGTGTCCGGATACTTTTGATCACATAGTGTAACTCTTATGCTTGTTTGCTAGTGAAAATTATTTACCATTATTGACTGCCAAGCGAGGATCTATACTTACGATAAGCACCACACAATACTATAATCTTTTTCAAGTTCATTGAATAATGATCGTGAAAATAGTACGGTGACGTGTAATAATACAGAAAACTTCAACATGAATCTCTAATAGCTACCACAGAATATTAGTAGCATTATATTTAAACACAAACGCACCAAGTAACCATCCTTGCTGATGTGTTTCCGATCTGAAGGTATCTAACTGGGTCGAAACTGGTAACAACATTTAAATAGAAAAAACGTGTTCTTGGTTTGTTTGCTTGTAAAATTATAAAACAAGATCACTGTTATCTTCTGCGACAAAATGCCGCTTTTCTGAAAATATTATGGCTCAAATGTAACTCTACGCCTGGATATTTGATTACGGCAAACGAGTGTAAATCACTATGACGAAAATAGTACGAGGAATCTGATAAAAGTGGAGCTTTCGATTTTGATTTGAAAGTATGTAGTTTGTTTCTTCCGTTTTCCTTTCTCTTGGAAGCATTCCGAAAATGAATTGTGAGGAGTGATAAGTGCAATTTTGGACAGTAGTTGAGGAACACACGTGAAATTTTTTCTGCTTCCGAGATTGATGAGTAAATTTCACACTTTATTTTCTCCAAATTTAGATAAGTAAAAGCAGCTCATTTGAGAGACTGCACACTTGGAAATTAGGGTGGGAATATCTAGATTGTTGAGCTGATTATATTTCATATAAATCACAAAGTATAATTCTGCACAAAATTTTAATTTTAAAGAATGCAGAGTAAGCAAGGCACTGAAAGCATTTCCTTGTATCGTCGTATCGAGCATAACTCTACGCGATAGACGAATTCATTTCTCTGCCTGTCATACAGTCGGTACTTACACAAGGACGTTTAGTATTTATTATACGCCCTATAACATAAATCAAGTGTCAATTTTTTGTCACAAAAAGTCATGACTCCATATGTAAACACTGTACATCATTTTTCCATCTTATTTGCAATTAATATTTGTGTAAGTTCCACATCATTTTTGTCTGTGGTTGCGACATTCAGCTGTCACCTGAAGATGGTCTAATGAGCCGGAAGCTGGTTCGTGAACAATTAAATATAATTTTGCAGGAATTGGAAAGAGTTTTCCTATTTAATAGTATTGTTATGTTGTGCCTAGCACAGACGGAAAATTCAGATAATAATACTGTCATAGATGACGAACTACATGTAATACACGTACGAAATAGATAATGCGGTAAGCTTACCGTAAAACGTAAGCAAGAGGACGGTGCCACTAACTGTGGAAAGATTTTTGCATGACAGGTGACAATTTGCTCAGTGCTGGCCAAAATCTGATGCCAAAGTACATTTGCCATCAGTATCAGGAAAGTTTTAAAAAGAATTCAACTTCCAGTATGAAGTTTCATTTTGTAGGTGAGCGTGAGCTTATTCGAAACTTCCTGGCAGATTAAAAGTGCTTGCCGGCCCGGAACTCGACCCGACGTTAGCCTTCAGCGGGAAATCGCTCTACCGTGTGAGCTATCCAAGCACGAATGAAAACACCCCTTCACACCTATCCTTCTTCCAATACTTCTGTGAAGTTTGGCATGTAGCATAAGAGGTACTAGTGGAAGAAAAGCTGTGAAGGCGTGTCGTGAGTCATCCTTAGAAAGCACACCGTTTTAATCTGCCAGGAATTTTAAAATCCAACATATTTTGTGCAACGATTTCCGTCCGTGGATGAGACCTAGGCTCACCAAACAGTGATCAGTTATTTATTTTTTTATCCTTTGGCATAGTCGATATTTCCGCCAACATTCAATGGGTGGCAGGACTACCCATCACCACTCGTTTGTGAGAACGTGCTGGCTGTGGGAAGAAGGAAGTTGTCCGCATTTGTCCAAGCGAAGTAATCGGAGCCGGCCGATGTGACCGAGCGGTTCTAGGCACTTCATTCTGGAACGGCGCGACCGCTACGGTCGCAGGTTCGAATCCTGCCTCGGGCATGGATGTTTGTGATGTCCTTGGGTTAGTTAGGTTTATGTAATTCTAAGTTCTAGGGGACTGATGACCTCAGATGTTAAGTCCCATAGTGCTCAGAGTCATTTGTACCATTTGAAGTAATCGGAGAATGTATTAAGTTAAATAGTCGTGAGTTTGCAACTTATAATTCCGTTGTTGTTTATGGAAACGAGTTTCCTCGTGGATGTTTGCGTTATGGCCATGATTTTAATGGGTGTTTTGAAACCGCATTGTGTGGCTTCCACATAGCATAATTAACCGTTTTAATGGACGTTATATTAAAAACGTAGGTAAAACAGGTAAGATGTCACTTCGGTAAAGAGTTATCCTCTGTGAGCCGGATAACTTCAAAAGACTTGTGTGGTGTAAAGGTTAAATATTTATTTTAATTACTTATGATTTATATTAAAATATGTAAGTTGTACATCTAAATTTGAGATGTAAGATCTGTTTTTACTTGAGACATACAGTGTAAAATACCATACGTGTAAACTTTTAATTGACTTTTAGGGTGGCCTACCATGACTCATAAACACAAGGGGGGTAAAAACCAGAGCCTTATGGTCAGAATGTAATCTCCTACTACCGCAGAAGATGTCAATAGTAGACAGATGACCTTGTGGTACGCATCGAAACTCCAGCAAATACCATACAGAACCCTGAAACGAAGGTCGACCAGAGGGCTGGGAATGTGTTGATAAAAGGTTGAGAACTACCTTCCCGTCTTGTCAGACACCTGACAGGGGAACAAGTAGTTTCACTAGTACGAGAAAATTTACAACATGGAAGAATGTGGATTTCTGCTGAACAACGAACCTGGGAAAGCTCCAGCAGTCAAAGTTTCCAAAGATGCCCTTCATGTAAGTAGAAAAAGGCATAACCGTATACCTAATTGTTTGCTCCAATGCCGAAGGTAATTTCCTTCCACCCTACTACATATTTGTAGGGAAAAGGAAGATACCTGAATCTGAAGAAAGTCTGTCAACAATTTCCTATCTCTAAATGAATGATGGATCTGTATGTCAGGATAGGGTGTATTCGTGTACTGGTTGAATAATCACTTCATTTCTAGGAACTAATGTGTCAAAATATTGCTAATACTGGATGGGCACAGATCACACGCTATGATGTCAGCCTTCTTGATTTTACAGCTGAGAATCAGTAGATCGGACCTTCTTTTAGGTCTTAACAATGTTGGGCAACAGACTATCAACACATGGGTTAACAACCACACAGGCCGCAAAGTTACTCGTCTGCGTTTTGGACAGTTGTTGAGTTCTGCGTGGAATCGTGATGTAACTGTGGATAACGGTAGGTCTGTGTTTTCGACCTGTAGGATTTATCCACATGATCCATCCAAAATCCATGACCACACAGTTGCAATATCTGACAGAAAAACTGGCGATAAAGCTGACACATACTTGGAAACAGCAGTAAATGCAACATCAACTTGCAATGTAGAACAATCTGGTAATCCTGCTGTATCATCCACAAGCCGTGTTTCAACGCCTACTCCTCAACTAGCATCACCCACACCCAAAGCAGCGGTAGCTATACGCAATGCAGAACCATCCAGAAGTACTGCAGGACCATATAGAAGTCGTGAAGAATAATCTAATAATTCACCTTGTGATGGCATAAGTTATGTTCCTGAAGCTTCAGCTTCTAGGCCACCCGAGAGGAAAACACACATTTTACGAGTTCTAACAAGCCGTCCAAAAAGAAGGCAGATGAGAGACAAAGCACAAAAGAACGGCTCAAAACGCTGTATTGTGCGAAGGAAGGAGTTGACACCACCAGGTCGTTCATCTTCAAAGAAGAGTAAACTTTACATCTGAGTAACACAAATGGAGAGACTGACACCGACGACGGTATTTGTCTTGGCTGTAAGGTACCTTTCATGACAAGCAAGGACATAGGTGGGACTGAATCTAAGGCACTGGACGTAGGAAATGGTCGTATGATGGCTGTGGAACTGACAGTAAATACTGCAATATTCGTAAAATATGAATCATAGAACAATTAACAGCAGATAAAAGCCTTACTCTAGCAGTAGACAACTGCTGGCTGACAGATTATTATTATAACTAAAATAGTTTTGTTGTGTTATACTTAACTGATTCACAAATTTTCTTTCTTTCATAGAGCGTCCGCAACTCGTGGTCGTGCGGTAGCGTTCTCGCTTCCCACGCCCGGGTTCCCGGGTTCGATTCCCGGCGGGGTCAGGGATTTTCACTGCCTCTTGATGACTGGGTGTTGTGTGCTGTCCTTGGGTTAGTTAGGTTTAAGTAGTTCTAAGTTCTAGGGGACTGATGACCATAGATGTTAAGTCCCATAGTGCTCAGAGCCATTTTGAACCATTTTTTTTTCTTTCTTTCATAGAGATACACCTTCCCTCAGTACAGGTAGCATCTTACCCAGTCATTAGTGGAAGATTCCAGCTGTACAGTGCTTTCCATATCATTTATTCAAATATATACTGCATTTTCAGTGCAGTTAAATGCAGGGTCATACTTTATCTCAAAGGGAATTTCAAGCTCTAACATGTTTGAGACTGGCTCTGATCTATCTTCCTACAACAGTTGTGCAAGGACGCTGTGTGAGTGTTTTAGGAATTTGTGTTGAATCTACGACCTGCAAGGTAGAAAGGCACCAGCTCATCATGCAAGGTTCAGAAGAGTGCAGCAGTCCAGACAGTGATGCAATCAGACAATGATCTCAATGTCAGCTCCACTACACTCCCTGCAAAGAAAACATTATCGCTAACAGAAATTAATGTACGGGTTTAGGCCTAACTATGTGTTAGCAAAAATGAAAATCTTAGATTTTCATTATTAAAGTTTATTTTTATTCTAAGTATGACTTCATGACATATTATAATACTACAGGATGCTAAAATATTCATAAGGGGTCTTCACAACTGTGAAGCGAAATTCGTAAGTATTCTATGATTCTTTAATAGTAAGATGGTTGACGACCATGTCTAGGGCTCGATAAAATACAAAAACAAATGGACTTGCATTCGGGAGGACGACGGATCAATCCCACGTCCGGCCATCCTGATTTAGGTTTTCCGTGATTTCCCTAAATCGCTCCAGGCAAATGCCGGGATAGTTCCTTTGAAAGGGCACGTCCGACTTCCTTCCCCATCATTCCCTAATCCGATGAGACCAATGACCTCGCAGTTTGGTCTCTTCCCCCGAACAACCCAACCCCAAAAACAAATTAAATATAATTGGGGCCAGAGATATCACGGTGGGGTTTTTGCATTCCTAAAGACCTTGCTCGGAACATACTTGACTAAGGCATATTGACCAACGCTTCTGAATTTTGGAAATCTTTGCTTCACATCTCCGTCCCCAGTATTGATAATTCGATGTTGACTGCTCAGATACTCTGCAATTTGTATCCGATCACTCTCACTAAGCAAAAATATTTTCCTACCTTGTTGTATGTTAACCGGGGACCTCGAAACGACGGAGAGGCTCCGTCCCCGCCGCAGCCGCAGTGGTCCACAACCCCACGACGACTACCGCAGTCCACTTCACCCCTCCGCCGCCCCACACCGAACCCAGGGTTATTGTGCGGTTCGGTCCCCCTATGTTTGCGTGGTAGAGTAATGGTGGTGTACGCGTGCTTGGAGAACTTGTTTGCACAGCAATCGCCGACATAGTGTAGCTCAGGCGGAATAAGGGGAACCAGCCCGCATTCGCCGAGGCAGATGGAAAACCGCCTGAAAACACTCCAGAGACTGGCGGATTCGTGCCAGGGACCAGGCGCTCCTTCCCGCTCCGGAAAGCCGTGCGTTAGACCGGTCGGCTAATCGGGCGGGCTTTTCCTACCTTTCTTAACATTCCTTGTAATACCCGTAGCTATAGGTGCTGTCACATCCTTATGATCACTGATATCCTCCTCTACGTTAACGACGTTAACTGATGCGATAAGATCAGGTCTGTTTGTTCCTAGGAGGTCTAAGACGTTACCTTCACGAGCTGATTCTCTAGTTATCTGTTCAAGCTAATGTCTCTGGCACCAGTTTTGATAGCCTCTCTCCCAATCTCTACCTGGCAAGTAGAAATTACCCCCTATTAGGACGACATGCATGAGAAAGTTATTAACAATATTCTGCACGTTCTCTCTGAAGTGTTCTAGCAATACAGCTCCTGACCCAGACGATCTATAGAAGCATCCTATTACCATTTTTGACCCACCTTTCATGCTTTACTTCACCCAGATTAATTCACATTAGGAATCGACGATGACTTCACTAGATATTATTGAATTCTTTACTGTAATAAATACGCCACAGATACTATCTGGGCATTATACCCTTCAATAACCGATACTAATTCTAGGACGTTACCATGGATGCTCCTGCAGTTTACTAATATCGTATTAACCTTTTCTATTTCTAATCTACGAGGACGAGCATTCTCTGAGAATAACGAAGCTGATGTATCTTCGATTTCGGCAGGTAATCCATCTCTGATCCCAAGCGGCTGGTAGGGGGGGGGGAGGGGGGGGCCCTCCTCTACCATGCTGTTCTATCGCAACTAGGGATAATCGGAAAAGGGCGGCCATGTCGCTTTGATAGTCTCGTTTTTGACACTCCACACTCACATTGGGGTGTGAACAGTTTACCCTGTTTACACAAAAAATCTGCATTTCTGCCAAATCCTATACATATTCTGTTGTCAGCTTTCCAGAATTTAAAGCAAATCAAAGCTGATAGTTTTATTATCCATGTTAATGTGGCTATTAACAGTTGCTGGCACTGTGCTGCTCAAAACATGAGCTCACTCACGCTGGACGTTAAAATTCGCAGAGTGTAGATCCTTAACTAGCCTGATTGTAGGGTGGCGGGACTTCAGTTTTGTTGAGAATACACTACCAGTGTGATCGTGAAGGGGCAGGAGCGGGTCACTATTGATCTTCTTGCATTCACAGAGCATAGCCTCTTGCAAGCACTCATTGTAGTGCTGAGTGTCTAGCTTACTAACATGATGGCTGATGAGCCCTACAGGTGAGCCATATTCTGCTGTCGTATAGCCTAGACTCAAGGCCGAGCATACGAGAGTTGTCGCTGATGCGCCCCTGTCGATTTGCAGAGCTTCTGTATTATGTTAGTCATTAAGTCAACGTTTCCAGTTGTATTGGTTAGTTTCTATTTGTAGGTGAGAGCTCCGTCCAGTGTAACACCTACACATTTTGAGCAAGGACAGTATTTTATTTTGAGAACCATTAAAGTTTATTTTCAGTTTGCGCTTGACCGTTTTCTTATTCAGATGGAAAAATAAACATTCCATCTCACATCTGAAAGCACTCCGCATTTTCTGTAGTGTTCTTCAAGACTTGAAAGGTCATTTGAGAATAGGTTTTTAGTTACCTCTATCGAGTTATGCCTGCTTGCAATTGCCATGCCAGGCTCATGTGCAAATTTTCTGAACACTGTTTTAGGAGTGGCAGCTATGTATAGGGTGAAGAGAGATGGGGCCAGTACCGAGCCCTGAGATAGCCCATTATTCAGGATCAGCGAGCTTTGATTTTGGCCCAGAGTTACTTGGAATGGTCTGTCACCAAGAATGTTGTTCAGGAGCCTGTTTTGAGTTCTGTATGGAATTCCACACAGTGTCATAGGGCGCAGTGAGGTCTGTAAACTAGGCTGATGCCTTTTTGTTCTTCACGGAAACCAGCTTCAATATATGTTTTTAGGCTGAGAACTTGATCTCTACAGCTTCAGTCCTATCGAAATCCAGCTTGTTCGACTGGAATGATTTCATCGGTAGCACGCGTTATTCTGTTAAGAATCAATCTTTCCAGGAGTTTGTAACAGGAACTTAGAAGAGCTCTCAGCTTTGTCTTTTGGTTTCCATGGCTGTGCGATGGCTGTCGATTTTGCTACCTTGAAGCCCTATGTAAGGTAACCTGATTCCAAGATGTCAGAGAAGAATCTGGCTATCAGTTTCCTGACTTATTACCGATGTTAGTAAGGAATTCGTTGTGGATTCCCTCAAAGCCTGGAGATGTACCTCTTTTTAATTTGTGGAATGCTGCGGATATTTCTTCAGTAGCAAAGTGGCTGCATATTTCGTGTTTCTTCGGAATGTTTTCTTTAAATATTAAGCTCTTGTTTGTTGTCCCTTGTGTGGGCTCGGACTTAGAGCTCTTGATAGCAATATTATAAGGGCTGATACTTGATTTTCAGTCACTCCTCGTTCTTCTCAGAATATCTATTAACTGTCTACCATACTCTTTTGAGAATCCATCCACTTCTGCTGGAGTACCTGAGGTCAGTATTGCCAGTCTGTACAGCTTGTTGTTGTCTTCTTGCAGCATCTAGAATGTGGAATAGATCATTTGAAATTTCAAGGTCTCCGCTTTCAGGAATATTTGATAAAGAGATTCGCTATTGTTGTTACAGACTGGTATATGTTCCTTGCGGTACCCTCTGGTGATTTAGAATGAAGAGGATCAAATGATTCAAATGGCTCTGAGCACTATGGGACTTAACATCTGAGGTCATCAGTCCCCTAGAACTTAGAACTACTTAAACCTAACTAACCTAAGGACATCACACACATCCATGCCCGAGGCAGGATTCGAACCTGCGACCGTAGCGGTCGCGCAGTTCCAGACTGTAGCGCCTAGAACCGCTCGGCCACCACGGCCGGCTGAAGAGGATCCATCAAATGTAAAATTAGTCCAGCATGCCCTCTTGAAGCCCCGTCTGAGTCTAGGAAACGATCTTATTATCGGAACTTGGATTCCCATTTACAGTACTACTGGGTGGCGATGGCTTTTCTGGCAGTCTTTGAGGACTCTTTTTGTAAATTTGAATGAGTTTATTTCTTTGATTTGTTGTTAGTAAAGGTAGTTCAGGGCTATATTCCCGATTTCAAGCATCAGACTTGAAGTTATCCCGACCTTTGGTATCGTTCAGTGTCTATAAAATTATGTTCCAATCACGACATGGTTATTAGAGTCCGAACCCGTGATTTGCTGGACAAAAATGGGAAAGAAGATCATTCGAGGCCTACTCAAAGAAATCACTCAGGATATTGCCCCAGAAAAATTAAATCTTGAGACGTGGCATGGCGTTTGAGCCTCGCTGCACCTATAGACAAATGGTTCATATGGCTCTGAGCACTATGCGACTTAACTTCTGAGGTCATCAGTCGCCTAGAACTTAGAACTAATTAAACCTAACTAACCTAAGGACATCACACACATCCATGCCCGAGGCAGGATTCGAACCTGCGACCGTAGCAGTGGCTCGGCTCCAGACTGTAGCGCCTAGAACCGCACGGCCACTCCGGCCGGCACCTATAGACACAGTTGGTCATTAAAGCTCTTTTTACACGATGAACGAAAGTGTTCAAGAAAGATTATAGTCCACTGAAGTGCCCCAAGCGTACTAGGCTCGAACTATAAACTCGTACCAGATCTTGTCGCAGCGTGTTTAAATGATAAACGTAAACGCAGCGTACTGCTACTAACATAACAGTGTCAAACTCATGATTTCACATTAGCATATCATTAATTATTTGTGAAATTTACATAGATTTAAAAACTTCTGTGAAAATATTTACGAAAAGTGCGCTATACTCACTTGCTCAGAAAGTTCCTTGTGATAACGAAACGACCATAAACAGAAACAAAACTCAACATAAGACGTGACCGCAGCAGACACCTAGTAGCTCGCGCATGCGCTGTGAGACCACTAGTACCGAATTTAGAATTGGCCCTATCCTTTTATCCCTAGAATTACCGCGCGTCGCTACTAACGCGATCATAATAGTGAGCCCGTTCACACGACAGACGACCACCATTCACGCAACTTGTTGTCAATCGATTACAAGTTCGTTCATCGTGTAAAACGGGCATAAAGCTCAAACACCAGGAAGGACAGTAAACAATGAAATTTGACTTAGCGTGTGTGTAAAATGTAGTAGAAATAGTACGTTGTTAGGTAAGAGGGCAATTTGTCGTTACACAGAGTGCGAAATTTAGTACACAGAGCTGTCACTCTGGCAACAACAACGGCAGTAAGGGTGCATCACAGTGGCACCAACATCGGTGGATTCCACCGGTGACCGCCATCGGCTGAAGACGCCGATCTTTGCCAATTGCTACAGCAAAACGTGCGTGGTAACAATGCAGCCGATCTCGTCGCCCGAGCGTACACACTTCGCTTGACAGTCGGTGAAATTCAAATGTTCGTTTTCTTCGGGCGTTCTCACACATGAAATATGGAGTGTGAGAAACAGGTGAGCTTAGCCCAAGAAAGGAGAAGTTTATAACATCATCCTATAAGCGAAATATATCAGTATCGGGATATGGTTGGAATCTGTGGACTGAAATCGCAGCTTTTTTGGAAACCACAAGTAGGCAAAATCCTTATCGGAAATTTTTAGCGTAAATTATAAACTCAAAGAATAATTTGTCGAAGTGAGAAGGGACAAGAACGGTGAATGTGCGCCAGTAGCCTTGCAGAAGTTCCGGACACTCAGGGATATGCAAAAACGCATTGACCCATTGTCTGCTAAAGGTCTGGAGAAAATGATTGCAAAATTCGAAAAGACAGGATTTACTGAAGCTCAGTGTGGCAGAGTAAGGAAAGCAGCTGAACCTACTTCAGTCGAAGATGCGATCACAGCATTGTAGGAGGGATCGAACGGCAGTGTGCAAACATGGAGAGCTTGGGGAATTTCCCGAACGTTGGACATGACTGCGAGCACGGTGCATAAAATCCTACGAAACATCCTGCATTGTTATCCACACAAATCATCCATGATCAGGAGTTCCTTCCTGCTGACGTACCACGAAGACAAACATTCGCTCTGGAATTTCTTGTTCGCATAGAAGTGGACAGTGAATGGCCATGGAACATTATGTGGACCGACGAAGACCATTACATCTCCAAGTGCATGTCAGTACGCAGAACTGCAGATTATGGCCAACGGAAAATCCGAACGCACATCAACCGGAACCACCTCGTTCTGCAAAGGTGACTTTGTGGCACCGGTTGACGGCATCGTTTATCGTAGGGCCATATTTTTTCCAGGAGATGAGTCCTGCGGGTCCTGTTACCTGTACCGTCACTGGTAAACCCTATGAGAGTCTTTTGCAGACCAACATCGTTCCAACCTTTCAGCTGCGTGGATGTGTGGGAAGGATCATTTTTATGCAAGATGGCGTTCCTCCACACATTGCACAGTCAGTGAAAAAGCTGCTGTAGAGGCATTTCGGAAATGCTAGAATTATCAGCCGTCATTTCCCTGCAACCTGTCTGTTCAGATCACCTGTTCTTTATCCGTGTGACTTCTGGCTGTGAGCTCATCTGAAAGATGGTGTGTTCAGTGCTCCAATTACAAACGTAGCTGAACTGAAGGCACCACTGTGAAAGCAGCCTCATCTGGCAGGGCATCGAGACAAGGGATATGGTTACCTGATTCCACCCCCTATGCCAGAGTTCATCAGTCCTAGTGGCGTGTCAGTCGTTCGGCAACCCCATAGCTGACCTGAAGAACGGCCAAGCCAGGGAACAGTCCAACAGCCACTGTGTCGTTGTAGTCAGGCAGTATACGGTCTTGCGTTATCTTGCAGAAAAGTAGCACCATGGAGGCGTCAAAGATGAGGCACAGTGACCACCCATAACACGTTAGAAAAGTCTGTGCGAAAAAGAGGTAATTTTATTCTGTATCCATTTGTACCTCACACCACCACGCCAGGTGCTAGGCTCGTATGACAATGACGAACGCAATCTTGTAACATTTATTCTCCTGGAAACCTCCACAAACAGATACGTCGATTGAGATGCTGCTTACAGAACCATGACTGATTTTGCTCCTTTTTTTCGTTATGTTGTCTCGTCAGTTAGGTAAGCATGCACAAGTATGATTTTTTGAGAATTTTAGTTGAGGAGTATTGTTTCGTGGAGATACGAAAATTACGTATGTAAACAGGCCAGAACAACAGCGAAATCGATTTTACAAAGGGGGATTACCAGATGCGAAGCAAACGACACCCAGACAGCGTCATATAGTTTCAGTAAACAGTAATTACAAGCCTTTTGTCTATCAGAACAGTTTTACAGGTTGCCCGCCCTATCAATGCGGCTGTAGCGTAGTGCGTCACGGCTAGTAGTCTATTCAGCTGGTAAAAAGTTCTCTGACTTGCTTGCGCGGACTATGCTCTAAAGTCTATGCAACTCAGGTCTCGGCGCATGACCTACGATCCGCTTTATTGCTGCCATCTGAAGATCTTTCTCTCCTACATTCCGAACCTCTGCGAAAACTCTCCTTGGACGCTCGCTTTCTTCGGGCGATGTTCTTACGGACTTGGATTCGCTTTAGTTTCGATCCGGCGGACGGTTTTAATCCACCAGAAAATTTCACAGCAGCGAACAAACCACTGCACAGTGACAGATTCATTTTGGACGCGCTTTAATTGTTAACTCATGGAGTAACATGGCCTACAATACTTTTGGTGTAGCGTCCTTGCATTATTTTTTATGATGAATTAAAAATACTCATACTCCATGCGTCTTAAAACCTTTTAGAGTTAAACAGGTAGAAGTACAAAAGCATTTTATTTACTGTTCTATATTTTGAAGATTTTTTGGTACCACGACATGATATACATAGTACAATTCATATTCATTATAAAACAATACTCCATAGCCAATATCGCATTTAAATTTTTATAAATAAAATAAATATTTAAATTTGATCTTGGCTCTGAAGTATTTCTTCAAATATTACAATCTGCAGATTGCCCCCTGGTCAGCATGTCTGTAATACGTATAAGGATTATATATATATAATTGAAGCTGAATCAATCTAACAAGCTGCAAAACAATAGGTAAATTGCAAATAAAATTAAAATATCAAAATAAAAATATATTGTGTGGTTCCAACACTTCACATTCTATAATCACCTCACAGTCAGTGTTTATAGAATCATAATCATTTCCTTCTGTAGTATCTCGTGAAGAACGTCCTTTCTGGGCAACGCTCGTGACGCTGTACTATTGTGTTGTACATTTTTCACTCTTCCTCGTCCCCTTCTTTGACCACGTCCTCTTCTTTCTCCACTTCCTATACGTACACCCATGGTAACTGATCTTGGGAATGGGATACATTGTTATAGAACTCATCATAAAGAGGGGGGATTTAGTTTTCATCTCCTGAAGATTTTTCTATTTCTATAATTCGGCTGTATTTGAATCCACGTAGTTCATTCTTTTTTACACATGCTACCAATTTCGACACCAAATGGTGTTCTCTTCAGGCCCCAAGCGTAATCTGCCATCTACAAACGTTTTCATGTGCAATGAACAGAATAGTTTCCGTCCCCGGTAGCTGAATGGTCAGCGTGACGGTTGTCGGTCCTCTGGGCCCGGGTTCGATTCCCGGCTGGGTCGGGGAATTTTCTCCGCCCAGGGACTGGGTGCTGTGCTGTCATCATCATCATCCTATCATCCTCACTGACTGCAGGTTGCCGAAGTGGCGTCAAATTGAAAGACTGGCACCCGGCGAACGGCCTGCCCGAGGGGGGACCCTAGCCATACGATTAAATAAATAAAACAGGATAGCACGCAACGGTCCAAAATTATCTGGATACCATACCCTCCTTGGCAATAACAGGCCGAGCATTGTCAGACGACAACCTGTCGTCTGATCGTGCTGGGCCTGTTATTCTGCAAACATGGAGTGCACTGGGAATTGCCCGAACGTTGGACATGTCTGCGAGCACGGTGCATAAAATTAATGTAGGTTAATTCATACAAAGAAGAAAACAGCAACCAGCCACTATTAACACTGTTATTTATTAAGGTAAATAGCGCCGTTACCGGTTTCGAACTGGCAAGTTCATCATCAGACGGCTGTTCACACGATTTTCAAGATACACTTTACATTATCGTCCGTTCCCATTTTTATTGTTCCACTGTGGCGAAGTATTTTTGGTGTGTTGTTGCCTTACGGTAGAAAAACAGTGTTAGAAGCGCCCTATGTGCCACATGTGAAGTTATCACAGAAATTGCAGATTTACAAACACAACAGTGCCAGAGACGTTCTGTCTCAGAGACATCACAATATACAAATGGCTCTGAGCACTATGGGACTCAACTGCTGTGGTCATAAGTCCCCTAGAACTTAGAACTACTTAAACCTAATTAACCTAAGGACATCACACACATCCATGCCCGAGTCAGGATTCGAACCTGCGACCGTAGCGGTCGTGCGGTTCCAGACTGAAGCGCCTTTAACCGCTCGGCCACTCCGGCCGGCTGACAATATACAGGTTGCTTTGATTTCACAGAATGACTATTTTTAAAGAATAACATAACTTAATGAAAATTAAAACACAAAGATAAACCTTACATTATAATATTACAGATGAAGTTTACAGATGTAGTAACCAGCTAGTGTGAATGCTACTTATATGGTAATTTGTAAAGCAGCAGGTTAGTTATTTTCACATAGGGCGCTTCTAACACTGTTTTTCTACCGTAGGGCAACAACACACCAAAAATACTTCGCCACAGTGGAATAATAAAAATCGGAAACGGACGATAATGTAAAGTGTATCTTGAAAATTATGTGAATAGCCGTCTGATGATGAACTTGTCAGTTCGAAAGCGGTAACGGCGCTATTTACCTAAATAAATAGCAGTGTTGATGGTGGCTGGTTGCTGTTTTCTTATTTGTAAGAATTAACCTACATTAATTGTACACAGCCACGGTCTCACCATGTCAGTTTTAGACAAAATAGCACGGCGCATAAAATCCAACGAAACATCCTGGATTGCTATCCACACAAAATCACCCATGATTAGGAGTTGCATTCTGCTGATCTGCCAGCAAGACAAAAGTTCGCTTTTGAATTTATTGTTCGCATAGAAATGGACAACGAATGGCCATGGACCATTGTGTGGACAGACGAAGACCATTTCATCTCCACGTTCATGTCAGTCCGCACGCAGACCAACCGGTACCACTCCGTTCTGCAAAGGTGACTGTGTGGTGTGGGCTTATATTGGACGACTCTCGTCTATAGTATGGTGTCATGTTTGTATTGTATGTCCTCTTCAGGCCCCTAGCGTAACCTGCCATCCACAAACGTTCTCATGTATAGTGAACAGAATCGTATGCAGCGGGGCCAAAATTACCTGGATTCCGTGGCAATAACAAGCCCAGCATGATAGGACGCTGCGCCTGATATTGCCACGGAAGGTACAGAATCCAGTTAATTTTGGCCCGCTGCATGCGATTCTGTTCATTGCACATGAAAACGTTTGTGGATGGCATGTTACCCTTGCAGCCTTGAAAAGGACGCCATTTGGCGTCGAAAGTGGTAGCATGTGTTAAAAAGAATAAACGACGTGGATTCAAATACAGACGCTGGTTTTGTATTCGTTATTCAAGTTCTTCTAGTCCGGCTGGAGTCCTCCTTTCCTTGATGGACTACCGAGCTTTACAACGTGTAATGAAATTTGTGCACCACATTGAAATACTTGTAAAGGTAGACGAGAGAAAAGTTGGGAGTCATCTTCAAATTGTGTTCTGCAGCCTATGTAAATAAAAATTACGCAGCTGTATTCCTCTCAGCATTTCATTCAGTAGACGCGTGACTGTCAACCGAGCGGTACCCAGACAAAACTTTTGACGTAATGCTTTCTTGTGGTCGGCGTCCGAAGTTGAGAGTAAGTTACTAATTAGCTGTTAGTGGTCCTACACTTTGTCCTACATCCCTGCAACTGAACCGAAGACTGCTAAGTGCTAGTAGAAAGCGTCTGATATTCTTTAAGACTATTCACAGATGATGCAGTAGTCTATTGTCTATTCCAGAGTAGCAACGCCAGAAGATAGTAAGAATATGCAGAACGACCTGCAGAGAATTGATGAATGGTGTAGGATCTGGCAGTTGACCCTGAACGTAAATAAATGTAACATATTGCGCATACATAGGAAAGGAAATCCACTACTGTACAGCTACACTATTTATGACAAACAGCTGTAGACAGCGTCTGCCGTAAAATATCTAGGGGTAACTATCCATAGCGACCTTAAATAGAATGACCATATAAAACTGATAGTGGGAAAAGCATCGAAAGAATCTTATGGAAATGTAGCTCATCCACGAAAGAAGTGTTTTATAATGCGGTTGTTCGCCTGATTCTAGAGTATTGTTCATCTATCTGGGATCCCTATCAGGTAGGACTGGTAGAGGAGATAGAGAAGATTCAACGAAGAGCGGTGCGTTTCGTCACGGGATCGTTTAACTGGCGAGAGAGCGTTACGGAGATGCTTAACAAACGCCACTGGCAGACGTTACAAGAGAGACGTTGTGCATCACGGAGAGAGTTACTATTGAAATTTCGGGATAGCACTTTTCAGGAGGAGCAGGACAACATATTACTTCCCTCGCCCCCTTCCTGACCCCCCCCCCCCCCCCCCCCACACACACACACACACATACATCTCGCGTATTGACCACGAGGAAATAATTCAAGAAATTAAAGTCACTACAGAGCTTTACCGACAGTCATTCTTCCCACGCACTATTCGCGAGTGGAACAGCGTTGGAGTTGGAGGAATCAGATAGTGGTACCGAAAGTACCCTCCGCCACACACCATTAGGGAGCGTGCGGAGTATGATGTAGATATAGATGTTATCGATATTTCTGAAGGCCCACGCCTTAAGTAATTTCAGGAAGAGAGTGAGTGGCACTTCCACAGCCACTGGTAAGATAATTTTATTGAAATGGGCGGATTCGAGATTTTTAATCTCATTTTTAAATGTTTCATGGAAGATTTTATCCTATTGCCAAAATGAAAGGTTTATTAAGAGCCATAATAGAAACTGACCTACGAAAGTGGAATTGGAACTGTTGTGACTTGGCAAGACAGCCAAGTCACTATGAGAGGAAGCCGAAAGGCACGCGTTAAGCTCACGCAGACTGGCGTGAGGTCTGGAACAGTTAAGGGAATTAATAGTAGCAAATAAAGTACGTAGTTGATGTAATACTTAACTTTAATCCATAAGTGGCGTACACCGGTCTGACGGTACAGGCATCACAAGTTATATTTCTATTAATAATGGCGCCTTGCTAGGTCGTAGCAAATGACGTAGCTGAAGGCTATGCTAACTATCGTCTCGGCAAATGAGAGCGTATTTGTCAGTGAACCATCTCTGGCAAAGTCGGCTGTACAACTGGGCGAGTGCTAGTAAGTCTTTCTAGACCTGCCGTGTGGCGGCGCTCCGTCTGCAATCACTGACAGTGGCGACACGCGGGTCCGACGTATACTAATGGACGGCGGCCGATTTAAAGGCTACCACCTAGCAAGTGTGGTGTCTGGCGGTGACACCACAGGAACTATCAGGGACTGTGAAAAAAGCATTTGTTGCATTCCTGAAAGTGATGGCTGTTGTTATACGGCCGTGGCGTATATTTTGCACAACCTGTTTGATAGCACTCCTGCATGTGACCTCTGTCAGGCTTAATGAGTTTAGTTTCCTGTGTGAGCTATCTCTGGCGTTATTCACAATTTTTTCTCTCAAATGTACTCGCAACTGTACAAGTTTTCTGTTTTTGGCGCATAGGCTGGTTTCGCGTAATTAACTGCACACTGCATTAACTGATGATACTTAACCTGAAATTATGGCGTAATGTTCCCTTGTCAGTCTGCTTATGTACATTTTACGTGCACGAGCTTTTTCTGCACGAATGTGCTGTGAAAAAGCGAGACCGCTTCCAGCAAATAAAGAGGTTTGGAGTTTAATTAGTGTAGACGTTCCGAATCACAAGTAATTGTTACTGCACGATGTGTCGGATTTGTCATAAAAATACTTGTGTTTCACAATCAAATTAATTAAATACCGTTATCTCCTTACGGAAATTATTTTCATTAATCATTTAGGAAGGAAAGAAGATTAGGAGTTGGAGTTATGGCGACGACGATATCATTATAGCCAGAGCACAAGCTAGTATAGGAAACGGATAGGGAAGAAATTACCCGTGTTATTTGCAACGAAACCATCCCGACATTTGCCTTAATCGGTTAAGGGAGACCACATAAAACCTAAATCTTGATGGCAGCTCTTT
Organism: Schistocerca piceifrons; assembly: GCF_021461385.2. Taxonomy (NCBI): domain Eukaryota; kingdom Metazoa; phylum Arthropoda; class Insecta; order Orthoptera; family Acrididae; genus Schistocerca; species Schistocerca piceifrons. The sequence continues at coordinate 823,521,015 of NC_060149.1, read as the reverse complement.
ATAATTACTAGTGTATTACAACTACTTAAGAAAACAGGGTTAGGGTGGTGAAATTACAACGTAAATTGAGGCCACATTTTGGTACAACTGCAGCAATTGCACAATCGCTATTATTTACACTGAACAATTTATTTCCCTATGCAGTTGCACCACTAAAGCCACTACAAGCTACTCATAATGAAACATATGCACAACACAAGTGATCATAACTCAGTTCGAAATTTCTTGCATAATGTCATGAGACAAGATTTTGTGTCGCTGTTAATGTCTTTCGTTTTCGAGGTTTGGGTTCATGTATACTTGTGTATTGCTAGTTGCTACCTGATGACCTCTATGCCTAAAAATTGTTAGTAATAAAAATGTTAGTAGAACAACAAGTAATTTGTTGATTGTCACCTTTATACAAGAAATGATTCTACCAAGGAGCAACAGAAGAATTGCAGAATGAGATTTTCACTCTGCAGCGGAGTGTGCGCTGATATTTCAACAAAAGAATTAGTTGACATTGTTCGGGTGTCGTACTAGAAGTTGTGTTACTTTGATTTATGAACGATGGAGTTACCGATCACTAACATTTTAAGTTGAGCCCAGCACCGGAACGGCACCAAAAATATTAGACGTTGCGGAGCCGTAGGCGTACGCAACGACGAAATGAGTTATGCCCATTTCTTTTATCGCAACTGGTCTCTCAGCAAGACTAAATTTGGAGCAGCGTTTGTAATCTTCACTAACAAACTCATCAATGTTTTCTGCGGCGTCAGTTCCCACGCGGCAATAAGTTATCGTTCACAACCGCCACAACATCGACTTGCCAAGACAACCGATTGCTATCTACGTAGGACTGTTGATATTTACAAAAATATCGGGAATCCGATACGTCGATATTTAGGAAAGTTCTTTATTGGCCCTCTTAATGTAGAAAAGAAGCATCGATATATCGCTATATAGACGAAAAAATATCAATATGGCGACCGATAAAAATATCGACTGCACATTGTAAATATACCTCAGGTTTTACAGTAGTACATTAAAGTATTGATTTGTAATTAGATATTCTGTACATCAACAAGCTAGCAGCCTGCTTATCGCCCTTAGAGCAAGAATTGAAAGGAAATCGATGCAAGTTCACTCTTGGCGATGAACACTGTGCTAACAATGGTAACTGCATGCAAGTGGCATTATAAAAGGTGTCCGATGGGTCTGTCGTTTGGTTTCGGCACACATCGGATTTGTCCGGAACACTTCGTGTCGACTTCAATATTTTTTTCATTTCTGCAAAAGCCAGCGAACTAACAACTGTAGTATCAAAATTGTGTGGTGAAGTTAATCGTTGCAGTTTCTGTTGGCAGCACCGAGCGCCGATTACGTCAGCATTTCCCCTCACACGACTCAGCCCACCGCGAAGACCGGTCTTGTCATTCACAGTTTTGTTCGTCATTTTCAGCAACTGTTTTGAAGAATGCCGATTTGAAGAAATAGCATGCTAGTTGCGTTAAAAACTTATTTCTAACACAACTAGTCTGCTGTTTCATCACGTCGGAAATTTTATTCCAGTCTCACCACCAACCCCCAGTGCAAACGGACTTCTTCTTTGTGCCACCTATACTTGCTTCACACCGTAAAAGAGAAAGACTGAACATGATGAAAGCTCGAAATGTAGTAAGACAGTGAAAGTAAAAGTACGTTCTTCTACAATTTCAAAAGAATACTTTCAAATATTTACCGGAAATTGCGAAAAAAATATAAAACAAAATAAAAATATCGGTAGTTGGCATTTTCATTTCGTTAGCGATATATTGTTGAAAGAAATAGCGCCGATATATATCGATATTGTTTTGAAAAAATATTGGTATATCGATATTTTATTAACAGCTCTACTATGTAGTACACGACACAGTGGACATAGCAAGATAAATAATCATTTAATTACCTCATGAAGCGATAGGAAGCGAAACCGTAGTAAAAAGTACGAGGGATATATGGAATTTCACTCTTGTGACTGACATATATTTCACTAAATAAGAAAAACGCTTAATTGAAACGCCCTAGGTATGTTAAGCATGATTACTTTACAGTTACAGAGTAATCACAGTTTCAGTCAGGATAAATAAAGCTATGTAATTAACCTGGCTTTGCTACTATTATAGCGTCTCGAGGCTGCATCTTTGGTCTTGAAGCTGGAGGCGGAAGACAGAAAGTAGAAATTTTAAATTACGCATCTAAAAATATGTTCACGCATGAAGATACAATCGTGCCAGTATCTGACCGCCGCACAGGCTCGCAATAGAGAGACTTAATCGAACAAGACCCCAGGCCCTCAGTGAATACCAGTAAAATTCCACATGGAATACGCTGCAGAATTAGTTCCTTTCCCTCACATTAATGCAGAATCGCTTGCGCAGCGAACATTCTCATGTAACTGGAAAAGAGCACAGGTCACTGCTGTTTATAAAAAGGTCGTATTTTAGGTATTTGCATTATTTACAGATATTTAGATTTTTTAGATTTTTACAGGTATTTACATTATTACATACAATGTTATTACGCTATATGAGAAATTACAGTGGGTCAATAAATTTCATCAGTATAATTCAACTCAAGTTACACGCTGCAATTTACGTTATTTACAATTCACGTATTCACGTTATATACATTTTCAGGTATTTACAATAAAATGAATCATCAGTCTTCAGGTGGTAGTGACCTCACACAACTGTGCTCACGCCATCGTCAAATATGAAATGCTTGTCTTTTGGCAAAAGTGCTAATTTGCTTTGCTTTATAGTCAAAACTGTCTGCAGCTGTGGTTGAATTATTTAGCCTGAAGGTGATTTTTCAGTATCATTCAACAAACATTGCCGGTAACCATCAGTGCTTCGTTCTTTTGCCGCATTACGTGTTGTCTCAGTTGCAAGAGCGTACATTTTTGCTATCAGTTCTATGCGTTCAGTAATAATTTCACCTGACAACTCATCTTACATTACATCCACTTTCATTTTGTTGACACGTGTGATGTTATAAATGTTACCGTCAGGGTACCCTAAAGTGACAAACCGCCTATAGACATCATTTAATAACGGCATAAATTTGATGTGCTTTCATGATATATTAGACTATTTGCGTCTGTATAACACATTTTAACATTTTTTGGATCAAATTTCTTCATTATGTAGCCACAATGAAAATCTAAAACAGTGACATACACATTCCTACAGCTATAGGTTTGTCGTAACAATGTTAAGTCTACTTAATTTAACTGCAGCTAAATTTCCATGAAATGCAATGCTGAGCTTGAAATTTGAGTTTTTAATCGGTGCAGAAACTTGTGTCTAGCTTCCCAATTCGTTACTTGTTTCACATCACTCATTTTTCGCACATTTTACGTAGTTTTGCTCAAAGCAAAGCAAGTTTGAAGAACTTTTTTTCGAAATCGGTCTTTGCATTCATGCTTCTCTCAGGATTAATATCTATATACGGTTTCATTCAGACTGACTGATGGTATGAATTTAGCGTACAATAACGTTATTCCTCAGTCACTGCTTTAAATTTATACACCGAATCACATAATTTTTCTTATCCTCCAAAGTAGAAATTAATTTTCTTGGAGCTCTAGGCTTACCACTGATGGAGCTATTTGGTGGTGCCATTTTTCAAGCACAACGATAGGTCAGAATGAAGATTGTGAATATTTCCAGAATATTCAAGATTTACTTCCAAAATATATCCCACATCGTAATCATCTGGAACGTTTTTCGCATCAAAAGTTTACAATGCTTCTGAGCTAAACGAATCAAAATCTGAGACAGGAAGGCGTTGCCTCATTACCCAACTGTAGAGGTTATTGATACCGAGATATATAATGTAAGACTCATCTTAATTTTCATAATAACTAGACATGAGCCTGGTTTGCAACTGCTTATCTATGAGAGCAGTGAAGAATGCCACCTCTGACGTCACGCTCATCAAACTGCAATTGATTAATGTCGTTAATAACTTGCAAATTTACTTTAGTGGTTTTCAGTAATGCTGTTAGTGTCAAGGCAGATGAGTTCACATAACAGGCTGGATCTAGTTCGTATGGTTTAAGAGAGAGTGTGCGCCATTTTTCAGACACATTGGCCAAAAGCAAGAAGTCAGTTTGTAAATATAAGTTGGACTAACCTTCTAATGTCTTGCATTCAGTTAAGCTGCACACTTTCCATGCTCTTTGGTAGTCCTGTAGTCCGATTGCTGTTTCATCGGTCAGAAAAGCTTTTGATGTTCAGATGTTCAGATGTGTGTGAAATCTTATGGGACTTAACTGCTAAGGTCATCAGTCCCTAAGCTTACACGCTACTTAACCTAAATTATCCTAATGACAAACACACACACCCATGCCCGAGGGAGGGCTCGAACCTCCGCCGGGACCAGCCGCACAGTCCATGACTGCAGCGCCCGAGACCGCTCGGCTAATCCCGCGCGGCGAAAAGCTTTTGAACCCTTTAATCAATGACAACTGTTCTGTTTCTCCAACAAAACGGATTCGTCAGTTACAGGCTCGTAAATAAAGACGTCTTTCTTGGTGATTAGATTAAACTGTTCACTGTTGGGGAAATACTCTCTTGTTATTTTTAAATTTTTGTGCTTTTAAATATTACAGACATTTTTCAGAGAGCACGCCATAAAGTTGAAGGAATCTATAGACCGAAATTTTATGGCGCTACGATATGCCACTACAGTAGATTTAGTGAATGCTTTGTATATTTTTTACGTTCTCTGCACTCACAGCACAGGAAACTCATTTATTTGAGCTGTTTAGCCCATTCGTTCGCAGATGTTCATGATTATAAAGTACATACCATAATTTATTAGTTTGTGAAACACAACTGGCACCGTAAAATTAGGTCTATAATTGAAATTACAGCTTTCACGCGTAGCTCCACGAAATCTGCCTGTAAAATGACTATGAGCTCTATGTTTCATATCTGTTTGCTTGAAGGAATCGTTGTAGATGTTACAATTTTTTTCTGTTCGAAACGCCTCTTGCTCCTCCGCACTAACAGTCATCTACTTGTTTTACAACAAGTAATTGTTTACATCCTCAGCAATCTGATACAGAGCCGCGTGGGATTAGCCGAGCGGTCTTAGGCACCGCAGTCATGGACTGTGCAGCTGGTCCGGCGGAGGTTCGAGTCCTCCCTCGAGCATGGGTGAGTGTGTTTGTCCTTAGGATAATTTTGGTTAAGTAGTGTGTAAGCATAGGGACTGATGACCTCAGCAGTTAAGTCCCACAAGATTTCACACCCATTTTCTCAATCTGATACAGACGTTTGGTAAACCATTCCGAGCAATCTGCGCTACAGCTGAAATTCTGAATTTTTGTGACTGTAACTGCAGTCGGCATAGAAATCTATGCTTCATGGTTTTTGTGCATGAATTTTCCAACTAGCACCCGGTTGTAGTGAGAATTCGATGTATGCATGAATGGTAAACAGCAATTTTTTTTCTTGTAAGAGTCGAATTTCATGAAGTTTTTCTCGGCTTTCAGATTGAAATATTTGACTGGTTTAAACTGTACACAGTCAACTAAATGTGTATCTGATTTCCTGGGAAGGGAAATAGCACAGGCAGCATTCCCACGCTGCAATAGAATGCTGATGATCTGTAATACAACTATCTGCAAGTCTCGACATCTAATAGAAATGACATATAATTGTATTAGCAGCGCGCAACAGCCATACATTTACATGTTTCTCACAGTGGTGGTTTCAATTATGCAACAATACAACACAGAACTCTTTGTCTTCTCTCTTGTCTTCGATGACCATACTTTCATAATCAGAATGTTGAATGCCGTAGACATAAACCGAGACGTTTTCGTTCTGTTTTTCGAAAACGTGAATATGTTACTGCTCTGCGAGGGACGGTATGTTGCTAAAGTTTAATATTTTTGCATAGACACTATATATGCTGTCACATTGGTCACTTTCATGTATACCCCTGAATAAAACCCAATTTTCATTAACGTTGACGCAAAGTAGACTGTGTGATCAAAGGTATCCGGACACCCCCAAAAATATAAGTTTTTCATATTAGGTGCATTGTGCTGCCACCTTCTTCCAGGTACTCCATATTAGCGACCTCAGTTGTCATTAGACAGCGTGAGAGAGCAGAATGGGGCGCTCCGCGGAATTCACGGACTTCGAGCGTGGTCAGGTGACTTGGTGTCACTTGTGCATATGTCTGTACGCGAGATTTCCACACTGCTAAACATCCCTAGGTCCGCTGTTTCCGATGTGATAGTCAAGTGGACACGTGAAGGGGCTCGTACAGCACAAAACGTACAGGCCGACCTCGTCTGTTGATTGACAGAGACCGCCGACAGTTAAAGAGGGTCATAATATGTAATAGGCAGACATCTATCCAGACCATCACCCAGGAATTCCAAACTGCATCAGGATCCACTGCAAGTACTATGACAGACGGGAGGTGAGAAAACTTGGATTTCGTGGTCGAGCGGCTACTTATAAGCCACACATCAAGCCGGTAAATGCGTTCGGTAGAGTAAAAAATTAACTAAAATGTAATCATATGGAGTTGCTTCAAAAATATATCTGAAAGAATTTTTAACGTTATAATGGACGGTGAATGTTTAACTAAACTGATGGTTACACTGGTTATGTCACAAGTGTCAGTGTTCTCAGTATATATATATATATATATATATATATATATATATATATATATATATATATATATATACAACATTTCTCAGACATAGCCTGCAGTCATGTCATGTAGTCCACTGACGATGGTGTTCTAGACATCCATCTCGCTGATGGTTGCAAAGAAATGCAAAAGAAAGCACACTGTATCCCGCACTATGTACTCTTTAAATTCTAGATAATGCTCATGACAAAGAAGAAGAACCAAATAGTTTTCGATTACAAGGCCAATGATAAGTTTCTTTTTACAGTGTATCTCTACCTTCCATCAAATTTCACATGTAAAGAAATTTGACACTGGAATACGGTCTTGACTTTACAGTGCAAGTTGTGATAAGCGTAGCTAAATGTTATGGAGACATTGCAGAATCGCTGTTAACGGCTGGAATTTATTCATTTGAAATGCATTTGACATAGCGCATAACCAAAAGGTGCACTACGTAAGAAGTAAGTGCATTTTGAGCTTAAAAACACTGGTGATTCACTACCTGACAAAGAAATTTTTCCATATCTCTCGTATTACACGCTGTGGGAAGGATGGTAAAGGGGTTTTGGCCACCTATCTCAGGACTCACTCCATTAATAATGCATTGCTTTGTCTCTGTTTTGACAGTATCTCCTTATTTTTCTTACGTGCAGCAGAAAGTATTTTTTTTTTCTTTTAGTTTTGAAGTCCTGCTGCAGAGACTGAGAAGGATGGAACTTTTGGCATACGTATAACTAAGCTTGGAAAAACAATGGCCAGAAATTGAGTTCGGGACGTAGTAACTACTTCTGAAACAAACAATAATGTTTTGTCGAGAGAATGAGTTCTTCCAAGAACAAAAGTAATGCAAGCAACCAGTTATACTTCACAGCGTGGTAAACGTTTTATTGTAGAATAGCTTGGCTGTGTTACGGCTTTATAAACGTAACTGACTCAGAAATACTGCGTGTAACCTCAGTAAATAACATAACTGCTGCCGTATCAGGTATGGATGATGACCTTTGCCCAGTACCACGATGGGCACGAAATCTAGGTTTTACAATAAACTCTAAGAAGTCACAGGTCATTCTCATATCACAACGAATCCTGATTAGCAACATTTTCGCTAAACATTTCCTCCGATACTACTTGGCAGTATCCAGTTACCCTAACGAAAAAAGTGGAAGCTCTCTTTATTGTCTTGGATGAAGAACTACACTGGGAAAAACAAACTGTAGCTGCAGGCAGCAAAAGGTCTCTTGTTTTCCTACATGCAATTAAAAAATTTACAACAAAATTTCTACCAAAAATGGAAAAAATACCGAGTCTTGAGCCCTACCAAATCTTTGGTACTGTGGCGTAGTTCAACACAGCACAACTAGTTAAAAATCAGGACCTCTCAAGGTAGCTATGAGGGCTTATATAAGGTTGGGTAACATTAGCTTGTTTGAGTTTATCAGTCCTTTCTCTGCTCAGCTATGGTGGAGGCGATTGGATAGGCGAGGTGACTGTCACACGCTCTTTTTCCTTCATCGCTTACTTAGTCACTGGTATCCTCAACATTTCCATCCAATAACTACAATATCAGGTCGGATACGTCCAGCATCTTGGCCGTACCTTAGCATGACACTACATCTTTCTCCATCTCCTCCTCTATTTTAACCATATGACTGTGGAACGAATTCCCTCTTAACCTGCGTCTTATCCAAAGCCACTCAGGAAGAGAGTAAAGCTATATCTGTTATCAGCGCTCTGTTGTTGACAGGAGAAGTAGTAAAAGTGAAGTCAACAAAGAGTCTAACGATCCATATAAGATGTGCGTGTTCCTCACACAGATCACTGCACTTAGCATTCACGAATGTTTATTTACAATCTACGGACAGGTACAAGCTATAATTACCACTCATTTTTCAATGTTGGTTCTGAGTTACTGGTTTTTCGCCAGCTATCGTGCTGGTCTTTGCTCAAACAGTAAGAACCAGGAAGGTACCAAATGTGTAAACGTGTGACACCCGGCACTGTAATACTTGTTGAAGACGGCGAAAGGAACCTACTTTAATACAGTTCGCATAATAAGTGACGCAGGTTCTCTCATTAAGATATTTTTAAAGCCTGTGACAGATCTAGAACGAAGTCTCGCGATCCTTGGGTGCTGCCCTATTGACATCGCTCGTTGCAGCAAAACAAACTGCGCACAGCTGGAAGATTTCTCTCAAGCTGTTAAGCGCCATGCATTATTTACAACACAAAGGTTAAAGGACCGCTTCAAAGTTCGAGGGAAGAGAGATACAAGAATTCTTCTCTATTCGTTATTTGTGCAGGGACGGTATTCTGGATAATCTAACAGCAGGTTTCGCAAAGTTGGAGGTACTTCCCCTGGCTATAAGAGAGCATGGTGCAACCTCGACAAGTCAATGAAAAGCTTTTGTATGTCCATCCTTTAGCAGCACGTCTCTGGGACGACGGCCGTTTACTATAGTGACAAAAAATAAAAACACCTACAGCCGTCCTTATGGTTTTATTTTATTTTGTCGCTACCAGTTTCGACGCTTCATTGCGTCATCTTCAGGCTGTTTTGATGCGGTACAAGTTGATACGATGGGTTATGCATGGGGATCGTATCAACCTGTACCTGGTAGCGACAAAATAAAATAAAACCATAAGGACGGCTGAAGGTTTTTTTATTTTTTTGTCACGAAAGTCAGTGAAAAATTTCAGTTATTTTTCGATACAGTCCAATTTTAGGTACATGCAGTTTGTCTGACGGTCTTCCAGTGAGTAGATTCCGTGCCTGAAGCACATTTCTCGAACTCCTACAAGAAATTCACGTACGGCTGCCGTAACACTTTTCATGTGTTGTTGTTCTCGCGGTCTTCAGTCCGAAGACTGGTCTGATGCAGCTCTCCATGCTATTCTAGCCTGTACAAGCCTCTTCATCTAAACTATTTTAACCTACATCCCTTTGTACCTGCTTACTGTATTCAAGTCTAGGTCACCCTCTTCAATTTTTACTCCCTAATCTTCCCTCCATTACCATACTGCACAACCCTCGACGTCTCATGACGCTTCCTGTCAATCGAGCCCTCCTTTTAGTCGAGTTGTGCCATAAATTTCATTTTTCCCCCGTTCGATTCCGTATCTCATCATTAATTATTGTATCTACCCACCTAACCTTCAGTACCCTTTTACAGCACCCCATTTCAAAAGTTTCTATTATTTTCTTGTCTGCACTGTTTATAGTCAACGTTTCGCAACCCAGACAAGTACCTTCACAAAAAATTTGTAATATTGACATTGACATTTAATTTTTACAAATTCAGAAATGCTTTTTTTGCAATAGATAATCTACATTGCGTATTCTCTCTGCTTCGGCCATCATGAGTCATTTTCCTGCCCAAAAGGCACAACTCTTCTACTACTTTCAGTGTCTCATTCCTTAATCGAATTCCCTTGACATCGCCTGGTTTAATTTGACTACCCTCCCCCTTCCCATTACCCGTGTTTTACTTTTGTTGACGCTCATCACATAAAAGGTTGTCAAAACATTATTCATTCCGTTCAGCTGCTCTTCCTAGCACTTTGCTGTCTCTGACAGAATTACAATGTCATCGGCAAACCTCAACATTTTATTTCTTCTCCCTGAACCTTAATTCTCCTTCAACGTATGTCCTTGGTTTCCTTTGCTGCTTGTTCAGTAAACAGATTGAATAACATTGTCTCTCTTCTTTCTCATCTACGGTTTCCCTTTCATGTCCTTTGTCTCGCTTTCTGGTTTCTGTTCAAGTTGTAAAGAACTATTCTATCGCTGCATTTTATCCCTGCTACGATCAGAATTTCAAAGAGTGTATTCCAGTCGAAATTGACAAAAGCTTGCTCTAAGTCTACAAATGCTATAAACGTATGTTAGTCTTCCTTTAACCAACCTTCTAAGATAAGTCGTGGGGTCAGCATAGCCTCATTCAGCTGCTCGCAATACCAGCACAGCAAGGCCTTGTTGGCTATGTTACAAGGACAGATCAGTAAAGCATCCACATTGTTGCTCCTGCAACTACTGAAAAAGCTGCTAACCGTTTTTAGGAATCACAGATTAGTCTGGCCTTTCCACAGATACACCACCTTCGTGCATGTACCCACAGTATGGTTATCTATATGGTGAGGCACGCAATCCATCGCACATCGGCAAGGTCCATAATTGATGGAGTTAATTTTCCGACCAAAAATGTTTTCAGATGTGAGAGGAGGTTTGGCATAGCTGAACCAATAGCTAATTCAAGGAATTTATTCGCGGGTGCTAATAGGAACAACCACCAACTGTATAATGGAATGACGACAATGAAAATTCGTGCCGGATCGCGTCTCTAAACCGGATTTCTCCGTTACGCGAGCGGTCGCCTTAACCGCTTTGGCTATCTGTGCACGGCTCACGGCCACACCCAAACTTTCATATGTCGTCGTGCATGCGTCACAACCTGTACTCGTACACACATTATATAATTACCACACATGGGAGAACATTCTACACTACTGGCCATTAAAATTGCTACACCAAAAAGAAATGCAGATGATAAACGGTTATTCATTGGACAAATATATTATACTAGAACTGACATGTGATTACATTTTCACACAATTGGGGCGCCTAGATCCTGAGAAATCAGTACCCAGAACAACCACCTCTGGCCATAATAACGGCATTAATATGCCCGGGCCTGGATGGCGTGTACAGGTACAGCTGCCCGCGCAGCTTCAACACGATACCACAGTTCATCAAGAGTAGTGACTGGCGTATTGTGACGAGCCAGTTGCTCGGCCACCACTGACCAGACCTTTTCAGTTGGTGAGAGATTTGGAGAATGTGCTGGGCAGGGCAGCAGTCGAACATTTTCTGTATCCACAAAGGCCCGTACAGAACCTGCTTCATGTTGTCGTGCATTATCCTGCTGAAATGTGGGGTTTTGCAGGGATCGAATGAAGGGTAGAGCCACGGGTCGTAACATATCTGAAATGTAGCGTGCACTGTTCAAAGTGCCGTCAGTGCGAACAAGAGATGACCGAGACGTGTAACCATTGCCACCCCATACCATCACGCCGGGTGATACGCCAGTATGGCGAAGACGAATACACGCTTCCAATGTGCGTTTACCACAGAGTCGCCAAAAACGGATGCGACCATCATGATGCTGTAAACAGAACCTGGATTCATCCGAAATATGACATTTTGCCATTAGTGCACCCAGGTTCGTCGTTGATGCAGCGTCAAGGGTAACCGCAGCCATGGTATCCGAGCTGACAGTCCATGCTGCTGTAAACGTCGTCGAACTGTTCGTGGAGATGGTTGTCTTGCAAACGTGCCCATATGTTGACTCAGGGATCGAGACGTGGCTGCACAATCCGTTACAGCCATGCGGAGAAGATGCCCGTCATCTCGACTGCTAGTGATACGAGGCCGTAGGGATCCAGCACGGCGTTCCGTATTACCCTCCTGAACCAACCGATTCCGTATTCTGCAAACAGTCATTGGATCTCGACCAACGAGAGCAGCAATGTCGCGATACGATAAACTGCAATCGCGATAGGCTACAATCCGACCTTTATCAAAGTCGGAAACGTGATGGTACGCGTTTCTGCTCCTTACACGAGGCATCACAACAACGTTTCACCAGGCAACGCCGGTCAACTGCTGTTTGTGTAGGAGAAATCGGTTGGAAACTTTCCTCATGTCAGCACGTTGTAGGTGTCGCTACCGGCGCCAACCTTCTGTGAATGCTCTGAAAAGCTAATCATTTGCATATCACAGCATCTTCTTCCTGTCGGTTAATTTTCGCGTCTGTAGCACATCATCTTCGTGGTGTAGCAATTTTAATGGCCAGTAGTGTAATTGAAAGTCGCTACTTAGAATTGGCGGATAGATACGACATTGCAGTGCCTGTGTTGTTCAGAAGAACGATGGAATGTTCCTTAGGGCATGCTTGCACGTCAGAAGGGCAATGTCAGAAGGAACAAGCACTGCGACGACTAAAGCCATTACGAAATACAAGAAACGTATTCGCAGTTGCAAATGCGAACATGCAAGTCCGAACGGACATTGCATCGTTCTTCTTAACAACACGGGCACTGTCATATCGCAATAACTAATTCTTCAAGTCTCTCAGTTTTCTCGGTGTCAAAGCACCTTTATTCGGATATGCATTATTCTGATCGATTCTTTATCAGCCCATGCATCTTCTAGTTTTTTTTACGTAGTTGATACAGATGAGTTGCGTATTGTTGATCGGTCATTGTGTTATCCATTATTTTTATATACGAGAGTTGTCCAGAAAGTAAGTTCCGATCGGTGGCAAAATGGAAACCACTGGGAAAATCCGGTAAAGCTTTGCACAGATGTGTTGGGCAGTGTCTCTAGTACGCCCGTCGATCGTGCCGCGTCGCTCTTTTCAGTTTTGAGTGAACAGTGAGCACGTACAGTTGCGTAGGGAATATCGTCTCCCGCCAAGTATGAGCGCCTGGTTTGAAATTTCGCCTGTGTCATGCAGCCCACATAACACAACTGTCGAGCAATTCCTTCTTCATGCCATTCTTGGCCGCACACTGCAGGGGCAATGAAGACGCTCCTGCAGCATTTCCGATGAGAGTGTTTGATCACCCACATTACAGTCCGTAATTAGCTCCCCCTCAGTCTCATCTCTGCTCACAAGAACCGCTGGCTATGAAGACAACGAGTTGCAGACCAGTGCAGATAATTGGCCGAAAGCACAGGCGGCTTCTTTCTATGTCGAGGATATTGGAAAGTTGATACAACACTACGACAAAACTCCAATTTGAAGCGGCGACTATGTAGAGAAGTAGATGGAAGGTGTACCTACCTGTTGCAAATAAAACGTTTCTGGTTTTCACTGTGGTTTCCATTTCGCGACCGATCGGAACTTACTTTCTGGACAACCCTCGTATATCCGATTAAAAATGTTACTTTACAGAAAGCTCCGTCTGAAATGCACCTGTTATTCGCTTTATAAAGATCTTCTATCGTGCAAGGTTCACCCATAAGGCAGCGTTGCGGCAAGTTGCCCACCTCAACATATTCGCAAAGAACATGTGCTTCACCTGGAGGCGGTCCACTTGTGCATGTTCGTCTTACAGCGCGGCACTCGCTTAAATGGTCCTCTCTCGGGAGGAGAAAGCTTTCGTGGACGAGAAATTGGCCAAGTTTTGTGATGTCGCAGCGTGGACTTTCACGTTCCACTACAATGCGAAGCGTGGAAGGATGAATTTGCCAAATGGGGATTTTGAGATTTTGCCTCGCGGAGGGAAACGTGAAAATGAGATGAAACTTCGGTTTTAAGTCATCTGCACAACTTAGGAGACGCCATATTGGATTAAATCATATAGCATACGTGCTACGAATATGAGCTTCTTCATAGCACACTGATCATCTCCGGAAAACGCGTCATTTTTGATGTGATTTGTTATAATAAAATGGCAGAGAACTATGTACTGATAGTTAAAGGTTTCTTATTTTTCATGCTTTTCGTACTATTAACTTGTGTACTATGAAAGTGTACCGTTTCAACAGCATGGCACATTGATAATTTAACAATATGCGTCGTTTTTAGTGCAATTTGTTACAGTGAAATATCAAATACGAGGGTCACTCCAAAATAAAAGCGCACTATTTTTTTAAAAAATCCATCTTTTATTATATATTTCTGAAAGTTTTACAGTGCGTAGATACATCCTTTAGGAACAATATTTTCATTTCTCCACATAATTTCCATCTCTCTCAACTGCCTTACGCCATCTTGGAACCAGCGCCTGTATACCCGCACGGTAAAATTCTGGAACAACCTGTTGTAGCCACTGTTTGGCAGAATGCACAAGGGAGTCATCACCTTCAAACCTTGTTCCACGAAGAGAGTCTTTCAGTTTGCCAAAGAGATGATAGTCACATGGAGCCAGGTCAGGACGGTAAGGCGGGTGTTTCAGTATTGTCCATCGTAGTTTTGTGATCGTTTCCATGGTTTTTTGACTGACATGTGTCCGTGCATTGTCGTCCAACAGCTAAACATCCTGAATTTGCCGATGTGGTCGAACACGACTCAGTCGAGCTTGAAGTTTCTTCAGTGTCGTCAAATGGTTCAAATGGCACTGAGCACTATGGGACTTAACATCTGTGGTCATCAGTCCCCTAGAACTTAGAACTAATTAAACCTAACTAACCTAAGGACATCACACACATCCATGCCCGAGGCAGGCCACTCCGGCCGGCTCAGTGTCGTCACATATGCATCAGAATTTAAGGTGGTTCCACTTGGCATGATGTCCACAAGCAAGAGTCCTTCGGAATCGAAAAACACCGTAGCCGTAACTTTTCCAGCAGAAGGTGTGGTTTTAATTTTTTTTTTCTTGGGTGAATTTGCGTGATACCACCCCATTGAATACCTCTTTGTCTCTGGTGAAAAATAATGGAGCCATGTTTCATCACCTGTCACAGTTCTTCAAAGAAATTCATCTCCACCATTCTCGTACTGTTCTAAAAGTTAGCTGCATACCGTTCTTCTTGTTTCTTTGTGAGCCACTGTCAACATCCTGGCAACCCACCTGGCACAAACCTTTTTTAACGCCAACACTTTCAGTATTCTGCAAACACTTCCTTCCCCTATCCCAACGTACCGTGACAATTCGTTCACTGTGATGTGTCTGTCAGCAGTCACCAATTCGTTAACGCTCTGCACATTGTCTGGAGTGTGTGCAGTACGAGGCCTACCGCTACGAGGACAATCCTCAATATTGCCGTGCCCGCTTTCATCACGTAACCTGCTTGCCCACCGATTAACTGTACTGCGATCGACAGCAGCATCTCCATACACCTTTTTCAACCTCTTGTGGATGTTTTCACATCACAGGAAATCTATGACAGCACGTTGCTTCTGACGAACGTCAAGTGTAGCAGCCATCTTGAAGACATGCTGTGACGGCGCCACTCACGGGAACAGGTTGAACTAACAAGGGGAGGCCGCCAATTGTGAAATTCAGATGCGACTCATACTGCGCATAATAAAAGCCCATGGCCAGAGGTGTAATGTGGCAAAGCACCAAGATGCACTTCTCAGCCTTTGTCGAGAAAATCGAGTTAAAAGAAACCGTTACTGTGAAATACTCTCTACGATCAACAATTTTCCACAGCGTCGTGGCGCAGCGGTAAGCGCTCGGGTTCGTAATCCGAAGGTCGCCGGATCGAATCTCGCACCATGCAACCTTTTTTTTTTTGTATTTGATTTTTGTAATTCAAATGTGTATATATATATATATATATATATATATATATATATATATATATATATTTATTTCACAAATGTTATTAATTGTCTTTATAATGTTAACCACGTATAGTTAACGGAAGACGTAGAAATGATATTCCGAAACGAATACGTATAGCGTAAGTCAAACGTTCGAATTAGAATAGAGATCCCACGAACACAAATTTGCTGTGGCAGGTATGAAATATAAACTCCGTTACTCGCTCGTTACACTTGGAGGACAGATGTTGAATGGGCCGAAACGAGCCGCCGCATAACAGCGTAGTTGCCTGCTAACTTCGAAAGAAGGTAGATGCGGTCCCTAGCGCAACTTACATCATCGTCGAAAATCAGTGCTGACGGGAGGGCTTTGGTACACCCTGTTAAAAAAAAGCGGAAAAATGGAGGCGGTACAATTGGAGAGCGATCCGCCTTCACCAACATGCATAAGCAATTCATTAATATATATATATATATATATATATATATATATATATATATACATATATATATATATATATATATATATTTGAATTACAAAAAACTAATAATAAAAAAAAATTGCATGGCGCGAGATTCGATCCGGCGACCTTTGGATTACGAACCCGAGCGCTTACCGCTGCACCACGACGCTGTAGAATATTGTTAATCGTAAAGAGTATTTCACCGCAACGGTTTCTTTTAACTGTCGATTTTCTCGACAACGGCTGAGAAGTGCATCTTGGTGCTTTGCCACATTACACCTCTGGCCATGAGCTTTTATTATGCGCAGTATGAATCGAATCTGAATTTCACAATTGGCGGCCTCCCCTTGTAAGTTTGAAAACAAGCGGGAAGGATGTATCTACACACTGTAAAACTTTCACACATGCAGAATGAAAACTATTTTTACAAATATACTGTGCACTTCTTTCGGAGTGACCCTCGTAACAGCATCTGTACCGACAGAGGTGGCGCAGTGGTTAGCACACTGGACTCGCATTCGGGAGGACGACGGTTCAATCCCGCATCCGGCCATCCTGATTGAGGTTTTCCGTGATTTCCCTATATCGCTTCGGGCAAATGCCGGGATGGCCCCTTTGAAAGGACACGACCGACTTCGTTCCCCATCCTCCCATAATTCGACGAGGCCGATGACCTCCCTATTTGGTCTCCTCCGCCAAATCAACCAACCAACCAGTAGCATCTGTGGATACATCCGTTAAACATTTGTGTAAATCGCGTATTGTAATTTACGTTGAAGCTGCTGTCATGTGAAAGCTGACACGTAGCTGCTAGAGTCGTGAGCTATGTCGACAAAGATAACAGGTTCATGTCTGGCAACCTGCATATTTCTTTTTGACGTTTCTGAAATGTTCTAGGAGCTTCGTATAAACTTAATGAAAGTATGACCTGCAATATTCGATGTTATTTATTATAAATTGATATCATATATTGATACCACCCACACCGGAGTCTCACAGTTGGCAAAGGAACCGCACGCTTCCGACATACGCCGACAACAGCTACACGGGGACTCGGCGCATCCAGTGGGTCGTTCCCACTGCGCTGCACCATCAGCGACTGCGATTAAGAACGCCATCTGCCGCTGCAATATAGAATGTGGTGGTTATAATTAAACTTTCCCTGTTTAACAGGCTATGACACGGAAAATAGCTACCGTACGATGGCCAAACTTGGTAGTATTAATTTCAAGAACGTGGGGAAGAGAAATAACGTAGAACCAATTCAATCGAAACACTTTTAATGTACTACTTCGGTACATCGTACCATTACATACCGGTACCATCACTGCTACAAAAGGGGCTCAATATGGCGGCCATCACTGTCCGGAAGGGACTGAAAGCGCAGGATTGCATTCTGCACATCAGAACGAAGCATGTAAGTAGGTATGCTGGCTACCTCTCTTGATATGCTGCGCTTCAGATGACCACACGTGTGAATGTTCCCCTGGTAAACACTGTCCTTCAGGTAGCCCCACAACCAGAAATCACAGGGAGGTAGATCAAGTGATCGTGCCGGCCAAGTATTTGGAAACGATCGGCTAATAATACGATCGTTACTCCACCTCGATTAACGCCAAGTGAAGAACATTGTGTTTCCAGATCTATTTTAAACAGGATGCCCCGTCTTTTCGACTAGAGTAGTGTCAGTTTAAGTTGGGTCACTGGACGGGCGAAAGTCCCGCCTAGTAGTAATTTGTCACCAGCAAACTTTCTTGCACTAGAAATTTTGTTTTATTTAATGGGCCAGTCTACAAAGCACGTATTTTGTTTGCACTTGAAACGTTGAAAATATCAGTGTTGGACTGGGCTTCTACTTCGGATCTTCCCATTCGTGTGCTACGACACCTTCATCACGATATAGTTCCATAATTTCATTGTTTTCCCAAGTCCGCCTGCGTAATTGAGTGGTTACGTGCTTTCCTATCGTTCAGCGGGCCCGGGTTCGATTCCCGGCCGGGTTGGAGATTTTCTCCGCTCGTGGTCTGTTTGTTGTGTTGTCCTCATCATCATTTCATCCTCATCACCGGCATGCGAGTCGCCCAATGTGTCGACTGCAATAAGACTCGCACTCGGCGGCCGAACTTCCCTGGATGCGGCCTCTCGGCCGACACTGCCATACGATCATTTCATTTCATTTTCATTGTCTTCCTAAGATTCGAAAGCGCTCGATGTCTCTGTCAAAGGAGCGTCTCTAGGTTCTAATCTTTGTACGGAAGAAAAATGTTCACCATGTCATACCAACGCAAACTTGTGAAAAATCATTTTGATTTTTAATGTCTGCCGGCCGGGGTGACGAGCGGTTCTAGGCGCTACAGTCTGGAACCGCGCGACCGCTACGGTCACAGGTTCGAATCCTGCCTCGGGCATGGATGTGTGTGGTGTCCTTAGGTTAGTTAGGTTTAAGTAGTTCTAAGTTAGGGGACTGGTGACCTTAGAAGTTAAGTCCCATAGCACTCAGAGCCATTTGAACCATTTTTTTAAATGTCTTTTCGTGCGTTGTTAACTATAACAATACGAACGGTTTCGTTTCACGTAGACAGAACTTTCCATCAAATCGTTGCAAGATTCAAACATGTCACTACTAGCTACTGGTGGAAAATAATTTGATAATTAACGTCTCTTCGTGTGTAATGAACAACGAGGACATGGAAAATTGGAAATTTGTGGTAAGGTCTTATGGGATTAACCTGCTGAGGTCATCTGTCCCTAACCTTACACACTACTTAATCTAACTTAAACTAACTTTCTCTAAGGACAACACACACACCCATGCCCGAGGTAGGACTCGAACCTCCGACGGAGGGCGGGAGGGGGGGGGGGGGGGGGGGAGGCGAGCCGCGGTGACCGCGACAAGGCGCTTCAGACCTCATTCGAGAGCAAATTCAAATCATGTATTAGGCGATTTGCACCTAAACATGGGCCCACGGGGTCAGTAACGCATCGAGTAATTTAATAGAAAAGGAAAAGTTTGTGACTACATGCGTTTTTCTTCACTCTTACTGTGTAAGAACGACATGTACGGGGCTCGAGTCTCAGTCAACACAGAACTTTTCGTCGCATTATTGCTAGTTCTAACATGCGCTCATACCGCTGCTGGTGAAATAAAATATTTTATGTCTATTCATAACTGGTAAACAACGGTAATAGGTGCCAGGTTCGAATACCGTTAACTCAGAAACACTCTACTGGCCATTAAAATTGCTACACCAAGAAGAAATGCAGATGGTAAACGGTTATTCATTGGACATATATATTATACTAGAACTGACATGTGATTACATTTTCACGCAATTTGGATGCATAGGTCCTGAGAAATCAGTACCCAGAACAACCACCTCTGGCAACAATAACGGCCTTGATACGTCCGGGCATTGAGTCAAACAGAGCTTGGATGCCGTGTACAAGAACAGCTGCCCATGCAGCTTCAACACGATACCACAATTCATCAAGAGTAGTGACTGGCGTATTGTGACGAGCCAGTTGCTCGGCCACCATTGACCAGACGTTTTCAATTGGTGAGAGATCTGGAGAATGTGCTGGCCAGGGCAGCAGTCGAACATTTTCGGTATCCAGAAAGGCCCGTACAGAACCTGCAACATGCGGTCGTGCATTATCCTGCTGAAATGTAGAGTTCCGCATGGATCGAATGAGAGCCACGGGTCGTAACATATCTGAAATGTAACGTCCACTGTTCAAAATGCTGTCAATGCGAACAAGAGGTGACCAATACGTGTAACCAATGGCACCCCATACCATCACGCCGGGTGATGACGAATACACGCTTCCAATGTGCGTTCACCGCGATGTCGCCAAACACGGATGCGACCATCATGATACTGTAAACAGAACCTGGATTCATCCGAAAAAATAACGTTTTGCCATTCGTGCACCCAGGTTCGTCGTTGAGTACACCATCGCAGGCGCTCCTGTCTGTGGTGCAGCGTCAAGGGTAACGGCAGCCACGGTTTCCGAGCTGCTAGTCCATGCTGCTGCAAAAGTCGTCGAATTGTTGGTGCAGATGGTTGT
The DNA here is from genome assembly GCF_021461385.2 of Schistocerca piceifrons. NCBI lineage: Eukaryota > Metazoa > Arthropoda > Insecta > Orthoptera > Acrididae > Schistocerca > Schistocerca piceifrons. The sequence goes on along the minus strand of NC_060149.1, from coordinate 823,500,521 downwards.
TGTCTTGCAAAGGTCCCCATCTGTTGACTCAGGGATCGAGGCGTGGCTGCACGATCCGTTACAGTCATGCGGATAAGATGCCTGTCATCTCGACTGATAGTGATACGAGGCCGTTGGGATCCAGCACGGCGTTCCGTATTACCATCCTGAACCCATCGATTCCATATTCTGCAAACAGTCATTGGATCTCAACCAACGCGAGCAGCAATGTCGCGATACGATAAACCGCAATCGCGATAGGCTACAAGACGACCTATATCAAAGTCGGAAACGTGATGGTACGCATTTCTCCTCCTTACACGAGACGTCACAACAGCGTTTCACCAGGCAACGCCGGTCAACTGCTGTTTGTGTATGAGAAATCAGTTGGAAACTTTCCTCATGTCAGCACGTTGTAGGTGTCGCCACCGGCGCCAAGCTTGTGCGAATGCTCTGAAAAGCTAATCATTTGCATATCACAGTATCTTCTTCCTGTCGGTTAAATTTCGTGTCTGTAGCACGTCATCTTCATGGTGTAGCAATTTTAATGGCCAGTAGTGTTGTTCGGCATGTTTTTACTGGACCTGCACTTTTTATTAAATCTGATGCATTCAGTCGTTTTAATTAGCTTAATCTTCGTAAGTTGGGGGCGAAGAACTTCGCAAAGTGCCTGGTTAGGCAAACTGTTGATAATCTTTCCGTAGTTTGGGATCACAGTCATATAATACTGTTTAAATGAAAGTTCCGCCATTTGATTGTATAGATTATTTATTCTGTTGCACAGTGATAATTTTGACTTTTGGCCATTTTCAAGTCCCACACTCAAGTGCCAGTTTTGCTGGTTTTATAGGCAGGTACTTTGGAAAATGGCCGGCCAGTGTGGCCGAGCGGTTCTAGGCGCTTCAGTCTGGAACCGAGCGACCGCTACGGTCGCAGGTTCGAATCCTGCCTCGGGCATGGATGTGTGTGATGTCCTTAGGTTAGTTAGGTTTAAGTAGTTCTAAGTTCTAGGGGACTGATGACCTCAGATGTTAAGTCTCATAGTGCTCAGAGCCATTTTTTGAACTTGGGTAAATTCTTAATTACCAACGTACGAAGATTCAGCAAATGAAAATGCATCAGATTTAATAAAAAATGCAGGATCATTAAAATCGTCCCAAACTATATTCGGATGAAGATTAAATCTGCTGCAAAATCATCAAAACAGGCAATTGAGTGTGGTACTTGAAAACATACAATAGAATAAATAGTCCATACAGTGAAATGGCGTAACCTGCACTTAAACAAAAAAAATTTTATGTGCAACAAAGGTCTTTAATAATGTAAGGGATCTTCAATCTGATGCTGCATACTGTCATCACATACTATTTTTCGCCAGCAGTTCAGGAGTAATGAAGATAATGCATTTCTAGAAAATTATTATCGATGGAAATTATTGATTTATATTACAAGTGATTGAGCCTTGTACTGCAATATTTAGCAGTCAGGACCATGGCTCTCTAAAACGTTTATCAATCGCAACTAAGGCTCTCTCAAACAGACTGTAGTTCCTACAATTCATTTCCAAAAAACACCAATATGTAATAAAAACATGCAACACAAAACATCACACACACACACACACACACACACACACACAATATAGCCAAACACCACATTAGAAAGAAAGGAATAAGTTTCTTTTATCACTTAAACCACAACATGATTTTGGGAAGAAAAGATGAAGATGTACTATTACGGTGTATCACTTAAATTAGAGAACACCTGCGTTTGTTTACACGCATAACATGGCCACAGATAGTGACAGACACATAACATTTCCAAAGACGTCGACATAGTCGATATTTTGAAAATTAAAGTCTTTCATAAAATTATTTAACATTTATCAAGCACAAATACGCCACACACACACACACACACACACACACACACACACACACACAAAATCGCGAGCGCGAGAGCAATCGCGCGCTCATACATCACCCACACACACAGGTCACAGGTTGCTTACCATAATAGACAAGTGTAGTTACAGATCCTTGCAAAAATTCTAACTTCGCAGCAACATAAAATTGAATTACTTCTCGAAATACGTGTAGTAAGATTTCGAGCACAAAACATACTTGAAAAAACACTGGATCTTCAAATCAAGTATCTTCACTCCTAAATTTTCTGTATTACTTATTAAAATGCATGAAACTTTCATATTGGCCCTACTGATACAAGCATTCAGGTTAAGCAGCGTTTGTTTACAATGAACGCTCGATTGCTGTACCACATTTTTCAAGCCAAATAGAGCTGTCTTTATAAAAACACAGCCCATTTATTGGCACTACTTAAATAAATTATAGATTAGAATGTGACTGCAGTGCGATCTTTCAACCACGCATTAAATTCATCTAAATACATTAAAATTTGTTACAAAACACGCAAATGGGCACGACTGCAGATCTAACATATAGGTTGCAATGCACCAAGAATCGGCAAAGTAAACAACGTAATTCTCACGTCTAAAACTCATCTCTAGAACCGAAAGGTCGATATTCCCACCACACTTTGCAAGCACAATTGCCTTCACTACAGAACGTTGTCACCTTCTGAAATTACACGGTGGAAACTTGAGACAATAGTAGTATTCCGTCTGTAATAAATTATAGCGTTGTTTCCTCACCAAAGTAATGAGCAGAAGCAATTACTAAGGAGTTCTAAGGTGTTTCCAGAGGTGTAACTGTCACAATGACAGCGCGTATGGAGTAAAAAAGCATGGGGTACAGCGATCGAGCAGCTCCTCGTAACCCACACATGCTAGAGTCAGTGCTAGGTGACGCTTGAGCTGGCGTAAAGAGCTACACCACTGGACAATGGATGACTAGTAGCAAGTGATTTACGGTGGTGAATCATACTGTAATCTGTGGCAATCCAATGGATGGGTTTGGGTTTGGTGAATGTCTAGGGAATGTTACCTGCCAACATGTGTAGTTCCAACACTGAAGTACAGAGGAAATGGTTTTAGGGTAGGGACGTGTTTCTCGTGGTTAGAGTGTAAACCCCTTATTCTGCATAAGAAAGCGCTAAATGTGGAAGGATTTAACTACATTTTACAGCATTGTTCGCAATGTACAGTATAGGATCAGGTCTGAGATGATGATTGCATCAGCGTCGCAATCCACCCTGTCATAAAGGACAATATGTGAGGCAATGACTTGTAGACAAAAAACTTCCTGAAATGGACTAGCATGACAGAGTCTCGATCTGAACAACTGGAACACCTTTGGGATGAGTTAGCACGTCCACTTCAGTCCTGACCCCAGCATCCGACATCACTACCTACACTAGTTTCGGCTCTTGAGGAAGAATGGGCTGCCGCTCCCCTACACACAGACACTTCGTTGATAGCATCTTTGGCAGAGCTCAAGCTGTTATAAAGGCTAATGGTGGGCACACTCTACATTAATGTCCAGTAATAGGTGTCTGGCTGTGTCCAATCAGATGGTGTAATTGAATAACAGTACCTAGAAAGGGCCGGCAGCAGTGGCCGAGCGGTTCTAGGCCCTTCAGTCTGGAACCGCGCAACCGCTACGGTCGCAGGTTCGAATCCTGCCTCGGGCATGGATGTGTGTGATGCCCTAAAATTAGTTAGGTTTAAGTATTTCTAAGTTCTAGGGGACTGATGACTTCAGATATTAAGTCCCATAGTGCTCAGAGCCATTTGAACCATTTTGAACATAGTAAGGCCTTGGCCTTAACTTTTAACCTACAATTTTGTCACTTGTTTTAACGCTATGGGAAGCGTCCTAAACGTCGGATTATTCGTCTGTGCATTCACGAGAGCTTAGAAGTTCGGCATGGCCTTTAATTCTATCGGGTGTTGTTGACCACTGAGAAAACTGCTGTCTCTTAGCCTTTATCCCATCAAACGGAGTGTACTGATTTCAGTATAGGCCAGGACCTCTCCTATCATACCAGTCATCAGTTTCCTAAGGAACGGATTTCGTGTACGCATTGTGTCTGAATCGTATCTGCTGTATTGGGGCAATCCATCCACCAGCAATACAGGCACGCCCAACGGGTGACCGAACAGCCGACCTCGCTGGCGATGTTATCTCAGAAGATCACACGTAAACATTCTAGCCAACAATATCACCACCAGTTTATTTTCGTATGAAACTTCAGCAGACGCCACGGAGACGAGGGGCACCCGCTTCTCCACAGGTGGCAATTGTATCACCGCTGAAGGTGAAACAGGCGTGGTACTACTTGCTTCCATCTGTCATGCGCCTGCAAGTTGACCAAGCGATTTCGTCCACCTAAGCTATCCTTAAGAAGCTGTATCCCCACAGAACGAGCAGTTCCATCTGTACCACCATCCTCGAAAAATCACCACAGCAGCTAACAGTGTGTAACCAGCCTCCCTTCAGGACTGTTATAAGCCAGCTGACTTGACCATTGTGATTTTGTACAGGCGTCAGACTGGGCTCAGAATTATACTGATAAACTCTCAGTAGTGATTGACGTCCAGCCCAGACATAATGACTTCGAGTAGTCTTGTTATCTGTCGACGAACTAAATGAGACGATTATTTACACTACTGGCCATTAAAATTGCTACACCAAGAAGAAATGCAGATGATAAACGGGTATTTATTGGACAAATATATTATACTAGAACTGACATGTGATTACATTTCACGCAACTTGCGTGCGTAGATCCTGAGAAATCAATACCCAGAACAACCACCTCTGGCCGTAATAACGGCCTTGATACGCCTGGGCATTGAGTCAAACAGAGCTTGGATGCCGTGTACAGATATAGCTGCCCATGCAGCTTCAACACGATGCCACAGTTCATCAAGAGTAGTGACTGGCGTACGGTGACGAGCCAGTTGCTCGGCCACCATTGACCAGACGTTTTCAATTTGTGAGAGATCTGGAGAATGTGCTGGCCAGGGCAGCAGTCGAACATTTTCGGTATCCAGAAAGGCCCGTACAGAACCTGCAACATGCGGTCGTGCATTATCCTGCTGAAATGTAGAGTTCCGCATGGATCGAATGAGAGCTACGGGTCGTAACACATCTGAAATGTAACGTCCACTGTTCAAAGTGCCGTTAATGTGAACAATAGGTGACCGAGAAGTGTAACCAGTGGCACTTCATACCATCACGCCTGGTGATACGCCAGTATGACGATGACGAATACACCCTTCCAATGACCGTTCACCGCGATGTCGCCAAACACGGATGCGACCATCATGATGCTGTAAACAGAACCTGGATTCATCCGAAAAAATGACGTTTTGCCATTCGTGCACCCAGGTTCGTCGTTGAGTACACCATCGCAGGCGCTCCTGTCTATGATGCAGCGTCAAGGGTAACCGCAGCCATGGTCTCCGAGCTGCTAGTCAATGCTGCTGCAAACGTCGTCGAATTGTTGGTGCAGATGGTTGTTGTCTTGCAAAGGTCCCCATCTGTTGACTCAGGGATCGAGACGTGGCTGCACGATCCGTTACAGCCATGCGGATAAGATGACTGTCATCTCGACTGCTAGTGGTGTAGCAATTTTAATGGCCAGTAGTGTATTATTCATATTAGACCAAGAAAATTGTTGATACGTGTGTTTAGCCGGCCGGAGTGGCCGAGCGGTTCTAGGCGCTACAATCTGGAACCGCGCGACCGCTACGGTCGCAGGTTCGAATCCTGCCTCGGGCATGAATGTGTGTGATGTCCTTAGGTTAGTTAGGTTTAAGTAGTTCTAAGTTCTAGGGGACTGATGACCTTAGCAGTTAAGTCCCATAGTGCTCAGAGCCATTTGAACCATTTTGATACGTGTGTTTAAATTTTACTGATTTCTTGTTCCAGTGGTCACTGGCTGTGAATCATTTCATTTTATTTGTGTTAAAGTAAAGTTCTTTATTTTATCCCTCTCCGGTAATCTTGTCTAGAGTTGTGAACTCACAGAAGGTCAGCACGGTATCAACTTTGTTGTGTGTGTTATCGTATTTTAAATGTTTGTTTATTATATTTTCTGAGGCGAAGAGTGGGGACCAGATATGTATTTGCCCAAAAGAGCGTGTAGAACAGCCTGAAACCACCTTCATACTGGCTATAGCACCGGAACACCGGACGTTAATCTGGTTTTGGGTTAACTGCGTTTCCGGCAAACTATTGCGCTGCACGTTAAGCTATGCGAGCGGACGACTGAGAGAAATACACATTGCAATCAAATGAATTAAAGGAGGCAATTAAACTGTACTGATGAGCGTTTCTCAACTGGACAGAGGTGTGGGAGAGAATCGGCTATGATCTTATTGAATCAAGCATCTCTATACTTTCTGTAAATATTTACAGAAATCACAAGTATCCTAAATGAAATTGTTGCGACAGGGATTTCAACCACTATCGCCAACAATGTGAGTCAAGTGTCTTGTCTGCCGTGCTTCCGATAGATCCGCTTGTTATATTTTTGTAAGGTCCTGTGACCATTAACGGTGCTTTTCGATACGTCTCTAAAAGGTAAGTGTCATTTCATGATCCTGTTTGATCCTAAAAAGCTACGATGCCGTAACTCTATGAAAACTGTACGAAGTGGGTTTACAATTACAATAGAGACCACTGGTGGCGTCTGAGGAACGAATTTAGGCTATAACATCCTGTGACATGTTTCAGCATTGACAGTGCACCACAAGACGTATAATAGGCCATACAACATGCACGAAATCGGGCAATTCCGAAATGTTCCTTCATAAAACTACACCATGGGTGAAGAACTGACATCTCTTAAGCGCAATCTATGGACTGAAAGAAAAACTTGTTAAAGAATGTTGGGGGAAAAGGAAAGGACAGGGAACCCAAGGAGGTGTAAAAAGATAAATTCAGAGGATGGAGACAAAGAACTGTGAAATGTTTTCCGTGAAAAACTTGTAAACTGATCCCTGGAGCGCCACTCTCAAAATAGCAACAGAAATAATTCTGTCAGCACTGGTAATGTCGATAGTAAAGAAGAGAGATGGTGCAATGGAAAAATGGTGGATGTACTCTGATGAACATAAAGTATGCATTCTACTGCCAGTGGGCGATGCAGAAGAGAGCAAGTAACAACAGCGACGACTTACAAGGCTTAAAAACGCGTCGTACGACATGTCACCAATTGTAATACCATAGCGCAGTAGGAATTTTGAGATGCAACTCAGTCTCTGAAGAGAGGAAACGCGCCCGGTGCAGATTAAATCGGTGTAGACGTGCTGCAGGAAGGTTAGAGTCAGCAAGTACCTTATATGACCGCACTTTAGAATGAGTATGTGAAGCAGGGGTGAGCGGATGAAAAACTGCTAAAGTCCAAGAAAGGCTTCTTTGCACGCAGCTACTTACCCGTAGAGATCTGACTGGATAGAATCATAAGCAATGTGGCTTCCGGAAAGAAAGATCTATCAAGAATACAATAAATCGGAAACTACAGCTTCTCGATAGTGTAACGTCTCGCTACACCGTAGGAGTGCTGATAGACGTCCAGGAAGCTTTCGATCATAGAGGCTCTCTGCTGTTCCTAATCTATATAAACGATTTAGGAGACAATCTCAGCAGCCATCTTAGATTGTTTGCAGATGATGCTTCGTACATTGTCTAGTAAAGTCGTTAGAAATTCAAAACAAACTGCAAAAAGATTTAGAAAAAATATCTGTATGGGGCGAAAAAATGTCTATTGACCTTAAATAATGAGTGCTAAAAGGAATCTATTAAATTTTGGTTACACGATAAATCAATCAAATCTAAAGACCGGAAATTCAACTGTGGACCTATGAATCACAATTGCGAATAACTTAAATTAGAAAAAACACGTGGTAAAAGTTGTGGAGAAGGCACACAAGAGACCGCGTTTCATTGGCAGAACACTTGGAAGATGCAACAGATCTACTAAAGACATTGCTTTCACAACTGTCGTCCAACCTCTTTTGGAGTACTGCCGCGCGGTGTGGGATGCTTACCAGACAGGATTAACATTAAGGAAGTTCAGAGAAGGCCAGCATGTTTCGTATTATCGAGAAATATGGAAGAGAATGTCAAGGATATGATAAGGGATTCGGGGTGGACATCATTAAAACAAAGGTGTTCCTCGTTGCGAACGGATCTTCTCACGAAATTCCAATCACCAACTTTCTCCTCCGAATGCGAAATTATTTTGCTGACGCCGACATATATAGGGAGAAACGATCATCATAATAAAATAAGGGAAATCAGAGCTCGCACGAAAACATATACAGTAGGTGGTTAAACCTGTGCCGGGCACTTAAGTGTGATTTACAGAGTATCCATCTAGATGAAGATGATGTGTGATGGCCCTGTCTTTTCTCCATTCCTTGTGAGTTGAGAGTTCTGATGTAACATTATTTGAGCCTGCCAAATTAATATGATAACTAGAAGGTACAATGGACCACTCAGACAGTAGCACGAAGGGACATCTAACGGGTGCCCACACGCATCCAATTCTGATCCTACCAACTGAAATATAGGGACAGATCCCCTTCGTGAACTACTAGAAAGAGGTCTAAAAGTTTCTGGAATTCCGGCGTATGCAGAAGAGCTGCTGGTTATTGTTATAGGGAATTCCAGAGCACAAATGGAAGGAAATGTAAGGAAGTTATAGCCCTGGTGTGGAGCTACAGCAAAACGTGCACTGGGTCCAGTGATTAGAGACAGAGCCCATGAAACCCGGCTAGAGACCATGAAACCCGGCTACTGAGTGGAAGATGTAGTTCCATCTGTATACCTAAGATTAGTACCACCAATAGCATATGCACTCAACACGTTCTTTCACGTTCAACAACTATGCCAGGATGCTCCGTCCTCCATACACTTTCACCATTTCAGTATATCCAACAAGGTAGATGAAAATATATTCATCTTATCTCTGCGAACGACTAGCTTCATACAACGAAATTTACACACTTCTTTTACAAAATATTATGATATTTAGAAATTTTGTTGGGACGAAGAGGTTCCTTGTTATAATACACGAAAAATGAAAGAGTATTTTTCATTTTTAAATAGTAAAACACAAAACACAATTTCTCTTGTGGCATCACCATCATAGCAGAACAGAGGAAAGAAAGCAAACAAACCAGAATTGTTCTAGGGGAATTATTAAAAGTGAAATGTACATTATCTAATGACGTATTAATTGTTTTCCTACAATACGCAATTTTTCTGTAATAAAAATATAAAACAAGCTATATCTGTTTAACCACTCTTTATAATCTTCAAATTCCTCACGGAAACAACAGAAGAACATATAAGAGATCGGAATGGAGAAAATCTCGTGAGTAGAAATGAGGACCCTCTACTTCGGCACACTTGCCTCAGAGATGGAATGTACCGAACCTATACCTCAAGAAAAAGAATAATATCGGACGTTGTGAAAAAAATGGTTCAAATGGCTCTGATCACTATGGGACTTAACTTCTGAGGTCATCAGTTAATTAGAACTTAGAACTACTTTAACTTAACTAACCTAAGGACATCACACACATCCATGCCCGAGGCAGGATTCGAACCTACGACCATAGCGGTCGCGCGGTTCCAGACTGTAGCGCCTAGAAGCGCTCGGCCACCCCGGCTTGAGCAGCTGTGCTCTCCACTACCTCACAGAATGCCTTGTTTGCTTGTCTGATTGCAAGGTTGTAGTTGACAAGGGCCTCACGATATTTTGCACATTGTCCTTTACGTCTCGCAAGGTTAAACAGTCAAGTACCTGTTTTCTTTGCATTTCCAAGTTGTTATTCCACCAAGGCACACTCCTATTTGTGCATTTCTTGGTAATTTTGCAGTTGTCCTGATATGAGGTCACTATGACAGAGGTAACAGCCTCTGCTACTTCCTCAAAATCTACTGGATTCCTTATCGAGGTTTTAATTTCCGATAAGCCTAAGTCAAGGTCCCTCCTATATGTCTCCCAGTCTGTTTTCCTGCGATTCCTATAGGTCATGGTCTGTCTGATTCCCATTTCAACCTTGAATTTAATGTACATGTGGTCCGATGAGGATGGCTCTAACACCACATGCCATTGTTTGACATAGCTGCCCATCATCATGGAACCAAAGGTTACGTCAATTACTTCTTCCCTTCTGCTATTCCTGAATGTAGGTTCATTGCCCCTATTCAGGACCTCCAAGTTGTTGTTGTTGTGGTCTTCAGTCCTGAGACTGGTTTGATGCAGCTCTCCATGCTACTCTATCCTGTGCAAGCTTCTTCATCTCCCAGTACCTACTGCAACCTACATCCTTCTGAATCTGCTTAGTGTATTCATCTCTTGGTCTCCCTCTATGATTTTTACCCTCCACGCAGCCCTCCAATACTAAATACAGAAGAGGATAAGAAAAATATTTAAATAAATTAACAAGCACAGCAATGGATATTCTTCGAGCGAAAAGGAAAATGTAAAGTGTTAAAAACAAAGAAACTGGCGCCCCAAGCAGCAGAAATGTTTAGAGAGGAACGGAATAAATGAACGATAGTGTTGGAGAATCTCAAAGACAACAACAACGAACAGCACGCAGTTACTGAAATCAGGGCCGCTAATCTACATTCGTCGAAGTAAATTTTAAACATACTCAACCAAATTTGCCGTTTAACTTCTTATGGCAGAGTGCACCAATCTCGATTAACAGTTAACCGTGGTTAAGTCGATATATAATCCTGTTCAGCGCAATATTCTGGTGCACCAACATCGATCTAAGGTAAACGAGGGAATCGACCGCGGATGTATTTAACCGGGGCTCTTTCCCGGTTTTCTCGACATAACCGCGATTTTAGAAGCATACGCTATTAAGATGGCGGCGCGTTTTGATGTTATGGATGGCATTGAGGAAGATTTGTTATACCTTGACCATTTAAATCATGACCGAAATCGTGTTGGAGTGATTGTGGAAAGGGGAAACCCTTTTGAAGATTATGGTGACAGGAAGTTTGAAGAGAGATTTCGTCTGTCAAAAGAAACAGTGTGGTGGTTATTAAATCAAATTAATGATAGGTTAGAATTTCCTACTGATCGGAATAACCCTGTTTTTCCGATAAACAGACTTTTGATTACTTTATGGGCATATGCAACAGGTGCATTCAACATTCTTATTGGGGACAAGAGTAATGTATGTCGTACAACAGCACAACGAATCATCAGTGATGTATCAGATATCATAGCATCACTGTCTCCTCGCTTTATAAAATTCCCTACAAGAGAAGAAGAGCGCCCTGTGATGTATGTGGTTTTAGTCAATTGGACCGATTTCCTGGCGTTCTGGGTACCTTGGATTGTACCCATATAAGAATTCAGTCTCCTGGAGGACATAATGCAGAACTTTTCCGCAATAGGAAATCATATTTTTCCTTTAACTGTCAAACCATTAGTGATCACAATTTGTTAATAAGAGATATTGTCGCTCAATGGCCGGGCTCTGTGCACGACAGTACCATATTTCTCAACTGCGCTCGCAGAGCTCAATTTGAAAACGGAGAAATACCACAAGGTCACTTATTGGGAGATAGTAGTTATGCATGTAGATCCTACTTGTTAACTCCACTTTTAAATCCGCAAAATGAAGCAGAACATCGATATAACAGGTCTCATATTAAAACTAGAAACACTGTTGAGAGAAAATATGGTATGTGGAAGAGAAGGCTTCCCATATTATCTGTAGGAATAAGATGTAATCCAAAGAAAGCAATGTCAATAATTGTGGGTACGGCTGTCTTGTCTAATACTGCGAGGAGTACAAGCAGTGAAGAACCACCAGAAGATCCTGAAATTTCTCGACTTTTAAATCAGTTACGTGATGAGAGAGGCCCTAACATTGAAGACAACGAGCCAGTGCTACCTGGACAGCAGATGTATCGTGATGATACATTACCTGGAAGAGCAGTTCGCCGTGCTATAATTAATGAACATTTCCGATAATCTAACATAAATTCAGACATTGTTCGTAATGAAAAATTATGATTATAGTTATGGGATTTCGCCGTATTTTCAATTTTCCAGATTATTTCAGCATGTAATCTATTTTGTTTCTGCTGTCTAGCGAACATAAAAGTACTCACTGAAGTGGGTGTGTGATGCGAAATTTGAGGTTTTGGCGCGCCAGGGACAGGATGTGCTGCCTACAGACAATTACCCAGCCGCTGCTTTTCTGAGATATTTTTTTAGTGTGGAACTGTTGATAGTTCATTATTAAAGATATATTTCTTGCATCACATTGGTTGTGAAAGCAATGCACTACTCTGTTATTTATATACATGTTCAGTTTCTGGGTATGTACTTAAATTTGAGAACAAATGACTCCATTACATTTAGAGAGTCTGAGAGTAAAAGCGAGTGGAATAAAATATAATGGATATTTCTGTATTATGTTCACTACAGATCCTAAACATCTCTTAAATTTTCTACTGTAACAACAAATATGTGAATGTCCAACAGTTTTGCAATATTAAAAGAGCACATTCTTTATTATTAGAACCTTTCAGTTTAGAGATTATTTTACTGCACTTCTGCTCAGTATTAATGCAGTCTTATCACCTAGGTTAGCTTAAACTTGTGAATATGCAGTAAACACATAGGCACAAAATAAATAATCATTTGTGTAATAACATAAAATGTCAGTTTGAGATTGTTTATTTGTTAAATTGTTTCCATATTAATCACTACTCTTATTTTACAATATGATTTTCTTCAAACATAAGTGTGTGTGGCTATAAGGTTGTGCAAAGAATTGAATTACGTTGTTAATTCTAGTCAGTCATGCGTGTAGCAGCACTTTACACAATATTATGTACAACCGTATGGCATAAAAAAAATGAAATTGAAGACCAATTTGTGTTTAGAAACTGCCACCAAAACAAGTTCTCATTTCTACAAGAGGCAATGGAATTTTGTCAGCAATGTCTAATACTTTGGGGATCCGTGCAAGAGCAATAATTAGTTAAGGAGTGTGCCACTTCGGAAGATATGAAAGCAGAACCGTAATCCTGTGGGTTGACGGTACGAAGTGTCATACTTTAAGTTATTACTGAGGAAAACTCCCTCCCTCACTCTGTCACTGATATTGATGCAGTTTTTTCACATATTTAATGCTCACCTGTACAGAAGGGAATTCCTTGTCATTGCATAGTGCCACTGAAAAATGCCTCACTACAAATACAGTTGTGGCAGAAGTTATGGGTTGCCATCATAAACATTAGCAGGTGCAGAGTATTGCTAAGAAAGCCACACATGCTATGATTACTGTAGCAGAAAACACTGACCCATCATAGGAATGCATTTCTGAAAATATCTTGCTACAAATTTTGTTGTGATAAAAGTTATGGGCTGACATTATAAACATTAACAGGTGCAGAGTATTGCTAGAAAAGCCACACAGAGCTAATCTCACTACTGTCCATATTAGCAATGTATTACTCAATAATGCCTCTCTACAAATACTGTTATGATCAGTGTTACAGGTTTCCACCAAACACATTACCAAGTGGTGTGGCTAGGAAAGCCACATATGCTATGCTTACTTTTGCAGAAAAGAGAACCCACCACAGCAAATCTCAAAATGCCTCACTTCAAATTGTATTCTCATAAAAGATATAGGTTCCCATTATAAACATTACCAGGTGCAGAGTATTGCACGGAAAATGGTACGCACGAAGTTATGATTTGGAACACTTTCCCTCATAATTTAATATGTTAGGATATTTCTGGTATAAATAAGGCAAAACATGATAACATTGGGCCTCTTGTATATAACAGTTACAGCACATATGTTCATTCCAAAGTTAGAGTAACAAGGATGCTTTATTACTATTATTTTGTTTCATTAACAGTCTACCTCATTGTTAAGTCATTTAAGTAGAATTTGGCACCTGACGTTATGGCTGCAGGCCTGCAACTGACATGTATCCTACTCGTGTAAACTACAGTGTTGCTAATCTGTTTTTATATATGAAGTAATTCTAATTTTAAGTAATTGGATGAAACTTAGTCCAGACCAAATAAGCAGATATTAGACAGACACTAACTAGGATAGTAGCAGTATCACGAACAGGACAAACATAGAGAAACAATTTGAACTGTGAGACAACTGTGATACATTAGGTAGAATACAACACAGCACAAAAAATTACAAAAATTCACTGTCGCATGAAAAAAAAAGTCACGTGTCACTGGCATTTTTCTTCTTCCAGTATTTTAGTTTTTCTTTCAGGGCCAGAATCTTTAAATTTTAATCCTCAGCTGCTTTTGGTGCTCTGCCTTCATCATGTGTAATTGGGCCTCCAGTAGTTCCACTCTCTTCTTGCACACATTGTCAATCACTGTTCCCGAACCTGATGGCCTTGGTTTTGCAGGCATCCTGCGACGATGCCATGTATTTTTCGGCGTGCAAATGTTTTCATTGGGTTGATCAGGAGACTGTGAAACAGATTGCAGCTGGGTGACATCCACCAGAACATTCTTTGGTGTCTCTTTACTTTGTATTACGACAGGTGTGTGGGAAGTGCTAGCTTGTGTGCACTCTGCTAACTCGACAACTGAAGCAGGTGGCGTGTTCTCACTGCACTGCACTGCACTGCACTCCATGTTGACAACATCCATAATCATGCTAAACTGTGCATCAGAATCGTATGCATTTGTTAACGGTTTCATTGAGGAACCAACAGTTTCTAATAGTTTAGCCCGATCATGGATCTTGGTTTTTTGGGTAGGCTTTCCCCCACCTGTTTTATACGCTTCCACCTTTTCTTCTGCAAGGTCTCTTCGAAGTCTTCTTTTCGTGTTTTCATAACAGGTTTTCAGCCTGTCACAGGATCTTTTTGTCACACCTGAAATTAAATAAACGTTGTTTGTAGTACCATAAATTAATTCTTATATTATTTACATTCATAAGTCCATTTTGCATTCTGAGGCTCTTAACTTATAACTGCTATAAAAATCTAAGATCTGTATATGGCATTTGTTTACATATCAGTTCATTAAAAAGAAAGTGGTATAGGCATATATGAAGAATACGGCACAGGGCTAAGTGAGAAACGTATGTTCACAATTTTCAACATAATAGCTTCCGTTAGTCACATAATATTTAGTTAACAGTAGCACGGCACTGGATTTTAAATTTAAAACTAACAAAACAATTCCAACCGTAAATGTACATAGTCCTATCACGTATTTCAGTGGTACGCCACTAACAGTTTCAAATTTCAAACTAAAAGCCAGTGCGTGCCGTATCCTAGAAAAGTTATTCATTTATGAGTAAACTTACCAGGAGTAGAATTAAATTGCGCCTCCACATGGGACAACATTGCCTGTTTTTCTTATTTTCAAGAACGGATGCATTTGCACCCACCAGTTCAAGAAGTACATCTATCTCGTACTTCGAGAAATTCGGTGTTCTTCTTTTATTCCCCATTATTCTCCAAAAAAGAAACCAACAGATCAGAAATAGGTACCGAGGTACGTACACACACTTCTGCTTGTCGACGGAAAAAACAGCAAAGACAGAATGTGGCACCAGCGATAATCTGTGCAATTTCATGTTTACTAACAACTTTGCGTCGCCAGGGCACGTTCCATTGCAATGTAGAGAGTTTACCACGGTCAAATGCACAGTTGGCTGACGACGGTTTGCTGACCAGCGATTAACGTTGGTGCACTGCAGAAACATTTTAAACGCGATTTACTTTTAACCATGATCGCGGGACCTTGGTTATCATGCTTTTTGACCGGGGTTGGTGCACTCGGCCATTAAAGTTACAAACTGTAATACACCAGCGATTAAATGCTCCTTTCGGAGCACAAAAAAGGCGAACGCGCTCGTCTTTAAAAGACTGACCGAACAGCTACCTCATTCTACCTTTCTCAGCACTTTTAAAATTTTTCCCAAAAATTTTTGAGTGCTTAGATATCCGCGCCGTTTTTGATTTGCAACACACCTCTCATTCCTACAATATCCTCAACTGTAATTTGCTCACACCCACTAATCCATCGCTGTAAGTCGCTCATACCCATCCACTCCCACTTGTCCATTCTAGCTCACTTATTCAGCCCAAACCATAGCCATTATCTCTTTCTGTGTCACCAACGCCCACAGCCTCCTATCTCAGGGCCACACTCTCCTTCGTTCTGTCCTACTACTACTGTCTCCTCTCACAGTTACTGTCTCCTCTTGCTCTCTTTTACTGCTACTATCCCATTCATTCCTTACCACTACTGATGTCTCGCTGTCACTATCTCTCTCTTCCTCGTTGTCGTTAGACTCTGTCTCTCATTATTGCTGGCTGTCACCCACTTCCAATTCCTCCTTCTCTTTCTTCCTCTCCCAGCGTCACTGTCCTCCTTCACTCTTTTCCTAGCACTGTTCTGACACTGTCAACTATGTCCCACTGCCACTGTGGCCATCTCTTTCTCCCACACTGCCATTGCTTCCTTCGCTCTTTCCATCCAAAACCACTGTATACCATCTTCAAGTAAGTAATTATCACTTTTTCGTCTCTTTCCCTTGCCACTGTCTCCCACTCTCTCAGGTATTTAGAAAGGTAAAATGAGGCAGCTGGTACCGTGCTTTTCAGTCAGTGTCTTTTAAATAGCAGCATACTCGCCTTTCTTGTGTTCCTACAGGAGCATTTTTCCGTTCGTACCCTTCTTTTCCCTGCCACAACAGTGCATGTTACTAATAGGAAATGAACTTTATGGGTCAGTAAAATTTTGATAGTTTACTTACTGTATATGAAATAACGCAAAACTAATTTTACACCTCAGACCGGATTTTACGTGCACAAAAATTCTGTATGTGCTTCAGTACTACAACATGGGGTTTCCAGAACCATTCTGTAATAACGGAGACGACATTTTACAACATATTTCTCCACAAGCCACTTTATGATCGTGCGTGACTCGCGTGTATAAGTATGATACCTTTGAACCCCTGAATCTCGGAACCGCATCAAGATATCAAGAAAATTTTCGAGTCTGTACGAGAGTGGAATTTTAGGAATGTATCGTAAAAATTTCAGCCATTTGCTGTGTATAGCCATCTTGAAATTCACGGCTCGGTTTTGAGCAATTTTCTGCTGTTAGTTATTTAGATATACGCTGCTGATGGAAAAAAATGATGAAAATCGCTTTTTCTGCGCTTTCTCAGGCGTAAATCAGACCATATGTAATGCAAAAAGAACCAAACGATTTGCTCCATTTGCCGAAATTAGGGAAAGTATGTAATATTCAAACTTTGACCCTGTACTGTAGGATAGTTACAGTAGGACAATACTTCCGTTGGGTATACAAATGGTCCCTAGTCCAAGGGCTATTCAAATCACTGCACCCTACCTTTCTGTCACCAACAGAATACGCGGTATTAGCCCCGGAAAAATCCCGTTTTTATTCGCGGCGTTTTGGAACGTACTAATGGCGCATGCTGTCGCATGCGCATCGATGGAACGTGGCATGTACTGAGGTGAGGAGATCATGTAGACAAACATTTTTATGATCAGCAGTGGTATCGAACATTACAGCAGGAATATTAGGACAGCATGGAATAAGTAAACATCTGTAATGTTGAAATAACATTAGAAGAATCCCAGCAAATTTGAAAAACCGCAAACCAACAGACGTAGGCGTCTTTAAACTCAGAACTTCTAAAATATTCGTATTATACTTTTAAGATATGCTGCCTACGTTTCGTAAATGTGAGTTGGAAGCACAGAAATAGCAACACTGTTCAGTGAAAGAAGGAGGAAACTGTGACTTGGTAGTAAAAGGATCTCAGAAAATAGGCAACTCGCCCTTTTTTCACATGATATCTTGCGAACCATGGATGAAGGGTATCAGACGGATGCCATATTCCTTGACTTCCGGAAAGGGTTTGACTCGGTGCCCCACTGCAGACTCCTAACTAAGGTACGAGCATATGGGATTGGTTCCCAAATATGTGAGTGGCTCGAAGACTTCTTAAGTAATAGAACCCAGTACGTTGTCCTCGATGGTGAGTGTTCATCGGAGGTGAGGGTATCATCTGGAGTGCCCCAGGGAAGTGTGGTAGGTCCGCTGTTGTTTCCTATCTACATAAATGATCTTTTGGATAGGGTGGATAGCAATGTGCGGCTGTTGGCTGATGATGCCGTGGTGTACGGGAAGGTGTCGTCGTTGAGTGACTGTAGGAGGATACAAGATGACTTGGACAGAATTTGTGATTGGTGTAAAGAATGGCGGCTAACTCTAAATATAGATACATGTAAATTAATGTAGATGAATAGGAAAAAGATTCCCGTAATGTTTGAATACTCCATTAGTAGTGTAGCGCTTGACACAGTCACGTCGATTAAATATTTGGGCGTAACATTGTAGAGTGATATGAAGTGGGACAAGCATGTAATGGCAGTTGTGGGGAAGGCGGATATTCGTCTTCGGTTCATTGGTAGAATTTTGGGAGGATGTGGTTCATCTGTAAAGGAGACCACTTATAAAACACTAATACGACCTATTCTTGAGTACTGCTCGAGCGTCTGGGATCCCTATCAGGTCGGATTGAGGGAGGACATAGAAGCAATTCAGAGGCGGGGTGCTAGATTTGTTACTGGTAGGTTTGATCATCACGCGAGTGTTACGGAAATGCTTCAAGAACTCTGGTGGGAGTCTCTGGAGGAAAGGAGGCGTTCTTTTCGTGAATCGCTACTGAGGAAATTTAGAGAACCAGCATTTGAGGCTGACTGCAGTACAATTTTACTGCCGCCAACTTATATTTCGCGGAAAGACCACAAAGATAAGATAAGAGAGATTAGGGCTCATATAGAGGCATATAGGCAGTCATTTTTCCCTCGTTCTGTTTGGGAGTGGAACAGGGAGAGAAGATGCTAGTTGTGGTACGAGGTACCCTCCGCCACGCACCGTATGATGGATTGTGGAGTATGTATGTAGATGTAGATGTAGAATAGCTACTCTTAACGTTCAAAAGGTAATTCAATTCCACCACCAGTATAATAAGAAGCCTTCTAATAGAGTAAATAGGAACCTTCTTCGGCTAACAATAGCACAAACAGCTAAATCCCTATATAATGAACAAAGTAATGCTGAACAGAATGAAACACAACTATCTGAAGAACATTCTTCCTAATAAAGACTTACACTGATGTACTCTGTCCCATACGATTTTAAACGTAAGCATGCGCACGAAGTCTATTAAACTAACCTTGAGTCTCTATCCGCACTTATACGTATTTGCTGACTTCCGAATCATAGTCGAAGACAACAGTCCATCAGCTACATTCCCTATGTACTGCACAAAATATTAAAATAGTGACACAGAAGATAAAGTTCATGGAATTTTGCGAAAAACAGCCGTTGCAGTCCACGTCAGTGGTTCGCAACTATGAACTCAGGAAAAAATAAGATTTACTTTTTTGAGCTATAAATTTTCAAATTGTTATAACAATTATTCAACGTTAATAAATTCAAATATTTCGGTTGTGCAATGAATAGAGCACTTGGAATCCAAAATACGTAAAAAGGAACACAACATTTGCAATGCGATGAGAGTTATATCCCGTTATAAAGGTTTGAAACCTGGATGAGCGGAAGAAAAGAACATGGAAAATTATAATTAACTGAAATGCTTTCTCCTGAAATCCATTACCGTAATATCTCCGTGCCATGACAAGACTCTTCCATCGGGTGAGCAAGACGTATGAGACAGGCGAAATACCATTAGACCTCAGGAAGAATATAATAATTTCAATTCCAAAGAAAGCACGTGCCGACAGGTGAGACAATTACCGAACTAGCAGTTTAATAAGTCACGCTTGTAAAATACTGACACGAATCCTTTACAGAAAAACGAAAAAAACTGGTAGAAGCGGACCTCAGGGAAGATCAGTTTGGATTGCGGAGAAATGTAGGAATATGATAAGCAA
Source organism: Schistocerca piceifrons (assembly GCF_021461385.2). Classification (NCBI taxonomy): domain Eukaryota; kingdom Metazoa; phylum Arthropoda; class Insecta; order Orthoptera; family Acrididae; genus Schistocerca; species Schistocerca piceifrons. Next base: position 823,480,620 of record NC_060149.1, on the reverse strand, counting down.
TACTGACCCTACGATTTCTTATAGAACATAGATTAAGGAAAGGCAAACCTAAGTTCATAGCATTTGTAGACTCAGAGAAAGCTTTTGACAGTGTTGACTGGAATACTCTCTTTCAAATTCTAAAGGTGGCAAGGGAAAAATATAGGGAGCGAAAAGCTATTTACAATTTGTACAGAAACCAGGTGGCAGTTATAAGAGTCGAGGGTCACAAAAGGGAAGCAGTGGTTGAGATGGGAGTGAGACAGGGTTGTAACCTATCCCCGGCGTTATTCAATATGTATATTGAGCAAGTAATAAAGGAAACAAAAGAAAAGTTTGGAGTAGGAATTAAAGTCCTGGGAGAGGAAATAAAACCTTTGAAGCTTGCCCATGACATTGTAACTCTGTCAGAGACGGTAAAGTAGTTGAAAGAGCAGTTGAACGGAATGGATAGTGTCTTGAAATGAGTATATAAGATGAACATTAACAAAAGCAAAACGAGGATAATGAAATGTAGTCGAATTAAAGCACGTGTTGCTGAGGGAATTAGATTGGGAAATGAGACACTTAACGTAGTAAATGAGTTTTGCTATTTTGGGAAGCAAAATAACTGATGATGGGCGAAGTAGTGAGGGTATAAAATGTAGATTGGCAATGGCAAGAAAAGCGCTCCTGAAGGAGAGAAATCTGTTAACATCGAGTATAGATTTAAGTATCAGAAATTCCTTTCTGAATGTATTTGTCTGGAGTGTAGCCGTGTGTGGAAGTGAAACATGGACGATAAACAGTTTAGGTAAGAAGAGAATAGAAGTTTTTGAAATATCGTGCTACAGAAGAAGATTGGATGGGAAGACCACGTAGCTAATAAGGATGTACTGAATAACACTGGGGAGAAGAGAACTCTGTGGTACAACCTGACTAAAAAGAGGGATCAGTTGGTAGGACACATTCTGAGGCATCAAGGGATCGCCAATTTACTACTGGAGAGAAGTGTGGGCGAGGGATAAAAATCGTAGAGGGAGACCAAGAGATGAATACAGTAAGCAGGTTTAGAGCGATGTAGGTTATAGTAGTTACTCGGAGAAGAAGAGGCTTTCACAGGATAGATACCAAGAAGAGCTGCATCAAACTTGTCATTGGACTGATGACCACAACAATAACAGTTTCTGTGCATGTCATAAATCCAACAATAACAGTTTCTGTGTATGTCATGAATCCATGGCTACGAAACCAAGTGTTGGTACAGATAGTCTTGCCTATCCCACTATCGGAAGCTGGTTATGATGGCGATGAGGAACAGTAGTTGTAGGTGGTGCACCATTAACTGTCCTATGAAGCTGGAAGGTGTACAATTTTTCTTCATTATGATGTAGTGTGTTCGAAGAGTCGTCTTTCCTGATGCTGAGAAAAATTTCGAAAAAGTATGTATGTTACGGAGTTGAAGAGATTGGAATTGTCTTACATTAAATGTATTCGCAATTGCGAATATGGACGACCTTCAGCTGTAGAATGGAATTACGACAGTGAAACTTTGCGCTCGACCGGGACTCCAGCCCGGATTTCCCGTTTATCGCGAGCGGTCACCTTCCCATTTAGCGATCCGTGCACGACTCAAGGCTAGCCCAATTCCATACGTCAATAACCATCCGTCTACAAACTGCACTCGTACATGCATCATGTAAATTCCCGTACAGGGGAGACATTTTACTTGAAAGTCGCTTACTCGGTGTCGGTGGATAAATACGATAATGCAGCGAGTGTTATTCTGAATTATAATGCAAAGTTCCTTTGGACATGCATGCATGCATGCATCGTCATTTAGACAAATACAGGCACTGCAACATCGTATGGAATTGTCTTGGTGGGTATTTGTGGTATAATGTTTACGCAGTACGTAATGAAGAGTTTTATTCTTACATAAAAAGTTTTAACTCTGAAGACTGAAACAACACCGTCACCATTAGCTTTGTCAGAAGAAACTCAATAAGCTGTGTAATACTATTTTATTAAATCTCAGTCTAGGAAAAAAGTTTGCGGTCTGGAAAAATGATGGGGTCAACTCGCCAGCTGTCGTCTTCAGATAGTGATGATTGATTTGCTAGTTACTTACATAAAAGTTATGTAATGAGGGGAAGACCAGTTTCTGGCGTCAGTTACTGATATGAGGCGATGGCGACAGTGGAGATGATGACAGACGGGCATTCCTGCAGGGCTGAAGGATACACACATTCGTACTAGTGACTCATGGATCATGAAAGTAATAACGATTGACCTGAGAGCAGATTGATGAGAATTCTCTCTTAGCTACCGAAATGTTTGTTGCAAAATACGCGACGATGCGTGGTTTAAGATTTTATAAATGACGAACGTTAACATAGTTTTACATACCTATAATGAGAAGGACTCGTATGTAAAGGGCACGCGTCACGGGTAATCCGAGTCCGAAAATGGACTACGTGGTTGTTCGAATAGTGATTGCATACAATTACAGCTCCATAGTTGCGAATCTACCCACATTTTATTTTTACAAAAAGAAACTGTTTCCTCTCATTGGCTTTTAAGACCGTAATACGTCTATCGCGTTTCACGAAGAAGAGTATTGTTTCACTATTCCCGTAATATTTTTTTTCTTTGGTATTTTATTAAAATTCATCATATCCAGGGCCTCCAAACTAAGGTCAACGAACATTTACGTAATTCCATCAATTTTGTGATAGAGAAAGTCGTTTTACTTTGTTTCAAACAGCGTTGATGAATGAAAGGCACTTATACATTCCTAGCCACAGTGGCGAGGAATGTTCCATGCATAGATGTGAAATGCGTTACTATGTACTGACTGTATAAAGTCAGTTAAAATTTAATTACACTGTTTACTGTGCGTTTAGAACCGTGACTTCCACTGCGCGTGGTGTTTTCCGTCGTTCAGCTGTCTCTGCTAGGATGCTGATGGTATTTATTCAGCCGCAAATGAAATACATCGGTAAAAAAAGCACATAGTGTCGAAAGCATTCCGCGTATGCCACGATAATGACTAGGCTGAGCCACATATTATTCTGAAAAAATATCAGCGCGATAATGCTTTTGCCAGCAAACAGCATCTATCTAAGGTCAAGAAGGCAAGAACAGAGCAGCAAGATTTTAGAAACTATTGAAGCTGTATCCACGCTGTGATCCTTCAGAACCCGAGAGAAACAACTGAAGAATATAAAAGAATTATGAAAGTATTATCTGCTACAAAAGACATGTGCTTAAAATGGAATTCAATCTTAATCACTGAAAGGAGTAAACACTGAAGTTCCTAAGCAATTACTGCTGCCAAATAACGCACAGTTCGTCCAGACTGTAAGGAAGAATCGTTATTCCCTCATTAATACGATTGTAAATAAGGATACGTGGTAATGGCGTAAATTTATCAACAGACTCAATACATGAGAAATTGGGTAACCGAAGATGGAATTCACTTTTTTTACGGTAACAAAAGTTTCCGTTGTACTTGACATAGTTTCTGCCGATAACACATCGATTATCTCAGTGGTACTGAGAAAAACGTTGAAGTTGATTAAAATATTTCCTACGTTATCTAAGGTTTTTACAAGATGTCAGTTACTTAAATGACAGCCTACCTCACTCACTTAAATAACGCGGTAAACTAAAAATAAACTCAATCAGTTCAGGATTACGTATGGTCTCAGCATCAGACGCAATGTTGAAAGTATTAGGTAGGAAACGCTCTTACTCTCAGACTATACGATTGAAGAGGCACGACTGGCTTCGGTCATATTGTATATCACTATGCAGAGATTGGAATTGAAATGTTTACTTACGGCTGTTCCTAGTTAAATCAGTTTGATAGGATACTGACAAAATGCTATTCGTCTACGAAAGTAAAACAAGGAAGGATGGAAGATTAGGGCTTAACGTCCCGTCGACGAAGAGGTAATTAGAGACGGAGGACTAGCTCGAAATGAGGAAGGATGTAGAAGGAAATAAGTTATGTCCCTTTCAGTGAAGCCATCACGGCAGTTGCCTTACGTGATTTATGGAAACCACGAAAAACCTAAATCTGGATTGAGGTCTCACTGTTCTCGGGCAAACAAAGCAGAATCAAGCCAAAATGAGTGTAAGAAAACCAGTGCGAAAATTGTTCACTTAATTCAAAAGTAAAATTCTAGCTACCGATCTGAAGAAAAGAATTAAGATGTTTTTGTGTTACGTAATGTCATTAAGCGGATCAAAGTCAGTCTACCATCACCGAAGCAGACGATGACACGGAGAGCGCCAAGATACTGAATTCTGTCTTCACTGACGATGATAGTTTCTCCTAGCAATAGTGGGACGAAAGGCAAAAAGATACATACTGAGACAAGAAGCAAAAAAATAGAAAGTCACATACAATCGCTCCACAGAAAAAGTTTACGGGTCGTTGTTTGGCGTAGGATGTTTCTACGAGGGGTGTCCAGAAAGTAAGTTCCTATCGGTCGCGAAATGGAAACGACTATGAAAATCCGATAAAGCTTTGCACAGAAGTGTTGGGCAGTGTCTCTAGTATGACCCTACATAGCATCACGTCGCTCTTCTCATTTCTGAGCTCAAAGTGAGCGCGTAACGGTGTCTAGAAAATAGTGTCTCCCGCCAAGTACGGGGGCCTGGTAAGAAATTTCGCCTGAAGCTATGCAGCCAACATTACATATCTTTCGTGCGGTTTCTTCTTCAAGACAATTCTCAGCCGCGTTCTGCAGGGGCAATGAAGATGCTCCTGTATCGTTTTCAATTGGAAATGTTTGATTACCCACAATACACCCAGTAATTGACTCCCTCTGAGTTTCATCTCTACTCACATGAACCGCTGGCTATGAAGACATTTTGGTACAGAAAACGAGCTGTAGGCTAGCGTAGAGAATTGGCGGAAAGCAATGGCGGCTGTCTTCTATGATGAGGGTATTGGAAAGTTGGGACAACGCTACGACAAATGTCTAAGTCAGAACGGCGACTATGGAAATAAGTAGCTGGAAGGTGTAGCTGCTAACTGTTGTATATAAAACAGTTCTGATTTTCACTGTGGTTTCCATTTCGCGATCAATCGGAACTTACTTTCTGGACAGCCCTCGTATAAAAGAACACGAAATAACTTGCTCATGTTGCAGCAGCAGTTACACAACGTTTCAAGATCACGAGATCATATGTAGATCATTCCCGTTTCCAGGCATGGTCGTTGGAGTGATGCGCATAACTGTAGGCCCATATGTTTTATGTTCGAGTACTACGACAGTTTCTGAGACAGAAGGTCCTCTCTCTAAGAGTCAATAGGAATATCGCAAACTGTGACCTTGCAAAACTCCGTTCGTCTAGAAGGCATTTCATAGTAGCGCCCAGGTTGATTCGAAGTTCCTTGACTTCCAGAATGCCACGTTCGACAGTGTTCATGGGAGCATTGCGTGTTCTCACCTCTTCCTATCTGAGTGCATACGACTACCGCAGCACACTTCACCCCTCCGCCGCCCCACACCGAACCCAGGGTTATTGTGCGGTTCGGCCCCCGGTGGACCCCCCACCACGGAACGTCTCACACCAGACAAGTGTAACCCCTATGTTTGCGTGGTAGAGTAATGATGGCGTACGCGTACGTGGAGAACTTGTTTGCGCAGCAATCGCCGACATAGTGTAGCTGAGGCGGAATAAGGTGAACCAGCCCGCATTCGCCGAAGCAGATGGAAAACCGCCTAAAAACCATCCACAGACTGGCCGGCTCACCGGACCTCGACTCAAGTCCGCCGGGCGGATTCGTGCCAGGGACCAGGCGCTCCTTCCCACTCCGGAAAACCGTGCGTTAGACCGCTCGGTTAACCGAGCGGGCTTGCATGAGCTTACTGAGCCCCAAATCTTTAAACACGGTACACTCACCGGTCCACGTTACTGTGACACTATACTTCTTTCCCATCTGCGTGTTTTGAGGGGTGCATTCGGCTCTGGTTTCATTTTGTTGGCTCAGTGGAGGAGCTCGTGGAGCAAGTGGATATTCGGTGAATGGAGTGGTCTACCCTTACCTCTGATTTAAATCTCACTGAGGACGTGTGGGACACGTTGGCGAGACATATTGCAGCACGTTCACGTGCACCAACGACCATCCAGCAGCTGTTGACCGTGCTGGTGCAGAAATGGAACGTCCTACGAGAAGAAACCGTTACCAACCTTGTGACCAGCATAGCAGCTCGTTGCAGAGCACGCATTGCCGTTCAAATAGTTCAAATATGGGACTTAACATCTGAGGTCATTAGTGCCCTAGAACTTAGAACTACTTAAACATAATTAACCTAAGGACATCACACACAACCATGTCCGAGGCAGGATTCGAACCTGTGACCGTAGCAGTCGCGCGGTTCCGGACTGAAGCGCTTAGAACCGCTCGGCCACAATGGCCAACGCATTGTCGGCCGTGGTAATCAGGCACCCCATTAAGAGCCATTCCCCGCCGTTTTCAATGTCCAGGGGACCATCTTTAATCGCGGTGATTTCGTCTCACTGCGTATTTTTTTTTTCAGTTGCCTTCTGTAGTATGCTGTAGCAGTTCTTTGTATATATAGTCCAAGTTTCATCGAGCTATGTTACTTGCGACTGACACATCATGTGAAAGTCACTATCGTCCTTAAGTTTTGCACACCATTGTAGAACTCAACATGAATTCTTAACTGAGGGTGCAAATGGTTCAAATGGTTCTGAGCACTATGGGACTCAACATCTTAGGTCATAAGTCCCCTAGAACTTAGAAATACTTAAACCTAACTAACCTAAGGACATCACACACACCCATGCCCGAGGCAGGATTCGAACCTGCGACCGTAGCAGCCTCGCGGTTCCGGACTGCAGCGCCAGAACCGCACGGCCACCGCGGCCGGCTCTTAACTGAGGGAAATCGTTGGATGAGCTAGTAATTTCGGGAGCATACCAAGGGTTTTTACCTTTCGCGGCATAAACAAGTGACCTGGTGAAAGATCCGTGAGGCAGTTTTCGAAAGATGCTGTATGAACAGAAGAAAACTGTACCGAAATGCAAGACGAATTGTTGAGGGTTCTTGGTTGCAATTACTATAGTTTGATCCTTTTCATTAATAAACGTAGATCACTACTGATAAATAGGCAGAAACACTTATTATATCTCAACTATACGATTAGAGAGCAGTGACTGGAAACAGTTATAACATTAAAATATTTAGGAGTATGAGGCTCGAAAGATTTACCCGTGAACTGGAGCGACCATATACACGGAGGTGACAAAAATCGTGGGGTACATCCTAATATCGTGTCGGACCTCTTTCCACCCGGTACATGGCACGGACTCAGCAAGGCGTTGGAAGTCCCTTTGTAGAAATATTAAGCCATGCAATCTCTATAGCCATCCATAATTGCCAGAGCGTTGTCGGTGCATGGTTCTGTGCGCGAACTGTGCATTTATGTCCCATAAATATTCTATGTAATTCACGTCGGGCGATTCGGGTAGCCAAATCATTCGCTCGAATTGTCCAGAATACTCTTCAAATGAATCGTGAACAACTATGGCCCGGTGACATGGTGCATTGTCATCCATAACAGTTACATCGTTGCCCGCAGCTCGTGGTCGTGCGGTAGCGTTCTCGCTTTCCACGCCCGGGTTCCCGGGTTCGATTCCCGGCGGGGTCAGGGATTTTCTCTGCCTCGTGATGGCTGGGTGTTGTGTGATGTCCTTAGGATAGTTAGGTTTAAGTAGTTCTAAGTTCTAGGGGACTGATGACCATAGATGTTAAGTCCCATAGTGCTCAGAGCCATTTGAAGTTACATCGTTGTTTGGGAAATGGAAGTCCATGAATGGCTAAGAAGCCGAACATAACCATTTCTACTGAATGATTGGTTCAGTAGGACCAGTAAACCCAGTCCATTCTATGTAAACACTGCCCACATCATTACGAAGCCACTACCATCTTGCACAGTGCCTTGTTGACAACTTGGGTCCGTCACTTCGTGGGCTGTGCGCCACAATCGAACCCTACCATCACCTCTAACCAACTGAAATCGGAATTCATCCGACCAGGCCACGGTTTTCCATACGACCAGGCTACGGTTTTCCAGTCGTCTAGGATCCAACTGATATGGTCACGAGCCCAGGAGATACGCCGAAGGGGATGTCGTCCTGTTAGCAGAGGCACTCGTTTCGGTTGTCTGCCGCCATAGCCCATTCGGCGTATGTCCCACATTGATTTCTGCTGTGACTTCAAGCAGACTTGCTTGTATGTTAGCACTGACACCTCTACGCAAACGCAGCTGCTCTCGGTCGTTAAATGAAGGCTGTCAGCCACAGCGTTGCCCGTGTCGAGAAGTAATGCCTTAAATTTGGTATTCTCGCACACTCTTGACACGGATCTCGGAATATTCGATTTTCGAAACGGAATGTCCCATGCGTCTAGTTCCAACTACCATTCCGCTTTCAAAGTCTGTTAATTACCGTCGTGCGTCCAGAATCACGACGGAAACCGTTTCACATGAATCACCTGAGTACAAATGACAGCTCCACTAATCCATTGTCCTTTTATATCTTAATTAAGCGATACTACTGCCATCTGTGTAGGCGCGTATTAATATCCCATGACTTTAGTCACCTCCGGCATGTAGATGTAGAACTGATAGGAGAGGCATAGAAGATCGAAAGAAGATCAGCAAGTTGATCGCAGTTTCGTTTAGCAACTGCGAGAGCACCACGAAAATGCTCATCCAAATGTAGCGGCGTTGTTCATCACGCAATGGCATAATGATAAAATTCCCAAAATATATGCTTCAAATGAAGCAATATATTACTTTCTTCCACGTGTATTTCTTGAAACGATCTGGGCGGTAAAATCAGAGAAATTTGATTCCCTGCGAACTCACTTTGATGTCTAGAACATTAGTGACGGAATCGGACGATGATGAGACGAGAAAACAGTAGTGGTTATTCAAAAGGGACTACTCTGATTTTCATGTTAAATGACTGAGAGAAACAGTGGGTGTTCTGAGCGGGGTAGCGGAGTGGCTAGCATACTGTATTCGGGAGGACGACGGTTCAAATCCGTGTCCGGCCATCGTGATTTAGGTTTCCCGTGATTTCCCTAAATCGCTCAAGGCAAATTCCGGAATGCTTCCATTGAAAGGGCACAGCCGCATTCCTTCTCCATCATTCCCTAATCCGAGCTTGTGCCCCGTCTCTAATGACTTCGCTGTCCACGAGATGTTAAACACTAATCTCCTCCCTCCTCTTGAAACAGTGGAAACCCCAAATCTAGATGGCTGGACGGGGCTTTGTGGCCTGCGTCTCCAGTTGCGAATGTAACAATGCACAAGCTCGTTCGCTTGAATGCCGGTTGTGCAGCAGATGTTGCCAACTAACAATCGCATCTCCAAATTCTATTAAGCGTGGTGGCGCAGGCGTCAAGGAGCTGGACTCGCATTCGTAAAGATGTCAATAAAAGACCAAGTCACAAACATGCAGTTTTTACGGGATTTCCCTAAATTGCTTGACGTATATCAGTGTATGTTTACGTTGAATTTGTACCACGTGTCTGATGACCTCTTCGTCGAGTAGACGTTAAACCTGAATCTTCATTCTTTCTAAATTCCAGATGTTCAGGCTACCTTTAGAACTAGTGGAGTAGAGCATTCACAGTTCTTGGATTTATTTATTCAATGTGAAATATTTCAATCAAAACCTGAGGGAGGAATTCAGCAAAATATTCCTACAGATAGCCCTTCGTTGCTGTTTATAATCTTCCGTTCGGCAGCGAGGAACCCAGCGGCACACACTTTTGAGTACCCCAACTAGTGGACGAGTGCGTCCGCACTACCAACAGAGACGTCCAATTGTGAAGTCAGGTGTTTGATCGCGATCCGTCGATCTCCTCTAATAAGGCTGTCCGCACGTTCCAACATGGCAACCGAGTGAGATGGAGCAGTGGTTAGCACACTTGACTCGCATTCGCGAGGACGACGGTTCAAACAAGCGTCCGGCCATCCTGATTTAGTTTTTCCTCCGTGATTTCCCTAAGTCACTTCAGGCAAATGGCGGGATGGTTTCCTTGAAAGGGCACGACCGACTTGCTTCCCCATCCTTCCCTAATCCGACAGGACCGATGACCTCGCTGTTTGGTCCCCTCCCCCAAATCAACCAACAAACTTTGCAGGAATCACAGGTGTGTGTGGCCGGCTGGCGCGCGAGAGATTGCACATGTTTGCGTGACCTTGCGATGATGACAGACGCCTCGCCCAACGACTCTCCGTGCTTTTGTTCACTGCAAGATATCCATAGACATTCTGCGAGCGCCTGTGAATATCTGCGATGCTCTAGTTTTCCGCAAAACGAATTCAACGACAGCTCTATGCTTGGAACGCACCTCCGTTACAAACGCCATTTTAAAGTCTACATATAGTGTTGCCATCTATCAGAACTTCATGAAACTATAGAAGCTGACGCGCGAATATTTCACGATGTCCAACAACAAACTCTGCTTTTTTTTAAACCGAAATTGACCGAGAAAAAAGTGTTGTATTACTTTCTGAACACCCCTCGTATATTTCAGGTTTTTGTTATTCTGTTACTGTCAGGTGGAAAACAACTTTTTGTAGTACTACTTTCGTAAGGTTAAATTACCGTTTGTCTGTACTAACGGTTTCTTTATAATTACATACGTATTACGTTAAAGTCCATTAAAAGGATGTAATATCTCTTTATATTCTACTAATTATCCCTGCACAATTCTATGAGTGAATTACGTTTCCTACTTGACCATCTATATAATCGCAGAATCGATGCGCAAATTAGTAGAGTACTATTACTATTCCATGAGCGTCTAATAACTCTTTGTAATATTCTCTCTGGTGTGTTGAGAGGACTTCTAGGATCTTCTCCGTGCCGAATAGCCACATTGAATAATTTTAATTTTGCTATCGAGATTACTGGAAGAAAGAGACTGAAAATATAATGTATGCTACTCAAGAAAATATATACTGAGCATTTACATCAAAGGTGTGTACGGAATTTCATGATATATGTATTCTCTAATTGGAAATTTGCACGGAGGTGTCGTTTCGTCGGTAATCAGAAGGGAAATTCCGATGAATTGGAAACGAACCTGCAATTGTTAGATCCAAGAGCTCCATTATTTCACGGGATAATTAAACTCTGTCAAAGCAAACTTTCCGCTTGATCTGAGGTTTCCCGACTGACTACGCAACGCAAGAAAACCACGACATTTTATTTACACAGGATTGCAGATCGCTTCGAATCATCGAGACTGCGGACACGGAGAGTCATCGTCCGATTCTGATTAAACAGGTAAAGCTTAATTATAACTTTCTTGAGCGACTGTGATGACTGTCATGTGGCAGCTTATGAATGAGATCGTTAATAAAATACTAATAACTAACTTTCCTCCTCACCAGCAACCAGTATAAATACAATATTAATTAAAATTATAAGGAGACAGCTCAAGGAAGAAACACGTCCGGTGACTTTACAGCAGATTCCTATGCAGCCCGGCTCCTCGCATTTTTGACATGTTTACAGTAAAGACTGTGATGGTTCTTTTCTTTCATAACGCATCACGTAAGCCTGTCCCCTGAGACGAAAGGAAGCGTTACAGCTACAAATATTGGAATAGTACTGTGATAAACCTCTGAGCTATCTCAGTGAGGCAGACGGAGTTGGCTCCATAAACAAAGCAACCTTAACGGAAGTAAACACACCCATCACAAATTGGTAGCCCAACAAACAAACCCAGAATCTTGAGCGTGAACTTCGCTTTGTAAGTTACGAAACTTTCAAGCGACCGTACCCGCTAATGGTGATATTTTTCCGACTTCGGGAAATTAAAAAAAGACCACTGACATTATTAAGCACCAGCATTTATTTAAGATATAAAGGAAAGTAACTTCTACAGACAAAGTAATACCTGCCACTTCCCAGCACCCAAAGACAAACAAACAAGCAGCCTTCTACTCCATGGTGCCTTGCCCGCTATCTACGCCACAAATCAAGCACTTCGAAGTGGAAACAAAATGGTAATCCATGGATTGGTGCCACAGCACATCTTCTCCGAAGAAAATGATCAAAGCCGCACCCCAGCCGGCAGAGACATGGCGACGGTTTTCTGGAACTATTAAGGGTTATTCTGTTAGATGTTATCCCTCATGGTGGAAGGATCAACTCTGAAATGTGCTGTGCTACCCTCAGGAAATTAAAGAAACAACTTCCGCATATTCGTCACCTCAAAAATACACAACTGACCATTAAAATTGCTACACCACGAAGATGACGTGTTACAGACGCGAAATTAAACCGACAGGAAGAATATGCTGTGATATGCAAATGATTAGCTTTTCAGAGCATTCACACAAGGTTGGCGCCGGTGGCGACACCTACAACGTGCTGACATGAGGAAAGTTTCCAACCGATTTCTCTTACACAAACAGCAGTTGACCGGCGTTGCCTGGTGAAACGTTGTTGTGATGCCTCGAGTAAGGAGGAGAAATGCGTACCATCACGTTTCCGACTTTGATAAAGGTCGGATTGTAGCCAATCGCGATTGCCGTTTATCGTATCGCGACATTGCTGCACCGTTGGTCGATATCCAATGACTGTTAGCGAAATATGGAATCGGTGGGTTCAGGATGGTAATACGGAACGCCGTGCTGGATCCCAACGGCCTCGTATCGCTAGCAGTGGAGATGACAGGCATCTTATCCGCATGGCTGTACGGATCGTGCAGCCACGTCTCGATCCCTGAGCCAACAGATGGGGACGTTTGCAAGACAACAACCATCTGCACGAACAGTGCGACGACGTTTGCAGCAGCATGGACTATCAGCTCGGAGAACATGGCTGCGGTTACCCTTGACGCTGCATCACAGACAGGAGCGCCTGCGATGGTGTACTCAAAGACGAACCTGGGTGCACTAATGGCAAAACGTCATTTTTTTCGGATGAATCCAGGACCTGTTTACAGCATCATGATGGTCGCATCCGTGTTTGGCGACATTGCGGTGAACGCACATTGGAAGCGCGTATTGTCATCGCCTTACTGGCGTATCACCTGGCGTGATGGTATGGGGTGCCATTGGTTACACGTCTCGGTCACCTCTTGTTCGCACTGACGGCACTTTGAACATTGGACGTTACATTTCAGATGTGTTCCGACCCGTGGCTCTACCCTGCATTCGATCCCTGCGAAACCCTAAATTTCAGCAGGATAATGCACGACCGCATTTTGCATGTCCTGTACGGGCCTTTTTGGGTACAGAAAATGTGCGACTGCTGCCCTGGCCAGCACATTCTCCAGATCTCTCACCAACTGAAAACATCTGGTCAATGGTGGCCGAGCAACTGGCTCGTCACAATACGCCAGTCACTACTCTTGATGAACTGTGGTATCGTGTTGAAGCTGCATGGGCAGCTGTACCTGTACACGCCAATCAAGCTCTGTTTGACTCAATGCCCAGGCCTATGAAGGCCGTTATTACGGGCAGAGGTGGTTGTTCTGGGTACTGATTTCTCAGGATCTATGCACCCCAATTGCGTGAAAATGTAATCACATGTCAGTTCTAGTGTAATATATTTCTCCAATGAATACTCGTTTATCATCTGCATTTCTTCTTGGTGTAGCAATTTTAATGGCCAGTAGTGTACAAACGAACTTCGCCTTCTCCAGGACAACGCAAGGCCTCACATAAGTCTACGCAGCCAAGAGGAACTCAAAGAACTTCATTGGACTTTTCTCCCTCGTCCACCCTACAGCTTGCATCTCGCACCTTTCGACTTCCATCTGTTTGGTCCAGTGGAGTATGCTCTTTGCGGGATGCAGTACATGAATGATGGGGAGGTTATTGATGCAGAAAGACGATGGCTCCGACGTCGACCAGTAGAGTTGTAACACGCGGGTATACAGTAAGGTTGTGTAAGGCCGCCGCGATGAAAGGAGATTATGTTGAAAAATACGGTTTTGTATCAAAAATAACATGGTGTATTGGACTCCTGAATGGAACCAAACCGATTTCGGAAAAAAAGTGTTGCATTACTTACTGAACGATCGTCGTAGTAACATAAATCATTATACATTGCAGTTATTATATAAATAAAACAAACATGTATCACAGGGCATTGAAGCTCCTTCCAAAATAAAAATGAGAAAGAAGGGTGTGGCACAAATGAAACAACCTTTAATTTAGTTACACAAACGTACTGCATCTCCAAGAAACATGATCTAGTTATTCATAGTACATCCTTTCAGGTCAATACGTTTTGTCCAACTTTTTTTTCCAAAGAATAGGTTCTAGTTCGGGAAGACGGATCTAGAAGATTGCTAATTACGTAACTATAGCTGTTGTAACACCTTACCGAGCGAGGTGGAGCAGTGGTTAGCACAATAGGCTTTGGGAGGACGACAGCTCAAGTCAGCCTCTGGCCATCCACATTTAGGTATTCCGCGATTTCCCTAAATCGATCCAGGCAAGTGCCAGGATGGTTCCTTTGAGAGGACACGGCTGATTCCCTTCCCCATCCCCGACACATTCCGAGCTTGTGCTCCGTCTCCGATTACCTCGATTTAGACTGGACTTTAAAACCGTAATCTTCCTTCCTTCCTTTCCTGTAACATCTTGACTGGAATGAAAACGTTTCCAATTACAAATTTCTTTATATTCTGGAACAGCTGAAACGAAAATGGAGCCAAATCTAGTGAACAGGACACATATTCTAACAATTCGTTCTCATGGTATGCCAGACACTACATTCACAGACCCATGTTGTGCATTTGCGTGAGGGAAACGTATCTAGCCAGTAGCTGAACACACCGAATGACCTCTCGACGCTAGGCCGCCGTCTGATCGATGATGTACAGGGGCTGGCCAGAAATGTGGAATCTCCAAAAACACAACACAGTACAATGCCTAATACGGTGTAGGAAACTCTCTGGCATTCAAAATGCCTTCAGTCGTCTCGGAATGCATTAATATACGTCATATATATAAAAAATATATAAATATATATAAAATATATAAATATAAATAAATAAATAAATATAAAATATAAATAAATAAATAAATATAAAATATAAATAAATAAATAAATATATAAAATATAAATAAATATATATAAAATATATAAATATAAATAAATAAATATATATAAAATATATAAATATAAATAAATAAATATGTATAATATATATAAATATATATATAAACTATATAAATATAGGTCATATATATAGAGAATATTACACCTTTCTTCCTGCAAAACAGTGATAAGTTCAGGTAACGGTGATGAAGATGGATAGAGATCACGCACCCTTCTCTCCAAAGTAAACAACAAATGCTCAATAATACTGAGATGTGCTGACTGTGGTAGCGAGGGGAGATACAACAATTCAGCCTTGCACTCGCAGAACCAGTCCTGGACGATGCGAGCTGTGTGAAAAGGGGCTCTGTCTTCTTGGAACACAGCATCACCATTGGGGAACAAACATACAAGGGAAGGACACTATAAGCGAAAACTGTGACATTATCCTTTGCAGTAATGCGACATTGCCGAGTAACCTCGGGGTCCTTGGAAAACCACGATGAGGCAACCAAAATTATCACCGAATCCGCGCCATGTTTCACAACTGGGACGTAAGGTCGGCCAGAAGCTGGTACCGTGTGAAACACGACATCCGCCAGGACGTCTTCCTTACATTGCCCCACAATCCAAGTTTCATTTTACGAGCATTTGCGTCGTTGACGATAGGCTTTGGAATACCAGGACGCCCTGCAATCCCCTGCTTATTGAGCTCCCTCCGTGTTGTTTTGGTGCTGACAATGCTCAGGAGTGCGACGTTCAGTTGTGCAGTGAGTTTTGCAGCTGTCTTCCTCTTAGTTTTCGTCACAATTCTCTTCAATGTCCGTCCGTCATGATCACTCACTGCACACCTTCGTCCCCGTTGTGACTTAGAGGATGATGTTTCTCCTCTTCCCTGTATGCGGTAGAAATCATCGATAGGGTGCCTCTTGAAACACCATAGACTTCGGCTTCCTCGGTTACTGAAGCACCCACCACAAACAATTTGCCCACGTTCGAATTCATTAAGCACCAACATAATTCACTCACAACTACAGAGAACTCTGTTATGACCACGACTGATATTTGCTACGTGTTGAGGACACTGTACCGGTGCCGTTCGTGGTCAAATAAAACAGCGCAGCCAGCACGCTTAACTAGCATCAGCGTTTATGTTCAAGAATGTATTTCTCGCGGTGTTACAATATTTTTGTCCAACCCTGTACGGCCCACAGATTCCTGCGAGATCTAAACACATCAAAAATCTTTTGCATCACCTCGGTTGCGAGAGTTCCGGAACCTGTACAGAAAATTGGAATAGAGATCAACGTAAACATCATTTCCACCCTTTTTATTGCTCATGAAAACCACACATTGCATGTTGTACCACCATACAGCGAGACCTTCAGAGGTGGTGGTCCAGATTACTGTACACACCCACACACCCGTACCTCTAATACGCAGTAGCACGTCCTCTTGCACTGATGCATGCCTGTATTCGTCGGGACATACTATCCACGAGTTCATCAAGGCACTGTTGGTCCAGATTGTCCCACTCCTCAACGGCAATTCGGCGTAGATCCCGCAGAGCGGTTGGTGGGTCACAGCGTCCATAAACAATACTTTTCAATCTATCCCAGGCATGTTCGATAGGGTTCATATCTGGAGAACATGCTGGCCACTCTAGTCGAGCGATGTCGTTATCCTGAAGGAAGTCATTCACAAGATGTGCACGATGGGGGCGTGAATTCTCGTCCATGGAGACGAATGCCTCGCCAGTATGCTGCCGATGTGGTTGCACTATCGGTCGTACAATCGTTACGACGCCTTCCATGACCACCAGCGCCGTACGTCGGCTCCACATAATGCCACCCCAAAACAGCAGGGAACCTCCGCCTTACTGCACTCGCTGGAAAATGTGTCTAAGGCGTTCAGCCTGACCGGGTTGCCTCCAAACACGTCTCTGACGATTGTCTGGTTGAAGGCATATGCAACACTCGTCTTTGAAGAGAATGTGATGCCAATCCTGAGAGGTCTATTCGGATTGTTGTTGGGGCCGTCTGTACCGCGCTGCATGGTGTCGTGGTTGCAAAGATGGACCTCGCCATGGACGTCGTGAGTGAAGTTGTGCATCATGCAGCCAATTGCGCACAGTTTAGTCAGTCGTAACAAGATGCCCTCTGGCTACACGAAAAGCATTATTCAACGTGGTGGCGTTGCTGTCAGGTTTCCTCCGAGCCATAATCCGTAGATAGCGGTCATTCACTGCTGTAACAGCCCTTGGGCGGCCTGACCGGGCCATGTCATCGACAGTTCCTGTCTCTCTGTGTCTCCTCCATGTCCGAACAACATAGCTTTGATTCACTTCGAGACGCATGGACACTTCCCTTGTTGAGAGCCCTTCCTGGCACAAAGTTACAATGCGGACGTGATCGAACCGCGGTATTGACCATCTAGGAATGGTTGAACTACAGACAACATGATCCTTCTACCTTCTTCCTGGTGGAATGACTGGAACCGATCGGCTGTCCGACCCCCTCTGTCTAATAGGTGCTGCTCATGCATGGCTGTTTACATCTTTGGGCGGATTTAGTTACATCTCTGAACAGTCAAAGGGACTGTGTCTGTGATACAATATCGACAGTCAACATCTATCTTCAGAAATTCTGGGAAGCGGGGTGATGTCAAACTTCTTTTGATCCGTGTATAAGCCAAGGTAGATAACACTTAAGGTAAGATAATTGTTCTAGCACTGGTTTGTAGCATATGGTTGATCGTGCCAGAACGACCGCTTCCATTAAAATTTTTTTCTATACACGTTAAATGATAGTTTGGGTGACATGAAATGTTGTAGAACCTCGAACAGGCTGTGTTTTAAACGGCTATTTATGGTGTCATTTGTATGTTTTCCTTGCACCATACTGCTGCCCTACGACACGAATGCTGTGTGCTAGATGCGCACAAAATTCCGTCCGAACCGCTATGCCGTATCCCTTTGCACCACGACCGATTGGGGGCAGAGTAAGTGTTTCCATATTGTACCTTCACACTATAACCGTAACGTATCGTGTTTTCGACATTCTCGAAGATATCTCGACTTATGCATATGGCATGGCTGCCGAGAACAACTAACTCAGGAAAACCACTCCATAAAAGAGACTTGCTCTCTCCTATCGGAGTACTTTTAGCCAACAACCAGCGCTACTGTTACATCCACCCCCAGCCAGTGGCGGCGGCAAACGACATGGAAGCCGTACACCGTCATGCATGGCACCCATACACTATGGGTGTGGACGCAGCTCAATCATAACCACCTTGCTTTTGGTCAGTGAGGCTGCCTGACAGGCTCATTGGGTTCTAAAACAATAAGGAGTGAGAGCGCGGAGAACGAGGCTAGTGCCATTCCCCACACAAGATACGAACGTGACTCTAGCCCCTTCGTGCAATAACTACAGCCACCGACTACATTAAACTGTTATACTCACGCTAATGTCTCAATGAGCGCAGAGAAGGCCACTCTTTAGACTTATACAGATGAATCTGACTCTCGGGCACAATATTTCGTCTATCAGACATGTCACCATCGAGAGCGAACCCGAAGATGGCGACATTTCTCATCTTCAAACTATTTTGCCCGTCGGACGCTATGGACTGACAGTACAGCCATGGTCTCTTCGATCAACAAATACGCCGGAAGAAACTGAAGAATCACAATATTTACGTTAGTTTCCTCTTGCTGCACTGTGCAACAGAATAAAAGGATCACTTCTTCGAAACCTCGTAATTGTCTCCCATTCCGACGCGTAAGTTCGAAATTTGGCTCAAATTTGCCTGAAAACTTCCTCTGTAATGGTGGCACCCTATGAAGTCACCCTCGAGTTCGCCGACGCTTCAAACAGCAAGGTGTCGCCAAATGCGAAAAAAAGCCACAGCTCAGTTCACGTGATGTGTAAACTGGGTTAATGATGTCAAATTGGCACCAAATTTCACCACAATTCTTTCCAGCGCCACCGTGGACGAGTCACTCGATGGGAATGTCGTCACTGTCCCTCTTACCCACATTTTACTACTCCTTTCGACGCCTCTGAGATGGAGGTAAGAACTGCGACGCCCAGCGTAGAAATTTTGAAATTACACCGTTTCCTTATGGGTTACCGAGGAAAACATGTAAGACACACCGCCGATCGGAATCGGCACGAAGAGGTCTCGGGAGGTTTTATAAATGGCATCAATAAAACCAGCCCATTCCTTGGGACGTCGATTCCCACACATTTTAGGCGGAAACGACAGCTCACAATGCGCTGAACAACAGGAATACGTTCTCGATAACCTTTGGCACTGTTGCCACCTCCTGGGCGATTCAGCCCTTCTCGACAGACATCACGCGGCTGCAACCCCACTGACTGCACTACCACTTCTTTTGAGCACAGTGCGACAGCAACATTTGCTCTGGTGTACAAGGACTGTTCATGATCATAAGGAGGAATGTGAACGCGATTCGCAACAGCAAATGGTCCTTACTCTTTTTCAGTGGTCCTACTTTACAACCTCCTGTGGTGTGATTATGAAGGAGTGCGACACTAGCATATGCGTGAATAAAACGCAAAGGGTCCCTCTGAGACGATCCTATTTGGCGAAACTCTCAGTAGCATCCGCCCGCATTTAGATAGTTTACTGAGAAAACCTGCGTAATATTCCTAGGCACTGTAAGCAGGCAACAGGCCTCAGAGGTGTATCTAGTGGGTGCCTACCTGCAGGCGCCTCAGACTTCATCTGTAGAGGTACATTTTTAAAATAATAAATGTGGGCAGGTCTCATCTAGGGTTTTGCTGAACTGTGTGGTCTTATAGGGACCCTTTTCCGTTTTATTCACGCACGTGTCAATGTCACACCCCTGCATGATCACACCACTGGAGGGCACGAAACAGGAGCACTGTAAAAGCGTAGGGACCCTTTGCTGCTTCGGATCACGTTGAAATGTCGTCGAATGGTTTTGAACAGTCCTTAGTGGTTCCACCCTGTACGCTAGAGCAAAACCTGCGGTCACACTGCAATCGAAAGGAGTGAGATTATATACAGTAGGGTTGCAGCCCCATGATGTCTGTCGAGAAGGGCCGAATCGCCCTTGAGGTATCAGTATTGCCGTAGGTTGTCAAGAATGTCTTCTTGTTTCCCATCGCAATGCGAACTGTCGTTTACGGCAGCGAAATGCTTGGAAATAAGTGTCCTAAGGAAAGAGCTGATTTCATTGACGCTCTTTATGTCATCCCCTGAGGCCTTTTCGTGCCGATTCCGAGGGGTGGTGTGACTGAAATGTTTTCCTTGGCCTCTTAGAAAACAACGTAATTTCAACGCTGTGCGTACCGGTTCTGACCTCTATCTCAGAGGTGTCAAACGAAGAGGTTAAATGTGGGTAATAGGGGCTGTAACGACCTTTCCATCGTGTGACACGGCCACAGTGGCATTGGGAACACTTGTGGTGATATTTTGTGCCAATTTGAGATCATTAATCCACTTTACACATACATGATCTGAGCTATGGCCTTTTTTTCCATATGTGTCGATATCTTTCTGTGCCCGAGGGTGAGGTCGTAGGGTGCAACGCTTTTTCACCAGTACAGAGGTAGGTTGTAGGCACCTTTGAGCCAAATTTCAAACTTTTGCGTCGGAATGGGATGCAATTATGGGGTTTCGAAGTCTTGTAAATGCTTTCAAATAGTCGCTTACCAGGTAGCATCAAGCACAAGTGTTCTCAGATTTCACAGACGAAGTTTGTAATAATCATCTTTGTGAGTTTTTGTTTGCACAACGAGAGTATTAAATCATATTAAGAATGCTACCTACTATGTTCCATAGACCACATGATATGTGATATTTGTTTCACGGTTACCGCATTCCTAAATTTGAAAGACTGAATGTGTGACGTTGAAGACAGGAATCTGAGTAGTCTACTCCAGCAGACCATATCACAAATCAAGGCTCAGTTTCCACACAGCAGCATAAACCTCCCACACTATACCCACATAACATGTAATACTATGTAGTTTAATTATTTGTCGGCCGGAGTGGCCGAGCGGTTCTAGGCGCTACAGTCTGGAACCGCGCTACCGCTACGGCCGCAGGTGCGAATCCTGCCTCGGGCGTGGATGTGTGTGATGTCCGTAGGTTAGTTAGGTTTAAGGAGTTCTAAGTTCTAGGGGACTGATGACCACGGCAGTTAAGTCCCATAGTGCTCAGAGCTATTTGAACCATTTTTAATTATGTACGGCGCTTAATATTGTTCACTGCGTAAAGTGCAATTTTAACTTAAAAGAAAAACAAGTTTGGTGCACAGCATTCTGAGTAAATGGATCGTACCTTTGTTTATAATTTTTGGTCACCAAAGAACTAGTGTCCCTTGCAGACGCTAGTCAGTTGTTTCCTAAAGATGGCCCAATAAGCCGGAAACAAGTTAGAAATAAAAACCAGTAGAACAAAAACAGTGTACTTGTTATACAAACTAAAAATGTTCTGTATATTAGATACTCCTTTGCATTTTGTTTACGTGATCCAAGTTATTCAGCTGGAAAAAGCTTCATAATATTATTTACAGGTGTGGTGCACCACACATTTTGCAATGGCTGCTCATGTTTTCTCTTTATGCATCAGGCATGTTATAAAGATCACAAAATGTGGAATATTTGGCCTATGTGTTTATTAGCGCAGTGCTTTACCAGCGAACAGAAAGATACCTGTGTCCGGATATTTTATACGGTAACAAAATATGGAGACAGTTTTCCGACCGTACGGTGTTTCTTCACGCAGTGTTCCACAAGCTCATTTTTAGTTACACCTCCTTTTCGAGGCTGGGTGTTTGTGAGAGACAGGAAATTTGGTAACGAGAGTAGGGCGAGCCGCTTCAAATCGCAGGCCGCACGGGCAGCTCGTGATAACGGACGCACGTGGCAAAGCGGGAAACGTTTAAGCAATCAGCGCTTATTTTTGCAAGCGTTGTGCAACGCGCAGATGAGGCAGGGGAGAACGTTCCAGAAGCCGCTGTGCGCTGCGGCAGCGGCCTCGGCCAATCTCGCGGCCTGCCTTTCTACTTAACGGTAATAGGCGCTTCCGGTGCGAGCCCTGCATATCACGGGCGCATTTGCCACTTAACGGCTGGGGCGCAGGGGAGCGCAGCCTCACAGTTCCCGCCAGCAGTTGCCGCTATCCCACAGCGTACACGTGCACGTAACGTCGCAGCGCCGGCCCTGGCGCGAACGCATGTACTCAGTAGCAGAAACCGCTCTCTGCCTGACCTAATCCCTCTAGCTTCATCCAACGTACTAGCAACATAAGGGCGTACACAAGTGTCCCACATTCTTACAGTAGATCATATTCTTCGAAGACAGAAAAAAGTTCCAGAAACATATCCCCAGAAACAAATACTTGTTGAGACGTGGGCCATTTTGACTGCGTCGAAAACGGTTAGTACTCGCAAGAGAAATCGTGACCTCGAACGCCCAGAACCGCATGAAAACGCGCTTAGAATATAAAGCGCTCATCCCGAAAACTGTGCTATGAGTGGAGTTGCACTCAACCAAACGTACGGTTCGGAAGTCCTGGTACAGTACATAAATGACGTAGTAAACGGCAGGATTAGTGGTACTGGAAGGATTGGTGAGAAAATAAATATAAATGGATGTGTGAGAGAAGAACTGGGAGCCGACGAGTTCTCTTTTTGTTTATTTGTTTGTTTGTTTGTTTTGCACGTAATTGGAACAGTACATCGTTCAGTGTTAGTCCGTTGTGTATTTTCTATCCTTACAAAATATAAATTACATTATATAATTAAAAAAACCAAAATTAGCTGCTCGCGTAACTTCTGCGCTTTTATGGAACCAAAAATGGTTCAAATGGCTCTGAGCACTATGGGACTTAACATCTGTGGCCATCAGTCCCCTAGAACTTAGAGCTACTTAAACCTAACTAAACTAAGGACATCACACACATCCACGCCCGAGGCAGGATTCGAACCTGCGACCGTAGCGGTCACGCGGTTCCAGACTGAAGCGCCTAGAACCGCACGGCCACACCGGCCGGCTTTTATGGAACCAAAACAGTTACTTTTGATGCAAGTAGAGTTTGCATACACAAACACAAGCGATCTATAAAATTATTGTTATTATTTTGTACTCAACAGAGCGTTTCCCACCATTCCTATTATAACTGACAAGTGCGAAATTTGTTTATCAATAACAGACATTTTTTATATAAGCTCGAGGAACTACTGAAGCGATGTTTGATATGTTTTTGTTTTACATTCGTTTAAAATTTACTTTTTTCTGAGGTAGCCGGCCGGAGTGGCCGAGCGCATCTAGGCGCTTCAGTCTGGAACCGCGCGACTGCTACGGTCGCAGGTTCGAATCCTGCCTCGGGCATGGATGTGTGTGATGTCCTTAGGATAGTTAGGTTTAAGTAGTTCGAAGTTCTAGGGGACTGATGACCTCAGATGTAAAGTCCCATAGTGCTCAGAGCCATTTTTGAGGTAATTGGCATTTTGTGGCGCTGTATGATATATCTGTAATGTTTATTTTTATTTTTACCGTAACAGCCCTGTATTTCACGTTACATATCAACAATTTTCAAATAAAACCAGAATTAAACAAAAAGATTCCGTAGGATCCGTGGCTCTTTATACAGCCTCACTCGGTTTCTAGACCTTTCATCGCTTCTGGTTTCTGGGGGCACCTAGTAAGACACTGATCACAACGCAAACAAAGCGATCGAAATGAGTTAACCCTCTGTAGGTATGCAACAAATCTATTGTACAGTTAACGCGGTTACGATCTCAACTGACAAAAGTTACTAGGAAAACTGCCGTAGCGTAGGCTTACCTGAGATAGTCTACGATAGTTTTACAATTCTAGATACGAGCAATTAGCATGCAAAATAGCGCGTATTACCACGTGAAACATCAGTTCCATCGCTTTGTTTGCTTATGCCATCAGTGTCTTACTAGATGCCCTCAACAACTAGACGCGATGAACCGTCTAGAAACTGAGTGAGGATCTATAACGGGCACGGACCCTACGGAATGTCTTTGTAAGATTTTTAAATTTTATTCGAACATTGTTGATATGTAACGTGAAATACAGGGATGCTGTTGTCTGAAAGGTCTAAGAGAGGAACTCTGGTAACGCGAAAGAAACAAAATATCGATATAAATGAGGAAATCACACATAATTCAATGTCGTGACTTAGTGCTATATTTCCCTCTGCTTAAAATAACTGCGCTATCTGAACAACAAACTTTTAGTACTGACTTGATAGTATTGCACAACCATTCAGGCGTGGGATTTCAATGAAGTGATCAAAACAAAGTGGAACAGAGCAATATGCACGTCTGTCTAAAGCCACTTTTTCAACATCCAATATCCCTTCTGCATTCAAGCAGTCCAATATCATACCCCACTCTAGTTAAATTTTCAGAAGATGATTTTTGTATGTCAGTGTCATAACCTGATATATGCCAAGCATATTTTAACATAGGCTACTACACTGAAGCTCCAAAGAAACTGGTATAGGCATGCGTATTCAAATGCAGAGATATCAAAACAGGCAAAATACGGAGCTGCTACAATAGCAGGTTACCAAGATTTAAGTGAGGTTGAAAGTGGTGCTATAGTCGGCGCACGAGCGATGGGACACAGCATCACCGAGGTAGCGATAAAATGGGGATTTTACCTACGACCATTTCACGAGTGTACCGTGAATTTCACGAATGCGGTAAAACATCAAATCTCCGACACCACTGCGGCCGGAAAAAGATCCTGCAAGAATGGGACCGTTCAGCGTGACAGAAGTGCAACCCTTAAGCAAATTGCTGCAGATTTCAACGCTAGACCATCAACAAGTGTCAGTGTGCGAACCATTCAACGAAACATCATCGATACGGGCTTTCGTGTACCCTTGATGAATGCATGACACAAAGCTTTACGCCTCACCTGGGCCCGTCAACACCGACATTGGACTGGTGATGACTGGAAACATGTCGCCTGGTCGGACGAGTCTCGTTTCAAATTGTATCGAGCGGATGGACGTGTACGGGTATGGAGACAATGTCATGAATCCATGGACCCTGCATGTCAGCAGGGGCTTTTCAAGCTGGCGAAGGCTCTGTAATGGTGTGGGGCGTGTGCAGTTGGAGTGATATGGGACCCCTGATACGTCTAGATACGACTCTGACAGGTGAAACGTACGTAAGCATCCTGTCTGATCACCTGCATTCATTCAAGTCCATTGTGCATTCCGACGGACTTGTGCGATTCCAGCAGAACACTGCGACACCCCACACGTCCAGAATTGCTACAGAGTGGCCCCATTAACACTCTTCTGTGCTTAAACGCTTCCGCTGGCCACCGAGCTCCCCAGATATGAACATTATTGAACATATTTGAGCTGCCCTCGTCGGCGATTCGAGTCCTCCCTCGGGCTTGGGTGTGTGTGTTGTCCTTAGCGTAAGTTAGTTTAAGTTAGATTAAGTAGTGCGTTAGCTTAGGGACTGATGACCTCAGCAGTTTGGTCCCATAAGGCCTTACCACAAATTTCAATTTCAATTTGATGGCTCTGAACACTATGGGACTTAACTGCTGTGGTCATCAGTCCCCTAGAACTTAGAACTTAAACCTAACTAACCTAAGGACATCGCACACATCCATGCCCGAGGCAGGATTCGAACCTGCGACCGTAGCGGTCACGCGGTTCCAGACTGTAGCACCTATTACTGCACGGCCCAATTTCAATTTTCAGCATATCTGGGATGCCTTGCTACGTGCTGTCAGATGAGATCTCCACCCCCTCGCACTCTTACGGATTTATGGACAGCCCTGCAGGATTCATGGTGTCAATTCCCTCCAGCACTACTTCAGACATTGGTCAAGTCCATGCGACGTCGTGTTGCGACACTTGTGTGTGCTCACGGGGGCCCCACACGTTATAAGGCAGGTGTACTAGTTTCTTTGGTTCTTCAGTGTATTTCGGTGTAAAAAGTTGGCTGTACAGCACAGAATGAAGTCTGATGACTAAATGATGATCGTGTAAATTTATTTGTGCTTTTTCACGTTGCAGCCTCTCAAAATCAAAGTTTGTTCCCGCGTAAAGCTTATGGCTCTGAGCACTATGGGACTTAACATCTATGGTCATCAGTCCCCTAGAACTTAGAACTACTTAAACCTAACTAACCTAAGGACATCACACAACACCCAGGCATCACGAGGCAGAGAAAATCCCTGACCCCTCCGGGAATCGAACCCGGGAACCCGAGCGCGGGAAGCGAGAACGCTACTGCACGACCACGAGCTGCGGACGCGTAGAACTTACATTGTCTGAAGAAGTACAGACTGTAAATCATGACATTGCAATATGTATGTTTGCGGTCCTACCATATCGGTATTTTGTTTCTTCGCATTACCAAAGTTCCTCTCTTAGAATAGCTGAGCATTCAAATGTCTCTCGCGGTAAGAGGCGCAGTTTCGCATGCGAATAGTTCATACCATTGTTTTTGGGATGAACGATTAATATTTTGCGAACATTTTCGTGTGATTCTGAGCGTTCGAGGTCAGTGGCGTTGGCTATCGTTCTCTTCATGTTCATTGCTCATTCAGTATTGGGTGTTTTTGTCTCTGTAGTCAGGAGGGGACTCGATATGAACGATTTCGTCCATATTTTTGGTATATACAGGTCTTGGCCAGAATTGAATGTTGCAGAAGTGTGAGCTCCATACGACCAAGTGTTTAGAAACAAATAACATTTTTGGCGCTGGTCGTGCGACGTATGAGCCATTTATGTTTGCATATTTTTGATACAGCGACTGACGTAGCGGAAAGAGCTCAGAACGCTTATTCGAGGGCCGGAGGAAAGAATCCCACAGGAGAACCTTTTTTAATTTTCAATTTTTGCGTTACTTAAACTGGAAATAAACCAAAATAGGGCAGAACATAGGGTATTTGTTAACAGTTTCGTAAAGGAATGAAAAGGAAAGGCAAAAAAAACTTGAGATTGCAAATAAATAGCCAGGAATACATTCAAGGCTGCACGAGAACTTCGTATATAAGGTGACTTTCTTCCCACCGTGAACAAACTCTAGGGATTGATCGATGAGAGGATACGGAAAAAAAGTTCTAATGAGCTTATGTCCGGAAGTGCTTGGTTTCCATGCTAGAGATCATTTATTCAGTCATACTCTGTTACAGAGACAGCGGTCTAACACGCGCTGTACCATACAGCCACAGTTACAGCATGCATGGTTTCCTCCTAGTGGTTGTACTGTTCCTCATCCGCTTCACTTCCCTTGCTGACTCACTTTGTAATGGATGCGCTACGGCGTTGTACACAATGGTTCCGTATTCGAGTCGAGAGCTTGCCGACATGGTGTTTACTTACGGAAAGTCAAATGGCAAAGGGCGGCGGGCAGCACGCTCTGGAGACCTATTCCCGTCGTCAACAACCACAGCATTCAATGTTTGAAACAGCGTTTGGCCGTTATCTGAGACAGTGTCGTTTCAGGAAGCAGGAAATCATGGAGGACGTACCCGAAATGTTCGGACACCAGACTTGGAGGAAAATGTGAATAACACTGTGCAAGTACCGCCGTGTCAGTACCAGGCAGTTGGCCCACCAGTACAGGGTAAGCCAGACGACCACGTGGGACATTCTCCATGACAACTGTTACTACCTTTGTCACTTACAGCTTGTGCAGGGCTTACTATCGACCACATAGTGAGCAGTTTTGTCATTGGTTTCTTCACCAGGCAACCACGATTCCGGAATTTGTGTCATCCATCCTATTCACAGACGAGGCCACCTTTATGCGGAGTGATATCTTCAGCTTTCGGAACAGTCATCTATAGGATAGTATGCAGAACGTCCATGGTATGGTGACAACGAATCATCAGCATCGGTGCAGCCGGAATTGTATGGGCCGGGATAATTGGCGACTGTGTTTTGGGACCAGTCTTCCTTCCACGTCGCCTAACAGGCCGGAACTATCGGCGTTTCTTGCGGGTGACTGCCTTCCCTGCTGGAAGAAGTGGCATTGATGATTCAAAGGATTATATGGCTGCTACATGATGGTGCTCCAGCTCACTTAGCCGTTAACATCCCGACGAATCTCAATCGGTCTTCCCTGGTAGATGGATCGGACGAGGGATCCAGTTGCATGTCCTGTTCGTTCACCGGATCTCAATCAGTGCGATCTGGTTATGGGGTCATTTAAAAAATATCGTGTATGCAGAGCCCATTCCAGATGTGGAGACACTGGAGCAGAGTATTCATACTGCCTTTGACACTGGTCGGTTGCAGCCTGGCCGATGTGAACGTGTGAGACAGAACATGCTACGGTCCGCACACGCATGTGTTGAGGCACATGGGAGCCATTTTCAACACATACTGTAACTGTGGCTGCATGGTACAGCGCGTATTAGACCGCAGTCTCTGTAACAATGTTTGAGTGAACAAATGGTCTCTAGCATGAAACCATGCATTTCCGGACATAAGTTCATTAGGCCTTTTTTGTTCCATATCCTCTCATCGATCAATCCCTAGAGTTTGTACACGGCGGAAAAAATCACCCTGTATAAAATTAGATACTTTTATTATTTTACAGTTGATAATTTACACCTACTGGTGTGATAATCATCGTAAAAACAGGGGAAACAGTAATTTTCTCGGCATGTTACACACATTATAAACGCTGCACTTTTATACACTCCTGGAAATTGAAATAAGAACACCGTGAATTCATTGTCCCAGGAAGGGGAAACTTTATTGACATATTCCTGGGGTCAGATACATCACATGATCACACTGACAGAACCACAGGCACATAGACACAGACAACAGAGCATGCACAATGTCGGCACTAGTACAGTGTATATCCACCTTTCGCAGCAATGCAGGCTGCTATTCTCCCATGGAGACGATCGTAGAGATGCTGGATGTAGTCCTGTGGAACGGCTTGCCATGCCATTTCCACCTGGCGCCTCAGTTGGACCAGCGTTCGTGCTGGACGTGCAGACCGCGTGAGACGACGCTTCATCCAGTCCCAAACATGCTCAATGGGGGACAGATCCGGAGATCTTGCTGGCCAGGGTAGTTGACTTACACCTTCTAGAGCACGTTGGGTGGCACGGGATACATGCGGACGTGCATTGTCCTGTTGGAACAGCAAGTTCCCTTGCCGGTCTAGGAATGGTAGAACGATGGGTTCGATGACGGTTTGGATGTACCGTGCACTATTCAGTGTCCCCTCGACGATCACCAGTGGTGTATGGCCAGTGTAGGAGATCGCTCCCCACACCATGATGCCGGGTGTTGGCCCTGTGTGCCTCGGTCGTATGCAGTCCTGATTGTGGCGCTCACCTGCACGGCGCCAAACACGCATACGACCATCATTGGCACCAAGGCAGAAGCGACTCTCATCGCTGAAGACGACACGTCTCCATTCGTCCCTCCATTCACGCCTGTCACGACACCACTGGAGGCGGGCTGCACGATGTTGGGGCGTGAGCGGAAGACGGCCTAACGGTGTGCGGGACCGTAGCCCAGCTTCATGGAGACGGTTGCGAATGGTCCTCGCCGATACCCCAGGAGCAACAGTGTCCCTAATTTGCTGGGAAGTGGCGGTGCGGTCCCCTACGGCACTGCGTAGGATCCTACGGTCTTGGCGTGCATCCGTGCGTCGCTGCGGTCCGGTCCCAGGTCGACGGGCACGTGCACCTTCCGCCGACCACTGGCGACAACATCGATGTACTGTGGAGACCTCACGCCCCACGTGTTGAGCAATTCGGCGGTACGTCCACCCGGCCTCCCGCATGCCCACTATACGCCCTCGCTCAAAGTCCGTCAACTGCACATACGGTTCACGTCCACGCTGTCGCGGCATGCTACCAGTGTTAAAGACTGCGATGGAGCTCCGTATGCCACGGCAAACTGGCTGACACTGACGGCGGCGGTGCACAAATGCTGCGCAGCTAGGGCCATTCGGCGGCCAACACCGCGGTTCCTGGTGTGTCCGCTGTGCCGTGTGTGTGATCATTGCTTGTACAGCCCTCTCGCAGTGTCCGGAGCAAGTATGGTGGGTCTGACACACCGGTGTCAATGTGTTCTTTTTTCCATTTCCAGGAGTGTAATTATATGGTTGCGTCAAAGTCTCTGTAAAAAACAAATTTCGTTTACTTTCGTAATCGGACCCCTCTCACCACACAGTTGGCTGCAAACCACGCGGAATGCATCGTTTTGTTCAATACTGGCGGGGATAGCTGGTGATGTACAGCGGAATGTATTTTGATGTAGTCTTCTCGGTATGTGATGCATTCTCTCCCTCGATGAAATAACAGCAGTTTTGAAGGTTTTTGATCAAATTCCTTTACCTGACGATAAAAGCTGACATCATATGGTTGCGTAAGAGGATGCATTTGTGGGGAAACATTTTGATACTGCACAATGGCAATACTTCTTCAGCATGAAAAATCTCGTAGTATTATTGTGGTTTTTTTTGTCTCACCAGTCAATTAACATAAGAAATTTGTTTTCCTGCGCACAGGACTTCATCACATCAGTCAAACAATTTTTCTCTAAGGCTGTCGTAAATATCTCAGGTTGTGATGAAATAATGACGACATTCATGTATTCAGCAGCGTCCTCATCCACCGTTTTTTGAATCCTGGGTGCGAAAGAGCCAGTATTCTGTTGTAGCGGTACGTAAATTGTTGGCAGTAGTTTTCCAAAAATAGTTACAGCATACTGCGCTGTATGCGAGTGGGTTATATCTTACCCTGTCGTTTCACAAGAACTACTATTGCTCTTCTACGATCCAGGGTTCGGTTATAAGTCGATAGATGCTAAAAACCTGGAAGGAGAACATACGAGTGTACATAATTTATTATACATGGCGTTAAAAAGAATATTTCGGTTGACGTCGACGAATTAGAACTCTCGACTTACCTGTTTGATCGGACGCTTTGGTTAAAGTTATTTGCAGTTCCCTCGTGGACACTATAAGTATAATCATTTCTGGTAAATTTATTTGCAATCCCAAATACTCCTTTGACTTTTCTTTTTATGCCTTTTACAAAAATATTCATAAATACACTGTACTAAGCATTGTTTTGGTTCATCTGCAGTGAAGGTAACGTAAAAATTGAAAACAAAAAAAGTATCCGTGGGGGGAGTTGACTCCAGGCCCGTCTGATTATTGTTCTGTAGTTTTTCCGCAGTGCCAACTGCTGCTTACAAGCTAAGCTAACGTAACTGGCTCACCTTCGCCTGACCCGCATCCAAAATGTTATACTTCGTAAACACTTAGCCATCTCAAGTTCCCACCTCTGTCACTTTCATTTCGGCCACGCCTGGCGTATGCCATGATTTGGACCAAATCGGTTATGACGTGTAGGCGTGGTACCCTTGTTAGTCCGCTGTTTCTGACGCTGTTTTCAGACGTAGCACTTAAAAATTTCACCCACATCATCTGTTCTGTACATTTTGTTTTGAGGTTGTACTGGCATCAGAACAGCATGCACAAGTTGTAAGTGATTTGAATCAAACGAAGTAACTGGTAGTGCAGAACTGATCACACAAGCGCTTGGTTTACGGTTTAAGCAGCTCCAATTCTTCGTAGACTTGTTCCTGTATCGTCTTTCACTCTTCGCGACACGAGCTGCTTCATTTACGGCATGTGACCTCTCCGAGGTCTTTCGCTAGCCCCTGTCCTTATTTCGAAAACTTCCGTCTCTGCGAGTCGCTTTATCATCCTATTGAAAATTTTGTTCATACACTTATTGGAAAGAAATTACAGTACCATGAAGGAGTCTTGCGACATAAACGAAAGTTGGTAGGCGTGTTTCTACATCTGAAAGATGATGTCCATTCAGATTTCGTGCCAGTCGTGTAAGAAGTGTGCTAGTAGCGCTACTATGAAGATCCAAACTAGGCTTGTTTAAATACAAGCTGAAACGATCGTGAGCGTTAGTTACCTTTGAGATTGGAAGTGACGAGTTGATGTTAGTCAAGAATGCTTTTAAGGCGACAAAGACGCCATTATCAACAACTCACTGAGTTTGAACGAGGTGGTTCAAAAATGGCTCTGAGCACTATGGGACTGAACTTCTGAGGTCATCAGTCCCCTAGAACTGAGAACTACTTAAACCTAACTAACCTAAGGACATCACACACATCCATGCCCGAGGCAGGATTCGGACCTGCGACCGTTGCGGCCGCGCGGATCCAGACTGTAGCGCCTAGGAACCGCTCGGCCACCCCGGCCGGCAAACGAGGTGGTGTAATAGAGCTACGAGAAGTAGGAAGTTCCCTCAGCCGTACTTCAGAAAGTATTGGCAGGAATGTAGCCACTGTACGTGACTGCTGGCAGCGCTGGTCACGAGAATTACGGTCGCAAGAACACCGGCCTCCGGACGGCGACATGGCACTACCGAGAGGGACGACCATCGTGTTCGGCGTGTGATTTTGATGTTTCGCTCTGCATCTGCAACAACAGTTTGTGCAGTTATCGATACCACAGCGACACAACTACCTATTGCAAGTCGGTTATTTCGAGGACAGCTCCGAGCTAGACTCCCTGTAGTGTGCATTCCACTGACCCCAAACCACCATCACTTGCGACTTCAGTGGTGTCAAGCAAGAGCAATTGGATGGCAGGGTAGAGGTCTGTTCTGTTTTCTGATGAAAACTGGTTCTGCCTTGATGCCACTTATGGCCCTGTGTTGGTTAGAAGGAGGCCAGTTGAGGACCTGCAACCAACCTGTCTGTAATCTAGACACACTGGACCTACAATTCGAGTTACAGTCTGGAGTATGATTTCGTATGACAGCAGGAGCACTCTCGTAATTATCCCACGCACTCTGACTGCAAATCTGGGCGTCAGTTGGGTGATTCCACCTGCAGTGCTACCAGTCACGAACAGCATTCTAGGGTGTGTCTTCCAAGAGGATAACACTCGCCAACATACCCCTGTTGTAACCCGACATGCTTTATAGGGGCCGGCTGGAGTGGCCGAGCGGTTCTAGGTGCTACAGTCTGGAACCGCGCCACCGCTACGGTCGCAAGTTCGAATCCTGCCTCGGGCATGGATGTGTGTGATGTCCTTAGGTTAGTTAGGTTTAAGTACCTCTAAGTTCTAGGGGACTGATGACCTCAGAAGTTAAGTCCCATAGTGCTCAGAGCCATTTGAACCATGCTCTATAGGGTGTCGACATGTGGCCTTGGACTGCTCGATCACTAGAGCTGTCTCCAATCGGGCACATATAGGACATCATCGGATTACAACTCCATCATCCACAAACAGCATTAATCGTCCCTGTATTGACCAACCACGTGCAACAAGCATGAAACTCCATCCCACAATCAGACGTGCGGCATCTGCACAACAAATGTTCAAATGTGTGTGAAATCTCATGGGACTTAACTGCTAAGGTCACCAGTCCCTAAGCTTACACACTACTTAACCTAAATTATCCTAAGGACAAACACACACACCCATGCCCGAGGGAGGACTCGAACCTCCGCCGGGACCAGCCGCACAGTCCATGACTGCAGCGCCTGAGACCGCTCGGCTAATCCCGTCCGGCCATCTGCACAACACAATGCATGCACATTTCCATGATTGCATTCAACATTCTGGCGGTTACGCCGGTTATTAATGTACCAGCATTTCACATTTGCAATGGCTTATCTCGCGCTTACATTAAACTGTGATCCTGCAACGTTAATCACTTAAATGTGTTATCTAGACAAATGTATTTTCAAAATTGCATTACTCTTCATTAATTATTTTTTTCTGATGCAATTTTTTCCGTCAGTGTACATAACTAGCGACCTGCCATGTCTTCGGAAGGATAGCAGTAAGTATTTGCAAGCAGTCGAATTCTCTGGCGTAGCGATAATAGATTATACATATAAACCTACATCGTGAATCAGTCTACTCATTAGTGAAAACCAAAACAAAATCCCTACCGTAATTCCTGAAGTTAGCCTTCACACACAGTCAGAGAAACGAGGCGTGGACTTTAATTTAACAATATGTGTAGAAGTGTCGTTCAGGATGCAGTTACGCGCGCATTTCACGTGCCTGTAAGTTAACGTTGTTGGCTAAATCATATCTGATTACTACCTTTCACTGTTTATGTTGTTCATATTCAATGGAACCAAAAACCTTGGTCTAAGTCTAGGTCAAACTAAAAACTATACGAACGCAATGACTGGTTTAGGAGACATTTGTAAGTGCTGTGTCTGAAAACAGCATTAAAACACAAGAGTAAGTACAGAAACAAACACAACCAATAATGAACGATCAACGAAAGTGAACATGTTAGTGTGCGCCACTGAATACTGACCGTACTGACAAAATTAGTATGGCCCATATCTTATGGTTCGCGAGGATCATTCCATGTCAAAACGACTAATTTCGGAATATTTTGCTGTTCCACCATCACGGATGAAATTTGATAGGAACGTTCACACATGTCCCCCATGAACAATGGTAAGGTTTAAGAGATATAGTCACTTATTTGTCTCCATACGTGAGTTTTCGCAGAGCGAACGTGAATTTCCGGCGCCTTTGTGCTGTTCTGTTTCGGGCAATATTTTATTGAAAGAAATGAAATTTCTCAAGCTTGTACAATTCTATACGCTCTCCTACGAATAATAATAAAAAGAATTTCACGAGCCAAACTCAACCAGAGAATTGTAGACAAAGTTGCTTGAAAAAATTGCTGCAAGAAAAAATTTCGAAGTTTGGCTTCTTATATCTCAGGGACTAGAGGTATGACGAACGTGAAACTTGGCATGAAGTAACCTTACAATTCATAGTTCTTAAATATGAAGTTTCATTTATGTACACCTTTCCAGTACTAAATAAATGAAGTGCAAAATTGAACAAAATTATATTTTACCAAATTTTCCAATACCATGACTTCAATCGCCAAAAACAGTCTGTTTGATTATTCAACGCGGACTAACAATTCTAGATGATCTGGATCTAAATCAAAGTTGGGCACAGAAACCGCGTCACGAAAAAAGTGTAAATTTCGGATTCTTATAATGGACACCTCCAAAACAAGATTACAGCAAAAGGCTGAAATTGAAACTTTTTAGGAATTGAGTCCCGTTCAGTCAGATAATATGGTATCTGCAGAGAAATGGAATTTGCTGAAGGAGACATTAGTTAAAACAGCTGAGGAAGTAGTCAAGGAACACAAAAATATGAAGAATAAAAGTAACTGGCTTACTAACAATACCATTCAAATCATTGAGGACAGGGAAGTTCTGAAGATGAGAGGATTGCAAGTAACTCAGCAGTACCGCAAGTTATCGGCGTTAATACAGAGAAGCTGCCTAAGAGACAAAAATAATCACGTCAACGAGACATTTGAGATAACTGAGAAACTCCGGGACTCCAGGAGCATGTTCAATGAAATAAAGAAACTAACAAGATCCTTCAAACCAAGAGCATGGGTAGTAGAAGACGGAGATGGCACACTTCTAACCAACATAGAACTAGCTGCTGATCGGTGGAGAACCTACTGCAACAAGTTGTACACGGATACTAAGGAAAACTTGGTCGTGCAAACGTTCCAGCAGAGAAGGAACCTAATAATTTAAAAGAAGAAATCCGAAAAGCTATAGCTAAACTGAAAATTTAGCTATTACTGCTGATACGATCGAAGCATCTAGGAAATTTTGGTTTGAAAATCATACATGAAATATGTAACAGCAAATGGAATACTGGAGCATGGATAGAAGACTGGACCATGTTGGTAATGATTCAGTTTCATAAGAAAGGAAATGCAGAGCGTTGTGAAAACGACAGAATCATTTCATTAATTTCCCATACCAACAAAATTCTTCTAAACGTCATCCATGAACATCTGAGAACCTACTTAAATAAAGATATAACACCATAACAAGCTGGGTTTGTGCGTAATAAAGGAACACGAGAGCAGATTCTCAGTGTCAGACAGATAATGGAAAAACGTAGGGAATTCAATATCCCATTAGTTTTCTGTTTCTTGGACTATAGCAAGGCTTTCGACTATGTTTGATGGAAAGAACTATGGAACGTACTAGCGGAAATGGACGTTCGTGATCATCTTATTACACTTATCAGAAATCTCTCCTCTGATAGCAGTGCAATTATCAGACTATGTAAAACTATTGTATGTCCTTTTCAGCCACGGAAAGGAGTTAGACAAGGGTGCCGGTTCTATTAAGCGTTTACGGAAATTATGTTACGAGAAAAAGTCGTCATGGCTGGCCTGGTGGGATCCGAACTGGAGGACGACGAATCAATAACTTCTTAAGCAATAGAACCCAGTACGTTGTCCTCGATGGTGATTGTTCGTTGGAGGTGAGGGTATCATCTGGAGTGCCCCAGGGAAGTGTGGTAGGTCCGCTGTTGTTTTCTATCTACATAAATGATCTTTTGGATAGGGTGGATAGCAATGTGCGGCTGTTTGCTGATGATGTGGTGTACAGGAAGGTGTCGTCGTTGAGTGACTGTAGGAGGATACAAGATGACTTGGACAGGATTTGTGATTGGTGTAAAGAATGGCAGCTAACTCTAAATATAGATAAATGTAAATTAATGCAGATGAATAGGAAAAAGAATCCCGTAACATTTGAATACTCCATTAGTAGTGTAGCGCTTGACACAGTCACGTCGATTAAATATTTGGGTGTAACATTACAGAGCGATATGAAGTGGGACAAGCATGTAATGGCAGTTGTGGGAAAGGCGGATAGTCGTCTTCGGTTCATTGGTAGAATTTTGGGAAGATGTGGTTCATCTGTAAAGGAGATCGCTTATAATACACTAATACGACCTATTCTTGAGTACTGCTCGAGCGTTTGGGATCCCTATCAGGTCGGATTGAGGGAGGACATAGAAGCAATTCAGAGGCGGGGTGCTAGATTTGTTACTGGTAGGTTTGATCATCACGCGAGTGTTACGGAAATGCTTCAGGAACTCGGGTGGGAGTCTCTAGACGAAAGGAGGCGTTCTTTTCGTGAATCGCTACTGAGGAAATTTAGAGAACCAGCATTTGAGGCTGATTGCAGTACAATTTTACTGCCGCCAACTTGCATTTCGCGGAAAGACCACAAAAATAAGATAAGAGAGATTAGGGCTCGTACAGAGGCATATAGGCAGTCATTTTTCCCTCGTTCTGTGTGGGAGTGGAACAGGGAGAGAAGATGCTAGTTGTGGTACGAGGTACCCTCCGCCACGCATCGTATGGTGGATTGCGGAGTATGTATGTAGATGTAGATGTAAAATATTCGCTGATGACACCATAGTGTGCGCAGAACCAGGGAAATGAAGGAACTACTGGATAGAGATAAGGGAGAAGGCGAGAAACTTGGATTGTCAGTTAATGAGAAAAAGGCCAAGTCACGATAGTTAATAGAGGGGAGTAACTACCAGCCACTGATAAATTGTCAGAATATGAAGACGTTCATCACTTTGTCTACCTGAACTCACTGGTTTAGAAAGAGGGTGGCTCTACATAGGAAATACAACGTAGGATTGTTCTGGGTAGGGATGCTGCGTTGAAACTGAGAAGCTGACAGTCGCAGGCCGGTGTGGCCGAGCCGTTCTAGGCGCCTCAGTCTGGAACCGCGCGACCGCTACGGTCGCAGGTTCGAATCCTGCCTCGGGCATGGATGTGTGTGATGTCCTTAGGTTAGTTAGGTTTAAGTAGTTCTAAGTTCTAGGGGACTGATGACCTCAGATGTTAAGTCCCATAGTGCTCAGAGCCATTTTGAGCCAAGCTGACAGCCATTTGGAAAGACGGAGCCCTAACCAGGCATGCTAAATTGAGAATGCTGAAATATCTAATGTTTCCAATTTTTCTTTGTGGTGCTAAAACATGGACAATAACTGAAGCGGGCCGAAAGAGAATAGATACTTCTGAGATGTGGACGTATAGGAGGTTGCTGAGAATATCACGGATGGACAAAAGGACCAACAAATCAATCCTTCAAGATCTCAGGGTGGAGAAGACGTTGTCCAGTACCTTTTTCCAGCGAATCCTGCAGTTCTTAGGTCACATAATTCGATATTAGGAGGACAACTTGGAAAATATGATCATTCAAGGCAAGGTCGAGGGACAAGATACAAGGGAAGACCACCGAGACGATGGATAGATGAAATAAACGGGAAGACACATCAGACTTGGGACCAGCTACTCCGAGATGCAGAAGATCGAGAAAAATGGAGCAGACCGTTAAGACAATTGTGTGATGGGTCACCGACTTTCAACTATGAAAGACAGAGTTTTGGTGATGATATCTCGTAGAGTAAACGCATGATGATCATGAGACTTAGTACGCAATTTGTCGCTAGCATAAGGATGTGGAATACAAAATGTCATGCACGTAGTATTTTCCAGTTATCTACAAATTCGTCGAAAATACGAAGATTTCTGTGAAAAGGTGAAAATAGGGTATATTCAACATTTCTTTTACAAATACTGTTTTCTATTAAAGCTTCCAGACCAGTTTTAATCGAAGTAACGTGTTGCAAGCATCCGCAGAAAGTGGGTTTAATTTCCAACATGTGTCAAAGTGCTACATGAAGTGAGGCAAAGTTGGTTAGAAAAACTACACTGTGAATAAAGTTTTAAATTTGGATTCTTATATCTCAGTGATTAACTTTGGACAAAACAACTTAGTAATATAACGATTTCTAATATAAAATGTCACCAACTGCTTTCTAAATTTGTAAAAATCACTTTAAAATTACTTTTCGTAAAAATTACAAAAATAGATTACATTAAATTTGCTTTTAGAAAATCTGTTTCCCGTATGTGATTAAAAACTAATCACAGTTGGAATGAGCACGTTTTCAAGCATTGAGAAAATCAGGTTCGATTTTCCTATGTGCACTGCAATACGTGAAAATGACAGACAAAATTTGAGGGCCTGCACCATGGCATCAGGTTATATTGCCCGCCTGTTTACAAAGGCATTTCCTAACGACCGTATCTCTGACTCAAGTCCCTTGGAGTACCTCACATAAGTGGCAAGCGAAAAGTAATATCACTTTTGATTTTAAACTTTTCAGGATTACAACATTACTGATATATCAACGGAACTCGAAAGACACTATGCTAGTTGGGTACGAGAACAACACCTCATTTCCATTGGTCCCAGTTTCTTCAGTACCATCACTTGGCCGACAATATCAATTTCTAGAAAATGAACTAGAGAAAATGGCTAGAAGATTTCGAAAATATACCGTAAACGCCAAATTTGAGAAGTTTAAAATCAAAATAGGTACTTTTGTTTGTTTTCCGCCTATGTGAGATACTCTTACAGATTTGAGAATCAGAGATAAGGTACTTAGCAAAATCTTGTAAGCAAACAGGCAAAATCACAT
The DNA here is from genome assembly GCF_021461385.2 of Schistocerca piceifrons. Lineage (NCBI taxonomy): Eukaryota > Metazoa > Arthropoda > Insecta > Orthoptera > Acrididae > Schistocerca > Schistocerca piceifrons. Next base: position 823,441,133 of record NC_060149.1, on the reverse strand, counting down.
GGAACTTCCTGGCAGATTAAAACTGTGTATCGGACCGAGACTCGAACTTGGGACCTATGCCTTTCGCGGGCAAGTGCTCTAACATCTGAGCTACCCAAGCAGGACTCACGACCCGCCCTCACAGCTTTACTTCCGCCAGAACCTCGTCTCCTACTTTCCAAACTTCACAGAAGCTCTTCTGCGAACCTTGCAGAACCTACACTTCTGGAAGAAAGGATATTGCGGAGACATGGCTTAGCCACAGCCTGGGGGATGTTTCCGGAATGACATTTTCAGTCTGCAGCGGAGTGTGCGCTGATATGAAACTTGACGTGGGTACCAGCCTGGAATTCACCTAATCTCGAGGTGGGAAACCGCCTGTAAACCACATCCAGACTGGTTGGCACACCGGTCTTCGTCATTAATTCTCCGGGTGGATTCGATCCGGGGCTGCTATTCCTTCCAGAATACCAGAAGCGGCGTGCAAGTGTCAACTTTCCTTCACTATAGCTCTCATCAGGTGTATTGGAGGGTGACTTGATGGCTGTTGCCAGAACGTGAGTCACAAGCACTTGACAGTCGCATGAACCTCTGTTAATTGTAATAATTTCTGTTTTGTTCAAAAGTAATATAATTACCTTTTTGAGGTGAAATATTGAATTAAGCTCTGTCAGTCATATCGTTATGAAAGCAATGTGCGTGTAGATTATTTTGTGCACAATATTTTTAAAGTCCTGCCATTTAGTTCGTTATTTGCAGTCTACAGGCCGGCCGAAGTGGCCGTGCGGTTCTAGGCGTTGCAGTCTGGAACCGCGAGACCGCTACGGTCGCAGGTTCGAATCCTGCCTCGGGCATAGATGTGTGTGATGTCCTTAGGTTAGTTAGGTTTAACTAGTTCTAAGTTCTAGGGGACTAATGACCTCAGAAGTTGAGTCCCATAGTGCTCAGAGCCATTTGAACCATTTTGCAGTCTACAGTATGTAAAATTATTACAGACAACATTAGGTATTACATGTTTTTATGAAGTGTAAATGTTCTGACAAAAACACATTTCAGGGTAAAAAATACTATAACTTCTGGAACTTCAAGTAAACTCAGCACGCAAACGAAAATGAATAATTACTCAAATTTAGCTGTGTTTATTTCCGAATTGTAATCTTCTGGCTTTTTTGTTTTGCTACATCTGTAAACTAACTTACTTTCTTTCAGAAAACCAGTCTTTGCAGATCCCACATACACAACAACCAGCCTGGCATCTTTCCCAACAGGTGCCAAAGGCTCTCACTTTGGCTCGAATTCTGCCATATTTACTTGTATTTAGATCCTGTAGCTTTTAATACGCGTCTCACAAATCTAGCAGATGCAGTAAATTTTTTTTTCAGTTAACTTTTTCCTCAATTTTTCTAATGTTTGGTGTTACGGCTTAAAGTCAAGCGCCGACACGCCAGTCAGGGACGACAGGGAAGAGAAGGCTGTAAGAAGTAGTCAGCCAATCGCACGCTGACCGGACCACTCTCCAGGACGACAACGCGACAGCAGCGTCCCCTATGTGAAGAGGACATAAGCGCCGCGACCGACTGCTGACGGCCCAGTTCAATAGCAGCTTCAAGATGCAGCGTCAACGCTAGTCACTTCGCTTGTACTGTCTATGTAGCTTGGGACTTGCGACTGTCTGTACTGCAGAAGATTGATTATTTTGTATGTCACCCTTTGCTTGTGACACATTTGTGTAATTGCCATAGTTAAGTATTGTAATTTTCTTTTTGTAATAAAACTCAATAATACGACGTGTTTGGAAAGGAAACTTGTGGTAGGGTCGTATAGGACCAAACTGCTGAGGTCATCGGTCCCTAAGCCTACACACTACGTAATCTAACTTAAACTAACGTACGCTATGGACAACACACACACACACCCATGTCCGAGGGAGGACTCGAACCTCCGACGTGGGGAGCCGCACCAACCGTGACAAGGCGCCTTAGACCGCGTGGCTACCCCGCGCGGCAACGACTTGTTTCATTGTTTGTCTAGCTAACCGAGCATGCAGACTTTCTAGACACTACACTGGGTACTCGTCATTGTCGTAAAATTCATAGACTGTCCGCTTGACAACGTCCTTTGATAAGTCGTTTAGTTTGGTTATAGAGCGGTGTTGTTTAATATTTTTCCTTGGAGAATCGAACGTTGGTATTCTCCCTCACGACACACGCACTCGATAGTTCTTCAACCAAAGCCACAAGCTGCAGCTCAAATAGCGAGGTTTTTTCTTAAAATGGTTGTTTAGTTAGTTAGTTACGTGTTCCATTGATCAATCGCACGGTGGAACGTGTCAAGTGCATAGGAAATGCACATATGAATTTCTTTTAAAAAAAGTTTAAAATTTTTATTACCTACCTCATTCCCTCAAATGGCAAAAATGCATATATTATATCTATAGATTTATTTATTCCTATTCAAGAATTCATATATGGCATAGAATGAGTAGTCAAGGAGATATTATTTCAATTTATTTTTAAAACTGTTACTGCTCTCTGTCAGGACATTTTATTTCATCTGTGGCCGAAAGGTTCTTGGGGCTTCAGTCCGGAACCGTGCTGCTGCTGCGGTCGCAGGTTCGAATCCTGCCTCGGGCATGGATGTGTGCGATGTCCTTAAGTTAGTTAGGTTTAAGTAGTTCTAAGTCTAGGGAACTGATGACCTCAGATGTTAAGTCCCATAGTGCTTAGAGCCATTTTTTGTAATTTATCTAATAGTTTTACAGCAGTATATTTTACCCCTTTCTGTGCCAAAGATAGGTTAAGTAGAGGATATTCTAAGTCTACGTTTTTTTCGGTAACACATCAAATGGTTCAAATGGCTCTGAGCACTGTGCGAGGTCATTAGTCGCCTAGAACTTAGAACTAATTAAACCTAACTAACCTAAGACCTCACACACATCCATGCCCGAGGCAGGATTCGAACCTGCGATCGTAGCGGTCGCTCGGCTCCAGACTGTAGAGCCTAGAACCGCACAGCCACTCCGGCCGGCGTAACACATCACTTCATTTCTTGATATCATCGCTACCGAATCTTTCTACCTTCCGCGAATCTTTCCTAACGAACGTGCATGTAAATGTTAGTACTTCACCATCATTGTCTAAAGAATCTTTTAAATATTTATGGGCACTGTGGGTTATGGATTTGTTATTCCTTCGGAAATCAGTTGTCTTTTACCGTTGCAGAAAATTGTCAAAGCGCGTCTTCTTGGAGTTGTTTAGAAAACCTACCCACGAGGCACAGGGGAAACCTCCCCTTCTTTCTACTTTTCCAGTTTCAAGTTACACAAACACTTCCACTCAGTAAATGACTTGCACAAATAATGCCATAAGATACACTTTTACACTTCTTGTCTAACTGCCCAAACTAATAACACAATAATGAATGGAAAACGAGAACAGTGCGAAAAATCTACACACCGTCTCGCTACAGACACACTACCGGCGCACGAGTTAGGCAACTCGGGCCGCTCAGCGTTGCCATTTTAGAATGTTAGAGAGAGAGCGCTACGCGAGACTAGGCACAAGTGCGGCATCAGCGTACTCGCAGGCAGCTCGCCAGTAAGCCTGGCTTCAGCTATAGGCTGACTTTACTAGACAAAGGAGTATCGTCCAACAACTGCCGTCCAATAAAAGTGAAAAATTAATATCACTTAATAATTTCATACAGCCTGTGGACACAAATTCGAAAAAGTTAGTAATAGTTGGGTCGATTCAACTTCGACTTACTTTTCCTGGAATGGTTGCAGCCGAAGGACATCGCAAAGCTGTACCCACAATCTGTTATTAAAGGCGTACGAAGTACCTGGAGCCATGCAAATATCTCTTGAAAGATTATGGTACATTTGTCATGAAGAATTAACTATGAGAAAAATGGTTCAATTGGATCTCAGAACTTTGGGACTCAACATCTGAGGTCATCAGTCCCCTAGAGCTTAGAACTTCTTAAACCTAACTAACCTAAGGACATCACACACATCCATGCCCGAAGCAGGATTCGAACCTGCTACCGTAGTGGTCGCGCGGTTCCACACTGAAGCACCTAGAACCGCTCGGCCATCTACAGTATCACAAGTGTCAATGCAAAGATGACCTTGTGATACTTATACACACATCAAAAGAAGTTTTGCATCACCTCATTTCCGACAGTTCCGGAACCTGTACAGAAAATTGGAATAGAGATCAACATAAACATCATTTTCGCCCTTTTTATTTCTCATGAAAACCAAACATTGCATGTTGTACCACCACACATATGGTGGTCCAGATTGCTGTACACATCGGTACCTCTAATACCCAGTAGCATGTCCCCTTGCATTGATGCATGCGCGTATTCGTCGTGGCACACTATCCACTAGTTCATAAAGGCACTGTTGATCCAAATTGTCCCACTCCTCAACGGCGATTCGACGTAGATCCCTCAGAGTGGTTGGTTGGTCACAGCGTCCACAAACAGCCCTTTTCAATCTATCCCAGTCATGTTCGATACGGTTCATGTGTGGAGAAGATGTTGGGCACTCTATTCGAGCGATGTCGTTATCATGAAGGAAGTAATTCACAAGATGTGCACGATAGGGTCGTGAATTGTCGTCCATGAAGACAAATGCATCGTCAATTTGCTGCCGATATGGTTGCATTATCGGTAGGAGGATGACATTCACCTATCGCACAGCCGTGACGGCGCATTCCATGACCATCAGCGGCGTACGTCGGCCCCGCATAATGCCACCCCAAAACAGCAGGGAACCTCCAACTTGCTGCACTCGCTGGACAGTGTGTTTAAGGCGTTCAGCCTAACCGGGTTGTCTCCAAACACGTCTCTAACGATTGTCTGGTTGAAGGCATATGTGACACCCATTACTGAAGAGAACGTGATGCCACTCCTGAGCGGTCCATTCGGCATGTCGTTCGGCCCATCTGTACCGCGCTGCATGGCGTCGTGGTTGCAAAGATGGACCTCGCCATGGACGTCGTGAGTGAAGTTGCGCATCATGCAGCCTATTGCGCACAGTTTGAGTCGTAGCACGACGTTCTGTGTCTGGACGGAAAGCATTAATCAACATGGTGGAGTTGCTGTCAGGGTTCCTCCGAGCCATAATCCGTAGATAGCGGTTATCCACTGCAGTAGTAGCCCTTGGACGGCCTGAACGAGGCATGTCATCGACAGTTCCTGTCTCTCGGTATGTCCTCCATGTCCGAACAACATCGCTTTGGTTCACTCCGAGACGCCTGTGCACATCCCTAGTTGAGAGCCCGTCCTGGCACAAAGTAACAATGCAGACGCGATCGAACCGCGGTATTGACCGTCTAGGTATGGTTGAACTACAGACAACACGAGCCGTTTACCTCCTTCCTGGTGGAATGATTGGAATTGGTCGGCTGTCGGACCCCCTCCGTCTATTAGACGCTGCTCATGCATGGTTATTTACATCTTTGGGCGGGTTTAGTGATATCTCTGAACAGTCAAAGGGATTGTGCCTGTGATACAATATCCACAATCAAGATAGCTTCAGGAGTTCTGGGTACTAGGGCGATCCAAAACTTTTTTTATGTGTGTATAAACGGACACAGTGTGAATATTTGTTCATAAGCAACTTACCCACGAGGCAGCTGCTCAATTTAGGGCAAGTTCTATACCTGTTTCTTGTTCAGATTTTCTTACAGGGAGTAGCACTGTCATGCCCTTCCCTCTCACCAAGCAGTGTGCTCAATCCAATACTAGCAATAAATCTGGGCCACATTAACACACGCCACTTGTCACTTACCAGGATAATAAAAAAAAGCGAATGCTGTGTTAAAACTTAAGAACAGCTCGAACGTTCAGTGAATAATGACATCCTTTCGGGAAGTTGTGTCAGGATATGTCAACTATAAGAAAAAAACTTCATTATACTCCGCCTAAAGCTACAGTATCATCTACTTTGACTATTGAAACCGGTTTCAATCACATGATTTTTTTTCTTGAGTTGGCGAAGTTTTAATTTTTCACGTAATACTCTCTTCGTAGTAGTAATGTCGAATGAAGTTAGTGATGTTAAGACACTGACATTTAGTACATGTGACACGACAACTTGGCGCCGATCTAAAAAAAAGGGAAACACTGATGTAAACAAATTATAATCATTATATTACAATATTTTGTTCACTTTATTACTATTATTATTGAAAACCGAGGCATCTGTAACACGTTACATATAGCGGTGACGGAGGCTGTGAAACCTATGGATCTGAGCTTGATAAAAAGGTTTTACCAGTGTAACATAATTCTGTCGGGCTTAGTGGTCTGGCGGTAAAGCGCACCCCAGGAAAATCGAGAGGTCGCGAGATCGAACTACAGGCTGACTTCAGTCTACTATTCATCTCTCAGAGATGTGAGGAATCGCCAAGAAACGAGACGTCGTTCAGAAACTGTAGGTGCCCTTTCTCTGGTTGGCTGACCGGGCCGAAGTGGCGCCCTGTAGAAAGACTTAAACTCGGCAATTGAGCCACACGCAATTATCATTATTACTACCAGTATAACAATAAGATTTGTGTATACGCTCTAAGAGAAGAAACGGCGTACTACGAAAGAATTGTCAGAATGGGACGGAAATCGGTAGGTGTGATGTACATGTATAGACAAATAAATAATTGTAGTTTCAGAAGAAATGGATGATGAATTCAAGAGGAAGAGGTTCACAAGCTGAGCAAATCAGTAACGCGTTGGTCCTGTTCTGGCCCTCATGCAAGCAGTTATTCGGCCTGTGCATTGATTGACAGAGTTGTTCGATGTCCTCCTGAGGGATATCGTACACGTTAGACCATCAAAATTCCGAGCTGGATGGAGACCCCTGCCCATAATGCTCCAAATGTTGTCAATTAGAATCCTGCCGCGGGCATGGATGCGTGTGATGTCCTTAGGTTAGTTAGGTTTAAGTTGTTCTAAGTTCTAAGGGACTGATGACCTTAGATGTTAAGTCCCATAGTGCTCAGAGCCATTTTTGTTGTCAATTAGGGACCGATACGGCGGCCTTGCTGGTCAAAGTGGAGTTTGGCGAGCTCAAAGACAAGCACGAGGAACTCTCGGCGTGTGCTGGTGGGCATTGTCTTGCTGAAATACACTACAGGCCATTAAAATTGCTACACCAAGAAGAAATGCAGATGATAAACGGGTATTCATTGGACAAATATATTATACTAGGACTGACATGTGATTACATTTTCACGCAATTTGGGTGCATAGATCCTGAGAAATAAGTACCCAGAACAACCACCTCTGGTCGCAATAACGGCCTTGATACGCCTGGGCATTGAGTCAAACAGAGCTTGGAGGGCGTGTACAGGTACAGCTGCCCATGCAGCTTCAACACGATACCATAGTTCATCAAGAGTAGTGACTGCCGCATTGAGACGAGCCAGTTGTTCGGCCACCATTGACCAGACGTTTTCAATTGTTGAGAGATGTGGAGAATGCGCTGGCCAGGGCAGCATTCCAACATTTTCTGTATCCAGAAAGGCCCGTGCAGGACCTGCAACATGCGGCCGTGCATTATCCTGCTGAAATGTAGGGTTTCTTAGGGATCGAATGAAGGGTAGAACCACGGGTCGTAACACATCTGAAATGTAACGTCCACTGTTCGAAGCGCCGTCAATGCGAACAAGAGGTGACGTAGACGTGTAAACAATGGCACCCCATACCATGACGCCGGGTGATACGCCGGTATGGCGATGACGAATACACGCTTCCAATGTGAGGTCACCGCGATGTCGCCAAACACGGATGCGACCATCATGATGCTGTAAACAGAACCTGGATTCATCCGAAAAAATAACGTTTTGCCATTCGTGCACCCAGGTTCGTCGTTGAGTACAACATCGCAGGCGCTCCTGTCTGTGATGCAGCGTCAGGGGAAACCGCAGCCATGGTCTCCGAGTTGATAATCCATGCTGCTGCAAACGTCGTCGAACTGTTCGTGCAGATGGTTGTTGTCTTGCAAACGCCCCCATCTGTTGACTCAGGGATCGAGACGTGGCTGCACGATTCGTTACAGCCATGCGGATAAGATGCCTGTCATCTCGACTGCTAGTGATACGAGGCCGTTATGATCCAGCACGGCGTTCCGTATTACCCTCCTGAGCCCACCGATTCCATATTCTGCTAACAGTCGTTGTATCTCGACCAACGTGAGCAGCAATGTCGCGTTACGATAAACCGCAATCGCGATTGGCTACAATCCGACCTTTATCAATGCCGGAAACGTGATGGTACGCATTTCTCCTCCTTACACGAGGCATCACAACGACGTTTCACCAGGCAACGCAGGTCAACTGCTGTTTGTGTATGAGAAATCGGTTGGAAACTTTCCTCATGTCAGCACGTTGTCGGTGTCACCACCGGCGCCAACCTTGTGTGAATGCTCTGAAAAGCAAATCATTTGGATATCACAGCATCTTCTTCCTGTCGGTTAAATTTCGCGTCTGTAAGACGTCATCTTGGTGGTATAGCAATTTTAATGGCCAGTAGTGTATAAGCCCAGGATGGCTTGACGTGAAGGGCAACAAAACGGGGCATAGAAAATCGGAGACGAACCGCTGTGCTGCAGGGGTGCCGTGGATGACAACCAAAGGTCTCCTGCTATGTAAAGAAATGGCACCCCAGACCATGACTCCTGGTTGTCGCGCAGTTTGGCGGGCGACAGTCAGGTTGGGTTACCGACTGCTGTCTGGGGCTTCTCCAGAATCGTTTTCGCTGGTCATCGGTACTCAATTCGAAGCGGGACTCATCACTGAAGACAATTGTACTGCAGTCAATAAGATTCCAGACCGAAGAAATGACTGGAGAAGCCCTGGACAGGGGTGGAATACCAACCTGAATGTCGCCCGCATATCGCCCGACAACCAGGAGTGCTGGTCTGTGGTGCCATTTCTTTTCATAGCAGGACCCTTTGGCTGTCATCCTCGGTAGGCTTACAGCACAGCCGTACGTCGAATTTATTCTACGCCCCGTTTTGCTGCCCTTCATGGCAAGCCTTCCTGGCTTTATACTTCAGCAAGATAATGCCCACCCGCACATGATGAGAGTTTCTACTGCTTTTCTTCGTGCTTGCCAAAACCTACCTTGGCCAGCAATGTCGTCGGATCTCTTCCTAATTGAGAACGTTTCCAGTATTATGGGGAGGGCCCTCCAACCAGTTCGGGATTTTGACGATCTAACGTGCCAGATGGACAGAATTTGGCACGATATCCCTCAGGAGAACGTTAAAGAACTCTGTGAATCAATGCCAAGACGAATACGTACCGGAGGTGGACCAACGCATTGTTGACTTTCTCATTTTGTGAAGCTCTTTCTCTTGAACCATGACAGCTGCCGATTTTTGTCACATTCGGGTAATTCCTTCTTGCTGCGTCCGTTTTTTCTTTTTTCTTGTCTTAGTGTATATTTTGACTCACAGGATTTCACCTTGTAAGCTTCACTGCAAAAGTAAAACATCGTCAACTGACTGTGATCATGTGGCTGAAACCAGTTTCGACAAATAAAGTAGAGAATACCGCAGCTTTTGGTGGAGCACTATCACATTTTTTAAATACTTCGAAGCAGTGCACTAGTGCTTCCGCAAAGCATTTCGAATTGTTTGAGCTCATGTGCATACGCTCTGGTCATTCATTCAACATCTCGAAGCAGCCAAGAAGAGTACAACTTAGCGTTAGTTGCAAACTGTATTACACGTCGGAGACGGAGCGAGGTGGCGCAGTGATAAGACACAGGACCCATAGTAAAATAAGGGAAATCAGAGCTCGCACGGAATGATATAGGTGTGTTTTTTCCGCGCGCTATACGAAATTTGAATAAAAGAGAATTGTGAAGGTGGTTCGATGGACCGGACATACATACATTTTGCACACAAGGTTTCTGTTCCATACACTTACAGCAGCACTAGTTGCGCCTCTTTAGCGACGTATACGCATGAACGTATTTTTAACACAAGTTACCGTGTAGTCTGCGATCTATTCACCGAACATTTGAGAAGCAGCCGTATTCACGTAAGATAAGTACGAAAATTTCGCTGAAAACGTTAATCCATAGCAGTGAGAGCTTTGAACGTGAATGTTTACCTAAGTAACAAGTGATGTAGGACGTCTGATAGAAATTCAGTCTGTGTGCGAAATAATGTGGATCGATTAACTACGTTGAGACAAGTTACAAGCAGTGACCTGGAAATCATGAAAGTAAATAGCTTGTAGAATACAAAAAGATGAAAAAGAACAAAGCGTGATTAGAGTCAACTTAATTACAGTAATTCTCTTGCTCAACAGAGAGCGTTTTAAAGTATCACATAATTTCATAAGTTCCGTCTCTGATCTCCGCTTGCAACTGCTGAACGTCATTCATACTAACGACCTATCATCGTAGCTACGCTGAAGCTCAATTGAAACTAATTAAATTCTAACTGGTTCCCTCGAGAGTTGTGGGCTCTGTCTTAAACAATCGCTTCGAACTTCCGTTTTATTAACTCTCTGTTGCTATTGGGTGGATCCCGAAGACTTATCGACAGCACTCCGAATATTTTTGCTGTGATTAATAGATTATCATCTGATTTTGTGTCGGGTACCCTCGATAACGCTATAATACCCTGTCCTACAATCGTTTCATTTTCTGATTTTGTGTTGCGCTTTATTATAATCTGTTTTTAATGCTGATATTTTCTTTAGTTCCCATGAAACACCAGCTGTCAAATACACGATGTGTCCTCAAATTCCCGTAAGCCTGTAGCTTTTCCTTTGAAAGACGGCAGTCATGTTACTGAGGATCAACGGATCTCTTCGAGGAACCATTTTCGGAACAGACTTCCCTCCGATTTCTAACACACTAAAGGTGAGGCATGTTTCGAATCTTGGTGACTCTTGACTTACTTTTTCTCTGAATGTCGCGAACGTTTAACGGCTACTTCACTAGAGAATAGTTGCGTCTGCTAAATAGCGTGACTTTGCTACAACTTTTTTAGCGTAAGCTATTCACTCTAAAAGACTAAGAAATTCACAGTTCGACACTTTTGAGAATTGCTTTTGCTGAAACTAATCTTAATAAATGTTAACCGTGCGTGAAACCTGATTGACTATCATAAAGGCTTTTGTTATTACTGAATTTTAGGGGCGTCGTGCTACAACGAAACACTTTTCATGCAATTAACTGCTTAAGTTAGTTATTGAGTAAATAACTCAGTATTTTACACTAAATCACAGTGACCTTATTTATAAATGATTCAGGAAGCAGTACAAACTCATCTTGAGTGTTTTCTTTCGGAAAATGCGATAATGTCTATAGAAATCGGTCACCAGTCTTGAAAAGACAAACTTCGAGGAAAGGTGTCTTAATTAAATTTGAAATCTCCAGTGAAACTAACACGGCATTTAGCGCCAATCACTTCTGCATTTAAATTAACGAAGCTTCTCAAATAGAAATGAAATTACTCGTTTTGACTTATTAAACTTATTTTTAGCTCGAGAAACTAAGTAAGTCAATTTAACCAATGAATATTGCAATGCGTTCTTTCATGGTTGTTGCGTAATATTTCAAACACGAAGCCTTATACTGTCGGAGGTACTTTTTAGTTAATAAACTGTATGTGAAAAGTATCTACAAAAATTGATTTAAGGTACTTGTAAAAATTCATAATACAACTACATTAAACTCGGTTATGTAATGAAAGTGTCACAGCATATATATATAAGAACATATTCACAAAGTGTCTGGCAGAAATAGAGCAAACATCTCTGGCACACATTGAATAACTGTGCCATAAAATGATCCCTGCACATATAATGACTGATTTTTGGTGATCATTATATGCCCACGGCCCCAGACTACGGGGAAGAATACGTCACCGTGCAGTTTTGAGTATTATGCAGATACGCAGATTAGCTTTCACAGTGTCTTGATGTCTCGTATTAGATAGATAGACAAATCACGGCATATTGTCTGCCTCTCTGGATCTGTGGTGTAACAGATTGCAACACATAATTTTTCCTGGAAATATCGTGCATCAAGGGGTAAAATTTATAAGACACGATTTACTATTGTAAAAGGTGCTAAACTACCTATTTCTACCACAAATTGCACCATATTTCTGCACAAATACCAGTTTCACCTAGGCCGCATTTTACGTGAACTGTCCTCAAACAATGTCTGGTAGGGACTGTGTCCGCTGTTGTCCACCCGGTATGTACATAGCTTAGAAAAAGGGCATCCAGATACGGAAAGGCAAGGTAAAAGGCGTAGCAGTTCCCTTAGGCGGTTGAAGCCCACACCTTTTTCTTTACAATAAATTAGTCTTTCCTCAGGAGGAGAACAGACACTTACAGTTTACATTAACGAGAGTAACTACACGGACAGCCCGCAGCTCGTGGTCGTGCGGTAGCGTTCTCGCTTCCCGCGCCCGGGTTCCCGGGTTCGATTCCCGGCGGGGTCAGGGATTTTCTCTGCCTCGTGATGACTGGGTGTTGTGTGATGTCCTTAGGTTAGTTGGGTTTAAGTAGCTCTAAGTTCTAGGGGACTGGTGACCATAGCTGTTAAGTCCCATAATGCTCAGAGCCATTTGAACCATTTTTGAACTACACGTACAACAAAGTTATAATGCTGTAAACTGGCAAGTACGCAATACATTGACAGCAACGTAATGCAATTCGTTTCACAGAACATGTGAGTCGACGTAATCGATACAGTCTTGTCACTGCTATATACTGAACACTGCACAAAAGGTAGATATAATGCTGTTTCGTCATAATATGGCTTACAGCAGTCCAGTCCAGAAAATCCGTCTAGTTGCTTTTTATAACCCATGCTAATATAGAAATGGCGCTATCCTAAACTGTTGATTACCGAACAAGTTGTTGCAACGATTAAAATTGGAATTGCTTTCGTGATGAGTGAGATTCAAATGTACGATCGATATTTCAGATTTAGCTTTTCGAAGTTTCTCTGAACTACTTAAGGAGAAACACTGAGTGGCTGTCTCCTCCCTAGCTCATGTCCGATCCAAATTTATGCTTCATCTCTAACACCCTCGTTGGCGATAGGACGTTAAATCCAAAACATTCTTCCTTCTTTTTAACCGTTGCCTCTGTGTCGTAAACAAGCTATTATCTAAAATGTGTTCTCGAGCATCTGCTTTCATTTCGCCGTAGACCACAAATAAAAGTCCGCTAGAAACATTCCTGCACCATTATATCAGTTTCACTGAATGTCCTGGTCACCTGCTAGACGCTAGGTAAACGCCGTCGTCAGAAATGTATCGAGTCTTCATTCGTCCACCTTAGTGCCACACGATTTACTGCGATTCCTCAATCCACCAAACTTTCTACTGCTCGATAGACTAACACGACGTTGCTTGCACCACTCTAAGCGACCTCAAAAAATTGGCACGATATTGCAGTGCCTGTGTTATTCTGATGAAGCACTGTGGCGCCCACAGCTGTTACGAAACACATCAGATGAATTCATAATTGCGAATAAAGACTACCATCAGCTGTAGAATGGAATCACGAGAATGGAAATTTGTGCCAGACCGGGACTCGAACCCAGATTTCCCGCTTATCGCATTACCATTTTTTTCTAATAATCTCATCTTGTCCGTTACTGTTCGTTCGATATGTTTGGGGCGGACGTCCCATTACGCTTGTTCCAGTTCATCATTGAGCCATTGGCTCAGTTTTTTTTTTTTTTTTTTTTTTTTTTTTTTGGACGACCGACCGCTCGCGATACGCGGGAAATCCGGGTTCCAGTCCCGGTCTGGCACAAATTCATTCTCGTCATTCCATCGTACAGCTTTATTCACAATTGCGAATTCATCTGCCTTGACAAAGAATTGGAATTTGGCGGCCATTATAAATCAATTTAAAAGCTTACTAGAATGAAAATATGGTTTAGTGCTGGCTGGGATCACGAGATACCAATAACATCACTTCTATTGAAACTGGGCACTTATAACTCTTTTGTAAAATCTCTGACTGTCTGCCCAAGCCGGCCGTGGTGGCCAAGCGGTTAAAGGCGCTACAGTCTGGAACCGCGTGGCCGCTACGGTCGCAGGTTCGAATCCTGCCTCGGGCATGGATGTGTGTGATGTCCTTAGGTTAGTTAGGTTTAAGTAGTTCTAAGTTCTAGGGGACTGATGACCTTAGAAGTTAAGTCCCATAGTGCTCAGAGCCATTTGAACCATTTTTTTTTTTTTTTTGTCTGCCCAAACGACTCACCAAGAATCATGGCCCTTTCGAGCTCGCTCGATTAATTTAGACAGGAAAGACTTGTACTATGTTAATGCCTTAGCCTGCATTTATGTACAATCTTACGCATACCCAGACATCGCACATTGTGGGATGTTCAGGCACTTGTCCGCATCATGCAGTTAAAAACTGCTGAAGTTCTCGTAGTTTTGTCTAATTTTATTTCGTGAATGTTTCTACCCTGCATCTTTCATTTCTCCACCCTCGTTGTGCATGAATATTATGAATGTTAGGTAGGTTATTCTCGAGCATATTCAGTTCACAACATCTGCCCTCGGTGTTGTGGCCGTGCGGTTAGAGGCGTAATGCCACAGATTGCGCGGCCTCTCCCGCAGGAGGTTCGAGTTCTCCCTCGGGCATGGGTGTGTGTGTTGTTCGTAGCATAAGTTAGTTTAAGTAGTGTGTAAGCTTAGGAGCCGATGACCTCAGCAGTTTGGTCCCTTAGGAATTCACACACATCTGAACGTTTTTTTGGTGGTATATCTTCGCTATATATGATTGAGGTAATATGAATTCGGCACATGCGCAGGTCATTAATACAAAAAATCTGACCGTCTCACTAAAATTTGAGTTGTAGTCTCTGATAGACGTTTCGTAGAAACTTGTTCAATTTATGACATTATTACGCAACATAGCTGAAAATGGTTCAAATGGCTCTGAGCACTATGGGACTTAACATCTGAGGTCATCAGTCCCCTAGAACTTAGAACTACTTAAACCTAACTAACCTAAGGACATCACACACATCCATGCCCGAGGCAGGATTCGAACCTGCGACCGCAGCAGTCGCGCGGTTCCGGACTGTAGCGCCTAGAACCGCTGGGCCACCACGGCCGGCCAACATAGCTGACAACCAAATATTTGTTGCATCACTACCAACCCACTAATTCATGTTTTCACCTGCATATGAGTGTTGCGAAACTGTTCGTTCAAATTAATTATGTAGATACGAAACGCCAATACAAGTGTTTAAGAAATTTGAACGGTTAGAGAATGTCTTGTAATATGAGACAGACTGTAGTTGAATTTGCAAGTAGAGTTCGAATGCACGATCGGCAGCTTCGAAATACGTAGCAAATGTATGAACATTAAATTCCGTTTACTTTCGAAGACAACCGACACATCCTGACCGGTATCATCACTAAAAGATGACTTCGACCGAGCTGGCAGATCCAGGTCGTAAATGGTACACACAACATAGCAGAAGAGGGTGGTACACTGTAGTGTTAGAAACGCATTACATTCTTCGTATGATCTCCAGAGATGCAACTTCCTATAACTCTAATACCACTCTTTCTCGGAATACTGTAACTCCCCCTGCTATGACAAGCATAAAATATGTATCTGTATAGTACAAGGAGTGCACATATAAGAGCGAAACGTTCTTCATGAGCTGAGAATATTCTAGCTCATGGATTACGGCCTGCCTAATCAGTCGTGTTGTATAAATAGAAACAGCCTTCACGACTGAAGCCGCCTCTATACTGCGAAGTACAAAGGATGCAGGGCAGTAGACTGCCCCAGTACCCAGTAAAACGTGTCTGCTGTTTCCAATATCCATATGATCTTATTTCATAATAATAATTGCGTTGCCTGGAATAACACAGTCTTATTTCCAATATGTTTGTAATGGAGCTCGCTAGTTCCCGTATTAATCTGAAAAATAATTTTCGGACACTATGCGGTGCTTTTCTGCATTACACATATCAGTCTGTCAATAGGGACAAGTCCATCAAAACCTGTAGTGTCTTAAGGGCGAGGAACAGTTACAACAAAAGCTCATGGAAACCGCCTTACTGACTGAAAGAGGTTGCGCAGTGGTTAGCACAATGTACTCGCATTCGGGAGGACGAAGTTTCAGACTCGCGTCCGGCCATCCTGATTTAGGTTTTCGTGATTTCGCTACATCGCTTCAGGCAAAAGCCGGGATGATTCCTTTGAAATGGCGCGGCCAACCTCCTTCCACATCCTTCCCTAATCCGATGGGACGGATAACCTCGCTGTTTGTTCCCCTCCCAAAATCAGTCAACCAACTAACCTCCCTATTGAATGCGTTCTGCGCAAATGTCTGTGACAGTTGAGCACCGTCAATGCTTTCAGTGAAGTTTCTGACTGCAGTACACCGTTATTAACAAACGAGCGTTTCCTTAGTTGTACCGCGCGGGGTAGTCGCGCGGACTGGCCACCTTGCCACTGTTCGCGCCCTCCCCCCCCCCCCCCCTTTCAGAAGTTCGTGTCCTCCCTCGGGGGTATGGGTGTATGTGTGTGTGTGTGTGTGTGTGTGTGTGTGTGTGTGTGTGTGTCGTTAGTGTAAGTTAGTTTAACTTAGATTAAGTAGTGTGTAAGCCTAGGGACCGATGACCTTAGCAGTTTGGTCTCATAGGAACTTACCACCACCACCACCATCATCACTTGATTGTTTTGAGAGAAACTAGTTTTACATCCACTACGTCTACATCTACGACTATATTTCGCAAGACACCTGATGGTGTATGGCGAAGGGTACTTAAATACTAGTGTCACTTCCCCTTTTCCTGTTTCAGTCGCCATTGGTTCACGGGAAAAACGATTGCTGGTAGGCTTCCATGTGGGCTCGAGGCCAAAGTGGCCGTGCGGTTAAAGGCGCTGTAGTCTGGAACCGCAAGACCGCTACGGTCGCAGGTTCGAATCCTGCCTCGGGCATGGATGTTTGTGATGTCCTTAGGTTAGTTAGGTTTAACTAGTTCTAAGTTCTAGGGGACTAATGACCTCAGCAGTTGAGTCCCATAGTGCTCAGAGCCATTTGAACCATTTTGTGGGCTCGAATCTCTCTGATTTTTATGGTCTTTTCCCGAGATATACGTAGGAGGAAGCAATATATTGATTGACTCTTCTAGGAACGTACGCTCTCGGAATTTTAACAATAGGTCGTATCTCAATGTAGAGCGCTTCTCTTGCAACTTTTAGCACTAGAGTACGCCGAGCATCTCCGTGACGCTTTTGCGTTTCCTAAATGAACATGTAACGAAACGTGCTGCAATTTTTTGCATCTTGTTTATACCTATGTCTATATCAGTCCTGTCTGGGACAGATCCCATAGTGAGGAGTAATATTAAAGCATTGGCTGAAGGAGTGTTTTGTAAGCTACTTCCATTGTTGATGGACCACGCTGAGGATTCTTCCAATGAATCTCAGTGTCGCACCTACCTTACTCGCGATTAATTTTATGTGGTTGTTCCACTTCAAACCGTTCCTTATGCATACTCCCACATATTTTATGGAAGTGACTGCTTCCAGTGATTATACTACAGTTGCGTATTTATACAATAAAGGGTCTTCCAATCTATGTATTCACAATACGTTACATGTTTTTATGTTGAAGGTCAATTGCCATTTCCTGCACCAAATGTCGATCCTCTGCAGGTCTTCCTGCATTTCGCTACAATGTTCTATCATCGCGGCTTCTCTGTATACAACTGCATCATCTGCGAAAAGCCTCATGCAGTTTCCGACGTTACCTCGCACGATTGTAATTAGCTCGAATAATTAATGTACGACCATTAGCGATGGTTTCAGATATTACAAAACAAGTGATTTATTTAAAAAAGCGGATAAAGTGTCACTAGAAGCCTTCCTAAGAGACAATCTCCATTCCTTCTGAACTGACTATGCAAATTAGACGAGATGTGGCTCAAATTCAAAGATATAGTAGCGACGGCAATTGAGAGATTCATACCTCATAAACTAGTAAGAGATGGAACTGATCCCCCATGGTACACAAAACAGGCCCGAACGCTGTAGCAGAGGCAACGGAAAAACATGCGAAGTTCAGAAGAACGCGAAATCCCGAAGATTGGCTAAAATTTACAGACGCGCGAAATTTGGCACGGACTTCAATGCGAGATGCCTTTAATAGGTTCCACAACGAAACATTGTCTCCAAATTTGGTAGAAAATCCGAAGAAATTCTGGTCGTATGTAAAGTACACAAGCGGCAAGACGCACTCAATACCTTCGCTGCGCAGTGCCGATGGCACTGTTACCGACGACTGTGCCGCTAAAGCGGAGTTATTGAACGCAGTTTTCCGAAATTCCTTCACCAGGGAAGACGAATGGAATATTCCAGAATTTGAAACACGAACAGATGCTAGCATGAGTTTCTTAGAAGTAGATACCTTAGGGGTTGCGTAGCAACTCAAATCGCTTGATATGGGCAAGTCTTCAGGTCCAGATTGTACACCGATTAGGTTCCTTTCAGATTACGCTGATACAATAGCTCCCTACTTAGCAATCATATACAACCGCTCGCTCACCGATAGATCTGTACCTACAGATTAGAAAATTGCGCAGGTCGCACCAGTGTTTAAGAAAGGTAGTAGGAGTAATCCATCGAACTACAGACCTATATCATTGACGTCGGTTTGCAGTAGGGTTTTGGAGCATATACTGTATTCAAACATTATGAATCACCTAGAAGGGAACGATCTATTGATACGTAATCAGCATGGCTTCAGAAAACATCGTTATTGTGCAACGCAGCTAGCTCTTTATTCGCACTAAGTAATGGCCGCTATCGACAGAGGATCTCAAGTTGATTCCTTATTTCTAGATTTCCGGAAAGCTTTTGACACCGTTCCTCACAAGCGACTTCTAATCAAGCTGCGGGCCTACGGGGTATCGTCTCAGTTGTGCGACTGGATTCGTGATTTCCCGTCAGGAAGGTCGCAGTTCGTAGTAATAGACGGCAAATCATCGAGTAAAACTGAAGTGATATCAAGTGTTCCCCAGGGAAGCGTCCTGGGACCTCTGCTGTTCCTGATCTATATAAATGACCTGGGTGACAATCTGAGCAGTTCTCTTAGGTTGTTCGCAGATGATGCTGTAATTTACCGTCTAGTAAGGTCATCCGAAGACCAGTATCAGTTGCAAAGTGATTTAGAAAAGATTGCTGTATGGTGTGGCAGGTGGCAGTTGACGCTAAATAACGAAAAGTGTGAGGTGATCTACATGAGTTCCAAAAGAAATCCGTCGGAATTCGATGACTCGATAAATAGTACAATTCTCAAGGCTGTCAATTCAACTAAGTACCTGGGTGTTAAAATTACGAACAACTTCAGTTGGAAAGACCACATAGATAATATTGTGGGGAAGGCGAGCCAAAGGTTGCGTTTCATTGGCAGGACACTTAGAAGATGCAACAAGTCCACTAAAGAGACAGCTTACACTACACTCGTTCGTCCTCTGTTAGAATATTGCTGCGCGGTGTGGGATCCTTACCAGGTGGGATTGACGGAGGACATCAAAAGGGTGCAAAAAAGGGCAGCTCGTTTTGTATTATCACGTAATAGGGGAGAGAGTGTGACAGATATGATACGCGAGTTGGGATGGAAGTCATTAAAGCAAAGACGTTTTTCGTCGCGGCGAGGTCTATTTACGAAATTTCAGTCACCAACTTTCTCTTCCGAATGCGAAAATATTTTGTGGAGCCCAACCTACATAGGTAGGAATGATCATCAAAATAAAATAAGAGAAATCAGAGCTCGAACAGAAAGGTTTAGGTGTTCGTTTTTCCCGCGCGCTGTTCGGGAGTGGAATGGTAGAGAGATAGTATGATTGTGGTTCGATGAACCCTCTGCCAAGCACTTAAATGTGGATTGCAGAGTAATCACGTAGATGTAGATGTAGATGTAGAAGGAAATCGCGGAAAACCTGACGTTGCCCTGAGAGGAGTCTGAACTCTATTCTGCTCAAATACAAGTCCAGTGTCAACCAATGCAAGTAATCGCTTGTTTTATGTACTAAGGGAGGTGGCACAGTGGTAAAACATTTGCATGCATAAAAGCTAAGTAGTGCATCTCGAATTATTCTAATCTCAACTGGACGTTGAAGTATAAATTTTTGTTTGTTTCTAACACAAAACAGAAATACAAGTGCTAAATTTCAGCTGTTACACCGAGTAAAAGGTATTAATTATTGTAGATACTCCATATAGTTAAATGAAGATACCATACAAGGTGTTTAAAATCAATGAACTTAAGTAACCACTTTTTCTTACTGAAACGATAGTCTTTTTTTCGTTTTGTGTCTGGCTTTGATAACTGGGAGAAAGGTCACAACCGATTATCAGAAAGCCTGTGAGTCGACGGGCAACTTCGTTTTGCGTAATTCTTCGATGAGGTCAGTGCCACAAGCAGACGCTAATTTTGTAGCGTGGATGTGCGTAGACTAATATACCTTTTATTGTATCACTGCATATGTCTCTCGCATTGTATAAACCATCCAAAAACATTTATCTGCGATTTTTATGACATTAAAAATCCGAGATCGTATTGAGCAAAGACAGTGTCAAAAGTGTGCCGAGAATACCAAATTTCAGGCATTACCCCTCACCACGGGCAACACAGTGACCGACGACTTACACTTAATGACCGAGACCAGTGGTGTTTGCGTAGAGTTGTCATTGCTAACAGACAAGCAACACTGCGTGAAATAACCGCAGAAATCAATGTGGGACGTACGACGAAGTATCCGTTAGGGCTGTGCTGCGAAATTTGGCGTTAATGGGCTATGGCAGCAGACGACCGACGCGAGTGCCTTTGCTAACAGTACGACCTCGCCTGCGGCACCTCTCCTGACCACTTCAGTTGGACCCTAGACTGGAAAACCGTGGTCTGGTCAGATGAGTCCAAATTTCAGTTGGAAAGAGCTGTTGGTGGGGTTCAAGTGTGGCACAGATTCCACGAAGCGATGGACCCAGGTTATCAACAATGCACTGTGCAAGCTGGTGGTGGCTCCGTATTGATGTGGGCCGACTTTACGTGCAATGGAATACGTCCTCTGGTCCAACTGAAACGATCATTCACTGGAAATAGTTACGTTCTGCTACCTGGGGACCATTTGCAGCCTTTCATGGACTTCATGTTCCAAAACAACGATGGAATTTTTTGGATGACAATGTACCATATCAGAACTTTCTGGAGAATTCGAGCGAATGATTTGGCAACCTAGATCGCCTGGCATGAATCACGTTGGACATTTATGAGGAACAATGTAGAGGTCAGTTTGTGCACCAAATCCTGCACCGGCAACAGTTTCGCAATTACGGACGGCTGTAGAGGCAGCATGGATCTCAATATTTCTGCAAGGAACATCCAACGACTTGTTGAGTGACACGTCGAACTGCTTCACTAGGCCGGGCAAAAGGAGGTCCGACACGGTATTAGGAAGTGTCCCATGACTTCTGTAACCCCAATGTACACCAGCGTAGAAAGGACAGAAAAAAATGGCTCTAAGCAATATGGGACTTAACATCTGAGGTCATCAGTCCTCTAGACTTAGAACTACTTAAACGTAACTAACCTAAGGACATCACACACATCCATGCCCGAGGCAGGATTCAAACCTGCGACCGTAGCAGCAGAGCGGTTCCGGACTGAAGCGCCTAGAACCGCACGGTCACAGCGGCCGGCGTAGAAAGGACAGCAAGTACGCGAGTTCGTAAGTATAACTGAAGACTCGCAGCATATCCGTTACATACGCAACCCTTAGGCCTGACGTTTTTCTTATACTAATAATCGGTTATCAATGAATATTGTTTTCCTTGTACAGACATTTATGAAGATGTGTACACACATATATGGTAACTCAGCTGCTCCTATGCTGTGTTTTTATGCAGCCCGCAATGTTACAAATGGCCTTCATAAACCACGTGCGAGATTTCCATACTTTCTTGCTCGCTGTGAGTTGACTATTAGTCCTACCGAAAAAATGAACAGCACCTTTTTTTTAGGAAATTTAATGTAGTTAAAAACGTTTCCACTATAGTCCGTAGTTTTCGAGTTATTCAAGGAAAACGCAGCCCCACTCCCACATCCTGCCCCCACAGGTCCAGATTTCTAGTATGTTGCTCACGGCACTTCCTCCTACCTCTGTACAAATATTTGCGACGTCTCGTTCGACCCTTTTTTGGTCTCCATTGACTAGCCTTACTGAACCATCGGCTTAGTGGAGCACTTGCAAATTGTAAAATTGACGTTTGTGTAAATTTTGCCTAACAATTTCGTGAATTTTAACAGAAAAACTCAAATAATTACATCGTTGTATTCATCAGGCCTTCTGACTACGAAACTACTGTGCTTGCAAGATTTACGTTTGGATCGAATTGTCAACGTAATTTGTTTTAGCTTAACCTTAACAAAAGTAGTTTTTCGTTTATTACACTCACGGGAACGTTAAATGTTAATGTTAACGAAGTAGCCGACTATGCTGGTGACGGAATACCCAAATCAATAGTGACCAAAAAAGTTCGAATATCGGGAATAGTTCGTGTAGTAGGAAAATATTTTACAGTGGTAGGAGGGATGCCAAAATGACACAAACGGTGCATCTCAGCGTGAATTACAAAAAAGTCTAATGAAATGTCGTTGTATCACGTTGTTTATTTTCGTATTTGTAAAAGACATATATTTGTAGCTTTCGTAGTAGACGCATTTCTGTTTAAATTGTCAGCTACCGGCTCACGGCCTTGCTTGTGTATTACCGACATCGATGTGGCGGCCAGAGAAAAGTGACGGACGAACCAAAGCTATGTAAACATTGGACCTGTACAATGACGGGGCGCGGTTGCCGAAACAATCAATGTAAACAGCCAGTGGGTTGTCAAGAATGTGTAATTCGTTTTATGTAAACGATGAATTAAGCACACCCAGACTTTTCTCTTTTACAACACTACCACAACGAAGGTCGTGGTAGTAAAGAAAAGCTAACATCCAATAAAATGTGTTTCCATTAGTACAAACTCAGACAATTATCATGTAATTTGTTGTGCGTTAATTACAATCAATTATTTCCTCTTTATACAACAATACCATAACGAAAATTAAATTCAGATTATTGTCCTTTTCTACAACAGTGCAGCAACAAACATGAAATCCACATCACTTTCTTTCCTGTTACACCAGTACTACAATAAGTGATCAAAATGCCTACCACTCGATTCAACATACGCTTCATTACGGCGACCCCAGTTTCGTCGCACTCGTTCATGCACGCACGTTTGCATTTATG
This sequence comes from Schistocerca piceifrons, assembly GCF_021461385.2. Lineage (NCBI taxonomy): Eukaryota > Metazoa > Arthropoda > Insecta > Orthoptera > Acrididae > Schistocerca > Schistocerca piceifrons. The sequence continues at coordinate 823,417,819 of NC_060149.1, read as the reverse complement.
GTGTTAGCAGCATCGAAAATCCTCTGCGTAAGTTCGTCCACATTATTTATTTGCTGAACGTAGATAAATTCCTTCATATGGCCCCAAAAGAAAAACTCCAGTGGATTTAAGTCAGAACTGGGTGCTGGTCATCGATGTGAACCATAACGTCCTGTCCATCGTCCTGGAAATCTTCTATTAAAAATCTTCGCAATCTGTGACCAATGTGGGTGGAGCACCATCGTGGAGGAGCAACATGTTAGGAGGTAAGGCTAACGGAATGTTTTCTAATAAAGTTGGTAGCAATGTGTCCTCTAGAAAGGTCAATCGTGCAGGTGAAACGTAAGGCCCAATACTGTAATTTTTTGGAAATTTGTGGTAAGTTCCTACGGGACAAAACTGCGGAGGTCATCGGTCCCTAGGCTCACACAGTATTTAATCTAACTTAAATTAGCTTACACTAAGGACAACACTCACACCCATGCCCAAGGGAGGACTCGAACCTCCGACGGGGGAAGACGCGCGAACCGTGGCAAGGCGCCCTTAGACGGCGCGGCTGCCCCACGCGGCTCCAATACTGTAATCATCAATTTTACCCTCCCATACATTTAATGAAAAGCGACGCTGAAAATGTGTTGCTACTACTTGGCGCGGATTGTCTACACTCCACGTGTGCATGTTGCGGAAAAGTGGCTATTCCACCGCTAGTGAAACACGCTTCATGTGTGACCAGTATTTTGTTTACAAAATCATGCTTCCAGCTTTGTAACAATAACCACTCCGAAAATTCTCGTCGCGGAGGGAGCTCTTGGTCTTCCAATGCTTGTACGTACTGAATGTGGTGAGGCTGTAGACGCTCTTCTTCCAAAGTGCGATGAGCGACAGTGTGCGATACACCCATGCTTCTAGTACTCTGAGTAGGATCTTCGTGGATGCGGTCTTGAATTTGTTCCTCAGCTTCCAATGTACGTTCTTCCGCTGTGGGCCTCTGCTTTCCGTGTGGGGTAGTAAAGAGCCAGTATATCTCAATCCATGCAATTCAAATACGTACTCGTAAGCTGTAGTCTGTCGTGATTTACTTAATCATAAAATGAAAGCATATCAAAACAGACAATACGTTTCGCATACAGAATTAAAGGCCGGCCGGGGTGGCCGAGCGGTTCTAGGCGCTACAGTCTGGAACCGCGCGACCGCTACGGTCGCAGGTTCGAATCCTGCCTCGGGCATGGATGTGTGTGATGTCCTTAGGTTAGTTAGGTTTCAGTAGTTCTAGGGGACTGATGACCTCAGAAGTTAAGTCCCATAGTGCTCAGAGCCATTTGAACCAGAATTAAAGGTAAAGGTAACTACTGTACTTTTTTACGATGAATAATCGAGTAAAAGTAGAGAATTATGACGATACAAACCATTGGTGAACAGCGACAAATGTCGATCGCGCAGGAAGTCATCGTTGTGGGAAGCATTCTCGATAAATTCGTACAGATGCCATTGAAACACCTTTTGTCTCGTCATAATTACATGAATATCACAGAGTTCAGTGACAGTAAATCTCCCTTCCATCCTGACGTTTAACGGAGTTGCAGTAACGTCTACACATGTAACTCGACGACTGCCCACGATCGGTATATTACAGTGACTCAACCACACAGGCAGTTGTGGCCTGCGTGTTTGCGATTCACGCTCGCTATGTAAATAAGCGCAGCGGTAGTGTCTACTTTTCCAAGAACATTGTCCCAAGATGAACTTTTTTCTTCTGGGACAACCGTAGCAAACGGTAGGACATCTCAGCACAGCCACAATGATTCGCTCTTCTACTGCATTCAGTTAATCCATACACGAGGCGTACTTTGCCAAATTCTCCATCAGTAGTCTATGCACAGTGCTGTTTATCACTGTTAACGAGAAACCAACACAACCGGAGAAAAACGTGTGGGGCGTGGCATGGTGCTTCGACGACCAATCCACCTGTCATGAAATATGCTATTCAATACCGCTTCAACCGCAAGCGAGCTATGTGCCGGACATCCATCATGTTGGAAGTACGTCGCCATTCTGTCATGCAGTGAAACATCTTGCAGTAACATCGGTAGAACATTACGTAGGAAATCAGCGTACATTGCACCATTTAGATTGCCATCGATAAAATGGGGGCCAATTATCCTTCCTACCATAGTGCCGCACCATACATTAACCCGCCAAGGTCGCTGATGTTCCACTTGTCGCAGCCATCGTGGATTTTCCGTTGCCCAATAGTGCATATTATGCCGGTTTACGTTACCGCTATTGGTGAATGACGCTTCGTCGCTAAATAGATCGCGTGCAACAAATCTGTCATCGTCCCGTAATTTCTCTTGTGCCCAGTGGCAGAACTGTACACGATGTTCAATTCCTGGTGCATAGAAATATGGTACGGGTGCAATCGATGCTGATGTAGCATTCTCAACACCGAGGTTTTTGAGATTCCCGATTCTCGCGCAGTTTGTCTGCTACTGATGTGCAGATTAGCCGCGACAGCAGCTAAAACACCTACTTGGCCATCATCATTTGTTGCAGGTCGTGGTTGACGTTTCACATATTTCCTTAAATAACGTCCGGCGAAAGTTCCGGATACTTGGATGAGGTCGTCCAGGATACCGAGCAGCAAACATAGCACACGCCCGTTGGGCGTTTTGTTCACAATAGCCATACATCAACACGATATCGACCTTTTCCACAGTTGGTAAACGGTCCATTTTAACACGGGTAATGTATCACGAAGCAAATACCGTCCGCACTGGCAGAATGTTACGTGATACCACGCACGCGTTTGTGACTATTACAACGCCATCTGTCACAAAGCGAAAAAAGTGGTCCAACTAAAACATTCATATTTCTTTACGTACTACACGAATATGTAATAAAAATGGGGATTCCTATTTAAAAAAAACGCAGTTGATATCAATTTGACCTATTGCAGCGCCATCTAGCGGGCCAACCATAGCGCCATCTGGTTTGCTCCTTCAAGCTAGACAAGCTTCGTTCTTTGTAGTTTTTTCGTTTGATGCTTATTTCGTGAGATATTTGTCCCGGTCACTACCAATGGACCACCCTGTATATGTACAGGGTGTTTCAAAAATGACCGGTATATTTGAAACGGCAATAAAAACTAAACGAGCAGCGATAGAAATACACCGTTTGTTGCAATATGCTTGGGACAACAGTACATTTTCAGGCAGACAAACTTTCGAAATTACAGTAGTTACAATTTTCAACAACAGATGGCGCTGCGGTCTGGGAAACTCTATAGTACGATATTTTCCACATATCCACCATGCGTAGCAATAATATGGCGTAGTCTCTGAATGAAATTACCCGAAACCTTTGACAACGTGTCTGGCGGAATGGCTTCACATGCAGATCAGATGTACTGCTTCAGCTGTTCAATTGTTTCTGGATTCTGGCGGTACACCTGGTCTTTCAAGTGTCCCCACAGAAAGAAGTCACAGGGGTTCATGTCTGGCGAATAGGGAGGCCAATCCACGCCGTTTCCTGTATGTTTCGGATAGCCCAAAGCAATCACACGATCATCGAAATATTCATTCAGGAAATTAAAGACGTCGGCCGTGCGATGTGGCCGGGCACCATCTTGCATAAACCACGAGGTGTTCGCAGTGTCGTCTAAGGCAGTTTGTACCGCCACAAATTCACGAAGAATGTCCAGATAGCGTGATGCAGTAATCGTTTCGGATCTGAAAAATGGGCCAGTGATTCCTTTGGAAGAAATGGCGGCCCAGACCAGTACTTTTTGAGGATGCAGGGACGATGGGACTGCAACATGGGGCTTTTCGGTTCCCCATATGCGCTAGTTCTGTTTATTGACGAAGGCGTCCAGGTAAAAATAAGCTTCGTCAGTAAACCAAATGCTGCCCACATGCATATCGCCGTCATCAATCCTGTGCACTATATCGTTAGCGAATGTCTCTCGTGCAGCAATGGTAGTGGCGCTGAGGGGTTGCCGCGTTTGAATTTTGTATGGATAGAGGTGTAAACTCTGGCGCATGAGACGATACGTGGACGTTGGCGTCATTTGGACCGCAGCTGCAACACGGCGAACGGAAACTCGAGGCTGCTGTTGGATCACCTGCTGCACTAGCTGCGCGTTGCCCTCTGTGGTTGCCGTATGCGGTCGCCCTACCTTTCCAGCACGTTCATCCGTCACGTTCCCAGTCCGTTGAAATTTTTCAAACAGATCCTTTATTGTATCGCTTTTCGGTCCTTTGGTTACATTAAACCTCCGTTGAAAACTTCGTCTTGTTGCAACAACACTGTGTTCTAGGCGGTGGAATTCCAACACCAGAAAAATCCTCTGTTCTAAGGAATAAACCATGTTGTCTACAGCACACTTGCACGTTGTGAACAGCACACGCTTACAGCAGAAAGACGACGTACAGAATGGCGCATCCACAGACTGTGTTGTCTTCTATATCTTTCACATCACTTGCAGCGCCATCTGTTGTTGAAAATTGTAACTACTGTAATTTCGAAACTTTGTCCGCCTGAAAATGTACTGTTGTCCCAAGCATATTCCAACAAACGGTGTATTTCTATCGCTGCTCGTTTAGTTTTTATTGCCGTTTCAAATATACCGGTCATTTTTGAAACACCCTGTATATGTGTGTATGTATTTACATATAGGGTGTCCCAGAAATATTGTAAGAAACTTCGAGGGATTGAAGGAGCTGTCTTGAGGAACAAAGCAAGGACAGGAACCTGTGCCCAGAGGCATTATCTAACGACGCCGCATAGCGTCGAAGTTATGGGAGCCAGCGCCTGTCACAAGGCACCCCTTCGGCAGCAAACGTGACATTGTACGCTGGCGGACCGCAGGCGGAACGTCTCGCAACGTTGTTCGTTAGACACTGATCAGCCAAAACATTATGACAACAGTCCATAGCGATGCTGGATGCCGCCTGGTGGCGTTGTGGGCATGTGACGTGGTAATAAAAGTATGTAAGCGGAGCTGACACGGACAGGGGATCACCATAGCGAAGATATCGGCTGCAAATAGGCAAATATATTGAGATAAGCGACTTGACAAACGACAGATTATTATAACACAGAGTCGGTGAACTTCTATTTCGAGAACGACGAAGCCGGTCGAATGTTCACGTGCTACTGTCGTGAGCATCTACAGAAAGACGTAGGAGGACAGTGATTCTACCTCTAGACGCTAAATGGTTGGACGTCCACGACTCTTCGCGGAAGCTTGTCTGCTCTGTAAAGTAGGATAGATGGTGATCTGTGGCATCTCTGCCGAATGACCACAATTTCGGTGCACACGCACAAGTGTTTTGGTGTACCCCGTTCGTCATACATTGTTGAACATGGAGCTCCGCAGCCGACCAGCCCTACGTGTTCACATGTTGACACAACAACATCGTCAATTACGATTGCAGTTGTCACGGCACCATCGGGATTCGACTGTCGATCAATGGAAACGTGTCCGCTCTTCAGATGAATTGCTTTTTGCTGCACTAGGTTGATGGTCATCTCTACAAGCGCCGTCACTGAGACTAACGGCGGCTCCAAACATGTAGCGCGCCACCGAAGCCGGCTGGTGGGAGCAGTATAGCGCTATGAGAGACATTCTCCCGCGCTTGCATGGGACCTGTGGTAGTAATCGAAGACACGCTGACAGCTGCGAACCACCTGCATCTCTTCATGCTTAATGTCTTCCCAGCCGGCGATGTCATCTTTCAACAGTGTAACTGACCGTGTCTGGGAGCCAGAACCGCGCTACAGTGGTTTCAGAAGCGCTGTAGTGAACTAACGTTGATGCGTCGGCGACCAAATTCGCCTGATGTAAATCCTGTGAAACCCGACTGGGTCGCTAGCGGTCGCCATCACCCCATACGCAAATAACCGGCCCGTTATTTATGCGAATTACATGACCTGTGCATACATATCAAATGCCATATACCTCCACAAACCTAACAACAAACTGTCGGATCCCTGGTAGCAGAATCATAGACGTATTTCGTTACAAAGATGCTCAAACAAGCCATTAAGCAGGTGGTCATAATGTTTTGGCTCATCAGTGTAGGTATACACATATGTATGTGTATTAACATACATATATAACTTTGTATGTATGTGTATGTATAAAACTTTATCGAAGACTGCTGTAAATTTATTTTAGTAATTAATCTCTATTGAGAAAAATCTAACAATTACTTTTACTTTCACGCACTTCCCACACGTTTAGTGACGTCAATACAAGAAAACAGAACATGAGGATGAAGTTTCGCCTCTAAATGGTGGTTAATTAATTTACAGTAGTCTTCGAAAAAGTTACTGAAAAGAATGATAAGCTACACAACTGGCTATTAGCCCATAAAAGCATTTTTTCATGACAAAAAAAAAAACGAAAAGCATGATTTTAGGTCCCAGAGACGTAATAGTGACGTTGATGTGTGTGCAGTTTTCGTTTGATGCAGCACATATGTTTTCTCACGGTAACGGTGGAATAAACAAGATAACAACCACTTTGTTTGCATTGGACTAAAGCACTACATTCCAAACGCTTCTATTATCTTCTTGTGTGAGCTGTTTATCATCCATGTTTCACTTCCTTACAAGGCATGTACATTCAGAAAAGTCTTAATAATACTCAAATTTATATTCCATTTTATAAAATTACTCATTTCCAAAAATTCTTTCTTTACTATAGCCAGTTGCATTTTATATCCTGTCTACTTCCGACATCATCAGTGACTTTGTTGCCCATGTAGCCATCCGCTGTGACCGAGCGATTCTAGGCGCTTCATTCCGGAACCGCGCTGATGCTACGGTCGCAAGTTCGAATCCTGCCTCGGGCATGGATGTGTGTGATGCCCTTAGGTTAGTTAGGTTTAAGTTGTTCTAAGTCTAGGGGACTGATGACCTCAGATGTTAAGTCCCATAGTGCTTAGAGCCATTTGAACCATTTTGTCCATGTAGCAAAACTCACCAGCGACTTTTAGTGTTTGATTTCCTAATCTCATTCCATCAGCAATGCCTGATTAGTTCGGTTGCATTCCATTACCCTTGTTTTACTTTTGTTGATCCTCATCTTATAACCTCTTTTCGAAACATTACCCATTCTGTTCAACTGCTCTTCCAAGTCCTTTGTTGATTCTGACAGAACTGCAATGTTATCGGCAAATGTCCTTCTACTTGAACTTTAATTGTTTCTCCAAATTGTACTTTGGTTTCCTTTACTGCTTTCTCAATGAAGAGACTGAATAACATCGTGGATAGTCTACAAACCTGTCCCACTCTCTTCTTAACTACCGCTTCCCAGCCATGTCCTCCGAGTCTTATAACAGCAGTCTGATTTCTGTACAAGTAGGAAACATCCTTTCGCTCCCTGTATTTTATCGCTGCTACCTTCGTAATTTCAGTGTATTCGTGTCCACACTCTCAATCGCATCTACTAAACATGCAAGTACTATAAAAATATTTTTGGCTTTCTTTAACCCTTCTTCCAAGTTAAGTCGTAGAACGTGTATTGACTAACGTGTTCCTACTCTTTTCCAGAACCCAAAACTGAAATTCCTCGTGGTCGGCTGTCAGCAATTCTTCCATTCTTCTGTAAATAATTCGTGTCAGTATTTGCCAACTATGACTTAACTGATAGTTCGGCAATATTCACACTTGTCAGCACCTGATATCTTTCGAATTGGAACTACTGGATTCTTTCTGATGTCTGAGGATATTTCACCTGTCACTTGTATCTTGCACACCCGTTTTGTGATGACTTGTTCTCTCAAGGACCTCAATAATTCTGGGCGAATGTCGTCTACTCCAGGGGCCTTGTTTCGATTTAGATCTTTCAGTGCTTTGTCAAATTCTTCTCGCAGTATCATATCTCATCTTCATCTACTTCCTCCCCTGTTTCTACAATATGGTCTTCAAGGTCATTTCCTTTGCAGATTCCCTCTGAACGTTCCTTCCACCTTTCAGCTTTCCCTTCTCTGTTTAGCACTGGCTTGCTGTCTGGGAGCCTGGTGTTCATACATTTATTCCCTTTTCTCGAGAGATATTTTTAGTTCTAATGCAGGCGAATAATATCTTTACCCCAGTCATGCATGTTTCTACAGCCTTGCGTTTGTCCTCTAGCCATTGCTGCTAAGCCATTTTGCACTTTCTACCAAACTCATTTATAGATGTCTGTATTATCTTTGGCCTGCTCTTTTTGCTGCATTTTTTCTCCTTTCATCAATTAAATTCTATATTTTATGTATTATCCAAGGATATCTATTACGTTTGGTCCTTTTATCTATTTGGTCCTCTGCTGCCTTCATTATTTCATGTCCTCAAAGCTACTCATTCGTCTGCTGCTGTATTCTCTATCCCTATTTCAGTCAAACGTTGCCTAGTGCTTCCTCTGAAACTCTCAGTTATCACTGGTTCTTTCAGCTTTTCCGGGTCCCATCTCCTAGATTTCCTACCTGTTGCCATTTCTTAATTTTTAGCTTACAGTTTACAACAAACAAATTGAGGTCAGAACCCACATCCGTCCCTGAAAACGTCTTTCATTTTGAAATCTGGTTTAGAAATCTCTGCTTGTCTAAAACCTGCGACTTATACAACCTTCTTACATGATTCATAAACTGTTAGTAATGATTAAATTATGCCCTGCTCAAAATTCTACTAGGCAAGTTTCTCTTTGATTCCTTTCCTCTAGTACATATTCTCATACAACTTTTCCTCCTCTTCCTTTTCTTACTATCGAATTCCATCCAGTATCTCATCACAATTAAATTTTCCTCTCCCTTAACTACCTGAATAATTTCTCTTATCTCATCATTAGATCTTTCAATCTCTTCCTCATCTGCGGAGCTAACAGGCATATAAACTTGTACTACTGTGCTGGTTGTTGGCTTCGTCTATCATGGTTACGATAATGCGTTCACTATGCTGCTCATAGTGGCTTACCCGCTTCCTGTTTTCTTACTCATTATTAGAACACCACTGTGATACATCAGCAAAAGGGCAGCTTCAGTCACGATGGGCATGCGCAAGTCCAACAAAAGATATTTTTTACTCAGAACATTCTCCAAACTATAAATTTATGCTCGCATAGGCATAAAATTATTAAAATTTGGCAGTCATATGTAAAAAGTTATATTAGGTCATCTGTGGCAAACAGCCTTATGCATATACACTGGTGTCCAAAATTAAAGCTATTCCGCATCTTGTGCGTAATTCAACGTATAATCATACAAACTGTCAACAGATGTCCGTACAATAATTTTCTACACGGAGAATGGCATTCCGTTCAACGGACAACCACGTGAACGATGACGTCAGGGCACCTATCAAACGGGGTAATGTTTGCCGGGCAGTCCCACATTCACAATCGCTGAGTATACAGTCACCGACGGTGACGTATGGCACAAAGAAGACGTCTATCAGACTCTCTGTGGTGGAGGGACATAAGAAGAATGGAAACAGGACAGTCGCAAACTGATTAGGCCCGATGGCTTAATGTGAATCGTTCAGTTGCAACAGTTTATAGAGACCGAAACAGTGCCTCAAAGACCAGGGCACGGCCGACCACGTGTGCTATCAGGAGAGGATCGTTATTGGGCTGTAAGGGTACGACGGTATCGCCTTAGCACTGCGCGGCGACTGGCATCTGACCTCGCAACATCCACTGGACGTGTTGCATCGAGACAAACGTTGTCCAAAAGGCTTCGGCAAAGTGGCATTTATCGTTGGAGACCTTCTGTATGTGTACATCTGATGCGTCTCCACAGAAGGGAATGTCTAGGGGGAGTCGTCAACATACCACATGGCCAATGTTCGATTCATAGATGAGTCCCGATTTGGTCTGGAGAGTGGTTCTCGACGCATTCGCATCTGAAGGGAACGTGGAACACGATTCCGGGACCCAAACATTGTGGAAAGAGGCCGATATCGAGGAGGATCCCTAGTATTGTGGGCAGAGATTGTGAACACCTCTTCATGACATTGTATGGATGAATAGGCAAGTTTTAACTACTGTCAGGAGCGTGACGAGATCTTGGAACCTCATGTACCGTTGTTGCCAGATGGTGCGGGCCCAGACCTCGTATTCATGGACGAGAATGATCGACCTCATGGAGCAAGAGCGGTTGATGTTTTCCTGGAAGCCGGCCGAAGTGGCCGTGCGGTTAAAGGCGCTGCAGTCTGGAACCGCAAGACCGCTGCGGTCGCAGGTTCGAATCCTGCCTCGGGCATGGGTATTTGTGATGTCCTTAGGTTAGTTAGGTTTAACTAGTTCTAAGTTCTAGGGGACTAATGACCTCAGAAGTTGAGTCCCATAGTGCTCAGAGCCATTTGAACCTTTTTTTTTTTTTTTTTTTTTTTTTTTTTTTTTTTTTTTTTGTGGAAACGGAAGATCTTGCACGCATGGCGCAATCTACTTTCTCTCCCGATTTGAATCCTACAGAGCATGTCTGGGGTGCACAAGAAAGACGGGTTGCATCACTTTAGTGTCCACCAACCAAGCTCCAAGACTTGCGAGCAGCTCTGCAGGAAGATTGGGTGGTTGGTTGGTTTGGGGAAGGAGACCAGACAGCGTGGTCATCGGTCTCATCGGATTAGGGATGGATGGGGAAGGAAGTCGGCCGTGCCCTTTCAGAGGAACCATCCCGGTATTTGCCTGGAGTGATTTAGGGAAATCACGGAAAACCTAAATCAGGATGGCCGGACACGGGATTGAACCGTCGTCCTTCCGATTGCGAGTCCAGTGTCTAACCACTGCGCCACCTCGCTCGGTTCTGCAGGAAGAATGGGCGTTATTATCTTAACATGAGATTGATGACATCATTCACAAATGCGCCACCTTTGTCAGGCCTGTGTTGCTGCCAGAGGTGGCAGTACCCCATACTGAGCACATTAACCAGTTGTCTGAATGTGTGTGCAAATCCCATAAGTTGAAAAAAACGAAGAACAGCTTTGTCTACCGTTATACATATTGCAGTTGTTTAAGTTGTGTGTTATTTACATTTTTCTAATTTACTTCACCTGTTTATACCGTCTTGGGGCAAAATAAACACAACCTTGCAAAATTTCCGTTTTCTGCTTTAATTTTGGACACCAGTGTAATTTTATGGTAGCAGATCTGAACTGGAAAGAAAGGTAGTCTGTTGAGATAAAATCGTATCGTTGTAACGTCAGATTAGTTAATATTGTGACATAAAATAATATAAATTACGTAGGTTCGCCTTGATGCTGGATTTTCAAGGAAGTTTTACACTTCAATTATTGGCAGCCTATCAATACTTTCTGGCATTACCACTTTTTAATACACACCCAGCTCCAGTTCCTCGATGTCTTCACAGCATTTTCATAGCTATCAGTCCATCTACAATCCAGAGTACTTTAACAAGAATATTTCGCCATACTGTACAACACAACATCTAGAACACAAATGTCTCGCTACATTTCTAAACAGGAACTGTGCTCCAATTCGTCAACTACAGCGTCATTTGGGCTTACAAAAGACGGAAGACAATCATAAACTGGTATGCATACCAGATAACAGAGATTAATCTTAATCCGAACTCAAATCAATTGTCTACACCATGACAAAAAATACATAATACGAGTTTCCATTTGTAACTGTACAATAAAGGGTGTCCCTGATTGAAAGCGCTCACAACTCTACAACTGACATCGATAGAGATGCTATATTTGCCACATGCATTCACACAATGATAAAGTTTGCAGTCAAATGTAATTTATTTTAATCCACTTAGTGTACGCACCTCTGCTGTCACGCAAAATATCCCAACTATACCTACCTCAGCCACACATTTTGTTAACAGCTGCTGGATGACACATTCAACAGTTTGACTGATACGTTGACGCAATGTGCACGTATATCAGTGGTTGTTGTTGTTGTGGTCTTCAGTCCTGAGACTGGTTTGATGCAGCTCTCCATGCTACTCTGTCCTGTGCAAGCTTTTTCATCTCCCAGTACCTACTGCAACCTACATCCTTCTGAATCTGCTTAGTGTATTCATCTCTTGGTCTCCCTCTACGATTTTTACCCTCCACGCTGCCCTCCAATACTAAATTGGTGATCCCTTGATGCCTCAGAACATGTCCTACCAACCGATCCCTTCTTCTGGTCAAGTTGTGCCACAAACTTCTCTTCTCCCCAATCCTATTCAATACTTCCTCATTAGTTATGTGATCTACCCATCTAATCTTCAGCATTCTTCTGTAGCACCACATTTCGAAAGCTTCTATTCTCTTCTTGTCCCAACTATTTATCGTCCATGTTTCACTTCCATACATGGCTACACTCCACACGTATACTTTCAGAAATGACTTCCTGACACTTAAATCAATACAGGATGTTAACAAATTTCTCTTCTTCAGAAACGCTTTCCTTGCCATTGCCAGCCTACATTTTATATCCTCTCTACTTCGACCATCATCAGTTATTTTGCTCCCCAAATAGCAAAACTCCTTTACTACTTTAAGTGCCTCATTTCCTAATCTAATTCCCTCAGCATCACCCGACTTAATTAGACTACATTCCATTATCCTTGTTTTGCTTTTGTTGATGTTCATCTTATATCCTCCTTTCAAGACACTGTCCATTCCATTCAACTGCTCTTCCAAGTCCTTTGCTGTCTCTGACAGAATTACAATGTCATCAGCGAACCTCAAAGTTTTTATTTCTTCTCCATGGATTTTAATACCTACTCCGAATTTTTCTTTTGTTTCCTTTACTGCTTGCTCAATATACAGATTGAACAACATCGGGGAGAGGCTACAACCCTGTCTTACTCCCTTCCCAACCACTGCTTCCCTTTCATGTCCCTCGACTCTTATAACTGCCATCTGGTTTCTGTACAAATTGTAAATAGCCTTTCGCTCCCTGTATTTTACCCCTGCCACCTTTAGAATTTGAAAGAGAGTATTCCAGTCAACATTGTCAAAAGCTTTCTCTAAGTCTACAAATGCTAGAAACGTAGGTTTGCCTTTCCTTAATCTTTCTTCTAAGATAAGTCGTAAGGTCAGTATTGCCTCACGTGTTCCAGTGTTTCTACGGAATCCAAACTGATCTTCCCCGAGGTTGGCTTCTACTAGTTTTTCCATTCGTCTGTAAAGAATTTGTGTTAGTATTTTGCAGCTGTGACTTATTAAGCTGATAGTTCGGTAATTTTCACATCTGTCAACACCTGCTTTCTTTGGGATTGGAATTATTATATTCTTCTTGAAGTCTGAGGTTATTTCGCCTGTCTTATACATCTTGCTCACCAGATGGTAGAGTTTTGTAAGGACTGGCTCTCCCACGGCCGTCAGTAGTTCCAATGGAATATTGTCTACTCCGGGGGCCTTGTTTCGACTCAGGTCTTTCAGTGCTCTGTCAAACTCTTCATGCAGTATCATATCTCCCATTTCATCTTCATCTACATCCTCTTCCATTTCCATAATATTGTCCTCAAGTACATCGCCCTTGTATAGACCCTTTATATACTCCTTCCACCTTTCTGCTTTCCCTTCTTTGCTTAGAACTGGGTTTCCATCTGAGCTCTTGATATTCATACAAGTCGTTCTCTTATCTCCAAAGGTCTCTTTAATTTTCCTGTAGGCGGTATCTATCTTACCCCTAGTGAGATAGGCCTCTACATCCTTACATTTGTCCTCCAGCCATCCCTGCTTAGCCATTTTGCACTTCCTGTCGATCTCATTTTTGAGACGTTTGTATTCCTTTTTGCCTGTTTCACTTACTGCATTTTTATATTTTCTCCTTTGATCAATTAAATTCAATATTTCTTCTGTTACCCAAGGATTTCTACTAGCCCTCGTCTTTTTACCTACTCGATCCTCTGCTGCCTTCACTACTTCATCCCTCAAAGCTACCCATTCTTCTTCTACTGTATTTATTTCCCCCATTCCTGTCAATTGCTCCCTTATGCTCTCCCTGAATCTCTGTACAACCTCTGGTTCTTTTAGTTTATCCAAGTCCCATCTCCTTAAATTCCCACCTTTTTGCAGTTTCTTCAGTTTTAATCTACAGGTCATAACCAATAGATTGTGGTCAGAGTCCACATCTGCCCCTGGAAATGTCTTACAATTTAAAACCTGGTTCCTAAATCTCTGTCTTACCTTTATATAATCTATCTGATACCTTTTAGTATCTCCAGGGTTCTTCCATGTATACAACCTTCTCTCATGATTCTTAAACCAAGTGTTAGTTATGATTATGTTGTGCTCTGTGCAAAATTCTACCAGGCGGCTTCCTCTTTCATTTCTGTCCCCCAATCCATATTCACCTACTATGTTTCCTTCTCTCCCTTTTCCTACACTCGAATTCCAGTCACCCATGACTATTAAATTTTCGTCTCCCTTCACAATCTGAATAATTTCTTTTATTTCATCATACATTTCTTCAATTTCTTCGTCATCTGCAGAGCTAGTTGGCATATAAACTTGTACTACTGTAGTAGGTGTGGGCTTCGTATCTATCTTGGCCACAATAATGCGTTCACTATGCTGTTTGTAGTAGCTTACCCGCATTCCTATTTTCCTATTCATTGTTAAACCTACTCCTGCATTACCCCTATTTGATTTTGTGTTTATAACCCTGTAGTCACCTGACCAGAAGTCTTGTTCCTCCTGCCACCGAACTTCACTAATTCCCACTATATCTAACTTCAACCTATCCATTTCCCTTTTTAAGGGGATACGGAATCACCTATCCCCGCAATGTTAATATATGCCTACTATAGGGAACATTTTCTCACAAACTACTGGAGACAGAGAGGTAAAAATTTTACTGTATGTGCATTCATATGTTACAACAATACTGAAACAACAGTTTATTGTCAAAGTATTTTCTTACAGAGATATTGTACATTTATTTTTAAGTAAATTTTTTCCATCGCTTTTTACTAGACTATCACCCCTAAGTCTTTTGTAAATCAAGTAATTAAAAAATCGTTGTTTCAGTATGTAATAGGGACCTATGTCACTACGTCATAAAAATTTCAGACTTCTAGGTTGACCAGTACCTGAGGTAATGTTCCTAGATGAAGTAAAAAGTAAACTTACGGGAAACGGAGAAAGAAGATTAAAACATTCCTGATCCGTAGCTAATACCCCCTTCACAGTCTTCATAATCATCTTCAAGTCTTCTTTTGGCACCCCTCTGCACCTGTCTTGCTTTTTTCACTAATGTCTTGATTATATTATCAGCATGCCTTAGTCTGTGCTGATCTAAAAAGAACATAGCACGTACCGTGCGGGAACCAACACACATACCCAACTTTTGATGGACCTGGCATTTAGTTATATTTCCAAGATTGAAGGTTGCCACAGCATCATACACACCAAAATGTAGTGTATTAATTCCGACAAACACTGTTTTTGGGAGACGATGCCATATCACACTATTCAAGCACTCGTTGGGGTTCTGCGTTTTTCCGTGAAGACATTTCATCAGAAGACTTCTGTCAGCCAGATCTCTGAAAATGGGCTTTATTTCTGCCATGATGGCTGATGGTAGACTGTGGTGGTGAATGTATTTCTCTCCTGTTGTTAGTCCCCTATTGTATTTACACCAGCTGTTTTCACCTTTGGGGCACAAACCATGTTGTGGATGCTCATCCGTGGATGCGGTGTGGAAATATAAAGCCCATATAGCTCTCCTCATTTCTTCAAGATTGCCTGTATTTTGCCTGATTGCAAGGCCATAGCAGTTCTGAATGTGGTCTATTATGGAATCAGTCAATCTTCCTCTGCCATCCAAGGTTTTCCCATCATCTAGTTTTTTCCCTTTCATAACTGATTTTAACCTTCTCAGCCTGGCACCCATTCTCTTCTGCACATGTCCTATACATTCAAGTTTGCTTATATTTACACTGTTCCCATATGGTTTGCTTTCCAAAACTTCTTTGAATGCCTTAGAGTCACCATCTCCCAGATATTTGACATAGCGAACATTATACCACTGTGAAGAGCGATGAAAAATTTTCTTCACCCCAGCAACCTCCATGCCACCACTACTACCATAATAATTAGCAATACAGTCATCACTGTGTTCATTTTTCAGCCTGCCTGTGCACCTACAGTATTTAGACATTATTGCAACATCAATAACCTTGCCAGTATCAACACTAGTTGCTGTTACAACACCATTGTTGGAGGTGTGGCCCCTTTTCTGCCACGTGCCATCAAACGCCACTGTGAGGTCACGACTGCCGTCATTTTCTTCCACTGCTTCTTCCACAGCAACCTGCATTGACTTCTGTGCTACATCTTCAACTGCAGATCCTAGTACATAATTGTAAGCTTCAAACTTTGAAGGTGCACTTGGAAGATTTAGAACACCACATAGCATATCACCAGCTGCTTTGCCCTTACCAATTGCTCGCAATCCATAAACTAACCTAATATTTACACTATAAAGTTCAGTTTTCTTGTATCCATTATTTACAGTTACTGAAACCGAACTTGGAAACTTACAGCTGTATTTACAAACACTGCATATTAAATTAAACTGGGCAGCCAGGCCAACATGGGATTCTACTTTCAGAGAAACGTTTCCATGACATTTTTTGCAGCACAAACTGTTTTCAAGAGCTTCACACAATATATTCGTATCAATGAGTTCAAAAACTTCATTCCCTCTATCAAGTAAATTATATTTCTCTTCCAAATCTCTTAGTTTTTTATGAGAAGCACTGTTTTCATTTGGTGTAAGTTCGTTCGGCAAATCAGTAATAAGTGGATTCACATTTTCCAACAGTGATGATGATGAACTGCTTTGCTTTGCTAATGAATCATTATTTCTTTTCTTTTTGCCAGTTCACACGCTTTTTAAATACTTTTGCTTTAGCTCTAGGCATTTTCACTGCGAAAAATGAAGCACTAAATACGAAATAACTCAACAACAACTACTTTCTTATATCACACTGTTTACAAAACAGTCCCGCCACAAAGTCAAAGAGTAACTTGAGGAAACCAGAGAGAAACATTTTCGGGCAACTAGTGTATAAATAGTCGCTGGAAACCGGGATATTTGAATTCATGTCACTTTAAAGGTACTGCCAAAAAGTTCATGGTCAGCCACGAGAGACGTGTATAACTAAAGCGCAATACCCGATCTCACAAATATATAAAAATAAAATAGTTATAATTGTAGTAGAGCTATTTATGATACGTCATTTTAAAGAGGAAACATGGCAGAATATAATACGCCAATAAAAAAAAATTCGATTTTTTAACCCAAAATCCGATTCCGTATCCCCTTAAATTTTCTAACCTACCTGCCCGATTAAGGGATCTGACATTCCACGCTCCGATCCGTAGAACGCCAGTTTTCTTTCTCCTGATAACGACGTCCTCTTGAGTAGTCCCCGCCCGGAGATCCGAATGGGGGACTATTTTACCTCCGGAATATTTTACCCAAGAGGACGCCATCATCATGTAATCATACAGTAAAGCTGCATGCCCTCGGGAAAAATTACGGCTGTAGTTTCCCCTTGCTTTCAGCCGTTCGCAGTACCAGCACAGCAAGGCCGTTTTGGTTATTGTTACAAGGCCAGATCAGTCAATCATCCAGACTGTTGCCCTTGCAACTACTGAAAAGGCTGCTGCCCCTCTTCAGGAACCACACGTTTGTCTGGCCTCTCAACAGATACCCCTCCGTTGTGGTTGCACCTACGGTACGGCTATCTGTATCGCTGAGGCACGCAAGCCTCCCCACCAACGGCAAGGTCCATGGTTCATGGGGGGGATATCAGTGGTATACACATTAATCTTAACACATCTCCAAAAGAAAAACATCCAGTGGGATGGTGTCAGCTATCTCGGTGGGCATGGTATTAGGCCAATCCCTCCAATTTACCGATACTGAAATCCCTCGTCCAAAGCCTACCGAGCCCATTCTGCCCAATGAAGTGGTGCTCCATCTAGTTAAAGACATTATATGGGGTTTGATCCCATGGAGTTGTGCTATAGCATAATTCTGAAACTTATCCAAGAACACAGAAACGTTTCATGAAATAAGAATGCTTGGAAGATTTTGTCGCGCATTATAACACATAACACATTTGTCTTTGGGATACGAGTATTCCTTACGTGTTCCATTACAAGTCTTGGCGTTTCGTTGCCCCAGATATGCATGTTATGTCTATTTCACTTTGAAACGGTGTTTGCTATAAAAAATGTTTCATTCAATTCGACATGGAATAACAAGTTATTGGCAAAATTTTCTCGTTGTTCAAAATCAAGTGCTTTCAGTTCACGTAAAATCTGGAGTTTGTAAGACTATGGTTGCAAAAGTTGTGTAAAACTCCGTGCATTATCGTCTTCTGCACCTGGAGCCGACGTGATGTACTTCTCACAGATGTGGATGGTAATAGTTTAAACACTGTCCACAAGTTATCGATAATCTTGCAGACGCTGAAGGCCGGGAGTTGCTTTTCTTCTTTTCAACTCTGCCTATATCTGAAGTATTTTGCATCCCTGCCTTCATCAACTTCACATCTGGCGGTGGTATCCGATAAATTGTTCTGACCCTTCGATGCACCGTGACAGAGATTTCATCTCAGCCTGCCACACAACACATTCTGCTTTTTCTTGCACTGGCGCCGCCATTTTACGAGCATCCCCAGCGACAGATTCAGAAACTGAAATACGTCATTGTGGAAACTTAATGAGTTTGTCAACACACTGAAAACAGGATATAATAGTCATGTGACATAAGCAAGCATAAGAGGCAGTCACATGGAAACGAGATAGATGAAAAGAAACGTAATTAATCTGTTTATTATTTCAAAAGTAATCGCCATAGTTGTTAATATATAGGGTGATTATAATTAAAGTTAAACTTTCAAACCGCTCTAGAAATAACTTCACTGGTCAGAATGATGTCAAATTGCAACGGAATATTATCGGAGAAGGGGGAAAACGTATGGCAGAAGAAAAATAAATAGTTACAAAATGTAGCCATATATGGCACTGAAAGCATCATATTTTAATAGTGGTCAACAACAAATGACAAATGAATCATACAACAATGCCTAAGGTTTACGATTGACGTTAAACAAACTGAACTACTCTGTGTCCATGGGTGTACAGGTGTATACTGTTAGTTACATAAGCCCATCCACCATGGCACGGTCATATCACATCGGATGGGAAAAATCGGTTTGTAATTGTCCTGAGGCCAAAGCCCGCATAAAAAGCATAACTCACATCAGTTTTTAATTGTGCTGAACTAAAAAACGGCATAAAAAGCATCAGTCACATCGATTTTCAATTTTAACCAAACAGTGACCGTTTCAGGATGACGTGGTACTGGTTGATTTGCGTGTGGATTTTCCGTTGCCCACATTCGACAATTCTGTGTACTGCCATATCCTGTCAGATGGAAGTGGGCTTCGTCTGTCCACAAATTCTTCCACTGCCAATCATTGTCCACTGCCATGCAAGCAAGAAATTCTAAAGCAAAGGTCTCTCTTGCTGGCAGATCAACAGGAAGCAACTCGTGCACATGGGTAATCTTGAATGCATAGCAAAGAAGGATGTTTCGTAAGATTTTACGCACCGTACTCACGGGTATGTCCAATTTCCGGGCAATTCTCCGTGCACTACACGTTTGCACACCACCACTCTTCTCCTCCTGCATTGCTGTGGCCACTGCTTCCACTGACGTTGAATCAATTCGTTTCCTCCCTCTACCAGGTTGCACCGTCTTTTCGGATTTCCGAATCATAACCTCCAGACCCACGGCAGTCTTCGGAACAACGCCTTTTTTCAAACCCTTCAGTGCCCGGAACTTTTGCAGAGCGATGTGTGCACAGTCATCATTCTTTTAATACAGCTTTACAAGCAGAGCGCGATGCTGCATTGAGACAGTCATGGCGAACGTCGCAGGCACGAAAGGAGGTAAAGCCGTGTATCCGGGGTGTTTATACCAACTTCAGTGGGTCGTGCGCATGACAGGTGTTTCCATTTACGTATTCTGACACATACAGCGCCATCTATTGGTCAATTTTCACACAACTTTTTTTTCTCCTGCCATACGTTTTCCCCCTTCTCCGTTAATAATCCGTTGCAATTTGACGTCATTCGGACCAATGGTATTATTTCTACAGCGTTTTGAAAGTTTAACTTTAACCCTGTATTTATCCCAAAGTGAGACAAGACGGTCAATGCGCCATGGTGAAATGTTTGCGGCTGCCTACAGAATCATAATTGTACCCAGACGTGTTCCTCTTCATCCGCAGGAAATCGACGCCCACGAATGTCTTTCTTCGGGGCTTCAAAAATATGGAAATCGCATGGGGAAAGATCGGGACTGTATGGAGGTTGTGTAAGAGCTTCCCAGCGAAACTTCTTCAGTGTGGTCGAAAGAAACTTGACAAAATGTGGGCATGATCACGGTTCCGTAGGCAAACGCAAACATTTTCCATGAAGGCACTGACTGTCTTGTGTCACAGTGGGATAAATGTATTACCAGTTATGGCGATTACTTTTGAAATAATAAACATTTTACACACTTCATTCCGTCCGTCTAGATTTCATTTCACTGCCTCTTGTAGTAATAACTGTTTATCATCAGAGTAAACATTTTGGAACATCCTGTATATCACATCACAGAACCGAAAATGTACTAAGAACTTGTACACCTTTAACTGCTACTGTCTGTACTGTCATTATGTTACAGTGAAACACACGGCAGGTGGGTGGTGCTACATTGCACAGTGCGTTAGGTCCATAGCATCTCATCCTTGGGCGCTCTTTCACCGTGAGCAGATTGTGTTCTCTAAGCGAATGCACATAATTGCAGGCCTATATCGTTGACGTCAATCTGCGGTAGAATTATGGGATATGTATTATGCTCATGCACTCTGGCTGTTTTGGAGAACGGAAATCTGTGCTGTAAAAATCAACCTGTATTCAGTAAGCACAGATGTTGCTAAACACAGGTCGTCCGCGAAATCCAGAGAGCCGTAGACAAAGGCGCGCAGATAGATGCCGTGCTCCTTGACTTCCGGAAGGCATTTCATACAGTTCCAATAGTCGTTTATAGTGAAAAAAATACAAGTTTGTCGAGTACCGGGCGAGATTTGTGGCTGGTTTCAAGACTTCTTAGCAGACAACTCTTCGTTCTTAATGGAACGAAATCGATAGATGCAAAAGCAGTTTCCAGAGTACCCGAAGCGAGGGTTCCAAGATCGTTGCTGCTTATGATAAACGACCTATATCTGGTGGATAACGCAGAAATCTCAATGGGACTATTCGCATTCATTGCTGTAATGCCAGAGGACTGCAGCCAAGTGCAGGAAGACTTCCTGAGGATCTAAGTTTGGTGCAGGGACTAGCAGTTAGTCCTGAACGGAAATACGTGTAAAGTACTGCTGGTAAATAGGCAAAGACATCTATTGCTAAACGATTATGCTATTCCTGAGCAACCCTCTGGAAACAGTAACAACCGTGAGACACCTAGGGGTTACCGGACCTTACAAATTAATGTAGCAACCAGAGCCTTTGATTAAAGGTTTACACCTCGGTATTTCGTTGGTAGTCCTTTCTTTGTAGCAAAAACTCAAGGCTTGTCCGAGTACTTGTTCCACTGACGTCGACATCCTTACGGAAAAGAGAGAAGTTTTGCGTTAAGTCTCTGTACCCATGTGATAACAATTTGCTGAATGTCCATATCAGCTTTGAACGTCATACTCCACAAAATATTCCCTCGGTGACCCACTGGGAGCGAATGATAAAATCTGTCAAACACTGCTTTCAGAAGTTTTCAGGGTGATCGCACGTGCGCGTAGAAGGCCTCAACACAATCTTTGTCAGCGTAGAGGCCAACTACACAAGAGGAAGAAGACCCTTCGTGAATTGTAACCAGCCGACTTTCAACTACGACAACTAGATCACAGTTATCATAAAACTGGCTTTCTTCCAAGGCGTTCCGACGAAAGAAGACAGCGACTGAAAATTTCTCTAGTTGATGGCAGAAAGAAAACCTAACTCAACTCAAAACCATCCACAAATTTCACCACGTAAGGATGTATTAAGGAAAACTATGACTAGGTGAGATCCAGATTCCCAAGGATGGCACGGGCACGAAAGAAATGGAAGAAGAGATGAGAAAATACGATTCGTAATTCCACACATTTCAGAGAGGTCTACAACCTCACGTCCTATTCAGCTTGTAACCCCCCTCTTGACGTTTATCAATGTGGTGTGGTTGACCTTCGTCTTAAGACTACTTGATTATATTAATTCTATATGCTCTGTGGTCCGTATAATACATGTTCTTTGATGTGTGATCTCTGATCAAACTATGGAAGTACTGTATGGGAATTACACTAATTTGTGTCTAGAAACGCAAGAAATGGTTGCTAGGTTGACGCTGTATGGAAGATGGTTTTGTTGAAGCGCTGCAGATGGGAGCTACTGGATTATTCTTCTGGCAGGCCCGACTCATCACCCAGTTACTAGTGTCTCCACGAACCACTGAAGATGTATTTACGTGGTCCACTATTCACAGTCGCCATGGGCATTAACTAAGCAATCATGTAGAGAGTTTAGAGGTTAGACTTAAATTTATTCCAATACAGATCAAAATGCATTGGTATCTGATGAAAGGAAGATTTGCAGAAGTGTTGCAGATACCCGTAAAATAATTCTTACCATTGCTGTAATACAAAGTGTCAGTATACCCGAATGTGGAATCGAGTTTGATGGCGGAAGCTTATGTTATCTTTGTTTTCGATTCACTCTTTTGCAAAAGAGATGTCGGGAAAAATTTGAATTGGGGCCATATTCATATAGGCTATGTGTCCTAACTGTTCAAGACTAGAGCTCTACGTACTAAGATCATTTTATATGTTTTACTGGAAGAAACTTATGTTTAACTTAACATTTTAGTCTCTCGATTTACAAGAAAATTTAGCATTTCCTCTTAATAAATAACCGGAAGATATGCCTAATCTGTGACGTATAATATCACTTTAGTAGAGAGGTTTGCAGGAGCGGGAATACTTTCTCAGTTTTATCAAGGATATACAGGCAATCTGGAATAGTATTACTAAAAAATCAGCAACGTTTCACCCAGAGTGCGCTAAGGAAATCACAAAACACATTATTCAGTGTAAATTAGATTTGGAGTCGGCTCGTACTGATTCCACATTCGGATTTTCGTGTGTATGTGAACTTTCTAGTACAAAATTTGCATTGCTGCATTAGCTCCCACACTGCTTCAGGGCTGCAAGTATTCAAGGTACAATAGCAACTTCATTGTTCTGGCTACTGTTCCTATACCTGAGCTAGCAAGGACTTTCACTCAACGGTATACCGGCAGAATCCACTGTTTAAAATGTGGCATACATTTCTCGTGATAACGCACATGTATTGGAGACTTTTTCCATGATAAACGAACGCAATTAAACATTCAGGCACACTCAGTAAGTGATTTAGGCCGCCTCTGAACTATGACCCCAGTGTCAGACTTATTGCAGTCCACCTAATTTGTTTCGTAGCAGAATTTTATCGTCTTATCAGTATCTGCGCCGACAGAATTTTCGAAGACGTCTTCCAAGAATGTTTACTCGAAGGATTTCCAAATCTGACGCAACGAATGAACTGACTCTTCCTGTTTCTATAAAGATTGCATCTGTTGATTGTATTGTGTTGCATTTTCAGCCTTATGATACGCTCTAAGAGACCGTGAACAACAAGCACATTGACAAATCTAATTTATTCGCTACACACTCGCATACCTACTGAGTAGCAATTCTGGAAATGCCTGACGTAAGGACTAAAATCATAAATAGCCTTACTATATATCAGCGACTTATTATATTTGAATTACCAATAAATCACTTCATTGCATTAGCGGGGAAGGAGGCAGCTACTACCGTCCAACATACTGTGACTTAAGCTCATAGAATCAAAGGAAAAGATTAGCTTCATTTGAGACTGATGACCTACACAAAGAGAGTAGAATAGTGAATTATGAAGGAAATAGTAAAGAGACATACACAAAATCAAACACTAAGAAATGATGATACAGATTTCATGAGTGTAATGTTACATACCCATTAAATTGGGACATAATGAATATCTGTGAAAACAATATTAGATATGGAAGAACCATAAATATATACTTTCATTTATGCTGTACAAGAAGGGCGTACTGAATCTACATCTGGGATTGTAACTAGGAAATTAATTATACATTCCACATAATGTTATTGTTAATGACAAATATGGATATAGAAGACATAGTTAAATCACACGAGATATCAGATACATAGCCTCACTGAAAATGTGAAATTATGTTGTTCTTGCCGTCCTGGTGTGTATTATTAATATGCGTTGGATATCATTAATATTCTTAAATTTATACGAGGGCGTGCTGAAAAGAAATGCCTCCGCAATTTCCTTCCAAAAGTCTTATAGCTTTTTAAATAAAATAAACGTGATTAACATTATAAATCTTTATTCTTCATGTCTACGCATTTCTTTCTCAACATAGTAAGTTTGATGACAAACACATTTCTCTCAACGAGAGACCAGTTTGTTGATATCGTCACTGTAGAATGTGTGACTTTGTTGACAGCGCTACAACCTCACCTCTGCTTTCACTGCCTCGTCACTATCAAAGAGAAGTCCTCGAAGGTATTCTTTAAGTTTTGGAAATGCATGAAAACTGGGTGAGCCAAGTCAGGATTGTATGAAGATGACTCATGGCAGTGAACCTAAGGCGTCGAATTGTTAAAGATGTTGCAGCACGCTTGTTTGGTCTGACATTGCCATTCTGAAGGAGAAGATCTCCATGTGTAGAGGAACTGTTCGAATTCGAAACTCGAATACAGTGCGCTCTGTCTCAGGCACCGACATAATTACTTTACACTCTGCCATGTTACATGCTACAATTCGAAGTTCCCTAGCGGCAGAGGGCAGCAGATATGTAGACATGAAGAATAACAATGTAAGATGTTAATAACATTTCTTTTATTTTAAAAGCTTTAACAGTTTCCACATAAAATATTCGGAGGCATTACTTATGAGTACGCCTTTGCAGGTAACTTAACACCTTCGCAATATTCTTTGAATGCTAAAAAATCATTATATTTTTCCAAGTCTGTAGGAAGTTCGAAACTAAAAGAAACAGCTGCTCAATCGTTTCAGAACTAGTCGTTTTACAGGAATAGATGTATTACAAGAGCTTTTAATATTCCAGATTTCCTAGTTTCTTTCGAATGAAATTTATATTATCAGTTCGAAATCGAAATTATCTCGTGGAAGTAATTTTTAATAATCTATGAAGTTCCTCACTACACGCAATAATAATTTTAAATCGGAGGACAATTGCTACATAACTTTACACAAAGTTCAGCAGATAAGGGAGCACCCAATGAAGATAATACAATGGCACTGAAACATCTTTGAGACATAAGAATAGACATTAAAGTAAAAGAACAAATAATTATAATTCCAAACTCGTACTTCGATCAATATATTACTGTTTCGTTTTTCTTTAGACATATCCTCGCTGCAGGCGACCACACACATTCTCCATAATCTACACTGGGTTTTTCCACAAAAAACAGTTTACATAAGTAGAGCGGAAAACTTCCGCACCATCACTAATCTCGAATTAGGTGAATTTTGATTTCGGTGGGTCCTATCACCTCGTCGAGTTGGCTGGTCGAACACGAGTGTTTTAAACCCCAGATCCCGTGTCGTGCTCAATTAAATGTATTTTGTCAAAAAAAAAAAAAAAAACAGAAGCTTGAGAAACTATGTTTGAGATATGTAATACCTAATAAGGGACAACCATACGATGCTGATAAGTAAACCAAGAAATAAATGTGTAAATATTCCTGTAATAGAGTGCAAGGAAATGCAGCAATTAACGCGGAAGAAGTATGCATATCAATGCATGAAGTGAAATTGTTGGAACAATATGCAGATACTTACAACATGCAACACTATAAATCGCAAGTTATAAATACAAAACAGCATTTCAGTTTCACATGGATTTTGACAGCTGACGATTAGAATTCCAACACCATGAAGTCGGTATGTCACAAACGGCGAACTGGCATGCTGTGTGAAAAATATCAGCACGTCAGCGCAACTGCAGGAACTAGGTAGGAGTAACGCCATTCATTCTGTACAAAAATGGTTCAAATGGCTCTGAGCACTATGGGACTTGACAGCTATGGTCATCAGTCCCCTAGAACTTAGAACTTCTTAAACCTAACTAACCTAAGGACATCACACAACACCCAGCCATCACGAGGCAGAGAAAATCCCTGACCCCGCCGGGAATCGAACCCGGGAACCCGGGCGTGGGAAGCGAGAACGCTACCGCACGACCACGAGATGCGGGCCATTCTGTACACTCCGAGACAAAAAACACCCAACAACGCACCACGAAGCAATTATTCTAATGGTACTGAAATAAGTAGATGTGATGAACATGTACAGATAAACAAATGATTACAATTTCAGAAAAATTGGATGATTTATTCGAGAGAAATAGCTTCCAAATTGAGAAAGTCGATAACGTGTTGGTCCACTTTTGGCCCTTACGCAAGCAGTTATTCGGCTTGGCACTGATTGTTAGAGTTGTTGGATGTCCTTTTGAGGGATATCGTGCCAGATTCTATCCAGGTGGCAGGTTAGATCGTCAAAATACCGAGTCGGTTGGAGGGCCCTACCCACAATGGTCCAAACTTTATCAGTTGCTGGCCAAGGTAGGGTTTGTCAATCACACATACAAACAGTAGAAACTCTCGCCGTGTGCAGCTTGCATTATCTTGCTAAAATGTAAATTCAGCATGGCTTGCCATGAAGGGAACCATAACGGGACGTAGGATATCGGTGACGTACTGCTGCGCTGTAAGGGCGCCACGGATGACAACCAAAGCGGTCCTGCTATGAAAAAGGATGGCAGCCCAGACCATCACTCCTGGTTGTTGGGCCGTATGATGGGCAACACTCTGGTTCGTCATACAATGGAGGCTTTCACGACCAGATGTTTCAGCTGCTGAGAATTTTTCCGGGTTGTATGGCCGTAATCCATGGAACTTTTCAGTTCCTGACGTTTCGTCCAAGGCTACGTTGGACATCTTCGGAGTCGGCAAGACTCAGCACAACCAGGACCACCTGCGAAGATGTCCAACGTAGCCTTGGACGAAACGTCAGGGATTGAAAAGTTCCATGGACTACGGCCATACAACCCGGAAAAATTCTCCGCACTCTGGTTGGTATCCCACCACTGTCCAAGGGCGTCCCCAGACACGTATTCGCTGATCATCAGGGTTCAGCTTGAAGAGGGACTCAGCACAGCAGACAACTCTACTACAGTCAATGAGATTCCAGGCCGAAGACATGTCTGGATGCGCCCCAGACAGCAGTGGGATAGCAGCCTGACCCTCGCCCGCCATACAATCCGACAGCCAGGGCCATTTATTTTCATTGCAGGACCCCTTTGGTTGTCATCGATGGCACTCCTATAGCACAGCGGTACGTCGAGCCGTTTAGTTACCTCCATGGCAAGTCATCCTGGGCTTACATTTCAGTAAGATAATGGCCGCCCGGACACGGCGAGAGTTTCTACTGCTTGTCTTCGTGCATGCCAAACCCTACCTCGGACAGCAAGATCCCCGGACCTACCTTCAATTGAAAACGTTTGGAGCATTATGGGCAGGACCCTCCAGCCAGCTCTGTATTTTGATCATCTAACGCATCAGTTGGACAGAATTTGGTACGATATCCCTCAGGAGGACATCCAACAACTTTCTCAGTCAATGCCAAGCACAATAACAGCTCTCATAAGGGCCAGAGGTGGACCAAAGCGCTGTTGACTTTCTCATTTTGTGAATCTCTTACTCTTGACTAAATCATTCATTTTCCCTGCGATTGTAGTCATTCGTTTATCTGTAGATGTCCATCTACTGATTTCCATCCCATTCGAATAATTCCTCCACGGTGCGTTGTTTTTTTGTCTTAGAGCGTATATATGCAAATATCAGGTATATGGTTTCCCATCCAGAAATAGTATTTGAATATTGTTTGTTTATAAGAAGATCGTGTTTGCCTCATTGTCTCACGCAAAAAGTAGAAACGTCTTTCAGCACCTTTTAGAAGTCAACAGCGGCAGGAGCGTAACCTACCGAGACAGCGGTCTACCGTTGCTCAGGATTCCACATTTCTAGTGTGAATGTGGAAGCGATGTGTTTGTGAGGGCCATACACATTGCCATGAAGGATCTGAACAGCCCCAAGCTATTAGCGTTCAAGAGGTCAGACATACACTGATGAGCTAAAACGTTATGGCTACTACCCACCATGAGATTGAATGCCGCCTGGCGACGTTGTGGCCACTGACCCTTAGAATCCCAACAACAACAACAAAAATTAATTTTAAAATTTTTCGCAAAATTGACCTTTATCATGACAGTACGCAGCGAATACAAGAAGAAATTTAAGGAGGGTGTTTCACTTTGGAATATAATCTAACATATTTTTCACAAAATTAACCTTTTATTATCATAGTAAGCAACGAATACAAGAATAAATTGGCAAAATGTAGACAATAAATTGTTTTAAAGCTTTGGTTTCACTCTGGAACTGCTAGGACGTACAGTTTTCAACCATCCATCACATCATGTGATATATTTGAAAGCAATTTCACATTTTTCAAGACATAATCCCACATCTCGAAAATTCCATGAATTCACAATGCCTACAACAAATTACAGTCCTAAACAACAAGGGCCTAAAATTTAATAAACTTATATCAAAACTACCTACTTGTCAAGTGATTTCATATCGACACCACTCATAACAGCTGTAGTTAAAACAAAAATTTACGTGACAATAATTTAAGATATAGTTACTTTCACTGTCATGTGATGTCCACATTATCATCATTGTAAGAAAACCGCACGTCACAATTTCCTACAACCACATTACACAGTCTTCATGGCGACTGTTGCTTTGAACGATGTAATTGACTGCTACAATGGACTACATTCGCAGAACTACGTCAGGCTAGCATTCGAGTTTTCTGTCTTGCAATAGCATGGGTGGTTTCATACTAAAGGCACTGGTATTTCAAATAATGATAATAATAATACACTACTGCCCATTAAAATTGCTACACCACGAAGATACGTGCTATAGACGCGAAATGTAACCGCCAGGAAGAAGATGCTGCCATATGCAAATGATTAGCTTTTCAGAGCATTCACACAAGGTGGCGACATCTACAACGTGCTGACATGACGAAAGTTTCCAACCGATTTCTCATACACAAACAGCAGTTGACCGGCGTTTCCTGGTGAAATGTTGTTATGATGCCTCGTGTAAGAAGGAGAAATGCGTACCATCACGCTTCCGACTGTAGCCTATCGCGAATGCGGTTTATCAAAATGGTTCAAATGGCTCTGAGCACTATGGGACTCAACTGCTGTGGTCATCAGTCCCCTAGAACTTAGAACTAATTAAACCTAACTAACCTAAGGACATCACACACATCCATGCCCGAGGCAGGATTCGAACCTGCGACCGTAGCAGCAGCGGGGCTCCGGACTGGAGCGCCTAGAACCGCACGACCACCGCGGCCGGCCTTGCGGTTTGTCGTATCGCGACATTGCTGCTCGCGTTGGTCGAGATCCAATGACTGTTAGCAGAATATGGAATCGGTGGGTTCAAGAGGGTAATATGGAACGCCGTGCTGGATCCCAACGGCCTCGTATCACTAGCAGTCGAGATGACAGGCATCTTATCCGCATGGTTGTAACGGATCGTGCAGCCACGTCTCGATCCCTGAGTCAACAGATGGGGCGTTTGCAAGACAACAACCATCTGCACGAACAGCTCGACGACGTTTGCAGCAGCATGGACTATCAACTCGGAGACCATGGCTGCGGTTACCCTTGACGCTGCATCACAGACAGGAGCGCTTGCGATGGTGTACTCAACGACGAACCTGGGTGCACGAATGGCAAAACGTCCTTTTTTCGGATGAATCCAGGTTCTGTTTACAGCGTCATGACGGTCGCATCCGTGTTTGGCGACATCGCGGTGAACGTACATTGGAAGCGTGTATTCGCCATCGCCATACTGGCGTATCAGCCAGTGTGTTGCTAATGGGGTCATTGGTTACACGTCTCGGTCACCTCTTATTCGCACTGATGGCACTTTGAACAGTGGACGTTACATTTCAGATGTGCTACGACCCGTGGCTCTACCCTTCATTCGATCCCTGTGAAACCCTACACTTCAGCAGGATAATGCACGACCGCATGTTGCAGGTCCTGTACGGGGCTTTCTGGATACAGAAAATGTTCGACTGCTGCCCCGGCCAGCACATTCTCCAGATCTCTCACCAATTGAAAACGTCTGGTCAATGGTGGCCGAGCAACTGGCTCGTCACAATACGCCAGTCACAACTCCTGATGAACTGTGGTATCGTTTTGAAGCTGCATGGGCAGCTGTACCTGTACACACCATCCAAGCTCTGTTTGACTCAATGCCCAGGCGTATCAAGGCCGTTATTACGGCCAGAGGTGATTGTTCTGGGTACTGATTTCTCAGGATCTATGCACCCAAACTGCATGAAAATGTAATCACATGTCAGTTCTAGTGCAATATATTTGTCCAATGAATACCTGTTTATCATCTGAATTTCTTCTTGGTGTAGCAATTTTAATGGCCAGCAGTGTAATAACAATAGTGGTGGTGATTTCAGGCAGAAACTAATAGTACTCAAATGGGTAAGGCAACTCTATAAGCGGAACAGAGACGAATGAGAAATCATTATAGGAACGACATAAGCCGCCAATGGGGACATCTACTGAGATAATCGTCTTTGACAAAAGACAGATCATTATGGCTCGGCACCTAAGAATGAACATCTCGGAAACGGCGAAGCTGCTCGGCTGTTTGCGTGCTAATGTTAGCAGGATGTATGGAAACTGGTTAAAGGACGGTGAAACCACTTGCAGGCGACAAGACTTTGGATGTTCAGAATGTGGAGGTCGGAATTTCGCCCGCACTTTAGTTCGGTAAGTGGTGACCATCGGCAGATACCCTGAAGTGACAAAAGTCATGGGATAGCGATATGAACATATACAGATGGCGGTAGTTCCACGTACACAAGTTATAAAAATGCAGTGGATTGGCGGACGAGTCACTTGTACCTAGGTGATTCATGTGAAAAGGTTTTCGACGTGATTATGGCCGTACGACGGGAGTTAACAGATTTTGAACGCGGAACGGTAGTTGGAGTTGGACACACGGGCCAATCCACTTCGGAAACCGTTACGAATGAAATATTCTGAAATCCACAGTGTCAAGAGTGTGCCAAGAATGCCACATCTCACGCATTACCTCTCACCACGGACAACGCAGTGGCCGACGACCTTCACTTAACGACCGAGAGCAGCGGCGTTTGCGTAGAGTTGTCAGTGCTGACAGACAAACAACACGCTTGAAATAACCACAGAAATCAATATGGGACGAAGTACGAACGTATCCGTGGGGATAATGCGGTGAAATATGACGTTAACGGGATAAGGCAGCAGACGACGGACGCGACTGCCTTTGCTAATAGCACGACATCGCCTGCAGCTCCTGTCCTGGGTTCATGACCCTAGACGACTCGAAAACCGTTTTCTGATCAAAGCTGATGGTACGGTTCGAGTCTTGCCCAGACTGCATGAAAGCATGGACCCAAGTTATCAACAAGGCACTGTGCAAGCTGGTGATGGCTCCATAATTGTGTGGGTTGTGGTTATATGGAATGGACTGAGTTCTCTGGTCCAACTGAACCGAACGCTGACTGGAAATACTTATGCTGGGCTACCTAGAGACCATTTGCAGCCATTCATGGAGTTCATGTTCCCAAACAACGATGTGCCATGTCACCAGGCCTCACTTGTTCGAGACTGGTTTGAAGAACATTCTGGACAGTTCGAGCGAATGATTTGGCCGCCCAGACCGCCAGACACGAATCCCATCGAACATTTATGAGACATTTTCGAGATGTCAGTTCATGCACAACATCTTGCAGCGGCAACACTTTCACAGAGCACAATGTTGAGCCCACATTGCTGAACATTGAGCTCAGCAGCAGGCGACCCTATGTGTTGCCATGTAGACTGAAAGGCGTTGTCAGTTACGACTAGAGCGGACTCAGAATCATCGAGACTGGATCACGGAACACTAAAACGTGTTGTGTGATCGGATAAATCATGTTTCTTCGTACACCAGGGCGCTTGTCGTGTGCTGATACAATATCATCGAGGCGAATGGCTGCTCGTAACATGTAGCACGCCATGTACGCAGGATGATGAAGGTTGCTATGAGGGCGTACACCTGGGCTTCCCTGGGACCTGAAGACACGGTGAGCTGTGGGCTATGTGACAATTACTGCGGACTCAATGCATCGTTTTACACTTGATGTCTTCCCTGACAATGATGGCATCTTCCAAGAGGATAACTGTACATGTCACAAGGCCAGAATCGTGCCACAGTGGTTTGAGCAGCACGATAGTGAACTAACGTTGATTTCATGGCTACCAAATTCACCTTATCTGAACCCAATGGAACACATCTGGGACGCCATGACACAGAAGCGCTGCCGTATTACGTTCCAGAGTTGGACCAATGCGCTATTAAGCAGGTGATCGTAAGGTATTGACTCTTCAGTGTACTGTTTGCCCAAACGTTCAGGATCGTACAAACACGTCACGTACCTTGAGTCCGGAAATGGGCTTGCTTACAGCTAGACGAGTATCCACATAGACAGTGTAGCGACCTTTAGAACACCACGGACTGCCAGCACGGCGATCATTGCTGCGGCTTCCGTTTGCGGAGCAGAGAGAAGCGAGCTCACAGTGGAGCGCACAGACAGCACTGGACACACCAGTAACATCACGTCGTCTTTTCAGACAGGTCGTGGTTCTGTATAGAGCATCTCGATAGACGAATCCGTTTTTAGAGACTCTGCAGAAAACGAACATATACAAATTGCATTAGTCGTTGTTCTACAGGACCAGTACCTGACGAGATGGAATGGTGCGCCATTAGGAATGCAACACGACCACTGCTGTTTCGCAAAGTTGGTAATTTGGACAGCAGGGATTACACAGGGTATCCCAGAAATGTCGCGGCAAACTTCGATGGGCTGTAGAGGGTGCCTTGAGGAACAAATCGAGATAAGAACCCGTGTCTGGAAACGCTATTCAATGACGTTAGAGAGCGTCGAAGTTATAGGCGCGGGTGCTTGCCACTAGGTCACCACTTCGACAGCAAACATGACTTTGCACACTGAAGGACCGTAGACAGAAAGACTCGCAACATTTTTTAATTGATTGCTACGATCGACCAACTGTACATCGGGTGATTGATGATAGTTCTGAGTCAACACCTAAGTCAACTGCCTTTTTGCCTTACGTAGGAAACACGTCCAACAAGATCGGTCGTATTTTGCGGAAATACGATGTGAAATGTGTTTTCCGACCTCCATCTAAAATTAGAGCGCTTTTGAGTTCCGTTAAGGATGATCTTGGACTGCGTAAGGCGGGTGTATATCGTATTCCTTGTAGCTGCGGGATGGCATATGTTGGTCAAACTATCAGGACCGTGGAGTGCCGATGTACTGAGCATAAACGGCACACACAATTACAGCAGCCAAGTAGATCTGCTATTGCCGAACATTGCTTGGATACTGGTCACCCCATGTTATACAATAACACCGAAATATTGGCATGCACGTCCAGCTATTGGGACCGTGTTATTAAGGAGGCAGTTGAGATTAAATTAGCGAGCAACCTCGTTAATAGGGATGGAAGTTTCTGTTTAAACTCTGTTTGGAATCCGACTCTCTCCCTTGTCAAGAAACAGAGGGAAACAGTCAATGCTACCTCACCTGTGAATTCGTAGTCTCACTATCGATAGCTCTGACTTTGGTCATCTTTGGTAGCACTAGTGTTGTGTTATCTTTCCTGCTTCAGTCCGAGAACCGAGGTTTTAAATTTGCATGTACATCGCCTGTTCGTTGCAGTTTGCCTTGAAAATGGCGGGGTGTTCTCCCGTCGAAATATCGGCGGCCGCTGAAAGTGTTACCTGGCTGAATTCCCGGAAAATATACAGGGTGTAAATTTTAAGTTGACAAACCAAAATAACTCGAAAAATAAGCTTCACACGAAAAAATGTGTAGAATCCAAAGTTGATTATTTTTGAGGGGGACATCTGCTGATGCTAAAATTAGCCCGCGACACCCCCTGAGGGTGGGGTGGGAGGCAACTTTAAAATTTCATACGGGAACCCCCATTTTTTATTGCAGAATCAGATTCTACATAAAAAATACGTACATTTTGTCTTAAACATTTGTATTGATTTCTGGTAGTTGGCGCTGTAATTTAAGAAAATCCGTGTTCTCATTTTTGTGTGGAAAATGGTTACAGATAAATAAAATAAATAAAATTAAAATAAAATTAAATTAAAGTAATTAAATTAAAATAAACAATTAAAAATTGTATGGCCTCATGACCACGAAAGAAACAAAACTTATCCGAATCTACGGAAAAAATTAATGTTTGGGTCAACATTTGTAAAACTGTAATTCCTCTCTATCAAGCCCCACCATATGGGGAGAAATGGAGAGTTTTAGTTTTAGCTAATCAAAATTTACGAAGTAAATAAGTATTTTTATTTATCCGTAACCATTTTCCGTGCAAAAACGAGAACATGGATCTTCTTGAATTATAGCGCCAACTACCAAGAATCAAATCAAATGTTTAAGAGTAAATGTACGTAGTTTCTTATGTAGAATCTGATTCTTCAATAAAAAAAATGGGGGTTCCCATTTGAAATTTTAAAGTTGGCTCCCGCCTCACCCCCAGGGGGCTGGGGTGGTGGAATAATTTTAGCACCAGCAGATGTCCCCCTCGAAAACAGTCAACTTCGGATTCTACACATTTTTTCGTGTGAAGCTTATTTTTCGAATTATTCTGGTCTGTCAACTTAAAATTTACACCTTGTATATTTCACAGGCAGAACAGTCTGGGAAGCTTAATAGCCTTCTTTCAGAAAATGGAAATGGTCGGCCTGGAAACATTAAACCTCCCCATAAACGAGGGACTGTAGTCCCATCAGGATAGATGCTTTTTTAGTCTAAAATCTCCTTTTTTCAGACAAGAGAGATTTGGAATCGCTGATTGACTTCCTCTCAGAGTATGCAAAGTGGAGGCTTGCTCCCCCAGCGTACTGTGTCTGGATGGGGTACCAGGCCAGCACAACAATCGAGAAGGGAGATTCAATGAGTAGAGGATAGTTCAGTTGGTTTGTGTAAAGTGTGGGCAGTTTCGTTTGTGCTGATTCGGCTTCCATACCAAGACCTGGTGGAAAGTGGTTTTGATTCTTTCCATTCTATGTCTGCTGGTCCTCCTCTGGTGGAAAACTTCAGGTCTTTCCCTAGTGGGTGAGACTTGTGGTCTATACCTTGTGGTTGCCTAGGAGCCTGTGGCAGTTGCCAACTGTACCTACAGTGGAACTGCATATCATCTCGGACATATGGTATGTCACGATGGTTAACTTATTCGTCCTGAGTCGGCCGTCTGACGTTTGACAATTCCAGCATGCACCGTCGTGCATGAAAGTCAAATTGGTTAGGCCAGACCAGCGCACGGTTGCACATCACACTGAAATCTGCAGGGATTTCAGGGTTCTAATAGGAGAGTTTCCCCCCTTCCGATAACCAGAACGCCAGACCACATAATTTACAAATTGTCGTAGTCGCGTCAGAACATTAGCGCTGCCGCTCCTCGCCGGCAGTGTGCCGTTTTCTGCTGCCGCCTGAATAAAGGTGAAAGATTCGATGAACTGTTGTACAGAGCTGAAGTAAGATGGACCGATGTACTGAAATCTGTCATCCAAGCTCAGTTCGACTCAAGTACAGACAGGATAGAGCCATTTGCTGTACCGGTTACTGCTGTACTGGTGTTGGGTTGTTAAATGGCATTCACAACTCCCTGTTCTCAGGTGAACCATAGTTTCTGATATACTTGGTTGTAGTCGATTCCATTTGAACAGTGTTGGGACTCACGGTAGATTCATGTAAACGAAGGCAGATTTCATTGTAAAAGGGATTGGTTCAGGGGAGAATTTGTATAGCTTCCACCCCAATGAATGTTCTGCCAATCAAACACCATCCCTTTTCTGATGTGTGTTTGTCATTTCCTGTGTAAGAGTTATCAGCTCGTTGTAGTTATGAAAGGATTAATAAAACTTGACATTATTCTGTAAACTTAAACACGCCACTGTTCTCATTCATACTGCCTCAAAATTCACTGTTTTATTTTATTGTGATCGTATGTGGGTCCACCAGCAATTTCAGGTTCAATCTTACTAAATCAATGAAGTTGATTATTATTTTGAGTTCTGAAAGTGAACGCAGGCATAGACAACGAAACTATCATCAGTAAATTCACTAATTTATGCTACTGGCCATTAAAATTGCTACACCAAGAAAAAATGCAGATGATAAACGGGTATTCATTGGACAAATATATTATACTAGAATTGACATGTGATTACATTTTCACGCAATTTGAGTGCATAGATCCTGAGAAATCAGTACCCAGAACAACCACCTCTGGCCGTAATAACGGCCTTGATACGCCTGGGCATTGAGTCAAACAGAGCTTGGATGGCGTGAAAGGTACAGCTGCCCATGCAGCTTCAACACGATACCACAGTTCATCAAGAGCAGTGAAGAGTAGTGACTGGCGTATTGTGACGAGCCAGTTGCTCGGCCACCATTGACCAGACGTTTTCAATCGGTGAGAGATCTGGAGAATATACTGGCCAGGGCAGCAGTCGAACATTTTCTGTATCCAGAAAGGCCCGTACAGGACCAGCAACATGCGGTCGTGCATTATCCTGCTGAAATGTAGGGTTTCGCTGGTATCGAATGAAGAGTAGAGCCACGGGTCGTAACACATCTGAAATGTAACGTCCAATGTTCAAAGTGCCGTCAGTATGAACAAGAGGTGACCGAGACGTGTAACCAATGGCACCCCATACCATCATGCCGGGTGATACGCCAGTATGGCGATGACGAATACACGCTTCCAATGTGCGTTCACCACGATGTCGCCAAACACAAATGCGACCATCATGATGCTGTAAACAGAACCTGGATTCATCAGAAAAAATGACGTTTTGCCATTCGTGCACCCAGGTTCGTCGTTGAGTACACCATCGCAGGCGCTCCTGTCTGTGACGCAGCGTCAATGGTAACCGCCGCCATGGTCTCCGAGCTGATAGTCCATGCTGCTGCAAACGTCGCCGAACTGTTCGTGCAGATGGTTGTTGTCTTGCAAACGTCCCCATCTGTTGAATCAGGGATCGAGACGTGGCTGCACGATCCGCGGATAACATGCCTGTCATCTCGACTGCCAGTGATACGAGGCCGTTGGGATCCAGCACGGCGTTCCGTATTACCCTCCTGAACCCACCGATTCCATATTCTGAACTGCTGTTTGTGTATGAGAAATCGGTTGGAAACGTTCCTCATGTCAGCACGTTGTAGGTGTGTGAATGTTCTGAAAAGCTAATCATTTGCGTATCACAGCATCTTCTTCCTGTCGGTTAATTTTTTGGTCTGTAGCACGTCATCTTCGTGGTTTAGGAATTTTAATGGCCAGTAGTGTATATATAAAAATTGAAGGTGTAGTTTACCATTTGAAGGTTATTGAGAAGATAATACTTTTTATGTAATGATAATAACATTTAGCATCACCGAGACACGTACTTATGATTAAAGGAAGCGACGGCTTGCAATGGCAGGTGCTGGCGTCTATAATTTCGACGCTTTCTAGCATCCTTTGATAACGTTTTCAGACATGGGTTCCTATCATCGATTTATTTCTCAAGACACCTTCTGCACCCCCTCGCAGTTCGTCGCAACGTTTCTGGGACACCTTACATTTCTGATGTGTTAATGTCAAAGGCTGTACCCCATCTTTGGGGTCCCTGTGTCGTTATCTTTCAACAAGATAATGTAAGAGTACATGTTACTCATGTTGTCCTGACTTACCAGGATACAGAGAGTGTACAACTGTTGGCATGGTCGTCACGTTCTTCACGTATCTCATCCATTGGATAACAACTGGTCATGGGCTGCTGGAAGACTGGCACTCCACCACCTGGTCAACACTAGGTTTAATGGTTCAAATGGCTCTGAGCACTATGGGACTTAACTTCTGAGGTCATCAGTCCCCTAGAGCTTAGAACTACTTAAACCTAACTAACCTAAGGACATCACACACATCCATGCCCGAAGCAGGATTCGAACCTGCGACCGTAGCGGTCGCGCGGTTCCAGACTGTAGCGCCTAGAACAGCTCGGCCACCCCGGCCGGCCTAGGTTGAATGAACCGTTGTACAGAGCTGAAGTTCCATGGACTGATGTACTGATATCTGTCATCCAAGCTCAGTTCGACTCGAAGTACAGATAGTATAGAGCCATTATTGCTGTCAGAGGAGGCATCTCTGTGTCCTAAATTTAGCATCCTTTATACGCACAATCCATCTACAAATTTAATAATACAATGGTTGGAATTTAACAGTGGTAACTATTTATTTACAAGTTTTACAAAATAGATACATTCGTCAAAGACTTAATGCCCTTGAACGTAGTCGGCAGCATTGTGTACAGCCCACTGAAAATGATGTGGAAGTCGTAGAATACTCTTAGCAGCACCAGTTTTGGTGATACGAAGGCTATTCGGAAAGTGAGGTCCAACAGATCTCGAA
This sequence comes from Schistocerca piceifrons, assembly GCF_021461385.2. Taxonomy (NCBI): domain Eukaryota; kingdom Metazoa; phylum Arthropoda; class Insecta; order Orthoptera; family Acrididae; genus Schistocerca; species Schistocerca piceifrons. The sequence goes on along the minus strand of NC_060149.1, from coordinate 823,379,007 downwards.
ATGGAAATGACAGTGAAAAACCCGATGAAGCTTTGCACAGATGTGTTGGGACCGAGTGGGGTAGCGCAGTGGTTAGCGCACTGGGCTCACATTAGGGAGGACAAGGGTTCAAATCTGCATCCAGTCATCCTGGTTTATGTTTTCTGTGATTTCCCTAAATCGCTTTAGGCAAATGCTTTAATAGTTCCTTCAAAAAAGCAATGCCGCTTTCCTTCTCCATGCTCCCCTAATCCAAGCTTGTGCTCCTTCTCTAATGACCTCGTTGTCGAAGGAACGTTAAACACTGATCTGCTCCTCACATGTCTTGGGCAGTGTCTCTAGTATACCTGTCGATCGCGTCACGTCTCTCTTTTCAATTCTGAGAGCAAAGTGAACTCGTAAAAAAATGGTTCAAATGGTTCTGAGCACTATGGGACTTAACATCTGAGGTCATCAGTCCCCTAGAACTTAGAACTACTGCAACCTAACTAACCTAAGGATATCACACACATCCATGCCCGAGGCAGGATTCGAACCTTGCGACCTTTGCTGGTCGCGCGGTTCCTGACTGTAGCGCCTAGAACCGCTCGGCCACTCCGGCCGGCCACAGTGAACTCGTAAAGATGGCTAGAACAATAATATCTCCCGCCAAGTATGGGTGGCCGCTGAGAGGTTTCGCCTGATTTTATGCAACCCCACATTACGTAACTGTCATGCATTTCCTTCTTCATGACAGTTCTCAGCTGCACGCTTCAGGGGCAAGTAGGACGTCCCCTCCAGCATTTTCAATGAGAAGTGTTTCATCACCTACCATATAGCCCGGACTTGGCTCCCTCTGATGTTCGTCTCTACTCACATGAACCGCTGGCTATGAAGACAACATTTTGGCACAGTCAACGAACTGCAGACCAGCATAAAGAAGTGGTGGGAAGCATCGGCGGCTGCCTTCTATGACGACGGTATTGGAAAGTTGGTACAAAGGTACGACAAACGTCTAAGTCGTAGTGGAGACTATGTAAAGAAGAATGTGGAAAGTATATGAAACTGTTGCAAATAAATATTTTTTTTTACTTTCATTGTTGTGTCCATTTCGCGACAGATCGGACGTTATTTTCCGAATAGCCCTTGCAGTTCTAGTGGAGCAGTGTATTACCTGACGAATCTCTGTAACAGTTCCGAAGCGAATACCATGAAGTGCTTCCTGCACTTTATGAATCAAGTCGAAGTTAAAAGGGTTTACGTCCGGGGAACGTGGTGGGTGGTACAGTACTTCTCAGCCGCCTCGATCGAACAAATCAGTCTCAATTTTCCCCATAGGCGCCCGAGCATTGTGCTGCAAAATGATTGGCGGCTTCTGCAGAAAGTGTCGCCGCCCCTTTCTCTGAGCAGGTCATAGGCAGTGTTACAAAAGTGAACAGCTAATAGAAAGAAGCTATGACACTTTCTGCAGGACCCGCCCATCGTTTTGAAGGATAATGCCCGGACGCATAAGGCGCAATTTGTGACTGGTTTGCCCGATCGAAGAGGCTGGGAAGTAATGTACCACCCACCGCACCCCCGGAACTTAAGCCCTCTTGTCTTAAAATTGAAACTGAAGGAATCACTTCATGGTATTCGTTTCGTAACTGTCGCAGAAATTCGTGGGACTATAGACTACTTCACTGGAACTATCATCGCCGGCCGGGGTGGCCGAGCTGTTCTAGGCGCTACAGTCTGGAACCGCGCGACCGCTACGGTCGCAGGTTCTAATCCTGCCTCGGGCATGGATGTGTGTGTGATGTCCTTACGTTAGTTATATTTAAGTAGTTCTAAGTTCTAGGGGACTGATGACCTCAGAAGTTAAGTCCCATAGTGCTCAGAGCTATTTTTCTGGAACTATCAACACAACAGGTGCTGCTAAGGGGTATCCTACGACTTCGACATCGCTGGCAACGGGGTTGTACACAATTCTGGTGACTACTCTGAAGAATATTAAAAATTCTAAACTTGTACCTACGTCGTATAAGTTGTAAATAACTAGTTGCCACTATTAAAGTTCCAATGCTCGCACAATCTTCCAGTTACACTGTGAACCTACAGCAAGTAAAATCTCGTTATATGCTACCCTTCCTGCAATTTTTTTTCACCAACAGGTTATTTCCAGTTTGAAATGTTGTGACAGCATTCCTGCTGTTGCCCAGGAATTTCTCTGTTACTTCATCGATTGAGATTGTCAGTTGGATTATAATCATTGAAGAGGCCGTTTTCTCTAAATCTGATAGCTTTTCTAAGAAATCTATTAAATTATTACAGTAGGAATCAGACTACATCATTAAAAGTCTCTGAAACAACTGAAAGTAGAGGTTGACGGAGCCCTTATATTCGATAATCACTGTATAAGTGACAAAATGCAAATCTTCATGCGAAACATCTGATTCTCAACCTGTCGGACTCGTAATAGAACTCACACCCACGAACAATCCAAGCTTCAGCAATGTTATTGTGTATTTCTTCTTCAGAATATGCTTCTCAGTCTTTATACCCTGCGGTGAGTAAAAGCCATGGGATAGCGATATGCACATGGCGGTAGTATCGCTTACACGAGCTATAAAAGGTCAGTGCGTCGGCGGAGCTGTCATGTGTACTGATTCGTGTGAAAAACTGTCCGACGTGATTATGGTCGCACGACGGGAACTAACATACTTCGAACAAGGAACAGTAGTAGGAGCTAGACGCATGGGACATTCCATTTCGGAAATCGTTGGGGAAGTCAATATTCCGAGACCTACAATGTCAAGAGTGTGCCGAGAACATCACATTTCGGGCAATACCTCTCAGCACGCACTACGCAGTGGCCTACGGCCTTCACTTAATGACCGAGAGCAGCGGCGTTTGCGTAGAGTTGTCAGTGCTAAGAGACAAGCAACTCTGCATGAAATAACAGCAGAAATCAATGTGGGACGTGGGACTCACGTATCCGTTAGGACAGTGCGGCGAAATTTGGCGTTAATATGCTATGGCAGACCACTGACGAGAGTGACTTTTCGAACAGCACGATATCGGCTACAGCGCCTCTCCTGGGCTCGTGACTATATCGGCTGGACCCTAGACGACTGGAAAACCGTGGCTTAGTCATATGAGTGCCAATTTCAGTTGGTAAGAGCTGGCGTAGGGTTCGAGTGTGGCGCAGACCCCACGAAGCCATGGACCCAAGTTGTCAACAAGGCACTGTGGAAGGTGGTGGTGCTCTACAGGGTGTTACAAAAAGGTACGGCCAAACTTTCAGGAAACATTCCTCACACACAAAGAAAGAAAATTTGTTGTGTGGACATGTGTCCGGAAACGCTTACTTTCCATGTTAGAGCTCATTTTATTACTTCTCTTCAAATCACATTATTCATGGAATAGAAACACACAGCAACAGAACGTACCAGCGCGACTTCAAACACCTTGTTACAGGAAATGTTCAAAATATCCTCCGTTAGCGAGGATACATACATCCACCCTCCGTCGCACGGAATCCCTGATGCGCTGATGCAGCCCTGGAGAATGGCGTATTGTATCACAGCCGTCCACAATACGAGCACGAAGAGTCTCTACATTTGGTACCGGGGTTGCGTAGACAAGAGCTTTCAAATGCCCCCATAAATGAAAGTTAAGAGGTTGAGGTCAGGAGAGCGTGGAGGCCATGGAATTGGTCCGCCTCTACCAATCCATCGGTCACCGAATCTGTTGTTGAGAAGCGTACGAACACTTTGACTCAAATGCGCAGGAGCTCCATCGTGCACGAACCACATGTTGTGTCATACTTGTAAAGGCACATGTTCTAGCAGCACAGGTAGAGTATCCCGTATAAAATCATGGCGGTGAATCGAGGAAGTACAGTACATACTGACAAAACCAAAATGAGCTCTAACATGGAAATTAAGCGTTTCCGGACACATGTCCACATAACATATTTTCTTTATTTGTGTGTGAGGAATGTTTCCTGAAAGTTTGGCCGTACCTTTTTGTAACACCCTGTATAATGGTGTGGGCTGTGTTTACATGGAATGGACTGGGTCCTCTGGTCCAACTGAACCGATCATTGTCTGGAAATGTTTATCATGCAGACCATTTGCAGCCTTCCGAAACAACGATGGAATTTTTATGGATGACAATGCGCCATGTCACCGGGCCATAGTCGTTCGAGATTGGTTTGAAGAACATTCTGTACAACGCGAGCGAATGATTTGGCCACCCAGACCGCCTAACATGGATCCCATCGAACATTTATGGAATATAAGCGAGAGGTCGGTTGGTACACAACACCCTGCACCGGCAACACTTCCGAAATTATGGACGCTGTAGAGACAGCATGGCTCAGTATTTCTGCAGGGGACCTCCAACGACTTGTTCAGTCCTTGCCGCGACGAGCTGCTGCCTGGCGCCGGGCGAAAGGGGATCCAATAAGATATCAGGGCGTACCCCACGACATTTGGAAGGCGTTCGATACAGTTCCGCACTATCGCCTGATAAACAAAGTAAGAGCCTACGGAATATCAGACGAGCTATGTGGCTGGATTGAAGAGTTTTTAGCAAACAGAACACAAGATGTTGTTCTCAATGGCGAGACGTCTACAGACGTTAAAGTAACCTCTGGCGTGCCACAGGGGAGTGTTATGGGACCATCGCTTTTCACAATATATATAAAGTTCCATGCGGCTTTTCGCGGATGATGCTGTAGCATATAGAGAAGTTGCGGCATTACGAAATTGCAGCGAAATGCAGGAAGATCTGCAGCGGATAGGCACTTGGTGCAGGGAGTGGCAACTGACCCTTAACATAGACAAATGTAATGTATTGGGAATACACAGAAAGAAGGATCCTTTATTGTATGATTATATGATAGCGGAACAAACATTGGTAGCAGTTACTTCTGTAACGACTTTTGTCACCACTGTGTAGATTATCGGGTCACAGAAATGTGGATGCAGGCCTCAATGATAATTGTAGGCACATTACAGATTGCTGGTAGTCATCCCCAACGCTTAAAACATAGCCATCCTGTGTACGCATATACACTCGTGTCCAAAATTAAAGCAACAAACTGTTATTTTCCCCTCCTGCGCCTCATACACGATATAATCATACAAACGGTCAACAGATGTCCGTAAGATCATGTTCTGCACAGAACATGGCATTCAGGGCAACGGACAACCACGCCAACGACGCCATCAGGGCACCTATCAAACGGGGTAGTGCTTGCTGGGTAGTCCCGTACCTACAGTCGCTGTGTATACAGTTATAGAGACTGCAGCATGGCACAGAGAAGACGCATGCCAGATTCTATGCGATGGAGGGCCTAGTAAGAATGGAAGCAGGACAGTCACAAAAAATGGCTGGTTCAAATGGCTCTGAGCACTATGGGACTTGACATCTGAGGTCATCAGTCCCCTAGAACTTAGAACTATTTAAACCTAACTAACCTAAGGACATCACACACATCCATGCCCGAGGCAGGATTCGAACCTGCGATAGTAGCAGTCGCGCGGTTCCGGGCTGGAGCGCCTAGAACCGCTCGGCCACCGCGACGGCGGACAGTCACAAACTGATGTGTCCCGCTGGCTTAATGTGAATCGTTCTGTTGTTTCTCGGTTGTGATGACAGGTTATAGAGACCGAGACCGAATCCTGAAGACAAGGCACGGCCAACCACGTGTGACATCAGAAAGAGAAGACCTATATTTGACTGTAAAGGCAGGACGGTACCCCCTTAGTACTGCACGGCAACTGGCATCTGATCTCGCAGCATTCACTGGACGAGTTGTGTCAAGGCAAACGGTGTACAAATGGCTTCCACAGAGTGGACTTTATTATCGGAGAGCTGCTGCGTGTATACCTCTGCCGTGTCTTCACAAAAGGAAACGTCTACAGTGGAGTCATCAACATGCCACTTGGACGGTCGAACAGTGGGCCAATGTTATTTTCTCAGATCAAACCTGATTTGGTCCGGAGAATGATTCTCGACAGATTCGTATCTGGAGGGAACGTGGATCACGATTTCAGTATCCAAACGCTGTGGAAAGAAACCAGTATCGAGGGGGACTCCTAATGGTGAAGGCAGGGATTGTATTGACCACTCGTTCTTGAAACTGTACCGTTGAATCGGCAAGGTTTAACTGATATCAGGTATTGTGACGAGATCTTGGGACCTTGTATGAGGTTGTTGCGAGGTGCTGAGGGTCAAGACTTCATAATAATGCTCGACCTCGTAGTGCACAGGTGGTTGATGTTTTCTTGGGGACGGAAGATACTGCACGGATGACGGGGCCTGGTATTATTCACATAATGCCCCGTCGTTATCAGGCCCGTATTGCTGCCATAGGTGATCACACCCCAAACTGAGTACATTAATCAGTAGGCGGAATGTGTGTGCAAACTCTTTAAGTTGGAAAAAATGAAGAACATTTTTGTCTACCGTTCTGTTGAACTTTTAATTTGTTTGGAAGTACATGATACCTTGAAATAAGTGACAAATGCACTTGTAACCTAGGTATCAACCTTAATGTTATAATTCGCGTCACATTCAAACTATGGGAAATAAGCTACTCGCAAAGCGTTGCTTTCTAATAGACTTAGGATAATATTTTTCCACGTGCTTTCGTAGTGCATTTGCTTCTTAAATAATATGATTGGTTTTACTAACCATATGTAAACAATGTTGTACAGGGAGGCAGTAATTACAGGGCAAGATGAAAGTTTATTGTTCTGATACAGAAATCTGGTTGATATCAACGAAATTTAACTTTTATCACGTTGTTGTAAACTGCCGTTGCTGTAAACTTCTGAATAACGTAAGTCAAATGCTAATTTTAACTTAGCAATAGTTTAGTTCAAAATTTTTTGTAATTATACTTGATGTGTGTGTTTCGTTTCAATGGACAGACCATAAATCTCCTTAATTTTCAGCAGGTGGCTGGATTCTAACATGGATGTAGCTCTACTGAAGAGGATTCACGTGAATGATGTTCCCAAAGATGAGAACAGCTATAAAATGGAACGACACGGTGGTAGATAATTAACGACTAAAGATTTGCCCAGCACATCAGCAGAAAAATTTTCGTTGTATTTTATACGAACGCTTAACTGTGAGAAAACTTTATGAATGATGGATGATGAATTTGTGAAGTGCTGATACAGAATTTCCCAGAAAAGTATGGACCGTTTTAAAAATAATGAAACTGATTTTATGCCCCGACTTGTTACTGTGAGAGAGACGTGAATTCACCATTTCACACTAGAAATGAAAAAGTAACCAGATCAGTGAGTGGAAACGGGTGGCATTACACTAGAGGTCTCAAAGTCGGTATCATCTGCCATAAAGATTATGGTCAGTGTTTCCAGGAATTCGAAATAGATTTTATCTTATTGATTAGCTATCTAAAGTTAAAACAATGACTGTTGAACACTGCACAGGACTTATGGACCATCTGGTTGCAAAAAATACTTGACAAGAAAATTGGATACGTAAAGAAGAACAAAAATCTTAATGCATCTGGACACCGCGTCTATTCACAAAGTTGCTTTGCCAATGGGAATGCGGAGAGAAGTGATTTGTGAAATGAGTGCAGCACACAACCTAACCACCAGATTTGGCACCACCTAAGTACCATTTATTTCATCGCCCACAAAAATTTTAAGCTGGAGAAAGATGTGTTTCCTCACCTCCCAGAACTTCATTTCACTAGTATGAATCTACTCACTGGAAAGAAGTTGGACTAAGAGCATTGACTCACAAGGGGAATATGTATTATAATTACTCAACCTAAAACGCAAGGTATTTCACAGCCAGGCAGAGACAATATTTTCTTGCTCTCGGAAATGTGGATCAGCTCTGTTGCAAGACTTGTGCTCTGTGACTCACAGTCATGTTATTTTTCTCAGTTCTTCTCGATCAGTGCTGTTCAGATCTTATCATTTTTCCATTTTTCTATTAAAGAGAAAAATATGTAGCAAAATTTGTTTGGGTTATAATCTTAGTTATGTCTTCTTCTGTTGAATGTAGGCTGCAAGCAACGTTTTATTACTTTTCTCGACGTCTTATGTAAGCTCAAGTCCGCCGGCACGCGCAGTGTGTGGGGCAGCTTTCCCGAAGTTCTCGATAACATTATCGCCGCTGTGCCAACACTCCCAGTTGACTTGCCTGTTGAACTAAACTAGCTGACTCCGGGTCCAGGGGTTACACCGCCGCCATGAAGGTGCCCTTCGTAGAGCACTAACCCCTCCAGTCCGCAACACCCTCTAATCCTACAGCAAAATGCAAATAATTAATCCTCGAATTTGGTCGCCTGCTGAAGTTTCATTAGTCTGCGGTTTGTAGTAGGGTTGTCGTCAGTACAGATACATGCATTCAGCCGTTAGTGCTGCAGACGCTCTAACGCATATAACTGTAGAAACGCTGTTAGAACTAAATTCAGTATTTGTAGAACAAGAGGCGCAGTAGGTTGTCTATTCACTTATTGTGTGTGATCAAAATATGACAGTCTTCTTTTTTCATAAATCTACCTTTGCGTCATGACCACTTTATTGCAAATCTCTCTTGATGTGAATAAACCGTGTTTCACGCCACTCTTTGCTTCTCTATTCGGCACTCACGAGAAAAGATATTGTTATAACCAATAGACTAAGAGCAGGTCACATGAATACTAATAAAACGAGAAAGTTGTTAAAATTAATACCCTCCCCAAACTGTGATTCCTGTCTTACCGAAGAGTATATAGTACATGTATTAATAAAATGTGGTATATCAATGACACTGTACAATATTTTGAAACTCAAAGATTATTTTCTCTTGCCTTAAGTCTTAGTTCCATGAACTGGTATATTAAAGTGGTACAAAAAACTATAGTTCCAGATTTCATAGCTCCATAAGGCTCATATTGTGCGCATATGTACAAAAGTAACAGAAAAAAGCTTTTATCAGAAAATATTTACATTCAGAGCTCTCTCAAGGGCATGCAATTGTTATATTATAAGGAAAAAAGTCAGTCTCTTGATGAATGTGAAATTGTACCATTAGAGCAGCTTTTGAAGAAGTAGGATGCTCTTTTCGATTTTGGACACAATTTGAAGAAGAAACTATTTCTGCTTCTCATCCTTCGTGAATGTTTCATTGTACTTTTGGATCAGTCCGATAACGCATTCTGCTGGGTAATTTTCTACTTTCAACTGAGAGCAGCGGTGACAAAGTTCTTTGAAATTTGGATGATCTGGTCATTCTGTAGGAGATAATTATAGGAAAGTTTCTGATTTTATTCTTCCTCCTAAAATCAACACATCGAAAAAGCAAGTGACCTCTTCCATCATAAGATTCTCTAATTTCATGTCTTTCACCTCTTGCAGTTGATTAATTATCTTGAGTCGATGAGGAGTACCAGATATTCGTGGGCGTTGCAAGTTTCTAACCATGTTTTTCTTTGTCTCCGTTTCAAATAAGGCTAGGCCAACCAAGTGCTCAGAGAGAAACCAAAGATGACCACAAAGAGCCTTATATGCTTTATTAGCTACAGTTTTGTTGGGATAATTCTTGAGGAAGGTCATTAGTGTGATATCATTGTAAGGAGTTCTGACACTAATATGCGCTTCATTCCATACCCTGATATAAAGAAGACTGACAAATAAAGCCAAGTCAGTTATCTTCTGGACTTATTGTTGTGTTAGTTCGCACTGTGATTGCAAAAGAAATATTTTCAGTGCACAAATGCCTTTGGGCACCAATCGAGGATGATGCGATGGACCAGGAGCTCGAAATGACTCATTAGTACGTCTTACACCACCTAGGAACATTGAGGATAATTCTAAGAAAAGTTTATAATCATCTCTTGGTTGTTGGAATGTAGAGAATTTGGCAAATATCCAGCATTTCATGCCGCAATTTTTTCATTACTGGATCCTTGAATAGTTCGTCTAGTGCTTTAGAATAATTAGAGTGATTAATTGAAGATCATTTTTGTTGAAAATGTTTCAACAGTGTTGTTTCAGGACCTGTGGACGTACCAAAAATACAGGAAAATACGTTTGATAATACAATTTCGAGAGCATGATGACGGCAAGCAATTCACACCAACTCTGTACTGAAAGTTTCTCGGATATTTGTACACGATCCTTTATGAGGCCCCGTGTCACTAGCTGTGGTATAGAACACAGGTCCTTTGATTTTAACATCAGATTCCACTCTTTAATTAAATTTATTCAGGCCTGAGCCTCAGATTCACCAGTTCCTCTTTTTTTCTTTCATTTAACTCTTAGAAGCTTCTCTTGTCCATTTCCAGTAACAAAGACAGCAATTCGGGTAAACTTTTTTCTTTCGATCACTGATATCTGGAAGCATTTTGCCATACCAGTGTAAAAGATGAGTACCATATAAATTATTACCTTTCTCTTCCTATTCTACGACTGCCTGCCTTGTTTTCCTTCTCGACCGCCTGAACGAACGTCTAGAGATAGTTAAATCAGAAACATTATGACCTAGCGCCTGTGCAATGGCTCCAGCTACAAATACTGTCCCACGATCTGGGACTTTAGATGACTCGAACGTGTTTACACGTACATTTGGTGCTATGGAGGGAATATCCGCAGCAAATGATGTTCAAAGTGTACTTCATGATTTGGATGATCGATATTCTTCTTTGTCATCACGATGACCTCGACGTTGAGCGCCCATAAGCCCCTCTTTGTCATCAGTTTCAGTAGTCATGAACATGATGATGAAGAAGTGGAAAAAGAGATGATTCAGGTTCGTTTCATGGTAAAATTCAGTTCTTCTTCATACCGAACTCGTTTTATTCTATCATTTTCTTCTCGCTCCCTCTTCTTGGTTTCTTTTGCTGCTATCTTCATATCACCTCCTGTCAAACTAGAAGAAGAGATATATTCTCTTTGCTTTTTAACAAATTGCTTGTCCTCTTCCTATGCATTTTTCGTAGAATTATCAAATAACTTCTACACATACTTTTTGATATATTTTTTTCATTATTTCAACTTTTGCCTATCTATTTCTGTTTTTCTTTACGTTTAGGTATAGCTTAGATAGTTTCCTAACATACGAATATATTCCCTGCGTTATAATCCTTGCACGCTTGCGTATTGAAACTGCAGTTTCACAAGTCAATTTGTAACTATCTGCGAGTGTCTTGTGCTACTCTTAAGTGGTGAAATTGGACACTTCTGAGCATGTATAATATACGAGGAATCTTGCTGTTGACAACTGAGGTACTTGCTTTCCAAGGAGCCAGTTTGCGAAAGATCTCAGACTAGTAGCAGTAGTAGCCATATTCAATTATTCATTCGCCTGAAATAAAAAAAAAGGACATGAGCGACCTCGAAATATAATTTCATTAAGCTCAAATTTTACACGACAGTTACACTACTCTGGAGAACAAAAATAAGGTATGTGCAGCAAAGATTGGAACAATTTCAGTTTTTACCACACTACTGTGGACCACACTACTGGTATACTGCCACATGTATTTGTACTGCATCTATGTTTGTAAAAGGGGCATTTAAAATCTGACAAACTTTTCATATGATTCATAATGGATACTTCCATGTCTATATATCCGTATACATCCAGATTTTATGTTAAACATTTGTGTCTTTTATTGTAATGGTGCAGTCAGACTAATTTACTTTACAGACTAGTTATTAAATATAACTATTCGCTTATCTTCATATATTTTGGTTTTATGCAATACATTGTGCTTCATATTTTGCAGTGAACTCAGTCAAATGCCAGCCGGCCGGAGTGGCCGAGCGGTTCTAGGCGCTGCAGTCTGGAACCGCGCGCCCGCTGCGGTCGCAGGTTCGAATCCTGCCTCGGGCATGGATGTGTGTGATGTGCTTAGGTTAGTTAGGTTTAAGTAGTTCTAAGCTCTAGGGGACTGATGACCTCAGAACTTAAGTCCCATAGTGCTCAGAGCCATTTGAACCATTTTTTCAGTCAAATGCTCTGCCTCCATCATTATGTCACATAATTGTATCCGATGAAATGGGCTTTGCCTGAAACTGATTTAAAAGAAACATTTTCCATATGAGTTGCCGTTTCTGTTGGACTTATTGAACCGGTAAAAGCCTAATCTAGACACGTACATTTTCAAAATACGCCCGAAGAAATTGATCTGAGGATTTCTTACGTGTCTGATATTCTATCACATATATGGCATAGTTCATGGTTGTTCAGTGTATATATGTTGTCGACTTTATCTAGGACCAAGACTTTTTCACGCGGTAGCCGTGCGGTTCTAGGCGCTGCAGTCTGGAACCGCGGGACTGCTACGGTCGCAGGTTCGAATCCTGCCTCGGGCATGGATGTGTGTGATGTCCTTAGGTTAGTTACGTTTAAGTAGTTCTAAGTTCTAGGGGACTGATGACCTAAGATGTTAAGTCCCATAGTGCTCAGAACCAAGAATTTTTCACAGTTTCTTTGTTTTCATTGTTGTCAGCGCCAAGTATTCGGAAGCGCGCGGGCACTCAGGGCTTTAACTGATATTGCTTTCTTATTGTTGGTGTTCTTCGTAAGGTGGAACGTCCTAACTCTTCGTGGGTTAGATTTTTTCGTCTTGTCCATTAGGCTGAGTGATCCACATGAAATTATCAATCCTGTCTGTCCTACAGAGGACCGCGTAATAGCTTAATTGTAGCTTACTGGTTGTCTTTTTCACATGTTTGAAAGATAAGCATCATATATTCACTTTCAGAAGCAAAGTAAGGAAAGTACATTTTGTATCATCTTTATCTGAGGGGCAACGGAATATACGGTTAATTTTCGCTAAACGTTGCATATGTTAACTTTCTAAAAAGTTTCCTCGAAGTTTACACAGATCGTTACTGAATAAGATACGTTACTGAAAATTTAAATTCTTGCTAGCAGTGTTTTTTTAAGACAAACAGAACAGGCACTGTAGTGCATTTATGTCTGTGTGTGTTGTGTTGTGTTCTGAACCCAGTGCCACAGAGCCATAGAGTCCATCTGGAAATTCATTGTTTGGTGAGGTCGAAAAAACAGAGGAAAACAAGCTTGAATAAGGATTAAATGAAGCGAAAGCTGTGTCCAGTGGAAGTATTAAACCTAAAAATGACACTCAGGCGAAAATATTACTTTAATGCGCTCAGAAAAGTTCGCGATATGGAAACTGTCTATTGATCAGTTTATTTACATTCGTAGGAAAATATAAGTTTGTCAGAGAAATGTAAAGTAACTTTTGTTCCATTTTTAGTTTACACATTGATGTGTCAGTATTTTAGAGGTAAGCAGAGTAGAAATTTGGACATTTGTAGTTTAAAGTAGGTTTCTTAGTTTCGGTTTAACGCTACAAATAGTTGTGGCTCCACGTAGAAATGTTTCCTCATGTGTTCGATATATCTGTAAAATTGCGGTTGCCACTATTTGTGCTTCCCTTTCGACAGTAATTTCAAGCAAGTTCACCATCTTTGAGAGTGTAAAGTCAGCGACCTGTACGTACTAAATATTTTTTACTTTATTTCTGTTACAGTTTTGGATGGTACATATCAATTTTCAAGTAAAAACAACTAGATGTGTTGCAAGCGTAATACGTCAAAATTCAGCATTGGGGAATCCATTACGTTGAGCAATACAACAACTCCTTGTACTCACACAGTCTGCTTGCTATTGTGATAAATTCATGTGTTATGACTTGAAAATGGATTTATAATATTCCAAATTAGTTCACAGTCTAGTTTATAATTCGGCTGTCACGTATGAGAAACAAAGACAAATATGCAGTACTTTTTATGTTGCTCCGCATGACGACTCTTGGATTTTAGAAAGAAAAATGCCTACAAAACATCGCAGTGTAATACGTCGCTGTAATTCTCGCGATTCTAGTTTTCTGTAAGACTATCGGAGCAGTGGAAGTACGGAATGAAACAAATATTCTTGTATTAAAGGGTTCATTAAAGAGCATATTGCAGGCATAGTAACGACGGACTTGGACCCAACAAAGCCACTTGAAATTCCGCATTCAGTCAGTCTTGTGTAATTTTTACACGATGTTTCCAGATGAGTCAACAAGGACATAAGGGCGATTAGTTAAGAAAGCGACTTTTATTTTGTCAACGGATCCTGGAAATTTCCAAGCAAAACAAATTTCGCAGTAAAGATATGAAAATCTTTTGGTTTGAACTCCGCACCCTACAACGTTTTGACTCATAGGACGACGAGATCTTAGTTCCGTCTGTGTCAGGCGTCTGGAGCTCCGTTTTGTGCTTCCTTGACAAGATGTTGCGACATTATTTTTGCGTCTGGTTGCGTAAATGTGAGATAATTTGCCAATAATCCGAGGACGAGGCTATGCACTCGCCTGCAACGTCCACAGGACGATCCAATATATTTTCGCCGCGCACGTCGCAGATAGCCGGCAAGCTGCATACGCCATTACAATGTGAAATAAAGGGAAGTGAAAAAAAATGAAAATGCGATTCCTGAATCGGCATGTATGCTGGAAGTTTTCTGGGAAGAAACGTTGTCATTCTGGATTAAACATTTCGCTGTAACAACAAGCAAAAACAAAATTAGTTTCTTCGAAGCTCATTTCACGTCAATCTGATAAAAGTGTTTGCGTCAGTCTTCGTTAAGAAAACAAAATAACAAAGTACGTTGAGAATTAATTATCCTAATCATTCAGAGTACTGGAAAAGCTCCTATTTACGATGTTAAAGACGTAAAGGACAGTAAATGCGATTTTGTACGAAGATGTTCAGCGGTCTCTGTTATAAATAGCAACTAGAGAAGTGCATGACGCTAATGCAGTCTGTGCATTTTGCATTCCCTTTCGTATTTCAGGCCGGAATTACGAAAAAAATGGTTCAAATGGCTCTAAGCACTATGAGACTTAACATCTGAGGTCATCAGTCCCCTAGACGTAGAACCACTTAAACCTAACTAACCTAAGGACATCATACACAGCCATGCCCGAGACAGATTCGAACCTGCGACCGAAGTTACGGTTTTATTGTAATTCGCTTACATCTTATACTGTAGAAATAAGATATGGTACGTTAATGGGTAGTTTTGTAGTATGATCACAAAACAAACGAGCTTATCTACTTTCAATGCATGTTTCATTCCATTAAATGTATAGCCGCAGCCACATTACACTCTCTGCTCATTCGAGCGTGTCGGAGTTACAACTTTTTCGTCTCTGGGCACGTACTAAATGGGTCTGAGCACTATGGGACTTAACTTCTGAGGTCAGCAGTCCCCTAGAACTTAGAACTACTTAAACCTAACTAACCTAATGACATCACACACATCCATGCCCGAGGCAGGATTAGAACCTGCGACCGTAGCGGTCGCGTGTTTCCAGACTATAGCGCCTAGAACCGCTCGGACATTACGCCCGGCTGTGCACGTACTCTCTCATGAGAATTTTGGGTAATAACATGGACTCATTTAAAAGTATCTGCAGCTCATTTAGCGAACATTGGAAAGAAAAAAGATGTTTATTTGGACAACACTACCTCAACCCTGTTATAGAGATGTATGCGTTACTCTGGTGGTTCTATTTTCGGTAAGTTTAAAAGCCTTCCAGTGAAACAGAAAACTGTAACAGATAAATCCCTAATTTTCAAATATATGTTAAAAGGCCGTTTTGAGGGACACTCCCTTTATTCTTTACAGGAGTTACTTGCAGTAGTTTAGAGCTTTTAACTGTATTGTTTTACTTATCTGTATGCACTATCAAAAATGCATGTTTTTTTTCGTATCCTTTGTAATAAGTAGTGACTCGTTCAATGACTGAGTAGCTTTGGTTCAGAGTGTCCCACGGAACCTGAGAAAAATAAAATCAAACTGAGCGTCGTTGGAGACTATTCTGTAGGTCGGTTGGAAAAGACATGAGAAATACACTGGCCGTGGCCTTGTTTAAGGTATGAATCCCTCATTCACGTGAGGTGTTATACGAAAACCGCTGGATGAGCTCTACATGTGCATCTAAACTCTGCAAGTCGCCTGAGTTCTATGAAAGCATTCTACAGAAGAGAGAGAGGATGAAAAAGGGGGAATCGCCACAGCTAAAAAGAACACTTGCATAGGGCATAAAGGTAGGAATAATCTACAGTAGTATCAGACTTCAACATCGAACGTCGTTGCACAGTCGTTAAGATTTGAAAATCCTTTCCAGCAGCCAAGACGAGTCGAACCGTGTTTCTTAACGTATGTTTAACTGCTGATTTGCAACTTGCAGGCAGTCGATTTGAATCCTTGTGGCAGAAGAAACGAGTAGGCTACGTTCTCTCACCGGCTTTTACCCTCTCCTTTCCACTCATTTCATAGGTTACGCTGCCGTCATCTGGTGCCCTTCGTCGAGCAGTTTTCTTGGATATTTGTGATAAGGTCTTACGGGACCAAACTACCGAGGTCATCAGTCCCTAAGCTTACACACTATTGAATCTAACTTTAGCTAAATTACGCTAAGGACGACACACCCACCCATGCCCGAGGGAGGACTCGAACCTCCGACGGGGGAAGCCGCGCGGACCGTGACAAGACGCTCTCGACCCCACGACTACCCCGCGCTGCGTCGAGCAGTAATCATTCGAGTCCGCAACACCCTCTCACCCCACAGCAAAATGAAAATAATTATTCCCCAAATTTGGTCACCTATAAAGCTTCGATTGCCTATTGCTGAAGTTCCATTAACCTCCACATTGTAGTAGGATTATCGTCAGTACGGCTACATGTAGTCAGCCATTAATGCCGTAGACAAACTAGTCATTGTTACACACTAGGACTGTTGATATTTTTAAAAATATCGGCTGTCCTATATATCGATATTTAAAATGCTATCACCATAAGCACTGGATATATGGATAAAAGTATCGATAAACAGATTTACCGATGGAGAAAATATCGACTTTCCGGCCCATAATGACATCGATTTCGCATTATAGATATACTGCCGGTTTTAGAGCTGTATATTTAAGTATTGATTTGTTGGTCCAAATGGCTCGGAGCACTATGGGACATAACTTCTGAGGTCATCAGTCCCCTAGAACTTAGAACTACTGAAACCTAACTAACCTAAGGACATAACACACATCCATGCCGGAGGCAGGATTCGAACCTGCGACCGTAGCGGTCGCGTGGTTCCAGACTGTAGCGCCTAGACCCGCTCGGCCACTCTGGCCGGCATATTGATTTATTAGCAGATATTATTTACATCCGACTAGCAGCCTACCTACCCCCTCAGAGCAAGAATTGACAGGGAAACGATGCAACTTCACGCCTGGCGGCAACCACTTCGTTAACAGTGGTAACAGCATGTAAGTGGCACAATAAAAGGTTTCCGATGAGTCCGTCGCTCGGTTTCGTCACATATCGGGTTTTTCCGGAACACTTCATTCGACTCCCCTGTTTTTTTCATGTCTGTTAACACCAGCGACCTAGCAGTTGAGTCGAAATTGCGTGGTGAAGCTAAAAGTTGCAGTTTCTGTTGGTAGTGCCAAGCGCCCGTTACGTCAGCATTCCCCTCCCCCCCCCCCCGCCCCCTCGTCTCCACCCACCGCAAAGACCAATCTTGTCGTTCAGATTTTTGTTCGTCAATTTCAACAACTGTTTCTGAAGAATGACGATGTGAAGAAATAGCACATTAGTTGCGTTAAAAATTTTTTTTTAATGTAACTGATGTGCTGTTTCTTCACATCGGAAATCTTGTTGTTCCATTCACACCTTGACGCCCCCCCTCCCCCCCAATTACATTCGGACTTCTTCTTTTGTGTGGCATATAATTGCTTCACACAGTCAAAAAGATAAATTGGACGTGTCGAAAGCTCAAAAAGTAGTAAGACTCCTTTACACAATGAAAGTAAAATTATGTTCTACTACAGTTTCAAAAGAACAACTTCAAAAATGTACTGCAAATTGTGAAAACATTTAAAATAAAATAAAAATATCGGCACTCGATACTACTTGTATCGATTTATCGGTAGGGAAAGTATGGGCGATATGTATCGTTATTCTATGACAATAAACATCGATATATCGATGTATCGATATTATATCAACAGCCTTATTACACACTGCCAAGTCACATTAATGTGACCACCTGATAAAACACTAAATAACCATTATTTACAGCACGGGTCGCTGCGAGACTTGCGCGGAAAGAGTCAGTGAGAATCTGGAAGCTGCCGACAGGAAACTGGAGCCATGCCGAATCCAATGCCGTGTCCAGCTGCGACTGGTTTCTCGGTTGAGGATCCATGACGCGTACAGCCCGATCGAGTTGGTTCCACAGATTCTCGATTGGGTTTAAATCCGGGGAGCTTGGTGCCCAGGGGAGTACGTTAAACTCATTCTGGTGCGCTTCGAACCACGCACGCACCCTACGAACTGTGTGACACGTATTGTCCTGCCGGTAAATGCCATCGTGCCGAGGAAAAACAAACTGCATGTAGGAGTGGACGTGGTCCCCACGGATAGATGCAGACTTGTGTTGACCAATTGTGCCTCTCAGTATGAGGACATCACACAGGGAATGGGACGAAAACATTGCCCAGACCATAACGCTCCCTCCACCAGAATGGATCCTTCCGACAATAGCTGCAGATATTTACTATCAGACATTTCACGCCACACATGCCGACAGCCATCTGTCCGATGGAGCATAAAACGTGATTCATCTGAAAAGCACAGATGTCGCCACTGAGTGGACGTATAGTGGCGATATTGACATGGGAATTCCAGCCTCTGTCGTTGATGAACAGCAGTCGGCATACATGCGTGAACCAGGCGGCTGCTGCAACGTTCGCTGAATGGTCGTTGAGGAGATAATGTTGGTAGCCTCTCGGTTTATCTGGGCGGTCAGTTGCTCAACAGTTGCACGTCTGTTCGCCCGTACACATCGCCGCAGCCGTCGTTCACCCTGTCATCTACGGCCCTTGGTGCACCACACTTGCCGCAGCCCCGGTGTTTGATAAAGCCATTTTGTCATGCACAGTATACAGGGTGTCCAGAAAAGGGCTCCCTGATTTCAAAATTAAATATCTCGAAAACAAAGATCGATAGAGGAATGCAGTAAACGCTATGTTTATTGTGAAAGCTGTAAGAAGTTTATACAGCAGTTTGAAATAATAGTTACCAAAGCTGCTAACAGATGGCGCTGTACGCTGTACAGCTCATATCAGCATACATAAGTGAAATAATCGTATGAAAACAATCTTTGCAAACAATCAAATCACAATGTTTTCAAAATGTTCACCATTGGCACTACAGAGGTGGCGCAAACGAAGAATGAAATTCGCCATCACATTTCGTAGTGTCTCAACCGAAATGGATTCACATGCCACAGAGATCGCCGATTCAAGCTCGTCCAGCGTGGCGGGATGCTTCGGGTAGATCATGTCTTTCACTGTGCCCCACAAAAAAAAGTCACAGGGAGTCAAATCCGGCGAATATGGAGGCCAATCCATGCCTGCACCAGTAAATTTGGGATATTCCAAAGCAATGACTCGATTCCCGAATCATTCCTCAAGAAAGTGAAACATTTGTTCGGTCCGATGTGGTCGGGTTCCATCTTGCATAAACCATTCAGTACCTGGTCGATCCTCTAACGCTTGCTGTGTGGCGACAAATTGTTCCAAAATTGCAACGTAACGTGCACCAGTGACCGTTTCTCGAATGAAAAAAGGGCCAATAATGCCTCTGCTGCATACTGCAGCCCACACAGTAACTTTGGGAGAATACAGGGGTTTCGCTTCACACCAATATGGCTTTTCGGAACCCCAAAATCGCCAGTTCTGCTTATTCACGTATCCATTCAGGTGGAAGTGTGCTTCATCTGTAAACCAGATGCAGCCAACATCAAATCCTTCACTATCAATCATTGTGAGCATCTGATTAGCAAGGGCAACACTTTGTTGCACAGCTCGTACGGGTATGGCCTGGTGCGTTTGAATTTTAAATGGAAACATGTGTAGGCTCTTTCTCAGTATTTTCTGCGTGCTGGAACGCTTCAAACCAGTCCCAGATGCAATTCTACGGACGGATGACATTGGATTTCGCTGAATAATTCCAGAAACTGTGGCGATATTTTCAGGCGTAACTGCGGTTTGCTTGCGGCCAACATGCCCCACTAGATCATCAGTTACGCTGCCTGTTCGTCGAAATTTTGCGAAGAGCATTCGAATGGTTTTCCCATCGGGTCCTTTTGGAACATTAAATCGTGCTTGAAAACTTCGCCTTGTTGCCGTAGGACTCTCTTCTAACCTGTGGTACTCTAGCACCAGAAAAACGCGTTGTTCAAGAGAGTACATGGTTTTAATCTCTTCCTGCGGTACGCTAACCTCCTTTCACGTTTCAATAGTGGAACCGATTGCTCTGGGCTTCGGATCACTATTTATACTAGGCATTACGTATGGCGATTACAGCGCCATCTGTTAGCAGCTTTTGTAACTATTATTTCAAACTGCTGTGTAAACTTCTTACAGCTTTCACAATAAACATACCGTTTACTGCATTCCTCTATCGATATTTGTTTTCGAGATATTTAATTTTGAAATCAGGGAGTCCTTTTCTGGACACCCTGTATGTTAACCACGGTGACACGCGAATAGTTTACAAACTTAGCAGTTTCGGAAATTCTTCCACCCTTGACCGGAAGTCAATGATCGCGCCGTCTTGGATGTCAGATAAATCGATCCGTTTCCGCATGGGGATCGATGGCGTTCTCCCACATGCTTTCAATACCCTCTACTGCTAGTGCTGCCATCTGACATCTGTCACTAGTTATCGCCATTTTCATGAAAATTATGCTTGATGTTAATAAATCGTTTTTCACGCCACCCTTGGTTTCCCATCTCGTGGCATGTCTCAGAGTACGGCTGCGATAAACCACTTTCACTAGGACATTGACCAGAATGGCAATGCGGGATTCGCACATCTTCCCACCTCGATCATTTCCTCAGTATCGGATCACATTGTCTTTGAAGTTGCATATTGACGTCCTCATTCATTTTACCATTTGTTTCCTAATTTGGTTAAGGGTAATACCCGAATGATTCATTCGAAGAAGGCTCCGACAATTCCTTTCACTTCTACTTCTTTTCTGCTGACTTCACTATTACGAAACTGTAATATCTGAGCTACTTTTATAGAATCGAACAAACATTATTTTCAAACACATCAGAAGCTTAGCTCTGAAATCGCTATTTAGTTCACCAGAAGCATTCCAGGCTGGCTGTTTTTGCTGATCAATTCGTTTACATTCCTGTTCATTCACTCGTTATCTTAATTTGGGCCAAATTAAAAAAAAAGAAATCTCATCAATTAGTTCCCGTATTTCATTGTTATACTGTTACACTTTCTGTTCAATATCTTGGTTATACATTATTTATATTTCATAAAAAAATTTCCAAACTTACTTTCTACGTTACACTATTAAATCCTTCCATTAAATTTTGATATTTATTTGCACTAGAACAAATGATATCATCTGCAAAACGAAGGTAGTTAAGGTAACACAAGAAAAATACCGAAGCACCACGAAGGAACTATCCGAATGGGAAGGAAATTAGTAGGTTTAGTGTACGTGTACAGACAAAGAGGTGACTACAATTTCAGAAAAACTGCATGTTTTAGTCAAGAGAAGGAGCTTCACAAATTGAGCAAGTCAGTAATGCATTGATCCACCTCTGACCCTAATGCAAGCAGTTATTCTGGTTGACATTTATGATAGATTTGTTGGATGTTCTCCTGAGGGATATCGTACCAAATTCTGTCCAACTGGCGAATTAGATCGGCAAAATCCCGAGCGGGCTGGAAGGCCCCGCCCCATAATGCATCTAACGTTCTGAGTTGGGGAGGGATCCGGCGACCTTGATGTACTGATGTACATCACATCCACCGATATCCTCCCCAGTCTGATAATTCCTTCGTGGTGCAGCTTTTTCTTTTTTTGAGGGGGAGGGGGGGGGGGGGCTGGCGGGGTTGTATATTCCATTAACACGTATTCTTTATTCATTCTCTCTATTTAAGAAAAATTTCTCAATAATTTTGGTGGTGTGGAACCTCCATTCTGACATCTCGTTCAGTTTTGAATTTCTCACTATCCTGATGAAGTCTAATTGACTCTGTAGCATTACGTAGTAACGTTAAGTTTAATCAGTACCTTGTTCATGAAGGGCTGTTAGCACAGATTTTGCTGAAAATAAGTCTAAAGCCTTAACAAAGTGGAAATTCACATTCATTCCAATCTGTTACTTCACTCACGATTTCCAACATTGACATATAATTAATGGAAATTAGCTGTCTGTCTTTCTCTTTCCAACGACATGGTCCATTTTAAAACTTATTAAAAACATTGTTGAATCCGTCCTGATGCTTTCCATTAACCTTCACGAAGCGTTAAAAGGAAAGTTACAAAGAGGACTGTCATTACACTCATACATCTGTAAATCTACACGTACAAAAGTTGAAAAATGGCTACATGAACTTTTTACTTGCAATTGTTTAAAAAAAATAGTTCAAATGGCTCGGAGCACTATGGGGCTTAACATCTGAGGTCATCAGTCCCATAGAACGTAGAACTACTTAAACCGAACTAACCTAGGGACATCACACACATGCATGCCCGAGGCAGGATTCGAACCTGCGACCGTAGCAGTCGCGCGGTTCCGGACTGAAGCGCCTAGAGCCGCTCGGCCACCGCGGCCGGCTAATTGTTAAAATTATAGCCTTCACGACACACTGTAGAGAGCCTTCTAGTGTGTGTCCCTCATCCTGGAGGATCATTATCTCCGCAGTGGATATATATGCGAAGATTTTGTTGCAGAAATTCAATCACCTACAGCAAAATTGTCTGTTAGTTTTCAGTAATGCTATCTTTATCATCAGAATATCGAACGTTGATAGTGAGAAACGATGTAATAAATCTTGTTTCCTTTGTTGATTTTCATTTTTGTGTGTCATTCGCTATTATACTGTCTGTCAGAATATTCGTGAGGAACACAGATAGTCTATTCGTAGACAATAATTTTTCGTTATGAAAGTAGTAATTTCCAACGCTTTCTATATCCTTGTTTGGAACATTTCTGCTAACCTAAATAAATACGAATAATACCTCAAGTTGATTAAATTTCAGAAAAAGTTTCCGCAATTACTTCCAGTAACGGAGCAGGGATTCTTCCTATTGACTATTTCGCAAGGAAACCCAATAAATTTCAAAGACCATGCAAGGCTTCTCGACTACCTAGAAGGTAAAACACTTTAGAAGCGTCCTGGATATCAAAAGCAGCCACTCCAACACAGCGCATGCGTACATAGGGCCTTTGCCAATGGAAAGACTAAGAAAGTGAAGTATATTTTATTGGAATATCCAACCAATTCATAAAATTTGTCACCTTGTAGCCTACAACTAACCCAATCGTCAAAAAAATTTGTAAATGGAAACTTGTGTCCAATGAAGAGGTTATAGCAGTCATAGCTGAGTGTTTTACTGATGGTATGTCACTCTTAGGGGATGGTATCTCCTCACTGGGAAATCACTGGAAAGTTAGAATTGACCTAAAAAGGCTACGTACATTTTTACCTTAAGATCACTGTCTAGCCTGGAACGTGTCACATTGTTCACGTATTACATTACTGATCACTATTTTCCGCCTGATTAGTGTTGTGCAGGAAAAGCGAGAAGAGTCCTATCGACGATGCGGGCTATCGACAGATACATTCACCGCAGTAGCTGGACACGAGACTAGAGTCCACCTGATTACTTGGCTTCAATAGTGATGACGCAGTGTATTCCTCACAAGCAAAAACAGCAGCCAGGAATGATGTTTGAGAGATCTGTGTAATGTTCTCATCCCCACTGAATGACCAGAAGCAGCGAGTATTTGTTTCAGATGTTTTCACAGATAGCGGCCGAGGAAGCTTAGATGCTTCATGTGTGCTCTGATTGGCGCCGCCGGCGGAATTTGAACCTCAAACGGGGAAGGCGGTGAAGGCGCCAGCAAGGCAACTAGATAGTAGCTGTCTTCAGATGACAAACTATGACACACACCTCTCCCAGCCTGCAGGTCTACCACTGCTTAAATTTTCCAACAAAATTCTTGTTGTCACAGTTTTAGGACACGAGTATTTTAATTTAGTTACACTGGTACTACATATAAAACTGCTAGTGTCGTATATTGTAAACACAACTTCTATCTCTTCTGTAACAATAATCAATTTCTTTCAATGTGTCGTACTTCCTAAAATTTATCTAGTACATATCCATCAAACAGAAACAAATAATAATAGCAGTATACTACAGGATTTTCTGCCTTACTCCTTTATTTGAAGTTTGCCAGTCTTTGTGTTAATGTTTCAAAGAGAACATAAAATTTATTTTTGACTATGCTGCAAAATCATACTGCACTTCGAAGTAGTCACGAATGAAATTTGCTTGATAAGAGCTCCAGGAAAATAGCATGAAACCTTTTTTAATAAAAAAAGTAAGATAGTTGTGAGAAAATCATAGAAGTAAGGCAATGTCATTTCCAACAATATGAAAGTTATTAAAGATAACATGTGAAAAATATCAGGAGACGCCTTACAGTTCGCTAGACCCAGAAATCCGAATTGAGTCGACAGTGACAAATTTCTGTTATTTTTCGTCAACATAGGGAGTCTCAAGTCTGAACACACACTTCCGACCCTCTTTAGTTAGCGCCTCTAGAAACTGAAAAGGATGACAAAATGGTTCAAATGGCTCTGAGCACTATTGGACTTAACATCTGAGGTCATCAGTACCCTAGAACTTAGAACTACTTAAACCTAACTAACCTAAGGACATCACACACATCCATGCCCGAAGCAGGATTCGAACCTGCGACCGTAGCGGTCGCGCGGTTCGAGACTGAAGCGCCTAGAACCGCTCGGCCACTCCGACCGGTGAAAAGGATGACAGGACGATGATAAGTAATGATGCCAAATCTATACTAATAATAAAACTGTAAAGCTTTCGTGTGTGTCTGTCTATTTGAACATGCTAATCTCCAAAACTACTTGACGAATTTTTATAGGTTTTTTACCGGTAACTACAGCGTAGCTTGTGGCAACATATAGGCTTTATTTCTTCAAAATGGGATCATGGGAAAAAATATTTATATTTAAAATTTTATCTAAAACCGTCGTATCTGTCAGTTCGTCTAATGGGCGAACATTCACGGAGTTTTCACAGATAACACGAGCGTAGTTTCGGGCAACATACAGGCTTTATTTAATCAAAATCATATCATGAACAAAATTGATATCAAGGGTAGTTTAAAGTTTTATTGATGTGAAAGTGTGATTGTCTGTTACCTTTGCAAGACTAAACCGCTGAACCAAAGTCGATGAAATTTGGCATGGAGATATCCTGAACCCTTAGGCAGAACATAGGCTACTTTATAAAGAAAAAAATAAAATTCCACACTTAAAAGTGTGAAGTGGGGGATGGAACACATTTTTTAACATCAGTGAACATAAAACCATGTTAAAAAACTATCAATTTGTTGCGGAATGTACACACTGTATAATATACAACTATTTCAATAGCATAATGCGTAGATGCAAACACCTGCCCACGCCCGTCTGCATATACTGCTCGGTGGCAGTGCTGTATGCGAGCCATGTGTTG
Source organism: Schistocerca piceifrons (assembly GCF_021461385.2). Lineage (NCBI taxonomy): Eukaryota > Metazoa > Arthropoda > Insecta > Orthoptera > Acrididae > Schistocerca > Schistocerca piceifrons. The sequence continues at coordinate 823,353,398 of NC_060149.1, read as the reverse complement.
GGGTAGCTGGAGGATGGGCAGGCGTATCTATGCATCATGCTACGCATACCTGGACAGGCGGACACGTGAGAGTAGCTGACATTATTGCACATATTACCACACAACGCAAGTATTGCGCTTTGACTCCTATGTCTATTATATGAAATATGCGGTGACGTTTCAGCAAACAAGTACAGTGGTGACTAAGGAAAACGCATTGCACTGTGAATGATTTCAAGAACCTATTCATACACCATCAAGTGGTTTGGCATGTCCTCGTGAAATATCACGATAAAAACTCACGATAAATCGACTGAAGTGCCCTCACTCTCGGGTGCAATAATATTGTGGTCGACTAATACAATAGCTTAGTTACTGAACATGACTCATCATAACAAAACTGCTAATACCCAAGCGTAGCCGCGTGTAACAGTTTACTGAGAATACAATGAACTTATTTATTCAACTTGTAGTGCTACAAATTTTTTTTCGCGCTATACTGCTTTGACTAACTTGCAGAAAGAAGCAATCAAAAATTCTGCGACACTACGTAAACCATTTCATTAATATCAGGAAAACAATTGCAGTAACATTGCTTCAAAAAATTCTGACATGAAATAATGCACCACACGAACAGGTTGACTTTATTACATGTTGGTCTGCGCTGGTACTCAGGAAAAACCTTGTTCCATTTCATTTGAGGTCCTAGTACAACTGTCTTGTCATACATCAAAACAGTGTTCGGACAAAGAAGTGCGGGAAACCACTTAATAATATTACTGGTGTTCTGAACTATCGGTCGTAAATCCGGTGCATGGGTTCAATCTGGGCCAGCCTTTGTGACCGAGCGGTTCTAGGTGCTTCATTCCGGAACCGCGCTGCTGCTACGGTCGGAGCTTCGAATCCTGCCTCGGGCATGGATGTGTGTGATGTCCTTATGTTAGTTAAGTTTGAGTAGCTCTAAGTCTAGGGGACTGACGACCTCAGATGCTGAGTCCTATAGTGGTTAGAGCCATTTGAACCATTTTGATTCAATCTCTATTAGGCTTATTATCCTGTCGCCTTACAATGTACGAGCTAATCAGTCAAAGCAATTTTCTGATCCTTTAAAATGCTGTCGATTGATTTCAGACAAATCATATCTCTTGAGATTACCTTAGATGGTCGACGGTCAGTGTTTCCATTGTTTACGATGCAGTTTGTTTGTAATCCTAGAGTGGAAGCTCCATCCATTGTCACCAGGTGAGTCACATAGGAAAAGTAACCATGTTACTATGAAAGCACCACTCTTCGCGGAAACTGAGATATCTTGGGGTACAGTTCCAGGTGTTCAGCATAACAGTCTGCAGATATCCCTTTCATAAGCACCGTACCGTTTGGACGTTCGACGGAATTCCCTAGTGACGTGCCTGTGCAACAAATACGGTATTTGCCGGCCGGAGTGGTCAAGCGGTTCTAGGCGATACAGTCTGGAACCGCGCGTCCGCTACGGTTGCAGGTTCGAATCCTGCCTCGGGCATGGATGTGTGTGATGTCCTTAGGTTTAAGTAGTTCTAAGTTCTAGAGGACTGATGACCTCAGAAGTTAAGTTCCATAGTGCTCAGAACCATTTTTGAAATGTGATATTGGACACTTTTCATTTGCCAGAGAATGAATTGTATCCTTCAGTCCTGTTGTGGGCAATGACTGGACTTTCATGAGCGACAAATGTTTAGGAAGAGGTTATATTTCTTCTCGTGGGTTCAAAGGACACAATTGCAATGTGCTCCTTATCGTCACCTCGCCTTAGCACGACATTCTGCACTATGCATAAATGCACCAAGTGACGTGCTGAAGTGCTTCAGAGACTGGAACCGTACTAGGAACGCGTGAGGTTCACTTTTCGGTCCAGTCATCCTTATACAGGTCAGTACCACGCGTTTTCCCAGTCCTTGCATTCAAAGGCCGGTTCTTGTGTCTAATGCCCTCGGGTCCAGCGAGGCGTTCAATTCTGTCTTACTTCCTTGCTTTACTACTCGTGGTCCCATTGTAAACGTCGTGCCCTTGTCTTCTTTTGGACTATGAGCTGAGCTATAACACAGGGGCAGCTACAGTGGGGTCTAATCTGGTACTGAACAACCGTGCTTATCGAAATTCACCCATTTTTGACATTGTCATATTTGATGCCAATGCAGATTGTCCAGTATTTTTCCAGTAAATAGATTCTATCACTGAAGTGCGATTTTCGAAGGTGTGTAAAATATTCATCAACCATAGACAAACTACTCATTATGACGCAAATTGTTGTTCAGTCACAATTTCTTTAGCTGAGGCAATAGACGAAAGAGAGAGTGTTAAAACGTCGTGAATAGGATGACTGTTCCAATAATCCATTTTGAAGTTCGCTTAGTATGCTCTGTTGAAAAAGTACCTTTATGGACATATGCACTGCCCTATAGAAATACAATATTTTATTTTGCAGTCCAATCCACTTCTCACATATTTCTTTCGCCTTGCTGGTCCAGAATAATTATGTAATATTTCCCAATTACTGTTTTTCCCATAATATTCTAATGAAAAAGAATGGTTCTTCTAGCATCCCACAGAGCCCTGAACGCAATGTTATCGTTAAATGATATCGATGTCCTTTTTCTTATATGCAGGGCTACCGGCAAACACCGATCACATTGCTTTTCATGTTCTATCAGTAAGTAGTGGGTCCTTGTCTCACACAAATAGCAACTAATTGACGAAATAAATCAATTACACTCTCTTTAAAACGTTACAAATATTTCTGAGAAATTCATCTTTTTCTTTTCTTTTGGTCAACATTAAATATGTGTCATATATCTTGCAAAAAGGGCATCTGATAGTTATTGCTTCATGTAAAATGTGCCGTACTATTTCTCCTAATGCGCCTAGAGTAACAACTATATCTGACACCTTTAATAGCTATCATTCACATCTGTAATGCACAGTTGCATTAATTTTTCACCTTGACTAAAGTGTTGATACAGTCGTCGCTAGATGGTCGTCAAGCTAAATACAACCATGTCTGAATCCAGCAGCCCATTAACGAAATGTTGAAAATGAAGGTACAAACTTCTTTCAAACTTCGCCAACTTTGAATGAAATACAATCTCAATTTCAGTTACATGACTTTCAAAGCGCAGATAATATTTGCGTGAAATGATGTCTTCTTTTCGATGTTCCATATGTATAGTAGTACATAAATTGAGGAGCACAAATGTTATTGAAACCTACGCGTAAACAGACTTTTTTTTTAATTTTTTGAGCCGTGGGCATCCTTCAGCCTTCCAGCTTTTAATATTACTGTGTTCCTTATATACTGTACGGTCGAAACATTGTTGTCACACCTAGTGCTTCCTGCTTGTTCGCCATACAGGCGTAGAAATGACCAGAGGGAAGTTACGCTGACAGCCAGGAGTGTTCAAAAAGTTGTTACTTCATCAGTGCTACACGAAACAATGATATGCACATATTATTGCAGTCCGCTTGTGTCATCTATGTCAAGCAGCAGAAGGAATTTTTAGGACGACGAAAATGTGAGAGAAGATAGCTGCGCGATGGAGCCTCATAGTTGTTAGCAATCAAATACTTTACTGACAGTTTTGCAATTGTAATAATTACCAACACTCGGAAAACTTCACATTATTTGATTTTCAGGCGAGGATGTTATTGCAGCATAGCTGCAACTATATATCCGGTCATTAAAGTCTTTTCGTTACAAGTGAAAAGAATTAGACTACTTTTCGTGATTAGTAATCAAAGAAGTCTTCCATCTTAAGAGGTAATGGCGTCACTCTTAAGAGTTTAATATCTACCACTTTTGCAGACATTAGCTTCTATGTAACACCAACTAATGACAGGCATCAAACTCCCGCCCATACTAGTGGAACACTGAGTATGTGGAAAACCTGTCCGATATCTGTAGTTATGGATTAGTATATAGAAAGACCGTCCGATATTTATTGTAACGGTTAAGGGCGAGTGAGGTGAGGTGAAGTGTTTCATTTCTTTTAAGTTGGATATGATACCAATATTTGGCACGAGTTGAAACAACACAAACAGCTTTGATCTTACATCACTGTCCTGGTGATGTAACTATGACTTTGAAATCAAGTTCAGTGTCGAGGGCGTTTGACAGATAGCAGCTGGAACCCGAAATTTACGAGAGGCGATCGCAATTTTGTATTCGTTATAACATAGTCTCCACATATAATTTCGTCCGGTACCAGAAACGCCGCAAAATTTGGAGATTTAACAAAGCATTAAAATTCAGTAGTTTCCATTCATGAAGGAAAAACCAAAAGTAGTGATATCTCCAGAAGTGTTGGTAAAATGTAACAGACTTAGACGAAGCATAGAACGCGCGACATGGTCTAAATAAAACATGAAAGCGCAGTTTCAGATCTGAGATCTGACTCAGAACATTAATTTAAGATAGAGCCAGTGAACTTAATACAGTGTGTGATTATCCCGTACAGCAACGCTGCATGTAATGGAATGCTACACCGTAGGAAGTGAATACCATTTTTTTCTGAAAAGCTGCAAAGGATCTGAAGAAGAGAATAAACTCCGTGATGATCGAGTTTATCACTCCATTCACCGATGAAGGTAACCTTCCATGACATGAACCCTCTGAATTCGAACGTTGTCATATTCATATCACCTCGTAGTCTCCTATTGCACCATTGTAAGGGCGTACACACGAAAACATACCGAATACTTCATCTCTAAGGATGTGCGCAGCTCCATGCGGAAAAACATCGAGGTCTGTGTACCCACGGAGACATATATTACTCGACACTAAGATTAGATGTTCTTCGAAAGTATCTCTTTCACAGATGTTTTGACGCATAGTAAATGTTCAAATGTGTGTGAAATCTTATGGGATTTAACTGCTAAGGTCATCAGTCCCTAAGCTTACACCCTACTTAACCTAAATCATGCGTGAAATATTATGGGACTTAACTGCTAAGGTCATCAGTCCCTAAGCTTACACACTACTTAACATAAATCATCCTAAGGACAAACACACACACCCATGCCCGAGGGAGGATTCGAACCTCTGCCGGGGCCAGCCGCACAGTCCATGACTGACGCATAGTAGCAAATTTTCGCATTGGTAATAATTTTATCTACACTAATGCCTATTACACACCGAAGCGTCAAAGAAACTGGTATCGGTATGCATATTCAAATACAGAGAGATATGCAAACAGGCGGAATACGGCGCTGCGGTCGGCAACGCCCGTGTGAGACAAGTGTCTGGCACAGTTGTTAGATCGGTTACTGCTGCTACAGGTTATCAAGATTAAAGCGAGTTTGAACGTGGTATTATAGTCGGTGCACGAGCGATGGGACACAGCATCTCGGAGGTAGCGATGAAGCGGGGATTTTCCCGTACGGCCATTCCACGTGTGTACCGTGAATATCAGGGATCCGGTGAAACATCAAATCTCCAACATCACTGCGGCAGGAAAAAGATCCTGCAAGAACGGGAACAACGAAGATTGAAGAGAATCGTTCAACGTGGCATAAGTGCAACCCATCCGGAAATTGCTGCAGATTTCAATGCTGCGCCATCAACAAGTGTCAACGAGTGAACCACTCAACGGAACATCATCGATATGGGCTTTCGGAGCCGAAGGCCCTCTCTTGTACCCTTGATGACTGCACAACACAAAGCTTTACGCCTCGCCTGGGCCCGTCAACATGACATCGGTCTGGAAACTTGTTGCGTGGTCGGGCGAGTCTCGTTTCAAATTGTATCGAGCGGATGGACGTGTACAGGTTTGGAGACAACCTCATGAATCCATGGACCCTGCATGTCAGCAGGGAACTGTTCAAGCTGGTGGAGGCTCTGTAGTGGTGTGGGGCGCGTGCAGTTGAAGTGGTACGTGACCTCTGAAATGTCTAGATACGACTCTGACAGGTGAGACGTACGTAAGCATCCTGTCTGATCACCTGCGTCAACAATGGTGCATTCCGACGTACTTCGACAATTCCAGTAAGTCAATGCGACACTCCACAAGTCCAGAATTGCTACAGAGTGGCTCCAGGGACAGACTTCTGAGTTTAAACACTTCCATTGGCCACCAAACTACCCAGACATGAATATTATTGAGCATATGTGGTATGCCTTGCAACGTTCTCTTCAGAAGAGGTCTCCACCCCGTCGTACTTTACGGATGTACGGACAGCCCTGCAGGATTCAAGGTGTCAGTTCCCTCCAGCACTACTTCAGACATTAGTCGAGTCCATGCCACGTAGTGTTGCGGCACTTCTGCGTGCTCGAGGGCACTACACGTTATTAGGTAGGTGTACCAGTTTCTTTGGCTCTTCAGCGTAATTGGTGTATTTGGTAACTAACTTGTACCAATAATAATTGGAGCATCAGATATAGTATTCTCTCGAATAAATAATACATTTTTTGTTTTTTACTTTGACCCCCACCTGTTACCTTGCGAGTCAAACCGAGCGTAGTCTACGAAGGTAATGGTCCTCCACTGACCTGCAGTTCAATGTACTTGCCCACTGCAAACGCTCCATGTTGTAACGTACATACATATCACCGTTGTTCACTGATAACAACGTTCCAGCAGTAGCAGTAATGCGAGACTGCTGTTCACATGGAGTATCAAACCTATTATTTCAAGTGCAGGACAGGAAATACAAGTTGTCGGTGCATGTCGTAGCCCTTGGTCGTCCTTAGCTCAAACCTCTGGATGGCAATTCTGTAATTAGAATTATTCCAATTGCAAAACTGTCAGTTAAGTAGTTGATTGCTAACAACTATGAGCTAATGCAGCTACCTTTCCCAGGAATATAACCGAGGACTTTCTGGCAGAGTCAGTTGGGAGTGGACTGGGAACATCGACCTTAACAAATTTTCGAACTAGAGGGGGTAGATCATCCGTCATTAGAGACAAAGCTCTATGTAGTTACGACAAGGATGAAGATGGAAATCATCTGTAGCCTTCATCTGACAAATTATCCTAACATTCGCCTGAAATTATTTAGGGAAAATACGGAAAAAATTACGAACTTACGGAATACTGGACCAACTTTTTGATTACGATTTCCAGTACCCGTGTTATTCCGAATACGATGCAAAGTTCCTTTGGACATGCATATGGAACAGACACAGCGGCTTTATGAAATACATTAAATGTATTCGCAATTGCGAATATGGGCAACCATCAGCTGTAGGATTGAATTATGAGAATGGAAATTTATGTCCGATCGGGAGTGGAACCCTTTATTTATCACGAGCGGTCGTCCTACCACTCTGCTATCCGTGAACGACTCGGAGAGAAACCAAAACTTCCAGAAGTCGTCAGCCATGCGTCGACAACCCGTACTCGTACATCTATTATGTATATTCCCATACAGGGACTTTGCATAGTGTACGGAATACCACAGGCAGTGAAATACCGTATTTATCCGCCGACAACGGTCAAGCGACTTTCAAGCAAAAAGTTTCGCCTGTGCGGGAATATCCGTAATGGATGTATGAGTACAAGTTGTCGACAGGTAGTTGACGACTTATTGAAATTTCGGTGTGGCTGTTACTGGTGCACGGATAGCTAAATGGACAGTCAACTACTCGCGATGACCAGAAAATCCGCTTCCGAGATCCAGTCCTGCACAAATTTTCATTGTCGTCATTCCATCCTACAGCTGATGGTTGTCCATATTCGCAACTGCGAATACATTTAACGTGACTTTTGTATTCAGGTCCTCCTAGCAGGTACAACTAAACATGCCATTCTCAACCAGGCAAAATCGTCAGATGTGGAAGTTAGCTTCGAGTGTATCCCAATGGATTGTACAAATCTGTTGTTGTTTACTATATATGTAAATTATCTGGAGGGTAACATGAGTTTCGTGAGGCTGTCCCTTGGGGAAGCTGTTGTGTATAAGAAATTCTCAATGCTAGAAAACTGTAGAGAGATGCAGGAAGATCTGCAGAGAATCGTCTGCAACTTATCAGTGGAATTTGACACAGTGACATGTGTACCAGCAGTCTACTCTGCAGCAAACGGCGTGGAACTGTCATTGCAAACAGGCCCAGTGCTGCAGCACCGAGCCTGTTCTAGACGAAGCAGTGCGGTACTTTATGGCGGTTATCTTCTGGTCACACTTGTAGTCCAGTAGCCGCTCGTACGATCCTCTTCTGTCCACACGTGCATCTCTGTATTAGCGGCTTTCCCTGTACGAGAAGAATGGTATGCCCCGTGTGAGCCTATTAAAATGGTGATATTGCGCCATTTGACTCCGACGAGACATGTTGACACTTGCCTTCACGCTTCCCCTTCGTTTGATGGGTATTCACTCAATGAACTTGTCGTAGCCACACGGAGTGGTCGTTGCGGTTTGAGGCGCCATATTACGGATTGCGCAGCCCGTCCCGCCGGAGGTTCGAGTCCTCCCTCGGGCATGGGTGTGTGTGTTGTTCTTAGCACAAGATAGTTTAAGTAGTGCTTAAGTCTAGGGACCGATGACCTCAGCAGTTTGGTCCCTTAGGAATTCACAAACATTTGAACTTGTAACATTGTCCAATCTGGTGGCACAAAAGATTGAGCCGTGTGGTCTACATGCACGTAATCTTTCCGCATTCTGAACTCCTTATTGCTAACATTGTTGTACACGGTCCCTCTAATCGGAATCACCCTTGTGGATGACGCACATTTCAAAAATGGTTCAGATGGCTCTAAGCACTATAGGACTTAACATCTGAGTCCCCTAGACATAGAACTACTTAAACCTAACTAACCTAAGGACATCACACACATCCATGCTCGAGGCAGGATTCGAACCTTCGACCGTAGCAGCCGCGTGGTTCCGGACAGAAGCGGCTAGAACCGCTTTACACGAGATTGCTGAAAAGGCTGGGCTAAAAATATCCTATGAAAAAACCGAGTATATAGAAGACAAACATAATACAGAAAAGTTTATGAAAACAAAGTATGGAAAAATTAAAAGAGTTGATAGATTCAAATACCTGGGGGAGTGGATCCAAGCCAATGGACTGGACAACACAACAAATAAAGAAAGAATAAAAAAAGTTAGAATTTGCATATAAATTAACACAAAACTACTACAATAAGAAATCAATATTCATACAAGCGAAGATTAAACATTATAATTCAGTTATTAGGACACAAGCAACGTATGGATCAGAGTGCCTAACATTGAATAAGAAAGGTGAATTAAGATAACTAGTAAAAAGGGAGAGAAAAATACTAAAAAAAATTCTAGGTCATGAGAAAAACAAGGAAAATAGGTGGATTAAAAGGAGAAATGAAGACCTATACAAAAATACAGAAAAGATCACAGATACAATGAAGAAGAGATGGCTAAAATTTTATAGACATTTAAAAAGAATGGAAGAAACACGGATTACAAAGAAAATTTTAATTACGTTAGTAAGCTGAAAAAAACTGTAGGATGAATAGAAGCAGTAAAGAAAGACGCCAACAAAATAGGTGTTACAGAAGAAATAATACGTGACAGGAATCACTTTAGGCTACTTATAGAAGACGCAAGCTATGAAGAAGATGAGCCAAAACCTCGACCCAAGAGAGTGTGGACAGATGAGCAGAGACGAGCAGTTGGCGAAGGCTCACAGGCCATTTGACCATCTTCTTCTGTGCAGATGCACAACCAGTGCCCAAACTCTTACGGGAATCGGCAGTAAAGCCGCGAGTAACGGGTATAATGGGCAGGGGCACTGGGAATATAGTGCGGGACAATAAGTTGCGAATGTGGGTCTCACGGGAGGCGTGCCAGAGATAAGTCCCTGCAGTCGCACTATTCTCTGTGTCCTCGGTGGCTCAGACGGATAGAGCGTCTGCCCCGTAAGCAGGAGATCCCGGGTTCGAGTCCTGATCAGGGCACACATTTTAAACTGTTCCCGTTGACTTATATCAACGCCTGTATGCAGCCACGGGTATTCATTTCATTGTAAAAGTATTTGCGTTCGTACACATGGCGTTGGTAATCGGCTTCCTGGCGTTCGTGAGGTTTAGTAACAAATTCAGTGCCACATCACTGTGAGATCACACCAAGAAAGAGTCGTCTGGCAATCAGAGAAACCAAAGAAGGAGGCTTTACGGTTACAGAGAGGAGGGAATTGTGGCACGGGAGGCGGTGCCAGCTCTTAGCTTTTAGCTTTCGATAGCGTAGCTTGGCCCCGAATCGCGGCGGACCTGCTGTGTACTGCCTTGTGAGTCTGCACATACAAGTATAATTTCGACCCATAAATAGAAAAAAAAGCCTGGGCTCTATAAGATTGTAGTGCACGTCCGTTAAGGAGGACACCTCTGCATCCCGGAAATCAGTAGTTGATCAAAAAGGCGTTGGCAGCTGTCCAACGTTTGAGACTTTTACTCGAGATAATGCGACTAGACGAAAGAGAAGATTTTATCCATTCTTATTGCTCTGGAAGGCTCCTAGGGGGCATCCCTGAAAGCTCCTTAAAAGTTGTCAGTAGAGTTTATAACCGCCACATTTGAGATGTAACTATGTTTTGTGTGTTACACGCAGGTAAGTCACACAAAAAACCAATAAACTGGACAGAAGTAAAGTATGGAAGACTCACCAACAAGGAGCGCCGATCATATTACAAGCGTTGAAAAACAATGCGTGGCGAATAAAATGAGACCAACACGTTAAACCCTGAATAAAACTTCCAGCCTGCAGTGAGGCTTACGGTGTAGCGAAACATCCTCACATATTAAACCGGCGTGCCGGACTGTGTCTTGAATTCAGATCTGCATTTATCGCTATAGCGGTCTACCAGCTGAGCCATTCGAAGTAACTTTGCCACTTTTCCAAATCTGGCAAAGGCTCCTCTGCATATCTTGCTGGACAAATTATCCGTAGAAGAAAGGATAGGGAGTAGAATGGTTAACCACAGTCTAGGGATTGTTCCCACAAAGAAAATTTTCTTCTGGAGAAAAATCTATATCAAGCTCCTAAGATGTGGCTTACTCAAAGTCCACCACATTGCTTCTCCGATAGGCACTACACCAGTAAAAATGCAAGAGGGCTTTCATCAAGTTTCAAGAAGTATGACACATGTAGGTTGGAGAATTCAGGAAGCCTTGAGGTGTGCGTGTATAGCTCAGTTGGTTAAGTGTTTCCCGCGATACGTAAAGCTCGGTGATCGATATTCGTTCCAGCACATCGAATCAATGTGTTATGAAGTTTCATACACATCCATATAGTCCACCGCAAGAGTTCACGTTCCCAAGGTGTCTCAGCTCTCACACACTGCGAACGCTTCTTCTTTTGTCGAATGTTGATTGTTTGCCATGATAGATAAGACAGTGTTATTGTTTCTTTTTCCACCTAGTGGCTTATTTTCAGGAGCGCTGCACTTGAACGGGAGCTTTCCGACCTTTAGTTTGTTATCTCAAAGCACTGAATTTAGGCCTCTTTGTCATCTGCCTTGCCTTTGACCGTGGAGATTAGTGACACGTGAGATATACCTAAGTCTTTGTCAGGAAGAGAGCGATCAGTGAGGATCTGGAGAAAGTGATCACGAAAAAGCAGAAGCAGTACTTGAAACAAGAGTTGCGTATTAGGAAGAGTGTTAGTAGAAAAACTGCTGCAGGTGGCTACGAAGAGGAGCTGAGTCGGAAGACTTATCAGCTCCTGCCGAATACAGTAAAATAAAGCAGTTGTTCAGATAGCAGTAACAGAAATTTAAGTGTCGAATGGCATGAAGAATGATGTAACTGTTGGAGACTTGCCATGACATGAATACAATATGAAAATATTGTTTGAACAATGAGTTTATGTTACAATCATAAGGCCAGTACACAACATTTATGAGTATCCAATCTTTGAGAACTTCGAAGTTGAATACTAAAATAAGTTAGCCATTCATTTGATTAACCGCATTACATGATTTCTCACGCTTACGTAGCCGAGGCTACTAACGCACGTCTATACGGTGAAGCCCCAGTCGGGGGCAGCTTTTCAAAATTGTCGTGGTGGAAAAAGTGGCAGCCTACAGATCCTGACCACCATACTTGTGTCAATTGAATTACGTTCCAAACTGCTTGTCAGTATCTCGTGCAGTGAAGGCATTCGACACTGTTAACATCCGTCAGTATGGAACATTGTGTTCAAAAGCCACCTTGGAGGTACTGAAGAAGCGTAGGCACCGGGTCGCTTCCTTTCACTTCGCTTTCATCATTATCATTAACCACACAAACACCGCACTACACAACACAAGTGTCCGCCCCCGGTAGCTGTGTGGTCAGGGCGACAGAATGTCACTTCTAAGAGCCCGGGTTCGATTCCAGATTGGGTCGGAGATTTTCTCCACTCAGGGACTGGGTGTTGTGGTTGTCCTAATCATCATCATTTCATCCCCATCGACGCGAAAGTCGCCGAAGTGGCGTCAAATCGAAAGACTTGCACCCGGCGAACGGTCTACCCGACGGGAGGCCCTAGTCACACGACATTTACAACACAAGTCATCAACTGTTACACTTACGACGCAACACTCGCGTTTCGCAAAGGAAAGATACTCAATGAATGTGAATGAAGAAAGACTTTCCGATTTAAACAGCTAAACCCCTAGAGAATATCCGAACCAAAACATACATTTTTGTTTTTCTGGGCTCCTCATAGACACTTAATTAATTCCGTCCAGCTTTAAGATATACTTCCGAAACAAAGAAGGCTAATTTATTTTCACAGGTTCGCTTACACACGGTAGCGGTGGTATCTGTTCCAGGCAGCAAATGGTTCAAATGGCTCTGAGCACTATCGGACATAACATCTGAGGTCATCAGCCCCTAGAACTCAGAACTACTTAAACCTAACTAACCTAAGGACATCATACACATACATGCCCGAGGCAGGATTCGAACCTGACAGAACCAGAGGTTATAGAGAGTTTCAGGGAGAGCATTAGGGAACGACTGACAGGAATGGGGGAAAGAAATACAGTAGAAGAAGAATGGGTAGCTCTGAGGGATGAAGTAGTGAAGGCAGCAAAGGATCAAGTAGGTAAAAAGACGAGGGCTAGTAGAAATCCTTAGGTAACAGAAGATATATTCAATTTAATTGATGAAAGGAGAAAATATAAAAATGCAGTAAATGAAGCAGGCGAAAAGGAATACAAACGTCTCAAAAATGAGATCGGCAGGAAGTGCAAAATGGCTAAGCGGGGATGGCTAGAGGACAAATGTAAAGATGTAGAGGCATATTTCACTAGGGGTAAGATAGATACTGCCTACAGAAAAGTTAAAGAGACCTTTGGGGAAAAGAAAACCATTTGTATGAATATCAAGAGCTCAGATGGAAACCCAGTTCTAAGCAAAGAAGGGAAAGCAGAAAGATGGAAAGACTATATAGAGAGTCTATACAAGGGCGATGTACCTGAGGACAATATTATGGATATGGAAGACGATGTAGATGACGATGAAATGGGAGATACGATACTGCGTGAAGAGTTCGACAGAGCACTGAAAGACCTAAGTCGAAATAAGGCCCCGGGAGTAGACAACATTCCATTAAAACTACTGACAGCCTTGGGAGAGCCAGCCCTGACAAAACTCTACCAACTGGAGAGCAAGAAGTATGAGACAGGCGAAATACCATCAGACTTCAAGAAGAATATAATAATTCCAATCCCAAAGAAATCAGGTGTTAACAGATGCGAAAATTACCGAACTATCAGTTTAATAAGTTACGGCTGCAAAATATTAAAACGAATGGAAAAACTGGTACAAGCCGACCTCGGGGAAGATCAGTTTGGATTCAGTAGTAATGTTGGAACACGTGAGGCAATACTGACCTTACGACTTACCTTAGACTTAGAGAAAGCTTTTGACAATGTTGACTGGAATACTCCTTTCAAATTCTGAAGGTGGCAGGGGTAAAATACAGGGAGCAAAAGGCTATTTACAATTTGTACAGAAACCAGATGGCAGTTATAAGAGTCGAGGGGCATGAAAGGGAAGCAGTCGTTGCGAAGGGAGTGAGACAGGGTTGTAACCTATCCCCGATGTTATTCAATCTGTATATTGAGCAAGCAGTAAAGGAAACAAAAGAAAAATTCGGAGTAGGAATTAAAATCGATGGAGAAGGAATAAAAACTTTAAGGTTTTCCGATGACATTGTAATTCTGTCAGAGTCAACAAGCGACTTGGAAGAGCAATTGAACGGAATGGACAGCGTCTTGAAAGGAGGATATAAGATGAACATCAACAAAAGCAAAACGAGGATAATGGAATGCAGTCGAATTAAGTCGGGTGATGCTGAGGGAATTAGATTAGGAAATGACACACTTAAAGTAGTAAATGAGTTTTGCTATTTGAGGGAGCAAAATAACTGATGATGGTCGAAGTAGAGAGGATATAAAATGTAGACTGGCAATGGCAAGGAAAGCGTTTCTGGAAAAGAGAAATTTGTTAACATCGAGTATAGATTTAAGTGTCAGGAAGTCGTTTCTAAAGGTATTTGTATAGAGTGTAGCCATGTACAGAAGTGAAACATGGACGATAAATAGTTCGGACAAGAAGAGAATAGAACCTTTCGATATGTGGTGCTGTAGAAGAATGCTGAAGATTAGATGAGTGTATCACATAACTAATGAGGAGGTATTGAATAGAATTGGGGAGAAGAGATATTTGTGGCAAAACTTGACCAGAAGAAGGCATCGGTTGGTAGGACATGTTCTGAGGCATAAAGGGATCACTAATTTAGTATTGGAGGGCAGCGTGGAGGATAAAAATCGTAGAGGGAGACCAACAGATGAATACACTAAGCATATTAAGAAGGATGTAGGTTGTAGTAGGTACTGGGAGATGAAGAAGCTTGCACAGGATAGAGTAGCATGGAGAGCTGCATCAAACCATATGGTCCAAATAGTATGCGAAGTGTCCTCGTCAACAGGAAAGGTTATGGAACGAGCTATTCGAATCCCAGTTGGAGACTGGTTCAGTTTCTAACGGGGCACGATCCATAACCAATGCACTATACAATATTTACTGACGCCAGAGTGGTATCTGCATGGTAAAGTGATCCACATAATTTTAAAACACCCTCAGTATGAAGTAGACACACAAATCACTATTTCGCATGAGATGCCGTTGTATGATTTAAGAACCGACAATAAATGGAAACAGTTACATATAACTGCAAATAATATGTCCAAAAATCTTTGTAAAAATCACATGTCATTCCCTGCTAAAAATAGTCCAGCACCCAGACTGGTAGAATGGAACGAAATGAATCTTCACAGCCTGAGGAGATAAGTGATGTTATTTCTGTGATTACAAAATCGCGTAAAATTTACAAAGAACTTGTCAGTATGAGCCCACTTATCAAGATGACGCTGCACCCCTTCTGACCTTCTACCTCTATCCGTAGATGCTCACGACAGTAGCACGTGAACATTCGACCACCTTCGCCGTTTCCGAGATACTCGTTCACAGACTCTGACTAATAATAATCTGCCCTTTGTCAAAATCACTTATCTTAATGAATTTCCCCATTTGCAGTCCATATCTTCGCTTGTGTGATCCCCCGTCCGTGTCTGACCACCTTACGTACTTTTGTTACCGCGTCACGTGACCGCAGCGCCACCAGGTGGCATCCAACGTTGCGGCGGACAGTGGTCATAATGTTTCGGTTAGTCAACGTATCTCAAAGAAGTAATGGTTGGTTCTCTGTTAATGGACTCTACCCTAATTTCGAAAAAACGCAGTATGTTTAATTCTGCATAAAAAGTAGACCAACACCAATAAGAAAAGCGGCACAGGAACAGAAGGTCATGAATAAGAATACTCCAAATTTCTGAGTGTGCCTGTAGATGCAAATTTGAAGTAGTATAAACACGTTATTGAGTTTCTCAAACGGATAAGTTCAGCAGCTTTAGCTCTTTGAAAAATTATTGTTTTAGAAATTAACCAAAACAACATTTCAACATACTTTTTTATGTGTCTAGTCATCGTTTTAACCTTATGGAACAATTTTCTGGAGTAACGCTTCACTTAATGAGAAAGTATTGATACCTCACTATATATATATATATATATATATATATATATATATATATATATATATTCACTAACAAAATTTGTCATAAATAATCCACCTCAATTTGAGAAAAATAGTAATGGCACTACTACAACAGCAGAGAAAAAAATTATGTTGTTTACTCATTAACGAAAGCTGTCAGTAGCTCAGAAAAAAAGTTCAGTATGCAGCTATAAAAAATCTTTGATCATTTGTCCAATACTGAAAATTGTCTGAGAGGTAGACAAATAAATTTAAAATCCAATTTCAAATCGTCTCTTCTGAACAGCTTTTTTCAGTCTGTAAACGGATATTTAATGAAACACTGCAAGCATATACAGTACAATGGACAAATATGTTTGCTTTGTTGTTAATGTAGTGTTTTACTTGCAACACAATCGAAAAGACTACTGCTTATATCAATTATTAAATTTAAGTAACTGTTCTGTTAATTAATCTGCACATGGCCAGAATACAGCCATACAACAAAAAATCGAGTATACGTAGTGTGAAAATTGACTCGTTCCACAGCATTTCAATAGAAAATGTGAAAATGATGTATGAATCACGTAATTAGCTAACTAACAGTGAAAAAGTTTACGTGTATCTGAATCTATTAATGCATATAAGAAACTTTCTGAATACTGACCCAGCTGTCAAATGCTGTGGCGCTAAGATTTAAAGTGGATTTAAATCTGGGGCTGTGTAGGCCATTTCCACAGTTCCTGGAGAACTTATATTTTGATATCTTTGTTAGCCTTTGTAAGGCAATGTTGTAACCGCAATATTTGGTCAGTTCACTCTGTATTTTACCTGTGACAGACAGAATCATAATTTTTTCCTACCGAAAACTCGCCTTTTTCGACAACAGTTCTAACTCACCTTTCCCCGTTGCTAGAAAGTCTATACCAAAAATTGAGTAGCAGCAGCACACAGTTCTTAGAGTGTCAGAGGTATTTGAAATAACAGAAGAGAATCGAAACGCTCCTCCCCCAAACCGCTGTTTGATAGTTGAAGGTGCCTTTCTTGATAAGTTAATAATATGTAATTTAATTTCTTTAACAAACTGATATTATAAGCAACGTTAATATGTATATGATTTGATGTGTTATTCAAACTAACTTCTAACTACTGGATCAAATAAGTAAAATTTTAAATGAAAGCTGCTGCATTTAATTGTTTCACCATGGCAGCGTTTATAATTACTGATCTATACACAAGTCTTTTGTAAAAAAAATTGCTCTTTTCTCAAAAGTAAATGAAGCAGTTATTTAACTTTGCTATCGTGTGAAGAAACAACCGACAAGTTGAAGTTTGGTCAACTAGCTGCCGTTTTTATTCTGTTATAACAATGAAATAATTAAAATCTGTTCACATTAAATATTGTGTAGTATGAAATAAATATCTTCTCCTGCATCCGCATGTAGTGGAAATAAAAGTTTAAACCTACTGTTGTCAAATTTTGGGCAATTTAAATTGCTTCTTCTGTCAACGTTTACACAAGTTCCATAGCTGTCTCACAACGTTTGTCATGTGAAACCGGAGTCCAAAATGAGAAGATAGAATTACTATGACACCACCGCAATATCAAGCTTAATTATACTATAAGACCCATAACTGGTGTAAGGGACAGAGCATTTCGCCATGCTGTATCAGCCGAATTATTTCAAAGAAATGTTTATGGATCCCGTATGTTCCTGGAGACAGACAGCAAAGGACTGTGTTATCACAAACTGGTAACAGTGTAAGCATAAAAATAGCCGTCCTTATGTGGCCGTGGAACTGAAGCCTCTGCTTAAGGGCCGGCCGGGGTGGCCGAGCAGTTCTAGGCGCTACAGTATGGAACCGCGCGACCGCAACGGTCGCAGGTTCGAACCCTGCCTGGGACATGGATGTGTGTGATGTCCTTAGGTTAGTTAGGTTTAAGTAGTTCTAAGTTCTAGGGGACTTATGACCTGAGAAGTTAAGTCCCATAGTGCTCAGAGTCATTTGAACCTCTGCTTAAGGGACCAGAGAGGATTGTGAAATTTAATAACTACGTGGTGTTGTAAGTGCATAAGGGTTGTGATTACCATAGGAAAAAGATATTGGCATAACTGAATGTCATTACAGGATACATATAGAGGGTAACAAATTTACCAACATGTGTGAACTGTTGAAGAGGTTTTCACTTCGAATGGCGACAGGATCTACAGATTTGTAGGACTGAAAAAGCTAGCTGACCAATCAAATAAAAGACTTGTTCATCGCTTCTTGTTCAGACTTCTGGGCTAGGTTTACATTCGAGTCCCCTGTCTCAGCATGTTACTGGGACTTGTGCAGTGCCTATTCTCTATCCATTGATGATGTGTTCTGTAGCAGAACTGTGTTCAACAAGGGTCATAGGCAAACTGATACGCTTTAACCATCTGCTTTGCGGAAGCCACGTAGTCTGTGCCACCACAGTCAGAAATATACCATCAAAAGTAAGTTGGTGGACAGCAGCAGTAAATTTGTACGAATGACGTTAGACACATTTACGCAGGAAGGAATACTAGACATTAAGGGAAAATATTACTGAGATTGTTACTTTGAGTCATCTCCTGAAAAGAAATTACTCCTGAGATGACGTCTTAGTTAATTTTACCACGATCATTAAAATGTGGTATGTATCCAACGTCTGCCAACGCAATGGATTTCTCATACACAGCCGTAAAGAACTAATAACCCATACTAAGCGATTTTGAGATAAGAAAATAGAATGGGCAACATTTTCGTTAAATATTAATTTACTTTGAGAAAATATCAGTATCTTTAAAGATTGTAACAGAAGTGTAGGCATCATTGGTTTATTCTAAAGTGAGTAATACTAAGAAAATATCTGGGGCCTGAAATTGGTGATTCATCTAAAATGAAAGTAATTATCATGTATCTACATTTCAGTCCTGCAGCCGACACATCTCACGAGTTTCACATTGCTAGTTGCTACTACCGGGCACATTTAATGTGTTCTGGAGTAATTAATTTTTAATTTGAATATTTCGCGCGTATCTGCTCACCAACGAAATACAGTGTGGTAACATCTATGCCATTAACCCTTCTATAGCAACAAAATTATTATCACAAAAATGTAATTTAGTAGAAACAGTTTACACATTCTAGCTTCCTACCGCGCGATGGTCTCTCTCACTTTGCTTGATGAAACCGTCGTTAGGACCGTCTTCCGTAAGTACAACAATGCGCGCCGTCAGTCCACGAGTACAGTCCAAACATTTAAGAGGTAGCGACAGGGTGACGATCGAAAACACTTGGATTTTTTTATTATGGAATTTTAATGTATACACATTGACGAATTATTCCCCAAAATATTACGCTTGAAGTCCAAAAAGTAACGATTCTATGAGTGTTTGAAGCCGAGCGTGCTCAACACAAAACGCCGCTGCCACAAGTCTTTATGATGCCATCACCTTATGTATACTGATTCGAGTAAACCTGATTTGCTGGAGCGTTGTTTGGGAGGTTTTACTCAAAATGCGACCTAGAGTTTCAATATTATCATTTAGAGACACGTTCCAAAAGTAACACCCAGCTGAGGCGAAATTGTCAACACTGCTTCAAATTTGGCCGCATGTCTATTCACTGTAGGCCCCACTGCATTAATACACGTGGCAACTGCCCTTCAAATCAAAATCGGTGATGAAATGCGCCGATTCTGTGAAGACAGAGACGCTAGCGGCGATGCGCTCAGCGACGGAAAGGGTTTTGTGGACGAAAATGGGGACTTATCAGGTCAAAGTAGCAGATAGCGGCCATCCACTAGCCGGGGCGATAGCTGTTATGGACTAGTTATCGATGATATCCTGTAAGTTTCAAGCTTTGTCAATTTTTTTATGTGATACATACTTGTGAAACTTTAAACACGTTTTTATCAAAACCATGTTTTTCGGCATGGTTGTCGTCGCTCACGCTGCAATTTTCATCCGATTTTAATTATTTTCGGTCTCCCTCAAAGCAAACTGAATTCTCTTCAGTTCATCGCAGTCGATTTTTTTATGTTGATATTTAGTACTTTTTCGGCCAAAAAAATAGGGGTCCCAAAAATGGCTATTTTTTCAAATACCTATAATTTCGCCGGTTTTTTTTTTTTAATCCCTACGATGAACACAATTACATCTCGGTCTACCTCCTTCAGAGCTACCTCGAGAAAATCGCGACTACGCAGTGAAGATATTAATGCATGTTTTATTCATTGGAGCAAACCCCATTTCACTATTACATTCCACCACGGGGGAAAAAAATCCTGAATTTGAGCAATATTTTCGTCCGTCACCCTGTCGTTCCCCCTTAAGCACCACACGTCAGTATTGCCGTGAAGTCATTCCTCTGGTTTTGGGCACAGTCCGAATACGTGTGACTATGAAACTGACCTCCTCCGCCGTTATTGACGGTTTGAGCCTTTTAGCACGATCCAAATTTTTAACGCACATACGTAACCTGCCTTTGAACTCTCCACAAGCGCTTTAAGGTCGAGATACGGAAGGAGGGTGAGTCAATAGACACTACATTTTAGTCTATAAACTACTAATTTCTAAACTATTAGATCTATCTACGTATGCTCGGAGACATGGTTCTAATTTCAAAGTCTGTTTCACATACCCATAAAATTTCTGGAGTGCAGCCGCATAAATTTCACTTCTAATGTGTGCATGCGCAGTGGTGCGGTCCACTGCTATAAAAGGACGGAGCAAGTGCTGGAGCGTCAGTCACTTCGGCTCACTCTCAAGGTGGCTGGACGGTATTCAGCCGAAATAGTAGAAGAAGTCAAATTTATGCGGCTGCACGCCCGAAATTTTATGGATCAGTATATGCGCCGCGAAAGTACGAAGATGCACATCTGTTTAACATACTTTGCACTGCTTCATTTCACACCTTTCTACGGTACAAGTTCGGCAAAGTTTAATATGGATTCAGATTGCATTATTTTTCATTTTTAACTTCGGAGAAAGTACAATAGTGTAGTCTCGGCATATCGGTTTCACGCTTACAGCCCAGATAAAGAGTGTCCCAAATCTTTAGGATAAAAACCATACAAATGGAAGAGGATCCTAAACTGCCAACTTCGCCAAAGATACTAATGGTCCGTAACCAGTATTTAGGCCTTTATAGGCCTTATAGAGCGACAGTATATTCCCGTAGTGAGCGATGGTCACCAGTCTCAAAGTATGCACTGTAACAGCGCATAAAATACCGTTACTTCTCTCTCAGTACAGTATCTGTGAACCATTGCACCTCCCTACATGGATGGAGGCCTCGTACTAATACTAGGAAATGGAAAACCCAAGTATGAAAGGAATTTTGAGCATCACCATTTCAACATGTTATTTCCATAGAAGACAGAAGTTATTCAATATTTCTTTTACTGTATATGCCTTTAGGGGACATGCTCGTGAAAATGACCAAAAATTTGAAAAAAATTTCTTGGTCTATAGAAAAGAGCATTTCATGCTGATTTCAAAAATTTATTATTTATACACTCCTGGAAATTGAAATAAGAACACTGTGAATTCATTGTCCCAGGAAGGGGAAACTTTATTGACACATTCCTGGGGTCAGATACATCACATGATCACACTGACAGAACCACAGGCACATAGACACAGGCAACAGAGCATGCACAATGTCGGCACTAGTACAGTGTATATCCACCTTTCGCAGCAATGCAGGCTGCTATTCTCCCATGGAGACGATCGTAGAGATGCTGGATGTAGTCCTGTGGAACGGCTTGCCATGCCATTTCCACCTGGCGCCTCAGTTGGACCAGCGTTCGTGCTGGGCGTGCAGACCGCGTGAGACGACGCTTCATCCAGTCCCAAACATGCTCAATGGGGGACAGATCCGGAGATCTTGCTGGCCAGGGTAGTTGACTTACACCTTCTAGAGCACGTTGGGTGGCACGGGATACATGCGGACGTGCATTGTCCTGTTGGAACAGCAAGTTCCCTTGCCGGTCTAGGAATGGTAGAACGATGGGTTCGATGACGGTTTGGATGTACCGTGCACTATTCAGTGTCCCCTCGACGATCACCAGTGGTGTACGGCCAGTGTAGGAGATCGCTCCCCACACCATGATGCCGGGTGTTGGCCCTGTGTGTCTCGGTCGTATGCAGTCCTGATTGTGGCGCTCACCTGCACAGCGCCAAACACGCATACGACCATCATTGGCACCAAGGCAGAAGCGACTCTCATCGCTGAAGACGACACGTCTCCATTCGTCCCTCCATTCACGCCTGTCGCGACACCACTGGAAGCGGGCTGCACGATGTTGGGGCGTGAGCGGAAGACGGCCTAACGGTGTGCGGGACCGTAGCCCAGCTTCATGGAGACGGTTGCGAATGGTCCTCGCCGATACCCCAAGAGCAACAGTGTCCCTAATTTGCTGGGAAGTGGCGGTGCGGTCCCCTACGGCACTGCGTAGGATCCTACGGTCTTGGCGTGCATCCGTGCGTCGCTGTGGTCCGGTCCCAGGTCGGCGGGCACGTGCACCATCCGCCGACCACTGGCGACAACATCGATGTACTGTGGAGACCTCACGCCCCACGTGTTGAGCAATTCGGCGGTACGTCCACCCGGCCTCCCGCATGCCCACTATACGCCCTCGCTCAAAGTCCGTCAACTGCACATACGGTTCACGTCCACGCTGTCGCGGCATGCTACCAGTGTTAAAGACTGCGATGGAGCTCCGTATGCCACGGCAAACTGGCTGACACTGACGGCGGCGGTGCACAAATGCTGCGCAGCTAGCGCCATTCGACGGCAAACACCGCGGTTCCTGGTGTGTCCGCTGTGCCGTGCGTGTGATCATTGCTTGTACAGCCCTCTCGCAGTGTCCGGAGCAAGTATGGTGGGTCTGACACACCGGTGTCAATGTGTTCTTTTTTCCATTTCCAGGAGTGTAGATATTATCATTTTCCGTTCGTTCTAAAATTGAGGTTGAGCATAATGTTGCACTGGGGGCACGCCCATCTGTCAGTTTGAAGTGTGTCAGAATACGTGATGCATTATTTTGCTTATTCGTTTTTTCCGTCGTTAGTTACGAATCGTTAACATAGGTGTATTCTAGAAGGCACTGACTCACGGAACCAAAGTACAGGCATGTCTAGAAGGCTATGGTTCGAATGTAAACAAAGATCTGAGTATATATGATTTCGGAATTTCATTCACGTGTGGTTTTGTAGTTGCTGTGTGTTTTTGTGTTTCTGTGTATGTGTTTCCTGTCCTACAAATGCCGAAAGTAAAGAAATTTTGCCCCAAATGAAAGTTTCGCGGCAACCCGTTCTAAACACAACCGAATAATACACATCAGTTGCTTCAAAAGTCGCCCACGGAAACTGTGTCTACAAGCAGTGATTCTAGACGTAAACTTTCGCTTTCTGAGTGTAATAAGAACAAGCCTAGTAGTACTGTGAGCAGCAATAACGATGTAAATGTTATTGTGAACCTAAATATGCTGTCAAGTGTTTTGATGAGTGCTGTGAAATGTAAGTACTGCAATTGTGAAGATAGTATTGACGTTCCTGAGGACATTTCAACAAGGAAAGGTCTTTAAAGTCGATTAGTGATTGCCTGTAACTCGTTTAAGGTGCACAGTGATACTATGAAATCGCCAGTAACTGATAGTCGACATTACAGTGTAAATGTTCAGCTTGCTTATGCAACGTGGCGTATTGTAAGGGGAAGGAGAGCTGCTCAGACTTTTTGTGCAGTGATGGATTTGCCTCCACCTCCACTGAGGTTTGACAGATACAATAAATTTATACATAATGCCTTATGTGGTGTAAGTGAACATTCAATGAAAAGAGCAGCAGAAGAAGCAGTAGCCTTGTCTGAGAGTACAGACATTGTAGCAGCGTTTTATGGCTCTTGGCAGAAGAGAGGTCATACTTCTCTGAATGGGTTTGTAACTGCCACATTTATTGAAACTGATCAGATACTGGATTATGAATGTGTAACAAAGTACTGCCAGGGTTGTTCAAGCAAATATATTGGCACCCATATTTGTGTAAGGAACTTTGAAGACCCAAGTGGAAACATGGAAACGAGAGGAGTTCTAAGCATTTTTAGAAGATCAGAGGTCAGTCGTGGTGTGAGGTATGTAGGCTGCTTGGGGATTGAGACTGTAAAGGACACACTGCTGTTGTTAATGACAGACCATACGAGGACACTCTGCTAGAAAAGCTTGAATGTGTTGGACATGTACAAAAAAGAATGGAATATCGGCTGGGAAAATTGTGTAAAGACTTCAGTGGAAAGAACTGCCAGATGGAAAACACATAGGTGGTCCAGGTCGTCTGACAAAAAGTGAAACTGATTCTTTGACTCAATGTTATGGACTAACAATAAGGTGAAATGTAGGAGATTTGGAGAACATGGGACGAGTTGTTTGGACTACATGGTTTCACAGAGTGACAACAGATGAAACCCCACAGAATGGTTTGTGTCCAAAAGGGGAAGATTCGTGGTGCAAGTACTGGTTGAGAAATGGTACAGGCATACAATATATCCACAAGCATTCCTTACCACTTGCTGTATTGGAGGCAATTAGGCCTCTAGATAGGCATCTGGCAAATAAAAATCTAATGAGGAAATGTATGCATGGTCTTTCTCAGAATGCAAATGAAAGCTTCAACAGCAGTATATGGGAGAGAATCCCCAAAACTGTATTTGTAGGGCTGACAGTGCTAACGATTGGTGTTATGGATGCAATAATAACATTCAGTGATGGTGCAATTTCAAGGATCAATGTTATGAAGAAATTGAGCATCCAGATGGGAAGGAATATGGCTTCAGCTCTAACTGCTATTGATAAGCAGCGACTAACCGGAGCAGAGACAGCTGCAGAAGCTACTACCAAGGAGTCAAGGATAAAGAAGAGAATGAAGAGAAAGAGTATGGAGGATAACTGGAGTATGCAGCTGGAATGTTCTAAACGAGCATAGTGGTAAGTTAATAATTCTGCAAATCTTTTGCGATTTACCGAATACTTGAATTTTCATCATTCAGGTACACTTTTCTCCTAAATGACTGAAGTTAAACTCACAAAAATTGGTACAGATATTTAGAATGAATGACCTCCTCTACCTCCCTTGACTACTACTTCCCGAAAAATTTATAACATGATGATGATGTCGGTAATATTTGAGCTACATTTTTAAATATTTTTTTTGTAGTAAAATAAATTACTTTTCTTTTTCACAGATCATCATCAGGGAAGCAAATTGAAGGCATAAAACACTTATGTGAATGTTGTCTGTACTCTGACTCTTTTTCCAAGCTGTGCAGTCAGTGGTTCCAAAGAAAATCGTACCGGAATGAAATAGTGCTCCGTTTTTTATACTATTATAAATATTGTTGTCTGAACCAAAATATAATAAATATCTCAATGATTTTTTGGGAAATGCTTTGACTAATGACCCTAATTGTGTGTAAGAATTTTGAGCTATCTCTCACTTATAGATCAGTTGCACTATGAGGGTGAAGATAATGCTAAATATGCACCCCGTTCAGAGGCGTGTCCCTTTAAATGCATGGACCTGCGCGGATAGCCGCGTCCTTCAGCACGCCGCTCCCGGCGTTTCAGGACGTGCGCCTACCCCGAATCGTATCCGCCCGGCATCTCTCTCCTAGGCAGATCGCTGCAAGACCTTGCAATCGCTACCGGTACACGTGTCTCTGTCAGAACCAATTTCCAGCTATTAAATCAGACTGGTCCGAATGCTGGTTTCAAATGGTTCAAATGTCTCTAAGCACTAAGGTACCTAACATCTGAGATCATCAGTCTCTTAGACTTAGAACTACTTAAAGCTAACTAACCTAAGGATATCACACAGATCCATGCCCGAGGCAGGATTCGAACCTGCGACCGTAGCAGCAGCGCGGTTCCAGACTAAAGCGCCTAGAATCGCTCGGCCACAGCGGCCGGCCCGAATGCTGGGAAGCCCGTTATATGGGCCCCACCCCAACCACACCATCGTCGAGAAAGAGTTCGTTAGTGTAGGGAGCATGTAAGTTGGCATCAGAAACAGTGATTCCGAGTGATGTTCTCCGACGAATCGCGCTTCACTACGGCAAGTGATTCTGGCCATCAGTTAGTCTGGAGAAAGAGGGGAACACGCTGCACACTATAGAATGGTCATGAACGTTATCGTTATGGCCTAGGTGTTTCGGTGTGGGCTGGCATCATGTACAATGGCAGAACACCGCTGCATAACCTTGCGGGATACACCGTTTCAGAACAGCGGTATTGGAGGGAGATTATTCTGGATCATGTGTGTCTATTTAGGGTGCGCTAGGCCCTGGCTTTCTGTTTACAGACGAAAATTCCCACCCGCACAGGACCGCTGAAGTGTCGGACACACTGGAAAATGGAAGATATTGCACATACGGAATGGCCTGCGTACTCCACGTACCTAAACCCTGGAATGCTCATGGTAGACGTGTTTCTCAATGAACACTCCCTCCCTGAACCGTGCAAGAACTGGAAACCGCCTTGAGAGAGAAGGGGAACAATATCCCCCAAGGACTCAACAGTTTGGTAGCCAGCATGAATAGTATGCACAAAATGTGCGTTAGTACCAGAAAAAGGCATATTCCTTACTGAGAGTCCGATATCGACATTTATGTTTGGTGTCCGACGTATGGACGTTATTTATGACTGTAACCCTGCTTTCCCATTTCGTGAAATCTGTTCCATTTTTCGTTAAAAATAGAGGCAGACCTCTATTACGAATTTTGGGTTTTTCAAGACGTCCACCATTAGCTATGATTATTCCTGTCCATCAATGTCTCTGTTCCTTATCAGTTGCCAAGTAATGAAGAAGACACCGATGATCAGGTTCTATACCTGTCGTCCAGAGATTTGATACTGCTAATAAAGCAATATATTAGCACATGAGCCGAGTGAGGTTAACATCACTATTCAAAAAATCAGGCTCAGACGAATTCTGGGGCGTTTGCCTTGGATGGGTCACGGCCGATTTCCTACTGAACGTTTTGCGTCGTCTCTAATGACACTGTCATGAACAGGGTGTTAAAGACATATCTTCACAATTATGGCAGAATTTCACTGCAATGACGGCAAAGAATCTAATATATTGGTGGAACTTTCAAGGTACATACGTGAGTGTTTGTTCCGTTCTCAAGAAAGAGCGGTAAGATTTAACGTTCTATCAACAAGCAAGTCACGGGAGACAAGCACTTGCTCAGCACATTGACGATTAGGATCAAAAGCAGTTTGGGCCCGTTTAAGGAATCAATCTGACATTAGCGCGAAATTATTTAGAGGAACCAGGGAAATCTGGATGGCTGTCGGGGGCCGCAGACGATGCAGGTGTATAAACCACTGAACCTGTATTTTGATAATCGATATTTCGATACAACTGTATAACTGCACTGTCCGCTATTGAAAACAACAATTTTGCTGTGGCACATCGGTGTGCGGAAATATTCACCAATAACATGGTTGTGTTTCCCATTACCTATTTGCTATTCTTCTGAATTTTTTGTCGTCATATAGTCCTCGTATAGAACGTAGTGCAACAGTCTGCGAATTGTACGTCTGACTGCTAGGCCACGACTTCTTATCTTTACACACGTATAGCATTTCAATGTTTTGGCTAACAGGCAGAAACTGAAGTTACGTCTATCAAATATTGTTTGTCAGCGTCTAGATATTTCGTCACTGGGCTGAAATGTCGTGTGACGAGGGCCTCCCGTCGGGTAGACCGTTTGCCTGGTGCAAGTCTTTCATTTGACGCCACTTCGGCGACTTGCGCGTCGATGGGGATGAAATGATGATGATTAGGACAACACAACACCCAGTCCCTGAGCGGAGAAAATCTCCGACCCAGCCGGGAATCGAACCCGGGCCCTTTGGATTGACAGTCTGTCGCGCTGACCACTCAGCTACCGGGGGCGGACGTCACTGGGCTGAGTCCGCTAGATTTCAAATTTCGTTTACGTACAAGTACATCGATACTTTCGATGCTTCAAAAGAATAACGTTTACTTTAAGTACTCAATAATGTTGACTGGAGAACAGTGAACAGAAAATAGGCAAGCAGATCTGTATTAACCGTTCCTCTTTTCAAAAACGCTTCATGAACGGCACGAAATATAAAATATTTTGTTTCTGCACTAACGTTTCCAAATACGTTCCCATAAGGGCCTCATCAAGCAAAGAGGCAGAAACTGATGTCAACAGATCTCAGGTTTAAAATCCACGGGTAGGAACAGCACTAAAAATATAACAGTTAAGCTAGGTTCATTAACACAGCACTCTACGTCTACATCTACATTCAACAAGCCACCTTACAGAGGATATTTTGTGTACCACCGTTATTGGCACCCTTTCCTTTTCCAGTTGCGAATAGTTCGCGGGAAGAACGATTGCGCTAAGAATCTGTGTCAGCTCAGATTACACTAATTTTACCTCCAGTGTCTTTTAGTGATATATACGTAGGAGGAATCAAAATGTATTGGTTGACTCTTCTAGGAATGTATGATCTCGGAATTTTAACGGTAAAGTACACTGTGGTACACAAAGCCTCTCTTGAAACATCTGCCACTGTAGTTGGATGAACATCTCTGTTAACGTTTTCGCGCTTTCTAATCGAACCTGTGACGACAGCACACTGGACTCGCATTCGGGAGGACGACGGTTCAATCCCGCGTCCGGCCATCCTGATTTAGGTTATCCGTGATTTCCCTAAATCGCTCCAGGCAAATGCCGGGATGGTTCCTCTGAAAGAGCACGGCCGACTTCTTTCCCTGTCCTTCCCTAATCCGATGAGACCGATGACCTCGCTGTTTGGTCTCTTCCCCCAAAACCAACAAACCAACCAACCTGTGACGACACGCGCTGTTCTTCTTTGGATCAACTCTATTTCCTCTATCAGTTCTTTCTGGTATGGGTCCTAGACCGACGAAAAATATTCACGCATCGGTCGAACGAGGGTTTTGTAAGCTACCTCCTACGTGGACGATCTATATTTCATAAGAATTCTTCCAATGAATTCTTCCAGTGGCTCAGTCTTTAGTCCATTATTGTTCCTCATATATGTAAACGGACTTCTGTCTAATGAACAACAAGCAGCGACAAATGCCATGTAGTAACGAAAAAGAAAGAATGCAGTGGGGTTTCCGAAACATATAGCCGTAAAACGAGCAAGAGTGAAAAATGAAGCATATATAAATTGGAAAGGAAAGAAAGTTCAGCCAAAACATCATGGTTATGACAAGGTGAGTTCTAACCTGAAACTTAATATTGCTTCAAAATTAAGGTTTAATTACCACAGTGAACATAATAACGTATAATATAAAATTCAACCGAATATGGTGTTCTGTTTCCAACTGCCGGGTGAGGAAAAGGACGGCAGAGAGATAGGATTATACACTACATTTTTTGACTTCCAAACAAAAAATGAACAGGATGGATTTCTTCAAAGCCTCACAGAAGTAAAACTAGTGACAAGAAATAAGCCTAGAAGTGATAAACAATTTGAGAGGAAAAAACCAAAAGGATAGTCATACATTTATTGGTTATCAAGGTCTGAAGCTAAGAATCAGGTTTGTAAAACCGCCTTCCAAAACGTTTATAATGTAAGCCGTGACCCAATAATGCGCCTGTTCAATTCTTTGAAAGAAGCTGAATCTCCAGAAGAAAAGAGGGGGAAATGTCATCCTGGAAATGCAAAACCAGTGACTTTAATAGTGGAAATAATAAATCACATCAACTAATTTCTAGTCAAGAAAGCACATTATGCGAATGAAGAATGGAATTATCTCGACCCCAAACTTAACATGAAGATTATGTGACAGATGTTCAAAAGCATTAAATGGTATCTTCAAGTTGACAACCAATTTTATTTGAAAATTTTCTGTGGAGATTTTAATTTAAGATTTGGGTAACCACAAGTGGATACGTGTTGCACATATGAAGAGCTCGGAGTAAAATTCAGAAGTCCATCTCTGAATGACGCCAGTAAAAGAGTAGCAACAGCTGAGTTAATAGTGCACAAGAGGCGTCCTGATAAATACTTCAAGAAATTACGTGCAGTTAAAGCGAAAACTGAAACTGATTCTACCAGTGCAAGCCTTTCCTTTGATTGTATGCAGAACCTGCAATTGGCATACAATATACGTTTTACTTGCGTCGGTTTTCAGTAAATGTCTTTAATGTACGTGACTTACGGAGTGGAAGACCCAGGTCTTACCTCTGTCATGGAGGAATAGCATGAAAAAGCCCTGATAAAGTCTGTTAATTTCTTTTTCATTTTATAAATAAATATGTTGGACAATATGCTAAACACATGGACTTGTTCTCCGACTCGAGTGACGCGTTTCATCTCGGATATGTTTTATTAAGCACTAGAACGTTATGGAGAAGCTCAACAAACGTAAATTCCAAGAGGAGCCGGTAACGAATTAATTCTTTCCACAACGTCTCGCGAAGTGGCGAGAAAATCAAAGATATTAGAGCTCCCATGAATACTGACCGACCGTTGCTCCTATGCAACACTTGCGAATGTAACGGAATATGAAGGAAATGAAAGTGTTTAAAGTGATATCACAAGTACGCTCCGCCACATACCGTAAAATGGCTCTCGGAGTACAGCTGCAGATTATTTTGAAGTTTAAACATCATGAAAACACCAAACCTAAATCCATTTATCGCTGTGCAGAGTCTAGGAAATTAACTCAAAAGGACCGCAGAACTGAACGAGGCAGTGGTCATATTATGCAGTTACCAACTACTGCAGAAAACGTCCATTTAAACTAACAATGGAACACTCCCACGTCGGAATAAATGATCTTGATGAAACTTGTCAGTTGTTTCTAGGATTCAAAATAATGTAAAATGTTTTTTTTTTCGTTTTTGCCTGATTTCACTTTTAGAGGATAAACCCCCCCCCCCCCCATACACTATTAAATTCTCATGGTCGGGGGTCACAGTCATATAAAATTTTTTAAAGGACATCAATAGCGAATATGATGTCCTTTTACGAAAACACCCCAAAAGGTAATTTGGCCCACGTATGTAAAACGATAAACTCAAAAACAAAAAAAAACATGAATTTAAAACGTAAAATAATAGTTTTAGAACAAAACAAAAATATGTAAATCTAATAATTAGAAGAGTAATGAAAGTTTACATATTTTCATTTGGTATGTTGAAAATACTCTGACCGCACATTGTCAAGAAGTGGTGTTTCAGATAGCAGCTTCGTTACACATGGATGGATGTCACGTGAGAACTTCTTTAATTTATGTTGTAACAAAAGTTTTCATTTTTAAGAATTAATTAATGGTGGTGGGGTACTTTGAGAAATTTCGAATTACTACAAAAGCCCAGCCCAGTTTTAAAGAACATTAGTTACAGTTCAACGTTTAAATGAAACACATTTTTAATATATCATGGTTTCGAAAATGTTCCCTCTAAAGTTAATATGCCAAATTACCTTTTGGGATATATTTTATCCCTTAAAAGTTAACCTGGACGAAAACGAGAAAATACATATTGCATTATTTTGACCCCCGACGTACCCGGCAAATTAAATCAAGGATGATCCCTTGTAAGTTAACATAAATCAGTAATAGAACGATTCGTCAGTTTTGGTACTAATGCTACCGCCCAGAAGCCCCTGTTGAAAAGCGGTAGGGTGTGAGGGTGTGACGTCGTTCAGAGTACTGCAAAACAACACCGTAATTAGTCCGCAGAGTTGTGGAGGAAGTTTTTATGAAGTGCTGAGTCACAATATATGATGTGGCGCTAAGACGAACGTGACCGAGCGTGGCGAATGCGTCACGTGCGTTATTTGTTACGTACGTGTGTTGTGGCGAAGGTGAAATTCGTTAATTGCAGTGTCATGTTCTGGGAGAGTTCCCCTCGTTTTGGCACCCGTTATTAGTTTTGGCTAATGAAAAATGAACAGTAGTAAGTTTCTCACCCTATATCAATAATTTGACCTTGAACGATTTCTGTTAGTGTCTGATAATGGTCCTGTCTACAAAGCAAGGGCTACTGCATAGTGGATCCAAAAAGAGCCAGATGCACAGAGTTACAATTGTTGAACTATATGAAAAAAACGTAAATTAGTTACAAAGTACGGCGGGCACACTCTTTATTCAACATGTAAACGTCACTACAGATATTCGGATTTACGTTATGACATGTTCGATATGCCTGCCATCATTGGCGATGATGTGGCGCACACGTATAGCGATATTCTGCATGACCCGCTGAAGTGTCGGAATACCGATGCTGTCGATGACCTCCTAAATGGCTGTTTACAGCTCAGCAATGGTTTTGGGGTTATTGCTGTACACCTTGCCTTTAATATAGCCCCACAAAAAGGAGTCGCATGTGTTCAGGTCAGAAGAATATGGCGGCCAATCGAGGCCCATGCCAGTGGCCTCTGGGTACCCGAGAGGCAGAAAGCGGTTGGGAAAGTGCTTCTCTAGGACATCAAATACTCTCCAGTTTCGATGGGGTCGAGCTCTGTCTTGCATGAACCACAGCTTGTAGAAATCAAGGATACTTTGGATAATGGGGATGAAATCATCTTCCAAAAGTTTCACGTACCGTTCGGTCGTCATCGTGCCATCAAGGAATATAGGACCGATTATTCCATGACTGGACATTGCACACCATAGTCACACGTTGACGGTGAAGAGGCTTCTCGAACGCGAAATGCGGTTTCTCAGTCCCCCAAATGCGCCAATTCTGCTTATAGACGAACGCATTGATATGAAAGTGGGCTTCGTCGCTAAACGAAACCATGCATGCGCATACTAATTCCCATCATGCCCCGCGCCAGCCGTGCAGTTTGAACTTCCTAACGCAAACTGTTCAGAATGTATGACGATTTTATTTCATATAGGTCAATAAATGTCACCCTGTATTTGCTGGAATATCGTGTTCAAACCTAAAACTTGGATCCTACAGAATATCTTTGGGATGAATTACAGTGTCAGCTGTGAGCGAGATTAATTCGCACGGTAACCTGTCTGCAAGGTAATGTGTTTCAGGATGAAAGAAAACAATTTCCACCTTCAGTCTAATAACATTACCTGGAACCTTCTAGATGATGCAATAGTAGCAAAGGCACGGCCTGCACTGTAGGCGAAAGCCGAAAGCGACGTTATCTACTGTGATGTTCTCGATGACTGTGGTAATGTACTAGAATTGGAGGCATGTAAACTTTGTCATTCACAAAGTACCACAGGAAAAGGAAATTAGGTATGCAGCTAACGTGGAGAGATCTTTGCAAAAACAGACATAATGTCTGATGGGGTAATCGCAATCAGTGGTTTTACAATGTTACTTATAATTCGTCTTGATTGCATAAAATATTTTTTCACATCACCAGTTTCGGTTCCTCTAGAACCATCTTCAGATCTTCAATTTCGGTTATAGAAGTAACCCGTCCACACGCCGCAGCTTTACGGGTTACTCCTGTAGCCGAAATTGCAGATCTGAAGATGGTTCTAGAGGAACCGATACGAGTCATGTGAATAAACACATAGTTCAATAAATGTCACCCTGTATTTGCTGGAATATCGTGTTCAAACCTAAAGCTTGGGTCCTAGAGAATATCTTTGGGATGAATTACAGTGTCAGCTGTGAGCGAGATTAATTCGCACGGTAACCTGTCTGCAACGGTAATGTGTTTCAGGATGAAAGAAAACAATTTCCACCTTAAGTCTAATAACATTACCTGGAACCTTCTAGAGGTGTAATAGTAGCAACAGTGTCAGCTGTGAGCGAGATTAATTCGCACGGTAACCTGTCTGCAACGGTAATGCGTTTCAAGATGAAAGAAAACAATTTCCACCTTCAGTCTAATAACATTACCTGGAACCTTCTAGAGGATGCAATAGTAGCACCTGTCCACACACCGCAACCTTACGGGTTACTCCTGTAATCGAAATTGCGGATGTGAAGATGGTTCTAGAGGAACCGAAACCGGTCATGTGAATACACATTTTATGCAATCAAGACAGATTATAAGTAACATTGTGGAGAGATCTCTCTCCTCGGAAAATTGAAATATTCTCCCCCCTCTTCGACCGAAACTTTTGATGAATTAACCACTATCCGAACACCATCAGGAACATATGTTTGTGGCATTTCTATAGATGGAGAAAAAGAGAAAAACCGATTTACTTTTAGTCTACACATCCTTATAGCCACAAACAAAATGCGTTTACTTTTAATCTGAACGTCGTTCGAAATGACTGGACTACGTGCCTACTAACTTCTTTAGACATATGAATTTCTTTCAAGGTCGACAAACCCTCATCACTTTAGTTGTGACCATAGCGTTCTTCTCTGTTGACATCGGGATCTGAAACTGTTATCTCTCTTTTCATTCTGATTTCTGCGGAAATCTTTGGAAAATATCATCTGCTTCGATGACGTACATTTTCATAGTACAGTGGTTTAATCTCTCAAAACTCAGCTCCTAAACTCTGCGCTTTTATGTTTTCCGTATCACTGCATCATCGACGCTTTCAAGTCCGGTTCCCAGTGGTGCTCGAGCTTACATCGACTGCAACGATGCGCTCAAGAAAAGTGTTCCCTTCAGCATTGAAACGCATCAGGTGCTTCAGGCAAACAGTCATCGAGTTCGCTCTTTGTTCGGCATTCAACGCCACTGGCTGCAGACCTTACGGAAGTCTAACTGCTGCCAAATAGTGTGTTGCACGCAGTACCGAAGCTGATGAATGTCGTCGTCCTTTGCTAGTGGGCGAATGGTTATTCGCCGGTCCAACCTAGTCGCATCACCACCCGCCGGCCTATTATTGTCCATAATAGATGAATGTTAATGAAGCGACCGGCGTTTATTGTCGAATCGCGACCAGCACGGAACTTGGTACGCCATGCCACAACAGTGGTTTTCTACAGATATGCTGCCCCGTACACGCTACATTGTCCCATGGATGTTTAAAAGAATAACGGCATGTTGGTCCCATTTGGACGCATTTGGCAATAACGTCGCCATAGTTCACATTTCCGCATTTACCTCAAGCGCTTCAGAAAGACAGGAATACCAGACCGATCCCTTGCCTAGATATAGGTGCTTACATACTCGTATTGGTGTCGCGTTGGGTTGCGTATACACTGCAGCAACGTCCTCAAACGGAAACTGTTTGATTGTCCCTTATAGTAAGTTCGTCGCCATTCACTCTCTTTCACCCAAAATTTGGTACTCATATCTTATGCAATTACGAACAAATAAAATTGTAGATTTGTAGTAAAGGAACAAGAGGGATATTGTCCATCGAAGCCTTACATATTGCTTGCACCATCTGACGTACATCTTTAGCGGCCATTTGATATTCACTCCAGGAGGAATGTCTTCTTCCGGTTTCTCAGTGTATTGCAGTCTTGAGGTATATGAATCCATACAAAAAAATGGCTCTGAGCACTATGGGAGTTAACATCTATGGTCATCAGTCATTTGAATCCATACATCCTGCATAGTTTCTAATGCCATATGCACACCTTCTGTGAGATCGTCGCCTTTATCTGTTGTTATTTCACTGGATCCATCAAAGAAGTTCCTTGCGTTATTTACCATCCATTCGCCTGGCTAAGAGTCCTGCCATGTCCATTTTATTTTCATTACAGCCATACTTACGTCGTGCACTTCACTGTGTTTCGTGATACATTATTATGTGCAACTAAGATAAATAATACATTAAGTAAATATAATACATCCAAGAAAGGAGTTTCTCAGAGTGTTGTGACCAGTCCGACATTATTTAATACTTTCATCATTGACCTCTCCTCATACATATCTACAACAGAAGAAATAAAAAGAGCACTGTACGCAGATGATTCAGTTATTTGGATTTCATTACCAAACAACAAAAGAAATCAATTATCAAATAAAATGAACCAAGGGATAAATCGCCTTGAAATGTGATCACATGAAAACGTTATAAAAAAAATACACTCTCAGAAAATCTACTACGAAATATTTGCTGTGCGTCACTTTTATCCAGAAGTGACTCTAAAAATTGGAAGGGAAGATATACAGTAGAATGAACACTCCAAATATTTAGGGGTGTATAGGGATCAGAAATTTACGTGACACACCCTTATAAATAAAACTGATGAGAAAGAAAAAAAAAAACAGACTCAGCATACTGAAGAGATTAGCTTGTAGTAAATGTGAATGTTCGAGGACAGTGCTCAACAATAGCTTCAAAACCTATTGTTCCACCTATTACCAGAAATATCAGCAGCATTGAAAATGGCCAGAACCAAGCTGTTGTATCCACGGACCCAACCAACCAACCAACTCGCGCACGCGCGCCCTGACCGTGACATCGCTGGCCACAGTTCCTGTCGCGGCCGTCGGCGTCTCAGGGCGTTACCGCCGACGGAAGAGGTCGCGCCATGGCTGAGCTCGGGTCCGCAGCGCCCTGTGCCTTTTGCATGTAAGGAGGAGCGCTGGCCCCGAGACGCACAGTCTGTTGTCGATTGTCTTTTGCTAGTCTTTCGTGGAGTTTATAGCGGAGCCATTGCAGTGTGATATTAGCTATTGTATTCGACTAGGCTCAGTACACGGATTACTATTGGATATTACTTGGACTTGTATTGCTGGTGCACGTTTCGTCAGAAATAAAGATAAGTTATCTCTTCATTCTAGCTGGCGCAATTCTTGTCATTAATTATTTTTCGGCCAACAGACATAGCTACATCCTGGTCACTGCCCACGCTTTATACAATTCGAGGTCGCTGCCCCAAAAGTACCGCCGAGGACCTTGGGTTTGGGAGTCGTCACAAAACAAGCATTAAGAATTATAACTGGAAGAGTAAAATCAACACCTTCAGTACCCATGAAATTTATGACTGGATTACAATACAGTGAACTAAGTATTCAAAGATTAGCACTGCTTCAGTATGAGAAACTGATTAGTCTGTCCAATAATATTAAATCGCTAATATATAAAGATGCATGTGACAATAATAGTAGACAATTTGAAAAAACAAATTAGCTTCATACAAAAAGCAGAGGACATAAGATTGCATTACAAACTACCGAATGTTAATGACGAAAAATTTATTTTCCCACACACTCACAGTTCTGCTTCCACAATTGCAATACCAGCTTGACATACACTGATGCGCCAAACAAAACATTATGATCACTGCCCCACCGACTTTGGATGCCGCCTGGTGGCGTTGCAGCCGCCGGGGTGGCCGAGCGGGTCTAGGCGCTACAGTTTGGAACCGCGCGACCGCTACGGTCGCAGGTTCGGATCCTCCCTCGGGCATGGATGTGTGTGATGTCCTTATGTTAGTTAGGTTTAAGTAGTTCTAAGGTCTAGGGGACTGATGACCTCAGAAGTTAAGTCCCATAGTGCTCAGAGCCATTTGAACCATTTGATGCCAACTGGAAAGTCAAAACACGCACACAACTGATTCAACCAAGCAGTTCACCTCAGCTATTTTTTTGAACCATTTAAGATATAGTAATTCTGTTTTCACCCAGATGAATTGTGAGAAAGTCTTCATTAAACGACGTATAGTCTCTTTTCATAGATATATTAATTATAAAAATATGGGTATCACCATCGCTTATTCGGTTAGAGCTATTATAATTTCTGTTGCTGGTCACAACCAGACAAATCCAGTGACGATAGACTTCAAAATACGATAAGTTGTTGTGAAGAAATTACAATATTTAGAACTCAGGCTTAACGGCTTCACATCCTATCCAGCGAGCACGAAAAGAGCTGGGTGAGCGGTTTCCCAGCCACAAGTTACAAAGACTGCCAAACAAGCTATTAAGCAAGTGGTCAATGTTTTGACCCATCAGTGTAATGGATAATTACAAAAAGTGAGTCAGATAAATTAATAATGAGAGCTGCAGCATTGGAAACAATAAATTTAAGATACAATGAAGATCAATTGCTTCACATCTACATGGATGGTTCATTAATGGGAAAAGAAAGAAACGTTGGCGTTTCACTTCATGACAAACTTTTGGACCATACCACTCAAATTTTAAAGGCAAAGTTGAAGCCATCAGAACTGCTACAAGTCACCTAAACAACTATTTACACACTTCCGACTACGCTGTTGTATGTTGAGATTCCATAGAAGCAATATCGGCAGCTATCAACACACAACACCAAAAAAACTTCAAGTTAAAGAAGTCCAACAAGTAATTAAATTTCCACAAGAGAACAAAAAGACAGTTGCAGGTCAGTGAGAACTATCTCACTGTCGTTTAGATGGTGACGAAAAAGCAGGTTCAAATGGCTCTAGGCACTATGGGACTTAACAAAATGGTTCAAATGGCACTGAGCACTATGGGACTTAACATCTGACGTCATCAGTCCCCTAGACTTAGAACTACTGAAACCTAACTAACCTAAGGACATCACACATCCATGCCCGAGGCAGGGTTCTAACCTGCGATCGCAGCAGCAGCGCGGTTCCGGACTGAAGCGCCTAGAAAAAGCAGGTTTTCTTGCCGGAAAGGGCACAAAAATTAAACACACTGGAAAAACTAACATGTATTTTGTAGTAAAACACGCTATTAACAACTAGTTTCAAGAACAGTTAAAACGAAATTTCGTGTGAGGGAAAGATCTGGAAAAACTTCATGGACTACTTGGTAGTGCCTGATGCACCAAGAAGATAAGCAGTAGCCATATTCTGCTTGACTACTGAACATGACTGTTTGGCACCAATCTGCATAACATCCTCATCCTGCCGTCTCCAGAATGTGTTCTGTGTCACAAGATTGGTTCGGACATGAATAAGAACATTTAAAATAGTATGCAAAATTAAGTGATTGTAAATCTTCACTGCATTTTACCGTGAAGCAAGACGACGAATGACAGTGAGTCAAGTGTCGGCACATTAAAGGAATAACAATAGTATTTATTCGCTTATATTACTAGTAATTCCTATCATGCACCTCTCCATTGCTTAGTTAGCAATCTCATGTTTCTTAAGGATTATCGCACTGAAAGTGTGTATCTCGTTTCCATGTGTCAAAACTACTAATACACTGTAAAGACTGTGGTGCAAGTCCGTGACTGGACCATCAGACTGACTACAAGTAGGGTGCACTCTTTCTCCGCTGTACATTAAATGTATTCGCAATTGCGAATATGGACAACCATCAATTGTAGAATTGAATGAGGACAATGAAAATTTGTGTTGGACCGGGACTCGAACCCCGAATTCCCGCTTATCGCGAGCAGTCGTCTTACCATTTGGCTATCCGTGCACGACTCAAGGCCACATCCAAACTTCCATATGTCGTCAACCAAGCGTCTACAACCTGTACTCGTACGTCCATTATGTACAGACCCGTACGGGTGAGACATTTTACTTGAAAGTTTCTTGCCCGCTGTCAGCGGATAAATACGATATTGCAATGTCTCTGTTATATCGAATTACGATTTAAAGTTCCTTCGAACATGGATGCATGCCCGAAGAAACTTTGTATCGTTATTCGAAATAACACAGTCACTGCAATAACGTATTTCTTCGCTGTGGCACTGGGAGAGAGGGGGTGGCACACACATCGCCCTAGTCTTTTCACACCCAGGAATGATCCCCGGTACTCATTTGATAGCATGATAAGTGGACCTGGGACCATCCTGAAGGGACTAAAACGACTAAAAATGCCCGCTCCTGTCCGAGATCTCTTCAGCCAGAGCCTATGTGTTAGACCACTATGGAAAGTAGTGTGGTTGAGTGGAAGTTGGGACGAAACATCTTTCCAAATTGTGAATCCTTTGACAAAATAACGATTTCCTTCGCTCTCAGCCCGCCGCTTTGGGGTGGAAGTGAAATAACAGTAACAGAAAAAAAGGCCCATAACTTTCCCTTAATCAGTTTGTGGAGAATCTGCATCCTGTCACCTATATTCGGTTCCATATGCCTCTCTAGCCTAATATGAATGCCAAAATATGAGATTACTGTCGCTTGTAGATGTTTTTTCTGGTACGTATGTGGTTGCTTGAGAATGGCTGCACAGTCGAAACGTCGTATTACACAAAATAAAAATATAATGGGAATAAAAAACAGCCGATTCAGGAAACTTATTTCTTTCAAGTAAGTTAATCTTGCTCTCGCGATCCATGTGGGAGGGCCTCGCGGAGTAGCCGTGCGGTCTATGGGTGCCTTGCATCGGTTCGCATGGCTCTCCCCATCAGAGGTTCGTGTCCTCCCTCGGGCATGTGTGTGTGTGTTGTCCTTAGTGTAAGTTAGTTTAAGTTAGATTATGTAGTGTGTAAGCCTATGGACTGATGACCTTAACAGTTTGGTCCCATAGGGACTTGCCACAAATTTCCAATTTTTCCATGTGGGAGTGATATACAGGTGATTGCAGTATATTCCTAAATACGTCATTTAAAGCTGGTTCTTCA
Source organism: Schistocerca piceifrons (assembly GCF_021461385.2). NCBI lineage: Eukaryota > Metazoa > Arthropoda > Insecta > Orthoptera > Acrididae > Schistocerca > Schistocerca piceifrons. The sequence continues at coordinate 823,312,929 of NC_060149.1, read as the reverse complement.
AACTTTGCAAGTAAGCTTTCTCAGGATAGTTTGTGTCTATCTTCAAGGTCCGCTAGTTCAGCTTCTTCAGCATCTCTGTGACACTAACCCACGGGTCAAACAAACCTATGACCATTCGTGCTACCCATCTCCGTATACGTTCTGTATCCGTGTTAGTACTGTTTGGTACAGATCCCACACAACTAGTGAGGAACGCATGTAATCCATGTGCTTTCAAATAGAAACTGAAGAGTTTCCTAATGGGTCACTCCTTATATTCTGACGAGGAGTTCCTTGAAAAATTAAGCTGATTCTTGTTGTATTGTTGATTCTGTTTACTTAAACTTATGGCTTGACGTTTTTCGGGTTTATAAACATTTTATTTTATCTGTTATTAGTTTTATGTTGTAATTTCATGTACTGACATTTCCATGACCTTGGAGATTTGCCCCTCAAGTTGGTCCTACGGAACTTGACGTGTAACTAAAATAAATAAATGAGTGATTTTTATTCAGTATCTTTAGAGGAGTGTTGCATTAACCAAGTATTCTACCTATGAATCGAAGCCTGCCACGGCTTTGCCTGCAACTGATACAATGTGATAATTCCATTTCATGCCTCTAAAAGTATTACATCCAGATATTTGTTTGAGTTGACTGATTGCAGCTGCGACCCGTTAATACTTTAGTGATAAGGTACTGTGGTTTTTCGTTTTGTGAAGCGCACAGTTTCACATTTCTGAACAGTTAGAACAAGTTGCCAATATTTTCACCACCGACTGAATATTTGTGCAGCTTTTATCAGACAGTACTTCGCTGTATATATAACTGCACCATCTGCGAAAAGTCTGAGGTCATTCATACACGACATGAACAGCAAGGGTCCCTACACACCTCTCAGGGGAACACGCGAAGTTATTTCTACACTACTGACCATTAAAATTGCTACACCACGAAGATGACGTGCTAAAGACGCGAAATTTAACCGACAGGAAGAAGATGCTGTGATATGCAAATGATTAGCTTTTCAGAGCATTCACACATGGTTGGCGCCGTGGCGACACCTACAACGTGCTGACATGAGGAAAGTTTCCAACCGATTTCTCATACACAATCTTATCCGCATGGCTGTAACGGATCGTGCAGCCACGTCTCGATCCCTGAGTCAACAGATGGGGACGTTTGCAAGACAACAACCATCTGCACGAACAGTTCGACGACGTTTGCAGCAGCATGGACTATCAGCTCGGAGACCATGGCTGCGGTTACCCTTCACGCTGCATCACAGACAGGAGGGCCTGTGATGGTGTACTCGACGACGAACCTGGGTGCACGAATGGCAAAACGTCATTTTTTCGGACGAATCCAGGTTCTGTTTACAGCATCATGATGGTCGCAGCCGTGTTTGGCACCATCGCGGTGAGCGCACATTGGAAGCGTGTATTCGTCATCGTCATATTGGCGTATCACCCGGCGTGATGGTATGGGGTGCCATTGGTTACACGTCTCGGTCACCTCTTGTTCGCATTGACGGCACTTTGAACAGTGGACGTTACATTTCAGATGTGTTACGACCCGTGGCTCTATCCTCCATTCGATACCTGCGAAACCCTGTACGGGCCTTTCTGGATACAGAAAATGTTCGACTGCTGCCCTGGCCAGAACATTCTCCAGATCTCTCACCAATTGTAAACGTCTGGTCAATGGTGGCCGAGCAACTGTCTCGCCACAATACGCCAGTCACAACACTTGATGACCTGTGGTATCGTGTTGAAGCTGCATGGGCAGCTGTTCCTGTACACACCGTCCAAGCCGTTATTGCGGCCAGAGGTGGTTGTTCTGGGTACTGATTTCTCAGGATCTATGCACCCAAACTGCGTGAAAATGTAATCACATGTCAGTTCTAGTACAATATATTTGTCCAATGAACACCCGTTTATCATCTGCATTTCTTCTTGGTGTAGCAATTTTAATGGCCAGTAGTGTACATGTATCGACTACTTTCCATCGAAGATAACGAGCTCTGCCCTCTCACCAAGAAGTCCTCAATCCGGTCATAAATTTCGCATGATACCCCACACATTCGTGCTTTTGATAATAAGTGTAGGTGTAGTACTGATTCAAATGTTTTTTCGGAAATCTAGAAATACTGCATCTACCTATCTGCCTTGATGCGTGGCTTTCAAGGTGTCATTTGATAAAAGTGCGAGTTGTGTTTCACGTAATCGATGTTTAAGGAATCCATGATGCTTGTTATGTATCACCTTTTTTCAATTTAGCACATTCAGATTGCACCGTAGTTCCATGTATAAAGGATTTCGTGACTGTAAAGCTTTTTTGTCGGAAAACTGTTTTCCGAATAAGGGGTTATGAGAGCCGTAGATGGATATCTTGTTGATTTTCCTAAACAGCATTTCACGGAGGTATTCTATTCACTGGAAAACATTGAGCAAAGTGCATTTACCTTAAAAAGAACTCAGTACAAAAGTATGTGCATTATTCAGGTGATAATCCAAAGTCCTTCATTGCCAAGGCGGAAACTTCTCGTGTTACCCTCATATACCAACATGGTGGAAATTTATAGCTTTGCAATTGAAAACATAATTATAGTCAGTGATTCTTTTACAGCACAGAACGAACTGTTAAGGAGGAACAGCTTAGATCTGTTTCTGAAAACACGATTTTTACCTGTCAGAGATTATATTTTCGTGCCCAGATAGTCAAAGAGCTTTACAGCCGTGTCGGTCAGCGTTTTGTATGGCAGCTTTAGACACACTACATTGTAGTACAGACCGATTTTACTTCTGGCATTGTATTAGTTATCATCCCTACAACTTTCAAATTCAAACCATTACTCGCAATAAATTATAGCATTGAATAGGTGTACTGTGAGGCTCTGGTCAATATTCCCAACAGCTTAAGGAGATGTTTACAAGATGGACACGTGAGAACCACACAGATAATTGAATCAGTCATTTAGAAAATACCATATGTCCTCCCCACAACATTTCCATTTTAATTCAAAATCTGAAAGTACTTGGAGAAACGCGCATTCCATTTGAAAAGATCATATACCGCTCACTCGTTGTTGTTGTTGTTGTCTTCAGTCCTGAGACTGGTTTGATGCAGCTCTCCATGCTACTCTATCCTGTGCAAGCTTCTTCATCTCCCAGTACTTCTGAATCTGCTTAGTGTATTCATCTCTTGGTCTCCCTCTACGAATTTTTACCCTCCACGCTGCCCTCCAATGCTAAATTTGTGATCCCTTGATGCCTCAGAACATGTCCTACCAACCGGTCCCTTCTTCTTGTCAAGTTGTGCCACAAACTCCTCTTCTCCCCAATTCTATTCAATACCTCCTCATTATTTATGTGATCTACCCATATAATCTTCAGCATTCTTCTGTAGCACCACATTTCGAAAGCGTCTATTCTCTTCTTGTCCAAACTATTTATCGTCCATGTTTCACTTCCATACATGGCTACACTCCATACAAATACTTTCAGAAACGACTTCCTGACACTTAAATCTATACTCGATGTTAACAAATTTCTCTTCTTCAGAAACGCTTTCCTTGCCATTGCCAGTCTACATTTTATATCCTCTCTACTTCGACCATCATCAGTTATTTTGCTCCCCAAATAGCAAAACTCCTTTACTACTTTAAGTGTCTCATTTCCTAATCTAATTCCCTCAGCATCACACGACGCTCACTCGTTAGTGGGTAATACTGAGAGTCGTATTTCACGTTCTGCGGGAAAGAGCCATATCTTCTGCGATATGGCTTTTTCGGAGTAGCCAGATGTTAGGCTGAAAGCGCTGTGTGCCGAGCACATATTTGCATAGACAATTGACAGTGCTTCCTTGTAGGGTTATGATGTTCTTCTAGCAATGAGTGACCTTGTAGGGTTATGATGTGCTTCTGTTAGAAATGAGTGAAAGTGGTAGCGCCAGTGATTGTGAGGGTGTAAAGAGAGGGAAAAAGGGTAGTTTGAGTAAATGTGATGAAATAAAAAGAGCAAAAGTGCAAGGGAAACAGCCATGTGAGCTACGGTGGAAACGTACCAGCACGCGAAACGGGACTCCAATGCAGGTAGGTATAGTGACTGATGTAGAGCCTAGAACACAACAGCTGTACCTTAGGTGATAACTTATTGCAGTACTGGGCAATAGTCTTAGAAATACAGTCATAACTAGCCTGGACCTGTGCCTTGAAAATGCGCTGTTTGATCACATGCTGATTGATTGTATTGGTGTTTTCAGTTGTCTAAGAAGGTGTTTCGGGACTGTGACAAATGCAAATACAAATACCAAACTTGACATATATGATTAGTTTTGCTGATAAAGATGCTTAGGATTGTTATTCACAGGGTCTAATTGATGCGCATCTGGTAAAAAGAGAAAGGAAGTCAAATACTACAAATCCCGAAGTGCGAATGGCTGATTCTCATTATCAAGTGAGCAGCAATGGACGTCGAAACCAAGTTTGTAAAAATGCGTTACTGAGTCTTCATGGAACAGGTAACAAACATGTTCGTCGTTTAAATTACCTGCTACTGATAGACAGCTTACTGGCTGACATGCAGCGCAAGTTGGAGGGCTCAAGACACAACTTAATCCTCAGAGAAGTATGTTCCCTGATTAATGACCATACTGAATCATTCACTGTACATGAAGTCTATTAGTCGAACAACACACAAAGAAAATATTTATCAGTGCAGCTGAATGTCAAAATGCAAATTTGGAAGGTTGAAGATAATGCCACCACAAGTGATCATAATCTTATAACTTTCACCTTAGGTGATAGAGTGTGCCACTGGGCCATGGGGTGGGACGTACACATGAGTTATAAAAGAACAGATTGGGAGCGCCTAGAGAGGGAGTGCGACATTCTTGCATTGCCAGAAGGTGACACACACCAGAACATAGACGTGGATGAGAGAACCGAGGAGCTGGTGAGCGCGATAACCAGAGCGGTGAAGGCAGCCGTACCAATTAGGAGGATGGCCATGGCGGCCTCTCCGTCACCATGGTCAGCCGAACTGGAGGATATGCGTCGGTCTATTAGAAGGCTAAAAAGGCACTACCAGCGCAGTGTCGTCTGGTGGGAACGGAAAAGATGGTTGCTGCAATGTCGGGAGGCAAAGCAAAGGTTCCAAAAGCAACTACGGGCGGTAAAGTTACGAAGCTGGGAAAGCTATGTTCTGAATCAACTAGCTACAGACCCATGGGGAGTACCCTATAAGTTAGTTAGGGAAAAAATCCGCTCTCCTATGGATCTGTCAACAGTCAGGCATGGGGACAGGATGACGGAATCTTGGCAGGAGACTGCTGAGGTCCTCCTCCGGTCACTGCTGCCTGACGACAGTGCGGATGGGGAGACTGAAGGACAGTGCCAATTAAGAAATGAAGACCTTGGAAGACACATCAATGATACGGCAGTCTACCCCTTTTCTGATTCAATAGCTCCCTACTTAGCACTCATATACAACCGCTCGCTCACCGATAGATCTGTACCTACAGATTGGAAAATTGCGCAGGTCGCACCAGTGTTTAAGAAGGGTAGTAGGAGTATTCCATCGAACTACAGACCTATATCATTGACGTCGGTTTGCAGTAGGGTTTTGGAGCATATACTGTATTCAAACATTATGAATCACCTCGAAGGGAACGATCTATTGATACGTAATCAGCATGGTTTCAGAAAACATCGTTCTTATGCAACGCAGCTAGCTCTTTATTCCCACGAAGTAATGGCCGCTATCGACAGGGGATCTCAAGTTGATTCCGTATTTCTAGATTCCCGGAAAGCTTTTGACACCGTTCCTCACAAGCGACTTCTAATCAAGCTGCGGGCCTATGGGGTATCGTCTCAGTTGTGCGACTGGACTCGTGATTTCCTGTCAGGAAGGTCGCAGTTCGTAGTAATAGACGGCAAATCATCGAGTAAAACTGAAGTGATATCAGGTGTTCCCCAGGGAAGCGTCCTGGGACCTCTGCTGTTCCTGATCTATATAAATGACCTGGGTGACAATCTGAGCAGTTGTCTTAGGTTGTTCGCAGATGATGCTTAATTTACCGTCAGGTAAGGTCACCCGAAGACCAGTATCAGTTGCAAAGTGATTAAGAAAAGATTGCTGTATGGTGTGGAAGGTGGAAGTTGACGCTAAATAACGAAAAGTGTGAGATGATCCACATGAGTTCCAAAAGAAATCCGTTGGAATTCGATTACTCGATAAATAGTACAATTCTCAAGGCTGTCAATTCAACTAAGTACCTGGGTGTTAAAATTACGAACAAGTTCAGTTGGAAAGACCACATAGATAATATTGTGGCGGAGGCGAGCCAAAGGATGCGTTTCATTGGCAGAACACTTAGAAGATGCAACAAGTCCACTAAAGAGACAGCTTACACTACACTCGTTCGTCCTCTGTTAGAATATTGCTGCGCGGTGTGGGATCCTTACCAGGTGGGATTGACGGAGGACATCGAAAGGGTGCAAAAAAGGGCAGCTCGTTTTGTATTATCACGTAATAGGGGAGAGAGTGTGGCAGATATGATACGCGAGTTGGGATGGAAATCATTAACGCAAAGACGTTTTTCGTCGCGGCGAGATCTATTTACGAAATTTCAGTCACCAACTTTCTCTTCCGAATGCGAAAATATTTTGTTGAGCCCAACCTACGTAGGTAGGAATGATGATCAAAATAAAATAAGAGAAATCAGAGCTCGAACAGAAAGGTTTAGGTGTTCGTTATTCCCGCGCGCTGTTCGGGAGCGGAATGGTAGAGAGATAGTATGATTGTGGTTCGATGAACCCTCTGCCAAGCACTTAAATGTGAATTGCAGAGTAATCATGTAGATGTAGATGTAGGTGGCTGCCCACACAAAATCTTTCAGGAGAGGGAAAGCTCCCGGGCCAGACGGCATTGGGGTGGAGGTGGTGCAGTTCTTGGCCCCCCAGCTAGTAACACCACTCACTCGTCTATTCAATGAGTGCCTCAAGCAGAAAAAATTCCCAAATGTCGTGATCATTAAGAAAGGACCCGGCTGAAACAAAATCTTACAGACCCATCTGCTTGTTGGACTTGTTTGGGAAGATACTAGAGAAATTGCTGGCTGACAGACTGGCAGTGCTGTGCGGGACGAGTAGCAGGCAGTTCCGCTCCAAGCCAGCGCGGTCTGCATCTGATGCAATCGCCCTGGCGGATGAGATCTGTGGCTCAACCCCTTACAAGTACGTAGTTGACATCATGGTGGACTTCAGTAGCACCTTCGACCATTTGTGGTGGGTTTCGCTCTTCTCCTGTTTGCGGGAGAAAGAGTGTCCAGGGCCGCTACACGGTTGTCTGAGGAGTTACTGCGAGGATCGGGAGATCTGGCTATCATCCCCTAGCGGAAGAGTGGAATAAACAATAATAAAGGGATGCCCATAGGGTTCCATATTAGGCCCCCTATTCTAGGACATCCACATGGAGCCACTGTTAGACAATCTACAGCAAAGCGAAGAAGTGCTAGAGGTGATAGACTATGCGGATGACCTCCTCCTGTTGATTGGCGGCAGAATCCGAGAAGACATAGAGCCCAAATTAGAAAGGGCTATAGGAAAATTACAACTATGGTGCCAAAATACAAAGATGACTATTTCACCGAGCAAAGGACAGCTGATAAGGAATCCCACTGTGAGAATTGAGGACTCACCAGTTCTTCGGCCACGCGAGACGCGCTAGCCGCGAATCATCGTAGACGAAAGGTGGAACTTCGGAAAACACATTGAAACCGTAACCCAGAGAGCCCTGCAAGTGCTTAACAATCTTATCTCCATAGGTCATAAAAGATTTCACCTTCCCCCTCATCTCATAAAGCTATATCATAACAGCATCTAAACGTCAATAGTGGGCTACGGCTCGGGAGTCTGGGCGCACAGGCTCACGAGGGTAGTGTCCGCCATGACAGCGAGAAGAGTGCAGAGGAACATGATATTGAGGTCTGTGGGGGCCTACAGGACATCTCCAGGGGGGGGGGGGGGAGGCGGCTATTAGTTATAATGAGGCTCTGTCCACTGGACATCAAAATTATAGAACAAGTAGTGTGGTACTGGGCCAAAAAAGGGGATATCACGAAAACAGGGGACATATTGGCGTTGTGGTTGAGGACAAGTGTGTGATAAGGAAAAGAGGTGAAGAGTTGTGGCAGGAATCTTGGGAAGCGGAAGACACTGGCCGAAGAACATCCCGATGTGAAGGAACGACTAGATATGAAGTACTTCGAGCCAACCCGGTGACTGTTCCATTTTCTCACTGAACATGGGCCCTACCCGACATACCTATGTCGGTTTGGGAAGAGGGCTACGCCCGCGTGTGACTGTGGCGCATCGGAGGGTACTCCCGACCATGTGGTTTATGAGTGCCCCATTTTCAGTGATGTAGCAACCACACTACGAGACCAATTACCTAACAGTGACACTTACCACTTACTGAGACGTGAAGATACATTTCAAACTTTGAACAGTTTGGCAAACGAGGTATCACGGAAAGTGTTGACGGAATATCTGTGGGACATTAATTAACTATTAATCCGTGATTAATAACAAACACCAAATGCGTCCAGTACCCTAATCCTATACCGCCTGCGCGTGGACAGGCCGACTTACATTATAGTTGGAATCCGCCACGCGCAGGACTATGGAGAATGGGGTGCGATAACACCAAATCAGGACATGCGCCTAATATAACATAGAATAGAACTTAGATAGTAGGACTTAGAGTAAGGAAATTAAAATAGGAACCTGCAGCCACGCTCATTGGGGTTAGCTCGGTGAGCAAGGCTGCATAGTAGGTTTATATGCTTGCTGACACACATGTGACGCTGCAGGCAGTAGGGATTAGACATAAGTAGCCATTACAAAGTAGAGTATTAGTAGTAATAAAGTTGCCCATTGTAATTCTGTACTGGCTGTAATTCACTTGTAAGAACAGTACATTAGCTGCAGTTACAATGATATGTAACATTTAAGAACCCACTAATCATGTAAGGTGGTGCTTTGAATATGCATAATTATACAGATTTGTGAATCAAGAATCTTTTTAAATGCATGATTTATTTAAACAACAATATCCTGCTGCTAAAGTGAACTACAAATTTTATTAGAAATTCTTCAAGAAAAATTTCGATTACAAATTTGGAAAACGGCAGATTGACACGTGCTCGACATGTGAGGAGGTGAATCAAAAAATTAAAAGCTCGAATATGAATAACAACGCAAAAAGAGTGGTTACAGCAGAACTCGTAGTACATAAAAACAAAGCCAAGAAATTTTACAAGAAAACTGATGCAATCAAGAAGCTTGCCTAGGAAAACAATAATGTAGCTGACATTACTATTGACTACATGCAGAACATCCCGCTGCTGGATATTCCAGTGCAGGAAGTGTTTTTTACAGACATGTATGGGTTTCTGAATTTTACGTTGTCACCTTGCAGGATCATAAGGCAACGATTTTCTCGTATCACGAAGTGCAGGCTCGTAAATGACCCAGTAAAGTCTGCTCTTTGCTAAACAAATAATGCCGGCCTTTGTGGCCGAGCGGTTCTAGGTGCTTGAGTCCGGAACCGCGCTGCTGCTACGGTCGCAGTTTCGAATCCTGCATCGGGCATTGATGTGTGTGATGTCCTTACGTTAGTTAGGTTTAAGTAGTTCTAAGTCTAGGGGACTGATGAGCTTAGGTGTTAAGTCCCATAGTGCTCAGAGCCATTTGAACCTAAACAAGTATTTTCCGGAAAATTTCCCAAAGAGGTGAAAGAGCTGCACATATTCTCGGATGGATGCCCTGGTCACAATAAAAACAACACTGTGGTCAGATTTTGTTAGCTGTAGCATCGCCTGGACGATTTGAAAAGACTGTTCATTATTTTCCAATTAAAGGACATTCGTTCCTGCCTTGTGATAGGACTTTTGCAACAACATAAAGAAAACTTTTGATGACTTTTCTGTTTTGTACTGTTCTAAACTTAAAGATTGTCTAATAAAAAGCATGCCAACATATGCATAATGCTGCATTTTTTATTACTTATATATTTTATCACTTATTTACCTGACGCAGCTGCAAGGTATCAACTATTCGTAGAATTTTATTTTCATAAAAATAATTCCACTCGAAAAGGCCATATGTCCACATCGATTACTCGACCGTAACATAGGTCGTGTATTGTTCTGGCACACAATTTTATGGTTCATTATGTTAAATATCTTACACTTTGGTCTAAATACGAACGAAGACTTTTACACTTCGGTTTTGCAATTCAAACAGTTTTTTTTCTCTTTCTCCTAAAAATTTTATTTTGGTGGATATATGGCCTTTTGAAATGACTGATTCAGTTGTAATTACGTTCATTTGAGCTCGAGCTCGGTGGCGTAGTAGTTAGCACACGGAACTAGAGTTCTGCATGACGGCAGATCAAGTCCCCATCTGGCAACCCAGATTTAGGTTTTACATAGTTTAATGCAGTTTTGTCATATGATGACATGGTTGGAGACTGTAGCTGTTATCTGAAGACAAATGTTGATGATGAATCGTAACGTTTCGAAACTGATAACGGTACCCTTGGAATAAAGGAACTGAAAGTAAATTTGTGGCTGTTTGCTGTCCTTACACCATCAACATTTGTTTACATAGTTTTCCCAAGTCGCATAAAGCAACTACCGGAATGGTTCCTTTGCAAAGGGCAAGGTCGACTTCTTTCCTCGTCTTTTCCCAGTACGGGCATGAGATCCATCTCTAATCACCACGCTGTCGTACATAAGTGAAATAAGACTTTTTACGACTTCAATAAATGAAAATATGAGAATCAGGTAAGTTACCGATTTTTATGATGCCAAACTGGCAATAATTTATGAAAAAAGTGGTTGAATAAAAAAAATAAGCAGATACATTACATAGTCTTCCCTCTTCTAATTCGCATCTTGTGCATGTACAAGGACAATGAATTTTCTACCTGTTGTTGTTGTGGTCTTCAGTCCTGAGACTGGTTTGATGCAGCTCTCCATGCTACCCTATCCTGTGCAATCTTCTTCATCACCCAGTACTTACTGCATCCTACATCCTTCTGAATCTGATTAATGTATTCATCTCTTGGTCTCCCTCTACGATTTTTACCCTCCACGCTGCCCTCCAATGCTACGTACATTTTCAACCTATTTTATTATTTTATGTTAATGCACTACATCAGTTGAAAATGGGTTATCTTTGACACTACAAAACGCGGATGAACTACGTTTTTTTCAGGATTAATAACTTCCCCAAAATATCATTTCCAACTTTCATTATTCATGACTTTTTGGCTTGAGAAAAATATTTGTATCATTTGCAAAACGAGCTACTTGCACCTCTTTATTCCGATAAAGTGTTGGATCATGAGCATAGTGAATGAACAGTTGTTTATTAATTTATCGTTTGGCTAAACACTTTGACATGTACGATACATTGGGCGTTGAAACTACTCCAGATGCGGAGCTAAGAAAACAAGTACATCAAGTTTTACGTACATTAGTTATAAAATAGATATAAAATATGCAATTGACTGTGTGACGCAGTGGACTGTAAAATAGCCAGTAAAAATGGCCTTAGAGAAGAGCCAAGAAAAGGAACAATAAATTTTACATTAAGATGACTAGTTTAATGGGCATTAAAGCCATCGACAAAAAGAACATTAAAATGAACAATAAGTAAACTAATAAAAACATTGAAATATACAATAAATTTATACTAATAAAGTTGACTGGATTAAGAGACATGATCAGCAAGCTTATTCCTTACATATTAATTTCTAGAAACTCCAGCATCCTTCAGTTCGTACAGATTTGTTTTTGTTCCTGGGTAAGCTCTGATGTAGCACTCACTCACAATATGATAATGTGATAATACTGAAGTCGGGGAACTCGGCTTGTCTCTCCGTTGTTAACACGACGCCTATCTTAATAAAATTACTGGCTTGGAGTATGACTCAAACTTCTAAAATAAAGCAGGTAGGAAACAGCAGTCTCAGTATCCCTATATTACATGCTGCGTAACTTTCACGTGAATATTTCGACGGAGCCGCAGAGACACAAACGGCAAGCAGTTTGATTCGGTATCAAGGATGACGGCTAACAGTACTCAGCTTCCTGTAACATGTGGACTTAGCTTTCAGCTGGACTGCGACCTGCAGGGCGCTTCACAGTCCCGGGCAGGTTAACAACTCGTGAGAAGGCAGCTACTAGCAAAGCTTGTCGACGAAGATTTCTTAACGACTCATTCACTGAGTTTACACTGAGATACGCTCGAATTGTTGTTTTGTACAGATTTGCTCCGCGTTCATCTGAAAGGCTAAATTTCCAATAAACTTATAGAGTGTGTACAGCTGGCTAATAGAGGGTGTTCAGCATAGCCGTTATTATTGCAATAAACATAAGCACCATCTTCAAATTTTGCTTTATTGTTACAAAACGGGCAATCGAGCTTGAGACATAAACGAAGATTTGGCATGATGATTCGAAGGAGTCTGACAAAAAACTGCAGTCCAGATCGCAATAAATGATTTACTTTTACTTTTAATTCCAGTATTAAAATTTAAAAGACATAAATAAATTTGAGAAATTTAAGGTAAGTCATTTATTGCAGTCTGGACTGCTTTTCTTCTTAAAATATTAAGTACAATCGCTGTGGTTCCTCAGTGACGTCAAAAATTATGAACATTCCATGGATGTCTTAATATAAAGTATGTTGCAAGACTGCTCGGTAACTCTTTACAACCCACTCAAAAGCCGCACTTGCGTCGTAAGTCCGCCTCGGTATCTGCGCTGTCACCACTGCTGAGATGGATGTATGGGGAAGTTCTGAAAGCCAATAAATTTAAAAAACTACTTACTTCGTGAGAAACTAAACTGCGCCAGGAAATACACTACTGGCCATTAAAATTGCTACACCACGAAGATGACGTGCTACAGACGCCAAATTTAACCGACGGGAAGAAGACGCTGTGATATGCAAATGATTAGCTTTTCAGAGCATCCACACAAGGTTGGCGCCGGTGGCGACACCTACAACGTGCTGACATGAGGACAGTTTCCAACCGATTTCTCATACACTAACAGCAGTTGACCGGCGTTGCCTGGTGAAACGTTGTTGTGATGCCTCGTGTAAGGAGGAGAAATGCGTACCATCACGGTTCCGAATTTGATAAAGGTCGGATTGTAGCCTATCGCGATTGCAGTTTGTCGATCGCGACATTGCTGCTCGCGTTGTTCGAGATCCAATGACTGTTACCAGAATATGGAATCGGTGGAGTCAGGAGGGTAATACGGAACGCCGTGCCGGATCCCAACGGCCTCGTATCACTAGCAGTCGAGATGACAGGCATCTTACCCGCATGGCTGTAAAGGATCGTGCAGCCACGTCTCGATCCCTGAGTCAGCAGATGGGGACGTTTGCAAGACAACAACCATCTGCACGAACAGTTCGACGACGTTTGCAACAACATGGACTATCAGCTCGGAGGCCATGGCTGCGGTTATCCTTGACGCTGCATCACAGACAGGAGCGCCTGCGATGGTGTACTCAACGACGAACCTGGGTGCACGAATAGCAAAACGTTATTTTTTCGGATGAATCCAGGTTCTGTTTACAGCATCATGATGGTCGCATCCGTGTTTGGCGACATCGCGGTGAACGCACATTGGAAGCGTGTATTCGTCATCGCCATACCGGCATATCACCCGGCGTGATGGTATGGGGTGCCATTGGTTACACGTCTCGGTCACCTCTTGTTCGAATTGACGGCACTTTGAACAGTGGACGTTACACGTCAGATGTGCTACGAGCCGTGTCTCTACCCTTCATTCGATCCCTGCGAAACCCTACATTTCAGCAGGATAATGCACGATCGCATGTTGCAGGTCCTGTACGGGCCTTTCTGGATGCAGAAAATGTACGACTGCTGCCCTGGCCAGCACGTTCTCCAGATCTCTCACCAACTGAAAACGTCTGGTCAATGGTGGCCGAGCAGCTGTCTCGTCACAATACGCCAGTCGCTACTCTTGATGAACTGCGGTATGGTGTTGAAGCAGCACGGGCAAATATACCTGTACACGCCATCCAAGCTCTGTTTGACTCAATGCCCAGGCGTATCATGGCCGTTATTACGGCCAGAGGTGGTTGTTCCGGGTACTGATTTCTCAGGATCTATGCACCCAAACTGCCTGAAAATGTAATCACATGTCAGTTCCAGTATAATATATTTGTCCAGTGAGTACCCGTTTATCATCTTGGTGTAGCAATTTTAATGGCGAGTAGTGTATTATAGGGACGTGCTCCGATGAAACAAACTTTGCGCACCATACCCACGACTTAGTGATTGGATCCAATTTGACCTCTTCCTGGGTTCCGTATCCCTCAGTTTTATCTGAATAGAGGAAAGCGCCTTGTAAATACACTTTTCATAAATGTGGGTTCAACGGTATATGGATAATGGCAGGCCGGCCGGAGTGGCCTAGCGGTTCTAGGCGCTACAGTCGCAGGCTCGAATCCTGCCTCGGGCATGGATGTGTGTGATGTCCTTAGGTTAGTTAGGTTTAAGTAGTTCTACGTTCTAGGGGACTGATGACCTCTGCAGTTAAGTCCCATAGTGCTGAGAGCCATTTGAACCATTTGATAATTGCAGGTTAAGTTTCTCACAAAATGTCAGCATACCACAACGACATTACCATGTCACTTTAATTAAATTACTCCTAACAAACATCATCTAGAATTCTAGATTCTGCTATATACTGAAAATTTTACCGAAGTTCTGACCCTCAGTTGTTTCGCAGTACAAAACCTCACTTATTATTATTATACACATCAATGTAACCACCGTCTGTGCTCGACGTCAACGTGCAACAACCACTCACAGACGGCAGGTGGCAGCACTAGCAGTGGAGGGCATACAAAGCGTGTCGAGTAGAGGCAGAAAACCAGTGACTCGTTGTCATAATTCGCAAACGGAGCGATTTATCTGACGTCCAAAGGGTACCATGGTTGGCTTTCAGGCCAAGGGTGGAAGCATGTCCGAAGTGACTGCATTTGTAAACTGTTCACGTGCCTCCGTGATTATAGTACACCGTGCTTGGAATAACGGCGCTTTTCAAAATCGGCACGTAGGTAATTGTGGTGCACCACGGGCCATAGATGACAGGGGTGAACGGTGGCTGCGATGTGTACAGGAGAACAGACATGCAACTGTTGGGCAACTGACCACCCAGATGAA
Organism: Schistocerca piceifrons; assembly: GCF_021461385.2. Taxonomy (NCBI): domain Eukaryota; kingdom Metazoa; phylum Arthropoda; class Insecta; order Orthoptera; family Acrididae; genus Schistocerca; species Schistocerca piceifrons. The sequence continues at coordinate 823,297,670 of NC_060149.1, read as the reverse complement.
CCAAGAGGTCCCCTCGACGACCATTCAGCGGATGTTGCTGCGTAAGGACCTCCGCTGCAGGCGCTTATTTCATGCACACCTTTCTGACGACGAAGGCTGTAATTTGCACGCCAGTACCGGAACCAGACGTCCACTGAGTGGTGACAGGGGCCCTTTTTAGATAACTTACGTTTTATGCCGTGATGGCCGTTGGTGTTTACGGCGTGAAACGTCTGGAAGCAAACACCCTGCAACAGTTATGGTCTTGGGAATGTTTTCTTTGCATTCCCTGGGTGATCTCGTCATCCTGGAAGGCACAATGGATCACACAAGGCAGAGGAGATTAGGTTTTAACGTTTCGTCGACAACGCGGTCATTAGAGACGGAACACAAGCTCGGAATAGGGAAGGATGAAGAAGAAAAACGAGGTCTTAACCCATTACTGGCCAAAACGCTATCGGATCATTTTTTGCAAACTTTTATACATAAATACGTTACACTGAGTGATTAATTGGATAAAAAGTTGTTTTGAAAATTTTCAGTTTATTAGAACAAAAACTTTTTGGGACATTGGCCAAATGCGCTATCCAAATTCACAACCTTATTCTCCATGCATAAGAAACAACACAAACAATAAATAAAGAATGTTTTAATATTATTGAATGTCTATTCAGTATGAAATGAAGCAAAACACTTGTCGTGTACACCAACATTGCACCTATCACAAATTTTTGTTGTTTTTTTCTTGCAGTAAGCACATCTCTTCTGTGTTTTACTTGGCGCATTGAAATGATTTCCAGGATCTAGTCGTACATCTGTGCTCACCCGTCCTCCCATCAATTTGCTTCCTTGTGATCCTCTGCGTTTTGGTACTGATCCTGTTTTCTTTGATAGGTAAAACATCACTATTCTCTGTCGGACATCCAAAAGTGAGAGCTTCTCATTAGAGTTAGCAATTTGGTATGCACGCTATGTGTTTACTATGCAGATATTTATCATCTGTGTGAATAATGGCCACCACCATTTCTTTGACCTTATCCTCGTCCTATAAAGTGATATCTGCTTGTCCAGTAGCTCTGCGCCACCCATATCGGCACATGATAGTGTAACATGCCATTGTCCCATTATTGGGACGCATAAAATATATCGATATTGCACTTACTTGAAAAAATCAGAAGTATACGTAATCTTACACGGACATCCATATGTTCATAACAAACACGCCCAGACAACTAAATCACAGCTCAATGTCGTCCAGGAACTACCAGCAGACATACAGCGCTGCCAAGTGCGAGAACGAAAAATTGGCAAGTTAATAATTTTCCTGACATGAAGTACTTAGAAAAAAGTTATTTATTTTACATTCACAGGCATTATAGCAGTTAGTTGAACCTACAGGTGCAACAATAAAGGCTAAAACCTCCATTGCTTACGTAGAAATAAGTAAAATATAAGCATCCGAAAAAAGGGACAATGGCCAGTAATGGGTTAAGCGGTTTAAGGGAATCACGGAAAACCTAAATCACGATGGTCAGACGCAGGTTTGAACCGTCGTCCTCTCGGATGCGGGTCCAATGTGCTAACCACTGCGTTTCCCCGCTCGGTTCAACACAGGTCTGCATCAATCCTTGCGGAGCATGTCCACTCTTATTTGCAGTTTGTTTTTCCTCTGCAAGATGGCATCTACCAGCACGACAATGCAAAGTCTCACACAGGTCGCAGTGTACGTGGTTCGAAGGGCACCAGGATGCGTTTACCGCACTCTCCCTCCCCCCCCCCCCCCCCCCCCCCGAATTTAAACCTTGTCGAGTATCGAGAGTATGTGGAACTATTTCGATCGGACTGTTCACGCCATGACTCCTCCACCGTGAAACCTAGAGCAGCTGCCCTGTCGGTACCCCTAGAGCCTCATTGACTCTGTTCCTGAACGCACTCCAAAAGGTGGTTATTCAGGCTTTTGACTGGTGGTTATATTAATGTCACTGGACATGACCTCACTGAACTCTAGACGCAGACTTCTACAATTAGTCTGTCTTATATCTTCGTCCACACTCGACCGGTTTTGGGGACTAGACTGTTATCAAGTTATTTAACAAATTTATTATAGAAGTCCTTGATAAAGTAATCAATTCACAGCTAGGACATTCATAGGTATGGGCAACGGCCTTGCCGCAGTGGATACACCGGCTCCCGTGAGATCACCGAAGTTAAACGCTGTCGGGCGTGGCCGGCACTTGGATGGGTGACCATATAGGCCGCCATACGCTGTGGCCATTTTTCGGGATGCACTCAGCCTCGTGATGCCAATTGAGGAGCTACTCGACCGAATAGTAGCGGCTCCGGTCAAAGAAAACCGTCATAACGACCGGGAGAGCGGTGTGCTGACCACACGACCCTCCAATCTGCATCCTCAATGAGGATGATAAGGCGGTCGGATGGTCCCGATGGGCCACTTGTGGCCTGAAGACGGAGTGCTTAGTGCTTACATTCATAGGCATACAAGGAAGTTCCCTTTAGAGTCTTTCCCAATTAATAACGAAACTTTGCTACAAACTAGGATGGTTTTGGTCCCGAAATTCTTGTGCCTGCACGTACTATATACAGCAGTTGGTGCAAATTTTTCACAGTGGAGCAGGAACAGCATTCGGGTAGGCTGTTAATGTTGGCAATCAGAAAGTGCCGTAGTCCTTAACTAAACGCACTGCCCTACTCGTGCTTGCGCGGTCGTGAAGCTCTTTCTTCAGTGAAAGAACGAAAGAAATCGATTTGGAACATAATGCCGCGTAACCAGATATGTAAAAGTATATCAAAGGGATGTTTGTCATTTTAGTTTTAGAGATCTGCAAGTTGGTATTTCGCCTCCCTTAGAACGTCCAAAGGTTACTGATTCGCGATTTGTTCACGACATTGGCGACAAAAATCCTAACTGATGGACTTGAAAAATTACTACAGTATCTACATCTACATTTATGCACCGCAAGCCACCCAACGGTGTGTGATGGAGGGCACTTTACGTGCCACTGCTTTACCTCCCTTTCCAGATCCAGTCGCGTATGGTTCTCGGGAAGAACGACTGCCGGAAAGCCTCCGTGAGCGCTCGAACCTCTCTAATTTTACATTCGTGATCTCCTCGGGAGGTATAATTAGGGGGAAGCAATATATTCGATACCTCATCCAGAAACGCGCCCTCTCGAAACCTGAACAGCAATCTACACCGTGATGCAGAGCGCCTCTCTTGCAGAGTCTGCCACTTGAGTTTGCTAAACATCTCCGTAACGCTATCACGGTTACCAAATAACCCTGTGACGAAAGGCGCCGCTCTTCTTTGGATCTTCTCTATCTCCTCCGTCAACCCGATCTGGTTCGGATCCCACACTGATGAGCAATACTCAAGTATAGGTCGAACGAGTGTTTTGGAAGCCACTTCCTTTGTTGATGGACTACATGTTCTTATGACTCTCCCAATGAATCTCTACCTGCACCCGCCTTACCAACAATTAATTTTATATGATAATTCCACTTCAAATCGTTCCGTACGCATACTCCCAGATATTTTACAGAAGTAACTGCTACCAGTGTTTGTTCCGCTGTCATATAATCATACAATAAAGGATCCTTCTCTCTATGTATTCGCAATACATTACATTTGTCTATGTTAAGGGTCAGTTGCCACTCCTTGCACCAAGTGCCTATCCGCTGCAGATTTTCCTGCATTTCGCTGCAATTTTATAATGCTGCAACTTCTCTGTATACTACACCATCATCCGCGAAAAGCCGCATGGAACTTCCGACACTATCTACTAGGTCATTTATATATACTGTGAAAAGCAATGATCCCATAACACTCCCCTGTGGCACGCCAGAGGTTACTTTAACGTCTGTAGACGTCTCTCCATTGAGAACAACATGCTGTGTTCTGTTTGCTAAAAACTCTTCAATCCAGCCACACAGCTGGTCTGATATTCCGTAGGCTCTTACTTTGTTTGTCAGGCGACAGTGCGGAACTGTATCGAACGCCTTCCGGAAGTCAAGGGAAATGGCATCTACCTGGGAGCCTGTGTCGACAAAGCAAAGAAAAATATCGCAAAAATAATAATTACTAAAAAGTGATTTGTCAAATTTCGCATAATTTAGACGGAATATGCTAAACATAAAAAAATATTAATAAAACACGAAGACAAAGGTACAGAAAAAGAATTTACGTTTTCAACTTGGGGCATGTTGGAAAGAATAAAATGGTTCTGTCATTCTGGCCCCAAACAGCAATTCAAGACGTACGGAGCTGAATGACGCAGTCAACGTCAGTGTCTATGGGCTCCAAGGGAAGTGTATAATATTTCCATTACAAACTCGCTCACAGCGCCGCAAGAGTACCGGGATAAGGCTGAAACTAACCTTATGCCAGAAAAGAACATCATTAACTTATTGTGTGATATTTAAGTTGAAAGCCGGCCGGAGTGGCCGTGCGGTTCTGGGCGCTACAGTCTGGAACCGAGCGACCGCTACGGTCGCAGGTTCGAATCCTGCCTCGGGCATGGATGTGTGTGATGTCGTTAGGTTAGTTAGGTTTAATTAGTTCTACGTTCTAGACGACTGATGACCTCAGACGTTAAGTCGCATAGTGCTCAGGGCCATTTGATCCATTTGAACCATTTAAGGTGAAAGATCAAGCTAACCACTCACTCACACACACACACACACACACACACACACACACACACACACACACACAGACGCAAGAACACACATAAACATACACTGCCTTGTCCCGATGCCTCTGTTTACTGAGGTTGGATGGATCACTGTGTGTTCCAGCTTCTCGCCAAATGAAAACTCGACTGCTGTCACTCAGTCAGTACTCATCGGTGCATTGTTATGCAGTCCAGCGTATGATGTTGGCGTGCCGACTGCGGACGCTGTCTCACGTGACGACAGATGATGGACAGACACGTAGCCAGGCGCATCGAACATAGACAAGCTTCGTGGAGCTTTTTGCATGTAGTTTCCGACACACGTTTTCCACGCTTTTTAGTGACTCCATCAAAGACCTACCACTGTTAAGATGAGACCGTTGTCAGCTTCCTTCTACTGTATGACAACCAAGATCGTTCATCAGCGCGCACCATAGCATCTAGGCGTTCATTACCGCAATTGTTGTTGAAAAATAATGCCAAAGTCTATGGACGGACAATTAATGGCCTGGGCAATTCTTTCTGATCCTGATCTGGTTCCAGTCCACGCTGTTTCTCCGACAACCGATATCTAGACACCAGTCCACCCTGTCTGTCGATCCAGCTGTCTTCTGTCACTCTCAGTGCATTACTCCTAAATTTGCTGTTTTCCGTTATGCACAGCTGACGCAATATTACTGGGACGTCATTAGTTTGTATGCGGTAGTTCTGCGGAGTACGAATATGGTAACAACACACTCAAGTTCCTTGTCTATGTTTTCCAACTCCCTGATGTATTGATAGCTGTCTAATTTATGAAAAACCAGCGGATATCCCAAATGATCACAATATATCATCTACACATGCTGGTGTTTAAATTTTTGATTTTTTTAAAATTTGTGTTAAGTTCCTATGGGACCAAACTGCTGAGGTCATCGGTCCCTCAGTCTGGAACCGCGCGACCACTACGGTCGCAGGTTCGAGTTCTGTCTCGGGAATGCATGTGTGTGATGTCCTTAGGTTAGTTAGGTTTGAGTAGTTCTAAGTTCTACGGGACTGATGAACCCAGATGTTAAGTCTCTTAGTGCTCAAAGCCATTTGAACCACATCGGTCCCTAGGCTCACACACTACTGAATCTAACTTAAACTAACTTACGCTAAGGACAACGCACACACCCATCACACACCCATGCCCGAGGGAGGACTCGAATCTCCGACGGGGGGAGCCGCGGGAACTGTGGCAAGGTGCCTTATAAGGCGCGACTTTACATTTTGAGTCAACGTTACTTGAGCTGGACCTTGAACCCTGGATGAGTTTTAACGTGCAATGCAATCTGACGACAGTTATATAAATACGCTGAAATTAGAAAGAAAATCGAATTACTAACTTTATTTTGTCCGTCGTAGGCGAATGAAGTCTGTTACTAAATGGTTCAAATGGCTCTGAGCACTATGTGACTCAACTGCTGAGGTCATAAGTCCCCTAGAACTTAGAACTACTTAAACCTAACTAACCTAAGGACAACACACACATCCATGCCCCAGGCAGGATTCGAACCTGCGACCGTAGCGGTCGCGCGGTTCCAGACTGTAGCGCCAGAACCGCTCGGCCACCAGCGGCCGGCGAAGTCCGTTACTGTACTGAAATATTGAAATATTTGCAACCAGTCACATATGTCGGAAGACCTTTATTTCTGTAGACCATGACCGATAAAAGTCGACACTTTATCTAGCACTTCCACTCTACAACCTATGTATTACTGAACGAAAGCGCAGGTTGAGTCGATGTTGTATAGAATCCACACGAGAAATCAGTTCGGAGAAGAGATTACACTGGTAGTACGTAGGTCGTAGGTAAGAATGGTAGAATTCGTCCAGCTAGTCAAAACTTTCATAGATTTCCAAAAGTCTCTCCATTTTGATGAATTAGCTACGTAGGGCAGTAGAATAAATTTATTATTTTATCTGTTATTTCCTTTTTTCGCTATATTTATTTTTTTCTTTTTATCATTAAGCAAAAACTGTTTTTTAGCTCAGTTTACTAATTAAAAATTTTAAATGTCGCTCTGGTTTTGTTTAGTTCCGTATTAATGAAAGTATATTATACACTATATCAAATCTAATTGTCAGTCGCTAATTGTAAACTGACATTGTATACGAACGTATTATATTGCAACCCAGGAATTACACTGGGAATTTTAAAAATTACATTTCTGAACTCAGACACGTAGTTGGTGCTTCACTACCGCAGTGCGTATTGCCTGCCCTGAAGTCCCACGATCAGCAGCGGGAATCGTAGTGTCTGTGTTATTGAGCATGAAAGTTTAGACATATGTTTGATAAATTATAGTAAGGGAATGTCAAAGAGAAAGTTTTCACCATCTTGAAAATAGTAACTCCTGTGATAACCAGCCTCCAGAAACTAGTTAACTACTTGCGTTTAAACTTAGATTTATATAGCTTTTAACCATAGGTTTTAAACTATATGTTTCCAGATTGTAGTAACTTGTTGCTGCCAGCTGACCGTGAAAAACTCAGAACCATCATTTAGCATCGGCTTAACTTTGCTGAAGGTATAAAACACCGGACTACCGGTAATCAAAGAGTAGGCGCTGTTGTTGCTATGGTCTTCTGTTCGAAAACTAGTTTAATGCACTTCTCCACGCTAATCGGATGTGCCAGCCTCTTCATCTCTACATACAGGGTGACAATTATTGAACTGTATGAAATAAAATCGTCATAACTTCTGAACGTTTTGCGTTACGACATTCAAATTGCACGGTTGGCCGCAGGGCATGGTGGTAATTAGTATGCGCAAGCGCATGGTCTCGTTTAGCGACGAAGCTCACTTTCATTTGGATGGGTTCGTCATTAAGCAAAATTGACGCATTTTGGAGACTAAGAATCCGCATTTCGCCATTTGGATGTCTCTTCACCCTCAACGGGTGACTGTGTGGTGTACAATGTCCAGTCACGGAATAATCGGTGAGATATTCCTTGGTGGCACAGTGACTACCGAATGGTACGTGAAGGTTTTAGAAGATGATTTCAACCCTCTTACCCAAAGAGACCCTGATTTCGACAAGATGTGGGTCATGGAAGACGGAGCTCGACCCCATCGAAGCAGTAGAGTGTTTGATGTTCTGAAGGAGAACTCTGGGGACCGCATTCTGGCTCTGGGGTACCCAGAGGCCACTGGCAAGGGCCCCGATTGGCCGCCATATTCTCCGGAACTGAACACATGCGACTCCTTTTTGTGGGGCTATTTTAAAGACGAGGTGTACAGCAATAACCCCAAAACCATTGCTAAGCTGAAAAGAGCCATTCAAGAGGTCATCGACAGCATCGATGTTCCCACACCCCAGCGGGTCATGCAGAATTTCGCTATTCGACTGCGACACATCATCGCCGATGTTGGCAGGCATATCGAACAGGTATAACCTAAATCTGAATATCTGTAGTGACGTTTACATGTTGAATTAAGTGTGTGCACGCCGTAGTTTGTAACTAATTTACGTTTTTTCCATATACTTCAGTAACTGTCACCCTGTATCTACTGCGGCCTAAACCCATTTGAACCAATTGACTGAAGTTAAGCATTGACCACCGTACATTCCTTGATGCCTCAGGATGTGTTCTATAAAACCGTCTCTTCTTTGAATGAAATGGATTTGCATTATCTCCAGTTCGATTCAGTACCTCTACATTAGTTATCCGATCTACATATCTAATTCTCAATTTTCTTTTGTAACATTAATTTCAAAAACTTTTATTGTTGCCTCGTCTGGACTGCCTGTGATCCACGTTTCTTTTCAGTGCAGGCCTACACTCCAAACACATATCTTCACAAAAGCCTCCCTAAAATTTAAATTTACACTCGATGATAATTTCCATATAACTGCTTTACTTTTGTTGATATTCATCCTATAACTTCTTTTACCTCGACCGTGAACAACGAACCTTGCTGTTGGTGGAGTAGCTTGCATCCCTCTGCGATGCAGATAGCCGTACCGTAGGTGCAACCAAATCGGAGGAGTATCTGTTGAGAGGTCAGACAAACATATGGTTCCTGAAGAGGGGCAGCAGTCTTTTCAGTAGCTGCAGGGGCAAGAGTCTGGGTGATTGATTGGTATGGTCTTGTAACATCAACCAAAACGTCCTTGATATGCTGATACTGCGAACGTCTGAAAGCAAGGGAAAACTACAGCCATAATTTTTATGAAGGGCATGCAGCTCTGCTGCATGGTTAAATGATGATAGCATTTGGGAAAAATATTCAGGAGGTAAAATAGCTCCCATACGGATCTCCGCGCAGAGACAACTCAGGAGGATGTCGTCACCAGGAGAAACAAAACTAGCGTTCCAAGAATCGGAGGTGGAATGCTAAATCCCTTCTCGAGCATGTACGCAAATGAAGGATGAGAAAAAAGAAACTGTTCAGATATTTAAGGAAGACGAAAACTTAACTGTGGTTGGGGACTGGAATGCGATAGTAGGAAAAGGAAGAGAAAGGAAAATAGTAGGTAAATATGGACTCGGGGAAAGGAATGAAAGAGGAAGCTGCCTGTAGAAGTTTGCATGCAACAAAATTTAATCATCGCTAACACTTTGTTTAAGAATAATGAAAGAAGGTTGTATACGTGGAAGACACCTGGAGACACTGGAAGGTTTCAGATTGGTTATACGTATAATGGTAAGACAGATTTTAAAATGTAAGACATTTACAGGGGCAGATGTCGACTCTGGTCACAATTTATTGGTTAAAATTGCAGATTAAAACTAAAGAAGCTGCAAAAAGGTAGGAAATTAACTAGATGGGACCTGGATAAGTTGAAAGAACTATAGGTTGTTGCGAGTTGCAGAGGGAGCATTGGCCAACGATTGACTAGAAAAGTGAAAAGGATTACAGTAGGAGACGAACGGGCAGCTTTGGGAGATAAAATAGTGAAGGCAGCTGAGGATCAAATAGGTAAAAAGACAAGGCCTAGTAGAAGTCCATGAATAATACAAAAGATATTGAATTTAATTGATGAAAGGATAAAATACAAAAAAACAGCAAATGAAGCAGGCGAAAGGGAATACAAACGTCAAACGCCAAAAAGATGAAATTGACAGGAAGTGCAAAATATCTAAGCAGGAGTGGCTACAGTACAAATGTAAGGATTTAGAAGCATATATCACGAGGGGAAAGAGAGACATTGCCTACAGGAAATTAAAAGAGGGCTTTGGAGAAAAGAGAAGCAGCTGTACGAATCTAAAGTGCTCAGATGGAAAAGCAGTCCTAAGGAAAGAAGGGAAATCTGAGAGGTGGAAGGAGTATAGAGCGGGTCTACACAAGGGAGATGAACTTGAAGGCAATATTGTAGAATTTGAAGAAGACGTAAAGGAATAGGTGATTGGAGATATGATACTGCAAGAAGAATTTGACAGAGCACTGAAAGACCGAAGTCGAAATAAGGCCCCTGGAGTAGACGACATTTCGTCAGATATACTGATAGTCTTGGTAGATCCAGCCATGACAAAACTGTTCCATCTGTTGTGAATGATATACACTGATGGTGCAAATCATTATGACCACCTGTTTAACAGCGTGTTGTTCCAGTTTTCAAACACAGTACAACAAAGATTCCGCTTGGCATGGATTTCACAAGTTCCTAATAGGGTTCCAGAAGTATGTGACACCAGATGTCTGCGCACAGGTCAAGCAATTCCCACAAATTACGGGACGGTGGTTTACGGGTACGCAGCTCGAACCCGATATGTGTTCCAATGGGTACAAATCGAGCACATTTGGTGGCCAAGACATCAATGTGAATTCACTATAATGCCCCTCAAACCCCAGTACCATGATTCTGACCTTGCAATTCGGACAGTTACGTTGCTGGAAGATGTCATCGCCGTAGGGGGAGACTTCAAGCACGAAGCGATGCAGGTGGTGCGCAACTTTGTTCACATAGTTCAGCGCTGTCATGATCCCTTCGATTATCACCACAGATTGTCCGCAGCTCGTGGTCGTGCGGTGGCGTTCTCGCTTCCTGCGCCCGGGTTCCCGGGTTCGATTCCCGGCGGGGTCAGGGATTTTCTCTGCCTCGTGATGATTGGGTGTTGTGTGATGTCCTTAGGTTAGTTAGGTTTAAGTAGTTCTAAGTTCTAGGGGACTGTGGCCATCGATATTAAGTCCCATAGTGCTCAGAGCCATTTGAACCATTTTATCACCACAGATCCCATGAAGCCCAACTTAATGCAGCCCTCACTGGCCTGAATCTGTGGTGCGGTCCATGTATTGTCCAGCCATTCGCATGAACGATGGCGTGTAAGGACCCAATCATCGACCTGGTGTAACAATAAACACGATTCATTCGACAGACGACACGTTTCTATTGATCCATGGTGAAAACTCAGTGATGCAGTGCGCGCTGCAATCATAACTGACAATGTTGTTGGGTCAACACAGGAACACGTAGGGGTCGTGTGATGTGTAGCTTCATGTTCAACAATGGCCTTTGAACGGTGTGCTCCGAAACACTTGTGTCTGCACCAGCACTGTACTCTATCGTCAGATCTTCCACAGATCGCTGCCAATCCTGGATCACACAGTGGGGAAACCTCTGACCTCTACGTTTTGTGATGAGACGTGGTCGTCCAATACCATACGGCCTACTCGTTATTTCACCGTCCTTCAACCACTTTCGATAGGTGTTCACATCTGTAGTAAACCAACAGGCGATCACCTTCACGGTTTCAGAGATTCTCGTTTCCAGCCGAAGCGCCACATCCAGGCGCCCTTTGTCAAAACCGAACATGTCAGTGGATTTTCGCATTTGCGGCCCGCATCTTCGTTATAATGACGGCCCATTCCCCTCTCTTCCACTTACATTATTTCCTTACTGCGTCACGTGCCCGCAGTACCACCAGGAACCAATCATTCTCGCGATAGGCAATGGTTATAATGTTTTGGCTCATCAGTGTAGGAAACAGGCGAAATGCCCTGAGACTGCAAGAAGAATGTAATAATTCCAATTCCAAAGAAAGCAGATGCTGACAGGTATGAATATTACCGAACTAACAGTTTAATAAATCATGATTGCAGAACAGTAACACGAATTCCTTCCAGAGGAATGGAAAAACTGGTTCCTCGCGGAAGATCAATTTCGATTCCAGAGAAATGTGGGCACACGCGAGGCAATATTGACCCTATGACCTCTCTTAGAAGATAGCTTAAGGAAAAGCAAACTTACATTTGTAGAAATTGTAGACGTAGAAAAAGCTTGCGACAATATTGACTGGAATACTGTCTTTGAAATTCTGTAGGTAGAAGGGGTAAAATAAATGGAGCAAAAGGCTATTTACAACTTGTACGGAAACCAGATGCCAGTTATAAGAGGCGAGGGGCATGACAAGAAAGCAGTGATTGAGATGGGAGTGAAACAGGGTTATAGCCTATCGCCGATATTATACAGTCTGTACATCTAGTAAGTGTTTGTAGAAGGAATTAAAGTTCAGGGAGAAGAAATAAAAAAAAATGTTCAATTGCGTGTGAAATGTTATGGGACTTAAGTACTAAGGTCATCAGTCCCTAAGCTTACACACTACTTAACCTAAATTATCCTAAGGACAAACACACACACCCATGCCCGAGGGAGGACTCGAACCTCCGCCGGGACCTGCCACACAGTCCATGACTGCAGCGCCTAGACTGCTCGTCTAATCCCGCGCGGCAAGAAATAAAAACTTTGAGGTTTGCCGATGACATTTTAATTTTGTCAGAGACAGCAAAGGGCGTGGAAGAGCAGTTGAACGGAATGGGCAGTATCTTGAAAGATGGATATAAGATGAAAATCAGCAAAAGCAAAACATGGATAATGGCATGTAGTCGAATGAAATCAGATGATGCCGAGAGAATTGGATTAGGAAACGGGACACTTAAACTAGCAGATGAGTTTCGCTATTTGAGCAGTAAAATAACTGATGAAACTTCCTGGCAGATTAAAACTGTGTGCCGGACTGAGACCCGAACTCGGGACCTTTGCCTTTCGCGGGCAAGTGCTCTACCGTATGAGCTACCCACGCACGACTCACGACCCCTCCTTACGACTTCAATTCTGCCAGTACCTCGCCTCCTACCTTCCAAACTTCACAGAAGCTCTCCTGCGAACTTTGCAGAACTAACACTCCTGGAAGAAAGGATATTGCGGAGACATGGCTTAGCCACACCCTGGGGGATGTTTCCAGAATGAGATTTTCACTCTGCAGCCGAGTATGCGCTGATATGAAACTTTCTGGCAGATTAAAACTGTGTGCCGGACCGAGAATCGAACTCGGGACCTTTGCTTTCGCGTTCGAGTCTCGGTCCGCACACAGTTTTAATCACTGTTCTGAGCTACCACGGATGACCATCGTCGACGAGTATGACGGCGACCTGTGGAGAGGTTCCATTCTTACAATCTATTGGACAGGCACAGCGATGTCAGTCCTGTCGTCATGGTGTGGGGAGCCAACGGATGTGACTTCAGGTGACGGCTGGTAGACACTGAGAGAACTCAGACGGCGCAGGCATCTTTCGTCAGCATGTGTTTACCTCACATGCGACAGTATTACGATGCAATGTTTCAACGGGATAATGCTCGCACACATGCAACACGTGTCTCTTTGAAGGATCTGCCTGATGCTGAGGTCCTCCCATGGCCAGCAAGATACCCAGATCTGTCCCCGGTAGAACATGTGTGGGAAAGTCTCGGATGTTATCTTCGTCCTAGTGCCAGTATCCGGGATTTTAACGACCAGTTGCAATATTTATGCGCTAGCTAGCTTCAGGCGAGGATACAACAGCCTTATGACACCCTCCCCAACCAAATCAGTGCACATAGCAAGGCCAGAAAGGGTGCAAAATCATACTGATTTGTGGGCTCATACTGCCAAGTTCTTTGTAAATTTGATTCTATTTTGTAATCACCGGAATATCATCACGTACCCTCTCACCCCATGAAGTTTAGTTTTGTTTCCTTCTCCCCTTGTGGGTGCTCCACACCTTAATCTAGGTAGCGTATTTTTATACCTGAGCAAATGGCTGGCTCAAAAAAATGGTTAAATGGCTCTGAGCACTACGCGACTTAACTTCTGAGGTCATCAGTCGCCGAGAACTTAGAACTAATTAAACCTAACTAACCTAAGGACATCACACACATCCATGCCCGAGGCAGGATTCGAACCTGCGACCGTAGAGGCAGCTCGGCTCCAGACTGTAGCGCCTAGAACCGCACGGCCACTCCGGCCGCCTGAGGAAATGAAACATGTCATACATGAAAGCAAAAGACGTAAATAAATACGCCTAACCATTCCAGTGTGTGTCCGAAGCCTAGAATAAGAATATGAAGCGCATCTGAAGTATACAGTATGTCGGGCACGGCAAGTCGCGCAACAATACAGCCAAGGAAGGAAGGAAGATTTGGGTTTAAAATTCCGTCGATGACATAGTTATTAGAGACGGAACAGTGTTCAGATTGAGGAAGGAAATTGGCAGCATTCTTTTCAAATAACCATCCCGTCATTCATCTTGAGCAATTAAAGAAAACCACGTAAATCTAAATGTGTATGAAACCGTGGGGAATTGAACCCTAGCGCTGCCAAATGAGAGTCTAGTGTGTTAAGCACTGCGCAATTTTTCTTGGAAATGCTGCAAAAATTTCAACGTGTTCGTCGTCCTCACATAATAGTAACTTGCCCACCCTGTATATGACAATTATTATATTCCTGTGGTTCCATGTCATATCTCTCTACACAGTTTACAGAAGAAAGTCGTGTTAGCTGCCTTCGAATATTGTAAATTTTGTTCTCTCTGTTTTCTCGGCTTAACTACACTACTGGCCATTAAAACTGCTACACCACGAAGATGACGTGCTACAGACGCGAAATTTAACCGACAGGAAGAAGATGCTGTGATATGCAAATGATTAGCTTTTCAGAGCATCCACACAAGGTTGGCGCAGGTGGCGACACCTACAAGGTGCTGACATGAGGAATGTTTCCAACCGATTTCTCATACACAAACAGCAGTTGACCGGCGTTGCCTGGTGAAACGTTGTTGTGATGCCTCGTGTAAGGAGGAGAGATGCGTACCATCACGTTTCGGACTTTGATAAAGGTCGGATTGTAGCCTATCGCGATTGCGGTTTATCGTATCGCGACATTGCTGCTGGTGTTGGTCGAGGTCCAATGATTGTTAGCAGAATATGGAATCGGTGGGTTCAGGAGGGTAATACGGAACGTCGTGCTGGATCCCAACGGATCGTGCAGCCACGTCTCGATCCTTGAGACAACAGATGGGGACGTTTGCAAGACAACAACCATATGCACAAACAGTCCGACGACGTTTGCAGCAGCATGAACTATCAGCTCGGAGACCATGGCTGCGGTTACCCTTGACGCTGCATCACAGATAGGAGCGCCTGCGATGGTGTACTCAACGACGAACCTAGGTGCACGAATGGCAAAACGTCATTTTTTCGGATGAATCCAGGTTCTGTTTACAAAATCATGATGGTCGCATCCGTGTTTGGCGACATCGCGGTGAACGCACATTGGAAGCGTGTATTCGTCATCGCCATACTGGCTGATCACCCGGCCTGATGGTATGGGGTGCCATTGGTTACATGTCTCGATCACCTCTTTTCCGCATTGACGGCACTTTGAACAGTGGACGGTACATTTCAGATGTGTTACGACCCGTAGCTTTAACCTTCATTCGATCCCTGCGAAACCCTACATTTGAGCAGAATAATGCACGACCGCATGTTGCAGGTCCTGTACGGGCCTTTCTGGATACAGAAAATGTTCGACTGCTGCCCTGGCCAGCACATTCTCCGGATCTCTCACCAACGGAAAACGTCTGGTCAATGGTGGCCGAGCAACTGGCTCGTCACAATACGCCAGTCAATGCTCTTGATGAACTGTGGTATCGTGTTGAAGCTGCACGGGCAGCTGTACCTGTACGCGCCATCCGAGCTCTGTTTGACTCAATGCCCAGGAGTATGAAGGCCGTTATTACGGCCATAGGTGATTGTTCTGGGTACTGATTTCTCAGTATCTATGCACCCAAATTGCGTGAAAATGTAATCACATGTCAGTTCTAGTAAAATATATTTGTCCAATGAATAACCGTTTATCATCTGCATTTCTTCTTGGTGTAGCAATTTTAATGGCCAGTAGTGTATTTCTGTGTGGAATTCCGGGTAAGAAACTCAGTTGTGAAAAGCCGTCGGAAATCCACACTCAAGTTAGCCTGTGTATCACTAAATTAGCCGTCAATCTGGTATGCGGATACGATTTGTGTTCCTAGCTAGTCATCTGCGCGTAGAGTGTACGAGGAAATTGCTTACAAGATTTTATAAAAGGGTTGCAATTCAATGATTTCATAAACTACTTATGTCACATCGCCGAAAGTTTTCCAAAATTTCTTGAAAATACAACAGTACTTCCAGTACTATAGAGACTCGTAAATCTGGTAACAGCTTTTCGAGAAAACAATATTTAATAGCTGGAATGTTTCTCGTTAGTGGCTCCTGTTCGCCTCGTCGTGCAGCTTCCGGTTTGTAGCTATATTTCGCGCGAGGCCACCGCAGCCGAGCGTGAAGAGTACCAACACGATGGACGCTCTGTTGCGTTCCCTACCCGCTGTAATTCTCTTTCGGACAGTACCCGATGTCATCCTTTCATCGACTGATAATGTCCTTAAATAGCGTTACGTAGTCCTTCGGGATTTTCACAACAAAATATAAAATAAATATTACTGTAGAACATTTGTTGTTGTTGTGGTCTTCAACAATAAATGTTCTGCAATAATATTTATTTTATATTTTGTTGTGAAAATTCCGGACTACGTAACACTATTGCCATTACGATGGATTTATTTACTTAACACCATAAACGGATGATATGGACACAATTAATAATGATTAGTTGAAAACTAGCAATTTGCTGTGCATGGTCTTACAAGATAACATGAATACTGTGTATTTCAGTTTTTTGTATGTTTAGGTTCCTCGAAGTACTGACGGCATTTGAAGGTGACTGCAGAACGATCCTACTGCTGCCAACATACATTTCCCGTAGGGACTACGAAGACAAGATATGAGAAATTAGGGCTCATATGGAGGCATATAAAAAGTCGTTTTTCTCTCGCTCTGTCTGCCAGAGGAGCAGGAAAGTAAACGACTAGTTGTGGTAAAGGGTACCCTCCCCCATGTACCGCACGGTGGGTTACAGAGTATGAAAAAAAATGTAGACTTCTCCACGTTTGTTGACGGTTGTACTTGAATCACATACACACTACCTCATCAAAACTATGTGGACACCTGTTAGTGGGCATTAATATGGTATGTGTCCACCCTCCGCCTTAATGACGGCTTGAACTTGAAAGAACCCCTACTTGTACTAAACCTCCAGAAACGCCTCAGGTCATCCAGTGTGGCCGCAGAGGCCGGCCGGAGTGGCCAAGCGGTTCTAGGCGCTACAGTCTGGCATCGCGCGTCCGCTACGGTCGCAGGTTCGAATCCTGCCTCGGCCATGGATGTGTGTGATGTCTTTAGGTTAGTTAGGTTTAAGTAGTTCTAAGTCTACGGGACTGATGACCTCAGACGTTAAGTCCCATAGCGCTCAGAGCCATTTGAACCATTTTTGTGGCCGCAGAGATTGGTATAAGAGGAATACAGTATAACTGGCCGTGTTTTAGCATCCGAGATTTGCGGAGATTAAGACATTCTGTCCTTGGACTGCCTTATTGAGTCGTCGTGTACAATTCTTTCTACTTGTTTTGCTGAGAATGTCTTGAAGTTTGGGTCTCTTGCAAAAGCAGTATCAGCACCTTCGGGTAGTCTGCAAAGTGCAATTCTACTTTCTATGATTCGAATTGATGAAGCGGGAAGCTGTATTATTCGGAATAACGTTAAAAAAGGATGCCATTACGATGTATTTATTTACTAAACACCATAAACGGATGATATCGACACAATTAATAATGATTAATCGAAAACTAACAGTTTCCTGAGCGTGGTCTTACAAGATAACTACATCGGTAGACATCCCATTCGCGATGATGACAATGGCCCCCAGCAGGAACCTCGTACTTACATTCGTGATATTTCGTAGCCGTTCGTACATTTTCGTTAGCTTAAACATTATTCATTTATTTATTAAGATGGTCGATTTCTGGCGTTGTAATATTGTTGTAAGGAAGCAATTATGACCTGTAGGCTTCTCCTAATACACTCCTGGAAATTGAAATAAGAACACCGTGAATTCATTGTCCCAGGAAGGGGAAACTTTATTGACACATTCTTGGGGTCAGATACATCACATGATCACACTGACAGAACCACAGGCACATAGACGCAGGCAACAGAGCATGCACAATGTCGGCACTAGTACAGTGTATATCCACCTTTCGCAGCAATGCAGGCTGCTATTCTCCCATGGAGACGATCGTAGAGATGCTGGATGTAGTCCTGTGGAACGGCTTGCCATGCCATTTCCACCTGGCGCCTCAGTTGGACCAGCGTTCGTGCTGGACGTGCAGACCGCGTGAGACCACGCTTCATCCAGTCCCAAACATGCTCAATGGGGGACAGATCCGGAGATCTTGCTGGCCAGGGTAGTTGACTTACACCTTCTAGAGCACGTTGGGTGGCACGGGATACATGCGGACGTGCATTGTCCTGTTGGAACAGCAAGTTCCCTTGCCGGTCTAGGAATGGTAGAACGATGGGTTCGATGACGGTTTGGATGTACCGTGCACTATTCAGTGTCCCCTCGACGATCACCGGTGGTGTACGGCCAGTGTAGGAGATCGCTCCCCACACCATGATGCCGGGTGTTGGCCCTGTGTGCCTCGGTCGTATGCAGTCCTGATTGTGGCGCTCACCTGCACGGCGCCAAACATGCATATGACCATCGTTGGCACCAAGGCAGAAGTGACTCTCATCGCTGAAGACGACACGTCTCCATTCATCCCTCCATTCACGCCTGTCGCGACACCACTAGAGGCGGGCTGCACGATGTTGGGGCGTGAGCGGAAGACGGCCTAACGGTGTGCGGGACCGTAGCCCAGCTTCATGGAGACGGTTGCGAATGGTCCTCGCCGATACCCCAGGAGCAACAGTGTCCCTAATTTGCTGGGAAGTGGCGGTGCGGTCCCCTACGGCACTGCGTAGGATCCTACGGTCTTGGCGTGCATCCGTGCGTCGCTGTGGTCCGGTCCCAGGTCGACGGGCACGTGCACCTTCCGCCGACCACTGGCGACAACATCGATGTACTGTGGAGACCTCATGCCCCACGTGTTGAGCAATTCGGCGGTACGTCCACCCGGCCTCCCGCATGCCCACTATACGCCCTCGCTCAAAGTCCGTCAACTGCACATACGGTTCACGTCCACGCTGTCGCGGCATGCTACCAGTGTTAAAGACTGCGATGGAGCTCCGTATACCACGGCAAACTGGCTGACACTGACGGCGGTGGTGCGCAAATGCTGCGCAGCTAGCGCCATTCGACGGCCAACACCGCGGTTCCTGGTGTGTCCGCTGTGCCGTGCGTGTGATCAGTGCTTGGACAGCCCTCTCGCAGTGTCCGGAGCAAGTATGGTGGGTCTGACACACCGGTGTCAATGTGTTCTTTTTTCCATTTCCAGGAGTGTATCTGTATTGGAAAAAGCGACTTTCATTTGAGAATATTTATTAAGCAAGATTACTTGCTTCGTGTCAGAATAACTGTGCTGTCCTTACGTACCTCGCTGCTGACGTAACGCCACCATCCACCGGCAATGCCTTATGGTCTACCGGCTCCAGCCAACGTGGGAACTGAAATCTTAGGCTAGGGACGCACTGTTTGTCGCAAGAATGAATCATGGTGGCTGGAATACGAGATCGCTCACCTGCAATCAAATAGTAGCGGCGATTTAAAAGGCGCAATCGGCCCTATTTCACGTGCGACCCTGTAATCGCAGATGTTGAATGAATAACACGCAGTGGCATGGGCCCGCGCGCACTAGCGTCGCTGTTTCTCAATCGCTGTCGCATTGTGTTGTAGAGATGGATAAACTGAAACACTTAACTGTTTCGAAACAAATGAAACAGTACAATGTAATGTTTCGATACGCTGTTTCGAAACAGTGAAACAGTTTGTATTTTGTAATCTAATAAACGTACACATTTAATCATCTTGAATGTCTACTGTATAAGTATGTCCATATAAACACAAATGAGGTGCGAGAGTGCTAATCGTTTCGCAGAAAGTATGAAACTATCACCTGGGCGTCTTGACAGTTTCGTATTTCCTGCAGCAAATGCGCTGCTTTCGTGTTGTGTGACTTTCATACTTTTCAATTGGCTGAGGACAGCCATAGCTGAAGACAGAAGAACCACCACGAACTGGAGGTAGGAGCAAACTGCAGAAACAACGGATATGCTACTGGGATTCCCAAATTCCGTTAGTATGGGTAATATACCCATCCTGCTAATTTCCATGCACACAAAGGGAATCATTGTGGATAATAGGCACAGTGACTATAGACTCACAAATAACGCCAAATAATTCGAATAAATAACAAAATATAACAGAAAAAAATTTTGTCTTTCAAGGTGCTTCGAACCTTTACTATAAAGTCACCATGCTTCCCAGCCCTTCCCGTTCACCATTACACTATCAGTGACATGTCAAACAGATTGCTTGCAACTATACCTAGATCAAATTTATGTATATGTCTAATAACTGTCACTCTAAGCCTTTTTTTATTCAAAATTTGTAGGCTTACTTGTGTTTCTTAATACGTTTACTGTACATGAAAAGAGAAGCGTATGTTATAAAAAAAGTGTAATTTAATCGAATGATTTTCACATATTTATTATTTTGAATGGCAATAGTATGCGTTGTTTCATTGTTTGGTTAGTGTTTATAAAGCAGATGTTACGCCATTTCGTAATAGGACAGTCAGCTAGAAACGAAGCTTACTTTCGGATATCTTAAGCTTCATTCTATTGCTTGTCAAAAAGAATTCGACACTCTTGAAAGTGTTTCATGAAGTGTTATGTTGTGTTTCAGTATCTGTGCCGATACACTGTATCGAAACATAGAAACAGTGGCCAAGTCTATTGTGTTGCAGGCAGACGCCTTCTGTGCGCCAGCAGCCTGTCTGATAACGACAGATGCACTACATACTTGCAACAAAGTGTAGATAGTCTTAATTTCATTCATGACAGGTAAAGCAATTCAAAAGAAGTGAAGTGGAAGAATCTAAGAATCTGAAGGAGAGTTTCGCGCAAGAACTTGCTCCAGAAGTTGGACCATTACGGAATAAGGGGAGTAGCTCACAATTGGTTCACCTCTTACTTTAGCAACAGGCAGCAAAAGGTTCATAACGGCTGTGATGTGGGATCTGAGTGGGGCACTGTCAAGTGGGGGGTGACCCAGGGATCAGTGTTGGGGCCGCTCCTGTTCCTTATTTATATAAATGATATGCCCTCTAGTATTATGGGTAACTCTAAAATATTTCTGTTTGCTGATGACACTAGCTTGGTAGTAAAGGATGTTGTGTGCAACATTGACTCGGTTTCAAATAGTGCAGTACATGACCTCAGTTCATGTCTCGTAGAAAATAAACTAACGTTAAGTCACAGTAAGACTCAGTTTTTACAGTTTCTAACACACAATTCAACTCTTCCCATTCTAGAAGAATATTTTTGGCTCAGAAACGGTCGGTTCGGGCAATAAGTGGTGTGAGTTCACGAACCTCTTGTAGACCTCTGTTCACGAGTCTGGGTATTTTGTCATTGGCCTCTCAATATGTATATTCCTTACTGTCGTTTCTTGTTACCAATATTAGTTTATTCCCAAGAATAAGCAGCTTTCACTCGGTTCATACTCGGCAGAAATCAAACCTCCAGTTGGATCGGACTTCCTTAACTCTTGTGCAAAAAGGTGTGCAGTATACTGCTGCATCCATTTTCAATAAGCTGCCACTCGAATTCAAAAATCTTAGCAGTAATCCACGCGCTTTCAAATCGAAACTCAAGAGTTTCCTCGTGGGTCACTCCTTCTATTCTGTCGAGGAGTTCCTTGAAAAATTAAGCTGATTCTTATTGTATTGCTGATAGCGTTTACTTAAACTTATGGACTACTTTCTTTCAGGTTCATGAACACTTATTTTTATCTGTTATTACTTTTAAGTTGTAATTTCATGTACTGACACGTTCCATGACCTTGGAGATTTGCTCCTAAATTTGGTCCTACGAGTAAATAAATAAAATAAATAAATAAACTGCCATCACAGATAAAGTCTCCGTCCGGCAAGACTGCAAGGAAACCTGTAAAACGATTATCTGTACTTCGACCCAACGTTATTTCTGTTCCCTCAGATCGAAGACAGACTGACCACCAGCAACATAGAATTTCTGGTAAATATCAGAGGAAAACAGGAGGGATGTTCGCCGTCTTAGGTTTTCTTCGCAGAACGACAGCAACGATGCAGTACAGAGCACAAAAGTAACATAGTCTACTAAAAGAGAAGCCAAGAAGGTTAGTTCCTACCAGTAATTTCCCTTCGGTGTATTAAAAGAGAAACAAAACTAAGAAACTAACAAGGGCAACAGTTTTGCTTTAATGCTTGTCCCCATGCTGCCGACGTTAAACGAAGAACAGAAACATTACGCGGAAGCAGAAATACTGAACGTGATGGTGTAAGTAGGCTGTTGATGTTTTCTTATTGGCAACGTTACGTAGCGCACTGTATGAAAATCACTGGCTGTGCTGTGTGCAGTCTGTGGCTAGTTTGCATTGTTGTCTGCCATTGTAGTGTTGGGCAGCGGCAGCTGGATGTGAACAGCGCGTAGCGTTGCGCAGTTGGAGGTGAGCCGCCAGCAGTGGTGGATGTGGAGAGAGAAATGGCGGAGTTTTGATATTTGTAAGAATGGATGTTATGAACTCCTATATATATTATGACTTTTGATGACTATTAAGGTAAATACATTGTTTGTTCTCTATCAAAATCTTTCATTTGCTAACTATGCCTATCAGTAGTTAGTGCCTTCCGTAGTTTGAATCTTTTATTTAGCTGGCAGTAGTGGCGCTTGCTGTATTGCAGTAGTTCGAGTAACCAAGATTTTTGTGAGGTAAGCGGTTTGTGAAACGCATAGGTTAATGTTAGTCAGGGCCATTTTTTTTGTAGGGATTTTTGAAAGTCAGATTGCGTTGCGCTAAAAATATTGTGTCAGTTTAAGCACAGTCGTATATAAATTTTTAAAAAGGGGACGTTTCAATGGGGAATGCCAGACATTATCAGCCTCCACTAATTTTTCCACAGCATCCGAACATGCGTCATAAGGACACCACTCAAACATCTTCTCCTCCAGCAACTTCATTCGTTCAGCCGTATTCGTCAAATGCCCTAAATTAAACGCAACTGTGTTCCTATGCCCCTCTGCTGACAACCACAACAAAAACTCAGGACCGCCTATGCTCAGCTTTGTTTTGCGGTTTTCACAGGAAACAAGTTCGCCAGTTTCGAGCTGTAGAAGTAGTTATCTTAAGTTGCCTGATCAATAATGTAAAATGGTAATAAAAACTGTTGAATGAAATGGTGTACGCTTCCCTGGAGGTCACTGATAAGCGCTTTTCAGGTGGTACAGACTTTCTGCATGTGGTCTCATGTTATGTTCGCTCGTATTGCTTGAAGCAGTGCGTCACAGCTATTCTTACTCATTCGATAGCATTGAAAGAATTTAACTGGGTGATTTTATAACCCTTCGTGTAATTTGTAAAACTGTCCTTTCATCATTCTTTGATGTATAGTTGGATGCGCCCAGGAACGGAATTTGAGGTGTATTCTTGCTCTTCTTCGCAGTAAAAGCGCCACCAAAGAAGCTATTTTGATGTAATCCTTGGCGGTACTCTGAGTAGTTGCCGCGTAAAGTATTTCCGCGATAGCGCTTGTTAATTCCCGCTGACTGAAAAATCACGTGTGCGCCCCTAGCCTTACTCCCAGTTGCGTGCGTTCTTCAGTACCGCGTTACTCACTGAATGCTACATATCTGCCGACGCGATACAAAATTGTAAAACTGGAAAGTAGGGAAATAAAACGTGGCTTGAACAGAAGGGGTACCTTACAAACTCAGCTGGGGACACTTTCAATAAAATATCAGAATGTCTGTGAACGGCAGCCCATTCTTCGAAAGCCGAAACCACAGAAGGTATCCATGGTTGACGGTGGGATCTGAAGCGTAGTTGCTCTAGTTCATCCCAGAGGTGTTCCATTATAGCCAGGCCGGGCGATTTCAGGGCAGTTATTGCCCACAAATAGTTGCCTCGCAGATATTGCTTTACGACAGTATCGTGCTGATACAAGTAGTCATCGTCTCCGAACTGTTCCTCTCGAAGTGATAAATTTGATCATGTTTCTAATAAAAGGTTAAACCTGTGCGCAGTACGCAACGTTGTAAAATCCGTTCGTATCTTGCCGCAGGTTTCTAAAACGCAATAAAGGGACCACACGTTGACAGCGAGAAACCGCTTACTTTCTTAATCGAGAGAGCTGGCGCAGTGCTTCGGACAACAGACTCGCATTCAAGAGGACGACGGTTCAAATCCGTATCCTGTCATCCAGATTTAGGTGTTCCGTGATTTCCCTAAATCGCTCCAGGCAAATGGCGGGATAGTTCCTTTGCAAGGGCACGGCCAACTTCAAAAATGTGTAAATGTGTGTGAAATCTTATGGGACTTAATCGCTAAGGTCATCAGTCCCTAAGCTTACACACTACTTAACCTAAAGTATCCTAAGGACAAACACACACACCCATGCCCGAGGGAGGACTCGAACCTCCGCCGGGACCAGCCGCACAGTCCATGACTGCAGCGCCTAAGACCGCTCGGCTAATCCCGCGCGACGGCCGGAGTGGCCGAGAGGTTCTAGGCGCTACAGTCTGGAACCGCGCGACCGCTACGGTCGCAGGTTCGAATCCTGCCTCGGGCATGGATGTGTGTGATGTCCTTAGGTTAGTTAGGTTTAAGTAGTTCTAAGTTCTAGGGGACTTATGACCTCAGAAGTTAAGTCCCATAGTGCTCAGAGCCATTTGAACCATTTTTTGAACTAATCCTGCGCGACACGACCAACTTCCTTCCCCGTTGTCGACAAAGTCCGAGCTTGTGCTCCATCTCTAAGACCTCGATGTCGACCGGACGTTAAACCCTAATCTTCCTTTCCGTTCCTCCGTTATTCACCGTTAGCACCACACATGATGCCAGATAACCTTCTCCAGGCATTCGCCAAACCCATACCATTCCGTCCAACTGCCACAGAGTACAGAGTGATTGATTAATTGATCATCAGTCCAGGTCATTCGTTTTTAATCATTCACTGTCCAGTGGCGTCGGGCTTTCCACCACCTAAAGCGTCGCACAGCACTGGCTGCAGAAATGTGTACCGTATGAGAAGCTGCTTGACCGTTTTACTCCATTTTTTACACACACTACCCGCAATCACTGTCGCTAACTGGGCTGATTTCATGAGATTTATCACAGCAACCCTCCTCAATGTTCGACAGTCCCTATCTCTCCCTATATGAGGTCTGCCAGTTCACAGTTTAGCTGTGGTTTCTCCTCCGCGTTTCCGCTTCAGAGGGACCACCTACAATCCAGTCGACTTTTGCAGCTTTACAAGGGATGAAACGTCCTTCAGTAATTTATTACTCTGGTGACGTCCAATGACTACTTCAGGTTGGAACTCACTGAGCTCTCCTGAACCAGCCATTCTGATGTAACTGATTCTCTCCTATCATACTGGCGGGTCCGCTCTAGTGACATCTACTGGTCAATTCCGCATTACATAAGAGTGGACAGATACTTTTGATCAGATTGTGTACCATTACGTTGGCCTGGATTGCTCTGAAACTATAAGTGTCTCAGACTGCAATGTAAAAATGAACGCCGACATTGGTGTACAGAATTGTTAACATGTATTTTTAAGAGTCTCTGTTCACCTTATTCTACAGCCATAGGCACATGTGAGTTGGACGCTGCTGTGGTAACCGCAGTTTGGCATCCTGCACGGATAAGTAGCACAGCTGACAAAATTCATGTGTCGCTGTTCAGCTAACAGTGAACACAAAACGCGATATCCATTATACGTATATACATTCCTGGCCATTAAAATTGCTACACTACGTAGATGCCGTGTTACAGAAGCGAAATTTAAACGACAGGAAGAAGATGCCGTGATATGCAAATGATTAGCTTTTCAGAGCATTCACACAAGGTTGGTGCCGGTGGCGACAGCTACAACGTGCTGATATGAGGAAAGTTTCCAACCGATTTCTCATACACAAACAGCAGTTGACCGGCGTTACATGGTTGAACGTTGTTGTGATGCCTCGTGTAAGGAGGAGAAATGCGTACCATCACGTTTCCGATTTTGATAGAGGTCGGATTGTAGCCTATCGCGATTGCGGTTTATCGTATCGCGACATTGCTGCTCGCATTGGTCGAGATCCAGTGACTGTTAGCAGAATATGGAATCGGTGGGTTCAGGAGGGTAATACGGAACGCCGTGCTGGATCCCAACGGCCTCGTATCGCTATCAGTCGAGATGACAGGCATCTTATCCGCATGGCTGTAACGGATCGTGCAGCCACGTCTCGATCCCTGAGTCATCTGATGGGGACGTTTGCAAGACAACAACCATCTACACGAACAGTTCGACGACTATCAGCTCGGTGACCATGGCTGCGGTTACCCTTGACGCTGCATCACAGACAGGAACGGCTGCGATGGTGTACTCAACGACCAACCTAGGTGCACGAATGGCAAAACGTCATTTTTTCGGATGAATCCAGGTTCTGTTTACAGCATCATGATGGCCGCATCCGTGTTTGGCGACATCGCGGTGAACGCACATTGGAAGCGTGTATTCGTCATCGCCACTTTGGCGTATCACTCGGCGTGATGTTATGGGGTGCCATTGGTTACACGTCTCGGTCACCTCTTTTTCTCATTGACGGCACTTTGAATAGTGGACGTTACATTTCATATGTGTTACGACCTGTGGCTCTACCCTTCATTCGATCCCTGCGAAACCCTACATTTCAGCAGGATAATGCACGACCGCGTGTTGGAGGTCCTGTACGGGCCTTTCTAGATACAAAAATGTTCGACTGCTGCCCTGGCCAGCACATTTTCCAGATCTCTCACTAACTGAAAACGTCTGGTCAATGGTGGCCGAGCAACTGCCTCGTCACAATACGCCAGTTACCACTCTTGATGAGGTGTGGTATCGTGTTGAAGCTGCATGGGCAACTGTACCTGTACACGCCATCCAAGCTCTGTTTGACTCAATGCCCAGGCGTAACAAGGCCGTTATTACGGCCAGAGGTTGTTGTCCTGGGAACTGATTTCTCAGGATCTATGCACCCAAATTGCGTGAAAATGTAATCACATGTCAGTTCTAGTATAATACATCTGTCGAATGAATACACGTTTATCATCTGCATTTCTCCTTGGTGTAGCAATTTTAATGGCCAGTAGTGTATTTAGTGTAATCTTAAAAAGTTAAAGAGGCAGTACCTGTAGTCCGTAGTAGTCACCCTCTTTCTGTCTCCTACTGTTTACCCCACCCTACAGTGTCTACTATTTCTCGATTTGGTAAAGTTATTCTATTTACACCTTGTTGGCGGATGCCCTTCATCTCGCTACAGTCTCCGGGGGGAGAGACGCGTGCGCTATCGTGTAATCTTTGTCCTGTGTGTTATCATGTTTCAACTCTATTAAATTTTCTGAGGTGGAGATTGGGGACCAGCCCAGCATTTGCCTTGACGAGCGTGGCACACCGCATAACAAACATACTCTAGCTGGTCATTCTACCAGACCAACAATAACGGTTATTAAACAGCGTGCGGATATGGCCGGGCTTTTCCACGTCTTCCTTCTTATAATGCTCTTATAGCCTGTATGTTCGCGTGAAATTTGCTTGTCGAACCTGTCTTGATCACAGATGGCGGACAAATTTTTCGAAATGGTTCTCTAGTAACCACTTTTGACCAGCGTAGCAACAGTGTGAAGGAAAATTCCCAAGAAATGTATCCGGCGTCTTCAAGATTCCATATCAGCACTTTTCGGGTCAGCGATTGAAAGATGTGATGGCTTCGAATCTTATTGTATTCCCAGAGTGATAAATGACGTAAATTTCTCTGATCGTAAATATGTGTACATTGTCATAAATCTAATCTGATTTATAATGTCCGTTTCAGTCTCATATGTGCTAATTGGTGCTAATTTTTTTAATTGTTAGTGTATATTTCATACGAAATGTACAGCGAAATATTACAGACATGCTGTGGTTGCAAAACACTATGTTCAATTGCTAGTTAAGAAATTAAGAGGAATTCGGGAAAGAAATACCGATTTCTCAATCCTAGAACGCTGAAGGGGGAAAATGTTACATTACTAATGATGAAGTTCCATACTCCATCACAAAGCGTAGGGAAACAGTGCGGGAGACCCGCACCGCCGTACTATGCAAGGTTGTAGTGGAGGTGGTCTGGCATTGCCTTCCTCCCACTGTAATGGGGACGAATGATGATGACGAAGACGACACAACAACATCCAGTCAACTCGAGGCAGGTGAAAATCCCTGATCCGGCCGGGAATCGAACCCGGCGAGAACGCTACCGCGAGACCACAACCAGCGGACACCATCCGGAAGTTTATTGCTCCACATTTTATTCAAAGGAAGTCATAATTACAGTCATTAGATCTCCAATCGTGTATTACATACATAATAACGAGGAGCGTTCAACAAGGAATTCAACACATTTTTTTCTAAAACCAGTTTGGTTTTATTGAGGATTTCAATACACCGTATTATTCCCTAATCTTTTGGCTACAAAGCATTATTTTCCGACATAATCTCCGTTCCAGGATGAGATTTTCACTCTGCAGCGGAGTGTGCGCTGATATGAAACTTTCTGTCAGATTAAAACTGTGTGTCGGACCGAGACTCGAACTCGGGACCTTTGCCTTTCGCGGTCAAGTGCTCTACCAACTTTTTTTAAAAATCTAATTTTGTTCGCTTTTGTTCGTTGCATCTGCTCGGGGCGGACGTCGTAAGACATCCGTTTAAGTTCGTTGTTGATCGATTAACTCAGTTTTTTCTTTTTTTTTATTGCAGAGGGCAGCTAACCCTCTGACCGAACACGCTGAGCTACCGTGCCGGCACCAACTGAGCTACCCAAGCACGACTCACGCCCCGTCCTCACAGCTTTACTTCCGCCAGTACCTCGTCTCCTACTTTCCAAACTTAATAGAAGCTCTTGTGCGAAAGACAAAGGTCCCGAGTTTGAGTCTCGGTCCGGTATACAGTTTTAATCTGCCAGGAAGTTTCATAATCTCCGTTCAATGCGACGACCTTACGCCACCTTACTGGGAATACCTGTTTACCCGTGTGGTGGCACTCTACTGGTCGACGTTGGAGCCAACGACTTGCTTCATCAATAACCTCCTCATCATCCACGTACTGCGAGGTCAAATAGATGGAGTCGACATGTACGAGATCCAGGTTGTAGGGTGGATGAGGAATCCCATGACGTTTTGTGAGCTCTTCTCGGGTGTGCAGACTTGTGTGAGCCCTTACGTTGCCGTGGAGAAAGAGAAATTCGTTCGCATTTTTGTGAGGACGAACCCGCTGAAGTCGTTTCTTCAATTTCCTAAGGTTAGCACAGTACGCATCCGAGCTGATCGTCGCACAATGCGACAGGAAATCAAACAGAATAATCCCTTCAAAGTCCCAGGACTCCGTCTCCATGAGTTTACCGGCTGAGGGTACGGCTCTGAACTTTTTTTTTGGAGGAGAGGTGGTGTGACGCCACACCATGGATTGCTGTTTTGTCTACGGTTCGAAGAGATGAACCCATGTTTTATCGCCTGTGACGACGCTCGACAAAAAATTTTCATAATCAGCTTCGTAACACACAAGCAACTGGTATTCTGTCAGGCGGCGTGGCAGCAGGCGCACACCTTTGAGCACCCCAGCCTGCCGTTGTGGCCGAGCGCTTCTAGGCGCTTCAGTCTGGAACCGCGCGACCGCTACGGTCGCAGGTTCGAATCCTGCCTCGGCCATGGATGTATGTGATGTCCTTAGGTTAGTTAGGTTAAAGTAGTTCTAAGTTCTAGGGGACTGATGACCTGAGAAGTTAAGTCCCATAGTGCTCAGAGCCATTTGAACCATTTTGAGTACCCCAAATGGTGGACGAGAGTGTCACGACTTACAACGGAGATGTCCAGGTGTACAGCAAGGTGTTTGATTGTGATCCGTCGATCATCTCGAATGAAAGTGTCCGCAAATACGGGTGCTGCAAGAGTCTCAGCTGTCTGCGGCCAGCCGGCACACGGGAGATGATTGGTTCAAATGGCCCTGAGCACTATGGGACTTAACTGCTGAGGTCATCAGTCCCCTAGAACTTAGAACTACTTAAACCTAACTAACTTAAGGACATCACACACATCCATGCCCGAGGCAGGATTCGAACCTGCGACCTTAGTGGTCACGCGGTTCCAGACTGTAGCGCCTAGAACCGCTCGGCAACTCCGGCCGGCCCACGGGAGATGGGACAGGTTTGCGGGACCTTGTTGCAACGATGACAGACGCCTCGCCAACGACTCACCGTGCTCTTGTTCACTGTCAGGTCTCCGTAGACGTTTTGCAAGCACCTATGAGTATTAGTGATGCTCTGGCTTTCCACCAAAAGAAATTCAGTGATAGCTCTCTACTTGAAACGCACATCAGTTACCGACGCCATTTTGAAGGCTGAGTATAGCGTCGCCGCCTATCGCAACTGCATGAAAATATAGAGCCTGAAGAGGGAATAATCTACGATGACCCACAACAAATTCCGCATTTTTTCAACTGATATTTTTGGGGTAAAAAATGTGTCGTATTACTTGTTGAAGGACCCTCGTAAATACAAAATGTCCTCTTGTATAACCTACTGCAATCGTAATTATTACGAGGGTTTAGTAATCCAGGGTTAAATATATATGGTGTTATACGACGCCGGCCGGGGTGGCCGAGCGGTTCTAGGCGCTACAGTCTGGAATCGCGCGACCGCTACGGTCGCAGGTTAGAATCCTGCTTCGGGCATGGATGTATGTGATGTCCTTAGGTTAGTTAGGTTTAAGTAGTTCCAAGTTCTAGGGGACTGATGACCTTAGAAGTTAAGTCCCATAGTTCTCAGAGCCATTTGAACCATTTTGTTATACGACGTCGAAAGAACATCGATACCTCACAAAACATTTTCTGCTGACACCCACAGCAAGTTAAAATAAGAAAATCTCAAGATGACCTTCCTTAAAGACTGCAGTAGCCTTGGATGATGTGTCAATATTCGCGTTTTTCTGTAATTATCTTGAGGCATACGTTTCCTATTTTTTCTCACTGTTTTGCTTTATTATTTCACTGTTTCAGTTTGCTTACAAACGGGGGCTCTGTGAGTAACATTGATCGAGATGGGACAGTGCTGAAGCGCTTTACTCGTACTCGGGATGGCGGCAGTTGAAATCTCCTTCCGGTCATACACATTAAGGTTCTCTTGTGAAAAGAACACACGCCAGGTCCTCCCCCAGCCCGAGAGTGTGCTTTGTCTAGAACGGCTGTGCCGTCGACCGGACGTTAAACGCTAATAGTCCTCATTAATTTCAGCTGTCGTTTTAAAACATTTACCGATTAAAAAACAATAGAGTCATACAGAACAGTTGCATTCAAATTGTCCAGGTACTCGTCACCGATTTCAATACACTTTCCTGGCCGGCCGATGTGGCCGAGCGGTTCTAGGCGCTTCAGTCTGGAACCGTGCGACTGCTACGGTCGCAGGTTCGATTCCTGCCTCGGGCATGGATGTGTGTGATGTCCTTCGGTTAGTTAGGTTCAAGTAGTTCTAAGTTCTAGGCGACTGATGACCTCAGATGTTAAGTCCCATAGTGCTTAGAGCCATTTGAACCATTTGAACCATACACTTTCCTAGTGTCTTCATCACTGCTATGTAAACTTCGCATTTTATTTCTCCACGCTCTCAACATTCTGACGAAATAATATCTGTACCTATCGCGATTGCGGTTTATCGTATCGCGACATTGCTGCTCGCGTTGGTCGAGATCCAATGACTGTTACCAGAATATGGAATCGGTGGGTTCAGGAGGGTAATACGGAACGCCGTGCTGGATCCCAGCGGCCTCGTATCACTAGCAGTCGAGATGACAGGCATCTTATCCGCATGGCTGTAACGGATCGTGCAAGCCGAATCTCGATCCCTGAGTCAACAGATGGGGACTTTTGCAAGACAACAAACACCTGCACGAACAGTTCGACGACGTTTGAAGCAGCATGGACTATCAGTTCGGAGACCATGGCTGCGGTTACCCTTGACGCTGCATCACAGACAGGAGCTGCTGCGATGGTGTTCTCCACGACGAACCTAGGTGCATGAATGGCAAAACGTCATTTTTTCGGATGAATTCAGGTTCTGTTTACAGCATCATGATGGTCGCATCCGTGTTTGGCGACATCGCGGTGAACGCACATTGGAAGCGTGTATTCGTCATCACCATACTGGCGTATCACCCGGCGTGATGGTATGAGGTGCCATTGGTTACACGTCTCGGTCACCTCTTGTTCTCATTGACAGCACTTTGAGCAGTGGACGTCACATTTCAGATGTGTTACGACCCGTGGCTCTACCCTTCATTCGATCCCTGCGAAACCCTACATTTCAGCACGATAATGCACGACCGCATGTTGCAGGTCCTGTACGGGCCTTTCTGGATACAGAAAATGCTCGACTGCTACAGTGGCCAGCACATTCTCCAGATCTCTCACCAACTGAAAACGTCTGGTCAATGGTGGCCGAGCAACTGGCTCGCCACAATACGCCAGTCACTACTCTTGATGAACTGTGGTATCGTGTTAAAGCTGCATGGGCAGCTGTATCTGTACACGCCATCCAAGCTCTGTTTGACTCAATACCCAGGCGTATCAAGGCCGTTATTACGGCCAGAGGTGGTTGTTCTGGGTACTGATTTCTCAGGATCTATGCACCCAAATTGCCTGCAAATGTAATCTCAAGTCAGTTCTAGTAATATATATTTGTCCAATGAATACCCGTTTATCATCTGCATTTCTTCTTGGTGTAGCAATTTTAATGGGCAGTGGTGTAGATTTCTTCAACGTGACGTTTGGTGGCCAGATGTGTAGAGTACACTCATGTAGCAAGGGCTTGCCTAAGGGACCTATAACACGATTCGCCGAAAGGAGAACAAAATTAATTAATTGTGGATTAGCCACACAACATACAGGAGGTGAATAAAAATATGGGAACGCCATAAACACAACACATTAGCATGCCTTATACGGTGTAGGAAAACCGTTGGCATTCAAAACAGCTTTCAGTCGTCTCAGAGTGGATAAATACAGGTCCTCTATGATTTTCGGTGGTATCTGATACCATTCTTCCCGCAAACTAGTGGGAAGTTCAGGTAACGGTGATGGTAGTGGGTAGTGACCATGCACCCTTATCTCCAAGGTAAACCACAAAGGCCCAAAAATATTGAGACCTGGTAACTGTGGTTTCAAGGGGAAACGGGAAAAATTCATTCTCTTACTCACAAAACCAGGCTATGCGAGCTGTGTGAACCCGGGCCCTGTCTTCTTGGAACACAGCATCCCCACTGTGGGTCCGCAGCTCGTGGTCGTGCGGTAGCGTTCTCGCTTCCCACGCCCGGGTTCTCGGGTTCGATTCCCGGCGGGGTCAGGGATTTTCTCTGCCTCGTGATGACTGGGTGTTGTGTGATGTCCTTAGGTTAGTTAGGTTTAAGTAGTTCTAAGTTCTAGGGGACTGATGACCATAGTTGTTAAGTCCCATAGTGCTCAGAGCCATTTGAACCAACCCCACTGTGGAACAAAAATTGTACCACGGAATGGATCTTATGAGTCAAAATGGTCACAATATTCCCAATTGAATCAGTCCATGTATCCAAGCCACAGAGATTGCAATGTCATACTGATAAGTGGCTTCATACTGCCAAGTTCTTTGTAAATTTGACTTGAGTTTGGAGTCATTGAAATAACATCCCATACCCTCTCAGTCAGTGATGTTTCATTTCGTTTCCTCCCTCCCTCCTGCGTGCTTCAATTTTTTTGGCGAGCAGTGTAGAGAGGTACTGAACTGTTCCTCAGCCAAATAGCTGAAATTTACTCCTCGCCAGTTTCGAAATATTTACGCGTGCGTTATCAGAGAGGAGGATAATACCGCTAAACGGAATGCCACTGAGTTTCGTCTTACATCATCTACATCTACGTCTACGTGGCTACTCTGCAAATCACACTTAATTGCCTGGCACAGGGTTCATTGAACCACCTTCACAATAATTCTCTGTTACTCCATTCTCGAACAGCGCGCAGAGAAAACAAACACCTGTATCTTTTCGTGAGGATTTCGATTTCCCTTATTTTACTATGATGATCGTTTCTCCCTATGTAGGTCGTTGTCAACAAGTATTTTCGCTTTCGAAGGAGAAAATTGATGATTGAAATTTCGTGACAAGAACCCGCCGCAACGAGAAATGCCTTTGTTTTAGTGATGTCCACGCCATATCCTATAGCATGTCCGTGACACTCTCTCCCGTATTTCTCGATTATACAAAACGTGCTGTCCTTCTTTGAACTTCCTCAGTGTACTCCGTTAATCCTATCTGGTAAGGATCACACACCTCGCAGCAGTACCACACAAGAGGACGGACAAGTGTAGTGTTGACGGTGTCCTTAGTGGATCTGTTGCATCTTCTAAGTGTTCCGCCAATAAAACAAAGTCTTTCGTTCGCCTTGCCCACAATATATTCTATGTGTTCTTTCCAATTTAAATTGTTCGTAATTGTAATTCCTAGGTATTTAGTTCAATTTACGGCCTTTATATTCGATTCATTTATAGTGTAACTGAAGTATAAAGGATTCCTTTAAGCACTTGTGTGGATGACCTCACACTTTTCATTATTTAGGATGAATTGCCAATTTTCGCACCATATACACTACGTGATCAAAAGTATCCGGACACCTGGTTGAAAATTACTTACAAGTTCGTGGCGCCATCCATCGGTAATGCTGGAATTCAGTATAGTGTTGGCTCACCCTTAGCCTTGTTAACAGCTTCCACTCCCGCAGGCATACGTTCAACCAGGTACTGGAAGGTTTCCTGGGGAATGGCAGCCCATTTTTCAAAGAGTGCTGCATTGAGGAGAGGTATCGATGTCGGGCGGTGAGGCCTGACGGGACGTCAGCTTACCAAAACATCCCAAAGGAGTTCTATAGGATTCAGGTCACGACTCTTGCCAGGCCAGTCCATTACAGGGATAACACCACCGCGTCCGAATTTTACTGTTGGCACTACACACGCTGGCAGATGACGTTCACCGGGCATTCGCCAAACCTACACCCCGCCATCGGATCGTCACATTGTGTACCGCGATTCGTCACTCCACACAATATTTTTCCACTGCTCGATCGTCCAATTTTTACACTTCTGACACCAAGTGAGTCGTCGTTTGGCATTTACCGGCGTGATGTGTGGCTCTACACAGCTGCTCGACCATGAAATCCAAGTTTTCTCTCCTCTCGCCTAACTGTCATAGTACTTGCAGTGGATCCTGATGCAGTTTGGAATTCCTGTGTCATGGTCTGGATAGATGTCTGCATAGTAAACATTACGACCCTATTCAACTGTCGGCGGTCTCTGTGTCAACAGACGAAGTCGGTCTGTACGCTTTTGTGCCTACACGTTTCCACTTCACTATCTCATCAGAAACAATGGACATAGGGATGTTTAGGGGTGTGGAAATCTCGCGTACAAACGTTTGACACAAGTGACACTCAATCACCTGACCACGTTCGAAGTCCGTGAGTTCCGCGGTGGGCCCCATTCTGCTCTCTCCGATGTCTAATGACAACTGAGGGCGCTCATATGGAGTACCTGGCAGTAGGTGGCATCAGAATGCACCTAATATGAAAAAAGTATGTTTTGTTGGGGTGTCTGGATAATTTGATCACGTAGTGTAGATATCTTATCTAAATCGTTTTGGAATCTGTTCTGATCTTCTGATGACTTTACTAGACAGTAAACGACATCATCACCTGCAAACAACCTAAGATGGCTGCTCAGATTGTCTCCTAAATCGTTTATATAGATAAGTAACAACAAATGGCCTGTAATATTACCGTGGCGAATGCCAGAAATAACTGCTGCTTTACTCTATGACTTTCCGCCAATTATTGCGAACTATGACCTCTCTGACAGGAGATCACGAATCCAGTCGCATAACTGAGACAATATTCCATAAACACGCAATTTGATTATAAGCTAATTGTGTGTTCCTTCCTATAGTCCTGCGACTTGCAAAAAAAATCTGATAACATGAAGGAAGACAATTGTAGACCTCGTTTTGTAAAGAACACATTAGTAACTCAATCCACTTACAGCACTTCTGGAAGATGCGACTAAACTCTTTGCACCCATGTATAATAAATTTATGACGCTTATGGAGATTACATTTTGGGCACTGCATCTCCATTCTCCTGATAGCTGTGGTATTATAATTTGCCTAAAGTTAATTTTTTGCCCAGAGTTTGTAGTTAATTAATTAGTCAGTTAGCAATCTCATTAATTGTGAGCGTTAATGTGATTGAGAAATAACGGGGGACTTAGTGTTTTGAACCTTGTTGGCCACCATAATGGATTTCTAATAAGTCGCCATTTCTGCGATATTTCATGCAGTGTGTCTTCGCAACAGGCATTCGTAGCGTTGACCATGTAACTACTGTGTAAGTATCTACTGTAGTCTACAAATACCAAGCGGATAGTTGTGAAATGTCATACACGATCTGCAAAATTATTCATTTCTACTGACACTCATAAGTGCACGCTACATGACATCGTCCTTCAGTATGCACCGAAATGTACAAGGTGGTCAAAAACAGTCTAAAAAGCTTGTAGAGTTTGCAGGGTAGGTTGTACTGAGAAATAATTGTTACAAAAATAATTCTTTACGTTGCGCCATGATTTAATTAGCATTGACTTTTTGGCGTGGAGTGGCCGCGCGGTTTGTGGCGCCATGTCACGGATTGCGTGGGCCCTCCTACCGGAGGTTCGAGTCCTCCCTCGAGGATGGGTGTGTGTGTGTGTGTGTGTGTGTGTGTGTGTGTGTGTGTTGTCCTTAGCATAAGTTAGTTTAAGTAATGTGTAAGTCTAGGGACCGATGACCTCTGCAGTTTGGTCCCTTTGGAATTCACACACATTTGAGCATTGACTTTAGCTAATCAGGTCGTTACGCGCTCAAATTCAAGCACTTACGCTAAAATGGGGTAACGCACAGGCATCTAGGGATTCAGATGTTCATTACCAGTTAAAATTTGTCTTTTTCGGAAATAACAAAAAAATGGTTCAAATGGCTCTGGGCACTATGGGACTTAACATCTGTGGTCATCAGTCCCCTAGAACTTAGAACTACTTAAACCTAACTAACCTAAGGACATCACACACATCCATGCCCGAGGCAGGATTCGAACCTGCGACCGTAGCAGTCGCGCGGTTCCGGACTGAGCGCCTAGAACCGCGAGACCACCGCGGCCGGCCGGAAATAACAAATTGAAGCTAAATGAGCAAAACCTACGTTTGTTCGGTTTCAGGAAACCAAACAAAGAACAAATAAGGCGACACTTTCTCTGCAAAGCTGTCTGAATTTGCGGGCGCAACGCCCTGATTTGCTAACTTCAATGCTAAT
The DNA here is from genome assembly GCF_021461385.2 of Schistocerca piceifrons. Lineage (NCBI taxonomy): Eukaryota > Metazoa > Arthropoda > Insecta > Orthoptera > Acrididae > Schistocerca > Schistocerca piceifrons. The sequence goes on along the minus strand of NC_060149.1, from coordinate 823,260,177 downwards.
TAAATCGGAAACGGTGTAACGTACAGAATTTCTTTTCTTAAAAATTATTTCTCAGCACAACCTATCGTGTAACACCCTCACAAGCTTTTCGGACTGTTTCTGATCTAAATGGTTCAAATGGCTCTAAGGACTTAACATCTGAGCCGGCCGGGGTGGCCGAGCGGTTCTAGGTACTACAGTCTGGAACCGCGCGACCACTACGGTCGCAGGCTCGAATCCTGCCTTGGGCATGGATGTGTGTGATGCCCTTAGGTTAGTTAGGTTTAAGTAGTTCTAAGTTCTAGGAGACTGATGACTCAGAAGTTAAGTCCCATAGAGCTCAGAGCCATTTGAACCATTTTTGAACTTAACATCTGAGGTCATCAGTCCCCTAGACTTAGAACTGCTTAAACCTAACTGACCTAAGGACATCATACACATCCATGCCCGAGGTAGGATTCGAACCTGCGACCGTAACAGCAGCACGGTTCCGGATTGAAGCGCCTAGAACCGCTCTGTCACAACGGCCGGCCGTTTCTGATCTCTCTGTACCCGATTTCAAGGTAAAAAATGCTCAGCCTGCAGTGAAAGATTTGTGTTAAAAGTACAAAAGTACTTAATTTCGACATCGTAACCTCTTAGGTCAAATCATTTAGTCTAACTTGATCCTTGCGAATTCTGACTGTTCAACAACGCACACTTTTGTAGCCGCCGTTGCTTCTACATAAGACTCTAAATGTTTTTCAGTCCGAAGTGTCTTTACATGGAGGAGCAGATGGAAATCAGAAGGTGCCAAATCTCCTGAATAGGGAGGATATTTCACAAATTTCTACTTTAAATCTCTCTGCTTTCCCATAGTCAAAACACCCTTCAGCGTTCTGTGAAAGATGACCTGTTTCTTTTGCAACCTGGGCTTATTCTCAAGTACTTTTCCATTCAGCTGGTTCAGCATACTTGCGTAGTACTCGCCAGTATTTTTTGCTTCACAACGTAATTAATAAGAAATATGCAGATTCTATTTCCGAAAACGTTGGACAAGATGTGCTGACCCCTGCGCCAACTAAACACAATGCTCATTGCAACATCACGGACTATTCTAGCACGCACCCCGTCAGTCCCAAATTCTCAACTTATCCACACACTACGGATGTAGTGCCCCTTGCCCATTATCCTCATTACTCGCGGCATTTCGCCGATATATATATATATATATATATATATATATAGTAGGCTTCAGCGTTTCAGCTTGGCTGCCATTCAGTGCTTTGATCTAAGTTTCTTTTCTGTCGTAAAGTAGTTGATTCCTGTGTCATTCGTAGCAATAAATCAGAGCATAAAATCTGTTGGATTCTTTTTGAAATGGTCTTAAGGTTTCCGACAATTTTGGTTTTACACCTTCTTGCTCATCATTCAACAACTGTGGTATCCACCTTGCCCAAAGCTTTTTCATATTTGACCCTTCACTCACTCTGGTGTCATTTATTTCTTACATATGCAATCCTTTCATTTGTGGTTGCAGTTTTCAGACTTTTTCCACGCCGATTGCCTCCAAGAGAAGTACAACTGCGCATAAATTAGGTCACACGTTAATTGTTAACAGTTGAATATAAAGAGCAGTCATTCTGTAAACCTTCAATAAGTTTGAAAGGTTTTCAGCCGGCAATAAACTATCCACAACTGTGAAATGCAGAAAGGTCTTGATAGCACAATTCTTTATTCTCCATAAACTAATGGAATAAACTGTCCAAAACGATATTTCAATTTATAAGTTGAACCAAACACAGACAATTCGACTACTTCAAAACCTCATAGAAACAGTACTATTTCGCGCTTCAAGTCCATTAACATGCATCAACAAAATGAAAATTAAATTTCGTTGTATCGCCGCAGTCTATGCGCTGATGGAGAAATTTTGTGCTAGTTCGTGTATTTGATGAGTTTGGCTTTGGTTTCATAACTACACTGAAGAGCCAACAAACTGGTACACCGGCCTAATATCGTGTAGGGCCCCCTCGAGAACACAGTAGTGCCACAACACGACATGTCATGGACTCGACTAATGTCTGAAGTAGTGCTGGAGGGAACTGACTCCCCGTCTCGTTCCACAACGCTCTGTCAAGAAACATGGGACAGCATTTCATTCAAAAGAAGTAGAACTTTTCTTCTATATTTAATGATATGTGATGATATTAAAGAGATTTTATTGCCAAGCCCGATTTTTTTTAAAAAGAAGATAACAGGTCTAAGATTCTGCACTTTTCCTCACAATCTGACGAACAGACATTTATCAGTTGCATAAGAGGTAAAGCACTCGGATGACAGGCGCGAAGTTCAGGGTTTACTGTCCCGTTGACGTAAAAATCATTATAAACAGACGATGAATTCAAAAATTTGTTCCAGAAAGCTACTCAGTGCCTTTCTTCAATTATTTTCATTTCGAATGAGGACACGGAGAGCTCAAGATATTGCCTTGTCTTGTTCAGGATGAGTGTCTATCGTGTAAGCCTTCTGATCGCGCTGGTTTTATCAGTGAGTCGTACCAGTACAGAGTTATCGGCTGGACCTCATTCTGTTGCTACACCTAAACCTACATATTTCCAAGACTCATTTTATTCCTTGCATATAAAGGACGTCAGAACAGTAACTACGCTGGCAGCGTGAACTCACAAATGGACGCCACGACTTTAGAATCTCGGATTTACTTCAAACTTTGTACACCTTCAGTAGGCCATTAAATCAACATCATGTCCAAGTAGGAAGGTGCACTACTCTGGCAATTCCGAGAAAATAGCAAGAGAAGTTTTACGCGTATATTATGTAACTGATGCATTTGTGCGAACATACCGGCCATAAGGTGTCATTGTGGTCAAACTGTTAGCGTTCGCGTTTGCAAGAGGCTCGTGTACGAGGCGACGTTTTGGTTCCCACTATCTATAATTTTTTATCTATATTTTTTTCATCACTGCTCATATTATTTATTTTATATATTTGACAGGTAATATAACGAAAAAAAACCTGTGCGCATTTTCATTTTCATGAAGCTGTACTGAATTTCATTTGTGATTTTACTATTCACTAATTTTAGTTAAATTTTCAAGGACGAGGGACAGGCTTGGACAGCCAAAATCAAACAGGGGGTCACCTTCATTTTTGTAGTACAAGTGTAAATTCTGTGATATTAAAAAAATTCGCACCTACACTATTCGTTCTTGCTACACTAGCAACGTCTCACCGCTACGCCGGATAACTGCCAAACGAGGCATGCTTCTCTGGTTGCAGCTCGAAGCGTGCACACATTTTCAGGAAAACTCTTTGCGTTTCTTCGTTTGCCTATCGATAGTTATAAATATGTTTCTTCTAGTAATAAAATATAATTAAAAATAGTAAGTAGACAAATACATAAATACACTAAAATTCTATGCAAATAAACGTGGTTTTCTGAAACTATATTCTCTAAAATGTCAATTCAATTAAATAATATGATCAGTGATGAAAAACAGATTAATAAGTAAGCATGAGCGGGAGTCGAACCGTCGTCTCATACATGTTCGTTTTACGAACCTCGAACGCTAATCAGTTTTTTTTAAATCTCATTTTGCTCGTTGTAGGTCGTTGTATTTGTTCATGGCGGACGTCCCATGACGTTTGTTCTAGTCCATCGTTGATCCATTCACTCAGTTTTTTTTTGTCACAGTGTGCAGCTATCCCTCTTTTTTTAATCTAATTTTGTTCGTTACTGTTCATTGCATTTGTTCGGGGCGGACGTTCTTGACACCCGTTCAAGTTCGTCATTGATCCACTCAGTTTTTTTTATTATTATTATTACAGAGAGCAACTAACTCTCTGACCGAACACACTGAGCTACCTGGTCGGCTACTCAGTTGACCACCACGAACTGTAACGGCCGGTACCTACGTGCAGATACATGAGCCAAATAATAGAACGGTGAAACTTCTCTTACGATTTTCTCGGAACTGCCAGAGTATTGCACCTTACTACTTGCACATTATGTTGTTTTAATGGCCTACTGAAGGTGTACAAAGTTTGCAGTAAATCTGTGATCCCAACGTTGTGGTCTCCTCTTTATTAGATCTGCAAACAGATGTATATGCGCCCAGTGATTTCTGAGCAGGCTGTGTCAAGTAGAGCATGTGCGGCAGTGGTGTGTCAACGTTGTTGCGTAACAAATCGCAATATAATAACGTCACTAAATCAAGTGTCCAAGACATTCTTCAGAATGTTCTGAAGAAGAGGGGAAGTGCGTGCGAAGTTTCTCACGCACACCTCGACTCCCGCACAAAATTCAACGGCTCGTAGACGTTTTTTGCGACTCGATTATAATGCAAAACGCAAATCATCACAGGTGACGAGACTTGTGTTCAATACGAACCTACCACAGAACGACAAATTCCCGAAATTCACAGGAAGGGTCAAAGCTTCGATGACGTAACCGACATTCAAGTCAGTGTGATGCGCGAGATGAACGACATCCTAAAGGACTTTCCTGACACTTTTAAATGAATGTATGCACGTTCTGTACATTGTACTCAACTAGAGGCAGACTGTGTAGAACACAGGAAACATTGAAAAAATGGTTCAAATGGCTCTGAGTACTATGGGACTTAACTGCTGAGGTCATCAGTCCCCTAGAACTTAGAACTACTTAAACCTAACTAACCTAAGAACATCACACACATCCATGCCCGAGGCAGGATTCGAACCTGCGAGCTTAGCGGTCGCGCGGTTCCAGACTGTAGCACCTAGAACCGCTCGGCCACACCGGCCGACGAAACATTGAAACCATTATCTTATCTTTTCTCTATATTTTATTAATTCACTCTAACGTTTTACACTGACGGGTAATACGCCCTCAGCAAGCCCCTACGTCTTAGATGACGAAGGCAGCTTTGTGCCAATATTAGCCTTTGTCCTACCTGTTCCATTCGCTTATGACAAGTGCAAGTACTGTGTGAGTAGTTCTGCACTTTTTTGCAGTTAATCAGCGGTTCAGTGAATCAGTGAATTATATCTTAACCGGATGTAGCCAAAAGTTCCTTTTGAATATTTATGTAAGGAAAGGCTCGTATGGTGTGGTGGCTAGTTCTGTTCCTGTATTTTTCCTACGATTAATGTACTGCGAAGAGTTTTAGTATGCGAGTTATAACATGGAAACAAAGCGTTTCCATACGCATGACTCCTGGGTCTAAGGAACATGTTCAGAAAGTTGATCATATCTTTCGCTAACATCCTGTTTAAAACGGGATTTCAAAAGAGGAACTCGAAGAATGCAAATTCTCGATGTCAGTTTTTGCAGTCACCACGGATGTTTTTCCGACATTACACAATGAAATTCATTTTCATCACGAAATCTCCTTCATTGCTGCACGTATAATTGAATATGAGCGAAACAAGTGATCGCATACACGACATTTAAGAGCATAAAAATAGATTTAACGCAGCACATACTTTTTCCGACAAGATACCTTCTACGATAGACATTCTCCACCGATCACTTTGTGCTCCCTCTATGAAGAGCACGAGGCTTCGATATTTCTGACATGCACAGGGGATATAATCATCAAAATGCGTTATTTTGGGTAGTGACAAAAGAAGCTAATTATGTAAAGACTTTTTTTGGCCAAGTTTTTTACAGTAGTTTGTACTTTCAAGAGAAGCTTTCCGTTCCTAGCCATTACTACGCGTGTTCGGAAGATAATTTCGCAGAACCGCGGTCGCTTTCATCTTTATTTCGACCTTACGTTATTTGGCTGTACCAATTTGGAAAAATGTCAAAGTGATGTACTGAAAAAGAACTATGGTCGTGTTCCAATTTGTTAGCCTGAAATAATGCTCCCTTAGTGTATTAAAGGTAGTTGGGTTTCAAAGAATATTCATTGGAGCTGTATACTTACAAGTTGTACAATTTTTTATGAAATAGTTAATGTCTTTATCCTTACGTCCATTCTAGTGACTCCATATTTAAATATTGTTATCGACTGTGCTGGAGGAATGATCGCGAAATGCATCACTGCTCTTTCTGGAGCTGTTAAGGGTGTTTCACACTTAGCACACATTCGTCTTAAAATATTTATAGCCGACAGAAAAATAAGCTACATCTTAAAGTATCATTAACATCGATATCGATAGAACATTAGCTCAGTTGGAAAAACATAGTGAATGAAATCGGCCGTCTAATCCAAGAAATCATACTGACATTCACTTGAAGTTATTTAGGAAAACCACGAGAAACCTAAATCAGGCTTGCCGGGCGGAGATTTCAAATCCGCTCCTGCAGAAGCAAATTTCAGTGTTTTCACTTCAACGCCACGCCAATTGGTTAAAAACTGAGGGACGCCCACGGACGTTTCACGTTTCAAAGAAAGAACGGAACTGGCCATCCACTGCTCAAAGTTTGAGTAATTCCCAACATATCACGCGAACTGTTTTCTATTCTTAGAGGAGGACAATGTACGAGGGCGTACTGATACGTAATGACACTGAATTTTTTATGTGAAAGCTCTTAAAGCTTTTTAAATAAGACAAACGTTAATAATATCTTACATCCCTATTATTCATGTCTACATATTTATTTGTCAGCACAGTCAGCACAGAATACATTTCTCCCAGCGAGACATCAGTTTGTTGATGTCGCTGTAGAATGTTTGAATTCGTAGACGGACCCACAACCTCACCTCTACTTGCACCACTTCATCAGTATCAAAGTGAAGTCCTGGAAGGTGTTCTGTAAGTTTCGGAAATAGATGAAAACCGCATGGGGCCAAGTTGGAACTGTATGGAGGATGATCGACGACGGTCAACCCAAGGCGTCGGATTGTTGCAGATGTCGCAGCGCTCGTGTGTGGTCTTGCATTGTCATGCTGAAGGAGATGGTGCTCCATGTGAGGACGAATTCTTCGAATTCGAAGTTTGATTACAGCACGCTGTCTCTCATCCACCAACATCTGTACTGTAGTCACGTTACACTCCTCTATGTTACACGCTACAATTCGATGCCCTCTAGCGCCAGAGAGCAGCAAATATGTACGCATGACGAACAAAGATGTAGAATGTTAATAACGTTCGTTTCATTTAAAAAGCGACAAGAGTTTTCTGATAAGGAATTCGGAGGTATTACATCTCATCACGCCATCGAACAAGGAATAGCAGACAGATTCACGCAATCCGGAGAATAACAAAATCACATGTCCTCAGGGTGCTTCATATTATACAACCGTCATAGGCGTCCGCAGCGGGGGGAGGGAGGGGGAGCAAATTCCCCCTGTCCCCCCCCCCCTCCCACCTGAAATCTGGAGCACAGAGTTTTTATTCATGCTGAGTCAACCATCCAGTCTCCGGAATATGATAAGTTTTTTGTATCCCCTCTAAAATTTAGTTATTGCGTCAATGCAAACCTCGAAACTAATTACCTCATTTACATAAAAAATGGCAGTTTTAGAGTCTTGTCCCCTCCCCCCCCCTGGAAAAATTTCTTCAGACGCCCATGATAACAGGGGCGGAATTGTACATAAGACATGGCAATGATACAATAGTCTATGGCAACAAGAAGTGTTCAATTTTTGACAAAAGAAATGTATGTAGATTTGTGATAAAAACAATGTAGACCACGTGTCTTGTGTATGACTTGATTTATTTCCGCGTTTTTGACGAAAAATGCGGGTCTCCCACTGTGAAAGTAGCGATTTTTATTTGCTATGTGCAATACTTCAGAACTAAATTCGTGAAAAGCGTGAATAAATTTGTTGGATTACCGATGCTTGCTTATTTTAAACTTCTCCTAAATAGGCTTTAGCACTTCGATTCATCAGCTTACAGTATATAGAAGACCGAAATAAAGATGTTCGAAAACAGTAAAACAACTGTAGAATACATAGAAACCGCCATGGAAGATGAAGACAGCTCTTCAAAACGCGTCTGGAAAGAAATGATAATCGAAGTGACCGGTAACTTTAAAAAAAGTGTGGAGTTTTAATATTTTTGTGGGATCTAAAATTTAAAAACCTCTCTCACACCGGCCTGATTTAGCTTCACTGATCAGGATAGTAAAAAACATGCGTATATTAAGTTAATTTTCATTTACAAAGCAGGCTTACCACATTCACACAGTTCAATACTGTTCTATCCTGATTAAATTGAGCTTAACTTAAATTCCATAAGGCAGTGAAGCAATTTCGAAGTCTCGGTGCGACGAAAATTGTCAGTCGATCTCCTGAAAACATTTGTAATAATTATTAACTTTCGGTGATCACATGGGGAAGACCGGAGATCTGCTGGTAAGACCGTGTTAGCCCATTTATTGAAAGTAACATACTGGATATCTTGAGCGTACAAAACGGCAGGTTCGTCCAGTGTAAATCAGACGTTCCCGCTGATTCCGTGCAACACAGCGTAGTAAGCAGACACTGACAATAATAATCAGTTAAATAATACGCGAACACACTTACTTTAGTTTAGTTCATGTATTAAATTCCTTCTCATACAGAATCTCCTCAAGATGGCGACTAGCTCAACAATACATACATATACATCTTCGTTCTTTCACGGCTAATCGGCAAGATCTGAATCATTCTTTTCATAAGAGAAAACATAGATAGCAGAGAAGCTATTCCATGGAGTAAATGCACGCTCCAAGGAATAATAGGGTTTGAAACTACTTTGCATTGATAATCATCGTATATTAAAGTTTAGGAATCGGTAAGATAAGAAGAGATATTTCGAGATACGTACTGAGTTATATAATTTATAAAAAAATTCCGAAAATATCGCGGAGAGGCCGCTGCAAGAGACATTACAGAGTGATGACAAAAGTATTAGGATTTTCCTAAATTAGGACACTACTCTTGTCTGGACTGGCCAGAACTTTAGGACGAAATATCTACTCTTAGCGAAATAAATGGAGTTTTCCTGAGTATTTGTCCAGAAAACAGGTTATCCGTCGGGTATCGAATTTGCATCGATTATTCCGATCTGGTCTCAATTTACTCCCGCGCCACATATGTAAAACTACTCAACATCGGAAAGCAGCTTTCTTTCCCACAGTCACTGTAGAGGACTTTCAGACATCAGTTAGCGCCAATGAGAGAGAATAAGGAACTGAGAAATAAAACAGCGAATATACGTCCGGTACCAAGTGCGTAGCGGTGCAGATGTGAAGGTGAGACGTCATTGTTGCAGCAGGTGGTAACAATGCGCGGAGCGGATGGGAGTTGGCAGCAACGCGCCACGTGACCACCCGCTGGGTGGGGAGCGCGTCTGTATAAATTGCGGGCGCTCCGCTGCTGGTGGTCCTGTAGTGAGTTCGTCACCATGGGGACGCCTCCACACATTTGGTTCCTACTTACACTAGCGATTTCATCTGGTGGCTTCTCCGCAGGTCAGTCAGCAACTGTTTTACAACTTTTCTGTGTCCCTTAGTAGTTCGAATTTTTGTTTGAGTGCTACATTAAAGAAGCTTTTAAGCTGCTGTTAAAGTTTCACGAGCAGGAGACACTGTTCACTACATTGCAAGTAAATTAGTAACTTAGATGTTTCCGAGACAGTTTGTACTGTGGAGCTGATACATCCTGTGAGCCCTTCTACAGTACACAGCTGTTTTGTGCTTCATTAGATGTCTGTGTTTAAGCTCTAGTCACTTGTATTGGAGAAATCTTTATATCGACTTACAGAATTTAACTGTGCAACATGAGAAAATTTCGATGAGGTGAATTTTTTTTTTTTAGACCAAGAAACGATTCGAGTACTTGAGTAAATTTCTGTAATAAGCTCGCTTCGCAAAATTAATTTTCAAATGTTAAACTTTTGTTATATGACAGAATGGTTAGAGAGGATACTTTGTATGTAATCTACGTGAGAAGTCAGCATAATTCTGTGTAGTAAAGAATCAAGGGGCGTAATACAGAAAGTAATGAGGTTATATTTAAAGTAGCCGTAAATGCTCCAAAGGAAAACATCGCCACTGAGAATTTCCAACAGTGGATCTTCACATTTTTCACGTTCCTTGCCAATGTTCGTATTCAGCGCGCTGTATTCCTCTTACTTCGCTACGATGTGAAAGGTTAAACTGTTTAATACTAATTAAGCTTATGTTGTTTCACAGAGTGCATTCTGATTTACTCTTTTAAGACTCAATGGCCGTCGGTCGCGAGTAGAGAAGAATAGTAAGACATTCACCGATGACAAGGAATTTGATCTCTTTTCATCGTCGCAAAATCTAAACTCAAACTTGTTAGGGCTTGTACATGTCATTATGGCGTGAAGCACATGAAACAAAACTCTGCTGAATGGATGGTTGCCTTTTCCTCTTCATATATTGAAATTCATTTACTGTAGCGATACGACTTTGAACGAAAATTTCCTCTAACCGCGTACCATTAATAATAGTTAAGTATGGGCTCCATGTAACTATAGTTTTATCTGAGTCATGTTCCTCCTTCGCATAGTTTCATTGCACTATGAAATATAGTGCTCTGCCAATGTCGTCCTTCACAGAATGTGGAAATTTAATCTGTTGATCAGTCTCGCTTTAAAATCTACGAAAAACTTCATCTTATAATTCATACCTTGCGGCAGTTACTTTGCTTTTGACACAAAGAAGCAATATGTTACGGATCAGTTTGACGAAGAACGAGTGTCAAAATACTTCCTTCTCTTAGAAAGAAATCTCGTATGTTTTGAAAAACCTTCACAAATGGTAGTCCAGCCAATATTGCTGTTTCAAACGGTCTAAAATCCACTGCAAATATCCTGTGACGGTGTGAGCGTAACGAGCGCCATGCATGGGACGTCTGCAATTATCCAATTCACGTCGTTGTAGCAGTAGGTACGGCCGTACTGCGCGGCTAGGCTGCCTGCCCGGCAATCGCATCAAATAATCACAAGCGTTTGTTCTAAAGTTGTAGCCACCATCCTTGGGTTCACGGATATGTTATCTGCAATGCTGCATCTGTATGTCAAACAATGGTTACGAAATAACTAAATGGACTTCATCGCTGTTGAACTTCTGTTCGCTGGTCTGTTTGTTGTAATGCTGAACGATTCTTCCAGACATTCTCTTCCGTGGCGATTGTGGACCCACTTGACTCGAAAACGCCTCGAAAGCATTTATTCTAAGAAATTAAAAAAATTCTAAGTCATTTGCAATCCCCTTTTGTTTTAATCGCCTGTTGTCACATACCGATCTTATATTTTTGCCAACATAAATGCAATATGTTCCTTGCTTGGACAACAGGCATGGGCGTTCAAACAATCTAAATATCCTTTGACTTAATATTTGTGACCGAGGGCTTATTTGTTACAATATAAATATCCTTTTCCTAGTTAAATTTGTAGTTTTCATTCCTTCTACTAGATAAAGAAGAAATTATTGAGGTAGAGCATTTCTTCTGACTACAATGTTCTGCCTCAGTCTGAAGAATTTTTAGATGATGTCTTCATTCGTCATTTGCTTGTATAATAATCTTCCTAAGTCTTTCACAAAATATGAAGATGAAAGATATATACATCAGTACTCAAATTTACTACGCTCTAGCACTATTTTATAAGATAAAGTACCTTTGTACATATCTACAAATCTATCTTGGTACACTGATGAATATTTTTGTGAATATGAGACATCATATTATAATTACATTTCATCTTCTCTCTTCCCATAATACTTCGATTTTAACGTGTATGTCTCATATTTAAGTGCTGCCGCGTGATACAAATAAAATGTCGTGCACCTATAAATGTTTTAAAGCGACTTCCAGTAATATGTCTAATGTGTTCTCGTACCGTATTTGGTGTTCACATTGAAGGACGCATGCTTTTCGTGTACTTAGTGATGAGTCGGAAAGAAAATACATGGATTGTAGAAACCCTATGACCCTATGAAAACAAAAATTCACATATAACAGTGTCGAAGCTTCTAGGCTCTGTATCTCAATAATCTTTCAACCAGCAACTGCATCTTAAGATAGAATCGGAAATCTTTATTTTTATGATGTTCTGGCCATACTCAAAAGCTTCATCGGAAAATCCCATTATCATTTGTAACTTGACGCAGAATTCATCAGGAATCCAGTAGTGTTCTTTGCTGAAAGAGTAAATGAAATGCATTCCGTTTAAAGCAAATGTTGCACCAATGGAAAGTGAACAGGAACGTGATCACGTCTCAGAACCGTTATGTAAAACAATAAAGTTTTCGTAGTTGCTTGGACTTGTTATTTTGCAGTATTTTACGTTGTAGAAATTCAACGCTTGCTAACAGTACTGAATACAGTTGAGCTCGTGGCGTATGGCTTGTCGAGATTCGGGGCAGTGAAGCCGTTTTGTGAAGGCAGCTTGTCAGCTAAAAACCTCAACGAGGCTGCATCCGTAATTAGTAAAGAATCCCATCTTAACGCGATGGTAATGCCAGCACAGCTTGACACGAAAGCCAAATATAATACATTTTGACATGTCTGACGAAGAACTTAAAATCGTGACATACATTTTGACATGTCCCACGAAGAACTTAAATCGTGATCAAAGGACTGCGAACTGAAGCAAAACTGATCCGAAATGGAGTCCACACTCGTAACCAACGCGCTCAATTCCTGCGCCATTGGTTGGTTTAAGTTTGTTGTCGACGACCCCTGGTATGATATTTCAAAAATTATGTGACACAGTTTGCCTAGTTGGCTACCCTGATATTTTTAGGGTTACAGAGTTCTTTAAAAGGGCAAATTTTTCATACGACGTGGAGTGCCATAGTCCGAACTGATCGAGTACTTTCAAGTACCGAGCGAGGTGGCACAGTAGTTGCCCACTGGGCTCGCACTCGGGAGGACGACCGTTCAGACAGGCGTCCGGCCATCCTGATTTAGGTTTCCCGTGATTTCCCACAACCTGAGCATTTGCTTCGTAGCTGCCTATCTCCCTCTCTGCTTTCTTTTTTCTTTACTTCAACGTAAAATAGAAATGCGGGAGCGATCATATGATGCATGTGGAACGATACAGAATGACAAAGGACTGGACACTCACAGGAAATAGACAATCGGAGAACCGAGCCCAGAATGAGTAACAATCGTCACTGATAGGCCTTTTCGGAATTCTTTGGTATTTTCCTGATCATTGGGCCGATACCTTCTACTAGGGAAACGGCCTCGCATTCGGTGAGAGGTCTCCCTGTACGTTGTCACACTTTTTCGCTTACACTCCAGCAAGATATTTCTTATTCGTTCAACATATACATTCAGTTTTAGTTTATTGTCCCTTATTCTGTGATTTATATTGAAAATTTCCAGTTTCTTTCGCATATGACGTAACTATTGGTTGTCTTGATACTGGTCTCATAGTTCTCGAAACCCAGTTTCGGGCTTTTCTGTTTTTCTGCGGTCGTTATTTGGAACTTCTAGTGGACATTAATTATGCAAGGTGGACATTAAATACGCAAGGAGTAAACATTACAGAGTTCTTTAAGAGCGCAAAATTTTCATACGATGTGGATTTTATCGTCCGGACTGATCCAGTACTCTCACGTACCGAGCGAAATGGCGCAGTGGTCAGCATACTGGACTCGCATTCCGAGGGACGACTGTTCAAACCTGCGTCCGGCTATCCTGATTATTTTCCCCGTGATTTCCCTAAATCGCTTCAGGCAATCCTTTGAAAAGACACGGACGACTTCATTCCGCATTCCTCCCTAACCCGAATGGATGAATGGCCTCGCTGTTTGGTCCCCTCCACCAAATCAACCAACCAACCAACTCTCACTTGTTGTAGACACAGAGTACCTCCCAACAACGCCAGCACGGCTTCTCTGTGAAATGATTTCTACAAACGCTGAAGTATATCTATCAAACATGTTGGTCTTCATTGCAGCTACCGAGCAAGGTGGCCCTATGGTAAGACTGTGGGCTCTGAAACTTCCTGGCAGATTAAAACTGTGTGCCGGACCGAGACTCGAGCTCGGGACCTTTACCTTCCGCTGGCAAGTTCTCTACCAACTGAGCTACCCAAGCACGACTCACGCCCCGTCCTCACAGATTTAATTCCGCCAGTACCTCGTCTCCTACCTTCCAAACTTCTCAGAAGCTCTCCTGCGAAAGTCAAAGGTCCCGAGTTCGAGTCTCGGTCCGGCACATAGTTTTAATTTGCCAGAAAGTTCCATAATCTACGTTCATTGCGACGGCCTTACGCCACCTTACTGGGAAAGCCTGCTTGCCCGTATGGTGCCACTCTACTGGTCGACGTTGGAGCGAACGTCTTGCCTCATCAATAACCTCCTCATCATCTACATACTGCTTCATCAATAACCTCCTCATCATCCACGTACTGCGAGGTCAAATAGATGAAGTCGACATGTACGAGATCCAGGTTGTAGGGTGGATGAGGAGTCCAATGAAGTTTTGTGAACTCATCTCGGATGCGCAAACTTGTGTGAGTTTGCATTTTTATGGCGACGAACCTGCTGAAGTCGTTTCTTCAATTTCCTGAGGTTAGCACAGTACGCATTCGAGCTGATCTTTGCACAATGAGATAGGAAATCATGAAGCTCTGTGAAGTTTGGAAGGTAGGAGACGAGGTACTGGCGGAATTAAAGCTGTGAGGACGGGGCGTGAGTCGTGCTGGGGTAGCTCAGTTGGTAGAGCACTTGCCCGCGAAAGGCAAAGGTCCCGAGTTCGAGTCTCGGTCCGGCACACAGTTTTAATCTGGCAGGAAGTTTCATATAAGCGCACACTCCGCGGTAGAGTGAAAATTTCATTCTAGATTGTGGTCTGTGGTCTCTCATTTGGGGTACGGTGGTTCAGATCGCCATTCAGCCATCCACATATAGGTTTCCAAGGTTTTCCAAAAACACCTGAGGCAAATGACACGATATTCGTATGAAAAGGACACTGCCGATTCCCTTCCCTATCCTTTCCAAATTCGAGATTGTTCTCCAAAAATGGTTCAAATGGCTCTAAGCATTATGGGACTTAACATCTGATGTCATCAGTCCCCTAGACTTAGAACTACTTAAACGTAACTAACCTAAGGACATCACACACATCCATACCCGAGGCTGGATTCGAACCTGCGACCGTAGCAGCAGCGCGGTTCCGGACTGAAACGCCTAGAACCACTCGGTCACGACGGCCGGCGATTGTTCTCCGTCTCTAATGACCTCATCGTCGGCGGGACGTTAAACTCTTCCTCCCTTTCTTCCATCCTCGATTGCAGTTGTACTCAAAGGTGGATCACGAATAAGAAGAAAATTTACAAAGTGCCTAGCACCGGCCTTTTCTGTTGTCTGGGACTTGTTCCCTGCCAGGTGAAGTTCTTGGCACTACAGTCCATCTAGAACTTGGTCACTGCCCCAGCTTTTCGACTGGACAGCATTATCGGAGTGGCACACGGTCAGCACACCCACTCCCAGTGAGGGTTCTCCAGTCTTCCCGCTGAAGGTAAATCCTTGGCGATGCCGTAGATCGAACTCGGGTCATCCGTGTGACAGTCACTGAAGTGGCCTAAATAGTGGTTGGTTGGTTGTTTTGGGGAAGGAGACCAGACAGCGAGGTCATCGGTCTCATAGGAGTAGGGAAGGACGGGGAAGGAAGTCGGCCGTGCCCCTTGAAAGGAACCATCCCAGCATTTGCCTGGAGCGATTTAGGGAAATCACGGGAAACCTAAATCAGGATGGCCGGATGCGGGATTGAACCGTCGTACTCCCGAATGCGAGTCCAGTATCTAACCACTGCGCCACCTCGTTCGGTTGCCTAAATAGTGAAAATGCCCTCATTAAACTGTCAGTGTCATTCCTTAATTATGTAGTCCAATGTGAGTAAGGATTCCGCGAAACCGCTTTCTGGCATGAGTAAAATATTTCTTTCTGGTCACAGCAGTTGTGGCACACCTACGTGAACCAGTATGGAACAATTGTTCCCTCGAAGGGGCCAGAAGATAAAAATTTTTATAACACAGTTGGTTCAATTTAAGAAGTTTGTGACTGATTTTCAGAAACTCGTCACAGTCAAATTAACTTAATAGCGATCGAAGCACGCTAGAGTTCGACTGGGACTATAAGCCGACAAAAATAATTATAGAGTGTTGCTAAAAATTAGTGGATATTTGAGAGAGCGTTAGAATGAGCAGGTTCGTATGTAACATCTATGAGAGCATGTGTCTAGTGCCCAGTCAATAAGAAGCTGCAGCTGTTTGAATATTGCACATAAGACAACCCATAGGAAAATGGCGAAGAATACACAAATAAATTAATCTTCAGTTTATTAATTTGTAAACAACTGAATAGCGTCCAAGCTCTTGTCTTTCTTCACTTAGTCTTACAAAGATCGCGACACGGCTAACGAAGTCTCATCTCGCATCTATTCAAAGAAATACTACCGACAGCAATTGCGAGATTTATGCCAAATAAATTAACAAAGGCGGAGCTGATACTCACATGGTACACAAAACGGGTCAGAACACTGTTGCAGAAATAGCGAGAAAAAGAATGCCGAATTTAAACGAAAGCAAAATCCCCAAGGTTGGCGATCTTTTACAGAAGCTCGAAATTTAGCGCGGACCTCAATGCGAGATGCTTATAATAGTTTCCACAATGAAACTTTGTCGCGAAACCTGACAGAAAATCCAAAAAGATGCTGGTCGTGTGTGGAGTGTGCTAGTGGCAAGACACAACCAATGGCTTCTCTGTGCGATAACAATGTTAATACTATCGATGATAGTGCTACTAAAGCAGAGTTACTAAATACAGCCTTCCGAAATTCCTACACCAAAGAAGACGGAGTAAATATTCCAGAATTCGAATAAAGAACAGCTGCTAACATGAGTAACTCAGAAGTAGATATCCTCGGAATAGTGAAGCAACTTAAATCACTTAATAAAAGCTAGTCTTCAGGTCCAGACTGTATACCAATTATGTTCCTTTCAGAGTATGCTGAAGCAATAACTGCATACTTAACAGTCATATACAACCGCTCACTCGACGAATGATCCATCCGCGAAGACTGCAAAGTTGCACAGGTCACACCAATATTCAAGAAAGGGAATAGGAGTAATCCACTAAATTACAGGCCCATATCATTAACGCCGATATGCAGCAGGATTTTGGAGCACATATTTTGTTCGAATATTATGGAATATCTAAAAGAGAATGGGCTATTGACATACAATCAACACAGATTTAGAAAACATCGTTCTTGCGCAACACAACTAGCTCTTTACTCACATGAAGTGTTGAGTGCTATCGAGAAGATATTTCAAATTGATTCCGTATTTCTACATTTCCAGAAGGCTTTTGATACCGTACATCACAAGCGCCTTGTAATCAAACTGCGCGCTTATAGAATATCGTCTCAGTCATCAGATTGGATTCGTGATTTCCTGTCAGAAAGGTCACAGTTCGTAGTAATTGATGGAAAGTCATAGAGTAAAACAGGCCCTCTGCTGTTCCTTATTTATATAAACGATCCAGGAGACAGTCTGAGCAGCCGTCTTAGGTTGTTTGCAGATGATGCTGTCGTTTATCGTCGTTTAAAGTCATCAAAAGATTAAACCAAATTGCAAAAAGACTTAGAAAAGATATCTGTATGGCGCTAAAATTGTCAGTTGACCGTAAATAATGAAAAGTATGTCATCCACATGAGTGCTAAAAGGTATCCGTTAAACTTCGGTTACACGATAAATCAATCGAAACTAAAGGCCGTAAATTACGAACAACTTAAACTGGAAAGAATACATAGGAAATGTTGCCGGGAAGGCGAACGAAAGATTGCCTACATTGCACTTGCCCGTTCTCTTCTGTAGTGCCGGCCGTTGTGGCCGTGCGGTTCTGGGCGCTTCAGTCTGAAACTGCGTGACCGCTACGGTCGCAGGTTCGAATCCTGCCTCGGGCATGGATGTGTGTGATGTCCTTAGGTTAGTTAGGTTTAAGTAGTTCTAAGTTCTAGTTGACATGACCACAGATGTTAAGTCTCATAGTGCTCAGAGCCATTCTTCTGGAGTAGTGCTGCGCGATGTTGGGAGATCCTTACTAGATGGGGTTAACGGAGTATATCGAGAAGTTTCAAAGAAGGGCAGAACGTTTTGTATTATCGGGAAGCAGGGGAGAGAGTGTCACGGACATGATACAAGATTGGGGGTGGACATCACTTTACAAAGGCGTTTCTCGTTGCAGCGGGATCTCGTCACGGAATTTCAGTCACCAACTTTCTCCTCGGAATGCGAAAATATTTTGTTGACGCCGACGTACATAGGGAGACACGATCAGCATAATAAAATAAGGGAAATCTGAGCTGGCACGGAAACATACAGGTGGTTGTATTTTCCCGCTCACTGTTCGAGAGTGGAATAATAGAGAATTATTGTGAAGATTGTTCGGTGAACCGTCTGCCAGGAGCTTAAGTGTGATTTGTAGAGTATGCATGTAGATGTAGGTGTACTGGTATTCTGATAACTTCAAGCTTCCAATATAATCCACACAAACTTCCAGTGACTAATGACCATTGAGTGACACCAACAGGAGTGGACTAAAGTTCAGAGAATTTAATTTCATTTGAGATGTCAACTTCAGACCGTCTCCTATTGTAGCTAAAGGAATACCTTGCTGAGGAAGCTTATCTTATAGGAGGAACCTATAAAAGTCACTTGCGGGATGATTCGGTAAGACAACACGTCTATTTACCTGAGTGTCCATAACAACGCATCGTAATTTTACGAATAATCGATGTTTTAATTGCACCTCAACAATCACAAGTGTCTCTCCGCGTCATTTAAATTTTACACTGATGCCACCTTGAGCGAATTTAGCTGCTTCAAAGAGCAGTATGAATGGATGGAAATCATCGTCGATTACCGTGTTCAGTTGTCTACCTCCATCTTCCCCTCAGCGATGTTGCTTCCGTCAGCTTCAAACAGCTGCAAATTCACAGCAAAAGTGGAATCATACGAGTAGTCTGCGATAGAATGTCAAAAAATGTTTTTGGTTCATCTCAGATAAATTGTTTAGTCTTGCGCATTGTATTTGCTTCTTGAGAGAAATACTAACGTTGCACGGTTAATGTATCAAGTGCTTTAGGAGCGATGTATCATTCTGCCAATACCTTCCTGCATTCTCCTAAACTTCTTCCCACACGCCTTCCGTAAGACGATGAAACCCAAGTATGTCATTCAGGATTCACAACCGCAGTCTCAACACTTAACTGGTCATCTGGTATTATCTTTTTGAAGAGATCATTTTTTCTTGGGATCACTTTAGCGCTCCGACATGGTGGCGCTCGATCACGAATACTCGATTCGGAATGGCTGGCTATGGAAATTTAATAGACGGAGCAATTTTGGAAATATAAGCTCCACTGCACTGTTTCTGTTTTATTTATTCATATTTCGCTTCCTTGTGACTATCTTCGGGACAGTAGGCCCATTTTAAACCGTTTATTCGCATAACCAGCTTAGCTGTAGAGCTGGAACCTTCCATGCCGGCCGCGGTGGCCGAGCGGTTCTAGGCGCTTCAGTCTGGAACCGCGCGACTGTTACGGTCGCAGGTTCGAATCCTGCATCGGGCATGGGTGTGTGTGATGTCCTTAAGTTAGTTAGGTTTAAGTAGTTCTAAGATGTTAAGTCCCATAGTGCTCAGAGCCATTTGAAGCATTTTGAACCTTTCATCGTCATTGATCACGTTTACATTTTGTGACCAATGATGATGTCAGGTTTCAGCTGATTACAAGAAAAAGCACTTGGAAATGGGGCAACGACCGCGAAACTAGTCGCTTAAAGTGAAATATAAATTAAAACCAGTGAAGTTTACTGCGATACTTCTACTTCCAAAGCAAATGCTACTCATTAGCTATCACCTTGAAAATAGATTTTTTTAACTAATGAAGAAGATCGTGAAAAAATTCATTGATAGAATTTGGACTGCAAGACAAAAATGGTTTGCCGGGTCCTGGATTGACTTCCCAATTTTTCCATTGTGAGAAATGGAATGTTAGTACAAGACGTAGTTAATATTAATCCGTTTGTCAGACGGCCCCATGATGCAGTTTTTGAACAAAGGTGCCAGCCCTTTGATTTCTCTATTACCTTCCTTTTTGTTTTCATAGTCGCCCATTACAGTCGGAACACAATTTTTACTGAATGCAGTCGTCAATATTGAAATCATGTAGAGTTTCGAGGAAGGCAACAACGAGACGCCTTCGAAAGGACATCGCCCAGTTTTCGCTCTGCTTCACAGTCCTCTGAATGTGAGTGGCTCCAGCTGGCGTGGACGTGTGTCGCTGGGCTAGATGACACGTGTCGACACCTTCTGCAGAAGGGCAGACAAGTTTATCGCGAAACGTAGTTGCGGGCGTGAAGGCCAGGGCGCAAGCGCCGATAGCCTACGACCCGGACTCAACCTCTGCCTCGCCAAGTTCAGGGTTCTTGTTTATCTTCGGCTGACTAACCAACACCCGATAACAGCGGGAATCACATACGATTCTTTCTCGCTAGTTTGTGTCTTATCTCGTCCTCCTAAAACCTGGCACTTATTGTAGAAATTTGCCACGTAGAGGGAAGGTTGCCTTCAGTAACTTTTTAATTACTAAATCAAAATCCACAGTTGTACCCTACAGCAACCGTGAAGTATGCGGGAGTTGATAGATAATGCACCTGTACCATTTACCCCTTCTTATACCATTCACGAACGGTGCGCAAGAACAACGATTAACGGTACACCACCGCATGAGACCGGATTTCTCTAATTTTATCTTCTCGGTTTTTGCAGAAGATGTACGCGGTAGAATGTGATATGCTTGTGGACTCGTCTTGAAACATCCAGTGAGTGAGGTGGCGTAGTGGGTAAGACATTGGACCTGCATATGGGAGGCGGGCTGTTCAAATCGTCGTCCGCGCATGCAGATTTAACTTTCTTGTGGTTTCCTTAAATCGATTAGTGCCGGGATGTTTTGATGTTTTATTTCAGAAGAGCACCGCCCATTTCTTTCCGAATCCATGTGCACTCTGAGCTTTTGCCCGATCTCTATCGAACTCGTCGTATCGCCGGCTGCTGTGACCGAGCGGCTCTAGGCGCTTCAGTCTGGAACCGCGCGACCGCTAAGATCGGGCGTGGATGTGTGAGACGTCCTTAGGTTAGTTAGGTTTAGGTAGATCTAAGTTCTAGGGGACTAATGACCTCAGATGTTAAGTCCCATAGTGCTCAGAGCCATTTGAACCATTTGAACTCTTCGTCGTCGACGAGCCGTTAGATTATTAATCTTCGTTCCTCCCTTGGAATATCCGCTTTCGGAGTTTCCTGATAATCGACGTATTTATTGTAGAGTCTTCCACTGGAGCTGAACATTTGTGTGAAGCTCTCGTTCTGAGTGATCAAACTCGTGAGCAATCGCACAGCTCACTCTCTACCTCATCTATTAATGTAACTAGTAGCAAATCCCAGTTTGGCGAATAGGACTCGAGAATAGGTCGCCGGCCGGAGGGCCGAGCGGTTCTAGGCGCTACAGTCTAGAACCGCGCAGGTTCGAATCCTACCTCGGGCATGGATGTGTGTGATGCCCTTAGGTTAGTTAGGTTTCAGTAGTTATATGTTCTAGGGGACTGATGATCTCAGAAGTTAAGTCCCATAGTGCTCAGAGCCATTTGAAGCATTTGAGAATAGGTCGGGCGGGAGTTCGGGGTGTGGGGTCAGCAAACCACAGTCAGTTTTCGTGACCTGGAGCAACTATTGCTCTGTCAAGTATCTCCTCCGTTGGTATCATGAGGCTGTGACTTTCACTGTAGCTATCACTTTTTTTCGTTGTGGATTACCTTCTCGTATCAAGAGTTGATTATCCTCAGGTCTCTGTTCCTTTCGAAAAAGTTGTCTAGTGACGCGAAGTCCTGTATAAAACTGTGTCCTCCACAGACAACCCCAGGGTGCTACTGACGTAATCTACCGGCTCGTATTGTAGAAATTTGTCACGCAGCCTTACAGAGCTGCCTTACAGAGCGTAGATGGGGTTCGCGAATTCTTCAGTAAGTAGTCCCAAAACCTGGATTTTTGGCATTGATTTTTGCCTCGCTCTGTCGAGTGTCATGGCATTATTTGACGACTTCTCTATGCGTTTATGTAAAGTGTAATATACACTAGACAACTGTAGATCATCAATGGCAGTTCTCATACAGAATCTGAGCTGCTTATAACATGGTTTGATAGTTTCCTCAAATAGCGTCGTGATTCAGTGGTTAAATACTGGGCTGCTATGAGAAAGCAGTCTGGTTCCTTATGTACTTCAAGCGACTGGCTATCCCTATCCAAACCAGCCAATGTTCCATTTATAACTGCTTCTCCGGGCGTATGGAGCTAAACCTGAAAGAAAGGGAAAAGTTAAAGAAGACTCTCACAAATACTTGATCGTATGATACGTTCTTATCCGACTCGTATAATCTGTATTCTTAGCCAGAGTTGAAGATATTTGATTATACGAAAAAACTTATTGTAACCCGCAAAGAATAATAGTCTGATAAATTACATGAGAAATATTTACATTCAACGAATTTCGAGGTGTAATACCTCACCATGAGCAGGTTATATTTCTTACCACTTATGGTTAGCTGTTAAGAGTAATGTTATTCGGATACTTTGGTGAGAAGCACAAAAGATAAGGAACGTAAGCGGATAAAATTACGCTGCATACATGATAACATCACCTTAGAAATTCAAATGGTTCAAATGGCTCTGAGCACTATGGGACTTAACAGCTGAGGTCATCAGTCCCCTAGAACTTAGAACTACTTAAACCTAACTAACTTAATGACATCACACATAGCCGGCCGGGGTGGCCGAGCGGTTATAGACGCTACAGTCTGGAACCGCGCGACCGCTACGGTCGCAGGTTCGAATCCTGCCTAGGGCATGGGTGTGTGTGATGTCCTTAGGTTTAAGTAGTTCTAAGTTCTAGGGGACTTATGACCTCAGAAGTTACGTCCCATAGTGCTCAGAGCCATTTGAGCCACATCACACACATCCATGCCCGAGGCAGGATTCGAACCTGCGACCGTAACGGTCGCGCGGTTCCAGACTGAAGCGCCTAGAACCGCTCGGCCACAATGGCCGGCTCACCTTAGAAGTTTGTATTAATTATCTATTTTTATTGGAAGATGAAGATCAACTTTACAACGCTTCTGAACAAAGATTGTATTATCACTGAGACAGCGTGGTTATAGGCGTCAAATAGCGTCGAAGGTAAATGACAGTAGTAGTGTGCATATTATCACTTCTGATATGAAAAATGACGATATATATATATATATATATATATATATATATATATATATATATATATATTATTGCTATCATTTATGTAATTCATTTCATCTACACTTACTAGTAGTTTTCGGACAGACCTTATCACACTAAAATATACGTACACAACGGTTTATTTTGTCCGTGTTCTTCGGGTATTTTTTATTATTATTTTCCAGTTTAGCAGGAATGCTGAAATGGTTCCGATACGTAACTTAGGACTGGTATGTTTTCTGACCTGGAGGGGATCGTTATCTCAGATTTATATTTATTCGTTCCTCCTCGCCAGTCATTCACGCTCCTCGGCTGCCGAGCTCCGACTTTGTGGTTACATCGTGGCATCTGGTTCAAAAATGGCTCTGAGCACTATGGGACTTAATATCTGAGGTCATCAGTCCCCTATAACTTAGAACTACTTAAACCTGATTAACCTAAGGACATCACACACATCCATACCCGAGGCAGGATTCGAACCTGTGACCGTGGCGGTCGCACGATTCCACACTGAAGCGCCTAGAACCGCTCGGCCACATCGGCCGGCGTGGCATCTGGTCCAGAGAGTATACTTCATCAGTTTTGGACGAGCATGAGGTGAAGAAGTGGCTCATCGTCTGATTCGGCACTCTGTCGTAGACTAGACGAGACCGTAGAACACTGCTTGTATTTGATCCGTAGGTTGGATGTGTTCGTTCACCTAGTCGGCCTCTTTCATGGTCTGCTTAAGGTGCAGACACCGACTTGTTTTCACTACACATTCATCCGCGACAGCGTTCCACCGAACAATTAGCTTCATCCACATCATATACACTCCTGGAAATGGAAAAAAGAACACATTGACACCGGTGTGTCAGACCCACCTTACTTGCTCCGGACACTGCGAGAGGGCTGTACAAGCAATGATCACACGCACGGCACAGCGAACACACCAGGAACCGCGGTGTTGGCCGTCGAATGGCGCTAGCTGCGCAGCATTTGTGCACCGCCGCCGTCAGTGTCAGCCAGTTTGCCATGGCATACGGAGCTCCATCGCAGTCTTTAACACTGGTAGCATGCCGCGACACCGTGGACGTGAACCGTATGTGCAGTTGACGGACTTTGAGCGAGGGCGTATAGTGGGCAAGCGGGAGGCCGGGTGGACGTATCGCCGAATTGCTCAACACGTGGGGCGTGAGGTCTCCACAGTACATCGATGTTGTCGCCAGTGGTCGGCGGAAGGTGCACGTGCCCGTCGACCTGGGACCGGACCGCAGCGACGCACGGATGCACGCCAAAACCGTAGGATCCTACGCAGTGCCGTAGGGGACCGCACCGCCACTTCCCAGCAAATTAGGGACACTGTTGCTCCTGGGGTATCGGCGAGGACCATTTGCAACCGTCTCCATGAAGCTGGGCTACGGTCCCGCACACCGTTAGGCCGTCTTCCGCTCACGCCCCAACATCGTGCAGCCCGCCTCCAGTGGTGTCGCGACAGGCGTGAATGGAGGGACGAATGGAGACGTGTCGTCTTCAGCGATGAGAGTCGCTTCTGCCTTGGTGCCAATGATGGTCGTATGCGTGTTTGGCGCCGTGCAGGTGAGCGCCACAATCAGGACTGCATACGACCGAGGCACACAGGGCCAACACCCGGCATCATGGTGTGGGGAGCGATCTCCTACACTGGCCGTACACCACTGGTGATCGTCGAGGGGACACTGAATAGTGCACGGTACATCCAAACCGTCATCGAACCCATCGTTCTACCATTCCTAGACCGGCAAGGGAACTTGCTGTTCCAACAGGACAATGCACGTCCGCATGTATCCCGTGCCACCCAACGTGCTCTAGAAGGTGTAAGTCAACTACCCTGGCCAGCAAGATCTCCGGATCTGTCCCCCATTGAGCATGTTTGGGACTGGATGAAGCGTCGTCTCACGCGGTCTGCACGTGCAGCACGAACGCTGGTCCAACTGAGGCGCCAGGTGGAAATGGCATGGCAAGCCGTTCCACAGGACTACATCCAGCATCTCTACGATCGTCTCCATGGGAGAATAGCAGCCTGCATTGCTGCGAAAGGTGGATATACACTGTACTAGTGCCGACATTGTGCATGCTCTGTTGCCTGTGTCTATGTGCCTGTGGTTCTGTCAGTGTGATCATGTGATGTATCTGACCCCAGGAATGTGTCAATAAAGTTTCCCCTTCCTGGGACAATGAATTCACGGTGTTCTTATTTCAATTTCCAGGAGTGTAGCTGCTTTCTCAAAAAATCGTTTTCAAGTCAGAGCCAGAAACCTCCCTCAAGATGTTTTAATGAGAGTTACGTGACATTTCTGTCTCTAACTACAGAAGTAGCCTTTCATTTACCAAACCTGAAAAAATTGTACTAAGAATGGCTTCCATATTTATTGACCTTAAGTTTCGTTAAACAAGAGAAGATCTTCGTGTGAGCCGAGAATCGGAAGCAGCTGGAGGGTATAATGCTAGACATTAGAGCCTACCAACTCTATTTAACTGATTTTCATTCGAAAAAACATTTGATTTGTATTTTAAAATAGTCCAGGAGTAAATATACTATTAACGCAAACAATTAGGTCCATTCATACCGATTGGGCGAGTACTGACTAGAATGTATCGAGGGAACAGAGATCTTTATCATCTAATTCACGATATCACGACGCGACTGCTCTCAGCCATACGAAAACAACTAGCCTGTTGATGTGCTCGTATTTACTTATGAAAAATCATAAACAAGAGAGATATTTTTATATTATAGTGGTATTACTGGCAACAGAAAAAGGATGTGTCATAGCTCAATGGAGAGATAAAGCCCAACGTTAGCGGCAACGTATTAAAAAATATATAAATATAAATGCCGTGCGAAATTTGGAATCGTATTCACTATTGCTCGTATAAATGCCCGAGTACCTCAAATCAATTGAGCCATTCTGGGTACAGATTCACGAGAGTTTATTCTATTTAACGTACTGTTGCTGAAAAGTTTCAATCAATAAAATGAGGCAATTAAAAGGAAGTGGACAATAACTGTGGATTCTTCAGATGGGAGTGTCATTTAATCCTGACTACTTGCGTGCGTAATGACGCCAAGGTTTTCATGGAAACAATTAGTTTATTAATACACTGCAATCATATAATTTTAATCAACAAACATGAAAGCCCTAATTCAATAGTTGACAGCCCAACGGAAATTTTTATTTGGAAGTTTGTGGTAAGGTCTTATGGGACCAAACTGCTGAGGTCATCGGTCCCTAGCCGCGCGGGATTAGCCTAGCGGTCTCAGGCGCTTCACTCATGGACTGTGCGGCTGGTCCCGGCGGAGGTTCGAGTCCTCCCTCGGGCATGGGTGTGTGTGTTTGTCCTTAGGATAATTTAGGTTAAGTAGTGTGTAAGCTTAGGGATTGATGACCTTAGCAGTTAAGTCCCATAAGATTTCACACACATTTGAATCATCGGTCCCTAAGCCTACACACTACTTAATCTAACTTAAAGTAACTTACGCTATGAACAACACATACACACACTCACACACTCATGCCCGTGGGAGGACTCGAACCTCCGACGAGGGGAGCCGCACGAGCCGTGACAAGGCGCCCGAGACCGCGCGGCTGCCCCGCGCGGCGACAGCCCAACGGCAGGTGTTTGTACGGCAGAGATAACCAATAATAAAGCTAGTGCTTTTCGACTCGCAAAGATCCAAGATTTCACTTGTAACGGTTGTGTAACATCAGCCACACCCAGAAGTGATCACTGGACGATATATGCTGTTATTCAGACAAGGGTCCAAGCGTGGGAACTCTGCTTACCATTGCGTCAGTAACACACAGCCCCGACAACTCTGTTGAAGTCGGATACACAACGGCCTATCTTTCACCTTTGTTGCACAACAAGTGGCCCACAAATTGCAACCGTGATGGATGGCAAATGGTTCAAATGGCTCTGAGCACTATGGGACTTAACATCTGAGGTCATTAGTCCCCTAGAACTTAGTACTACTTAAACCTAACTAACCTAAGGACATCACACACATCCATGCCCGAGGCAGGATTCGAACCTGCGACCGTAGCGGTCGCGCGGTTCCAGACTGAAGCGCCTAGAACCGCTCTGCCACACTGGCCGGCGATGGATGACATGTATAGATTGACCCGCTATAGGAATTAAATCGTTAATGTAGTTTACCACCAAGTAAAGTCTGCTCCCTTGAAAATATGACATGGGCAAAAGAATCTGACAGCCCGAGGCCAGCCAGTGCACATAACAGTGATTTACTTAACTTAATCTGGTATTTTAGTACAGAATTCTTGATAGCATTTACGCAACTGTCGTCCGGTTCTTTATGAAACTTTGAGGTGTTACCGTAATGTCTTCTTCTTCTTGCATTACGGCCTCTGTAGGACCACGGGTAGCCCCTTCGTGGACTGCATTTTCCTCTTCTTCTCCCAGAACCTCTTCATTCTTTCTCTTCTCCTCTCCCGCTCTTCTTCCGAGATCTTCAGTTTCCATTTCTCCTGACGGCTCCACTGGTGACATTCTAATCTTTGCCTGTATTCTTCTCTGTCATTGATCTCCGGCATATTTGTCGGTGTATATTTGTTCCTCCAATTTTCCTTTCCTTCGACCTTGATCCCCAATTCCAACCAGTCCTTCCGAAGTTCAACTTGGTTCCTGTCTTTCCCCTTGTCCTCCCTGTTGTTTCCCACACTCTCTTCGTCATTCTGTCCATACTCATCCTAACTACATGCCCAGCAAACTTTGCCCTTTTGAGTCTGATTTCCCCGGATATTGTTCTCATGTTCTGGTACAATTCTTCCCTAGGTCTTCGCATCCACCTCTCTCCGCCTCTTTTGGGACCTAGTATTTTTCTCTCTTCTTTCTCTAGTTGTTCTGCCCCATTTCTTCGTAGTGTCATCGTCTCAAATGGTTCAAATGGCTCTGAGCACTATGGGACTTAACACCTGTGGTCATCAGTCCCCTAGAACTTAGAACTATTTAAACCTAACTAACCTAAGGACATCACACACATCCATGCCCGAGGCAGGATTCGAACCTGCGACCGTAGCGGTCTCGCGGTTCCAGACTGAAGCGCCTAGAACCGCACGGGTCATCGTCTCAGCAGCATATAAAACTGCATTCCTCACTGATACCGTAATGTGTTATAAATACACTCTTTTACATGTCTTTTTGGAGACTGAGAAGACTTTATTTGCTTTACCTGCTAAATATTACTTTTTGTATTTGAAGTACCTTAGGAGGATCGTTGGTTAGTAGTGCACCTTCAATCCTAAACCCTCCATTTCATTTAGATTAGCATTGATTAAGGGCGATGTAGCTTTAGGAGACAGACTAAATCCCGGATACACCTTGAGTTTTCCTGTTCTTACCAGTAGAGTAATGAGTATGATTCTTTCCTTAGTGTAATCGTTCGGAGTACATGATCGTGATTATTATGTGTAAATTATATCACCACGTTTGCACTACTGAAGATGAAGGCTGATCCCCTGTGCCACCAAACACTCATTTCAAAAATGAACCAGTGAAATTTTCTCGCAAAAAATCCTTATCCGAAACATTAATCGTCAGTAAGAGTGGTTTGTGACGTCATTATGCGTGCGGTTTCGGAGAGGTTCGAAATTCAGTCTATTGCGTTGGCGCTGTTTATGGTAATCAGACACTTATTCTCGAGCTTTCATGCCAATTTCTGTTGTTGAAACACTTCCCACCGACAGCATTCAAACCAGCTTCCTCAGGTACTGTGGATAAGTACTTTCCTGTTAGAACGAAGAAACGCAGCGAAGCTGCTTTGCGTTATCGTCAGTAGTAACGTAACACTCAACACATCGACAATAGCCTAAAATGTACTTCTTAACGTGTTTTCCTCTTTCATCTGTTCTAAGTGAATGTTGGACTCATCCTTCATTAGTGCGTCGCATTCGCGCTACACGAGCGAAATAGGAATCTGATGACCACCAGACGGATCG
This sequence comes from Schistocerca piceifrons, assembly GCF_021461385.2. Lineage (NCBI taxonomy): Eukaryota > Metazoa > Arthropoda > Insecta > Orthoptera > Acrididae > Schistocerca > Schistocerca piceifrons. The sequence continues at coordinate 823,230,969 of NC_060149.1, read as the reverse complement.
TACGCAAGCTTTTTTTTTTACCGTTTAGATTGAGTAACTCGTAATATGTGTCGTAGATCAGTCTGATGGCTGGAAGGGGAAAGTAACAAACGGGCGAATACTCGGAAACCTAAGGCGGAATTCCGTAGATTCGAAGAGGCAATAGGGACAAAGAAGAGCTTGGCACTCAAACCAATCTAGGTGTAACCCCCCCCCCCCTCCCCCTACATTATCTCATTCTGAGTAACGCTATTGCTCTTGAGCAAGTCGTAGAAATCGACATATTTTGATAAAAAATCGTCCGAATATGTCAAATGAAAATGACGTCTGATAGTTGCTTAATACCACAATTACATCAGCACAGATCTTTATATCAAATACAAGAATCGAAGAATTTATACTTTCATTAACAGCTGCAAATGAAATAAATAGTAGAGTCTATTAAGTTAGTGATAAGAAATACAATGATTGCTACAAACTGAAAAAAAATTCTTTTCTGTTTCAGTTGCGGGGGACTGCAACCATCAATGCTCACGTAAGTATTTTCTGTATTACTCTGGTAATGCTAAACATAAACACTATCAATTTACTAAAAAAGTAAATAATATCTTCCTAGAACTAGGAATTTGAATTATCCTACGTAACTTCTAATAAAATTTATTCAGCTTTGAAACAATTATCAATTTTTTTGTAATCTTAGATCTTCATGCACTAAAACCTGAGCAAATTTGGTCCATGAACGTAGGTTGGGACGTAAAGCTGGACCGCGCGACCCTACCGGCATCAGTATTCCTACAGTGCTTATCGCCGACTGTCATCCGCAATTTTCAACACTTCCGCCCAGTACGTTAACAGTTTATTTCAAGCTGCTGCATTTGACGTACCATTTGCTCACACTGAAATTTTACATAGCAATTTCCATCAGCACTGCAGTCAAACGCAGTCTTGGACGTGTAGGTTATCCATGACGCACGAAGGCAACGTGAATTGTAGTGTAAGATCGCATGGGCGTACCAAGCGAGGGGCAGGGGGGGGGGGGGGGGGGGCAGGTGCCCCCCCCCCCCCAGAAAATATTCGCAGTTTTTCACTAGTTTACTGTTTTATTTAATAAGAAATGCTGCATGTTTTCTCGGATTGTACAAGTGCATTCTTGTATTTAAAATGTTTACTAAAAGCAGTTTTTCACTGGTTTACTGTTTTATTTAATAAGAAGTGCTGTATGTTGTCTCGAGTCCTTGTTTCCTGAGACTAGTACGACCTGCCCCCCCCCCCCCCCCCCCCTAGTTCAGATCCTGGGTACGCCCTTGTGAGATCGTATTTATTAGGACAAAAATGCTCTTAATTTCCAATTTTTCGATACAGTCCCAATTTAGGTCGACGCAAGTTGTCCAAGGTTTTTCCAATGAGTAATTTCATCCAAAAAGTGCGTTTCTGGAAGATATGAAACATATTCGTCTACATTTGCGACGCTTTATTTATTGTACACAGGACGTTACCAGGCACAGTTTTCTTTACGTATGGGAGTAGGTGGAAGTCAGAGGGTGCTAAAAATAAGTGAAGTGGATGTAGAGCTAAACTGCGTTTTCATATGTACCTTTTACAGTGGAAATCCCTGTAGTACTGCCCCAGCACAATTCTCGTGCCACGGCAAAAATGAGTGGTACAGGCGTCAGTGTCAGCGCCATTGAGAAAGAGCTGGAATCGCTAAAATTGAACAAATGTAATCCCTATCAAATTGTAAACAGAATTTACGGTTGAGCTACCCCTCTTTCAACAACAATATACTATAGATCCCATGTAAGATAAATACACTATGTATATATACGAAGGTATCTGGACACCTGGCTGAAAATGACTTACAAGTTCGTGGCTCCCCCCATCGGTAATGCTGTAATTCAGTATAGTGATGACAGCTTCCACTCTCGCAGGCATACGTTCAATCAAGTGCTGGAAGGTTCTTGGGGAATGGCAGTCCATTCTTCACGGAGTGCTGCACTGAGAAGAGGTATCGATGTCGGTCGGTGAGGCCTGGCACGAAGTCGGCGTTCCAAAATATCCCAAAGGTGTTCTATAGGATTCACCGGGCATTTACCATACCCACACACTGCCATCGGATCAGCACATTGTGTACCGTGATTCGTCACTCCACACAACATTTTTCCACTGTTCAATCATCCAGTGTTTACGCTTATTACAGCAAGCGAGGCGTCGTTTTGGCATTTACCGGCGTGTTGTGTGGCTTATGAGCAGCCGCTCGACCATGAAATCCAAGTTTTCTCACCTCCCGCCTAACTGTCATAGTAGTTTCGGTGGATCCTGATGCAGTCTGGAATACCTGTGTGATGGTCTGGATAGATGTCAGCCTGTTACACATTACGACCCTCTTCAATTGTTGGCGGTCTCTGTCAGTCAACATACGAGGTCGGCCTGTACGCTTTTGTGCTGTACGTGTCCCTTCACGTTCCCACTTCACTATCACATCGCGAACAGTGGACATAGGGATGTTTAGGAGTGTGGATATCTCGCGTACAGACATATGACACAAGTGACACCCAATCACCTGACCACGTTCGAAGCCCGTGAATTCCGCGGAGCGCCCCATTCTGCAGCCTCACGATGTCTAATGATTACTGAGGTCGCTGATATGGAGTACCTGGCAGTAGATGGCAGCACAATGCACGTAATATGAAAAAGGTATGTTTTTCGGGTGTCCGAATACTTTTGATCACATAGTGTATGTCCAGCAGCTGGACGATAGCAAAAGACCACAGGTCACTCCCACGTACAAGAAGGGTAGCAGAAGTGATCCACAGAACTTTCGTCCAGTGTCTTTGCCATCCAAATCTTGTAGAATCTTAAACACAGTCTGAGCTCAGACTTAATGAGGTTTCTCTAACAGAACGACCTCCTCAAGGGCAGCGTACGTGGATTACGAAAACATCGTGTCAACCCTTGCTTTTCGCAGCTTTCCTGACTACCGAAAAGGAATTGAGTCAGCATCACACCGACGCTATTCACGAAAAGACGATCATATTAGGCATCAAACGAATTTTGCGACTTAACTGAGAATTTCTTGGTAGGGAGGACGTAGCAAGTTATATCGGATTGGGGGTCAATGGCGTACCGTGTGTAGAAGTAAGCTCAGATGTGTCCCAGGGACGTGCGTCGAGTCACTTGCCGCTCATGTTGTCTGTTAATGAGCATGCAGGTAATATTTATATTAAGCTTAGACTTTTCACATATTATGGAGTTATCTATAATGAAGTGCTATCTGAAAAAAGCTCCACAAATATTCACTCAGATCTTGATAAGAGTTTCAAGAGATACAACGCTACTAAAGTCTACTTAAAAAGTTTCATTAACCAGTAATGAGTGAAGAATTTAGAAATATACGACGACGCTCTACGCAAGGCCGCCTATACAACAGTTTAATAGTTTGTAGTGAGTAGGGGGGGGGGGGGGGGGTGGCTACACCTGTAGGTCTTTAAATCATTTTCTTGAAAAAATAACACCTGACTACTCTACATTTTTTTCCTTTGCCTGAGAGCCAGAGGGGGTGCCCACCTCTTGCTTCCAGGTGCGGACGGCCTTGGCTCTACATATCGCTCCAGCAGGTACCTTGAAGACAAAATTAGATCGATTACAGCGTGCATAAAGGCATTTGAGCAATCATTCTTTCCGAGAGCGTCCATATGCGAATGGAACGTGTAGAAGCCGTAGTAACTGGTACAATGGAAAGTACCCTCTGCCATAACTGAGGCGACAAAAGTCATGGAATATATGGAATGCACATATATGCAGATGGCGGTAGTATCGCGTACACAAGGTATAAAATGGCAGTGCGTTGGCGGAGCTGTCATTCGTACTCAGGTGATACATATGGAAAGGTTTCCGACGTAATCATGGCGCTCGACGGGAATTAACAGACTTTGAACGCGGAATGGTAGTTGCAGCTGGACACATGGGACATTACATTTGGAAAAACCTTAGAGAATTCAATATCCCGAGATCCACAGTGTCAAGACAGTTCCTAGAATACCAAATTTGAGCTACACTACTGGCCATTAAAATTGCTACACCAAGAAGAAATGTAGATGATAAAACGGGTATTCATTGGACAAATATATTATACTAGAACTGACATGTGATTACATTTTCACGCAATTTGGGAGCATAGATCCTGAGAAATCAGTACCCATAACAACCACCTCTGGCCGTAATAACGGCCTTGATACGCCTGGCCATTGAGTCAAACAGAGCTTGGATGGCGTGTACAGGTACAGCTGCCGGTGCAGCTTCAACACGATACTACAGTTCATCAAGAGTAGTGACTGGCGTATTGTGACGAGCCAGTTGCTCGGCCACCATTGACCAGATGTTTTCAGTTGGTGAGAGATCTGGAGAATATGCTGGCCGGGGCAGCAGTCGAACATTTTCTGTATCCAGAAAGGCCCGTACAGGACCTGCAACATGCGGTCGTGCATTATCCTGCTGAAATGTAGGGTTTCGCATGCATCGAATGAAGGGTAGAACCACGGGTCGTAGCACATCTGAAATGTAACGTCCACTGTTCAAAGTGCCGTCAATGAGAACAAGAGGTGACCGAGACGTGTAACCAATGGCACCCCATACCATCACGCCGGGTGATATGCCAGTATGTCGATGACGAATACACGCTTCCAATGTGCGTTCACCGCGATGTCGCCAAATACGAATACGACCATCATGATGCTGTAAACAGAACCTGGATTCACCCGATAAAATGACGTTTTGCTATTCGTGCACCTAGGTTCGTGGTCGAGAACACCATCGCAGCCGCTCCTGTCTGTGATGAAGCGTCAAGGGTAACCGCAGCCATGGTCTCCGAGTTGATAGTCCATGCTGCTGCAAACGTCGTCGAGCTGTTCGTGCAGATGGTTGTTGTCTTGCAAACGTCCCCATCTGTTGACTCAGGGATCGAGACGTGGCTGCACGATCCGTTACAGCCATGCGGATAAGATGCCTGTCATCTCGACTGCTAGTGATACGAGGCCATTGGGATCCAGGACGGCGTTCCGTATTACCCTCCTGACTCCGCCGATTCCACATTCTGCTAACAGTCATTGGATCTCGACCAGCGCGAGCAAGCAATGTCGCGATCGATAAACCGCAATCGCGATAGGCTACAATCCGACCTTTATCAAAGTCGGAACCATGATGGTACGCATTTCACCTCCTTACACGAGGCATCACAACAACGTTTCAGCAGGCAACGCCGGTCAACTGCTGTTTGTGTATGAGAAATCGGTTGGAAACTTTCCTCATGTCAGCACGTTGTAGGTGTCGCCACCGGCGCCAACCTTGTGTGAACGCTCTGAAAAGCTAATGATTTGCATATCACAGCATCTTCTTCCCGTCGGTTAAATTTGGCGTCTGTAGCACGTTATTTTCGTGGTGTAGCAATTTTAATGGCCAGTGGTGTATATGAATGGCAAGCATACGAAATATCTGTTGAGAAGCTGTATAGGAGAAACTATTTTGTGATATACTGGTAGTGCAATTTACCGATGAGCCAAAACATTGTGACCACCTGTTTAATAGCGTGTTGGCCCACTGTGCAAACACAATACGGCAGCGATTCTGCTTAGTTTGGATTCTACAAGCCCTTGTCAGGTTTCCGGAAGTGTGTGTACCAGGTCTCTATGCACAGATCAAGGAATTCCTGCAATTATGGGATGGTGGTTTTGGCCACGTAGCTGGCACGCAATATGTGTTGCAATGGGTGCAGATCAAGCACGTTTCCTGACCAAGACATCATAGTGTGAGTTCACTATAATGCTCCTTAAACCACCGTAGCACAATTCTGACCTTGCGACATTGGCAGTTATCCTCCTGGAACATGTCATCGCCATAGGGGGAGACTTCAAGCATGAAGCGATGCAGGTGGTCCGCAATAATGTTCACGTAGTTCACTGCTGTCATGATGCCTTCGATTACCACCATAGATAGCATGGAAGCCCAACTCAATGTACCGCACACCATAATTATGTCCTCACTGGCCTACATCTCTGGTAAGATGCATATTTCATGCAGCCATTCGCCTGGATAACCGCGTGTAAGGACTGAACCATCGACCTGGTGTAACAAAAAATGCGACTCATTCGACTGGCGACACTTTTGTATTGATCCACAGTGGAGACTCAGTGATGCTGTGCCCCCTGCAATCATAACTGACAGTGTTGTTGGGTTAACAGAGGAATACGTAGGGGTCGTGGGATGTGGTGCTCCATGTTCAACTATGGCCTTTGAACGGTGCTCTGAAACACTTGTGTCTGCACCAGGATTGTCAGATCTACCACAGATCACTGCCTTTCCTGGATTACACGGATCCTCCAACCACTGCGTTTTGTGATGAGACGTGTTCGTACAATACCACACGGCCTATTCATTATTTCACTATCTTTCAACCACTTTCCATAGGTGCTCACGACTGTAGTACACCAACAGACGACCATCTTCGGCGTTTCAGAGATTCTCATTTTCAGCCGCAGCTCCAGAACAATGTGCCCTTTGTCAAAAGCGCTTATATCAGTGGATTTATGCATTTCCGGCCCCACGCATCTTCGCTATAATGGCAATCCACTCGTCTCTACCGCTTACATTGCTTCCTAGTGCGTCACGTGTTCGCAACACCACTCTAACGCTCATTGAAATTAGTGGTGGGCAGTGGTCATAATCTTTTGGCTCATTAGGGTATTTATTAATGCAACAAAAACATAATTTCACTGACAGCAAGGCAGAAAAATTTTCATCTGTCAGGATTGCAGTAGACTTCACTTTGCTCAATGCTGCATTGGAATTAATGTTTCTGTCTCACTTTTGGTGATCAGAGAGAGGGAGAGTCGTTGTTAGAGATGAAATGCTGAAATGCGCACATTTTGTAGTAAAGGAAAGATTACAGCACTGAATTCTGAAGTTTAACTCATCCTCACATCAGACCTAGGTGGCAGCCAGTTGCTGCTAGCTTCAGTGGTAAGTACCAATCGCTTTGCCACCTAAAAAAAATCTGAGAAAATCGGACCTATTAACTTATTCACTCTCGAAGAGTTATGGCGAGCTGATTGGCTGTAGCGCAGTAGCTGGTTCGATAGAAATCGTTAAGACTTCGGGCAGATTTTCACTTGTTTTCCGTAGCTACCAACCTTAGCTTAACTATTGTTTGCCTAGGTATGCTGAAATGGATTTCTGCAGCCCTTGTTGACATTATTCATTCTATAATTGCATCAAACATTTATCGAGCACCTCCAAAGAATATTCTGCATAACAACAAATTCCAGGTATTCTATTATGATTTGTCGATATGTTAGTAATGAAACAGCCGAAGAAAATGCCGTAGAACTAACAAACCACAGAAAAAACACATGTAAAGCCTGTGGTGCAGTATTATTTATAATCAGTTCAGGAAAATAATTGATGTTGTTACTTTGCTCAGCAACACTGTTGGTGCAAAGTAACCACAATACAACCTAAATGTTGGCAGGCATTTATACTTACTTGAACTGTGCCTTTCCGTAGTAACTTACAGTGAGAGATTTTATGATACAGATATTCTAAAAGTACTGTGAGTCAAATAAACTTTTTTCTTATCTTAGAAATGCTTTCACATGTCAGAACTACATGAAAGTATTAACATCAAAATTACAGAAGAAATAGATGCAATATTCCCACAACACACTATGACAAATCCAAGCATTCTGGGTACAATAAAGACTTCTAGAATGGAGTTAAGCAATGTCAACTATCGAACCAAAGATGAATTATCAACTATCGATTAGTATTTTGCTCACCAGATTACAAGGAAAACCATTTGGGATACGATGCAAAGTATCCCCAGTTCGCAGAATGCGAAATAAAGAATTTCAAAAGCATTATGACACTGTAGTCTCAACAATACTGTTTTGTTTTTGAAGTAACTGTACTAGGCCTTATAAGGCTCTCTAAACACAATGGAATCATAGAGCATGTTTAGTGATGATTGGAAACAATAGAAATTGTTAGGAGGAAAGAGAAACCCTTAAAAATTAAAAAAAGAAACGAGACCTGAAAGTGTGAACTTGGGGAAAATTGCAGAAATTATATGGCATGCCATAGATTCTCCAATTGTGTGAATGTGGTCTAATCTAGGCCAATGTGAAGCCATACAGATGTTCCATAGAGCTATAGTCTATGTGAATGTTAAGCCACTCAGATGTCCCCTAGAGCTGCAGTTCAAGTAAATCCCTTGGATGCTTACATTTCTGCATTATCTCTTGTCTAATATAATTTGTTATATGATATTAGTCAAGGACATTTTTGAGGATGAGGGATTTGTTACCTGGAAGAAGAGAGTGATATTATAATGCCTGAAGTGGAAGTAGAAGAGTGACAATGGGAAAGGCAGCTGGTATGGATGAAATCATCATGGAGATGATAAAGGCAGCTGAATATACTGGGCTACAGTGGTTGTAGAGATTGCTAAGAGGTATATGGACTCAAAAATGTGTGCCTGAAGAATTCCAATGTCCAAGAAGGGAGACATAAAAGTATTTAACTTCGAGCCACATTAAAATTATGTACCAGACTGGGACCCCAATCTGGTACCTTTGCCTTTCATGGGCAGGTGTTCTACTGATAGAGTGAAAATTCATTCTGGAGGAAAGAATGTGATAAGTATCAATGGTTCCAGTGCACACCCCACCACAGAGTGAAAATTCATTCTGGAGAAAACAATGTGATAATTATCGAGGGTTCACACTCATATTATAAGTAGCAAAAATAATTGAGAGGATACTGGGAAAGAAGAATGAGGGGAAATGTGGGAGGGCAGTTAGAAGAGGAGCAGTATGGCTTTTGGCACGGTAGATCGACAGTGAACCCAATCTCTAGTATGAGACAATTGGTGAAAGGCATTGGAAGTACCAAAAAGATCTGATAGTGACATTTCTTCACAGTGAAGGCATCGAATAGTGTTCCCAGAGAAAAGGTATGGGAAACTTTGAATTGAAAGACAGCTGGAAAACAAAAAATTAAAATTCTTCAGTGTATGACAATTACTTCACTGTGTCCAGACCCAAGTTGGAGGGACTGATTGGTTTAGGAATGTTACAATGCTGAGGTAAGGAAGTGTGGTGTTGCAATTACTATTTATAATGGTTGTGGGTGAAACCATAAAAGATACAAAAAACAGGTCATAGAGGAAGGGAGATGAAGTTATTGTTATTTGTCAGTGGTACTGTATTTTGGGGTACTAATAGTAATTATGTACAGGAAATCTAGAAATCTTAAATGAAAAAAATCAAGAAATATGGAATGAAATGCAGTTTAGAGAAGAGCACTGTGGTGGTAACTGGAGGAGACAGAATACGTAAAGGATAAATTCACATTAAAAGACAGGATATTGAAATTGTGGACGACTTTAAATATTTAGGTAGTGTGAGAATGCAAGAACAGAGGCAGAAAGGGTGCAACAGAACCATGCATTTTATCAGTATAGGAGTCGCATAGTCTGGGGAAGGGAGATGCCAGTGAAGTGTAAGGAAGTGCTGTGCAAGACATGCTTTACACCTGTACTAATGTATGCATTGGAGACCTGGATGATGACAAGAAGAGAACAGAGTAGAATCCAAGCAAATGAAATGAAATTCCCAGGTAGTATGTTAGGGAAAATGAGGAGGGACAGATTGAGAAATTAGGAAGGAAATTGGAGTAGGCATGTTGGATGATATAACTGAGGAGAGTAGGTTAAAATGGTTTGGACATGTAAAGAGAATGGATGATGGAAAAATACCAAAATGAATGCTGGAGGCCAAGTTTGAGAGCAAGAGGGATACCCTGAGCAAGATGGATTAACTTGATCAAGACCATTTTAAGGAGAAACCTGTCCAGGAACAAAACAGTTACAGAAGATGAATGATGGAAAGAGGGTGGAAAGTGGAGAAGTACCTTATGTCCCAACCCAGCTTGATGCTGAATGAATGGGAAATGAAGATGACAAATGAGAGTTGTGAAGTTCTCTGAATCCTCCACAAATCAGCTATTGACATTTATTATTTTTTGCATCCACATGTCAGTCATGTTGCCACATATTCATTTAATTTAACATGAAGGAGTGTCACATAATGCAACTACATATCAGGTAAATTTTTTTCTGTGTGTTTTCACATTTTTATTGTTTGTGTATTGTGTTTCTGAGAAATAAGTGAGGGATTAGTGTAGCATTTGCATAAGTGTATGTGGAAAACTGTCATAGAATACATAGTGAGGCTAGCAAGTATACTGGTACTGGTTAAATGGCTGACAGTCCAGTGTACAAAGTCATTTCAGGGCTGGCACACTTTTCTCTCTCAGATACTACATATTAAACTATGTAGTCTTCATGTTGTATAGGAAGAACTCTTCACATATTATAATTTATGTTACAAGTTACCTGAAGCCAGCTGTGTGTAAATCAAAGAACATTGTACAATAGGTACCAACGAAATGAGGGAGTGCAGCTGTTGAGACACTGACTTCATATTCAGGAGGATATAGTTTTCTGTGTCCAGCCAATCTGATGTAGATTTTCCATGGTTTTTCTAAATCACTTCAGGCAGATGCTGGGATGGCTCCTTCATCAAGGCCATGGCCAAACAACCACTTGTCCTATCCTCATAAAGCATACTTCTGTATTCTGTGTATATGTATATTTTGAGCTATTGATTTCCATTATATTATCATGAAAATTTGTATGTGATTCTAAAATGATGATTGGATGTATAAAAATAAGTAATGTAAATGAGAGCCAAAAGCATTTATATAACATTTGTAAACTTCAAAAACTCTTATGATTCAGTTGACAGGGAGACATTGTTCAACACCTTAAAAGAGTTTGGATGATGATGATTGGTTTGTGGGGCACTCAACTGTGCCCGTACACATTCCCAATGTGAACACTGTTCAGTCTTGCCACTTTCATGAATGATGATGGAATGATGAGAACAACACAAGCACCCAGTCCCCAGGCAGAGAAAATACCCAACCCGGCCAGGAAGCAAACCCGGGACCCCGTGACCCAGAGGTAGCAATGCTAGCCACTAGGCCATGAGCTACGGACAAAGAGTTTGGAGCTGACAACAAATTAGTGTCACTCTTACAAGACATTGATTGATTAGCTTTTGCAGATGATCTTGCTATTTTAGCTAAATCTCCTACAGTAAATAGTTTCAAAAAAACAGACCAATGTACATTTTTTGAAAAAACAGTGTATATGACAGATGCAAAGGAGGCACTAAGATACATGGAAACTGGTTACACAAGAATAAAATACAAAATTTAAATACCTAGGTGAAGTAATACAACCAAATGGTTTAGACAAAGAAGCTAACTTAGCAATGGTGAGGAAAATGGAAGCGGGTTTTCAGTTAACAAACAAGGTGTATAACAAGAAATTTACCTCCATAAATGCAAAACTCTGTCACCACAACACTGTCAAGAAAGTCTATGCTTCAGGATACCTTTCATTAAATACAGCCAAGCAGTTAGGTGAAATAGAAAAGAAGGAAACGAAAATAATAATGAAAATCTTGGGACAAAAATATGACAATGGGAGATGGAAATTAAGAAGCAATAAAGAAGTTTATGAAGGAATAGGACCAATATTATGACACAAAGAGGAAGAGAAGAGTTGTATTCTATGGACATCTAAAAAGGAGAGATGACAACATAATAACAAAAAGAATTTTTAACTTTTTTAACAAAAACAATTATGTGGATCAGGGAAGTTGAAGCAGACCTTAGGGAAATGGAAATATGGAGGAAGAAATAGGAGAAAGGAAAAAGTATGGAGCAAAAGAAAATAAGTTTCAAGGCCTTCAGGAGGAAACAAACAAAAAGACAGGCACAATGTGGATAGAAGAAAGAACAGAAAAACTCAGGTAGTAATAAAGAACTACTGGAAAGAGAGAGAGGAGGAAAGAAAGAAGATATAAGTCGTTTATGTGATCCTCAGTAGGCCCAAGAAAATAAATAAGTGACTCTACTGAATTCATACTTCTAAATATTATCATGGTTTGACATAGTGGTTCACATTTGTGGTCAGTTAATAGAAAAATATGAGTTTTCTTACCAACCGTGTCATATTCAAAGACTGTCAGATATTTATAATGTTTTTTTCTGTCTTTAGTGAGGCATGGTTTGATTTAGAAAACACTCTTCAAATATGTGAATGTCTTTACATGGAGTATGTGTTGCTAAGTCAGTCACAGTCAAATCCCTAGCTCAGGTAACTCGAAGGTTGCTACTACTGCACAACAATTCAAAAAATAATTGTATCAGTGTGATTTATCTTATAGTAATATTACACTCCCATTTTTCCCACAAAATGATGTTTACTTCATACTACAGTAGTGTGATTTATCATATACTAATGTTGCAGCACCCTTTTTTCTACAAATTGATGTATACTCTCCATTAAAGTAGCCATTAAGTGTATAATGACATTCGTTATTCCAGACAAATAGGCAAATCCTTTTACTCAAAGGCTACTCCAAAGGATCAACTGTAATTCCAAGGCTGTCTAATTTGTTCGTGAGGCATATTTAATAAAATTTCATTCCATTTCCCTGCTACTGAAATCATGTAGATTTCTATCTTTTATGGAGAGTAAAACACAATATGTTTGTTTCAGCAGCTCAATCATCAGTATTCCAGTATCAAAAAGGACATACGTACACCTACAGCTTCGAAGGAACAACATTGACAAGTTTACCAGGTACACAGGGTGAACCGGTTCGACTGAAACTGAAAGCGACAGCTGATTTAAGTGTTGCAGATGAGTGTAACAGAGTTCTGAGGCTACGAGGTGTCACAATCAATGGTCCAGACTCAAAGGTAGGGATGCTGTTGACTCTTTCACCAAAATTACTGTGCATTATTTTAAATTCCAGCTTTAAGTCGACTGAGAATTCGGTGAAATCCATAACACATCAAGAAATACCAGCAATGATTTAGATATCTGTAATTCTGGCACACAGTTCTGCTCATAATCTTTAAACTATATTTATGTTATGCTTATTCCTCCACACACATGGTATATATTTTACATAAACAAATAATGAAGATACAGACAACTACATTTTGGCTATACATCTGAACTTTCAGAGTTATGTGCAGCTTGTTGATGTATTTATTCTACAGGCAGACATAATTTATCATAAATCATAGAAGCAGTTAAAACTCCATCCTCAAGCTGTGGCAGGCCCATTGATACCGGCCAGCCACCGTGTCATCCTCAACCAGTGGTGTCATTGGGTGCGGTAAGGAGGAACGAAGGGTCAGCTCATGGGTCTCCCAGCTGGTGCCGGTTTTCGTGACCTGAAGCCACTGCTACTTGAAAAGTAGCTCCTCGATAGGCATCACGAGGCTGAATGCACCCTATTCATGTACTCCCACCGAGGATATGTCCTTGGCAGTACTGGAAATCAAACCCGGGTCCTCTGTCTGGCAGTCAGTAGCACTGTACACTCAGCTATGGAGGCGACATAGAAGGAGTCACTAATGTATATTTGTAGTAAAATAAAATTCCCACCAACAGTAGACCTGGTATTCTAAAAAATTTATATATGTTTGACATTGCGTCACTCATTGGGGGCTATCCGAAGGTTGTAGTATTCTTGAAGAATCAAGTTTACCAAAATCACTAGCAATTCTTTTTATTACTATGACTGGCTTTGACAGAATTACCCTATCCTCATCAGATCTTGTAATATTATTAGATGTACATGCTTGTTACAACACTGAGAGTCACATAGTGATGTTGCATCAAATTGTAATAAAAAGTGGCAGAGAACAGCATGTGACAAATAAAATAACTTACAATTAAAACATATGACATGTTGTACTGATGGCGCCACTGAGGTCTCAGACAATTTGACATGACATCACTGTGTGACTTTCAGTGTTGTAACAAGCAATTACATCTAATAATGTTACAAGAATCCAGTGAGCACAGTGTAGATCTGCTGAAACCAATCACAGTATTAAAAAGAATTACTAGTGATCTCAGCAGACTTGATTCTTCAAGAATAATGTTCTCAAAAACATTTAAAAAATAACATTAAACATAATATGCTTAGCCATGTACACATTTGTGGAAAGAATAGGCCTTGTTTCCAAACTGTACGTATATAGTCACAAATTTAATTTTTAATGAGACAGTTCTCAGGAATGGCTTCCATGTCTTCCTTTAATGCTTGGTTTTCATGTATATCATGTATATTGCAGATGTACTTTTCTTTTTGTTTTATTTTTAATTCTATTGATACATTCATTGACTATATTTTTACCCCCCCCCCCCCCCATTCTTTTCTAAAATCTCTTCTTCTGCAATTACTACCCTCCCAGGTTGTTACTTTTCACTCTTGTCCTACCTTACCTCTGCTATTTCTTCTCATCAACCTGCAGTCTACATAATAGACTTAATACTACCATGCTGCTACCAGCAGAAAATATCTTCTCTCCTAGAATTTGTTACTAATTGATCCTTCATGTCAGTCTTACTTTCCATGCTTCATTATCATTTCCAATGTTCTGTGTGCCCTTTGCTGTAACACCTCAATCTTTCTGACTATTTTTTTATGAGTTCACACTGATTTTCCTCAGTTCCTGAGAAAACTAAGTTTGCTTATAAAAATTCATGATTTATTATTTAAATGAAAGTTCTGGCATTTGGCTGTATAGATTGTTTATTCTATTGTACAGTCAGGATTTTGGCCATTTTCAAGTACCACAATGTTACCCATGATTAGCCTTCTATAAAAGAAGTCATCATTGAAATATATTAAACCTAGTTATATAATACAGGTGTCACAGCATATAAATGAGAACATATTCACAAAGTGTCTGGGGAAAAAATAAAACAAACATGTCTGACACACATTTAGCAACTCCGCCATAAAATGATCACCAGAAATGGTCGTTACATGTGCAGGCACCATTATCTAAAGCCACACTATCAAATTTACTAATATGTCATCATTATTGTACAATGGAGTTAACAATCTTTAGTGTGAAATTATGAAACATTCACGTAAACAGTATTATATGACTGTGGCCCCAAACTACAGGTAGATTATAATGATTTGTTGTTTTTCTCTAGTATTGTTGGTTGAAAAAAAAACATTATTTGTGTTTCATGTGTATTAAATTAGCTAGAGCACCTCATTTGTGTAAAAAAAATAAAGAAACAATAGCTGATTTCCATAAACGTCCTCCATTTACAAACATAAAGCAAAACAAATGCTAGTAGTGAAAATCCAGTGTTACATATAGAATAACATATTTCTTGGATTCAAAACAATGAAATGCCAAAATGCTTTCAAACTAGGCAAATGGTGAAGAACAGAAATTATTGCGTGTTTGTTGTGCTCTTGTAGATCACTCACTCACATACAACTTGCATTGTTTTATCAGAGAGAAAGAAAGCTATTTCACCTCTGTTTTTTATTATTCTTCCATCTGCATGTAATGTTTGCTGCCATTTTTCTGATTCATTCTTATATTTAAAGTGAGCTGGCAATTTTTATTTTTGGTCAAGTTTGTGATACAAAGATTTATTTACAACATTTGTTGGATAAATATATGAACTTGCAGATGAAAGTTTATCTCTTTGAGTCCTATGCCAGCCTCCCATCTTTAAATTTTTGTGATCTTCATAAATGAGTACATACATTTCCATCAACAGAACTACTGTCAATACATTTCAAATTTCAGTAATTGTGTAAACTGAATTTGCAATCAGTAATTGGTTAAATATTACAAAAAACAATCAATAAAGGAAAAGTTCAACATACTCATTCTGACAACATTGTTATGCCATCAGTCTGCTCATTAGCCATAAGTTTTGTAATGCATGGTGAGCTACACTAACTTACACATAATCTGTGGGCATGTCATTAGCTTTGTGCGTATTGACTGTGTCCTCACTGTAAATATGATTTTTGCTTCTGCTTTCAGTCAGTTGCAAACTAGCATGTACTGATGCACTCTATTTGTGTCATGTATGCATTACTCCTGCATTTTTGTTTGTCTAGAACTATGCAAACCTGAAGGACCTCGAAGCACACCCAGTCTTGGCAAACTTCAAAGGAAACTCTATCAACAAGCAGCTGTGTTCTGAGGAAGGTGACAACCAAAGCAGTCTCAATATAAAAAGAGCTATACTTTCACTGCTTCAGATACCAAACACAAAGTCTTCATCAGCTAGTGAGGTAAGTTGTCAGTGAGATGTAGTTTTTGGTTATACAAATTCTCAGTATTTATAGTGTGGTGTATATTATTACAATCTGTGTAATAATGCAAGAGAACATTTCCTTTATTTGTTGTGAGATTTTTGTCTTTATTACTGTCCAAACAGGTGGATGTATTTGGAATTTGCTCAACAAATGTCCGACATAGTCAACGTGGTGATGTGACTGTTATCTCAAAATCAAGGAACTTAAACAGATGTGCTTCTCGTGAGAATCTAATACAAGAGATACTATCAACTCGATTTACAGGACAGTCGGTAGGTAAAAGTTTTATTTGACTCTTTTACGTTCACACAATTTTTTGGTATTTATCATATCAGGATCACTACATAATGTACTCATTGGCATATCCTTAACTTCACTCTTAAATAAATTTGAGACTGTGAACTCTGTAATTGCCTTCAGGTAATCTTTTGATTAGCACTCCTACATGATTATCTGCATTATGTGCATTTAAAATCGTGGTGTTACTTGACATTTCTTATGGTTAGAAACTTTGACCAAGACAAAGTTTGTTTTACGGATCTCCTACAAAAGAACTTTGTACTTCTGTCCAGAAATATAAAAATACATTCTCAATTAAACACTTCAACTCCAGCAGTCATCAGTACATTTTATTGTATATTAAATATGACTAAGATTACTATATTATTGTAATAAAAATAATATGAACCTCATATCAAAGCAGTTTTATATTTTATGGAATTTTTGCAGCAGTTTAGAATTATTTTGAATATGTTTCAGGACTTACATGCTACACCATTGCTTGATGCAGATTTACATGTAGAACAACATATTAAAGGTGGATTAATTGTCAGTGCTACCAGTCGTGAATCATATCTTTTCCGCCCATTTTCAAACCAGGGCAATGGAGCAAAAACCACTGTGGAAACTAAACTCACCCTTACCACACACAATGCACAACCAGCTCCACCACTTGGTATGTTCAGTTTTGTGAAATATGTGTTTTGTTTTCTAGATTATGAGCTATAAAAGCAATTTGTGCATTTGTGTTTCACAGAAAGTTTCTCTGCCCAGTTTAAAAGCAATTATTTAATTGCTGTTGAATCCAGTTACTTTGTTAATGTAACTGAAATTATCTTCAGATCATTAGTGACAAATATTATTTAACATATACCTAACTTCTCCATATGGTATTACAGCAGAGCCTCACATATGTTGGAAATATTGGCATGATTTGCTTGAGTATTTAACACAGTCCATCACAAGTAATGAGTTCTTGCTTTAACTTCAAAGTCAAAGTGCCTCTTGCATAAAAATGTGCAGTTTAGCAGTTTTCCCAAAAATAAATCCGTATCTGAGTCTGTTCTGTCTGTGTATAAAGTACATTTAGCAAGAAGACAACTTGGGTGTCTATAACTATTAAATAAATAATTTTTTTGCCAGCAGTTGTCCCATTGTAAAGTGTGCAAAAAATTCCATCACACCTTTCATCCAGTATTAGATATTTATTGTCAGCAGAATATTAAACTCTTGTTTTAAATTTTAAATCAGCTAATCCATCAAATTAACATAAATTGAGAGATAAAAATATTCCATTACTTACAAAATTTTTCCATATTTATTGTACTAATAGAACTGCAAGTATTCATACATCCACTTTTGATGATGTGAAACTTCAGTATGTATTTACATGCTATATGTATTAATGCTGTAATTAACACATTGTGTCAGAGAATCTGTGGGAATCAGATTTTTAGAAAAGTCACTTACTTTTTCTCTTTATATTATCTAGAGCTTCTGAAATGTCAGCCGCTGCTATCACTGCTCTTGTCATTTTTGATCTTTTAATGCTGTGCATATTGTCTATCTTTATGATGTTGTGAGAAGAATGTGTTTCAAATCTGCTGAACTATAATTAAATATTGCTTTCCTGTATAACTGTATCTTAATAGTTGTAAAAATGTTATCATTTTTATGTTATTTAATTTATAGATTTTAATAAAATATGATATATCTGGTAAGCATTAACTGACATAGACATCTTATATAACTTCCTTGAGCAACACTCCTTTACATTTAAACTTGATCTTTTCTAGCTTCATTTAAAGTCCCTAAGTCAATAGTGTTTGAAGCACCTCATGCTTTGGAAAGTGTGCCTGGAGGAAGCAGTGCTATTACTGCTGCTCTACATGCCGCTGAAAGTTCTACAAAAGATGGAGTCACTGTTGATGCTGCAGCAAAGTTTCGAACTCTTGTTTCTGTGCTACGTCAGTCGTCTTCTGCTGATATTCTTAAGGTTTACAATGATGTAAAGGCTGGAGCTGGATTTAGCAACAAACGTGCTGCAAGGTAGTGTATGAAGTCCTAAACTTTAGCTGATATATCTTATAAAAATTGCACTGAACTGTAAAATGTAATATCATATGTTTAAAAGATTCCACATGTTTCAGTGTGAAACAATGAATCTTATTCTCCAACTTTTAAAATCAGTTTTGGTGTTAGTCAGTACTCACTTCCAGTGAGTAAAGCTGTCTATCAGGGTATCAAAGTATTTGAACAGCAGATACAAATTGTTAACTTCTACTGTGTGAAAAAGTAGGGACCAACCAATTTTTATCTTACTAAGGCAAAATAATTAAGCAACATTCTTTATGCTACACATTATGATACCTTTTCAGTGTCAAGCAAGTTTTAGTGTCAAGCAAGTAACAACACTCATCACTTATTTAACTTTAACTTTTATTTTATGACAAATTTAATTAGATACTGTGAGGTGTGCATTGTAATTATTTTGTGTGGTAATTCAAGGTAAAACTTGTGGATATTCTGAACATTAAAGTTCTCTGAATGAACAAAACACTATACCTACTTATGTGCTGCAAGGCATATGAAAATAATAATAAATCAAATAGATTAATCTTATCCAATTATAGATATTGTAGAACACCATCACTGTATATTCATTGATACCTGCAACCAGTCACTTATAAAATATTTGTTTATTTCTATAAACTAGTTTTCAGTCCTTTTCAGGCTCATCTCCAGATGGGGGTATGCATAAGTTTCATATTTATTTTTGTATGTGCCATCTCCCAGCATCACTCTACAGATGTAAATATGTTACTTCTGCATGCCCCTTCTGAATATGAGCCTGGAGAGGCTCAAAAACTGGTTTACGGAAATAAATGAATGTTTGATAAATGGCTGTTTGCAGTTATGTATAGTTATAGTCAAATAATTCAAATAGGCGTGTGTCAAAGGCAATGGTAGCTACCATTATAACACATGACATGGTATGAATAAAACATGAACACACTGTTTCAGACAAATAATGAAATCCAAATGAATAAAAATTTGAAATGTGCATAACTGGATAATCTCAGTTCAGTTTAGCACAAGCAACATAGACCACACTTAACATATAATGGTGTATGCTGTTATGAATAATGATCATTTTGACACCCAAAGGAAGATTAATTTGTAACATATAATGGTGTATGCTGATATGAATGATGATCATTTTGACACCCATAGGAAGATTAACCGATTCGTCTTGTCCAATGTTTCTCATTGCAACAAAGCTCTGGCTACAAGATGCCTTGCGAGAGTATTCCAAATAGACATTATGGGACACAAGTCAGGGGACCAACCTGGTATTTCCAACTTTACTGTTGCCATAAGAGAGGCTCTTTGTGGATGAATGCTGTTATCACATAGGACAGTCATGACTTCTGGCATTATCATTAGAACTTGCATTGTATTACCACATGGAAAGACATGGAAATTTATGTATCCATCTAAAGTTGTGCCACCACACACACAGACATTGACTAATCTGAAGACATTCTTTCACTGTTGTTTGATGGATGTTAATGTGATCCACTTTCTTATCTTTATGAAATTTGCTACACACACTGTGGTGTAGAACATAATTGGGATGAGATATCAATGCTATTCCTTACAGTACATAATGGTGAACACTTGTCATCAAGCACAGTCATCAGCAAAAGTTTGAACTTCCTTGGTTATATGTTATGTATACTGACCCTATGCTTCCATATTGGCAGAAGGGTTACAGTATATACACTGGGCCACTTACATTTGAGACTAACATGCCTCCAAACTATCAGTGACTTTCCATCCCAATTTGTCTGGCGAATGAAGTCTGGTGAATGAAACATCAGTGCCATTCTGTGAACCTGGATACTCCAGATACCCCCTCTCACTCTCTCAGCAACAGTGGCCATCCTACTCTGTAACATACAGCTGTGTGTTACATACAGATGACATAAACAGGATTGAGTATTTGTGTAGAACTAGTGTGGTCAAAACATACTCAAATTTCATGTCCTTTGTGTTATATTTTCTTGTGTTAATGCTATCTTAATGACATTTTGCTGATTTATATAAACCAATGTACTCTGAGATAGACTTTAAGAGTATTAATCACCTGAGTAAATTTCCATGACATGTATTATATATTTTGAGGATACAAACACACAGGTTTTGTGGTTTCTTTTGAGTTTACTGTGTTAAGAACGTACAATCAGTTTGTTCAGTATATGCATAATGGTATTTGTAGCTATCCACAACAAGACACAGTGAGTGGTGCACTATTTTCCATTCACACAATACACATTGTCACTGTAGTTCATTGGAACAATGATGCAAAATATAAATGACATGAAACATATGATAAATTTATATATGACTAAGTTATTGACTTAACAGTTTTCTTTTCTCAACATTTATTTACTTTTATAATGTAGGAACCTACTACTGGATGCCTTGTTCAGGACAAGCACAGGAGATGCTGTTGAAGTTATTGCACTCCTGTTAAAATCTAAAGAAATAACTACTAACCACTGGTACCGAGGCTTGGCCTTCATTCAGCATGCATCACTGAAATCTGTTGTTTCAATATCGGTAAGTATAGAGTTTAATCAATAGTTAACAAAAAAAATTAACTACTAAAGTACTTGATTACTTGATTTTAACCAAAACAAAACAAAGGTAGGGAGTTCACAATTAAAGAGTGATCATGGGATCAAATACTAAACGCATGATGTCTTGAATCATTGAAATTAAGAATTTACCGTAATGGGTAAGAGTAAATGATACAGAACCTACATAAATTGAAACCAACACAAGTATGAGCAGTTTAATTTATCTGTGACAGGTTAGTATTCTTGACATGTGAGCTATGAAGTTATTACACAACAGCTACAATGAAACCTGTAAGTTGTTGCAATATTTTGTTCTACAATAACACCTACACAACATTAAATATTATAAAAATGCTCAAATGGCTCTAAGCACTATGGGACTTAACATATGAGGTCATCAGTCCCCTAGATTTAGAACTACTTAAACCTAACTAACCTAAGGACATCATGCACGTCAATGCCCGAGGCAGGATTTGAACCTGCGACCGTAGCAGCCGCGTGGTTCCGGACTGAAGTGCCTAGAACCACTCAGCCACCGCGGCCGGCTAAATATTATAGTTATTTATATAAATATGCAGGTTGTGTCACATGAAACTTGTCACAGTTATTTTTATCATGTTATGCAGGGCATTATCCAAAAAGTTCTCAGTTATTCATAAGCAACTTGAGTTAGTTGTAGAACCATGAGTTAATGTTATGTAAATGTTCCAGAAGAGACTGTTGGATGTTACTGTACAAGGGATGATCAAAAAGTTTCCATACAAAGGCCATACAGTCCAGAATAAAAATGCCAATCAGGTAAAATCACCATGACCACTGCAGCAATCACCCCACTGACACAGCATGCTGAAGATACCCATTTGGTAAAACACTGTTTCCTGCTGTTGGAAGAAGTCCATAACTGCCTGCTGCATATCGTCATCTGATAGGAATTATTGACCCTTCAAGGCCTCTTTTAAGGAACCAAAAGCATGATAACAAAATGGGGAGAGATCAGAACTATAGGGCAGGTGCTCGATTGTCTCCCAATTTAGTTGGTTTGTAATGGATGAGGCTTTATACTGTGTGTCTCTTGAAATAAATTAAAATAAATCTCTTTTTTACAGAGCTTACTAGACCAGAAGAATTTGCCAACAGAAGCATTCCTCGGCATCGGTTCTTTTATTGGCCGTTATTGCAGAGAACACAAGTGTGAAAATGTTGCTGAATTTGATGAAGTTCTGAGCAAATTTTCAAAGCATGTGAGTGCCAGTGTTACATCAAAGGCAGGAGAAAATCGAGTAAGTGTGCAAGTAACATTAAAACTACTAAATTATTTACTTTCAGATGGTTAGTACAATTAATAATTTATTTTCTTAACAGGTAATCGCAGCCCTTAAAGCTCTAGGGAACATCCGTCATCTTAATAATGCCCTAGGAGAGAAAGTGAAGCAACTGGCATTAGATAAATCATTGCGACCTCGAGTCCGTGTAGCAGCACTGGAGGTCATCCAAAATGATCCTTGCCGTAAGAATGTACGTACACTGTCTTATAACAATAACCTTATGGAAAATATTTTTTAAGTAATTTTAAATCCAAAATTTCTTTGGTAACTGAATACAGCATTCATATGTTATTGCTATTAGAAAAATGGAAATAAAATGTAAACACAGATTAAACTTGCTTCTGTGATTATCTCTATGACCTGTATGTTCCATATTTTTGTACAACTACTTCATTTATATTTCATATAATGATCAACACAGCACTGTCATCCACAATTTTATTTTCTGTTGTTTATCTATCTCGTCAATCATCAGGGGGAATATTTTAAATTTACCATTTTTCTTCATGTGGTACTCTTTATTTTCATTGGTATGTGTATTTAAAGTGGAACACAAATTGCAAAAAATTTGTGAGACTTCCTTTGGGGCTTTGAATACATCTTTATTGATCATAAGTTCACAACTGAGCAATAGCTCCTTCACTTATCATTTAGAAGGCATTATATATGCATAGACATTTCATCAAATTAAAATAAGAGAATTTTGTTGTCATCTGATATTGGGTTTTTTCTATTACATTTAAATGGTTGCATTTCTTTATTGCTTAAACTTAGCAACAGCTGTTAGAAATATGTGCTAATATTTGTTGTCAGGGACTCTTATAATGAAGTTTGATTGTATCCAACTAACCAATCATATCCTTATTTTCATTATAACATGAATGAAATGATATTTGAAAAAATGTACAGTACTGTACTCACACAATGCATTAACACTGTTCTAATTTCTAGTTTTTTATTGCAGCATGTTTGAAATTTGTATTATTGTCGTTACAGTTAAAACAGGCTGCTTTGCAAATCCTCCGTGATCATGTGGAAGATTCAGAACTACGAATCAAAGCCTATCTGGCTGTGGTTGAATGTCCATGTGATAATGTGGTGAAAGCAATAAGTAATTTATTAGATAATGAACCTATCATCCAAGGTATGGGCATTTCTTACAAGTAGTGTATTTCTTGAATAATGTTGGTGATATATATTCATTATGTGTAATTATATAGGAGTGTGTAAAAAATATGTGAACAAATACAAGAATGCACATTATTATCAAGAAGATGGAAACACTTTTATTATATACACCTATCATTAATGTAATGTAATATACGAATGGGTGCACATTTAAATTTTAAGGAACTGGAGTAAACCATAGCAATTTCATGATTTAAAAAAAATTACATTTCTTGAATATTATACTAACTCATGAAATTTTTTTTCAGTTGGTTCCTTTGTTGTTTCCCACTTGAAAAATCTTCAGGCATCAACAGATCCTAGCAAAGCAGAGGCCAAAGAGAAACTTGGGCAATTAAAAGCTAAGAAAACATTTTCCAGTGATATTCGAAGGTACTCACAGAATTATGAACTTTCGTATGCTATTGATGCCCTGAATGCTGGAGCATCAGTTGAATCAAATGTCATATTCTCACAATCGTCATATTTGCCCCGATCTGTCTCTCTAAACTTGACAGCAGATATTTTTGGGCATTCCTACAATGTTTTTGAGGTATGTGTCACATGAATTCTTTTTAATGGGGATGCCATATCATAGCAATATTTATAATAAGTGGAAAATGTTTCATACTTGTTTACATCATCAGTTCCAATACACCGTTTTTAGTGTACTGTTAAAAATCCACGTGTTGTTAACCTTACACATTTTTCAGTGACTGTATATTTCTTATTGTTCATGTTCATTATTATCATTTTGAAAGCCATATGACATGAGTAGATATGAAAAATGATATAAAACCTGTGTGTGTCACACAGAGGGAAAAATTTAAAATGTCTGAGAGATACACATATAAATTAATAAATTGTTTTAACTATCAAAATAGAATGAGGGGAATGATATAGTGGAGAACTTACAATCTGGATGACGCATTAAATGCAATTACTGGGGAATTGATTCTCAGACAGAGGATGAGCCTGCATTTTATAGCTGACTTCCACCACAGATAGCACAGGGAAAGGAAAGCATGTTAGCTCTTCTTCTCAATGCTGCCTGTAAAATTTTAATTTCTGTTTCCAGGATTAATATTGTTCTGGGCAGTAGTATAAGACAGTATATGTAAAGCCATTGCTGGTGGTTTCTTGTCACAGCAAAACAATATTATGCCTTTATTAAGTCATGAGACATATATGGATTATTAACAAAAACATGTAAAATACACACAGAATGTAGTTGGAGCTGTTAATAGTTATCTTTTGAAAATAACTTATACGTAAGTGTCCATTCATATTGTTGCACTTAGATTATTTCAAAGGAGACGTATAGACCTACAACAGAAATATGACAAGGAAATGCATTTGTAATCAATCATGTGTTATTTTCCTGTTAAATGACAAATATGAAGCTAAATCTATTAGTTCAACTTTGGACTGCAAAGGACAAATTGTTTTGCTAACACAAACTTCTATTTTGCATTTTCATAGATTGCTGCACGAACAGAAAATCTGGACCATGTCATTGAATCATACTTGGGACCTAAGGGATATATTGAGTCAGAGGATGACGATGAAATTGTAGATAAATTCCAGGAAAAGTATAAAACTTTGGCCAGCAGGATATCAGAGAGATTTGAGAAAACATTCAGACAGAAGCGATCAGTTTCAAAAGATGCTGTGGAGAATATCCGCCAACAGGTAAATTCTGTCACTAAAAGTAAGCAGTCTACATATTTTTCTACTGATTAATTGCTAATAGAAATCTTCATTGACATTACCATACCAAAGTAAATTTTCTGGTTATGACTGTGATTTCTTGTGTAGTTCATTAGAAACTACATTAAAATAAATCACTTCAAACTTTAAAACTTTCATACTGTTGTGTCAAGTCAAATATATGCATGGTTTTTGTTTCAGGCTTATAATTCCTTACTGCCTTCACAGAAAGACAGAAGTCTTGATTTGGATTTATCCCTTAAAACATTTGGATCAGAACTTGCTTGGTTTAATTATGATGGGAAACATGAGCAAAAATCTTCTGAACATGTAGTTGATGAAGTATTTGACACAATTAATGAAGGACTACAAAAAAGCAAGAAATTTAATGTATGTAATACCTCTAAATACTAAGTTATTTAAATATCAAAGAGGTAAATGTAACTGTGCATACAATAGTACACTGTCTGTTATTTATGATTCAGCTAACATCATTTTACTTCATTTATTGCTTTATATAGAGAGTTTCCAATCATTGCCCACAATGTAGTTACTGGTATACAAGTTTATGATTTACTAACATTGTCAGTGTTTTATCCATTATTGAAACTACAGTTGCTTTCCATTTTTGCTTCAATTTTGAGATAGTGCCATTTGGCTGACACCGGCTAAGTTAACATAGCATTTGTGAAAACCAGTTTCTTGTAGTTTATTGTTGGATTAGATTTGTTAATATGACTGTCATCTATTGTGGATTATGGCCTACTGTGGCAGCCGGGTGAAGCTGAGTAGATTATACACAATTAGTGTACCTATCACCTGTCACTTACTTGAAACTGATAAAATAAAATTGCTAATGTACCAAACAATGGAAAAATCGAGGATGGAATGTAACAATATTATGAAAAGGATAGTTGCTACCCACCATATAGTGGAGATGCTGGGTTGCAGATAGCCACAACAAAACACTGTCACACGATAAGCTTTCCGAGAGGCCTTTGGGGGGGGGGGGGGGGGGACCACCCACCCACCCACCCACCCACCCACACACACACACACACACACACACACACACACAGTCAAGAGGTTAGACAGAAGGCGGGAGGGGGGGGGGAGGAAAAAGAGAGAAGTAAAAAACTGGGTGCACCCCAGCCTCTTCCTTACCCCATCTTATTGTCTGTCCCTCATGCACTACTGTTCATAGTCTGGCTTCAGCTGCCAGAGACAGTGATTTGTGAGTGTTGTGTGTGTGTTGTGTGTGTGTGTGTGTGTGTGTGTGTGTGTGTGTGTGTTGGCTGAAAGCTTACTGTGAAACAGTCTTTTTGTTGTGCCTATCTGCAACTCAGCATCTCTGCTAAATGGTATCAACTGTCCTTT
Source organism: Schistocerca piceifrons (assembly GCF_021461385.2). NCBI lineage: Eukaryota > Metazoa > Arthropoda > Insecta > Orthoptera > Acrididae > Schistocerca > Schistocerca piceifrons. The sequence goes on along the minus strand of NC_060149.1, from coordinate 823,204,200 downwards.
TCATAATATAATTACTAATGTATGGTATATTAGTGATTCATTTGGAGTAGCAATAGAGCCAAAAACACCACAAGCCATTCTGCCTTGCACTAATGTTAACCTAGTTGAGAACTTATGATTATGACATGGTTATTTTGCCTGTTTTAAATATCAAGTCTAGTCCAGTGTTGGAAAAAAACCACCATAATTATATGTCAGGTGTGGTGGTTTTTAATCATTATTCAGCTATGGAGGTCCAAAAGTTCAATAACTTTTCAAGTCTAATCCAGTTATGAATAAAAATGAGGAAAGAAGGCATAAACAGGGCCTAGTAAACCTGGTGTTGAACATGTTTTAAAAAACTATAAAGCCAAAGGAAGTGAGCTGTGTTAATGAAATCTTTTTTTCTTATTTCTAGATAGGTATCATTCCATAAAAAGTTACCAGGTGTCAGTTCCATTAGTTACTTGAATCTCTAATGTAAAATTCTAAAGAAATCTTTAGGAAGTTTACTTAAGTATTATCATGCTTACGTCAATGTAAGTAACATTTTTTGTTTGATAATATCAATCTTCTTGGTATTTCAGTATGACTTTGAGCCTCACTTTACATTCCTGGATTCAGAGTTGTCATACCCAACAAATCTTGGTTTTCCACTGAAGTTAGCCATTGATGGAAGTATTGCTGCACGTCTGAAACTTAATGGTGAAGTAGATGTTCGTTCTATACTCCGTCAACCAGAAAATGCAGCCTTCAGGCTAGAGTTTGTTCCAAGGTAAATTTATGTATTAATTGGTAATGCCTGTTAGTCTGGTGTGTGTGTGTGTGTGTGTGTGCGTGTGTGTGTGTGTGTGTGTGTGTGTGTGTGTGTGTGTGTGTGTGTGTGTGTGTACAGTAATATCCATCAAATGTAGCATTTAACTGAAACATGATTTTCATACAAAGAAACAGACTGTAACAGATTCAGTAATGCAAAATTTATAATGTCCCCTTGCCACTATGTTAAGTATCTTTCTCAGTAGTTTTCATTTAGCCTAAAAAATACAATCGAAGGAAAAAAAAATGTTTAAATCATTTGAACATTCAAAAATACCTTGTAGAAGAAAGGAAGGTCGTGGCATTAATGTTTCCAACAAAAATGGCAATAAATACTATATCATTATCAATATGAAGATTTAAAAAATGTCACTTTAAACATATGAGTTTTATCTTGGACAGTTACATCTCAGCCCTTTAGTACTGATCTTCAATTTATGCAGTAGACTTAAGTTAAAATGTTGAACCACTGACAAACTTAATTCCTGAGAGACTTTTTTAATGAGAGGAAGTAGTATCTGACATTTCACACTCAGAAATTTCTATTAAGGTTTCATTGTTCTTAGATACTTCCAGAGAACTTCTGCAAACACGCAATTACTCCTCAGCAACATTAGTATTAAAGATATTCTTTTTTAGTCCAGGAAAGTGATTATGAATTTCAGTTTAATATTGAGGATGGAAATTGTAGTGACGTAGCATGAAAATGCCTAGGATATTTGGGTACATCATTAGTTGCTTTGTGATTTGATTTTTGAGAAGCTTTAGTATCTCAGAGTTTTTTTGTAAATAGAAATCGCTAGTTTTGTCCAGCATTTCCTTAAAACTGAAATAGGTATAGTATTGTTCCTTTCCTACCATCATAATAAAGTTGCCCTGATTGTGAAGGTTGGTTTGGACACCAGTTTCTTACAATTCATGGTCCTATTAGAGGCAGTATGCCTTTGATATTTGAAAATATTTACACATGAATTTATTGGGGGACCTAAGTTTAATGAGGATTTTGAATCATGGTGCCATTTGGCATTTGTTTTACATTAACAATTAGTTACCAGAAGTGAAAGAAATGATAAGTGACAGAAGCTAAATCCTAGGTTTGTCTGGGAATCAGTGCCTATATCTTTGGGTTTTTAATCTGGTACTTAACCCACTGAGCCCCACATTCCTGAGTAGAATTTAAAAATTTAAAGTCATGTAGTGAAGGTAGGTACAACAAAATGCAGCAGAATAGAAATAACAGAAATAATATTTTTGTACTCTGAGTATTATCAGTTCAACCGATGGTTTACTTTTATAAGTACTGGTATATTACATGTTTGATCTAATTGTAAGTTTAAATAAAGTAAAAAATCAGAATGAAGAGAAGCAAGGAAGGTATATAGTTTCTGGGGCAACGATAACTGCAAGATAGATAGATCAAGGCTTAACATTTCATCCAGGACAGTGTCACTAGATAGTTAACACATCATAAATTAAATAAGAATGGACTTAACTACTCCAAACTTACAGCATACCCATAAGTAATTTTGGGGAACGTAAAGCTGAATGGCTAGATGGGAATTAGAAATCTGCTCACACTGAATGTAAGTCCATTCTTTTAACAATTGTGATTTCTCACTTGATAACAATGAATACAGGAAGTGTGATTTTAGATACCACTGCTTCAGAGGTTTTACTTCCTAAAATGAAAGAAAGCTATCTCATAATTAACTTCATCCAAAGAAAAACAAATAATTTACTAGTAATTTGACTCAAAGAAAGTCATATATGTTTTTTTCAGGTGCTTAGAAATAATTACAAGTGATTGTTATGAGGCCTGAGAGCAGGTTACAAGTAATGAATGACTTGGGTTTTCCAAAAAATTTGTACATGGAAGAAATGTTATAGAAAGTGAATATTAAACCAAATGAGACAAAACACAGACAGTATTAGAGAAGAAATAATCAAATGAAATATGTATTATGATATAGTCAACTATAAAAATGTATAGTGCTGAAATGGCCACCAAATTATGTCAAAGTGGAATGAGACTGCAACCATTGTCTGGGAATTGTCTAAGAATTAAGTTGCATTTGACCTGGAATTGGCCTGCATACATTAGGTGCCTTGTGATTTACTATTTATTGTAAGAAGCATGCAAAATTTGTTACATATAAATCAGATTATAAAAAAATAAAATTCATGATAAGGTAGGGCATGTCTGATACAGATGTGAGAAGTACTTTCTATGGAAATACGATGATTAGAAAAATGAACTTAATTTAATATGAAAGCTTGTTGGCAGTTTATATGGTTAGGGTGTTAAAATTTTCACATTTCGTGTTACTTGTGTATCACTTATTCATGTTAATTTCATATGTACCATATATTTCGCATATATGAAAGCTTGCAACTACAGAAACTAATGAATCTAAATATTTACATTGCCAGTGCTGCAGTAGAACTTACTGGAAAGCTGCTTGTTGATGCCTATGTTGTGGAAGGTGGCTTAAAATTGGATTACAATGTGCATTCATCAACGGGTATCAATGTTGCGGTACATAACTTGAATGATCTTGGCATAGACATTAAAGTTGGCCTGCCTGTGAAGAAACAAGATATTATTGATGTGAAAACAGATGTTCTTACTACAGTTAAGGAAAGAGGGCATCCAGAAACTTCCACACCACTTCATTTTAACTTGCAAGGGTAATCAAATCTATTTTCCTTAGAATTAGTTAATTACATAAATGCACTGTATGAGTGGAAGAATAATCTTTTATTTGTTCATTTGTGAGCTGAATAATGTTGTTATTATAACAACATCCACTACCATTGTAACTAGTATTTCCAATCATTTGATTTTCAGAATTAATATATTTATTAGTACTACTTTTCACATACAGACATGTTGTATTGTGGTGGTCAGGTGGTTTTTGACTTGGGCTGATGCATTTAGCTACCACTTGATAATGAATATGCAGTTGAGACTCGCCATTAGTAAACTAAAAAACATTATTTACAGTCAAAGGCAGGACAATATTAACATTTTATACATAATGACTGTATACCATAGTAGTTGATTATTTTATGGAAATAATATTTTTCAAAAATTTTTACTCAGTTCAACTCCCATCACTTGACTGAAGCTACAGTTTTACTGTTTTATATGTAAGGACAGTAGAGTTACCTTTTTTTCACTTGTTGTTGTTGTGCAAACTAAATATCCCGTCTCTTACTACAAGGAAACTCTTAGTTATATGTGAAGAAATACCTGTATTTCATGTTCACATTTCATATCCAGAATTAAAATGTCTTTGCTTTCAGTGTATAATGCTGAGAGTGTTTAAGAAAGATTATTTTCTTATTGATGTCTCAAGTTAATAAAAATCATGATAACCTGCCTTACTTTCTGTAATTTTCTTAGAAATATATCCATGAGCAGTTTTTGAAAGAATTCATCATCTCATTACAGATTTCTATTTACCATTTGTTTCATTTTGCCTTAGATAATGTCACACACAGGAAATAATAATAATAATATACAAACATTTTCAGAATAGTTATTAATTTATTTTGCTGGATGTATGTTTAAAAAAAAGAGGTCATAAAAGTCTTTCCTTAAAAGCTCTTTAGTGCCAAAATATAGTAAATAATTTAGAGCAGTACCTTGGCGCAAAATGTTTGTTTGAATTGACTGTAATCAACCTTTGTCTGCTTGTTCATGTACTGTTATATTTTATTTGCATATCCAAAAGATGAAATTGCTTTATCTTGCTATTCAACTTTGTATGTTCAGCTCACTTAGCGCTATGAAGGTAGCTTTTTCACTTTATTTTCTTTTATATGTCTCTGTCCCCTTGTATGAAAGTTTAATGAGAAAAATGTGTTGTAGCATCATGAACTGTCATGCAAGAGATACATCACACTAAAATTTAATTTTTTTGAAACACTTTACAGAAATGACTACAAACAGTATCGTGGGTGTTTCGACCAGTTATCTCCAGTGAGTGGTTTGACATTCTGTGGTAATGTGAGTGTTCCTTGGGTTTCACCAGCACATGCTGCTGCCTTTTATCCTCTTAATGGGCCTAGTCATCTGTCTGTCAGTATTGAGGCTGATGATGTATCAGAATACCACTTCCGTGCTGAACTTAAGAAGGACGGTATGTCCACAATTACAGATATTTACTGCAAAATTTTATCAATAAGAAAAGATTTACAAAATGCTATATCACATAAATATTGTTATTAATCTTCATTGTGAATACTGATAGTAAAAATATGCTGCTGATCAGATATGAAATAAATAACTGGATTTGAAGCCCTCAGAAAAACGTATGGCATTTAATTTGAGTATTTATCTTTGAATTTAATTTTCAGGGTCAGCATTTAAATCTGCTGAAGTTCTCTTTGATACACCTGGCTCTGGTGCTGATCGTAAAGTGTTGTTGCTAGTTGAAAGAAAAGAAAAACCTCATCAAGGAGTCACAGCAACTCTGAAATCTGCATGGAAAGAAGTTGTTGCTGAAGGTAAAATGTGTTGTTTTTTGTGGTTCATGTGTTCTTAGTATTATAATTTTTGTGGGTTGAGAAGTTAGAGTCGTTATTGGAGGGGGAAATAATGAGATTATTTTATGATTTTTTTGTTAAATACTTACTTTGGAATAATTAGTGCATTTGTCTTGAAAGATGATGCATTCACTTTTGCAATGAAATAAAACTGTCATTGACACACATACTAGAATTTCTGCCCAAATTTCAAGTTGATGTCATTGAAGTAGATGAGTATCATATTATAGTTCTTTTTTCCAATAGCACTCTACACAGCCTTTTATGGGATATTGTCATGTTGAAGGAAACGTCTTTCCTCTGATATTGACCTAGTCTATGCAGCCAGTAATAGCAAAGCTTTCAATTGAGTGGTATGCAAGCCATTTGAAGTTCCAAATAACTTCTAAGACTAACTTGCTTTCAAAACACAAATATTGAAGTTTTGGCCTTAGTTTTACTGCTTTACCTATATTACACACAGGCTATGGGTATATTATCAAAATATTATTATGTTTGATCTAGGTGTCAGCAGTCTTGGGTAAAATATATGCTTTTTCCAACTTCTCTAGGACATACTAACTATGTGCACTTCAGATGATGTATGAAGAATGGACAATAAATGACACATATTCATTGGTCTGTCTTTCATACAGTAAGAAAGTATTTAGACTAAAAAAGTTAACTGTTGTGAGAAACTATGTAGGAGTGTTCCACATGGAGTGCCGCAGCAGGTTTTCTGCTATCAAAATCATCTTACAGTCAGTTATTATTTAAGATCATTTTTCCTAGGATACATTAGTTTTCAAAAGCCACTGACCTAAAGCTCAGTCTTCTAGACTGTTATTCACTTTTAATCACACAAATTATTTCAAATACTTGCTGAAATAATAGCTGAAGCAACTTAAAAATACTTTATTGTTGTTTTCAAATATAATAGAAAAGTTCTGGTAGAATGTAAAGAAATTAGGTGTAAAGGAGGGTGTAAAGGAGAAAATATTCTCTCTCTCTCTCTCTCTCTCTCTCTCTCTCTCTCTCTCACACACACACACACACAAATAAAAAGACAATGTTATCATTCTTTTTTATGTGCCTGTCAACAACTCATCTTTTATACTACTTCGTGAACTGTCTCCTTTACCCCTAATTTATTTGCTGTAGGTTTCATCGTGCTTGGTGTTTTCCTGTAGTTTATAAGAAAGTACATATGACCATTGTCTCACTGTCTTCCTCAGTTAACCTTACTATGATATGGTTGAAGTTTTATAGCTTGCCCAAACGCCTCAGTTGTGTTCTAGAACTGATGTATTTAACTGTGTGTACTTTGTGAATTTTCAGTAATTTGATAATATGTAGCTGCTGACATAGAGCAATATGAAGTAGTTTATCTGAAGTGAGGCAAGAAAGCACACATAAAAAAGTTGCTAATACTTTATGAAATGTACTGATTTGATACTATTGTAAAAAAACTCTCATTAAAGTAGCCTTCTTATTCTACAGGTCTCTTAATAGATGATAACAATGAAAAGTCAGTGTCAGCCAAACTTGTTATTGATGCAGATGAATATTCAGTCAAGGGTGGTGTTAAAATTTCTGGCAATCCAAACCGCCAAGTATACAGACCAGTCCTTGAATATAAAGCTCCTTCTAAGGAAAATAATGCAAAAGTTAAAAAGGCACATAAGACACCAGAAGGAATTACTGTTGATGGTATGTAAAATCAAATTATTATTGTGTTGATTTTGCACCAGGGAAGACTGTTAGTAACATTACTTTTGACAAAAACCACACCTTAATGTATTTTCTGATCTTTCAAATTTAATGTAACACTAACAAAATTCAACATTTTCGTTCAAGTAAGTATCTTACAAAAGTTCCTCTGAACCAAGTATGCTTTTATTTTATTTTCAGGAGCAATTGTGGTTGAAAGGGATTATGGCAAGAATAAATACACATTCCAAGATCTGGCCCTGAAGACACCGAAGGGTAAGTATTTAATCTGCCAGCAATTTCTTTAATTTTATTGAGGCTAATGTTCTGTTAATTAACAAGGAAATTCCAATCCCAAAATTAAAAGCAGAATATTGCTGATTTTTCAGATGAATGTTTAAAATTTAGTAAGGTCTTATAGTATTTAATGTCATTAAATGTTTACAACTGTTTGTTCCTGACTGCCGCATCATTAGTTTTTCTTCTCATATTTCAATATGTCATCTTGCTGCATTTTGTCATTTTAGCTTCTTCTGCTCTCGCTTCTTTATTTTCATTATTTATTTGTCCATTGACTGTTTTCAACAGTGGTGTGGGACACATCAAAGTACATGTCATACACAGCTCTAATCACTTAACCATAAATAAATTAGATACTCAGTTACTATTGTAGCTGGTCTAGAAACATTCACACACAATACATATACTTAATTGATCCATTCATAATAACTTCATTGTCATCATGATCTTACACTTTTATCTTCATTTTTCCAACCAAAACTACAGACAGAATCTTGCTACTCTTTTTTGTCTGACTGACCACATACAGTTGCAGCATACCCAAATGGATTTGCAAAACAATTAAAAAAAAACACCTAAATAGAGTTATTTTTAATTCTACTCTCAATTTCATTTCCTCTTCCAACCTCTTGAGGTATGATAACAATTCATTCTAAAGTAACATTTATTGTGGATCACACACTTTTTGAGATTGTGTTCTTTTTACACATTCTATGTGAAAGCTTATACAGTTACATGTAGTGTAGCAATGGTAATAAATATTTATTTGGAAGTCGCCAAGGTAGACTGTGACCATAAACACACTTTTTGTACTTCTGTAATTTAAATATTTATTTTAAATGAAACTTGATTTTGTAACTAATCCAATAGTACTTAAAGTATTCCATTCTGACATCTTCCATGATGCAGAGATCTGAATACTTAAATTATTTCAGTCTGACATTCTGCTGTGCAGACATTTGAAAACCTTATTGAAGCAAAGCAGACTGAATTGTCTGTGAAGGTTTAATTATATACTATTCTCAATGTATTTTCTGGTCAACATGCATTCTCACCAGTTTCATGGTATGTGCTATTGCAAAGTCTGACCCACTGAACATCATATCTAGGTTTGCAATTTTCCAGTCTGTGTGTAATTATTTCATTCCCATTAACTGTAAATCTATTGCATCGAACTTCATCAGTAAGTTTGTACAAAGCTTCACCTATGTTGCTCACTATTATTAAATAATCTATGAACAACATGAATTATAGTTACACTGTTGTGGGTGTGTATGTTGCCTATGTAATTGGGTAATAGTAAAGGATGAAGCACACTGCATTGTAGTACACAAATTTTAACTAGTGTTTTTCATTGAGTACCAATTGGTAATTATGACTGGATGTAACTGATGCACATTTCATAACCTACATATTATACATGTGAATGATTCAAGTCACACTTTTCCCACCCCTTGGATTCCATGTACTTCCAGTTTGTCTAAAATAATTGCATAATAAACAGTATTTAATGCTTTGGAGAGCTCTAAAATGAGTCCTACCACTTATTCATTACTTTTGTAGAATTATCATTGTTTCATCAATGTAATCCATTAAAAGCATTTATCTGTTTCGTCCTGGTCAAAATTCATATTGATTACAGTTCTGTAGTTAAATAGTGACCCACTGCTTCATTAATTTCTCTGATACTTTGGAGAATGCTGATAAAATATTTTTCATCTTTATGCCTGTTACCGCTTTTGAATAATGGTTTCACCTTTTTAAATTTCAATTTCTGTAGAAACAGTTCTTCAGTTAATTATATATAAGCAATATGTTTGATATCATAGCTCAGATTACCACTGTTCAAATAAAAAAGGTTCAGATGAGATGTTTTAGGTACCATATCCAGTAAAATGTAAATATTTTTAAATATTATTTTGAGTTCATGAAAAAAGAAAACTTTGGTATGCATATTATTGACCTGAATTTTCAGGTGCACAAGTTATTCTTCAAAATAAACACACACACACACACACACACACACACACACACACACACACACACACACACACTCACACACAGATGTAAGTATACATTTATCGAAAAGGATAGTAAGAAGACAAATTTATTACCTCACACTTTTACTGGTTATGCCCCAAATACTAGTGATGATTAAAGTTTCATACCACTATATTACTACCATAAATTCAGTGTTCTGTGAAGCTATCATGGGTTGCTGCAATACTTTTCACAGTTCATAAAACTGTAACTATGAGGCATTTCATGAGTACTGGATGTATTTCCAACCATATTGTTTCGAAATTAGTCCTTTTGCCACTGTCATTGATAGCAACAATACATTTATTATCCAGTTGCTAAGTGACTTCAATCCATTCATTCATTACATTCTGTAAATAGAGAGAGATAAACAGTAATTAACAAATCTCACTGGAATTCTTTGTTTCTATTGTTGGTTTTCCATGTCCATTCAGCATTATCACGTATGGAAGTATGATCAGTAAGTTATTATCTAGTACAGCCTGAGTAAATGTTTTGGGATAAAGGCCCTGCTTGTTGATGTAAGTTTCATATATCTCAACAGTTTTCATGCAGCTTATGACATTCTTTGTATTTTGTGTGATGTCACCTCAATTAACTGCAGGTACAAATATTTTTCATTGCAGGAACATACGCTATCAATGGGTATCTGGATATTAATCCAAGGAATTATGCTTTTGACCTGAAACTTTCAGTGGACAAAAATGAACTTAATGTTAATGGCCATCTGAATTATGCTGAACCAAGAAGCATAGATATTGCTCTTGAAGTTACTTCTCCACAGTACCCTGACTATGGTTATGGTTTCCAACTAATTAACAAAAGAGGAGATGATTCAGTAAGTACAGAGTAGTGAATATCCTTATGAATGAATTTAAGTACTGTGTAATAATGTTCTGTCAACATAATCACTACCAGTACCTTAGTACTTTTTCTGAAAAAAATTTTTACATTAGGACTTTGCAATTTTGAAATTGTTATATTTCTTCAGCTGAGAAATTTTGTCTGTTTCCATCATCAGATATTCATTCATTCATCCATCAAATTTCATAGATCCCATCATGAAGGAAAATACAGGGTACACACACATACATATGGTACAATGGTACAGTTGACTCTGAGAAGCTCATCTGCAGCAACCAGCACGGTTTTAGGAAATAGCGGTCATGCGAAACACAGCTGGCCCTCTTTGTGCATGATATACAACAGGCTCTAGATACCGGCTCCCAGGTTGATGCCATATTTCTCGACTTTTGAAAGGTGTTCAACTCAGTTCCGCAGTGTCGCTTCCTACAAAAAGTGCGTGCTTACGGTCTATCTAATGACATAAGTGGTTGGATAGAAAGTTTTCTAACAGACAGGGAGCAGTATGTCATCCTGAATGGGGTAACTTCAACAGAAACAAGAGTAACTTCAGGTGTGCTCCAGGACAGTGTAATAGGTCCTCTGCTTTTTATGATTTACATAAACGATCTGGTTGATGGTATTGACAGCGGCCTTAGACTGTTTGCCAATGATGCTGTAGTCTACAGGAAAGTAGTATCACACGAAAGTTGTGAACAAATCAATGAGGATTTGCAGAAAATAAATGTGTGGTGTAATGACTGGCAGTTATCTCTCAATATTAGTAAGTGCAACCTACTGCGTATAACAAGGTGAAAATCCCCATTAATGTATGAGTACAAAATAAATGATCAGTCTTTGGAAGCGGTAACATCAGTGAAGTATCTGGGTGTGACTATTTGAAATGCACTCAAATGGAATGATCAGATTACACAAGTAACGGGTAAGGCGGACTCTAGATTGCAGTTTATTGGTAGAATCCTGAAGCGATGCAGTCCTTCAACAAAGGAAATAGCTTACAATACATTTGTTCGTCCAGTCTTAGAGTACTGTTCGTCTGTATGGGACCCTTACCAGTTGGGTCTGATTCAAGAGATTGAGAAGGTCCGAAGAGGAGCAGCAAGATTCATGACTGGTACATTTACCCATCGCAAGAGCGTTACAAATCTCATAGAAAGGTTGGAGTGGGACACACTTGCAGATAGACGATGCACTAAACAGAAGGAGCTGCTCACTAAATTCCAAAATCCAATCTTCGCCGAGGATGTAGAGCATATATTATTACCACCAACTTTCAAATTGTGTAATGATCATCATTCAAAGATAAGGGAAATAAGAGCTCGTACTGAGGTGTTCAGACAGTCGTTTTTCCCTCGCGCAATCCACGAGTGGAACAGATGGGGGGAAATATGACTTTGGCACGAATTGTGCCCTCCGCCACACACCGCTTGGTGGCTAGTGGAGTATGTATGTAGATGTAGATGTAGAATGGTGCAGTGTTGCTGTACAGGTAGAGACAAAGAAGGAGGAGGGGAGGGAGAGAGAGAGAGAAAGGGAGAGAGAGAGAGACAGAGACAGACAGAGAGAGAGAGAGAATTCGTTAAAAAGATAGTTAAGTTTTCAGTCTTGTCCGTGTGCTTTTTGATGACTCAATGCCTCTGTTATTCAGTGAGTTGTCTCCCTTGCTCCTATGTTATGTACTTGCAAAATGTAACTCTAGTAACGTTATCCAGCTGGATATGAAAAACAATTTAAACAACTGGTTCTTTGTCTGTATAGTTTATAAAAAATATAGAAAACTCAACAATAGTTAGAACCACTGCATACAAAATGTCTCTCTTTGTCATAGTGTGCACCAAAAATGTTGTTTCAACCACAATAAGTTTTCCAGCACCATAAAATGCACAGAACTGATTGCGTCAGCATTTATATTATTTTAAAATTTTCAGAGTGACAGCAAGATTATATTAGCTTCTGGAAGAGATCTGAAGAGTGATGGATCGAGGATCATTATTGAACATTTCATTAAAGGCAAATATGAGACCCTGGACAAGTTCAACCTAGAAACATCAGGGAAAGGTACGGAAGAGTTAAGCAAAGTAAATAGCACCATAACTGTTTGATTATCTTTAGTACTGTTGTCAAACCATTAGTAATTAAATCTGAAGTAATTTTTTATTTGTTGATATGTACTTGTCATTGTATGCCTGTACTGAATTTCTAAAGACTATCTGAGCTTGTACTATGCCTCTAAGTACCACAATATTGGAGAAGAATTAAACTCTAATATTATTTTTGGCTCGGACCAGAACTTTTATCTGTTTGATATGTTAAACATTCATCAGATACAACCAAAATGTGTTCTTAACAGTCCTGCAAAACATATCTAAAATGCTATCAGCATGCTCATTCACCTCTTCTCTAAGAGAGAAATTCTTTCAGATTTTCTCTTATATCAGTTTCTTTCAAGTTTTTAACAGTTTCTGCAGAGTATAGCTGATTTGCCACCTGTACCATCTCTAATATACTTTCCACCACTCTATATTTCACCATTTCAGTCTTAGAAATAACAATTTTTGTTGTTAATACAAACTACAGTTACCTTTTTGATTTCGTCACATTGTTATGCTATGTCATATTGCTTGCTTAACAATCAGTTATACAGCTGTTTCTTTATGCGAATGATTTACTGTCCTTCCATTATTGTATTACCTCATGATTATCACCTCCTTGGAATGTATATTTTATTACACTATAAAAATTTGGTTTGCATCATGATAGTCAAAAATTTCATTATAATACCTTTTCAGCATCAGTGAAGTGATGGTACACCACTTTTATTACTGTATAATTAGTAAGAACTTTATTAGAACTTTTTTTGCAAGATTACCGCTATCATCTGTTTGTACTGAAAATGAGATGCATACTATAATAATTAGTTTGGGGTAGTCTTTTACACAAAGTCATACCAGTCTGTTTTGCATAGCTGCTCCATGGCTACAACATTTACATCTTTTTAGTTTGTGTTTTGGATAATTATTATTTTTCGTATCAGTTTTACTAATGCAGATTTCTACCACTGGTCTGGAATATCCTGAAAATACAGGGCTTTTACATAAATTCCACATTATATCAGCAGATAAGGTACAAAGTAAAAATGACCTTTGCAGAATACAGATACAAGTGGCATGGTTAGAATAAACATTGAAATATAAACATACTTTGAAATTGGTAAAACAGCTGTAAGTATTCCAAGTATGGTTGTAATTAGCTCTTTGCTTCTTTCTGTAGGTTGTGTAAATTAATTTAATGATACTGAATGCTTCATGATGGGTAGAGTTATAGCATCAGAAAAAAAGAACTTGATCAGACAGACAGTTTAGAGAGAGAGAGAGAGAGAGAGAGAGAGAGAGAGAGAGAGAGAGAGAGAGAGACTGGCACATTCAACACCAGTAATTCTCTTGGTCTGAGAAATACAGCTTTTGTAAATGCCTAAATTTTGTTCTCATCCATCCAATACATTTTTAACTTCAGTAGATCCATAGAATTACTAATGCAATGGTTTTATTTTCACTGCAGTCATAGGTACTGGACATGAAATTCTTGGAAAATTTGAAATCAGTTCTAAGCCCAGGCATCTTGAGTATGACCTGAAACTTGGGTATGATGCACTAGAGCTGAGCTCCAGTTTGGTTGCTAAAAGAGACATAAAAGCCCCTGATGATTACGAATTAAAATTTTCAGTAAGTAAAATTTTCACTAATTCATTGCACTTTTCATGTGGATGTGAAACATTATTTTCAAATGACCACTACTGAGATACATTTTATTACATGAAAAATTGCTTCTTCAAAACATTAAACAATATTTAAAAAAAGCCAATTTCAAGGCTTTCAGTTGTCTTTGGAGGTAGTCAGGATTTAAGTTAATAATTTGAATTTATGTAAATCAGGATGTTCTCAGTATGTAGAAAGAAAAATTTCATCCTCTCTACTTCATTTATTACAGGCAAAAATTCTTGACAATAGTATCCGGATTGAAAGTTCTCGTGAAGTGAAGCCCAAGGATGATTCTGTATTCCTAAACACACTAATAGTGCTATCAGGAAAAAAATATGAGCTCCAGGTTGATATCAAGTCTGCAACTGAAGATGAATATCACACTTCCTTGAAAGCTGAAAGCACCTTGAAGATTGAAGGAAAAACTTCAGTCAGGTTTGTGTTTCAGTCATTGGACTGTACAAGAAGTGGAAAAAGATTTGTATTTATAACTTCACTACTATTTCAAATTTATTTTTCTGTTTGTTTATAGATTAATCACAGAATTCACAACAGATGCCCAAGCTATAAATGCACATGTTAAACTGTCAAGTGAAGGAGAAGATTCCTTTGAAATTGTTTACAAACTCAATAGAGGTTCTGGAAATCCGAGTGGCAATGCTAAGGTAATTAAAATTATGACAGAGTATAAGACAAAAGATTTTTCAGGATGTTTTTAGATAAGTCAGAATACCATTAATAATAGCTGACTGCATTACATGAAACAATAATAAAGAGTTATGTCAGTGAAAGTAAGTTATTAATGAAGCATCTGATGATTACACTAAGTTTATTGGGATTTTTCTTACTCTGTTAATGGGTTATTGAATAATAGGTCCAGTTCACCTCTTCTTTAGTTGCATAAAAAACAGCTTTCATTTTCTGTATGCTTTCCTCTGTATTGTTTTCATGTATTTTTGTATCATTATTGGTAAAATTTAGAAGAGTAAATTATATCACTGATGTATTTTTAAATATGTGTTACTGGAGTATAATAACCTGTATCTGAATGTTTATTTCCTCATGTAACACATCTTCTTTTGTTCTATATATAGGTATGAGTAATTTTCCATGCTTCTTCGCAGTATTAGATTTTATATTCTACATTTTCATGTATTTTCTAATTTATAGTAGATATAATACATAACCATAACAAACCTTGATTCATAGTTTGGTTTCTGTTCTGTTGCTGCAACAAGAATAATTTTAACATTGTCTGTAACACTGTTTTTAAATTATTATTGATAAGCAGTTTCAAGGTTATTTAGGTTACAATGTTTCATTGATACCAAGGTCCTTAAAGAAGGGCAACAGGCTTAGAATTGGCAAGAATGAAGAAGGAAACAACCATAGCTTTGCTGAAGGACCAACACAGCAATTGAATAAGTGATAACTCCCCAGAAAATTTAAATCATGTGGCTGAATGGAAATATGATCTTTGATTCCAAGATATAGATGTCAGAGAAATTAATGAACTATAGTACATTTTCAAAGGCAGTATTGAAGGAGTTCAGGGAAGCACTACTATAGCTGAAATACAAGCACTACTATAGTTGAAATGCAGCGTTTTAATACATACAAAGCTGTTACTACAAATGTTCAAGAAGCTTCTTTGGTAAACCATCATCGCCAGTTTTGTAAAACCTTGTCACCAGTTTTGTAAAGGCCTTGTTGCTACTGCTGTGGAGGCCGAGTTGCCACTGTTGTTATGGTAGGCCGAGTTTGTGGAACGGCTTCTGGTGCAGTACACTGCTAAGACAATTTCTCCCTACTACAATTACACAGCTATGCCCCAGGGTCAGGTAACAGGATAGGAGAATGAAGGTTCTACAACATTCCAAAAAATTAGTAACAAAGTCACAGAAATGAGTTAAAAATGTTTACTTATCTTTGTGACTTGTCAGATAATGAAATCTGCAACACTGCATGTAATACAACACAAAAACGCCCACAGTGGCTAAGTGCAAATAATCATAGGTGAAGTTCATTGTACACAGCAAATGCAATTCACAAGAACTGTCTGTTCACTTCTAAGAGTTCAATAAACAACATTTCCTGTCTAAGACAGCCCTGGATGATGATCTATAACCAAGTGTGCAAGAGCTGCTCTTGTGTTTCCGAGTAGGCTTCTGTCTGTTGTCGTCCGGTCATTGGCAGATTTTACTCGGCCAGCAGTTGGCCGAGGCGAAGTTGATATCTTCATCCTCAGCACTGCCTGTGGTGCTGGTGGAACTCGTGTAAGTGGCGATTCTCTATGGCACTGGCACCAGCTTGCATCTTTGCATCTGTCGTGCTTTGCCCTGGTTGTGTCTTGTTTGGATGACACAACAGCTTCAGTGAGAATTTTCAGTAGGGGGCACAAAAAAAAAAAAAAAAAAAAAAAAAAAAAAAAAAAAAAAAAAAAAAAAAAAAAAAAAAAAAAAAAACATTTAGCTTACAAAATGTTGTTGCAAATTTGGAGAACAAGTATTTCATATAGGTTTGGAAACATTCTGTTGCTTCCATTGCGTACACCAGACTTCAGCCTGTGTATGAGTAGAACTGGAAATATTGGGAATATGATGTGGTTACAACTGTGGAAAACAAAAACTTACAGGAAAATCATAAATATATGATTCTGGAACAAGAAAATTTGATATAGCTGGATATGGCAAGGTAGTGGAGGAGGAATTTTGGAACTATTCACAAACGTAAATTACAAACAAAGATACAGTCAAATTTACAGATACTGATAGCACCTCACTTCTTGGCAGGGTGATTATCAGTAATTGTATGCTTGTCTTTTGCAGAACCAGAAACACTTCTCATTTTGAATGGAACTTGTAGCAGTTGAAGCAAAATATGAGTTTCATATGTTACGTGATCATAGTAACAATATAGTAGTTAGATGCTTACTGTTACACATAATATACTAATATATATATCCTGCTAATTATAGCTGTTTGTGAAAAACTACCTGGATGGAACTGTAACATTCAAATACAACAATGGAGTTGGAACTGGCACTCTGCAGATTGATGTACCAAAACTGCACCGTAAAATTAAAGCAACTGGAGATCTTACACTGTCTGGATCACAGCGTTCTGCAGCAATTGATTTGTACTGGGATGCTGATAGAGATCAATCAAAACAGTTGCATTTTAAGACTGAGAATGATGTTAAAGAAAAATCAATTGACTCAAAGTAAGTCTTATATATAATTCAGTTTTATATCAGATTTGTGTTGTTCACAATAATAACAACAGCAAATTACAGTAAATAATCATGTAAAAAAGAATTTTGTTTGTAGGAGCATTTTACCTTGAATGAAAGTGAAATAATTTAGTATAATCTTCACAACATCTTTCAGTTAAAAAGTTAACTATGTGTTTATCTGCATTTCACTAAATTCTTCGTCTTCTTCTCTGCTACTCCTTGTGTCTCCTCAGAGGAATTTGGGATGTTCTACTTCACCTGAATTCCATGTATTTTTAGATGTCTTATTCTCATAACTGAATTTGTAGAAACCTTAGTACAAGAAAATTTGATATAGCTGGATATGAAAAGGTGTGGAGGAGGAATTTTGGAACTGCATAGAAATATATAAGGGGCAGTCAAATGAAAACGAGACTGACGGATATTTATTACTTCAAAAGTGAACACCATAACAGTTAATATATTTATCCCTCTGTCGGATAATACAGTTAATGCCTTCATAGAAAAATGGTTGCAGTTGCTTAAAGAACCATGATGGTACCCAGGCATGCACCTCTTCATCTGAAGCAAGTTGGTGGTGGCAAATGTCTTTTTTTAGGGCTCCAAACATATGGGGAAATTGCAAGGACAGATCCACATGTTGCCAGTGTTGTTTCAACAATGCTGCAGAAGTTTTGCTGGGAAGCTCTTACACATCACCCATACAGTCCTGATCTCTCCCCATGAAATTTGTGTATTTTTCTAGCCCTGAAGAAAGACATTCATCACCATCGATTTGCTTCAGATGAAGAGCTGCATACCTGAGTACAATCATGGTTCCATAGGCAACTGCAAACATTTTTTCCATAAAGGCATTGACCACCTTGTCTCAAATTGTTTCAGTGTTGCAATCTGATATAGTATTTCATCTGTTGATAACAACAAATTCTTGCCATAGCCACAGGAGTGTGCATTTGGGTGTCTGTGTGGTTGGGTATGTGAATATGCATACTATTGGTGGATAAAGAGCTAGTGTGAATCACATTCTTTGTTGCTTGTCACTCTATGCATCAATCTGCTATATGTGAGTGGTTGTCTTTCCCTTAGTTTACGTTATTAAGCTATAAACGAAAATGTTCTCTGTGCACATACTAGAGTAACTGCCAAAATAATCCCTATATTAGAGTCCTTCTGATATTATAGTGCTATAGTTTACTCATTCAATATGTTTACACTTTAAGGAACACATTAAGACTACTGGATCAGCTAACAACACTGAACTTCAAAGGAAGCCTTTCTGGAGCAATAGATGATGGTAAACTGGAAGGACAGGGTGAACTGATACTTCCAACTGGAAGATACTTAGGTTTTAAATTTGGAAGAGCACTACATCTTACACAGGCTGATACTAAACTGGGTCTTCACCTTCAAGCAGAAGATCGTGAGAGTGCTTCTAGTAGTCAGCCAAAGTGGAAGACAGACTTCTTACTTGAATCTGGTCTAACAAGAGATTCATTTCAAGGAGAAGCAAAGTTTTTGTTTGAAACAGAAGGAAAGCATGATCTGAAACTGTTCTTGTCTGGAAAATTACTTCCACAAGGAGAGAAAAAACTAATTTCTGGACAGGTAAGTACAGCCCTCTTGCTATGAGTGGATGTATTTATCAGAGGGAAGATAATTTTTTGTTTCAGAATAAAAATAGGATTATTGTTTTTTAAATGTTTTGAATTTTCAAGATCACTTAAGAAGAAGTATCATTTAATAATAGACTTTCTGAAATACATAATGTTACCTTGTTTGATGCAGAGAACAGCCAGACAAAATGGTATATTCCATTATAACATGCAAACCACGTTAAGATTGCACATACACTTACATCAGTGAACATTGGCAGGACAAACATACAACCCAGCATGCTGGTTATCCATAATGTTTCCTTTTTATTTCCTTTAGCACCAGCATTACCAAACAAGAAAGGAAAAATCTTACAGTATTGTTGGCTTGGTACCTCCAAATGGTAGGAGCAGCTGCCTAATCTGAAAGTGTTTCCCTCTTCTTCACAAAAGGGCCCCTTTCCTCATTGTGTATGAGTGTTGTGTCTTATGTGTGCCTCATCGAGTGTAGGTGACTCTAATGCAGGGCTTTTCAACTGGCCGGTTTTGAGCGCGAGTACTCACGTCTGCTCAGGCACGTGCTCGCGAGCAGGTGCAAGGTCGCCGAGTAGGCAGGGAGGGGAGGAAGGGGAAATGCGCGCACACGTTTGAATAGGGCTGCAGCATGCCTATTGAATTCGCACCGACTGTGTAACGTTTAAAGTACTACGATCAGCTCAAACAGTCACTTCGCTGGTTAAGAATCATGTCAAGTCACCGTTGTGTAACCCCAACCATGCTTTCGCAGTTCAACCCCCATTGTGAGGAATTGTATCTTTTTACAGAAAAAGATGGTGTTGCAAAATGTTTAGTATGTCACAAAACGCTGAATTCTTTTAGGAAATTTAATTTGCAGCGACATTATATGTCGTACCACACGAAAGACTACGGAAGTGGAAAATGTGATGGACCAGTTCGTGCACAGGAATTTATTAAACTGAAAAGGAAGCTATCCGAAGAAGATCTGGACGACGAAGAAAAATCAACTGAGGCAGCTCTCAGAGTGAGTTACAAAATTGCTTTGCTTTTAGCAAAATCCCTGCACCCCTTCACTGATGGCAATTTAATAAAAGAATGTTTGGTAGTTGCAGCGGAACATTTGTGTCCATCTCAAGTTGAGCAGTTTCGGATTGTGCCATTATCTAACATGACCATTATGCATCGCATACAGGACATGGCAGACGACGTCCAGAGCCAGCTTGCAAATATCTGTAAATATCTTATGGCGTATTCTCTAGCTCTGGACGAAAGTGTTGATATCACTGGAACAGCGCAGCTTGCCACATTTATTAGAGGTGTTAATAGAGATCTTCAGGTGAGGGACAAGCTCCTCGATGTAGTAGCCATGAAGAACATTACAACCGGAGGTGATATTTTAAGTATTGTTGAAGAAAGTGTTGAAAATATAGGATTGTCATGGAATTCTTTAGTTTCAGTGTCTACAGACGGTTCACCAGCAATGACAGGGAAAAAAATCAGGTTTCGTTGCGCTGTTGAAGGAGAAAATGCAAAAACTGACCATGCCGAATGAAATAAGGGGCGTTCACTGTGTGATCCACCAGGAAAACTTATGTGCAAAGAGTATCACTCTAAGAAATGTGATGGGTGTTGTTGTTCGTACAACCAATTATATAAGGAAGCATGGGCTACAACACAGGCTATTTAAAAGCTTCCTTGAGGATGTAGAAAGCCAGTATGGTAGCCTGCCTTATTACAGCGAGGTCCGCTGGCTTAGTCGTGGCGAATTATTAAAAAGATTTTTTTGCCTATTAGATGAGATAAATATGTTCATGGAAATAAATAACATGTATGTTCCTGAATTGAAAGAGCCTTCATGGAAATGTGATCTCGCGTTCTTAGCAGATTTAACTAGCCATCTGAATGCTTTGAACATTTCACTACAAGGTAAAGATCTGCTAATTACTCATTTCATAGATCGAATACGAGCTTTTAAAATGAAATTGACACTTTGGGTGAGTCAGCTGGAAACAGGATATCTAGCTCATTTTCCTAAATTATCATCCATGCAAGATGTTCACAAAGACTGTGAACGTTATTCACATAGTTTATTTGCCCTTAAGGAAGAATTAGATCAACACTTTCAAGATCTGACAGCACTAGACATTGATTCTGATCTGTTCTCCTCTCCATATTCAGCGAATATTGAAGAGATTCATCCTGAGCTGCAACAAGAAATTATTGACCTGCAGTGTGACAGAGAATACAGAGACAAATTTCAGAACAAGAAAAACATTTTGGAATTCTACAGACAATTCCCTCAGGATAGATTTCCTCATTTGCACAAACTGGCGGCTACAATAATATCAATGTCCAGTTCCACGCATGTTTGTGAACAACTGTTCTCTGCAATGAAATGTAACAAGACGTGCCTAAGAAACCCATTGTCTGATCGAAATTTAAACTGCACGCTGCGCCTACAATGCACAAGAACAATTACTCTGAACATAGACGCAATTGTAAATGGCAAAAAGTACAAGATAACCGAGAATCCCACACTTCAATGACACCTTTCATTGTGTAACAGTTCACAAATTAATACGAATGTAGAGGCATACAGTAAGCTAATAAAATTTTGTGGCACGTGTACATTCTCCTTTATTTGTTTCATTTGTCGCAGTAATAATTCGTGAGTGATATCCTTGCAGGTGGCCACGGGTTTACATTGACTGGCGGCAGCTGTTGTGTGCCCCATGTGACTCTCCCCACTCTCCGCTCTGGTCCGGTAGTGGGGGTAGCGTGCTCCCGCTGCTCCATGCTCGCGCCTTGCTGCTCACAGCTTGCTCCGCGAGCACGTATGTTGTGAAGCCCTGCTCTAATGGATGTGTGGTGTCATGAGTGTGCTGTATGATGATGAGAGATGGGAGAAGGTGAAACCCAATGTCAGCACATTGTCTACTCTTCTCAAAGAATACCTAGGGTACCACATAGCCTAACATCCCCATCTGAAGGATGGATCACCATCAAGAATGTCACATGTGCTGACTCAGTGATGCATTGCAAAGAGATTTAAAATCTAATCCAGGACATTTGTGTATAGTTTGGTGATCGGGAACTTATGCCATCATCTCTTCTCTCCTTGCTGGATAAATGTTAGTACTGAAATTTTCTACCACCATTAGGATTTGAACCAGCTACCTCCAAAATACTCATACATTTCAGTACAAATTGTCGTAGGCACATTATCACACAAAATGTGAAGCATGAAAGACGACTACTAGCTTTCCAGGAACGGTCAGTATGAAACGTGTTATTTCAGTCAAGGAAACCTACAAAATAATTTGTGCCACCCATTAGTCATATTTTCAAAATTTTTGTTTATTTATTTAGCTTATGACTAAAAATTTCATCAAATAAGAGTTAAAATATCCACTATCACAGAAAAAGTGCAGCCATATGACAAAGGAAAAAACTATGGAAAAAACGTAAAAACATTGAAGAATTTGAAGCAAAATAAGATAAATGTGAGAAGATACCAGTGAAGGAACCATTAAAGCTACATGCACAGATGTATTAGGAAAATAGCAGTTAGAATACTATGAATACACTCCTGATTTTCTGATGGAAGATGAAGCACAGAAACATTCAAAGATGATAATCCCAAATTTAATCAACTTGCAGATGATAGCTGTAATGCAAGTGTAATCTTGACGATCATTTTTCTTCCAGTTTTAAGGCAACCAACAGTGTTCCAAAATGGGACTTTTGCAATTATATGTACGAGTCGTGTTAAAAAAGAAACCAAACTTTTGCTATAACACTTGTATTTCTTATCGCACAACATTTTAACTACTGTGCCCCTCAAAATAGTCTCTGTGCTGGCAATACACCATTCCCGTCATTTCTTCCACTTTTGGACGGCCTCCTTGAACACATTTTCTGGGATGGCATGCAGATTTCATGTAGTAGTATAGTCATGAATCTCCTCTATGGTTTGGAAACAACATTCTTTCAATGTGATTTTAAGTTTGGAAAACAGGAAACAGTTTTCTGGGGCTATGTCAGGAGAATATGATAGATAGGTCATTACAGGAATGTGATATTTTGCTAGATATCCGTGACATGTGAGCTGGTGCATTGTCATTATGCAATATCCAAGTCTGGTTTTCCCACAGTTCAGGTTTATTCTGATGCCTACTACACCAGCAATTTCTCTAAGTGTTAAGCAATGATTTCTGTGGATCACAACATGAACTGTCTTGACATGGTCATCTTCTGCTTGTACAGAAGGTCATCCAGGCTTGGGATAATCACTGTCCAACACTCTGCCATGTTGAAAATGCTTAAACCTCTCATACCACTGTGCAAAAGTCGTATAGTCCTCCCCATAGGCTTGGCTAAGCAATTGCAATGCCTTTGTGGAAGTTTCGCCAACTTTTCGGGAAAATTTCACACACACACACACACACACACACACACACACACACACACACACACACACTGTTCTTTAGGTTCTTTCGTTGACACTTTGGCACTTATCTGACAAGCAGCTGTGTGTGTGTGTGTGTGTGTGTGTGTGTGTGTGTGTGTGTGTGTGTGTGTGTGTGTGTGTGTGTGTGCTCACTTCAGCAATAGCTCACTTACTAACAGTCAGAATGAAAGGCAGCAAACAGCAGTTTTTTGTCTGAACCTACCACTACATGTGCTCAGTAGCCACAGGACAATCCCTCCACCAGCTGATGTGCTATTTCAAAAATTTGGGTTCTTTTTGAACACACCTCATATAATACTGTTCAGTTAGATTAACAAGCCATAATTTCTTGAGACCAAAAGACATTTTTCACAGTTCGATAAGAAGTATGTGGTTTTGCCACTCAACCAAAGAATCTTATACACGCTGAGTCAGGAGGAAAGGTGTGGTGTCACCACCGGACACCACACTTGCTAGGTGATAGCCTTTAAATTGGCCGTGGTCCGCTAGTATATGTCGGACCCGCGTGTCGCCACTATCAGCGATTGCAGACCGAGCGCCGCCACACGGCAGGTCTAGTCCAGTTTGACTCCCTAGCACTCGCCCAGTTGTACAGCTGACTTTGCTAGCGATGGTTCCCTGTCTACATACGCTCCCATTTGCAGAGACGACAGTTTAGCATAGCCTTCAGCTACGTCATTTGCTACGACCTAGCAAGGTGCCCTATTCAGTTACTATCTTCCAGAATGTAAATATTGTGAATTATGTACCGTCAAGAGTGACGTTCATCATTAATGGATTAAAGTTAAGTATCAAACTAATTATGTCTGCTTTCTGAATTCTCATTCCTTGTCATGTTCCAGACCTCACGTCAGTATAGTTCTTCCCTCTTCACGCCAGCCTGTGTGAGCTAAAATGCGTGCATTTCGGCCTCCACTTGTAACACGGTGTTGGCTCTTCTGCCAACACAAAAAAAGGTACATGCATTGAGGGGTGATATTATTAGTGATTCTGAACAAAAAACTTCATATGGATGTATGCCCTATTCTGAATGGTTTCCGAGATAGAACACATTTAATACCACTTTTGTACGTTGTTCTTGAATAACTCGAAAACCGCATCCTCCTGTGGAAACGTGTCACAGTACAAAATTAAACTATATTAAGTTTCCTACAAAAAAGGTCCTATGCATTTTTTTCTCTAGAGCTAATGGTTTGTGCAAAGAGAGTGCGAGAATGTTGAAAAACTCGCTCAATGCACATGTGCTGTAGCTTACGTAGTTTTTGTTGGCCAATTTGAGGTAGCATATTGAAGTAGCAAGTTGAGGCGAACAGTTTGATATGAGACATGTGTGGTCTATCAAGTTGAGAAACTACCTCAGACTGGCCTACAAAAACTACATAAGCTACAGCGCATGTACGTTGAGCGAGTTCTTCAACACTCTTGCGTTCTCTTTGCACAAACCATTAGTTCTAGAGAAAAAAATGAATAGGACCTTTTTTGTAGTAAATTTAATATAGTTTAATTTTGTACTGCAACACATTTTGCTGGAGGATGTGGTTTTTGAGTTATTCAAGAAAAACATACAAAAGTGATATTAAATGTGTTCTATCTCGGAAACCATTCGGAATAGGGCATACATCCATATGAAGTTTTTGTTCAGAATCACTAATACTTTTACCTCTCAAAGCATGTGCCTGTCCTCCTTACTCACCCTGTATATGCAGAAGGCTCTTCCATGTGAACCAAAATCGTGGAGAATGGTGTAGTGTACTGATGTGCCGTGAGATGCAGTCCAATCAAAAGCTAAACATATGATACCTGGTGACAGTTACCCCTGATAATCAAGGCATGTAACTGACAAAAATTATGAATGAGAAATACTGGAAACACCAAAGATTTTTATATCAGACTGTATAATATTGCAGATATGTTTAAAAGAATGTAGTCTCTAGAATATGTAAGTGTATTTGAATTAACTGTTGTACCAAGATTATTGAAACACAGCTATTGTGTGACATAACAAACATTGAATCAGTAAAACAATTAAACTAACATTAAAAAGTAATGTAGTTTCACAGTTAATTAATATCGATAATGCCGAGTTTCATTATGTATGAACATTATCTATTTAAACATATGTCTTGATAAAGTAAAAGTAGTAACTATTTTTGTTTGATTTCCTTGCACAGTCGTGAACAGACAAAGAAAATAAAACTGAAGAAACCCTCTTTTGTCTCAGTCAGGAGTGTGAGAAAATATTTGTATATCAATTTGTTTGACATGAGGGTTTTGAAGAACATGCAATTTTATTAGTTTTCAGGTCAAGGTTCAGTATTAGGTGGCAGAACATCTGTTATCAAGCTTAATTCTGAAATCGATGAAACTTTCATAACATACAACCTCAATAGTGAATGTAGTCAAGGATACCGAGCTAACATTGTGGGCAAGATAAACAGAGGTTACAGTCCAGTTGCTGTGAAGCAGATAGAAAATACTGTGGAATTACTTTTGCCTTTTGACAAATTGAAACAGCTAAAACACACCATAATAGGAACTTTTTCATCTCAACCTGAATCAGCACCTGAGGTAAGAAATGCACATTAAAATTTACTGTGAAGAAGTGATATAAATATGTACCAGAGTATTCTCTCAATCAAATTGTACTTCACTGAATTTAGCTTGAAATATTGTCACATTCTTTCTGCACTGCTCCTTCCAATCTCTTTAGTTAGCACAATTTTCATAAGTGATGCAAAAATTGGACGTAATAGTGATTATTACATTAAATAAATTCTAAATTTTCTATAAGTTTGGGTTTATTATGGTCATATCTTTGTAGCATATGTGCAAGTTATAAGACCATTATAATTATTCCAAAACTTTATCTACGATCTGAGAATGTGTAGAAATGGCTGGATTAAGTAAGTAACTTATCAAAATTAGATAAAATGAAGATGGTAGAGAAATATTTCCTGAACAAATGATGGTTCAGCTATGTTATGACAGCAGACTATTTGAATTCCTTCATATATCAGTCATCATAAATTACCATCTTTATATGTAAGTTCTCTATTAACATTCCTTTAGTTGCTAGAGTAACTGAATAAGGTTATTAATTATTTTAACCACATATCTTAGTGTATGCACTTATCTTCACAGTTCACAGTCAGCAATGTCCTTATTTGGAACAATGAGAACACCCTTAAACTCATAGGAGAAGCTGCTGGTGATGAGAAGGAGGGTAGAACCAAGTGGGATCTTATTTTACCAAAGGAAGAGCCCCGAACACTGGAAACAACATGGAGTAATGCTGGAGGTAAGGTGAAAGCAAATACAAGGTGCATCAAAAAAATGTATACACACTTTGGAGTGTCATTGCTCAGTAAATCTTGGGTCAGATAATGAATGTCCATCATCTATGTTATCTGTCACACCTCTTGGAAAATGCCTTCTGCATATTCCACAATTGTCAGGTTTTGTTTTCCAAGTAGATCATTCTGAATATTTGATAAGATTTTCAACTTGGAACGTCACTCTTGGGGGTCCTTTGAGTCTCTATTTTTATATCTCCAAATCATTTTAGGTGAAATAGATACACAAGAAGTGTTCAATTACTGCTACATATTCCAAAATTAAAATCTAAATCGAATTTCTAATTTTACGCAAAAAATGAGTATTAAAAATGTAAATTTTTATATATTTTTCCAGCTTATTCATGGTATTATCTCTACTTTCATGCTTACCTGGGACTTCATTTTGTTTATCTGGACTTTGCTTAATTTTTTTTGTATCATTACCTCAAAGATAAGAATGGGATGGTTTTCATGTAAATTGTTCCTATCTCTTTAGTACTTCTGTGTTTCACATTAATCACCTACTGTAGCTGTATCACCCTCCTGAT
Source organism: Schistocerca piceifrons (assembly GCF_021461385.2). Taxonomy (NCBI): domain Eukaryota; kingdom Metazoa; phylum Arthropoda; class Insecta; order Orthoptera; family Acrididae; genus Schistocerca; species Schistocerca piceifrons. The sequence goes on along the minus strand of NC_060149.1, from coordinate 823,177,005 downwards.
TGTTCTCTTCAATTGAACTTATAATTTAATATTGTATTCTGTAGACAGCTCAGTCACAAGTCTCAGAGGCTTTCAACAATTTTCAGTCTTTTTAATTTTGGTGTAATGTATGCTCCTTCAATTCTTTCTTAGACTACTATAATTATATCAGGTGCTTTTTCTTTCACAATTTTCATTCCCCACTTTTAAACTCATTTGCAGTTTTTATGTACTACAGTATTTATTCTCATAAATCTGCAGCTGGTTCTTCACATGCTCTCAAGATCACTGTGTCATCAATAAACAAGTGTACTTTTGTGATCTCTCATGTTTTCTCAGCATGCTTGATTAATAGTGTACTTCCAGGTTTTCAAATGAGTTGTCATTTCCAATTTATGCACAATATTTTGATGATTGTCCCAATCATCGTCTTCAAGTGCTGTGAGTTGTGTTGTTATGTGTACTAGACACAAGGAGTTGGTTATAGTGTCCAGGCAGTGAGTCAACTAACAGCACAACTTGGAGCACCTGAAGAAGAATACACCGAGCGAGATGGCGCAGTGGTTAGCACACTGGACTTCTATTCGGGAACACAATGGCTCATACCTTCCATGATTTCCCTAAATTGCTTATGGCAGATGCCAGGATTACTCCTTTGAAAGAGCATGACCTACTTCCTTCCCTAAACCAATGGGACCAATGACCTTGCTGTTTGGTCCCCTCCAGCAAATCAACCAACCAACCAACCAAGAAGATGACTGGGTCAGTTGTCAAAATATTGTGCATAAAATGGAAATGACAACTTGGCTGAACACTGTGAAGTACACTATTAAGCATAGTTTTGCTGCACCACCACTGCATCATCTCTTGAATAATTTATGTGTTTCATTTGTAGTAATTATTAATTACATTATACATTTTAATGGTTCATTCACCATGCTTAAAATTCTTTTAGTCCTGTAGTGTTTGTTGTTTTGGATCTGTTGGTATTAACACAGTTGCTTATTGTTAACATTATCACAATTCCTTATTTTTGAGAATTAAATGCCAATGGAAGTGCAGCATAATTTTGTATTTCTGATACTTACTTGTGGCTCTAAGTTTTTAAAAGAGTACGCTGATTTATTACATAACTGGCATCTTGATCTCTCTCTAATCATTTGCATAAGCAATGTCTTTTTGACCTTTTTCACATTTTTGCTCCACCTGTAGGATAGTTACAACTGTATATGGCAATTTTATTGCTTAGCAGTGTATCTTTTACTTTGGTCTCTTTCTCTATTTTCACATTTTTTATGCACTAAAATTAAGTAATCATCCGAAATTTTAACACACTTGGAGGCACAGTCACAGTATTGGGCTTATTACCAAGTGCACATATAGTTATTCTGTGATGTCTAGCTCTCCTCAAAGTTACAAATAGTTCCTTCTGCTTAAATTTTATTGTTTTCTTTCCCAAACTTCAAGAGGCATCCTGTAATTTTATGGGATTTCTCCATTTTTTTCTGCTTCTATCTTTGTATTTCTGTCACATATTTTGCTTTCCTTGTAGTGAAGTACATAATCTCACATGATTCTTTAACATAGTTTCTTATTATTGTGTTTTATCTTTACATTTGTATAAAAGTTCACCCTTCTTCAATTTAGTTGCAATTAAATTTTGAGGCAATGATCTTCGTGATTTGCTTAGAGCACCTGTTGGTCCCTGAGTCAAGTACTAAAAAGAGATCTTGACTAGAATATTATCTGTGTAAGTAAACATTATGTCTTTATTTAACAGACAAAAAAGTCTTCATTTGTTAAGAAAATCTTAGCAAAAAATAAAACCAAACTTGTGGAATAAATGCTCGTGAAATTTTCTGGGTTTATTTAGCTGAGCACCATCTAGACTCCAGATGCCATGTTCCACAACTGAAACAAATTATACATCCTGACATTTACAAAGGTTTCAACCTCTTCTGATAAATTGATTCCATTCTCTCCATTTGATAAAGCAAAAATATGTTCTCTGATACATAACAATTGGGATTCCTTTTATGTCAGTAGTAACAGTAATGTGTTATTGACAAGTGATCTTCACTGTCTAAAACATCACAAAATCACTTGTATGACAAATATTAGAAATCTCCTGATTGGACCCCCTGCAGGCCCGGGGGTAAGAATAGGCCCGAGGTATTCCTGCGTGTCGTAAGAGGAGACTAAAAGGAGTCTCACACGTTTTGGCATTTATGTGATGGTCCCCTGTAGTGTTTGACCACCATATTTCAAAATTTTCCTGAAAAGTGAGCCAATTGGGGAAGGGCACCTTACATGGTGCATCGTGTCCATCGTGTGTTGAGATCTGTAGCCCCCTTTCTTGTCGTCGCATTGCAGTCCCACTTGTTCTCCATCTCTTGGGCGAGGATACATTCCTGGGTGTGGTTTCCGCCATCCACTATGCTGTGTCGCTTTCTGCGCCGCCGCCGCCGACCATGGACTTCTTTGCACCTGATATCCAGTGTGGTAGCCAGTCTGTTGTGGTGGGGCTGCCATGTATTCTGTTGGTTGTAGCCCCCTGACAACATAGGGATTGCTCTGCTGATGCCTGCACTGTTGGCTTACCCACGTATACCAAGGAGTAGATGCTTATCTCCCTGGGGCATCGGGACTCCCGGCAATGGCCATCCTTTCAGGTGTGGCTGGGTGGCACCCGTGGGAAGGGCCCTTGGTCGGAGTGGGTGGAATCAGGGCGGATGACATGCAATGAAGCATGGCACATCTTCTCTTGCTGGTCTCTAAGCGTTCGAGGGCCTCAATTCAGTGTGTAGACATATGACCCCAAATCGTTCCCCTTCTTGGCCACACCATGGGAGGAGTGAAAGGCCAAGGATGGCAGCAAGACGTATTCACCCTGGTACCTAGTTTGTATGAGAGCTGATGGGGAGTCTTTCAAGATGATGAAGTGCGAGTTATTTGTAGAGCATTTAGAGGATAAGTTTAGGGAGGTGGAGGTCTTGTCCAAAATGCGCTCTGGGGCAGTTTTTACAAAAACAGCATCCTCTGACCAGTCACAGGCATTACTCGCTTGTGACAGATTGGGGGATGTTTCTATCAGCATCACACCCCATAACTATGGTCCAGGGTATTATATTCCACAGGGACCTACTTTTGCAGTCTGATGACAAGCTGCGCGCCAATTTGTAGCGGTGAGGTGTTCATTTCATCTGGAGAATCATTGGGGTCCGAGGGACAATCAGGTTGCCACTGGTACCTTCATCTTGGCCTTCGAGGGTGATACATTGCCTTAGAAGGTCAGGTGATGGTCTACTGCTGTGGCTTCAAGCCCTATATCCCTCCCCAGATGTGGTGGTTTAAGTGCTTTAAGTTCGGCCATATGTCTTCCTGCAGTACTCCCAGCCTCACATGTCGAGATTGCAGATGCCCATCACATCCCAATACTCCATGTGCCCTGCCTCCCATCTGTGTCAACTGCAGTGAGCATCATTCACCTTGATTGCCAGATTGCAGGATTTTACAGAAAGAGAGGAAAATCATGGAATATAAGACCCTGGGCCGACTGACCTACACTAAGGCTAAGCGGAAGTTTGAACGCCTCCATCCTGTCTGTCTGGCATCCTCTTACGCCACCGCTACAACTGTTTTAGCCCCATCAGCTCCACCTACCCCAGTCTCGCTGAGGCAATTAGAGATTGTAGGTGGGCCCTCCCACATCATAAGCGGCACCCATCACTGGAACACATCCTTACCTTTAAGCGGCTCCGTGCCGGAGCCCGACGCCTTATTCACCACCGAAAGCAGGAGTCCTGGGAAAGATATGTCTCCACTATTGGCATCCGTACCTCTCCATTGCAGGTTTGGACCAAGATAAGGTGACTCTGTGGACATCAGACGCCGGTCAGGAAACCTGGGCTTTCCCTGAATGGAGCAGACTGTACTGACTCAGACACGATCACAGAACTCTTAGCGGAGCATTATGCTCAGAGTTCTGCTTCTAAGAATTACCCGCTGTCCTTCTGCTGCCTGAAAGAGCGGTTGGAACATCAGAGCCTTTCATTCCATAAGTGCCACCCCGAATTGTACAATGCCCCATTTAGTGAGTGGGAATTCCAAAGTGCCCTAGCCACTTGCCCTGATATGGCTCCCAGGCCAGATTGCTCCCACTATCAGATGCTCAAACACCTCTCGGTGGACTCCCAGCAACACCTTCTTGAGCTTTTCAACTGTATCTGGGTTGAGGGTGAGTTCCCATCACAATGGTGGGAAAGTATTGTCATACGAGTGTTGAAACCTGGCACCCCATTTGCCTCACCAACATTCTGTGCAAGTTGCTCGTATGCATGGTGGGCCCGAGATTGAACTGGCTACTTGAGTCTCGGGGCCTTCTGGCTCCATCTCAGGGTGGGCTCCGTAAGGGCCGCTCTGCCACCGATAATCTGCTCTACTTAGAGTCTGCCATCCGTATGGCATTTGCCCGCTGTCAGCATCCAGTTGCCATCATGTGGAAGGCATATGATACAACATGGTGACATCACATCCTCACCATGCTTCATGGGTGGGGTCTTAGGGGCCCGCTCCCGATTTTTATTCAAAATTTCCTGTTGCTTCGTTCCTTCTGCATACAAGTTGGTTCCTCCCATAGTTCCTCCTGAGTCCAGGAGAATGGGGTCCTGCAAGGCTCAGTCTCGCGTGTCTGCCTCTTTTTAGTTGCTATCAATGGGCTCACTGCAGCTGTGGGAACGTCCATATCAGCTTCTTTGTATGCTGATGACTTTTGCCTGTACTACAGCTCCACTGGAATTGCAGTTGCTGAACAGCAGCTGCAGGGCATTATCCGCAAGGCACATTCTTGGGCCGTAGCATGCAGCTTCCAGTTTCCGGACGCCAAGACTTTGGTCATGCATTTCTGCTGGCGTTACACTGTTCAGCCTGAGCCTTGGCTTTATCTTGATGGCAAACCTCTTGCTGTGGTGGAGATGCATTGGTTTTTGGGATTGGTTTTTGATTCCTGGTTGATTTGGCTCCCTCATATTCATCAGCTTAAACAAACATGCTGGCAGCATCTTAACGATCTTCATTGCTTGCGTCACACCAGCTGGGTTGCCGATCGGTCTACCCTTTTACAACTGTATCAGGCATTGATTCAGTCCTGTCTCGATTATGGGAGCCTGGCTTATGGTTCAGCATCGCCTTCCACGTTGCAGTTGCTTGACCCCATATTTCACTGCGGGATCTGACTCCCAACTGGAGCTTTCCGCACAAGCCCTGTAGACAGCATACTTGTGGAGGCTGGTGTCCCTCCATTGCGGATCCAGCGCCAACGACTGCTGGCCGCTTATGCTGCACATGTTTGTAGCTTGCCCGAGCATCCAAATTACCGTCTCCTGTTCCCCAACTCGGTTGTCCATCTTCCTGAACAGCAGCCCTGATCGGGATGTCCGATTGCGGTTCATGTCCAGTCTCTTCTCTCTGGGCTTGAGTTTTTCCCTCTCCCACCACTTTTCCAGACCCATATATGTCTACCCCTGTGGTGTTTGTCCCACCCATGCCTTTAGCTGGATTTGGCACAAGGCCCAAAAGACTCAGCCCATCCTGAAGCCCTCTGCCGATGCTTTCTTTCCATCCTTGCTGCATTTCCCAGCTCTGCTGTAGTCTTCACCGATGGTTCAATGGTTGCTGGTGGGGTTGGTTATGCTTTTACTCTTGGGGAACAATCTTAACAACGTTCATTGCTGGATGGCTGCAGTGTTTTCACTGCAGAGCTTGTAGCCATCTCTCGCACCCTAGAGTATATCCGCTCCTGCTCCGGTGAGTCCTTCGTTATCTGTAGTGATTCCCTGAGCAGATTACGAGCTATTTCCCAGTGTTTCCCTCATTCTCGTCTGGTGATGGCTATCCAGGAGTCCATCCATAGTCTTGCCCGTTGTGGCCACTCCATGGTTTTTGTGTGGACCCCGGGTCACGTCGGCATCCCGGGTAATGAACGTGTTGACATGCTGGCCAAACAGGCTGTCAGTGCACCTGCTTTGGTGATTGGCCTTTTGGAGTGTGATCTCCATTTGGTTTTGTGGCAGAAGGTCCTTGGTACCTGGGATGATGAATGGCGCACCCTATCTTCACCCAACAAACACGTCAACATGCAACTTTATCTTACTATAAAAATACCTATATCATAAGGTGTACTCATATCACATCTCTGAGTGCAAATTGTAACTGTGATGGGGGAAATCCTAAACGTGTATGAAAAAAAGGAGGGAGGGGGGTGGGGGGGGGGGGGGAGGGGGAGCAAAGTACTACTTGAAAGTAAAAATCACAGCATGTAATTCCTACAGACTTGGTGATTTATGAGGGAAGTACAAAACATAAGTGACACATTCTTATGTCAGACAAATAACTTCCATTGAATGCTGCGCTACATTTCAACTTAGTCACCAATAGTTAACAACAGTCAGAACATTCTACAAATCATTCAATTTCTTGATGATAGAAATGCACTCTTCACTCATGGAGCCATCTGAGAACTACTGTGAGAGCACCCTCATTGTCAAGAAACCTGAAATTGTTGGGAATCAGTTCATCAATTGCCTGGACATTGGTATCTGTGGTTGATGTTGATGTTTTCTGATCAACATACCCATGTCTGTTCAACTTTGGTCAAATTGTTGGTGCCATTTCAGTACAGCTGGATACATAATTTGATTTGTCCATTACCACCAGAATTTCACACTAAATCTGTGTGCAATTTAAATGTTTTGTCCACGAGACTCATACTGTCCCATGTACCTCAACTTGGTGAATATTTCCAATTGCCTCAGCTTTTCATTCCCACACTATGATGCAGAACTGTATCTGCAGCAAACCCAGAACATGTACTCTCTTCTGACAATGTGTCACTCTGGTTACACAATGGTCTTAGTGTGGGGTGAAAGATGTAACTTACTTTTTGTAGTCCCCTCATATATATGCTATACAGGTTGTAAGTCCCATGTAGTTGATGCTAAGAATATCACAAGTTTATATACAATGTGCAGTGTTATCTCCATTATGATATTAAACTTAAACCCATACAATGCACTCAAACTTTAAACAGCAGAAATTAATGAGCAGTTATTCAAATTTACTGCAAAACAAATTATCATACTAAGGTTACATATTAAGTGAAGAGGAGTCTATGGACATATAAATTAATTTCCAAATGTGTGCAAATGTTCTTTGTTGATATGTGAAACTAATTGAATGCACTAATTCACTTTCATTTATTTACTATAGATAATAAGAAGGCTGGGTCCCTGTCTTTTAAATGGGGTAACAATAAGGAAGCCAAAGTGTCCACTGATATTGAGTTTACGCCAGATAATCAACCACACATTTTGCATCTGAAAGCTACATCACCAACAGAAAAATTTGGCAACTTGGATGTCGCTTTATCTGTGGAGGTAAAGTAACGTATTTTTACTATTTACTTCATATTATAAATAAGGCTTTTTATGTTAAACTGTGTGAGACTGTTGGCACTGGCTATACATTTTTGAAAATTTTGCATATATATGTAGTGGCTAGTTCAGCTTTTTGTAGTTCCAGTATTAAGAGGGCTGTTTGTTACTATTAACTTCGAAAGAAACTCTATTAGTAAATACGGTTTTTTATTATGTTTTCAGAAAAATGCCAACCCAGCAGATAAAATTGATTTTGAAGTGACAGTCATTGCAGATCAAAAGAAAACTGATGTTAAGGGATCCTTAGGATTTGCTCCAGGTGTTCCAATAATTGACATAGTTGCAGTACAACCATCAGGAACATCCAAAATCTTTGTTGACTTTTTGAGAAAAAGTGACAGTGAGTTACATGGAGCTATTGAACTGCAATGGGTTTCTTTTGGTGGTGGATATCTGACTGCCAATGGTGACATAAAGCTAGATATTGATGATTTCTATCTTAAACTGGACATCGACTCTCCAAAGTTTAATTTCAACAAATGGCACCTAGAAGCAGGCCAGAGAGCTGCAAAAGGCAGTAAACGAATTGTTTTTACAGCAAAATCAGCAGAAAAAGTTGTTTTCTCTGGCAGGTATGTGATACTCAGAAGTAAATGACAAAATGTAGCTAATGAAAAGAGAGAGAGAGAGAGAGAGAGAGAGAGAGAGAGAGAGAGAGAGAGAGAGTGAGTGAGTGCACGTGTGTGTGTGGAAAAAAAATTGATGCATGAGTAATTCCTGTGATATGTTCAAGTTACAGTGAATACAGTTTAAAGTTTTATCATCTTTTCACTTCAAGCAGTACAAAGATGACACTGTGAATAAAAACTGCATTTGGGAACTCAACATCCTATTACATTTATTATTTCTTTAATACACTAGTTTGCAAAACTTGAAGATGAAAGTAACTTCTCTGTCATGTGTCACTGCCAAGTAACATAACTCTATGAACCTGGATCATACATAGAAAGAACTGCTACAGTATAGTACAGAAGGTAACTGAAGAAATACTCAGTGAGACAAACAGAAATGACACAGTTATTCAAGGACAACAATTACACTGAAATCACCGTGATTTATGATCCTCCCCTGAACATCAAAAATGGCAGGATGTACACTCATGTACACAAAAAACAGAACAACTTGAATGACTAAAGAGAGAATGTTCATATTCACCAGATATATACGTGTACTCCAGAAATGATTAGCATTTCAGTCACCTTGTTTCAGCACATGTCCTGTTGCCTTGTAGGTATGGGATCTGTCATGGGCCTTGATAACTTGGGCTATACATGATGACATTGATGCGTATAAGGTGTGAATTGTGTTCTGTGGTATAGCCACCCATGCTGCACTTGCCTGGTTCCAAAGTTCATCTGTGGTGGTTGGCATTGGGTTACAGCACTGCACCCATCATTTCACCACATCTCACACATTTTCGATTGGTTACAAGTCTGGTGATCTGGTGGCCCAGGGCAAAAGGTCAACATCCTGTGACACAAAGAAAGCATGTGTTCATGCTGCAACATGTGGTCATGCATTGTCTTGCTGAAAAATGTCATCTGGGGTATTGTGCAGAAAGGGTATGGCTACAGATCACAGGATGTGATTCATGTAGATCACACTGAACACAGACCAATTGTGATTTGTGGCTGTACCCAGTAGCACCCCCACACCATAAGGCCTTGAGTTGGCACTGTATGTCTTGTCCGAATGAAGTAACTGTGATGGCACTTCCCCTGTCATTTTTAAATATACAGATCCTGGATTTATCCAAAAACACTATCTGATGTCATTCCTGTCCTCAGTGACAATTTTCCACATGCCATTGCTGTCTAACATATTTCTGCACATTTGTTAAAGGTAGGCAGAGAAGTGGACAATGCGCACATAACCCATGCCATAATAAACAGCGATGGACTGTCACCCCTGATAGTGTACGATATGTTCCACTGTTGTGCCAGAGCCAACGAGGACACAGATCTGTCCTGTAATGCCATTCAGATGAGGTGTCAATCTTCTCGGGCGATGGTCTGGGTGGTGCGACCTGACCCACCTCTTTGTGTTCTATGGCACACACCCATTGTACTGCCGAAACACTTTATCCCACAACAGCAGCAATTTTCTAGATGCTTGCATCACATTCTCCCATGCCAATAATGCACCCCCTTTCAAACTCACTGATTTGACTATATGGTTTGTGCATACGTCTGTGAGACATCCTGCTCATCTGTCACACTGATCCATTACCTTTGGTTAATAGCGAAAATGAGAGCCGCAAACACGTTTTGCAATATTAGTGTTGACTCTGACATGGTTCAAATGCTAATCATTGCTGCAGACCGTACTAATGTATATGTCCTGTTAATATGAATGTCCTCCCTGCAGTCATTCAACGTGTTTTTTTTTTACATGAGTTTTACAACCACAGATGGAAATGCATGATCTGCAACATGCTGGCCACAAGATTGGTAAGGAGCTGTTGTGATAGGGAGTTCTAGTCTTTTATCTGCAAGGCTGACAACTGCTGGATGGTCTTTGGTGCATGTGGACATGCTGCACTACATTTATCCAATGCATCCTCCATGGAGTTGATGGGAGTTAAGTCAGGGGAACAGGCAAGCCAGTCCATTTGTTGAATATCCTCTCATTCCAAGAGCTCTTTCACCTGCACTCTTCAATGCGATCACACATTACCGTACATAAATTTTAAATCGGGGCTAATGCACCACTAAAAATACACACATGCGGAAGGAATGCAGTGTCACAATAATGTTGACTGATGAGTGTACCATTTTCAAAGATTTTGAGGTCAGTATTCCCATGCAACATCATGCCTCCCCAAACCATAACACCTGGATCACCAAAACAATCACATTCAACAAAGTGCATGGATGCTTTATGTGTTTCCATCTCCCACCATGTGAGCTTATATCCACTATTCTCGAACATGATCATTTTGTTGGTCCAGCTATTATGGTATGGGGAGTCTTAAATTTGCATGAGGGTACTGACCTCCAAATTTTGAACATGGTACACTCAGTGGTCATATATGCACACTGTGCTCCAAACCTCCCGTCTTTTCAGGAGTGCATTCGGCCCTGATTTCATTTTTATGGATGACAGTGCAGGGCCGCATTGAACTGCACAGTTGGAAGAGCTCTTGGAATGAGTGAGTGGACTGGGCTGCCTATTACCCAGCTTTAAATTTCATCAAGCAACATGTGGGATGTGTTGGGGAGACACACTGCGGTACATCCACATGCACCAATGACTATCCAGCAGTTGTCAATCACACTGGTAGAGGAATGGAATGCCCTATTGAAAAAACTCCTTATTAACCTTTTGGCCACCATGGGACTACATCCTGGAGCATGCACTGCCATCCATGGTGATCACTCACCCTCTTAAGAACCATGTCCCACCTTTTGTAATGTCGATGGGTCATCACAAATCCTTGTGACCTAAGTGTCATTATTGTCCTTGAATAAAAATGTCATTTTTGTGTGTCTCATTGCATATTTCTTTCAGTTACCTTCTGTATTGTTCAGTACTGTACTGTAGCAGTTCTTTCTATATATGATCCAAGTTTCACTGAGCTATATTGTGTGATCTTTCACTTCCTCACAAAAATGTGATTTGTAACATTTGTAGCTAATGCTTGTTTATGCTTTTGGTGCACATAGTAGATTTGGATAAAAACAGTGGCAACACTATTGTAATGTGAAATATGTGTGTCAAATAGTAGTCTGTAGCTGATAGCAGAATGTCAGATGAAGGAGTGCAGTGAGTAATGCCAGCGGTATTTTAAGTCTGTTGCTGTGTGCACTGTCTGAAAGTGCGGGATGCCAGTTCAAGCACCTTAACAGATGGACACCGTAGCCTATTACTGCAATTTCTTGTGACATCACCTTTGTCCTGCACTGAGAAGATGGCAATGGCATCTTCTGGCACTGCATCCCGTCATAATTCACGGCAATGCATGATTACACATGATGAACCCGATGCAGGATGGCGATGGCATCTTCTGGCACTGCATCTCGTCATAATTCATGACAATGCAGGATGACACATGGTGAACCTGATGCAGGAGTTCCTGAGTATGTGGTGGTGGGAGATACTGGAACATTCACCATATTCACCCAATATGAGTTCATTGATTACGACCTGTTTGCCAAAATCATGGAGTCTCTCTGTGACACATGCTACAACACAAGAGAAGACATCATCTGTGCCGTAGTGCAGTCCTTGCGCGACATCAACAAAGATGGACATGCTGATGGTGTACGCCGCCTTCCATATGTAATGGGGAAGGTGATCAAGGTGTGGGGTGATTATAGAGAGGGCATGTAATATGGTGAATGTCTGTCAGTCAAGTCTATTATGAATCATAGCAATGTTGCTACTACTTTTCATCCAATCCATGTACAAGATGAAAATTAAACCTAATTGTCAGTCTGAATTCAGAATAGGAAAAAATTGACAGTGTACTGTTCTCCAGTCCTCTGTCATTCTCTGCTTACAGCCAAACAATCAAGATAAAGTGAAGTAGTTCATGTAGCAGTAATTTTCCTAATATTAGTTGTTAAAACATTGTTGTAAAGATAATTTTCAAAGTTTTATTCTGTTTCAGTACAAATTTCCACAGCAAGGCAGAGAACCATAAAATTTCATATAGTGGAAATGGCCAAGTTAGAATTGGAGACAAAGGTCATAATTTTAATTTCCGTTCTTCAAGACAGAATCTCCTTCAGGAAAGTGATAAAGAAATTGGTGTAGAGGTAATACTTCATTAATAAGCCAGGAAGTTTAAGGCTATCCTGTCTTGTGTAAACTACATTTATCACATCAGTTTGTTACTTTTATAAACTCGGTATATATTTTTGAACATATTATTTCAAAATAACTATTAAGAGTGTATCAACTTAAACTTACCAACTGGAAAAAGTTATAAACTGAAGTAAAAGGCAACAAATTCATTACCGTAAGGAACTTGCAGTTCCTTCACCAGAAAAGAGAGGAGCAAATTGAGGGAAATGAGAGCATTTTCAGATTGAATAGGAATGTGATCCAGAACCTACAGATTATCTGCATACAGTAGTTATACAAGAATAATTATCAAACAGTTAATAAGAAAGATAGATATACTTTACTGAATTCACATTTCACATCTGTGGGACTGATATGCTAGTAAATAAAGTCCAAGCTATCTTGAAAAGAGTGGAGAACACAGGAGTATATACACTGTTTTTACCAGTTGTTTTGTGGAGATTAACCATTAAAACTGTATTAAAAATAGATCTGTACAATTTGAAAAATAGAAAAGATTTTTTGCCTAGCTCTCTACATAAAACAAGTAATACAAAACTTATAAATACCACATCAGAACTATGTATCAGACAGGAGTGTTTATTTTTATCTGAAATGAAACTGTATAACAAAGGTCAGCTGATTTTTTTCGTACTTATTATAAGGCTGGGAAATGGAGGAAGAGGCATATGCAAAAGAAGAAGAAAGGAATGAAATCAAAGATAACAACCAACAGGACTTTATAACTGTTTAATAGAATATATTATTACTATACCAGGGCAACATGAAAAACTCATGACATGGGACATATATGTTGATGTTTAGTTTAGTTCATTAAAATCCTTTGCATCACATACATGATACAGGAATTGTCATAATACCATACAGCATGTGCACAGCAAAATTCTGCAAATTAATATAATAAATATAAAATTAACATTTTACAGTATGTTAAAGAATTGATACAATGAACTAATGTGGTGATAATGAACTTTTGCTTTTATTATGATGGTACATGTTGAACAGGAGAAGAGTGAAGTGTCAAGTTGACCCATTATGTATCTGTTTTTAAATGGATTTTAAGGTAGTTGTGTATTTAGTGTAAACAATTCTGTGTTTTGGGTGGTTTATTATCAACAGAAATTCATTCAAATTTTATAAGTGTTTATATGGAGTCACCCATTAAACAGTCAAGAAATGGATAGTTGAGTGACTGTGTCTTTTTGCAGCTTAACCATCTGAAGGATGTCTCCAAGATGCAACTCAGATGGAAACAGCAATTCCAAAATTTTGTATGAGATGGTTTAAAGCATATGGAATAGCTGATACCACAGACATATCAGAAAAAAGAACACTGTACATGTTACATGGAGAATTAACTATGAACAACCTCTATCCAAGATGTGTGCCACATTTGTTCAGTGCTGACCAAATACAAATGCATAAACAAATTTATCAACCATGTTAGAACAAATTGAGAAAGAACTGTTTTATTACACAGATTTACTACTGTGGATTAGACATGATTCACATTTAACACCAGAAATGAAACAGCAGTTGGCATTGAAAGCAGTGGGTTAATTGCTCTGTTCCAAAATAGGTGAAGTCAGTCTCATCTATCAGAAAGGTTATGTGTAGTGTTTGCTTTGATGCAAAAGAAATTTTTATTATTGATTGCCTTGGATAGTGTAGAACAACTGGTGAATACTGTAAAATTTTTATGGATAAACTCTATGACAAAATTATGTGTGAAGACATCTGGATTACGAAAGGGAAAAAATTCTTCAGAGCAGAGCATATCTCAACAAAGATGTTTGGTAAAATTAAATCTTGAGGGATATTTAAATATGAATTTTTGATTCATCCACAGAACTCACAAGATTTGGCATCCTTGTTTCTGCTTCCAATTATTCCCACATTTTCAGAAATCTGTGGCCCAAGGAAATTATTAATCCAACAGAGATAATGTCAACTGTAGCAAGTGTTCTTTCAGATCTTGAAGATCTCACTTTTAGGTTTAGATAACCAGAGTGCACTGGCCCAATATGATTGTTTCAATTTTTGATCTAAGAGACAATGATTAACTGTTGGACCAAGAACTACTCACCTTATTCTTGCATAATTTGTGTACTTTTGCCTGCTGCTTTAACTCAGTAGTATACTGGAGAGCAGAATATGCAAGCCACACCTATCATTTGGATTGCTGTGGAGAGAGTAACTGTGTTGCCGGAACAAGCTCTTGTTTTCTCATGCAGTGCTGACAGTATACAAATAATTAACATTTTCTACCAACAACCTATGGTAACAGAAATCACATACTGAAATAACAGACACTTAAAGTTTCATAAAAGTGACTAATTAATATGTCACAACTACTTCACTATCAGTTCTAAAAACCAACATTCCCTTATGTAACTACTATTACAATGCTACTCACTTCATGATTGCTGTTAAAGTGCTAAAGATAGTAGTGATCTGATGGAAAACTTAGTGACTCATTGTTTTTTGTCTTCTAACAATTCCTACCAGGTTTGGAAATAATATATAGCCTGTGCAAATGTGACTAAGTATGCATAGGTGTATTTTCCCTTTATGTAGCTCTACATGACCATAACTCTGATGTAGAGCCAAAATTATGATAACAAGGTAACTCCCAACAACTTGTGACATGATCTTTCATGTTGCCTATACACAATATTTACTACTGCACACTTTTTAATTCTATTGAACAATTTCTTGATGGACAAATCCAGATTGCTTGGTAAAGAGAACTTATATTTAATCTAATACAAATTGACAATGTTATCAAAATTATGTTGAGTTGTTGCCAGGGCCGTATACTGAAATAGGTGTGTGTTCATTGGCATGTGCTTCATGTTATTATTGTACCGATCAAATTATTATGGAAAGGAGAGAAAATAGGTTCAAGACTAAAAGAAGTTTACAAACATGATGTGAAGAATGTATTGATGGTTAACAGATTTTCCTCCAACTATGAAAATAGCACTTTGTAGTATGGGATTCAGTTTAGAAACAATTGATAGTTATAGTAACTGATTTTATATATACTTTCTGGTAGTGGCTCATATGGGAGATGCTGCATTGCTATGTGTAAGGGAAAATATGGGACAACAATGAGGTATAATTTTAGGAACCAGTAAGGTTAGTGAATAAATGCAAACTGTCATAGATCTAATGGCAGAGGAAAGCTACTTGTTGTTAAGCGATCCTGCATTTGAATAGGGTTTACTTCTTTAAGTGCATAGACCAGAAAGAAGGATATTGACAAGTTTGATTACAAAAGTGATTTTAGGGACAGGAAACGACAAAATTAAAGTATAACTTTGTGTTGGTAAGGTTCCTGTGTGTTGATACACTCAGTGGTCCTGAAAGTTTGAAAAGCAGTAATTAGTTTTGGTTATTTTATTTCTGAATCCATGCACTGGAGTATCATAATTACAGTCTTTGAATGTATGCTTATTTGTGTTTGATACTTTTATAATTTTGTATTTCTTAAAAGAACTTTCAAACATTAATATGTTATTTTTCCTTTGTAGTATAATCTTGAATTTGAAGTTGCGGGCCGTGGTTCACTGCACAACAAACTGAAAGTTTCAAACAAAGAATTCCATGCCTTAGGAAGACAGTGTTCTGAAGGAAAACCTAATTGTGCTGTTATTGAGATTCAGTCAAAAGTGTCAGTGTCTGGTAAGAAAACTAAATATACTCTTCATTGATTCTGTTTTGTAGAAAAGTAATCTTCCCATATCTAAACGACAACTTCAGAGTTGCACCATAACTGTCTCCCACAACATATCATTATTCATAATCATGAATGCAGCATATACATAATAGACATGTGAAGAAGAATTCCAAAGTAATCGAATTTGTATTGCATCATCTAAACCAACTTTTGCATGTCTGCAGCTAGTTAACTTGTCTATCACATTTCCAGATAAACAATAATATCAGTGAAATAATGCACCCTCTATATATATAACACTCAATAAGCATTGTATGTGCCCACAGAGAAATTGTTAATTACTGTAGTTCAGCTATAAAAACATTGAAAAACATTACACACACACACACACACACACACACACACACACACACACACACACAGCAAATTTTCCCCATGACGCTGTAACTGATAGAACCACAGACAGCAGTTACAGGGAAAGGAATGATGTTTTAATTACATTCAACACCATACCTATGTGCCCATCTGTTGTTCAACAGTTCTTATGTATAAGATGAATGATTGCACTGTCAGATAACACCACTGTGTTCAGATACTTCTGTTATTACAATTTTTGTATGCTGCAAGTTCAATATTGAGTACTGCCCCTATTTCATTCTGTTAAGCATATACATTTGTCAGTACTAGTGCAAGCACATTTTGTTTCAATAAGTAATACTTTTTAAGTAGATATTCAACTTTCTTAGTGAAATTTATTTATTTTTTCTGACTTCCTTCACAGATGCAAAGGAAACAACTCATGATTTAGTGCTTTTGGTAGATCTGAAGAGTGTTGGTGTTGACACAGGTATAGCACTTACTGCAGAGACTGTAAGAAGAGGTTTCTGGTTTATAGACGAACAAGTTTCACTGACCTTAAGTCATAATGGAGACACAACATACAAGTATAAGGCATATGTGAAGGAAACAGGAGGTGGTATGTATCAAGATGTGCTACTTAAATTTCCATAAATAATATGTAATGGAATGGTTGCAAAACTTTCTCATTCATAAAGTGATGCACTAAAAAATATTGTTGTGGTGGTGATTATGATCTCTGACTCTCAAAAGAAGTGTTACAAATATCTTTCTTTTGTGTACTGCATAAGCTAATTGCAGGACATTTCTTCTTAAAATAGGCTGTTTGCCATGTTGAAATGCAGAAAAAGTGTAAAAAATAAAAGCACATTTTATAATGCAAACAAGTATTCTAGAAATGCAAATGATGTGTGTAATCTTTAATAGACAACTAATTTTGTACTCATTTTCTTCAGAATCTATGTCTCCACTGTGCATGTCATGTTCATGTAGAATATGAGATTTTCTTTATTACAATCATCAGGTTTTACTGTGACACTTCCAAGCCGTGTAATTGCTGCTGAGGTCAAAGTAGCACCAGATGTCAAACCCAATCACTGGAAACAGCAAATCAGTGCAAGTGTCTGGCTAGACAAAACTCGTCTTCCTAATTCTTTCTCATCATTAATTCTATTATTAGAAGAAGTTGAAGACAAAGGCACAGATAAATATGTAGGTCAGTTGAGGTTCACACATCCAAATCTAGAAAAGGTAAGTGAAATGATGTAAATAAATTCTAAATATTATATTGTCTTCTGTTTTACACTAATAGTTCAGATATTTGAAGCTAACATTAGTGTGACTGGTTTTGCCAGTATTATTCAGCGCTGATATAACACTACAAATATTGTGGAATTCACCAGGAGGTTCAGCTGGTTCACATACGTAATTAATAGCATTTTCCCATCTGACGAGGGAAACTCTCCATTCCACCTCTCTCAGATTTAGTGGTAAGAGAACCCAGTGGACAGCCCATCAAAAACTGAACACAGATCAAGCATGAAAACAGGAAGAAGGTGTAATGAACTATAAAGAAAAGCAAAATAGAAACAATGAATGGTCCAAGGACAAGAAGTGCAATATAGAGCAGTCAGATAGAGTGACAGCGTCATGGTTAAGTGGTCAGGGTGTTGGATTACCAAGCGGGCGAGCTGTGTTCAAACTTCCTTTGTGCCATTTTTTCTTTTTTTTTTTGCTATTCATTGTATTCAAATTTGTGTATTTGTTTTGGTGTAATGCCCATTTGCAACAGCAAGGTGTAAGGAAGGGACCTATAATGACAGTTGATTCTGCACAACTACTCTATTAGCAGCCAAAAGGAAGTGGCTTTCAGATGGGAACTGCAAATGTTTGATGACAAGGCAAGAAGTCAGCCAAATCCTTCACCGAAAAACACATCTGGTGTATCATACACGGCATTAGTGATCTTACATGTGTCGTATGATAGGAATCTCTTATCGATGCACCTAATTTGTATGCCTTGTTAGTGAGTGAGGTATGCCTCTTTGCCCGATTTAGGTGTTCATATGAATGTGAATGTTATCACTCCCAAGGAAATGATGAAAACATTATAGTTTGTCACATAAGCTGCAACAAATGAACACAACAGTTTCACAATCATAGTTTCTCTGTGTTCTGTCAAAACATATGTTTTTAACATTTTTGAAATTGCATTCTGTTTTGAAAGTTTTGACTCTTGAATTCCTTTGTTGTAACATAGTTCACACCCGTTTATTTGTTGTTTGCATTCTGTGTGATGTCTATCTGGTATCTCGCCTGCTCTCACTGTACATCATGTTTGCGATTCTATAACCATTGTATAGCATGACAACTGCCAAGTCTGCAGAAAGAGAACAAAAATTTCATTGATGGGATGGACAGTTTATAATGTTGGGAAAAAAATAAAAATAAATAGCACAAGGGAGTTCTGAACACAGCTCATCCGCTTTGCAGTCTAACACCATGACCACTTAACCATGACGACACAGCAGTTGATGTTCGCTCAATATTGCACTTGTTAAGCTTGGGCGGTTCACTGTTTCTATTTTTTATGTTATTTTTTTCTACAGTGCACCTTCTTCCTTTTTTCGTGCTTGGTTTGTGTTCAGTTTTTGATGGGCTATCTTACTACTAAACCTAAGGGGGGTGTGATGGGGAGTTTCCCTTGTGAGTAAAGAAAAACTGTATCACTCAAATGATGATACACAGTGTAGACAAGCAATCTTTTGTTACCCTCCAAAATAGTTTGTATTACTTTTCAGGATCACAGTTCTCCTATATTTTTCATCCAACTTTCTTCTGCATGACATTAGTCTGAAGCAACACCATGTAGGTATTGGTGAAAGATGTACAGAACAAGTTAAGCTAAAATGTTGTGTAAGTGTACAAGCCAAAACTGACAAGATGACAGTATTGAGATATCCATCAAATTACAAGTACTTTAGGTGTATGACAGCTCAACCTGTTAAGAGTATTTAGAGAAAAGGTTTTTGAGAAATGAAAACCAGCGGTCAGTGGCATGTCTCTCCTAATTATCTACACATTATCGTGTCTTAATTCAGAACAGTGGCAGTTCTACAAGGAGTAATATTCCAGAAAGACACTCATAGTCTTTTTTTTATCTAGTTGCCTTCATAAATTATTTACAGTTTCACAGTCTTATTAGCGATAAAGCTTGCCACTTGCCTCATCTACAACTAAGTTATATGACTACCCAATGTTATACACAATGAGGCTGCTATATAATATATAACATAATATGTGTATGTATATATTTACAGGACCTTACAGTGAAAGGCTATATTCAGCTAGGATCTGAAGATAAACTTTTTGACAGTAATTTGGAAGTTGATATATTTAAACAAAAGAATCAAAAAATCTCCGTTTCGTCTCATATTGTGAAACAAAAGCAGAATGATGGATTAAAACTACTGAGTTCATTTGATGTCAAAAGCAAGGTTTGATTACATTTATATTCAGCTTTTGCCTACACATTATAAAAACATTTCCAACTTGAGTTTTTTGTTTGTTATAATTAATTTTTTGTTAATAGGGCCATGAGTTGGATGTAACTGGCAGAGGTGAAGCAACAATCCTTACCAAATCAGTTACTTTGCACTCTGTGTTGAAGTACAAGAAAGACAAACGAATAAAAGAGTCTGAATTTCAGTTTGAAGCTTCAAGTGAGAAGTTGCTTGTGCATGTAAGTTTTTCAGCATTCTGTCAAATATAATCAAAAGTGTTGTAATATAATTTTACTTTATAGTTCACTTGACTAAAATTTTCTGGTTTTGATTATGGTAGTAGGATATTTTTGGTCTTTACCAGGACTTTAACCTTAAGCAGTCATTATCATATTTACAAATTACATTTTGTACAATGCTTTGGAACGACTAGTCTCTGTGCTCCTTTACTGGCTGTGTAAGCGGGTTCTTTTCTGAAAGTGATAACTTGAGATGAGAACCTCAGTATATTACATTGATAACAAAGACACATCATAGAGCTCTCTGTGGTTCGAATTAGCCTACATATTTTTGTCTGCTTAACTTGTGAATTTTTGTACAGTGCTTGCCATTAATTGGAATAATTGGAAATTTGTGTGTTCAAGAAAAATAATAAAGCACAGAGCAGAAGTGACTAATATTAGTGTGTAAAAATATTCTCTTCAACCAGGGCAATGCTCCTGCTTGCATGTTGGCCATTGATACAACAAAAGTAAACAATCTGGAAAAAAGAACTTCTATGCAATGAAGGCATTATCTTTACTTTATATGAGTGTGATAGTTGAAAAAAAAATTGTGAAGGAATAAAAAGAAGCTGGGCTCTTGTTAAACTAAATTCATTGAGCTCAATGGAGATAATGTGGAGGTATAAATTTAAGTTTATGAAAAAAAAAATATTTTTGTGAAATTATCAACCTAGCCTCCCATAAACAGCCTCTTGTGTGATACCAGTATTTGAACACACAGCACTGCTCATTTTGTATGTGTTCAACTTCAAGAAGCACTGTAAACCTGTACTTGAGAATACAGAGCAACTAATGCAACCAAAAGCTTGCAAACAGTTGGTCTGCTCATTTAGGACAATGTGGTTTGACATATTTTAGCACCAGATAAATGAAGATCACCCTCTTCATTGAAGTACTGCAGATCATTTGAGACAGCAATAAGCAGTAGGTTGCAATCTGAGGATGAGCACCAGCTGCACTAACTTTATATAGAGGAGAGCTCTGGTAGGTGGCATGGCAGATATCATGCTGTGTGCACTAGTCTTTTGACCCACCAAAGGCAGCCACTGGTGGCTCACCTGTGGACAGCTGCTGTTGGTAGACTATTTGAAGTGTAGCACACTGGTGGCCCTGTGCAGTGACGTGTATCCAGGGGTTGCTTACAGGGTTATAGCAGTGGAATAAATGTCCCAGGACTAGCATCACTGAAGTTTTATTTCAGAAACAGAATGTAAAGGTTTTAAATTCATACAAAAATTCTAGACAGTTCTTTGTAATGAATTGAGTCAGATAAACTCCTGCATTGGGACGTTTTACTATTTACTGCATGTGTGAGGAAATGAAAGGGTATGACTAGTAGTGATACAAGGTAACCTCTGCCACGCACCATTTAGTGTCTTGCAGAGAATTTATGTAGATGTATGAATGGTGTTGTATTCACTACCATGTAAAGTTATCCTCTTATTGAGGATAACCAAAAGATGTATTTTTATTTAAATAGCTTGATGTTCTGTTAAAGATATATTATCTGAAATGATGTGCTTACTGTCCCAAGTACTAACTATTGTGAAAGAAGTGTTCACATATATATGACTGTGAGTACACTAAGTTGCTGGCTTACATGTAATAGCCTTTTTGTCATGCCTGTCTGCAACTCAATGTCTAATCTTTACAGTGAGTCAAATACTAACTTTTTAATATTATGAAATGATCATGAATAAAGTTTTATTATGTATTAACACTGCCTGAACCTAATTGCATATACATGCATGTATTGAAAACACCATTTTGCACACAAAAAACAAAGTTATTTAATTTTATTTGATTAGGCTAAGCTAATGGACATATTTATTGAGTGAGTCTAAAATAGAAAGGCATGTGTTGTCAATAGACATAAACATATTGAAGGTTATTTATTATTTTAAAATTTCAGGCAAAGGTTCCCAATCATCATCTCCTTCATATTGATGCAAGCACAAAAAGAAGTAACAAACATGCTGCTGTTGATGCATCTGTACATATCATTGGCCTCCCTACATCAGTGATTCATTTTGAAGGTGAAAACAAAGGCTTCCCAGTTGTCAAAGGCACTGTTAGTTCTGAAGGTAAGGGAAAAACAGTGATACATATGAAAGTTTATATGCTGCATATCTTATGACCTTAACAAGGATTAATAAATACATATACAGAAACATATTTCTTTACAATTTAATTCCTGCCACAATTGTAAAAAGACACAGTTATTTTCATATAATGATTTGGCTAATTAGGTTTTATTAGCGACATTTCTGCTGACACCTGGATTAAGATTTTTTCAGACTGATGTAAAGCGCATCATTTAAATTGAAATCTTGAGGATAAAATTTTCCTAAGGATTTTGCCCTTTACATTATGTCAAGACACCATTCTCATTTACAGAGCATAGTTGTTTTAAGTTGCCACAATTTGCTTCCAAAATTTGATGAGAACGTGCATAATTCTTATCACCACAGGTGTAAGGAAGAAAAGGAAGTGTTGTTCTCAAAACATATGATCAATGAAATGTTTTGTGGAAACCAAGCCTTGTGGAGTTATGATCAAGTCTTCTAGTAGTAATGACAGAATCTAAAATGAATATGCACTGCCTAATAAACCAAACAAGTTTCATTGTCAATGTAATATTTGAAAACTTTTCTTGTAACTGATGGACTAATTTGCAGTTGTATGGTGTACCTGACCTTTCTTTGTTGAGTAAATAAGATTTTTAACTATGACAGTTCTTCATTTAATTTTTTTAGGTACACCAAATAAGAAGCTAGAACTGATTGCAGATTTATCAGATGGTGTTCATGTGGAAGCCGATTACATTTCAGAATCAGGGAAGAAAGAACTCTTCTATACCTTCCTCTCAGCCAGAAAAGATAATCGCAAACCTGAATTCAGGTGGTCTGTAGAAAATATTCAGTCTGTACTGGTAAGAAATATGTTGCTTGGAAGTCATTAACACAGTATCTGATTATCATTAAAGCTTTATCCTGACCCTGTTTATGTGCTTCCAGGAGCCACATAAAAATGACATTAAAGAAGTTTTAAATAAGGCAAAAGAAATTTCTCAGGAAGCAGGAAATGAAATAACCAAGGAGGTCACTAGACTGACAGAGTCACTAAAAGGTGGTCTACCAAATTTTGGACGTTTTGTAAACACTTATGAAACTCAGATAAATGCTTTGAAGAATGAAATTACGAATGACAAAGTTCTTAAGGAGATATCTGAAAACTGGTACGTATGCTCACAGTGTTGTAGAACAGTGGGAAATGGGTGAGGAGGAAGAGATTAAGGCAAGATAATTTTCTTGTGTCAGTTTGACTAATCATAAAGTCAAGTGTTGTTAACATTTTTCTTAGGTTTTGAGAAATAAATGTAAATAAAGATTTTACTGTAAATAAGTAACCACTTCAGAAATAACATTTTTCTAATTCCTATTATTCCATGTAAGTGCAAAAATTAAACATAAAAATTCATGCAAATGCATCTACTACACGTTTATTCAGGTAATTTTTTTTTTTACAGGAGAGAAATAATTGGTGATGCCACTGAAGTTGTAACAACTCTTGTCAATGGCATTATTGTTACTATTGATGCACTGCTGAAAACATTTAATGAGTTGGCAGAATCCATCCTTGATGCTCTGAAGAAATCACTACCTGCATTACAAGAGGCATATAATCAGCTAGTAGAAGGAATTGTTGAAACAACACAGACACTTGCCCAGACCATAGTGGATATTCTTTCTTCAGTTGCTGAAATTCTCAAGAAGCATGAAGCAGATATTAGAGAATACCTGTCCTTACTTGCTGACTTGGCAAATGGTAAGACTGCAAATTTGTATTGGAAGAGAAGAATATACCACTATAACATTTTAATTTTAGAGTTTTTGCACTAAGAGCGTGTTGCTGTTCTGATTATTTTAGCCTTTATTTGAATTTTATTAATATATTCTCAACAAATGGAAAATCAAGTACTGAATACCAATATTTGCTTGACAAAATCATTCTACTTTTCCAAGAAAGAATATTTTGATGTATCTAGAAATCATATTAAAAATAGAATGATATGACAAGTGTTTATTGCAAAACATGTCTAAAAGAAAATAATAATAATAATAATAATAAAACAAGATAACTCCTTAAACAGGCCTGGAGAGCCACATGATGCCACCTTCTCACCATCTCGTCCTCTGTCATATGATATGTGGTTACTGTATATGGTCGTTTGTGGTTACCATTTTGTTGTCACCTTTCTAGAGCTTGATGTCTGTACTTCTAATTCAGATGGCTCCTCAGTCAGCCTCACAAGGCTGAGTGCACCATGTTACAATCTCACCACCAAAGAAAAATCAATGAGAATACTGGGAATTGAACCCAGGTCCTCTGCATGCCAGTCACATCACTAACAACTCAGTTACAGAGGTGGACAAAAGAAAATAGTAACAATTATATTTATTTTTTTCTAACAGGTGCATATATGTAGACACTGAGGAGCCATATGACAAGTGTATTCAGCACTTAGGTATTGCCCACATCACCCATTCAACACATCATCAGATCTGTCACAAGACCTAAATATACTTAGTTTTTGAAGAAGGGTCATAGGTCATTTGGAGATTAAAATCAGCATTAAGGTGTATCACAATGAGTAAATATTTTTAGTTTTGTTTCCTTTAATCTGCGGTATAGCAATAGTATAACTACGTTTCTAAGATAAGCATGTCATTTCACACCATATTATTTCAACATGCTTACTCTCAATACTTATGTTTCTTGTGTGGATGAAAATAACTCACAATATTTTTGTTGTTAAGTTTTTGTGCTTATGGGCCTCAGCCAGAGGCCACTAATGTAGGTGGACATTACTCTTTCTCACTGATGAGGTGCACTTCTCTGTTCCTTGGAAATTGATTTTTTTATATATATATATATATATATATATATATATATATATATATATATATATATATATATATTGTATCATATCCAAACAGGAAACGTTATTGTGTTGCATTGCCCTTTCTTTTGTAAAACAGATTTATTCACTTATTTTGTAATAGATTTGTAAAATGGAATCTATTTTATGTTTTGTGTGATTTATAATTTATTTCTCATAATTACAGATGTTGGAAAGTTTGTTACTAAAATCACTGATGTGATTTATGAAGGAGTTATTGAATTTTCAAAACCAATTGTAGAGCAAATAGAGGGACTTCACTTTGGTGCAGCCATTGGATTTAGCAAGGTTAGTTCCTTGGTCTTTGATTTTTTCTTCATTTTGTAATTGAGAATCAGCAATATTTTGTGAACTGTATTGTGGGTCATGTGTCTGGTAACTTAAACTTTGATTTGAGGTTTATTTATCATTATGTTCCTCAGTATGTTAACACAGTGAAAATATTAACTTAATGTTTTTCATGAAGTAAGTAATATCAGTGGTTCTTTCTTAAAATATAAATAAAATTAACTCTCCTATTGCTAAATTGTGTGCACCATGTACAAATTCAGCAAAATGAACAATGATAAAATCTAATGTAGATTAAATGTTACAGTAATAGATAAAACTTATTAACTTTAATTGGTTAATTTGTTGCTGATGAATCGCAGATGGTGAGACTTTTTCTCCTTTGTCAATTCTGAATGTTGTAACAAAGAATTTTAGTTCACACATATAATATCTTTTGCCACAGAGTATCTGGTTTGCAGGGCATTGTGAGCTGCAGACAAATACAAAAGACTATAATATCTTCCAGCTCAAGGGAACTTAACGGGAAGTCAGTGACATTCTAATAAGAGATAACAGGGAACTTACACAACATATTGCAATTAGTAACCTTGCTTCCTGTTTCACATAATTTATTTCATGCATGGATTCATAAGGATAGGTATACATAGTAAACTGAATGTATTTGGAAATGGAAAATGTTTAGCTGTAGCATTAAATAAGTTTCTTTTATGCTATACATCAAATTTGTTTGTGTAGCTAAACAATGGAAAATCTGAGCTGGAATACAGCAGTATGAAATAGATTGCTACTCACTACATAGAGGAGGCACTGAGTGGCAGGCAGGTACATTGAAAGAAGATGGCCACTCAATGCCACCACTATGTGGTGAGTAGCAATCTATCCTATCATATATCATTGTCTGTAGAATTGCTACTTACAGTGATTTATAATTAATTTGTAGATAAATGCAGAATTGTAATTAAGAACTATAGTTTTCACACACAAAAACATTACCAAAGGCGAAAGTCACACCAGTTGCCAAGAAAGAAATATTGAAGAAATAGTTAGTTAGGCCAGGAATTGTAACAGTTGTTTCAGAGTTGTAAATTACTTCTCTTGTGAAGTTGCAAAATTTGCCTTAGGAATATATTCATTCATTCATTCATTCATCAAGGGATCATCTCACAAGGAACTAGGATTTGTCAACATAATACAATAAAAATAAGTACCTCTATATACATAAACACAGAATAGATGTTTTAGGAGGTTAGGACAAGTGGTTGGCCATGGTCTTACTAAAGGAATAATCCCAGTCTTTGCCTGCAATGATGTAGGAAAACCACGGATGGAAAACCTAACGCAGTATGGCTGGACATAGAAAACTCCATCCTCCCAAATACGAAATCACTTCTGAATATCTACACACCCTCATTTGATTAGTTCCTATTTTGCAATGTTCTTTTGTTCATACACAAGTTGCATTCACCAACAAACTCATTTCATACCAGTACATGTCACATAGTTGGATAACCATTTTGACCATTACAGTGATCACACACCATGCTTTGGTACATCATTTATAGTTGCTTTACCTATTTATAAGTTATATAACTAATGCTGAAATGTCCTTGCAAATCATGCATCATAGATGTATAAATTACAGACCACTCATATCATCAGATTATACTTCATTTATGCATTATATAGCAGAGGGAAGTAAAGGATTATCTCTGAAAAAATTGTGATTTATTTCACTGTATTTTAGGGATATCATTGATAGTTATGCCATTTCCTTTTTGTTTTATTTTTGCAAATGGTATTAGCATTTTCTATTTGAATAACATGGAGGAAAAAAAAGCTTTGTAATAAAGTTAAAAAATAATTTTTATTAACTGAGCTAAGTACGAACCATGTGTTGTCCTCTTGGCAATATAGACAGTGCAAATAAAGAAGAGATGTGGCAAAAAATAGTGATATTAGTGGGATCTTAAATAAACAGTCTTAGTAAAAATTCAGTCAATCAATTTACATTTATACATAGACCTTGGACATTGTTGCATTTATTATTTACTTCTGTTGAGGTGTGAGTTAAGAAGTTTCTATAAATTTCTACTGAGTAACTGGCATACTTGTGTTTATGGCATTGAAAAAGCATGATCTTAAGCACAAAAGCTTTTATTGTAAGTCACATCATAAACAGACTTAAACTTTTGGCTTGACTTGTTTGGGTTCATAAACATTTTATTTTATCTGTTAATACTTTTATATTGTAATGTCATGTACTGACATGTTCCATGACCTTGGAGATTTGCTCCTCAATTTGGTCCTCTGGAACTAGACGTGTAAATAAATAAATAAAAATAAATATGGTATAAAGGTTCAGTATAATAAGAGAAGTACATAAATTGAAGTCTGATATATTGATTCATAAGGGATGAGGTTTCGTCAATAGTGCAATAAATTTTATAGCTATAAAGGGTGATCAAAAAGTTTCTGTTTGAAGACTGTATACTCCAGAATCATTATACTGCTCAGGAAAAATCAGTGTGACCATTGAGGCAACCATGTCTCTGATGCGCCAGTTTGAAGAAACCCATTTGGTAAAATACAATGTTCTGCTGCATGAGGAAGGCTGCAGCTGCCTGCTGCAAATGCTTGTCTGACAGAAATCATCGACTCTTCATTGACTTTTATCAACCCTTATACTTTGTTGTCAGGATATTAATGTTTATATGGAAAAGAATCTGTGTGGCAGTATTTTTTTAATAATTTTGTTAGTATGTCGATGTATGTACCAAATTTTGAAGAACAATCCAAAAAGTAGAACAATATGATAAAATAGTGTAATCTGATCTACAATAAGGCTGCGTCTATTCAGTTATTTTGTGCTAATTCTTTCTTTTTATTAATTGTTAATCATGCAGTACTTAATATTGAATGTAGCTCTTTCATGCAGTCTGCAAAAATTTTGAATACTCATTTAACTTCAATGTCGTAACAAATTAATTCAATATGAAACTTGATCTATCTTGCAGACACTGGAACAACTTCAGAATCTAGTTGTACCTCAAGAACTACTTGTATTTGTGCAAGATATTGTGAGTGAACTTAAACAATCAACACTAACACCAGAAATTCATGATCTCCTGGAAGCCATCGAAAAATATATTGAAAAGGTAATTTCACATTTCTTTCTTAAGCTACATAAGGAACATATTGGTTGCAATTTATTTAATTTTGAACCTAAAATATTGCAATCAGGAACCTATTAATTTAATTGTAATAATTAATAATGTGATCTACAGGTTTCAACAAACAAAGATGCAGATACAGAGAAGGAGCTAAAAGTAATTTTTGAGAAGGCTGTTGATGCGGTAGAATCCCTAATTGATTTCGTAGTCAGTGAAATTACTGGTGGTGAACATACAAAGGATCTGTATGACTTCAATGTAAGTATATTCTCGTGAGCATTTACAACTGCTACATAAACTAAGAAAACAAGTCCTATTAACATTTTTTAATTTTTTCTCTTTATTTACTCATTCATCCATAGACAAATTGCTTTGTCGTCACTACACACACACACACACACACACACACACACACATGCACGTAAGTGCGCAGCACGCATAGTTGCACACATATCATTTATAATAGAGGTACATAGTTGAAAAAACAGGGTATATGTAATTCATAATGCAGATATATACATACACCTTTTTTCACTGCATTACATAAGGCACAAGAGCCTGCTTCAAACAAGAGAAATGAGTCATAAGACTCCTCCGATAAGACACCTTGGTTTTGTATTGCATGGATTAAACTACAATGTATTGTGTTGCTTATAAGCATACTCCATCCTCTTTGTCTACTTTGTAAATGTGCAACCTGCTTATTTATGTATAATAATTTTATGTTGCATGAAGTAAAAACTATTTTTTCGTAAATATTCTTTAAGATATGTTTTAAATTTAAAGAGTTCCTTAATGTTCTTCATCTCTTTGGCATTTTTTATACCTTGACCCCTTGGAAAAAAATAGTGGTTTGGGTTTTTGCTCAATTCATTCTACCTAGGTACACTCAATCACTAATATCCAGTTTGATGATCATGTTTGGAGCTGTTTGGTGCATATTGCTCAATTTATATATAAAAAACTCCAGTTTGGAATGCATATTCACTTGGAAATGTCAGAATACCCCATTTTTTGAACAGCTCAATGCAGTGGACCCTTTTTATTCTTATGGCTCGTTTTTGCAGTTTGAATACATTTTCCACATTCTGAGCGTTTAATTCAAGAATAAAGCAGTTGGGAGCTACAGTTGAAGATATCTAATTAGACTCTTTGCCATATTATGGGTTTGCGTTTATGACTACTCTATAAAACCTTTATGTGTAATATCTAAGAAGACCACCAGGAAATAATTATCAACATTATAAATGATTTTAGATGGAATCACTTCAAGAAAACCCATCCCATGTCCTGTCTTCCAGACACTGCCAGAAGGATGGTTGAAATATATGTCATCTTAATATTTCAAAGTTCTAATTAGTATAATATTTGGAAGTTCAGATTAGTATGCAACTTTGTAGTTTTTCATGATGGATCTCACACAAAAAAACTTCTTGATTGCCATTTAGAACAGTCAGAACTAGATAAGTTTGCAATGTACAACACAGCTTGGAAATTTGTAATAAAATCAGGTTCCAAGAAACTCAGTTTCTTTCTCAGATTGTTTCTTACTGGAATTTCACAATAAAAGAAGCAACAAACTTAAAAGGAACTGAAGATTACATACTGGGCATTTCATGGAATTGGGCACTGGATACAGAGAGGCCAGCTAAACTGGCAACAAATGCTGGCAAATGATATGGAGATTCTAAAACATGGCACTGGTGAAATCATCATCATTCCTGTTTTGTTGGCATAACAGTGGGTATACCACTGTCTTCCAGTCAGTAGTTTCCATAGTCTATCTATGTAAGAAGCTTCCCACACTCTACTTACTTATAAGTGATGTCATCATGTCCTAGTGATAAGTTTTTGTCCCATATGATGATGATGATGATGATGATGATGATGATGATTATGATTATGATAGATGTCACTGCAACATCTTAAATTCATTTTATGTCCTCATAATCCCACTAATTTGATTTGTTACACCTTCAGAAGCTTCTTTTTCTCAACTCTCATTTTAAATTTCCTGTATTACATTTCATCATTCTTGATATGTTTCATCTTCAAAATTGTGTCTCCCTCAGCACAAATTCTGTCCCATTACTGTGTCTCTTCTTTTTCCTTCATCAGTTCACATGACTTATTTTGCTAATTTCACTATCCTCTCCACTGCATTATGAATGGCTTCAGGATTAATCTTTTTGAACACTGAAGCCTTTTTTTCTGACATAATTGTAACATTCCCGACAATAGGTTCACAAAAAATGAGCTCAAAAAAATTTTGAATCGTGGGTAAAATACACTCCTGGAAATTGAAATAAGAACACCGTGAATTCATTGTCCCAGGAAGGGGAAACTTTATTGACACATTCCTGGGGTCAGATACATCACATGATCACACTGACAGAACCACAGGCACATAGACACAGGCAACAGAGCATGCACAATGTCGGCACTAGTACAGTGTATATCCACCTTTCGCAGCAATGCAGGCTGCTATTCTCCCATGGAGACGATCGTAGAGATGCTGGATGTAGTCCTGTGGATCGGCTTGCCATGCCATTTCTACCTGGCGCCTCAGTTGGACCAGCGTTCGTGCTGGACGTGCAGACCGCGTGAGACGACGCTTCATCCAGTCCCAAACATGCTCAATGGGGGACAGATCCAGGGATCTTGCTGGCCAGGGTAGTTGACTTACACCTTCTAGAGCACGCTGGGTGGCACGGGATACATGCGGACGTGCATTGTCCTGTTGGAACAGCAAGTTCCCTTGCCGGTCTAGGAATGGTAGAACGATGGGTTTGATGACGGTTTGGATGTACCGTGCACTATTCAGTGTCCCCTCGACGATCACCAGTGGTGTACGGCCAGTGTAGGAGATCGCTCCCCACACCATGATGCCGGGTGTTGGCCCTGAGTGCCTCGGTCGTATGCACTCCTGATTGTGGCGCTCACCTGCACGGCGCCAAACACGCATACGACCATCATTGGCACCAAGGCAGAAGCGACTCTCATCGCTGAAGACGACACGTCTCCATTCGTCCCTCCATTCACGCCTGTCGCGACACCACTGGAGGCGGGCTGCACGATGTTGGGGCGTGAGCGGAAGACGGCCTAACGGTGTGCGGATCCGTAGCCCAGCTTCATGGAGACGGTTGCGAATGGTCCTCGCCGATACCCCAGGAGCAACAGTGTCCCTAATTTGCTGGGAAGTGGCGGTGCCGTCCCCTACGGCACTGCGTAGGATCCTACAGTCTTGGCGTGCATCCGTGCGTCGCTGCAGTCCGGTCCCAGGTCGACGGGCACATGCACCTTCCGCCAACCATTGGCGACAACATCGATGTACTGTGGAGACCTCACGCCCCACGTGTTGAGCAATTCGGCGGTACGTCCACCCGGCCTCCCGCATGCCCACTATACGCCCTCGCTCAAAGTCCGTCAACTGCACATACGGTTCACATCCACGCTGTCGCGGCATGCTACCAGTGTTAAAGACTGCGATGGAGCTCCGTATGCCACGGCAAACTGGCTGACACTGACGGCGGCGGTGCACAAATGCTGCGCAGCTAGCGCCATTCGACGGCCAACACCGCGGTTCCTGGTGTGTCCGCTGTGCCGTGCGTGTGATCATTGCTTGTACAGCCCTCTCGCAGTGTCCGGAGCAAGTATGGTGGGTCTGACACACCGGTGTCAATGTGTTCTTTTTTCCATTTCCAGGAGTGTGTGTACAAGGGTGATTTAAAAGTTCTCGGAACAGAATAGAAAAAAAGTACATCACCGAATTTTTTTTATTTTTCAATGTAGGCTCCTTGTAGATTAATACACTTGGTCCAACAATGTTCCAGTGCCTTGATCCCACCTCAGAACTGAGTTTCCTCCTGCCCTGCAAAATAGTTGTCAACTCCAGCTATCAATTCTTCGTTTGAAGTGAATCTTCATTCACCAAGAAAAATTTTCTGTTTTTGGAAGAGATGGAAGTCTGACAGACCCATATCAGGTGAATAAGGTGGGTGTGGCAACACTTCATACCTTAGTTTGTGTAATTTCTCCATGGCGACAGCATGTGTGCGGGAGTATGTCATGAATCATGGCACTCATCTTGCAGATAATTTTTTCATTTCTAATTCTTCAGTTAAAATGTCATATACCCTTTCAGATGACATCTTGCAAATGTGAGCAATTCCACACATTTTCAATTAGCGATCCTCCATGACCATTTTGTGTGCTTTTGCAATGATTTCTGGAGTAGTGACCCATCTTGGCCGATTACTGCGCGGATCATCATGTAAGCTCTCCTGACCAAATTCAGATTCATTTGTCCACTTGGCAACAGTTGAATATAGAGGAGCAGAGTCCCTGAGTGCATTCTGGAAAACGGCATGAATGTCCTTTGCTTTCATACCTTTCATTGTGAAGTACTTAATCACTGCTCAAATCTCGATTTTTTTCCATCTTTGTAAATCACTACGCGGGAACAACAAAGGAGCCACATCAATGCCACAGCTCTCTTCCAAGAGCACTGACATGGCACATGTTCACAGGCAACAGTCCGATGAATATCACGTGAACAACTTGTTGCTAGCACTGATCTCTCATGGTGATTCTGAGGACTTTTCAAACCACCCTCATAAATCAATAATAAATAAATAAATGTCAAGCAGTACTTTTTAGATAATTTTCTGTGTCCTCAAATAGAAATCTTATTTTAATGTCTGATAGATTAAACCTCAATAATAACACATGTAACAAATATTGAAACTGTTTAAGAATTGTATGTTTATTTCTTTCAGATTCCAGCAGCACTGCCATCTTTCATACAGTTACCAAGAGTATTTTCAGTTCGTTTCAGTCCATTTATCTACCTTGTTTCAAATGGAGTGCCATGTTTAAGTGAACTCATTGCTTCTTACAGACCTTCATTAGATATTGATAAACTGATACCACCATATGATGGTAAGAGAAACACTGTTTGTAGCACCATTTCTATTTTGTTACGTTTGATGAAATATCTGAGGGAGTTACAAGGTTATGATACTGACTGTCTGTACATGACAAATTTGGCACTTTAAGATTTTTCATTAGAAAATGAAAAGAAAAGAATCTTGTTCACCAGTTTAGGTAGCTCATATCCTCCAACAACTATAACATTCATTAATGTGGGGTGTCAGTTTCTTTACAATTTACCTTTTAATTTTGATGATAACCACTTTCATGTTTTTTTTTATTTTGCAGCAACAGCTATTCTACTGAATTCGCATCACTTCTTCACATTTGATCGTCGGCATCTAACATTCAAAGGAATATGTTCATACATTTTGGCCCAAGATGCACAGGATGGAAACTTCACGATAATTGCTAATATTGAAGGTGGATCACTCAAATCGATTATTGTTAGTGATCATGCAACAACATATGAG
The DNA here is from genome assembly GCF_021461385.2 of Schistocerca piceifrons. NCBI lineage: Eukaryota > Metazoa > Arthropoda > Insecta > Orthoptera > Acrididae > Schistocerca > Schistocerca piceifrons. Next base: position 823,143,069 of record NC_060149.1, on the reverse strand, counting down.
TTGGCATCAGATAAGTCGGTAAGCAAAGCCATTTAATAATGTTGCTCAAGTATTCTACATGTTTTACATACTTTATACTTTAAGTAATACTGCTATTAATAGTCATTCATGTCTCTTGGTGTATCAAGGTTAAATTTATGTATTATCAATTAGAATTCTTTTAAACTGGGCATTACATGATGACAAATCATATGCCATGGTAATCAATTATTAACAAAAAATAAATAAAAAGGAGAAATTAACTTAAACAATGTTAACACAACTCATAGATTAGTCTTAGACCTGGCCAACTGCTGCCTACAAGGCAGTCTGAGGGGTGATCTGTGATTGTGGGACAAGTGATCAGCATGTCGCTAATCTCTCCAGTCGTTATTGCCAGGTGAATTGTGCTGATGCTGCTGCTTCTTTATGCAAGCAGCTCCTCAATTGGCCTTATGAGGCCCTGTGGACCCTATTCCAGACCTCCCTGCCTTAGAAAAAATTCTGAGGAGGTACTGATTTGAACCCCTGTCCTTCTGCAGCAAAGGAAACAGTGCTAACCTTTGATTACAAAAGTGGTAAAAAGAGAAAGAGACAGACATAAAATATACTAATCAGAAGTGTAAACAGTGTTACATCTGACTTGTGCTCAGGCAGAGGACATAAATAACCCACTACCGTTATTTATTTTAAAAAATTTTTTTTTAAAGTCTTGGTATTTGTAAAAATGCAGTTGCTTTTTGATAAACACATAGAAAATACTTTCAGGAGCATCACTTACTGCTGATTTTTTTACAGTTATTGGTTAATGGAAGACCTACAGAATACCCTGCAGATGAAGGAGATTTCCATGCTTGGAGAGAATATAACAGAGTCGGTATTCAAAACAAAGCTGGTGTGAAAGTTACCTGTGAAACAAGTATTGAACTTTGTACATTTGAAATAAATGGATTCTATTTTGGAAAGACAAGAGGATTACTTGGAACAATTAATAATGAACCATGGGATGACTTCACCAAACCAGATGGACAAGTAAGATAAAATATAAATGGTAACAATATTGTATTTCTTTGAGTTCCGTTTGTCAAGTGGAATTAAGATTCATAAACAAATTTTGTTTTAACTTATTTACTACATTTTTATTCTGATTTGAAGCTTGTCAAAACATTCAGCACTTATATTTCAGAACAGCAAAATGTTTCTCTTTGGAGAGGATTTAGTAGACAAAAGAATATTTTTTATTTCGCATCCAAATATTTCTTATCTCCTACCATGATTTTCACAGTTGCCTCCAATTCTGAGCCACTCATAGTAGCACACAATAAAACCACTTTTTTACATGCTCCTTATGGAAATTTGCTGTGTGAGATGATAACCATCTGTTGACAGTTTCTTTCACTTTGTTGCCATTATGGAAGGACAAGAAAAACTTATATTTTCCTAATAACATCATCAATGATTTTCATCAGTTCCTCACTCACTTCTGATTAGCACCCATTTTGTTCTTCATTATAAGTATTTTCAAACCCAGAAATTATCATTCACACCTATTTATGAAGCATTGCCTCCCTCATTGCCTCTTACACATACTCTTTACAGATTTGGTAATCATGATTTAACAAATGTTTGCAATTTTAGTTCTGTAAATCTTCAGCATCTGTCACTACTAATAAACAACTTACAAGAAAGTGAAATGATTTATATTCTTAGCCAAAAAACTACCTTTTTCTGATGTATATACAAAATGTCAGTCAAATTGCATTGTTGCCAGGATTCATCAAGACAAATTACTTTCAGGAATATCTCTCATATATTTCAACCTGCTGGGGAGATTTTCTGTCCATTTTACAAAATGCTGAATTTTTAATTGAATATGAAATATCTTTTCACCTTATTGTTTCAGTATTTGAGAGTAAATAGCCCATGTGATCATTGTTTTGTGATCACCTACATACTTGAATGTGACATGCCACTGTTATAATCATATGTCAGTATCAGTGGTGTGCTGTTGCCAACCGTGTTGCATGCAATACAGCATTCTTGGTCAAAATAAAAATGTCATGTGTCTTCCAGCAATTGCAAACCTTATTATTTGATACCTCTTCAGGGGCTGGCACATAAATTTTGCTACATATTTTATTGCACAGTTTCTCATGTCTCAAGACTGAGTGCAGCCATTCCAGACTTTTACACCCCAGAAAAATATGAGGTGATTACCAAGTTCAGACCTGGGATAACAAGACCATGGAGATGGCACAGTTTCCTGTTGAATATCAAAGTGATAGCAGTATTAACTGATTCAAGTTGTTATTCCAGGCAATCACAGTTACTCAATAGGACTCAGATATGATGAATGTAGCAGACACCCAGGATTACAAAAATCTATGCCAAATTGATCGGACTACCCTACGCAATGAGTATGATGATGCCTAGGTGATTTCTCATCTTATAAGGTGATAGTCCTATTAAAAAATAGTAACATTATCAGTTGTATGCAAGGGCAACAATACAATAAATTTGTAGTGTTGCTAAAGACACAGCAGAGTGGAGTGGATTGTAACTATTATGCAACAGGTTTTTTCCAGTTATGAACTATCCAATTTATGTAGTCATTGCAACTGGACAAACTGTTTTACTACTGAACTTCCATTAGTTTTCGGTGATACAACCATCTGCGGGAATAACTGTCATGCATTTGTGGTACATTGTTATGCTAGAGCTCGTGTCAGAGTGACCATTGTTGTGTTGGGTAGACAGCAGTTCTCCAGTGCTGCATCTGTTGGTGCGAACAAATTATCAAACTCAGTTGTCACATCAACTATTAGTCCTTCCTGCATTCCACAGTTATGGAAACAGTTTATTGATTCCCCATTCTTCTATAAATATTGATATTCTCTCACTGCGGCACCTTTGCAACATCATGCAGTCAATGCCAAATGTGCAGCCCTCTTGGCACCTGCTACCTATCATTTGTCAAAAAATGCTGTTTGCTTCTCCACTGCTGCATGCAAAACTGGATGATGACTCAGTGTGTGTGTACGTACATATTTCAGTATCTTCTAAACAAGCTTTGACAATTGCAACTACATATGCTGACATTCACCAGAAAATTTGGATCTGATTCTCTGAAGGATAAAACAAATTAATATCAATATATTGTCTAAAGATCTAAGATGATTTGCGAATAATGGATCTCCTGTTGTTTTTGACTGTCTTTCAGTTTAATCAATGCCTCTGGTTTATTCTTGATGATTTCAAATATTTCATATTGACACAAAGTCTACAAAAATAGTAATCAACAAATAACTGACCTGTCTTAGTTCACTGTGCTCTCAAAAATCTTGAAAAAAACTGAAGATATGATTTGTAGTCACTTTATAAGAAATTGTAAAAAAAATTATAAGAAAACATATCAGAATTCATCTTCTCTGAAACATACTCCGCCGAAAAAAATATTTTGACAGTCCCATTTTTTACTTGTGGTCTTAGATATGATACAAAAAAACTTTATCATTTACTGATTTTGGATGTCTAAAAGGAAAGCACCAATTTTATACATGAACAAATGAAACGATCTCCCTTCTGCTCGCAGGTGACAATTTCGAAAATACAGCACTTAAAATTTCTTGTATATTTCTTTTTTTATCCTTCTTATACAATTTATATATTATTTCAATCTAAATGAAAATAAATTTATGCAATTAGCTCTAGCCTTATTGGTTGTAACGATGCAAAAATATATATAAATGTGCTTTGGAAATATTACTTTGAAATATTATCTTTTAAATTCAGTAAAACCTTTTTCAGGTCGCTAAACAAGCAAATGAATTTGGAAATGCATGGAAAGTCAATACTCAGTGTGCTGATGTAGATGGTGTTGATCATCATGAACATAACATTAAAATTGAAGAATGTGAGGAGGTGTTTTCAAAGGCCAGTCTTTTGAGGTATGTAAATCTTTTACAACTTGCAATGTTTAATAAAAAATACTTAATGGGCTGACTAATGTATGTATAAGTGGTGGCCTCCTGTAACAACTGCTGCAGGACGTAAGAGAAGTCTTTTAAAATATTCAGTTACAGGTACTGAATTATCTTCAACAGAAAAAGACTAAAAAAGTCACTGATACTAAACAGAAAAATTTATCTGAGATGCTTTTGTTATGGAGGGTTCTAAATTGTAACAGTACAGTGACATATGTGGTCCAAATTTGTTTTTAGTTTTGATACAAGGAAAAAGATTTTCATCACTAGTATCTGGCTCATTAGAAAATACGAAACAGCATATACGGTTCCTGATAGTGAGAATGTGAATTAATATTTATAGATATCTTAAATTTGAAACCCATGCATGTCTGTTGGAACAAGAGCACAAAACATTATTTGTGGCAGCTATCCATCAGACATGGGGAACATGTTCTGCACCATCATTTGTGACAGGAACAACATCAACTCTTTAGAGTCATCTATACAATTTGTATTTGACTTATTGCAAAAATGTTAGAATAAAGCAACAGATAGACACATCTACTCATGACATGCCCAAGTTGACAAGTTCAATGATGGGACTCTGTCAAAAAGAAATTTTTTCTCTATAATTGCAGTGGAAAGAGGCAGATATTCCTAAGTGTCTTCTGATAAAAACCATCAGTGATGTAGCAGCTTTCTTATGAAAGCCATTAATACAACAATTCATGACCTCGGTTATGTGTTTGTGAGCTGTCATGGTATCAATCAAAAATACTCCAAACAGGAGATCATATGAAACAGGCATAACTAAATGTCTATTTCAATTCATTTTGCTGAAACTACATGAATGTAGTATACCCCATTCCTCCCCTAGCTAAAGCACAATGAGAATCACTGTCTCATCTGTGAACAGAAATAAATATCAGTGATTGAATGTCAGTTTACATGTGATCTAGTTAAGTGTGAGTGCTTTCTTCTATGATGACAAATAAATGGCATAAGTTCCATAGATCTTGAGATACACAAGCTGCAGTCATAAAATTGCCTATCACTTTTAATTGTAAATGTAGTAATGCCAAGTAACTGATACATCTATATACAATAAATGCTGAACTCATTTCTGTCAATACTCACAAAACTGTATCAGTTGTCACTGATTGATGTCACTTGTTTTTGGCCCCTGTCTTAACTATACTAGGTATTTTCCATTAATTTGAACTACTTCCATAGCCCACCAGAGTATGAATATTGAGAATATCTTACAGGCCACCATATCTTTCAGTTGTATGTCAACATCATTCAGCAGATAAATGTTGCCTGTGAACAGTTTTATATCTGTTTTCACTTATCCTTAATATAACTTTTTCAGTAACTATGAATAATGGGTACATAACTGTGTAGGGAACTAATCAGGGTAGCTCCTAAAGACCAATCCAAATGCTCACAAAGTAACAATCTTGATGAATTCCTTTAAGAACAAATATGAACGGCTTCTCACAAACGAGCACTGCCCCACTTATGGTGAGCCAAGTCTGTAGTCTTCCTGACCAAATTTATTACGGGTGACACAATGACTGACTGCCAAAGGAAAATGTTGACTGTGGTCTATAGGAATTTGCTAGCATGTGGTCAGTACTGGTTTTGTTAATTCGAATCTCAGATATTTAGCACCAGTCAGATCTGGGCTGAGAGTGCTGTGAGCACAGCTCTGCTGTTGTTTAGCAGTCTACATAGGTCTTGCAAAACTCTGCAGGCCCTGGCAGGTTAGTGTACAATGGGAGGGTTGTCAAAGGCCCTGCAGTCACTTGCAATTTGCTGTGACACCATGGGCCATGTCCAACTACTTTGGCACCAGTGCCCTGCTATACAAATCTTGGATATGTGAAATAATTTATAAATGTGTAAAAATAAATGTTACTTAAACAATTATATAGTAAGAATATGTGTGTAATTTTAATTTACCTTCTTATTTTGGAGAAACTTTGTATTACTGTAGCCTTATTGTGATTTGTCTTTAAACAGTAACTGATAAACTTAGATTGTGGGAATATCTACTTACTTACTCTCACTTCTTTTTTTCTGATACTAAATATAACTGTATCATCATTTTGCCCTGTCCAGTATCAGTTGTACAATGTGTGCTGTATGATAAAACAGCATGAATAAAAAAAATCAGTCAGTCAAAAAACAAACTGATTATACCATTTTTATTTAGGGGCAGTGTATTGCATAACCTTGTAACAAGAATAGAGGTTGGTAGAATTAGAAGGGGAGCTAAGATGAAATGAGATGTAGTGGGCTTATTGGAAGTGCAGTAATAAAACAGAGAATGAATAGAATGAAATCAAATCATATGCTTTGCTTCAGAGAAACAGAGCATAGGTGTACTTTATTTAAAACAGAAAATAAAAATAATATTACAGATATTGAAAAATGTGAGAAATTATAGCAAAACTGGTTTTAAAGACAGAAAAGATATTCCACTGATATCATTCACGTTTATGTACCACAATGCTCATATTCAGCTGGCAAAGTAGATGACGTCTATAAAAACTTTGAAAGCTAATAAGTGAAAGCAAAACCCACTACAAGATGATAGTAGGAGATTTTAATGTGAAGGAGGGACGAGACTAATAGATTTAGGGCAATTGAAGACAGTGACTGGATGAACAGCAAAATAAATAAACAGAAGATTAAATATGGACTGTAGTGCTTTTGACAGTTTGAATGAGATTAAAAAAAGCTGATGTGTCTGGAAAGGTAAGCTCGCAATTGGTTTATGCTATCAGTTTCGGCTGATACAAGTGAGATGTGGATTTTTGATCAAAAAATCATTCAAAATCTGATAACTGCTAAAAAATCAGTCAAGAGATTAATATTGGGAATTACTAGGAGGCACAAGAAAACAAACAAATTGGTCGGGAAAAGACCAGAAGACATAATTATGACTCTAATGAAAACAGAATGGAAATGGGTTGGACATAGCTAGGCAAATAGGTGATAGGCGGACCAAGGATGTTCTTTGTGGGATTCCATGAAATAGAGAAAGGAATGAGACAATGATGTAATGGAAAATGGGTAGATGATGTTAGGAAACATAGAGAAGCAACATAGTTGACAGTAATATGTCGAAAATTCTATAGAAGGCTGTTATCTGACAGCACTGATTATTATTATGATGATGATGCTCCTGGAATTTCTTTGTGTGTTGTCATTTTACATGACATTAGATAATTTATCTTACATATTTTTAGCTCTTTGCATATGTTTTATGCTCATTAACTTACGTATGGAGTAAATGCATGTTACTGGTACATCAACAATGTTTCTTCATCTGCATCTGTACTTTGCAAACCACTGTAAACTTCATAGCAAAGAGTAATTCCTACTGTGCCACTTATTAAGGCTTTATCTTGTTCTGTTACAAAATGGAGAATGAGAAGGAATTGCCTAAATGCCTCCGTGAGCACTGAGATTAGGCTAACTTTGTCATTGTGACCCCTATGTGAGTGATATGTTGGAGATATGGTATATTCCTAGAACCCTCATGAAATGCTGGGTCTTGAAACTTTGTAAGTAGGGCTTCATGGGATAGTTAGCACTGTGCCGTAATTTTCTGCATCGGCTAATTCAAGTTTTTTATTATATCTGTGATGCCCTCCTGTGGCTTAAACAAACATGTGCCATTAATGCTGCCATTCTTCATATTTCAATATCCACCTTCTTTTATGCACTCCATTGTTTTTTCCAACTAGGATTTTCTTTTATTGTACTGTTTTTTCCAACAGGGATTTTCCATTGTTGTACTAGGCCCTAGATTAACAGTATCTTTCTGATTCAGTCATTCACCAAATGAAGTGAGAACTGCCTAACATAGAAAGGAGAAGTTGAGCAGTCAATAGCCACATAAACAAGAAGCTGAAAATTTTAGTTTAGCTTTAAAACTTATGTTTTTCTTCTACTCATTCCAGTGTTGTAATTCCATCTCAAATTTCTGAGTATTGTATTACATGAACACTATCTTTTTGATTTATTACAGCCCATGCTTTCTCTTCGTGGATCCAGCTCCTTATCTGGAAGCTTGCAATCACATTGCACATGAGGCAACTACAAAAGAAGAAAAGGAATTAGCTGCTTGTAGGACGGCAGCCGCATATGTAAAAGCTTGCAGTGTTGAAAATTTGTTTGTATCAGTGCCAACACACTGTGGTAAGTTTTAAATATAATATCATAACACTAATTTAATTTGTTTCTAAGGCACTCTGTTGTTAATATTTATGACTGGATGAGTGCACCCTGCCAAGCTTCCCTTTACTTACCTCCTACTGTGATTAGTTGTAGTTAGTAATTTGCAGTGATAGTTAGCTTTGCATCAATACCATGACAGAATTAACAAGTGACATCGATGGTGATACACTGATGATCCAAAACATTATGACATCTTACTTAAGAGCATGTTGGTCAACCTGTGGAACGCAATTCAGCAGAGATTCTGCATGCCATGGATATGGCAAGTACTCAATAGGTTTCCAGAGGTTTTTGGCACGAGATGCCTATGCACAGGTCACACACGTCATGTAATTTACAAGTGGCTGGTTTGTGGGTGGGGAGCTGGCACTCGATAGTGTCCCAGTTGGGTTTCATCGGATTCAGATAAGCCAAATTTGATGGCCGAGACATCAATGAGAGATCACTATCATGCTCGTCAATCCATTGCAGCACGACTCTGGTTTTGTAACACAGACAATTCTCCTACTGGAAGATGCCATTGCTGTTGGGGAAGACCTAAATCATAATGGGATGCAGGTGGGCCCTAATAATGTTCATGTAGTCCACAGCTGTCATGGTGCCTTCAAATACTACCACAGGTCCCATGGAAGCCCAGGTGAATATCTGCCAACAATGTAATACCACCCCCACATGCTTTCGTGCATGGCATACTGCATGTTCTGAGCAACCGTTCGCCTGGATGGTCATTACCATCAACCTTGTTTAACCATAAGTGGGATTCATCTGACCAGGTGACATGATTCCAATGATCTGTGGACCAGTCTCAATGAGACTGTGCCCTCTGTAATCATAATTGCCAATGTTTTTGGGTCAGCATGGGAACATATAAGTGTGAACTGCTGCAGAAGACAACATTCGACACTGTGCACTGAACAGTGTGCTCCAGAACCCTTGTGCTTGTGCCAGCATTGTACTCTGCCATCATATCTATGACAGTTCGCTGCCTATCCTGCTTTAGAGAGCAAGGTAACCCTCTGATCCCTGTGTTCTCTGATGAGGTATGGATGTCCAAATTCCTGTCACCTGCTCATGGTTTCAGCATTCTTCAACCACTTTCTATAGATGCTCATGACATTAGCACTCGAACAGGCAACCTGCTTTGCCATTTCTGAGATGCTCGCTCCATATACTGGCCACAACAATCTGGCTTATGTCAAAGTCATTAAGTCAGCAGATTTCCAGTTTTGCGCCCCTTATTATCACTAGAATGATTCCCCATTCATCTCTGCTCTGATAATATACCGGGTGCTCAAAAAGTCAGTATAAATTTGAAAACTTAATAAAACACAGAATAATGTAGATAGAGAGGTAAAAACTGACACACATGCTTGGAATGACATGCGGTTTTATTAGAACAAAAAAAAGTTCACAAAATGTCCAACAGATGGTGCTGGACAGCAAAACGTCAGTGACTGCGCATGACAATCATGTATAAAATGAGCTGTAATGAGAGAGAGAATCAGATGCGCCATCATGTTGACGTTACCTGAAAAGGCGCTTTCAGTGAAGCTGTATTATCAGAATGGGGAATGTGCTAGTTCAGCATTATGATCCTACCACCATAGGAAGGGGATTCGAATGGGTAAAGGTCAATTGACAAATTCAGCTGTGGCAAGAATGATTTCGAAGTTCGAAGCCATGGGTTGTTCAGACAATAGACACCGTAGTGGCCGACCGAGCACAAGGCATAATGCTACCGAGACAGTTAAGGAAAAAATGGAGACTGTGCAGTCACACATCGCACCGGCATTCCATACACTACTGTTTGGTTGGCACTGAGGCATACCCTCCGATGCTATGTGTACAAAATCCATCGGCATCATGAACTGTTACCTGGCGATTTAGTGAAGCAAAGGGCATTTGCAGTGTGGGCATTTCAAAAGATGGCAGAAGATGACGATTGGTTGAGTAACGTGTTGTGGACCGACAAAGCTCATTTCACACTCTGAGGGTCTGTCAATGCCCACAACTGGAGAATTTGGACTACCGAAAATCCTAGAACTGTTGTGGAAACTCCATTGCACGATGAGAAAGTCATGGTATGGGTTGGATTTGCCATGTCTACCATTATCGGGCCTTTTTTCTTCAAGGAAATGTGTAATTCTGGTTTTGTAACTGCTACCGTGACGGGTGAGAGGTACGCCGATATGTTACAGAATCGCATCATCTCCAGCCAGGCTGATAAACACCTGCTGGAACATATGATGTTTATGCAGGATAGCGCTCCACCCCATGTTGCTAGACACGTGAAAGATCTCTTGCACATGTCGTTTGGTGATGATTGTGTGCTCAGCCGCCACTTTCATCATGCTTGGCCTCCCAGGTCCACAGACCTCAGTCCATGCGATTATTGGCTTTGGGGTTAACTGAAGTCGCAAGTGTATCGAGATCGACCGACATCTCTTGGGATGCTGAAAGACAACATCCGACGCCAATGCCTCACCATAACTCAGGATATGCTTTACAGTGCTGTTCACAACATTATTCCTCGACTACAGCTATTGTTGAGGAATGATGGTGGACATATTGAGGATTTCCTGTAAAGAACATCATCTTTGCTTTGTCTTACTTTGTTATGCTAATTATTGCTATTCTGATCAGATGAAGCGCCATCTGTCGGACATTTTTGAACTTTTGTGTTTTTTTCGGTTCTAATAAAACCCCACGTCATTCCAAGCATGTGTGTCAATTTGTACCTCTCTATCTACATTATTCCGTGAGTTATTCAGTTTTCAAATTTATACTGACTTTTTGATCTCCCAGTATTTCTCTTACCATGTCAGGTGCCCTCAGCACCACCAGGCAGCATACAACCTCATTGTGGGCAGTGGTCATAATGTTTTGGCTCATCGGTGTATATCTGTAATATTACTGACTATGTGTGGGGAGTACGATGACTACTTCAGGTGAAGCATTCATAATAAAGAATCTCTGCAGTAAAAGGCTGCTACATGAATTGCTCCACATCTTAGCTAAAGTGGTAGTAGTTTAGAGATACAGCCAAAACTAATGGAATCAAGATACTTAAGTTAATGTCATTCCATTAATTCTCATGCTATCTCATGTTCAGGTTTACTAGAAGGTGGAATGGCACAAAAGCAGTTATGAAAGGCATAGAACAGTTTTTCGCCAGTGCGGCTAAGGAAGACAGATTGCACTCTACTGTTCCAATTACTATTGTAGAAATAGAATGGATGTAGTTAATTTTTCTGTAATGTCAATACAAGCATCAGGAAAATGGCACCAGATAAATATTTGATGTTGTGGGGAAAAACTAGTTATGAATAAACCAATTTTTTCATAAACTCGCTTCAGGAGTTTTGTTATACATGAAGATTTGTTGTGTAGCATACTCAACAAGCATAAATGAAGTCATGGGCTCAGAAGACAGTAAAAGTTATACATTTATCTAACTTCATTTACTCATGGGTTGTGTTCCCAATACTGAGAGAGTGTCAAAGTCTGGAACAGAAGAGACTGCCTTGTGAGTGAGTGGGGGGGGGGGGGGGGGGGGGGAACCACCAGAACAAACTAATGAAGCAACTGTGTGATCAGAAATGTGAGGCAGAATGGAGGGAAAGAATGTACAGTGGACGCAATTTGAAGTGTCAGATAAATGACCTACTCTAGTGTCGAATTCTTTTTCTAGTTATAAAATCAATGCTCTGCAACTTAATGTGTAAATTATGGTATTTATGTGAGTACAATATATGTCTCCCACAAAATTTTCCAGTTTCCCTCAATAGTGGAAAATTGAAACTAGATGGTACCTGGTATAACAATCAGTATGTGTTATGTGAGATACCAATCAAATTTGGAGTAATAAGAGAAATTGAATCTGAGAAATTAAGATGTTGAATTAGGCCATAAAATTCATATGGACAGGTCATTAGCTGGGTAAAACTCAGAGATATGGATTTCAATCTCAGAGTAATAAGCAGTTTTAATTTTCATTAAATATTATTGGTGTGTATTTTTCTGTGAAGTAAGAACCTTTATTTGGAATAGCTCATAGCTTGATTATAGCTGGAACTAGTCATCAGTTTCATATGCCTAAATTAGAATGAGAATTTATACCTTTGTATATGTGATGTGTGACTGCAATCCTGGGAGAATTCTGAATGGGATGTGACCCCTGCATTCTGATTTGCATCTGGAATAAGAGAGATGTTTTCCATAGGAAACAGTGCTTGCAGGATTTTTGGGTCATCACTGTTAACTCATTCTGCAAAATGCTCTACATATACCCTGTACTTTTCCATTTGTATACCAAAACAGGCATTATTTAATTGAATTTTCAATTAATTCCAACTTTTGAGAATACTTTTACTTAATGGGTTGTGTGTGTGTGTGTGTGTGTGTGTGTGTGTGTGTGTGTGTGTGTGTGTGTGTGTGTGAAGGGGAGGGGTATGTTCAAATTCTGTTGTATTACAAATATATTTGCATAATCAATTTTCATTTTGTTATTCAGTTCACTGTTCTGTAAATGGAGATGCGGCTATTGATATTGGGCAGTCATTCTCTGTCAAAGTTCCTCAGAAGTCGGCAGATATACTTATTGTACTGGAACAAGTGACTGGAAATGCTGAAACTGTGAAAGATTTTGTGAGCCCCATAGTCTCTCAACTCACACAGGAATTGGGCAGCAGAGGAATCAGGTTAGAGATATTAATAATTTTTCTGAATTGGATTTTAATATTTTTTCTGAATTAAGTTACAACAGTTAGAGTGAATTAACAACACAATGATTTGTGTTTTAGCGATGTCTGGATTTCATTAATTGGGTATGGAGCACCAGGTCAAGAATATCCACACCTCTACACAAGTGCTGGTGGCAAATTTAGTTATGATGGGAAACAAAAGAACATTGAGTTTGGAGAACGGAAAGTTCTTGGACCAATTCCATTAGAAAGCTTCATTGATACTTTAGACTGGCTGGATGAATTTACAGATCAAGCATTCCATTTCCTCACAACTGCAGAGACCATTTTGGACTATCCATTTAGGCCAGGTGCTGCAAAATCAATTATCTATGTTCTGGACACATCCTGCGAAACTACAACACTTTTGAAACATGTAAGTAATTTCTAATTAATTGCATGACCTATTGTTTTCAGTTAAAAAATTAAGTATACTCATCTTATATTTCAAAGTTACAGCTGCCAGTGAAAGCACTGAAACTGAAGGATTCAATTGGTAGTCCTGGAATCGTCCTCCATCTAGTCACAAATGTTGATAACGTTCAAAATAAACACATTGTGGGTTAGTAACTCTATTATGGATTAACTGAATAATTTAAATTTTTGAGATTTATTATTATTATTATTATTATTATTTTCTTTTGATAATTACATTTGCATAAATTTGTGCACGCTTCTGTTTCACTCTTTCAGGCTTTGATGCCAATCATGCATACTATAATCAGGAAGGAAAGAAACGACAGGTAACAGAAGTCAGTGGCAGTGCAAAGGCAGCATTGAAAATCCCAGAAACAGCATGCAGTCAAATTGCATTAGCGGTAATTGATTTTTTATCCAATTCACATATTTAATAAAAAAATGTAACTTTTAAATAAGTTATATTTAGTTATCTTTTTGTTTGTATTTTCTTACTCCCACTATGCTTTGAATAAACATTAACATGGTAGGATGTAATGTTCACACAATGTGTTATAACAAGGATTATTTAAATATAGAGAAAAGTTGATAATAAATAAACTTTTATTTCAGACAAGTGGCACTGTTTTCAACAAGAATAACCTGAAACAGGCTAAGAAGTTTGTTGCTCAGCACATTGCTGATTCACTTACTAATGTTGAACTCACTCAGGACTGTAAGTGTCTACCAGTTGATGAAGGTATTCATACAAGAGCTGTATGTGCGGTGACAGGTGCAAGAGAAAAAGAACACTTAAGTGTAAGTATAAATTTGTTCTGATGATGCACACACGTTTTTTCTTTAACTTTTTGTAAAGACTATTTTAGCAGTGCTTTGCAGTTGCTTTGGTATTACTAAAAGTATTTCTTAACTCAGTAAAGACTACATCTCTTTCAACAGGTTAAAGGAGTCAAAGGAACTAAGGGTGTTAAAGGATGACTTGTGTGACTTGAGTATTGCGTTGTATGAGAACTGAATGTTTGCAAAAAATTCTTAATATGGAATGAAAGTGAAAAACGCAATTCTAAGCCTCATGCATGAGGCAAAGGACTCTGGAGTTTTTGTTCACAATTTCATGGACACGTTGAAATGGACAACCACACATTAGTTGACAGGATACTCCCAGGTTCTGAAACTGCTAATCTACTGAGTCACAGTAGTATCTTACACAAGTAGTATCATAAGCAGAAATGTATTTTCATAAGAAAAAGTGTATGACTGCAACACAAAAAATATCATTACATAAACTTCATTAACTATTGTCAACATGACTGTCATCCTTTAAATAAATCACATTCTCATGATTTGTGCTAAATAGTAAGTCACTACACTTTCTGTCATGGTAGCATTGTGTGTTAGAATTCTGACATAATTTGCATGTGTTTGATTATTTAAACAGTTTGCTGTCTATGTGCTGTATTTATTTAATTTGAAGTTGTGCTCATAGTTCCTCACAGTGTGTAAGCAGTTGCATAAAGCATTTCTTTTGTAAAGTATTTACAGAATAAAATTAGTCTTTCTCTTCTGTATTCCATTTAATTAATGATTTCCATTCACTGAGTTTGTAAATTATGTAGTGTGTCCTGTGAATGAAGAGTGACAGAAATAAATTTGTAATTTCATAACATTGCCGTGATTTTTCCCCCCTTCCTTCCAGGAAAACTAAACTAACACAACACTATTTTAATTTTAAATAATGACATGAAAACTAAAAGAAATTATTCAAATAAACATACAAATGTCAATTACAATACCAAATATGATATCACATATGCTTAAATAACAAAATATGGAAGAAATAGGAGAGTACGAAAATGAGAAAAGGTATGAAAGTTGTATGTATGTATATTACAAGGAAGAATGACCATATGAACAACAAGGCAGGGATAAAATCTAAGTAACAAGGTCACCAAGGAAGAACCAGTACAAGTTGTGGATGTTAGTGAGTTAGTTGCATGTTCTGTGGATCAGACCACTCACTATGATATGAAATCAGTTTTACAATTACAGTACAGGTTCTCGAATGGAAAATTTGGCAACATGCTGACAATTTACATGATATGTTACATGCATTCAGCAATGTACACATAACTATGTTCACTGTCTCTCTTCCTTATCTTAAACATAAATACACACACAATCATACTATTAAAAATTCAGAAATTACTACCGGTATGTGGGATAGAAGCAGCAATTATCTAACAGATGTAATTTCAGATTGAGAAGTATCGGGAAAAATAGTGAAAGGAAGAGGTCGGGACAATGACAGTACCATGATGAGCAAAGAAAAGAACAAAATTTTAAGACAGATTGTAAGTTATTCATAAATTAGAAAAAATTACGCACATTCTAATACTCAGCCTCCACATCACTTAGTTCTTTCCCTCAAGCTTATTCTGTGTGTTTTCCAGTCCAGTTCCCTGTGCATCCATTCTCACTATTTCTCCTGCCCCTCCCCCCTCCTCCCTCCCTCCCTCCCTCCCCCCCCCCCCCCCCCCCCCCCCGCCCCCACAGCAAAAAAAACCCTCCTTTCTGTCATTAATTGCATGCTTCTTACTCCCTCCCACATTAATTATATTTATAGTATCTACGTAGATATCTTCCTACTCTTCACCTCTACAGATGTTGATTGTACATGCTATTTTGTTAGAAGTCTTTCCCTATGCTACTCCTTCCTCTGCCCACTCAATCACCTGCGTTGTCATGTGCAACATATCATTCACTCATTCTGCATTTCCAGGTGCTATTTCTGCTGAGTATTTATTTCCTTCTCTCCAAATGCTGTGCCTCCTCTCCTTATTCTTCACTCCTTCTTAGCCCTTCCCATTTTATCTAGTCATTCCTCCTTAACTACTCACACCTTTTAGACTTCTACATCATGAGAAAAGGTAACTATAGGTTTGAATGTTTGTGTGTATTCTCATGAAAAATGCAAGTTTGAATAATGAGTTGCTTGGTGCATGTAGCACCTTATTTGTGTGTGGGCTATATGAAGAGGTGCCAGAAAAGTATGTATACCATCATCATTTAACTTCAATTTGTACAAGAAAACAGCAGCCTAATTTAGGGTGAAACTAGTTTAAAATTTGGTATCAAGTAATTAGTAGCTTAAGCTATGTAGAGACATAATAATTAAATCAGGAAAAGAGGAAGGCATAATTATTCTGGATAAAATGAGAAAAAAATGAAATGTATGTTTAAGGGGAACAATATAGAAATAATAACTAATGCAGAGAGAGAGGACAATGTCACTGAAGGTGTCAATAAATACACATTTTATCATCTATGGCGGACAAAAGTATCTCATGTAGTGATGAAGTAAATAGAAACATCAAATTTATAAAGTTCAGACGAACAGAAATAAAAAAACGAGTAAACTGAAGCAGAAAGTGTCTACATGAGGTCAGAGACAAGTGTTAAAGTAATTTTGCATGAGCTGTCATATGATAAAATACTGATTCACAACATTATCTGCTGGATTTATATTGAAATAAAAAGCTACAAGCCTTGTTTGCTCACAGCATATGAATTTTGTACTAAACATTTCAAAATTTAAGTGATCATTATCCATTACACATAATTCCTGAGCCAAAACATTATTACGACAACCTCATTAATAGCATTTTGGTCCACTCGTAGAACCCAATACAGCAACAGTTCTGTGAGGCATGAATTTGACAAGTCCTTGTTAGGTTTCTGGAGGCATGTGGCACCAGATGTCTATGCACAGGTCACGAAAGTCCTGTAAATCATAGGCAGGTGGTTTGGCCACCAGGGTCAGACTAGGCAAATTTGGTGGCCAAGACATCAACATGAGTTCATCTTCCTATTCCTCAAACCACTGTAGCATGATTCTGGCCTTGTGATGCAGACAATACACATCAGTCAAGGGCCCTGAAGATGGTGTAGTGTAACACCAAAAGTGCTAGCAAAAATCAAATAAATTTAGAAATATAGACAGCTGAAGGTGTGTTTTGTCACACATTTTAAAATCTACTAAATCTGAGTTCAAGACGGTAGTCAGTTGTCAGTATACCCAAAATTGATTATCTTATGACACTCTCCAATAGTGCTCAATTTCTAAGAATTTACAATGCCTCCCTCACTCCCCGCCCCAACCCCATCCATAACAATCATAAGTTCTGATTTTGAAAACTTGGTATAAAATTTGAGTGAGAGATGGTTTTTTAGAGAATACTGTCCTGCAATTTAGGCTTTTAAAATATAATTTCTTATAATCAAAACAATAAAACCAGATTAATATAAATGGCAGTTGACACACACACACACACACACACACACACACACACACACACACACACACACACACACAGCAAGAGAGAGAGAGAGAGAGCACAAAAAGCCATGCATTACTCAAGGAATAAAAGTATCTTGTAAAACAAAAGGGAAACTGTACCTGTCAGTCAGAAAGAGCTCTAATATTGATGCTATAGCTGACTGCAAGACATACTGCAAAATATTTGACAGTACTACGGACATCAAAACAAATGTATTACGAAGGAAAGATAATCATGTCAGATGACAAAATAAAGACACTATGGGAGGTAGTGAACCAGGAGACTGGTAGAATCTGCTATGAAGAGGAGCAGACAGCATTATGAGCAAATGATATGTTGGTAACATGTATGGCCAGTGTTGCAAAGCTTTTTGACAAGAGTTTCATAACTGTTACAGAAAAGAAGGGGTTCCCAAGTTCAGTAGCTGCTGCATTTCCATCCACTGCCTCCACCTTGTGGACACGTGGGAACATGTTCATGATGACTGCCGTGATTTCATGCACTGCACTGCACATTCTTTAGTCACCTTGATCACTATCTCGAGCTTGCTGCTGGGAGGAACCCGACTGGCTGAGATTTGACCTGTCACTTTCTCCAACCATGTAGCATATGTCATACTGTCACCCTCGGCTGCCTGAGGATGCACCGTGGAAGGGATCTTTGGAAGTTAAATGTGGCCCTACTGGCATCTACCTGTCAGAAGCTTATCAAGGTGACATGGGATTTGTGTCACTGCCACCATGCTGCTTACCCATCTACTATGTCGTGGCGGCTGTCCAGCGCAAAACCTGCCCTCCGCCAGACCGTGATGTTGTATGTCAGGGACTTGGCAGCTTGAAGGAGGCAATCCCTGGACTTTTATTACCAAGTGTTGAGGGACTGCCCTAGGATGCCTTTTTCACCTGAATGATGTACATTGGTGAACTGCACCAAAGTACAGACCACAGCCCTCATGAGCTGCCACTTCGAAGAGATGGTGATATGAGCCTGCACTTATGACTGTGACTTCGGAAGCTCTGTTGACATACTATCTTCTAGCAGACAGGCAATGACAGTGCCGGGTCCTGATTCGCACCATCAGTGATGAATAAGGCAGGCAACATAACACTCAATGTGGCACTGGACACTCCCTGCACTCCCATTATGCTAGGTTGTATGCTAACTACCATCATTCACCAGCTTTCTGTGAATAAGTCTCTCGGCTCATGTTTGGAACAGTACCAAAGGACATGGCATTCCAGTTGGAGGTACCAGTAACTGAAGACAAATTTCTCGATGCTATCTGAGCAGGAGCAGCTAAAAAGTCACCAGGCCTTGATGGCATTCCTCTCAAATTTTATTGCGCTTTCTGATATTTCTTAGTGCCCACATGGACTTTCATCTGTGGAGAACTGATATTCCCCATGGTCCGAGTTCCTGATGCCTTTCTAGAGGGCCTTATTTTCGCTGTTCACAAACCCCACAGGGGTCCACACACCAGACACCATCACCCCTTAATCCTGCTAAATAGCAACATGAAGGTCTTTACATGTCTTTTGGCAGTGCGACTTGGGGTAGCCTGTCATGTCATGTCCTATGAACATGTATCACCAGACATTTGATCGAATTGATAATTCTTTTCTTACAGCTGTCCTCCATCATATGGCACAGCCAGAAACTACTGTCGAGGTGGTCATATGTCTCCAGAACAGCGTGACATCCTGGGTGCTGTATAATAATAGCTTCACACAACCAATCCTGATTAGGGGCTCACAAGGGGAAGGCCTCAGACACGGCCAAACGATGCGGCTCATATTTGGCAGGTTGCTTGTGTACAACCTAAAACGAAGGACTCTAAGATATTTTGGGCTAACACCCCCGCATATTTGAGAAAATCACCCCTGAAGGTTATGACAAGCAATCGACTCAAAATTGGAGGTATCGATAGATAACTGTAAATGGAGCATTTTTCATCATCAGGTATGGGGTCCGCAAACGCAAACTATTCCAGAAACCGAGGAAAGAAACGTTTACAACTGCCCCTTCTGTACCTGCATGCTAAACGCTCTTCGCTGACAGTGCCGATAGCGCAACGGCCAAGGTAACTGGCTGGGAATCGGAAAACGTGGGATCGAATCTCGAAGAAACATAGCATATGTTCTTCTTATCGTTTTTATTTTTCCATATCTCAATTGATAAGGATAGGAGGGTTAATAAGGCAAGTAAATCAATAAGGAATGATAATAATAAGGTAGGCAAACTAATTTCCCAAACGCCGTGAGTTGGTAAAGTATTAAACTTTTAAGCCTTGTCACATGAAAACAACTCCGAGTAAGAGTGCAGCGAATTCCTCACGAGGGATCACAGATAGCCAACCGCGCGACGCTCGTTTACAGCGAGGCACGGGACAGAATGTACGCCTGGAGAGTTATGTTGTCCCGGTTGCCTCTTAGTCATATCATAGTTGTGAACCCGGAAGAATGAAGGTGTCCAGCACGAGCCTTATAGAAGTCAATCGGAAAGAGTTGTTTTCCGTCATTAGGCTGCCGCGAACCTCGCGGATACATGTAGTGATTTTGCCATCGTTAATGCGCCAAATGAAATATGTTTTGTGAATGAATACAGTGTTCTTCCGTAAGTAACATATGACGAGTACTGTAAGTAGTTTGTAGTAATTAGCTCGTCTGTTTATGCCGTAGTAATTAGTTATTGTTTGTTGTGTAATATCCTTCAGGTGCATAATCTGAATAATGGAAGATGTACACCCTTCGGCTAGCGCTGTAATATATACTTGGGAGCCTGTCACAGACGATGGCAAGCGGAAGTTACCGACGCTGTGTTTTGGTTTGTAAAAGTGTTGCAAGACAGGTGCATTATCAATGCACTACCGGAAGCAGGCAGTTCTGTTTCTCGGCGTTCCAGATTGATAAGAGCGGCTATTGTCGAGCGATTCTTGGAGCTGACGAACGAAATGACTTTTGTTGATACTGGAGTGCTATACCATGAAGACGAAGCAGAGGGTGATTCGGTGGAAGATATCCCGACTAGTGAATCGCAAAGTGGTCATAACACTTTGGAAATCTCCACGTCACTGGGCATATGTGCTTCATCTGTTCCCGATGAGTATTACGAACCGGTTACTAAACGATTGAACTACGGCGCTATACCCCTTGAAGTAAAAGTAAAGGCGGTAGCGCTACCCAGGAATCGCCCAATTTCGAACTTACAAACACTGCAAAAGAATGGAGCAACAACAGCCCTGAAAAGGAAGAAGGACTTGAAATTGAGCAACAACAGCCCTGAAAAGGAAGAAGGACTTGAAATTGTGGGAAAGTGATATCGTTAAAGGAGGGACAAGATATGACAAATACCAGGCGATAAATAAGTGGACATACGACCGATTTATCGAATCTCGTTGTCGTAACGAGAACGTAAGAACGAGAATACTTCAGGAGTGGGCTGCAGGTGTAGCGCTTCAGTATACGGCCAAAAGGATTTTACGTTTGCTGCATCATTATCTTCGGCAAGAAATTTCAAATCGGAGTATAAAATTCGTCAACGGCACGTCACTAAATAAGTCTCTCATAACTAGGTACAAAATATAGAAGATATACAGGAAGTGGCGGCTCTTTTCAGTACGCAAACGGCGTCACTTATGACCGGTTTTAATCATGATTATGTGATCAACACCGATCAAACACGATGCCAGTATCGGGTGAACATTCGACGCACGTTATCGCATAAGGGAGAAAAACGAACCCTTGTCACAGTTGGTAGTAAAAACAAACTAACACATTCGTACACGGTGCAATATGCCATCACAGCCTCTGGAAAAGTGTTGCCTAAGGTTTTCCTGTGTTTACAAGGAACGAATGTTACATTTGGTCCTCGGGTTATAGAAGAGGTCAATCGTTTAACCGACTCGTTGAAAAATGCTTACATTACCTGCTCCAAATCCGGGAAACTGACGAATGCGATTTACAGAACATTTTTTGAGAATGTTTCAAAACCATACGTTTCTCACAACAAGTTTTCTGTAATATTGGATCCCTGGAGTGGACAATTTATACTACAATATATGACACAATGTTTATAGATGGCGAAGGTCAGCCGACGTGCACAGTAAAAGTAATACCGCCAAACTGCACACCTGTGTGCCAGCCGTATGATGTTTATTTCTATCGCCTGGTTTCCAGGCTTCAGAATTGCAGTGTGCTGCTGGAAACCCAGCTGGAATTGCACAACTGCACAGATGCAATAACTATTCACAGTATAATTCATAACCAACTTCCAGCTCCGATTTTTCAGGCAATGATATCGTATGCGTGGCACGCGTCAAAATGAATTCCCGAAAAAGACATTTTAAAATATAAACCAAGTTTGTTTGCCGCCGACTCTTCGGAAGGAACAGTGTAGCTGTCGAAAGATTGCATTCATTAGATGTTCTTGGTGCCGTGACTATATTTGTTTCGAATGTTTATATGACAAGTACCATCCATCTAGTTGTTCGAAGAAAAGTGAGGACAGATAACAGTGAGTGGAAAAGCGATTGTAAAGTGACCTGGAGTAACATTTTAGTTGTTTACTATCCCAAGAGGTTTGAGAAATTTACTTACCTACCTTATTATTATCATTCCGTATTGATTTACTTACCTTATTAACCCTCCTATCCGTATCACTTGAGATATGGAAAAATACAAACGAAAAGAAGAACATCCGTTGTGTTTCTTCTAGATGCGAACCCAGGTTCTCAGATTTCCAGCCACTTACCTTGACCGTTGCGCTATCAGTGCTGTCAGCGAAAAGCGTTTAGCATGTGGGTACAGAAGCGGCAGTTGTAAAAGTTTCTTACCTCGATTTCTGGAAAAGTATGCGTTTTCAGACCCCATACCTGATGATGAAAAGTGCTCTATTTACATTCATCTATCGATCCCGCCAATTTTGAGTCGATTGCTCGTCATAACCTTTATGGCTGATTTTCTCAAAAATGCGGGGGTGTTGACCCAAAATATCTTAGAGTCCTTCGTTTTAGGTTGTACACAAGCGATATGCCAAAATTGAACCGAATCGGTTGGCCGTGTCTGAGGCCTTCCCCTTGTCAGTGTGACAACGGTGTCTCTGTCAGTGCTGCTGTACGCCTTTGCCCTAGGACCATTGTTACGTGGCCTACAAACAAAGACTGCTGGGGATGTCACTAGGGGGACGTTGATTTTGCTGCACTGCTGATGCGGATGATTTAGTCCTCTGCCTCCCGGCAGTTTTTTTGACGTACGCTGCTTATATTGCTTACCTTTATGAAACGGATGATATTCACTTACATAATGTTGTTGGCTGAATGATTTTATACATGGTTCGCAATCAAAATACGCTGCGTCAGTAAAGTCGTCTGGCCATTGATACTTAAATGCTACCCGTACGAAACCCTAAACCCAGCCGGGTCGCTAGTTATTAATAATATTGGTTAGTTTAAATATTGTGTCGTGAAGGGTTAATTGCAATTACATGTCTTCTTTTTTCTACCTGAGAGCGCTGGCTGAACCCTGCTGTTGCTAGTGCTTCATTAAGGTACATTTCCTACACAACAAGAAATCAGTGTTGCTAACACTGAAGCACAATTTCCCCCTATATCGCAATTTAAATCTCCCTAAATTGGTCCCAAATCTCCCAAATAATTTATTAAGCTAAATGCCTACATTACTAAACTTCAATTTTTTTGGAGGGGGAGGGTGTTCGGAACCATTTAACCCTAAAGAGACACACTGGGGTGTTAAACACCCCGACAAATTTTATTTTTTCCATAGTTCCACATTTTAGCGAGGGGGAAATTTTGGTCCCATTCTAAATTCAGTTGGTACCATTGCCTACAGCCACTGACCACTGTCATTGTTTACCGCACTTTCTCTGAGTCATCAGCTTTTATTGTTTTTCGCTTGGAGTGTTGTACACCCCAATGTGTCTATGTACTCATAGTGTGGTTTTAAACACCGCACTGTGTCTGTTACATAACGCTGTTCTTATAGTGTGTTTGGTGCAGTTTTCGTGATAATTTGGCTTTAGGAAGTGATAGTATCAGAGACTTGCTCATGGACGAGGGCAGCGATAATCAAAATGTTCAGAATATTTTTAGTGGTGATGATACAGATGAAGATCCAGACTTCTTGTTTGAAGAAAGTGACTTTTCTGACGAAGAAATCGCCAATGAAGAAGCTGACCCAGAACCACCACAAAATGAAAGTAACTGAAACTTAGTGCCTGGACTTTTGAATACTTCGGTGCCACTTGCAAGAGTTAGAAATGCAGCTGCTCACGTTGGAAGAAATGGACATATATGGAGCGTTCAGGAACCTGAGAGACGAGGCCGAGCACTAGCGAGAAATTTGGTCACACACTTGCCTGTAGCAAAAGGACTGCCTAAGGATGTAAGTAGTCTTTTCTCATCTTGGAATTTACTAATAGATAATAGAGTCTTAGACGAAATTGTACTAAGGACAAATCAAGAAGTAGAACGAAAAGTCCAAGAAGTTAATACAAAACAAAGCTATCACGGGATTGTAACCAAAGAAGAACTCTTCACATTTTTAGGTTTACTTTATTTGTCTGGGGAACAACGAGTTTGCCATGCAAATTTACAAGTACTGTGGTCCGTTGCTTTTGGATCATCTATTTACTGCTCAACTATGTCTTTGAACCACTTCAAATTTATAGCATCATGCCTGCGATTTGATAACAAAGCCACAAGACAAGAAAGGCAATCAACAGACAAATTTGCAGCAATACGTGGTATTTGGGAAAATTTTTTAGAGAACTGTAAATCCTTGTATATACCGTCAGAGTACGTGACAGTAGATGAACAGCTTCTAGGATTTAGCAGTAGATGTTCATTTAGAGTGTATATGAGAGACAAGTCCGATAAATACGCCCTTAAGGTTGTTATGATGAACGATGCTAAAACATTTTATATGCTAAAAGCATCACCATATGTAGGAAAATTCAAACCCCCAAATAACGAACCAATACCATCCTATTATGTAAGAACATTGTCTGAGCCAGTCCACAGAACTAATCGTAATATAACAGTTGATAACTGGTTCAGTTCTGTGCCTTTATTCCACCGTAAGCTTCAAGATCATAAATTAACTATGGTGGGCACCTTGAGTTTAAATAAAGCAGAAATACCTCCATCGTTCACGGCAAGAAAATCAGAGGCAGCTTTTTACTTTGCTTTTGATAATGACAAGATGCTTGTTTCATATTCCCCAAAACCTAACAAAAATGTTTTTTTATTGTCTTCTATGCATCTGAGCAAAGAGATTGATGAAACCACACAAAAACCAGAAGTTGTTTTATGTTATAGTTCAACAAAAGGAGGGAAGGATTCATTCAATCGGTTATGTCATTCATACACAGTTAGCAGGAAATCCAACAGATAGCCATTATGAATGTGGTATGGAGTGATGGGCCAAAGTGGTATAAATGCCATGGTCCTTTACAATTTACGGTCGCAGGTTCGAATCCTGCCTCGGGCATGGATGTGTGTGATGTCCTTAGGTTATTTAGGTTTAATTAGTTCTAAGTTCTAGGCGACTGATGACCTCAGAAGTTAAGTCGCATAGTGCTCAGAGCCATTTGAAACTTTACAATTTGCTGCCACAAAACACAAAGATGAAGAGACGTAAGTTCTTAATGGAGTTATCACTGTCAATGATAAAACCATATATCGAAGCAAAATTGGAAGTTCCTACACTCAGGCGAAGTATCCGCAACTCAATTAGTGAAATAATGGGTGTGCAAAACAATGAAGCAGTGATTCGCCCACAAGGTGATGGACGAGCTCTTCAGACACGATGTAACTTCTGCCCCAGATATAGAGACAAAAAAACAAAGACTAGGTGTATTTCCTGGAAAAGGTATACGTGTGACGAACATCATGTCAAACTCTGCTACGAGTGCAAGAATTGAAAATGTTGGATAATTATTGTCCAGGATAAGCCACACTACTGTTTATACCTTTGAATTTTGTATTTTTTATGTAAATACACTCTGTATTATATACTTTTATTAATTTATTATTGCCCTAAATCAGTTACAAAAACTTACAAAAAAATCCAAGAATTTACCATGTACATTTTGTGCAAAAATAGTACACTAAAGGGTTCAATATATAATAATGCATAGAGTTTTACTTGTAATCCAATAGTTTTATACACACACAACAACAATAACCTACAGACAAATAATAAGTAACTTCCTGGCAGATTAAAACTGTGTGCCTGAGCGAGACTGGAACTCGGGACCTTTGTCTTGTGCGGGCAAGTGCTCTACCATCTGAGCTACCGTAGCACGACTCACGCCCGGTCCTCACAGCTTTACTTCCGCCAGTATCTCGTCTCCTACCTTCCAAACCATCTGTAGATGGTAGAGCACTTGCCCGCGAAAGGCAAAGGTCCCGAGTTCGAGTCTCAGTCGGGCACACAGTTTTAATCTGCCAGGAAGTTTCATATCAGCGCACACTCCGCTGCAGAGTGAAAATCTCATTCTGGAAATAATAAGTAGTTGGGTAACGTTATATGTACTTATATGACAACATACCATCAAAATTAAAATTGGGGTTTTTAACACCCCAGAATGTCTGCTGTGTTAGCATTTACTAAGTGTGTCTCACTAGGATTAAATAACTTTTACTAGTTTGGACAGCGCAACTGACGTTTGCAATTCCTTTAGAGAATGCCACGATTTACCGCAGTGTTTAAATCATTACAAAGAAGTTGCAGTTGCATTAAATTCTCGCACGTAAGTTTACAATGTTTATTAAGAATCTTCCATCATGTTTATGTTACATTTTAGATAAACTCTACAGAGAATAAACAAGATTCAGTTCGCAAATTTTGAAGTTTGCAGTATTCAGTCAAAATGAATTTTCCGTGGGTAGTAAGGAATTAACGCTTTCGAGTACGACATACGCTCCGACGAAATGGTATAATACCGGTGAGAGTACCCAATGGTTAAAATGGCTCTGAGCATCTAACTAACCTAAGGACATCACACACATCCATGCCCGAGGCAGGATTTGAACCTGCGACCGTAGCAGCCGCGTGGTTCCGGACTGAAGCGCCTAGCAACGCTCGACCACAGCGGCCGACACAGAGTTTCTCGATAAGATTATAATTTCGTAGGATATTTTACAGTAACTATGTAATGACAACTACAGTGCTGTAGGCCATGCACAGTATTGTTATTATTATTATTATAGTGGTCATGCAGAAAGTATTGGTTGTTTGATGTCTTCCAGTTTTTTTTCATTCCAGAAGTAAGGAGTCCAACAATCAAGTGGTTTATAAACTAAGTGCAGGGCATAGATTTAAACTTGGTTGACTTTAAATATGGCTGCAAGGTGTGGGTAAACGGAACGTTGTTAGGCAGAGGACTGGTGCAGAGTAAGCATGTTTTGTAACAAGTGTCTGCCCTTGATGGGACACACAGATTTCTTTTCTGTGAGGAAGTTGTAGGTAGCGGTCGTGATGCACTGAGAATCGCTTCGTCATTCTATTAACAAGGCTGTTAGAAACAAGCTGTACCACTTGTCTCATTGACTCATCAGTTTTTGCTTTAATTGAACACCTACAAAATCTAAATATCTTTTTAAGAATAAAAGCATGTAATAAAAATTGTATTTCATTCTAAAGTATAGTTAGGCGTTAGTGTCGATGATGGAGAAGGGGGAGGGGAGGTACTAGTTAATATTCGATCATCCAAGGGAAGTGGTTTCAGAAGCATCAGGAACAATTGGTGTAGTAGAATAGGAAGATTTAAACAACTGAAGGTACTGAGGCTGCAAAACTCCAGGTGGCAGATGTCAGCTGGCGGCAGAATTCTGCCATGGCAGTAGGAGCGTCACAACCACCGATCACAGCATGGCTCAGCACAACAGGTCTAAGCCATTTCTGCGCCACTCACATACTGATCATGCTGATATGACGCTATTAATAACTACGAAGTCATAGTTTTTTCAAGTCACTCTGTCATCCAGAAGGCTGATAGTTCCCAGGCACACCACTGAAAGCCAAGTCTAACACGTCCAAAGACAAAGAGATGCCGGGCAGTGATGGTGCTAGGAGGGGTGAGAAACTTATTAAGACTAGTTAAAACCTCCGTGACATAGATCAAACACAATCTTCTTCAACTTCACTCGCTACAGAACGAAAATAAAGAACTGCTAGGAAGAAACAGATGAGCTTAATGTTAAACATGAATCAGTCTGATAGTGTGGATGTGGTGATGTTTTAACGGCATCATACGGACCGTTGATGCATATTCAATAGTAAAAATCAGTCTGACAGTGCTACACTGCTCTACAGGAAGTCATCTATAAGTGCTATATAGACTGTAGAGTGTAGCTGACCGAATAAAATCTTTTATTCAAATTTAAGTACACATCACAAAGTATCCGAGGCAGACACGCCTCACTCCGCCATCTCAAGCCGGCGGCTGCTTCCGCCTCGGTGAGGAGATGCTTACATAGGTACCAAGTCCGCAGCCCGTGGTCTAGTGGCTAGCGTTGCTACCTCTGGGTCCCGGGGTCCCGGGTTCGATTCCCGGCCGGGTTGGGGATTTTCTCTGCCAGGGGACAGGGTGTTTGTGTTGTCCTCATCATTACATTATCATTCATGCAAGTAGCGAGATTGGATTGTGTTCAGATTGGGAATGTTTCCAGGCGCTGATGACCGCGCAGTTGAACGCCCAACAAACCAAACATCATCGTCAACATAGGCACCCTGCGATAATGGCGTCGGGCTGACCGATGACCGCTGGCCTTACAGTAGACTACGGCCTTGACGTCAGCGGAGTTCTCCTATTGCTACTGCGAAGGCATTCCTCTGTGGAACGGCCTCTCGGTGTCTCAGGCCCCATATGTGTCCACTGCAGAGGCAAGTGGAGACCACTGTGCACAGGACATGACCCACTGCCCTCTGGCAGGAGTAGGCGATGGCAGGTGTGGACGGCAGGTCAGCGGATCTGTGGCACCGAATCCTCCAGACCTGTAGCTCACAAGTGTGGTGAGATCGTGCTGCTCTCTTTGGCTATTACCGCTGTGTGGTACATGTTTTCTCTTCAGTACGGCTAGCCCATCTTGAAATCATTTTGCGCATGTGTTATACTAACTGACATGTTGCCACACTGTGCTTCCCAGCCCACAGCTGACTTCATGGTGGCTTTC
Source organism: Schistocerca piceifrons (assembly GCF_021461385.2). NCBI lineage: Eukaryota > Metazoa > Arthropoda > Insecta > Orthoptera > Acrididae > Schistocerca > Schistocerca piceifrons. Next base: position 823,114,184 of record NC_060149.1, on the reverse strand, counting down.
TTATAACTTCGTACTAATCTCCCTAAAAACTGTGTAGCGGCACAAACATCTACGAGAAGAATAAAAAGCTCTCTGTCTTCAGGCCACTAGTGACCTACCGGGACCATCCGACCGCCGTGTCATCCTCAGTGGAGGATGCGGATAGGAAGGTCGTGGGGTCAGCACACCGCTCTCCCGGTCGTTATGATGGTATTACAAGAAGAATAACAGACTTTATAAGGGCTCTCTGCGGTGACTTCGACACTAAATTAGGAAATAGAATTTTCATGATGAAAACGCAATCTGTTTTTCATAATCAGCTGTCTGCTCCAGAGTATCAGGCTGCGCTTCAGCATTCTTGGAAAGCGGCTGGATACAATACTCCAGCACAGGTTGCTGAATTCAAGACTGTGATTCAAGTGAAATTTGATTCTGCAGCTCAGGAATGTGGTTCTGAGGATTATCCAGACAATGCTTTCGCTAAATGTGCCTATTGTGATTCTGCATGTTGTTTCATCCATTTTTAAGGAGCCTCTTGCACATTTTTAAAGTCCAATAGAGGGAAAACTAAGAGTAACACAATCGGATGCTTTCACCCTCCCAATCACAGTGGTACGTAAAGCTTCTTGGCATTATCCCATTGAAAAACATCCCCTCGAATGCCCTAGTGCCATGTGGCCATCTGGAGCCCGGCCATCTTGCCACCGTACATTCTCGTGACCACCGCTTCCAGCAGTCACGTACAGTGGATTCATTCCTGCCAAGTCTTTCTGCAATATCTCAGAAGGAACATCGAGCTTTTCGTAGCCCTGTTGCATGACTTCGTTCAAACAGAGTGAGGTGTTGATAATAGCGTCCTTGTCACTTTAAAAGCATTTTTGACTAACAGCATCTCACCATGTCCAGTCTCAAAGGCAACTAAAGCTCATGACCGTTACAAGTGTATTTACATCTACATCTACATCTACATTTATACTCCGCAAGCCACCCAACGGTGTGTGGCGGAGGGCACTTTACGTGCCACTGTCATTACCTCCCTTTCCTGTTCCAGTCGCGTATGGTTCGCGGGAAGAACGACTGTCTGAAAGCCTCCGTGCGCGCTCTAATCTCTCTAATTTTACATTCGTGATCTCCTCGGGAGGTATAAGTAGGGGGAAGCAATATATTCGATACCTCATCCAGAAACGCACCCTCTCGAATCCTGGCGAGCAAGCTACACCGCGATGCAGAGCGCCTCTCTTGCAGAGTCTGCCACTTGAGTTTGTTAAACATCTCCGTAACGCTATCACGGTTACCAAATAACCCTGTGACGAAACGCGCCGCTCATCTTTGGATCTTCTCTATCTCCTCCGTCAACCCGATCTGGTACGGATCCCACACTGATGAGCAATACTCAAGTATAGGTCGAACGAGTGTTTCGTAAGCCACCTCCTTTGTTGATGGACTACATTTTCTAAGGACTCTCCCAATGAATCTCAACCTGGTACCCGCTTTACCAACAATTAATTTTATATGATCATTCCACTTCAAATCGTTCCACACGCATACTCCCAGATATTTTACAGAAGTAACTGCTAACAGAGTTTGTTCCCCTATCATATAATCATACAATAAAGGATCCTTTCTATGTATTCGCAATACATTACATTTGTCTATGTTAAGGGTCAGTTGCCACTCCCTGCACCAAGTGCCTATCCGCTGCAGATCTTCCTGCATTTCGCTACAATTTTCTAATGCTGCAACTTCTCTGTATACTACAGCATCATCCGCGAAAAGCCGCATGGAACTTCCGACACTATCTACTAGGTCATTTATATATATTGTGAAAAGCAATGGTCCCATAACACTCCCCTGTGGCACGCCAGAGGTTACTTTAACGTCTGTAGACGTCTCTCCGTTGATAACAACATGCTGTGTTCTGTTTGCTAAAAACTCTTCAATCCAGCCACACAGTTGGTCTGATATTCCGTAGGCTCTTACTTTGTTTATCAGGCGACAGTACGGAACTGTATCGAACGCCTTCCGGAAGTCAAGAAAAATAACATCTACCTGGGAGCCTGTATCTAATATTTTCTGGGTCTCATGAACAAATAAAGCGAGTTGGGTCTCTCACGATCGCTGTTTCCGGAATCCATGTTGATTCCTACATAGTAGATTCTGGGTTTCCAAAAACGACATGATACTCGAGCAAAAAACATGTTCTAAAATTCTACAACAGATCGACGTCAGAGATATACGTCTATAGTTTTGCGCATCTGCTCGACGACCCTTCTCGAAGACTGGGACTACCTGTGTTCTTTTCCAATCATTTGGAACCTTCCGTTCCTCTAGAGACTTACGGTACACGGCTGTTAGAAAGGGGGCAAGTTCTTTCGCGTACTCTGTGTAGAATCGAATTGGTATCCCGTCAGGTCCAGTGGACTTTCCTCTGTTGAGTGATTCCAGTTGCTTTTCTATTCCTTGGACACTTATTTCGATGTCGGCCGTTTTTCGTTTGTGCGAGGATTTAGAGAAGGAACTGCAGTGCGGTCTTCCTCTGTGAAACAGCTTTGGAAAAAGGTGTTTAGTATTTCAGCTTTACGCGTGTCATCCTCTGTTTCAATGCCATCATCATCCCGGAGTGTCTGGATATGCTGTTTCGAGCCACTTACTGATTTAACGTAAGACCAGAACTTCCTAGGATTTTCTGTCAAGTCGGTACATAGAATTTTACTTTCGAATTCACTGAACGCTTCACGCATAGCCCTCCTTACGCTAACTTTGACATCGTTTAGCTTCTGTTTGTCTGAGAGGTTTTGGCTGCGTTTAAACTTAGAGTGAAGCTCTCTTTGCTTTCGCAGTAGTTTCCTAACTTTGTTGTTGTACCACGGTGGGTTTTTCCCGTCCCTCACAGTTTTACTCGGCACGTACCTGTCTAAAACGCATTTTACGATTGCCTTGAACCTTTTCCATAAACACTCAGCATTGTCTGTGTCGGAACAGAAATTTTCGTTTTGATCTGTTAGGTGGTCTGAAATCTGCCTTCTATTACTCTTGCTAAACAGATAAACCTTCCTCCCTTTTTTTATATTCCTATTAACTTCCCATATTCAGTGATGCTGCAACGGCCTTATGATCACTGATTCCCTGTTCTGTACATACAGAGTCGAAAAGTTCAGGTCTGTTTGTTATCAGTAGGTCAAAGATGTTATCTCCACGAGTCGGTTCTCTGTTTAATTGCTCGAGGTAATTTTCGGATAGTGCACTCAGTATAATGTCACTCGATGCTCTGTCCCTACCACCCGTCCTAAACATCTGAGTGTCCCAGCCTATGTCTGGTAAATTGAAATCTCCACCTAAGACTGAGAAAATTTATGTGAAATGTATTCCAAATTTTCTCTCAGTTGTTCTGCCACTAATGCTGCTGAGTCGGGAGGTCGGTAAAAGGAGCCAATTATTAACCTAGTTCGGTTGTTTAGTGTAACCTCCACCCATAATAATTCACAGGAACTATCCACTTCTATTTCACTACAGGATAAACTACTACTAACAGCGACGAACACTCCACCACCGGTTGCATGCAATCTATCCTTTCTAAACACCGTCTGTACCTTTGTAAAAATTTCGGCACAATTTATCTCTGGCTTCAACCAGCTTTCTGTACCTATAACGATTTCGGCTTCGGTGCTTTCTATCAGCGCTTGAAGTTCCGGTACTTTACCAACGCAGCTTCGACAGTTTACAATTACAATACCGATTGCTGCTTGTTCCCCGCATGTCCTGACTTTGCCCTGCACCCGTTGAGGTTGTTGCCCTTTCTGTACTTGCCCAAGGCCATCTAATCTAAAAAACCGCCCAGCCCATGCCACACAACCCCTGCTACCCGTGTAGCCGCTTGTTGCGTGTAGTGGACCCCTGACCTATCCAGCGGAACCCGAAACCCCACCACCCTATGGCGCAAGTCGAGGAATCTGCAGCCCACACGGTCGCAGAACCGTCTCAGCCTCTGATTCAGACCCTCCACTCGGCTCTGTACCGAAGGTCCTCAGTCAGTCCTGTCGACGATGCTTCAGATGGTGAGCTCTGCTTTCATCCCGCTAGCGAGACTGGCAGTCTTCACCAATTCAGATAGCCGCCGGAAGCCAGAGAGGATTTCCTCGGATCCATAGCGACACACATCATTGGTGCTGAAATGAGCGACCACCTGCAGATGGGTGCACCCTGTACCCTTCATGGCATCCGGAAGGGCCCTTTCCACATTTGGAATGACTCCCGCCGGTATGCACACGGAGTGCACATTGGTTTTCTTCCCCTCTCTTGCTGCCATATCCCTAAGGGGCCCCATTACGCGCCTGACGTTGGAGCTCCCAACTACCAGTAAGCCCACCCTCTGCGACCGCCCGGATCTTGCAGACTGAGGGGCAACCTCTGGAACAGGACAAGCAGCCATGTCAGGCCGAAGATCAGTATCAGCCTGAGACAGAGCCTGAAACCGGTTCGTCAGACAAACTGGAGAGGCCTTCCGTTCAGCCCTCCGGAATGTCTTTCGCCCCCTGCCACACCTTGAGACGACCTCCCACTCTACCACAGGTGAGGGATCAGCCTCAATGCGGGCAGTATCCCGGGCAACCACAGTCGTAGTCCGATCGGGGGATGCGTGGGACGAGCTGGCCGTCCCCGACAAACCCCCATCCGGAACCCCACAGTGATGCCCATTGGCAACAGCCTCAAGCTGTGTGACCGAAGCCAACACTGCCTGAAGCTGGGAGCGAAGGGATGCCAACTCAGCCTGCATCCGAACACAGCAGTTGCAGTCCCTATCCATGCTAAAAACTGTTGTGCAAAGAACGTCTGAACTAATCTACACCGAGCGTGGTGGCGCAGTGGTTAGCACACTGGACTCGCATTCGGGAGGACGACGGTTCAATCCCGCGTCCGGCCATCCTGATTTAGGTTTTCCGTGATTTCCCTAAATCGCTCCAGGCAAATGCCGGGATGGTTCTTCTGAAAGGGCACGGCCGACTTCCTTCCGCGTCCTTCCCTACTCCGATGAGACCGATGACCTCGCTGTTTGGTGTCTTCCCCCAAAACCAACCAACCAACCAACTAATCTACAGAGAGCGCAAACAAATAGACACAAAATTTAAACGGTTATTAAAATACAAGATTGCCTAGTAAATGCAGTAATGCTGCTACTTGCGCACTGCTGACACACTACTCGGCGGCGGAAGGAGACGACGCGATTTTACACTATCCAGGTACTAAAACGCGATGCTACAACTCTCAAATACTATAATACGCTCGAAATTTATGAATTAGGCAATGCAAGTACCAAAAACACGCAAAGAAATTAAGAATTAAACTATGTAGTAAATGAGTGAGCTAGGAGTATACGACTTGCTGCTGCAGCTGCTTATCCAACGACGGCAGGGAGCACACTGACTGTGACAAACCGACAATGGCCGTTCAAAACAAAAACAGAAGACGAACGACTACGCGAATTTACACTATTCAGGTACTAAAACGCGATGCTACAACTCTCAAATACTATAATACGCCAGAAATTTATGAATTAGACAATGCAAGTCCCAAAAACACGCAGAGAAATTAAGAATTAAACTATGTAGCAAATGAGTGAGCTAGGAGTATACGACTTGCTGCTGCAGCTGCTTATCCAACGACGGCAGGGAGCACACTGACTGTGACAAACCGACAATGGCCGTTCAAAACAAAAACAGAAGACGAACGACTACGCGAATTTACACTATTCAGGTACTAAAACGCGATGCTACAACTCTCAAATACTATAATACGCCAGAAATTTATGAATTAGACAATGCAAGTCCCAAAAACAGGCAGAGAAATTAAGAATTAAACTATGTAGCAAATGAGTGAGCTAGGAGTATACGACTTGCTGCTGCAGCTGCTTATCCAACGACGGCAGGGAGCACACTGACTGTGACAAACCGACAATGGCCGTTCAAAACAAAAACAGAAGACGAACGACTACGCGAATTTACACTATTCAGGTACTAAAACGCGATGCTACAACTCTCAAATACTATAATACGCCAGAAATTTATGAATTAGACAATGCAAGTCCCAAAAACAGGCAGAGAAATTAAGAATTAAACTATGTAGCAAATGAGTGAGCTAGGAGTATACGACTTGCTGCTGCAGCTGCTTATCCAACGACGGCAGGGAGCACACTGACTGTGACAAACCGACAATGGCCGTTCAAAACAAAAACAGAAGACGAACGACTACGCGAATTCACACTATTCAGGTACTAAAACGCGATGCTACAACTCTCAAATACTATAATACGCCAGAAATTTATGAATTAGACAATGCAAGTCCCAAAAACAGGCAGAGAAATTAAGAATTAAACTATGTAGCAAATGAGTGAGCTAGGAGTATACGACTTGCTGCTGCAGCTGCTTATCCAACGACGGCAGGGAGCAATCCTGGTTTGCATCCGCATACTGATGCTCGTAGCGTCACTCTTATGTGACTGGAGCGAAATTTGAATTCTTTCAGATGTAGGCACACACCTACCAACTTTTGTTTATGTCGCACAACTACTTCTTAGTGTTACGATTTTTTTCCGTCAGTGTACTTTCTAATTATTGCAAACTTGAAACACCTTTTCCATTCTCCTTATCTCCTTCCGCAGTTCCTATACATTGAATACTAAACTTAACAACCATTTGTAACTAGACAACACCAAATCCTGCTGCCTGGAAAACAAAACTCATCTGTCCAGGTTATGTTCTAGCAACACCCCCGCTACCAGGGGAGGAGGACAGCACCCCCCAAAATTAGAATTCCATTTCCCTCGCCTTCTGCAGACGGTAACGTGAGGGCAGGGACCTCCCTGTCCAAGAAGCCTACTGTCTCTGAGCAGCGCCTTTCACCAACAATTAAAGATAATCCTAACACATACATACGATCCTGCCGGAAGTTACTTCAGTAACCTATACAGTACACAAAAGAAAATAACTAAAATCACAAGAATCATAATAAAACAAAAAACATAATGACTACCACCTGGACCTTAATGCATATGCTTTATGAGGTACATGGACCTCCTATACTTTTTTTCATTCTCCGGCTTCTTAATTTCCCCTTTCTTCCATGGTTCCTCTAATATTTCCCCTGGTATTGCTTATGGCGCACCCTTGAACGGTCATAAATGTCCGAAATGTACAGTCGGTGACAGAATCCACGAGACGCCTCGTCTCATCGTTATGCTGAACTGCACAGCTTTACTGTCTGTTAACACAGCTTAACATACAAAGAGGCGAAGTCCCACCAATATATTGTCTATAGACTTGAAGTGGAAAAAACTATCTGAACGTTGTGAGACCGTTTTAGATAATGTGGTACACTATACCGCTGCTGACATCTGCTGCGTTCAATAAACTAACGAAAAACAGCTATGTAGTATGAAGTGTACTAATGCAAATGAATTACGGCGTACGCTAATTTTGCGATAAAGGTATTTTTTAATGAAACGAAGTATCCCAAATCGTAACGAATTTGTTGTATAATACGCAATTTCGGTTTCAAAATGGTCTTTGTCTACGTTCTGTCCACAGTAATACTGAAGTAGTGTTACAGGACTACTACGAAAACACCGGGTGTCCATAATTAAAGATCGAGTTTCAAAACGCCGTAGAAAGAATGACGTAAAATTTGAACAGCATATTATTGACGCAGTAGGAAAGGTCATGAAACAAAAAAATTAACGAAAATCTGAAGAAGCCTCAGAATATGCACACCAACAGACGCACGGCTGTTCCTTAGTTTGCGTTCGAGAAGCCCAACATGACTGTCTGCATGAAGGATTGCGCTCTGCGGATAAAGTTCTTTTATAAGTACGGTTACTATGTGCTAGTAGTCCTGCAGAAGTTCCGGAGGTTCAGCGTTATGAAATAAAGCATTGATCCTACGTCAGCTAACTGTCTGGAGAAAATGATTACAAAATTCCAAAAGTGCAATGAGGCAAACGGAAGGAAAGCAGCTGATCCGAAGCCTGTCGAAGATGTGGCCCCAGCATTGCAGGAAGGGTCGAGAGGGGATGTTCAAACATGCCGTGCACAGGGAATTGCCTGAACGTAGGACTTGGTTGTGAGCATGGCGAATAAAATCTCGCGAAACATCCTGCATTGTTATACACATAAAATTGCCCATGTTCAGGGGTTGCTTCCTGATGACCTGCCAGAAAGACAGACGTTCGCTCTGGAACTTCTTGGCCGGCCACGGTGGCCGAGCGGTTCTAGGTGCTTCAGTCCGGAACCGCGCGACTGCTACGGTCGCAGATTCGAATCCTGCCTTGGGCATGAATGTGTGTGATGTCCTTAGGTTTGTTAGGTTTAAGTAGTTCTAAGTCTAGAGGACTTATGACCTCAGATATTAAGTCTCATAGTGCTCAGAGCCATTTGAACCATTTCTTTTGAAACTTCTTGCTCGCATGGAAGTGGACAATGAATGGCCATATAACATTCTGTGGACAGACGAAGCTCATTTTCATCTCCAAGGACATGTCAATACGCAGGATTTCAGATAACGGGCAAATGAAAATCCGCACGAATATCATTCTGCAAAGGTGGAGTTAACGGCAGCGTTGATTGTAGGGCCGTATTTTTTCTAGCTGGTGAGTCCTGTGGTTCCTGTTACTTGTACCGTCACTAGTAAATGCTGTGAGAGTCTTTTGCGCACCAACGTTATTCCAACCCTTCAACAGCGCGGATGTGTGAGTAACATCATTTTTATGCAAGGTGGTGCTCCTCCGTAGCCAGTGAAGCGGCTACTGAAGAGTTATTTCGGAAATGTTAGAATTATAATCCGTCATTTCCCAGCAGCCTGGCAGTCCATATCACCTGATCTTAATCCGTGTGACTTCTGCCTGTGGGGTTATCTGAAATATGTTGTGTTCAGTGCTCCAATTACGAACGCGGCTGAAAAAATGGTTCAAATGGCTCTGAGCACTATGGGACTCAACTGCTGAGGTCATTAGTCCCCTAGAACTTAGAACTAGTTAAACCTAACTAACCTAAGGACATCACAAACATCCATGCCCGAGGCAGGATTCGAACCTGCGACCGTAGCGGTCTTGCGGTTCCAGACTGTAGCGCCTTTAACCGCACGGCCACTTCGGCCGGCCGAACGCGGCTGAACTGAAGACATGCATTGCGCAAAGCGTACTTAACTCCGATCTGTTATGGAATATGCTGTTTCAAGATTCCAGCCTGTGGCAGAAAACGGTAGACCGCACACTGAACATGTCTTGCGCCAGTTTCACGATCATTAAAAACCGATGTCATTTTGCTTTTTGTGCGGTTTTTGTCCCCAGGACAATTAAAAACCAATGTCATTTTGATTTTTACGCGGTTTTTTGTTCCCAGGACAGTTAAAAACCGCTATCATTTTGCGTTTTTGTGCGGGTTTTGGCACCAGAACAATTAAAAACAGATTTTTCGCGTCTGATGTGGTAAGACCTTGCCGCGGTGGATGCGCTTACGTAACTGGCAGCGCCACAACTGTTGACTGGTTAACTTCTGCAGTCATGCACATTTTGAACCGGTCCCATTTATGTTTAGACGCTTACAGCGCCACCTATTGGTAAAATTTTCGTAATTTTTTTTTATTTTTTTTAATTTTTTTTATTTTTATTTATTTTTTGTTCCATGACGTTTCCCCGTATGCTGTTCAAATGTGACGTCGGTCTGAGCAATGTTCTCTTTCTACAGCTTTTGGAAACTGAAACTTTGATTATGGACACCCGGAGTGCAAATGTAGCGGTAGGGATAGATATATAAATTCCAGTTAACAAATCATTCGGTGACACAGTTATGCCAATACAGTTGACAGAAGCAGAAAAAGCAAGCACTTGTGCAGTTCAGCAATTTTTTCATCTTCAGATCTGCAGTGTACAGAATAGAGATAGCAACAAAACGCATTAGAGGAGGAGATGTTTCAGGGTTTCTTTACTGGTTTTTGATCTCCCTGCTAGAGGCCCTTTCATAGAAGAGGTAAAAACCTTGTCTCCAACGAGATTAGAACCGAAAACCAACGCACTGCTTCGCTCGAAGTGCGAACCCCTTGCCGCTAAGCTAGCACACATGTACGTCAAACCCTCCTCCCTTGTTATCCCAGTGACTGCCAAGACGGAGAAACGTGAGAATAAATTCCGAATATTTAATCTAAATGACAATAAAATATGGAGTGAATTTACCAGGATAATTCTTAACCAAACCAGGAAGTAATCGACGGTCACATAGTTGCCAAACATATTCTACGATGTTGCCAGTTCTCCATTAGAATAGCGACTGGCCGAGTACGTTTGTTCAGCTGGACCAACGAGACATACGGGACCTGCAACGAACTTGACGCATCACACTAGTCGGCTTGACCGCTACTCTTCGCGAACGCTCGGCTCCCTGCAGGGCGCACGAGAAATCAGTATTTAATTGAAAAGGTACCCACCAAAGGTCTTAATTTTGTCGTTTGCTGTCGGGAACACGCATGCATTTAAAAACGCAGTCAAGAATTATAAAAATCCTCTGAAATGGTTACTCGCTCCCCCGCCGGGGACGGCTGGCACTCGGTTAGACCTGCAGTGTCACGCGGTGTCACGTACGCGCCACCGGCTGTCTTTCTCGTGGGCCTCGAGATGATGTGAATCTTGAGCTGTCCGGCAGCGGAGCAGCTTGCCCTTCGAAGACGTGATGCAGGTGACTGCTATTGCACTGATTAATGGCAGAAATACCTCATATAGGTCAACGAAATTTTATACGCATTTCTATGACAATGATTTGGGTCTAAAGCGAAGTTACGCATAATACTCAGGTGCACCGACTGCACCTCGATGCCGGCCGAAGTGGCCGTGCGGTTAAAGGCGCTGCAGTCTGGAACCGCAAGACCGCTGCGGTCGCAGGTTCGAATCCTGCCTCGGGCATGGATGTTCGTGATGTCCTTAGGTTAGTTAGGTTTAACTAGTTCTAAGTTCTAGGGGACTAATGACCTCAGCAGTTGAGTCCCATAGTGCTCAGAGCCATTTTTTTGCACCTCGAACATAATAAATAAAGAGAAGGGAAAATTATTTGGGCAGTTCAACTTTCAGTAGCTGTCGTACGTACTCAAGAAATCTGCCAAGTAGAAAACTCACTCACTCGAAGGGATTCGCATTTTTAGCATCACCAGATGCTATTAACATTATGAGTAAATAACATTCATTTTAATATTATACTGAAGCGCCAAAGGAACTGGTATAAGCACGTGTATTCAACAGGCAGAATACGAAGCTGCGGTCGGCAACGCCTACATAAGACAACAAGTATCTGGCGCAGTTGTTAGATCGGTTACTGCTGCTACAATGCCAGGTTATCAAGATTTAAGTGAGTTATACTCGGTGCGCACGAGCGATCGGACACAGCATCTCCGAGGCAGCGATGAAGTGGGGATTTTCCCGTACGCAAGAATGGGGCGAACGACGACTGAAGAGAATCCTTCAACGTGACAGAAGTGCAACTCTTCCGCAAATTGCTACAGATTTCAATGCTGGGTTACCAACAAATGTCAACGTGCGAACTATTCAACGAAACATCATCGATAAGGGCTTTCGGAGCCGAAGGCCCACCTGTGTACCCTTAATGACAGCACGACACAAAGCTTTATATCTCGCCTGGGCCCATCAACAACAATATTGGACTGTTGATGACTGGAAACACGTTGCCTGGTCAGACGAGTCTCGTTTCAGATTGTATCGAGCGGATGGACGTGTACGGATATGGAGACAACCTCAAGAATCCATGGACACTGCACGTCAGCAGGGGAGAGTTCAGTCTGGTGGAGGCACTGTAACGGTGTGCGGAGCGTGCAGTTGGTTCAGATGGCTCTGAGCACTATGGGACTTAACATCTGAGGTCATCAGTCCCCTAGAATTTAGAACTACTTAAACCTAAGGACATCACACACATCCATGCCCGAGGCAGGATTCGAACCTGCGACCGTAGCGGTCGCGCGGTTCCAGACTGAAGCAACTAGAACCGCTCGGCCACACCGGCCGGCGTGCAGTTGGAGTGATATGGTACCCCTGATACGTGTAAATACGACTGTGACAGGTGACACGTACGTAAGCATCCTGTCTGATCACCTGCATCCATTCATGTCCATTGTGCATTCCGACAGACTTGAGCAATTCCAACAGGAGAATGCGACACTCCACACGTCCAGAATAGCTACAGAGTGGCTCCAGGAACACACTTCTGGGTTTAAACACTTACGCTGACCACCAAACTTCCCAAACATGAACATTATTGAGCATATCTGGGGTGCCTTGCAACGTGCTCATACTCTTACGGATTTATGGACAGCCCTGCATGATTCATGGTGTCAGTTCCTTCCAGTACTACTTCAGGCATTAGTCGAGTCCATGCCACGTCGAGTTACAACATTTCTGCGTGTTCGCGGGAGCCCTCCACGATACTAGGCAGGTGTACCAGTTTATTTGTTCCTTCAATGTATATACTTGAAACCAGTTTTCCTTATGAGTGCTTGCACGGACACCACCTGTAGTACATAATAATATAAATGAAAAGACAACATAGTGCTGCTAATGGATGTTCGCGTTTTGTAATCAAATTTCATATGGTGCGAAAACATATAGTTTCAAATCACAAAACCGATCCGTGCAAGGGAACTTTGTGCAAGGACCGAAAAGTTCGATAGAAAACCCGTGAAGATAATTAAACACGTGAATCATTGCAGTGCAAGTTAGATTACAGATTATAATAACATGAAAGGGGCAGCAGTTGTGATGAGAATGTGAAACGAAGAACCAAAAATGTCGAAAGGAATGCGTCAAATAAGTAATTTTTAAACAAAGCTGTAAATTCACTCTATAAAAATCAAAGAGATGAGAAGTATAGTCTACTCGCAATGATTGCAATGTTAGTGCTGGTGGTGGCTTGTCAATAACAACAGAAAAAGTCTGATGAATGAGCTTCGCAATTTTCAGACAACTTAAGACAGAAAGAACCAAAGGAGCAAGGAGGAGCTAGCCTAGGTGAGCGTGAGACGGGATTTCTATGCAGTATCTCGCAGTCTGCATATTTTCTCGCAGTTTATTTCTCGGTTGTTTCACATTAAGCTATCAAAACATTCGTATGTGAATTATCGATGTGTAATTGTTAAAACAGACTGTTCAAAAAATGGCTCTGAGCACTATGGGACTTAACTTCTGAGGTCATCAGTCCCCTACAACTTAGAACTACTTAAACCGAACTAACCGAACGACATCACACACATCCATGCCCGAGGCAGGCTTCGAACCTGCGAGCGTAGCGGTCGCGCGGTTACAGATTGTAGCGCCTAGAACCGTTCGGTCACCACGGCCGGCCAAAGAGACTGTTATTTCAAATATTGCGGTACTTGAGGTCGAATGTTACTCAGTGACGTAGTTAACTGTAATTTCATTTCATCTTGGAGACTACTGAAAAGGCTTGATAACGATTTCAAGATAGACGCTGCGCACATCATCTTGTTTCCTGATGCAAGTGTTCATTGGCTGTTGCTTAACTAAGAAGTTGAGTGTCACATAAACAGGGTGCACAACCACCTCTGGAGAGTGTGGCAGATATGATACGCGAGTTGGGATGGAAGTCATTGAAACAAAGACGTTTTTCGTCGTGGCGAGATCTATTTACGAAATTTCAGTCACCAACTTTCTCTTCCGAATGCAAAAATATTTTGTTGAGCCCAACCTACATATCAGCAATGATCATCAAAATAAAATAAGAGAAATCAGAGCTCGAACAGAAAGGTTTAGGTGTTCGTTTTTCCCGCGCGCTGTTCGGGAGTGGAATGGTAGAGAGATAGTATGAGTGTGGTTCGATGAACCCTCTGCCAAGCACTTAAACGTGAATTGCAGAGTAATCACGTAGATGTAGATGTAGAGTAGAATAGGCATGGAAACTAGTCACCCCACTCTTTACGTGACTTTGAAATAACTTGAAAAAGTTAAACATTGGTAAGGCAACGAATGTAGACGAAATGAGGTTGATGAAATAAATTAAACATTCTGAGAGGAAACCTAAATCATTAACTCACTAAATATGTTCGTTTTGAAATTGCCCCAACACAGCTAACAAACTCCCGTTGAGTCGTTTTAAACGCTTTGGTAACACGAGAACACGAGGTCGTGGTGGACAGGATCCGCCACCTGATATTGTCTTCAACTCAGCCGCGGTGCGATGGCATACCTAACCAGCAGCCTACAATTCCATTGAAAAGCTCAGAAATAACATAGATCCAGGAAGAGAGTAAAAAGAGAGAATTAAGAAGTCAAAAAATCACAGAAAATAAAGCATGCCAATTTACATGGAGTCAATATGGTTTAATCTTACACTACTGGCCATTGAAATTGCTACATCAAGAAGAAATGCAAGTGATAAACGGGTATTCATTGGAAAAATATGTTATACTAGAACTGACATGTGATTACATTTTCACGCAATTTGGGTGCATAGATCCTGAGAAATCAGTACCCAGAACAACCACCTCTGGCCGTAATAACGGCCTTGATACGCCTGGGCATTGAGTCAAACAGAGCTTGGATGGCGTGTACAGGTACAGCTGTCCATGCAGCTTCAACACGGTGCCACAGTTCATCAAGAGTAGTGACTGGCGTATTGTGACGAGCCAGTTGCTCGGCCACCATTGACCAGACGTTTTCAGTTGGTGAGAGATCTGGAGAATGTGCTGGCCAGGGCAGTAGTCGAACATTTTCTGTATCCAGAAAGGCCCGTACAGGACCTGCAACATGCGGTCGTGCATTGTCCTGCTGAAATGTAGGGTTTCACAGAGATCGAATGAATCACGGCTCGTAAGACATGTGAAATGTAACGTCCACTGTTCAAAGTGCCGTCAACGCGAACAAGAGGTGACTGAGACGTGTAACCAATGGCACCCCATACCATCCCGCCGGGTGACACGCCAGTATGTCGTTGACGAATACACGCTTCCAATGTGCGTTCACCGCGATGTCGCCAAACACGGATGCGACCATCATGATGCTGTAAACAGAACCTGGATTCATCCGAAAAAATTACGTTTTGCCATTCGTGCACCCATTTTGGTCGTTGAGTACGCCATCGCAGGTGCTCCAGTCTGTGATACAGCGTCAAGGGTAACCGCAGCCATGGTCTCCGAGCTGATAGTCCATGCTGCTGCAAACGTTGTCGAGCTGTTTGTGTATATGGTTGTTGTCTTGCAAACGTCCCCATATGTTGACTCAGGGATCGAGACGTGGCTGCACGATCCGTTACAGCCATGCGGATAGGATGCCTGTCATCTCGATTGCTAGTGATACGAGGCCGTTGGGATCCAGCACGGCGTTCCGTAACACCCTCCTGAACCCACCGATTCCGTATTCTGCTAACAGTCATTGGATCTCGACCAACGCGAGCAGCAATGTTGCGATACGATAAACCGCGATCGCGATAGGCTACAATCCGACCTTTATCAAAGTCGGAAACGTGATGGTACCCATTTCTCCTCCTTACACGAGGCACCACAACAACGTTTCACCAGGCAACACCGGTCAACTGCTGTTTGTGTATGAGAAATCGGTTGTAAACTTTCCTCATGTCAGCACCTTGGAGGTGTCGCCACCGGCGCCAACCTTGTGTGAATGCTCTGAAGAGCAAATCATTTTCATATCACAGCATCTTCTTCCTGTCGGTTAAATTTGGCGTCTGTAGCACGTCATCTTCGTGGTGTGGCAATTTTAATGGCCAGTAGTGTACTTTAACAAACCTAATGAAATCGTAGTACTCTTGAGGGATGCAGAACGTGGTGATTAATTTCCATAGTATATTAATTACTCAAGACAGACGTTCAAAAGATAAAAAATCGAATCACCACCAGCAACGTGCGAAGACACATGTGCCACAGTCATCTTCTTTAGTGTAAATATCGTTAGGAAAGACAACTTCGTTAAAGTTTTAAATACTTCGTGATCTGGCGATGATTTGACGGCATACCTGGCATATCAAAACATTTTATCGAAAGCTGGAGCTTGCATTCGATTATGGCTCTAGGCGCGTATTTTATTAATTTTATAGCTTCTACTTGTGATTTCCGTTTGCAGTGCGATAAGAACAGGGCACCTTTGTAATGGGCGAATGTAATTTTTCACTTGTCAGTAACAGTACACATCGTAAGGTTGAATGAACGGGATACACCTTGGCGGAATTACTTTTAATGAATACGTCGATATTTTGGTTTCATCACTAACCAGACTTTCGTACAACAAGGGATAGCTTTGCACAGTCCACGAGTCAGTAATGAAAGGAAGAGGAAAAGTTGCTGAACTACACGCTTGTTGGTGCCTACTTTTTCTGCCTCGGTCAACTGTGTTGACTTAGTTGCGGCACTGAATGATTTGTTAACCGTATTTTGTTATGTATGTATTCCTACTGCTACATTTGCATAATTTCGTGGCAGTGCTGTAATGCAACATCAGTATGACTGTGGACTGAACGTAGACAAAGACCGTTTAGAAGCCAGAAGTGCTTATTATACTGCTAATTCGTGACAATTTGAGATACTTTGCTTTATTAAAAAAGACTTTTTTCGTAACGTTATCAGGATAACTTGCAATTAATTTGTATTGGTGCACTGCATACTAAATTGCGTTTTTTCGTTAGCTTATTGAACACAGCAGAAAAACATAAGAGATAAATAAATCAGTAGCAATATAGTCCTCTACATTACCTAAAATTGTTGGTAGTACTTCGTCTCATTGCATGTTATGCTGTATTAACAGACAGTGAAGCTGTGCAGTTCAGCATAACGAAGAGGCGAGGTGTCTCGCGAACTCTGTCACTAACTGTAAAAAATGGTTCAAATGCTCTGAGCGCTACACGCTTGTTAATGCCTACTTTTTCTGCCTCCGTCAATTGCGTTGACTTAATTGTGGCACTGAATGATTTGTTAACTGTATTTTGTTATGTATGACTTAACATCTGAGGTCATCAGTCCCCTAGAACGTAGAACTACTTAAACTTAACTGACCTAAGGACATCACACACATCCATGCCCGAGGTAGGATTCGAACCTGCGACAGTAGCGGTCGCGCGGTTCCAGATTGAAGCGCCTAGAACCACTCGGCCACAGCGGCCGGCCACTAACTGTACCTTTCGAGTAACGCCGCTGGCTAACCAATAGCAAAATATGGTGTCTGATATTTCCTGCGTGGAATATTAGGACAATTTTTCACTTTTTATGTTGTTCTTACTCCATGGGATCGCTAACCTTTTTCTGATGCCAGAACAAACTCAAAGCGACACTTACAGAATGGCTGATCTAGGACACAGGTGTAAGCGCTATGCCTGAAAACGTCACAGGGAGAGGACTGTAGAATTTTGGAACACGCTTTATGCACGCAAATTTCTGGATATCAGACAGTTCCTCTCCAGGAAATCAACACACATTTTGCTAATAACGATCGTCTGAAATGCAGCTCGCACTATTTGTCCTCGAGACACAGGTGGGCAGTTTGTACCAGCTTCCAGATTGGTACTGTGTTCCTTGAGCTCCAAACGGCATTCGATTCAGTTCTGTACGGTTCCATAATCACTAAAATATGAACGTATGAATATCAGACGAGATTTGTGATTAGTCTGAAAAGTTCTTAGTAAATGGAACAAAATATATCATTCTTAAAATCTTCGGATGTAAGTGTAGCTTCGGGAGTACTGTTAATGGGTAGATGTGTTGTATATAGCGTCTGATGTTGCAGCTAGATACGGCATATTGCGTGAGCGTAGTCGCGGTACCGAGGAGACACAACTCACAGCATATTGGATATTACGCAAGAATTCTGGTTTTGAAGAGAAACAGTGTCTAGGGGGATCATCAGTATCGTCGAGACAATGCTTTCATATGGCGGAAAACCGCTCCAAAGGACGACAAGGGTGTGACTGGCGCTCCACGAGAACTTGTGACGTCACAGTAGTTGCCTTGCCCAACAAATATTGCGAACGCTCGGCTTAATCTGGATCCACGGGAAATCAGTATGTCAATGACAAGCCGGCCGGAGTGGCCGAGCGGTTCTAGGCACTACAGTCTGGAGCCGCGCGACTGCTACGGTCGCAGGTACAAGTCCTGCCTCGGGCATGGGTGTGTGTGATGTCCTTAGTTTTGTGGCGGCGTTCGTAGCGACAAACAATTCGTCGTAGAAACGGCTTACGAAGTCACCGCCACACTTTTAATAGCGGGCCGACCGGTCCGCTGGAACAGTGAACAGAAAGATGAAAACCCAAACACTCTGATTAAATAAAAGTCGGTACTTATCTTTATTGACGAAGATACAGAAACACAATAGTGAACTCCGTGTCTACAGAGATCTGTCTAGTTCGAGTCGGAGCGGCTAGGTCAGCGTCGGCTGACGACAAACAACAACTCTGCTGCGATGAACACACAACTGACTAGTAAGTACACAATTCGGTGGCGAGTATACAACTGAGCGGCGAATACAGAACTGTCCTAGCGCTCGCGACTCCAGCGCTTTAAGAACCCAGAAGCCAGCGGTGGCGCGCGCAGACTTGCGGCGATTTACTGTCTCGCTGGCGCTGCTTATGCGGACGGCGTCCGGACTTTGATGCTGCCAACCTTTTGGCAGCGGGCTCGGGTGGCATTACTGGCTAGGATATAACACTCCTCCCCCCCAAATCGCCGCACCGTCGTTGAATAATGACGTGGCGAGCGTCGACGGCGGGGGAGGGGTCTGGCCGCAGGCGTAGCAGAAGAGACCGGGGCGGAGACTGTTGTCGGTGGCAGTCCCCGGTCCGCACCCCAGCATTGGCTGCGCGGGGCCTCGGGAAACACCGACTGAAAACCGAGGTCAGGGTGCACGCCTGTGACTACGGGCGCAGCTTCTGGTACTGGACGCGACGGGGCGTCGGGACCCACGAAGAGAGGCAGCGTCTCCTGACGCTGCGTCGACGGCTGCTGAGTGGGCACCGGACAAGGCGCTGCGGTGTCATACTCCTTGGGGGTGCCCAAGGAAAGCGGCTGCAGGACAGGCTGCACAGCCACCGCTTGGGAAGGCGGCCCGGCTGAGGGGTCGACGTCCATCAGCTCCGAAGGCGGTGGCGGCTGAAGAGGGACCGCAGGCGCCGGAGCGACCACCTGGGGCGCTCCCGGATGAAGCTGCGCGGGAGGCATCAACGGGACGGGCTGTCGGCGTGGTAGCGGCGACGGCTGCTGCTGCTGCCCTGGGGGCGGCAGCGAAGTCGGAAGGCGCGGCTGGAACCCGCCGCGGACCAAATCTGTGGACAAAGAACGAGCGGCAGAATCCGGGCGGTCAGCGCGGCGCAACTAGTTCTGATGCCTCCTGTGCACCCCAGTAGCACCTTGAACAGTATAAAAACCGCGACCCTGGACACTTATCACGGTACCACGTTCCCAACGACGGCGACCGTGATAAACTCTGAAAAAAACGGCGTCGTTGCGCTGAAAACGCGTGCGATGCTCAGAAGCGGCGGGTCGATCCGGGGGGTGCAACAACCGTAGTAGGGTGCGATGACGACGGCCGTGGAGAAGCTCCGCAGGCGAAGGGCCGTCGCGTGGCGTGGTCCGGTACGACGACAGGAACGTGATGAGGGCCTGCTGACGAGAGTGCGTAGCACGAAGGCGGTCCATATGATCCTTGAATGTGCGTACAAAACGTTCCGCTGCACCATTCGATTGAGGGTGGAACGGCGGAGTAAGAACATGGCGAATGCCATTGGCAGAACAAAAACTTTCAAATTCAGCAGAGGTAAATTGTGGACCATTGTCAGACACTAAAACTTCTGGAAGACCCTCAATACAAAAAATTGAAGTCAACGCCTGTATAGTTTGTGCAGACGTTGTAGACTGCATGGGCACAACAAACGGAAAATTACTAAATGCATCTATCACGATGAGCCAACGAGAATGCCAATATGGACCAGCGAAATCAATATGTACTCGCTGCCAGAGACCGGCAGGGCGTGCCCACTCAAAATAGCGTTCAGGCGGAGCAGCTTGGTGTTCGGCACACGTCGAACAATCTGTAGACATCTGCGTAATCTGCTTATCAATGCCGATCCATGTACAATGACGGAGGGCAAGCTGCTTGGTGCAGACCACTCCCCAATGACCTTGATGCAACAAGTCGAGGACCTTGGAGTGGAGCACTTGGGGAACCACTACACGAAGCTGGTCATTCTCGGTGCGTAACAGCAAAACTCCGTGCCAAACAGACAACAGATGACGTTGCGGATAATAGCGACGAACCACAGGATCCGATATGTCCCTTGCCTTGGACGGCCAACCACGTTGAACAAAACGTAATAGTAAACTCAGATGAGGATCCATAGCTGTCTCACGTGCCACCTGACGATAATCAATCGGAAAATCCCGGAGGGATTGATGCTCATCGGCGTCAATCTGATGGCAAGAGTCGTCAGAGGAATCGAAGACATCATCCGCAGCAATCGGCAATCTAGAAAGCGCGTCAGCGTTTGCATGCTGAGCTGTAGGGCGATACAGTATCTCATACCGGTATTGTGATAACAAAAGAGCCCAACGTTGTAGTCTCTGAGCTGTCCGCTGAGGAACTGGTTTAGACGGATGAAACAGTGACGTCAGGGGCTTGTGATCTGTTACTAAATAGAATGGTCTACCATAGAGGTAGTGATGGAATTTTGTGACACCGAACACAATAGCCAACGCTTCCTTGTCCAATTGGCTATAATGACACTGAGCTTTGTTTAGCAGTTTAGATGCGAACGCAATAGGACGTTCGGTGTTACCGACTCGGTGAGACAACACAGCACCGAGGCCGAAAGAAGAGGCATCACAAGCTAACACCAGAGGCTTGTTAGGGTCGTAATGGACCAGACAACGATCATTCAATAAAGCCTCTTTAAGCTGCTGAAAGGCTGATTGGCAATCAGCTGACCACACAAACGGAACATTCTTACGGCGGAGACGATGCAACGGTGCAGCAATCTGTGATGCATTAGGTATAAACCTAATATAATATGTCAATTTTCCAAGAACTGCTTGCAATTCATGCAGATTGCGAGGGGCGGGCAAATCACGAATAGCTGCTAAATGTGACTGGGAGGGATGAATGCCTTGAGCATTAATAACATGTCCCAGATACTCCATCTCCGTAAGGAAAAATGAACATTTATCGATGTTGCAACGTAGGCCTGCCTGAGACAACACTGTAAACAAACACTCCAAATTACGGAAATGTTCAGCAGGCGTCCGACCGGACACAACAATATCGTCTAAATAGTTGCAACACGATGGCACATTAGCCAGAAGTTGTGACAAAAAACGCTGAAAAACAGCTGGAGCTGACGCACAACCAAAAGGCAAACGCAGAAAACGGAACAACCCCAACGACGTGTTTATGACAAAATACTGTTGTGATTGCTCGTCGAGGGGCAATTGCAAATATGCTTCACGGAGATCAATTTTGGAAAAGAAACGAGCTTCCCCTAACTTATCCATCAGCTCGTCCGGTCTAGGCAAAGGAAAAGAATCAATGACAGTCTGAGGATTAACTGTCGACTTAAAATCAGCACACAAACGTAACTTGCCAGACGGTTTCTTTATAATAACTAAGGGAGAAGCCCACTGGCTCGCTGAAACGGGTTGAATAACACCATTGTTTTGCCAACGACGAAGTTCATCTTCTACAGGTGCCCGGAGGGCGTGAGGCACTGGACGAGCACGACAAAATCGAGGCTGAGCATTATCTTTTAACGTAATATGAGCGGCAAAGTTCACAGCACAACCTAGTTCGTCTTTAAATATGTCACTGTATTGCTTACACAAATCGGTTATGCTGTCTTGAGGAACAACAACAGAATTAATTTGCAACACATTGTCTTGGATAGACAGGCCAAACAAGTCAAAACAGTCTAATCCGAAAATGTTTACACTGTCTGTAGCGCGGAGCACTGTGAATGAAACTGTTTTTGTATTGCCACGGAATGTGGCTGGCACGCTACATACACCTAACACAGGAATTTGTTCTCCACTGTAAGTAGCCAAAGAATGTTTTGCCGCTGAAAGTTTAGGGCGGCCGATAGCCGCATACGTAGCACTATTTATAAGAGTCACAGACGCACCAGTGTCTAATTGAAAATTGAAGGTCTTATCCTGGATGCGTAGCTTCACAAATAGTTTATTACACTGTCTCTGGATCGGTGCAGTGGAGGCGGAAGACACAAAATCAGTGCGTTTAGCGCGTGTTCGCTGCTTACGACAACTCGTGGGTTGGGCGGGTGGAACAACAACTCCCGCTTCACTTGCAGTCTGTACATTACTTTTTACAGCGTTTGAATTACGCTTGGGTCGCATAGCAGAGGGCTGGGTGGGTGGCTTATTGCGAACAAGTTTATTACCCACACGAACCGTGGAAGAGTCTTTAAACGCGACCTTCTGGGCTGGCTGGCTTTGAAGAACATGAATATCCATGGGCTGGGCAGCACTAGAATTGTTCTTGCGTTTACGCAAACAAACAGTCTGGATGTGTCCTTTCCTTTGACAAAAGTGACAAACCGCGTGTCTCAACGGGCAACGTTCACGAGGATGAGCAAGAACACACTTAGGGCAAGACTTAATTCTATCATTTTGCACACGCGGCTGACGAATGTGTTTAACATGACGCGGCCGGCTAGTGTTTACAGTCTGACTCTGCCGGTGGGGCCGCGGGCGTGACAGAACTTGCTTAGCACAGGCAATTTGAGAAATACATGGCTGATCTATCTCACACTCAGCATAGTCAAAAGTATCTTGGGCTTCAATGATGTTCATCACAGTCTCTAATGACGGGCCAGGCAACTTTAAGATAGCAGCACGAATACGAGAATCTGCAATGTTTTGAGTAATAGCGTCTCGTAACATGACATCACTGTAGGAAGCTCCACACACACAATTAAATCGGCACTGACGGGTGAGGCCCCGTAAATCTGTTAACCACTGTTTATTAGATTGATGTGGCAGTTTCTTTAATCTGAAGAACTTGAATCTGGCTGCTGCCACATGAACTCGCGACTCGAAATACTCAGCAAGCTTGTTAACAACAACGTCATAGTCTAAAGCTTCTGGCTTGGATTCCGGGAACAACTTACAAAGTAGTCGATAGACTTCCACGCCTGCAGTGGAAATTAAATAAAGCTGCCGCTCAGTACCTGTGATTTTGTAGTCTGTCATGTGCGCCTGCAACTGCGCGAAATATTCTCGCCATTCTTCTCGTGATGCACCAAAAGCACGGAAAGGTGGTGCTGCCTGTGCTTGTTCCTTTTGTGTTGGAGGATTAGCCGCTTGTTTGGCGATTGCTTCCACCAGACTTTGTATTTGCTGACTCTGTAACAAGATCAACTGTTGTAAGTCGGCAGACATAGTGAACACAAATTAAACCAGCCCCCAAAATTTTATCGCTATAATTAGCATAACCAGAAACAAGTTGAACCAGCCCTGCACACGAGTTCGGCAGTCCTCGTCGCCAGTTTTTGTGGCGGCGTTCGTAGCGACAAACAATTCGCCGTAGAAACGGCTTACGAAGTCACCGCCACACTTTTAATAGCGGGCCGACCGGTCCGCTGGAACAGTGAACAGAAAGATGAAAACCCAAACACTCTGATTAAATAAAAGTCGGTACTTATCTTTATTGACGAAGATACAGAAACACAATAGTGAACTCCGTGTCTACAGAGATCTGTCTAGTTCGAGTCGGAGCGGCTAGGTCAGCGTCGGCTGACGACAAACAACAACTCTGCTGCGATGAACACACAACTGACTAGCAAGTACACAATTCGGTGGCGAGTATACAACTGAGCGGCGAATACAGAACTGTCCTAGCGCTCGCGACTCCAGCGCTTTAAGAACCCAGAAGCCAGCGGTGGCGCGCGCAGACTTGCGGCGATTTACTGTCTCGCTGGCGCTGCTTATGCGGACGGCGTCCGGACTTTGATGCTGCCAACCTTTTGGCAGCGGGCTCGGGTGGCATTACTGGCTAGGATATAACACTTAGGTTAGTTAGGTTTAAGTAGTTCTAAGTTCTAGGGGACTGATGACCTCAGAAGTTAAGTTCCATAGTGCTCAGAGCCATTTGAACCATTTTTTGTCAATGACAAGGTACCTGCTAAAGGCTTAACTTCGTCATGTGTTATCGAGAGCGTGGGTGTATTGAAAGGCAGAGTTAGGTATTATTAAACTCATCTGAAATACGGTAGGAGAAATCAGTTGAAAAGCAGGGTTCCTACGAAAGTAACAGTACAATGTCTGAGCACACATGTGTCGTATTTACTATGAAAATAGTTGATACATATAAAGAAAACAGTCATGATGGAATTACAGAGCTATTTTCAGAACACGAGCAACAAAATCAGATGTTTGCATTTCCTGGATGGAAATTGGTATAAATGCACTCACTGTCCTGTTGTGTTATTGCGATGTTAGTACTTTGTCCAACCTCCATTCTTCCTAATTATCTCAAAAATCCTCTTCGGATTAGGTATTGTTAGGGTTCGTAGTTGTTGCAGTGAAACTGTTGGCCACTCTTCTGGTACCGCTCAAATTTCCTTCCACTGCGATAAACATGCCATTCAAATATTCCTCAAAGCTTTTCCACGTGGTTCAAATCCGGGCTATGTGCAGACAAGGGCACGACATCGATAACCTTATCTTCAAACCACTTTTTGGTTTTAGCAGAAACTTGCACGGATTATCTTGTTGAAACGTTAGACTTTCATTGCCACAGTCTTCATATTCCAATCAGTACTGCCTCTAGCATCTCAATGCACATTCATTTTAGTGTTCAGCCAAGGAATGCATGATTTACGTTTAGTGCAGGAGGCTGCCCAAATATTAACACTTCCACCACAAAAATTTCTACTCATTTTTGACCCGCTACTCTGTTGTCAGATCATGCCGATAATATTGAAATCCGTCGAGCCCATCTAAATTAAACGTCTTCTCATCATTGAAGACAAATTTATTCCATTACGTAGTCTTTCAGAAAACTTCAATCTAGCCTCTTTATGTTTGAGCAGTAGATCAGGTGTCTGCAGTCGTTTCTTGAATGCAAGGTGTTTGTCATTTGACGAAAATTGTTGTACAAAAAAATGGTTCAAATGGCTCTGAGCACTATGCGACTTAACTTCTGAGGTGATCAGTCGCCTAGAACTTAGAACTAATTAAACCTAACTAACCTAAGGACATCACACACATCCATGCCCGAGGCAGGATTCGAACCTGCGACCGTAGCGGTCACGCGGTTCCAGACTGAAGCGCCTAGAACTGCACGGCCACACTGGCCGGCCAATTGTTGTACACGTCTGATAGTTACTGACAACTGTAAAACAGCAACAAGTTTGGAAGAATAACGCTTTGTAGTCCTTGCTTTGCGCAAAAGTAACTTTTCGATGGTTCAGAGAATTTTCTGTTTTGCCCATCTAGCGAAATTATCAACCACTGTACTTGAACGGATCAACGTCTTAGCAATTTGACGATTAGAGCGTCCCATTTTGTTGTACGCATTAATTTTTGCATTTTCGTTGTATAATAACTGTTTTCAATGTGACATTGTCACAGTTGTGTTTCATGAACACAACACACACTGTCACTAATGGTGTCTGTTTCCTATTTGCAGTAAAGGCACGTACGCGCACATTAACACCGTATAGCGCCATCTTCCACCTGAACCACTGTTGTCTTGTTATATACCGTACTACTGACATCAAACGCGCTATCATTTGACTGCATTTGTCGGTATACTGCATCTCATACCATTTGGTATGCACTGTGCACAACTATTCCAACCGACAATGTTAATTTTCCTACAGTTATCCAAGCCTTTACACTGATTTTTTCCTACTGCAGGAAGTCGCTCCCCGCCGGAGACGGTCGTTGTAACTTGTAAGACCTGTAGTGTCACGTGCTGTGACGCACGCCACAGGGCCCGTATAACTCGATGGCCCCGGTGTGTGACGAAATGGCGGCACGTCGCTTCTGCAGAATTATACGGGGCGGTCAAAGGTACCCTCTGAGTCAGACAGCAGCCGATTTGAATGTGGGGCGTCTGGAACCCGTTTCTACCAGAACTGTAATGGAACAAATGCACAGCATAGGCTTCAGCAAACGACGACCGACGTCACACCCAGTGCCTTCCTATAACTTGGCCACTAACTGTATATACAGGGAGTTACAAAAAGGTACGGCCAAACGTCCAGGAAACATTCCTCACACACAAATAAAGAAAAGATGTTATGTGGACATGTGTCCGGAAACGCTTAATTTCCATGTTAGAGCTCATTTTAGTTTCGTCATTATGTACTGTACTTCCTCGATTCACCGCCAGCTGGCCCAATTGAAGGAAGGTAATGTTGACTTCGGTGCTTGTGTTGACATGCGACTCATTGCTCTACAGTACTAGCATCAAACACATTAGTACGTTGCATCAACAGGTTAGTGTTCATCACGAATTTGGTTATGCAGTCAGTGCAATGTTTACTAATGCGGAGTTGGCAGATGCCCATTTGATGTATGGATTAGCACGGGGCCATAGCCGTGGCGCGGTATGTTTGTATCGAGACAGATTTCCAGAACGAAGGTGTCCCGACAGGAAGACGTTCGAAGCAATTGATCGGCGTCTTAGGGAGCACGGAACATTCCAGCCTATGACTCGCGACTGGGGAAGACCTAGAATGACGAGGACACCTGCAATGGACGAGGCAATTCTCCGTGCAGTTGACGATAACACTAATGTCAGCGTCAGATTCAAATGGCTCTGAGCACTATGGGACTTAACATCTATGGTCATCAGTCCCCTAGAACTTAGAACTACTTAAACCTAACTAACCTAAGGACATCACACACATCCATGCCCGAGGCAGGATTCGAACCTGCGACCGTAGCAGTCGCGCGGCTCCGGACTGAGCGCCTAGAACCGCTAGACCACCGCGGCCGGCTCAGCGTCAGAGAAGTTGCTGGTGTACAAGGTAACGTTGACCACGTCACTGTATGGAGAGTGCTACGGGAGAACCAGTTGTTTCCGTACCATGTACAGCGTGTGCAGGCACTATCAGCAGCTGATTGGCCTCCACGGGTACACTTCTGCGAATGGTTCATCCAACAACGTGTCAGTCCTCATTTCAGTGCAAATGTTCTCTTTACGAATGAGGCTTCATTCCAACGTGATCAAATTGTAAATTTTCGCAATCAACATGTGTGGGCTGACGAGAATCCGCACGCAATTGTGCAATCACGTCATCAACACAGATGTTCTGTGAACTTTTGGGCAGGCGTTGTTGGTGATGTCTTGATTGGGCCCCATGTTCTTGCACCTACGCTCAATGGAGCACGTTATCATGATTTCATATGGGATACTCTACCTGTGCTGCTAGAACATGTGCCTTTACAAGTACGACACAACATGTGGTTCATGCACGATGGAGCTCCTGCACATTTCAGTCGAAGTGTTCGTACGCTTCTCAACAACAGATTCAGTGACCGATGGATTGGTAGAGGCGGACCAATTCCATAGCCTCCACGCTCTCCTGACCTCAACCCTCTTGACTTTCATTTATGGGGGCATTTGAAAGCTCTTGCCTACGCAACCCCGGTACCAAATGTAGAGACTCTTCGCGCTCGTATTGTGGACGGCTGTGATACAATACGCCATTCTCCAGGGCTGCATCAGCGCATCAGGGATTCCATGCGATGGAAGGTGGATGCATGTATCCTCGCTAACGGAGGACATTTTGAACATTTCCTGTAACAAAGTGTTTGAAGTCACGCTGGTATGTTCTGTTGCTGTGTGTTTCCATTCCATGATTAATGTGATTTAAAGAGAAGTAATAAAATGAGCTCTAACATGGAAAGTAAGCATTTCTGGACACATGTCCACATAACATACTTTCTTTCTTTGTGTGTGAGGAATGTTTCCTGAAAGTTTGGCCATACCTTTTTGTAACACCGTGTATAAATGACATAGTGGGCAACGTCTTGTACGCAGAGAGTCGCAACGCTATAAAATTGTAGCGAAATGCTAGGAGACCTGCAGAGAATCGGCACTTGGTTCAGGTTTGGCAACTGACCTTCAGCATAAGCAACTGTAATGTATTGCGCATAAATAGCTGGAAAGAACCATTATTGTAGCTGCTGAGCAGTCACTGGAAACAGTCGCATGCATCTGCATACGGAGGGATTTAAAATTGAAAGAACACATAAATCTTGCTATAGAAAAGGTAGGTGCCTGACTGTGATTCATTGGAAGAATCCACAGAACGTGTGAGCCACCGACGAAGGAGCTAGTTTACAAAAGTCTCGTTCGACCGATGCTTGTTAGTCTGTGGCCCTTACCAGGTAGTACTGCTAGAATAAATAGAGAAGATCCAAGGAAGGGCAAAGTGTTTCTTCACGGGTTCGTGTCACAAGCGAGAAATTGTTATGTTGAAATACCGAGTACATACGTTACTAGAAGAGTCAGTCAATATATTGATACGTTCTACATACATCAAGTTAAAAGACCATGAAGATAAAATTAGAGCGATTATAGCTCAAGCGGAATTTATAGACAGTAGTTTCTCCCGTGCACCATTCGCGACTGGAACGGTAAAGGAGGGAGAGGGGGGAGGTGACAATGGTACACGAGTTACTCTCGTACAAAGTAAGGCATGTTGTGGAGTACGGATATAGATGTAGACTAAGTGCAGAGACAGACACAACAAATAAGAAGTGATCAATGAACCTCAGTAGGCACATCAGCGACGAAAGCTATTGTAAAAATTTTATGATGGCACTGAAACTGCATACTGGTTTTAAAAACTGCATGGGTTATGGCGGATAACATAATAATCATGCATAATAACGCATACCATCATTGGCTTTGAATGTTCGTTTTCAGTTGTTTCCTATGTTATCTGATTGTCTTAACTTGTGCGTGTGTATCCCTAAGGTGTAATATGTACAGTCTTAGACATAAAAACTGACCGCCGGCCAGCCGCCACAGAGACTAGGTCCGAGTCGTTCACTTAAGGTGGCCAATAAAACTGACCGCCCCTGACAACTCTAAGTCCGGCCATCTGCACAATTTGGCAACACTGTAAGATGCGGAAGTGTTAGGAGGAAGTGTTGTCTACTTCTGAGATCTCCTCAGTCCGCTGTTAGCAGCGGTGGGGCAAGGTCGTCGTGCCTGTGTTCCCCTGTTGGCGCACAGCGCGCGCGCATGTTTACTGTTTACCTTCTGCTGCGGCGAGTGTCACGCGTCCGTGTCTCGGTAGTGCCATGGCGCACTCGTACCGCAAGTCCACAATTAAGATCACATTTCAAGCGGACTACACAAGACCCCGAGCACTTGACATTGAACGTTTCATCCGGGAAGAACTTCATATTACACCTCAAGACATCATTGGGAGCCACTTTTCTATAACACAAAGTGTCGTCTACATAAAAATGATCAATGAAAAGGCATGCACTGACGCTGTGTGTCGACACGATCGTGGACTTAAATTCAAGCATTCTGATGGTCACATAGGAACTGTCATGATCGACCACGCTGGATTAGGCCTTCGCACTCTGAGGGTCTTCGAGCTGCCATTCGAAGTCCCGCCAGATGATGTGATGACAGCTTTCAAACCGTACGGCAACGTGCTAAGCCACTTGGCTGAAAAATGGCAAACGTTTGAGACGTACCCCGTCTTAAATGGAGTGCGACAAATTAAGATTGAACTGACGAAGCATGTGCCATCCTATTTAGTAATTGGCAGCTGCAGAGCCATTGTCATGTACGACGGACAACCGCGTACTTGCGCCGGCTGTGGCCAGGAAGGACATGTCCGATCGGCCTGCATTCAACGCCGACTGACTCAGACACCGGTTGGTGAAGTTCCATCTCCGGCGACGCCTACTTCACTCCCCATCACGTATGCAGCGGCTGCAACCACAACAGCTGTTCCTGCCCAGGATCGTAACACCATATTGCAGTCAGTGGTCGATGACAGTGTGGCGGACAGCATATCCCCCTCTACGACGTCATCGGCAGACTTGCCTCAAGACGGTGATCAATTGTGCCACCAAGACGAGCCTAAAGAGAAGATGGAAGTAGAAACGGAAATTGTCCCGACCGCTGCCTTCCTACCAATGGAGACCGCATCAGATGATTGTCGCCCGCACTCTGACACAGAACAACATGTCCGGAAACAACGGTCCCCTCGAAAACGCAAGAAACGGCGCCATACGCCATTCGATGATTGCCTGCTTCGGATGTGTGACTCGAACGAACATCCGGCGCCGGACGACACTCAGGACTCTACCACCACAACTCACCCTTCCCATCACAATGCTACGGCGGATATAATTTCTGAGCCTCGGTCTGACAACATCACTTCTGCTACTGAACATACGCGCAAGCGTTCTACTGACAGCACTAATCAACAGTTACCAATTGCTGCATCTGATTCTTGGGCGGATGATGTCGAAGATGAGCCACAGCACCAGGAGGATGCCGAAGGCAGAGATGCTCTCTCGGCTGTACCCAGCACCAACCAACCACAGTGCTACGGCTGTATCGTCAGCCTCTGTGGGGCCGCCGCTGCCGCCCACACCTGGCCTCCTACACAACCCAGTTGCCGACCTGGCTGACCAAACATACCGTCTAGCGACGATTAACATCAACAACATACGTGCTCGACATAAACTAGCGATGCTACAGGATCTACTCAACGCAGCAGACATCGACATTGCGCTCCTTCAAGAGGTGCATGTCGCAGACTTCAAGGAACCCTATGGCTGCAAGACTTGGGTCTCACATGCGTCTGCCAATGGCAGTGGTGTGGCGCTCCTCCTCCGCGAAGGTACAGTGGCGGTCAAAATAATAGAGCCACCTGGCAAAGGTTTGGAATAAAGTGCACATTTATTACTAGACATGTTTGAACTATGATGGAAACCATTACAACCGAGTCACATTGTACTATAGTCAGTTATATCGATAACACAACACAAAATAATCAGTAATAATCAATAATATTCAAAAGAATACCAGACCACAGGGTCAAAAAAATAGAGCCAATTGAAACAAATATATTGTACTTGATCTCAGTCTTATGAAACGTACAGGAACAGTCTTTTCTGCATAGGACTGCATTAGTACTTCGTGGGGTAACCCTTATTTTTGAGGATTGCCCTGCACCTCTTACCCATAGAGTCTACTAAACGCCTGCATTCGTCACTACTGATCGCATACCAGGCTCTCTGGATTTCTTCCCACAGTTTTTCTGAAGATGTAGCTTTTGAGCGGTCAATTCTCTTGTCTAAGATCTCCCATAAGTTCTCAATGGGTGATGCGTCAGGGGACTGAGGTGGCCACTCTAATACTTCGATATTGTGCTCTTGAACAAACTGCCTTATGATCCTTGCAGTATGCTTTGGATCGTTATCGTGCTGAAATTTCCATTTCAGCGGCATTTCCTCTTCAGCATAAGGCAGCATCACATTTGCCAAGATGTCTTTGTACATTTCTGCGTTCATTATGCCGTTGATACGGTGTATTGGACCAATGCCGTACCACGAAAAACATCCCCATACCATAA
Organism: Schistocerca piceifrons; assembly: GCF_021461385.2. NCBI lineage: Eukaryota > Metazoa > Arthropoda > Insecta > Orthoptera > Acrididae > Schistocerca > Schistocerca piceifrons. The sequence continues at coordinate 823,082,577 of NC_060149.1, read as the reverse complement.
CACTTCCGCCACCGTATTTCACAGTTTTTAAAGTGTACTTGGGATTAAATTCCTGGTTTGGTGGGCGGCGCACATAGACTTTTCCGTCTGAGGCAAACCTATTAAACTTGGATTCATCGGACCAAAGGATGTTCCTCCACCAAGTATTAGGTTTTTGTTCATTTCTCCGGGCAAAGGCTAACCTTTTCCGAACATTAGCTTGTGAAACATGTGGCTTCTTTCTTGCAATGCGCCCATTCAATTTTGCAGATCTCAGTCGTCTTTGAATCGTTGAGGTTGATGGTTGAACATCATGTTCGTCGCTAAACAAAATGGCTTTCAGTGGTGGTGTTGACAAAAATGGGTCTTTCTTCACTTCCCTAGTGATGAGTCTGTCTACGCGAGGAGTAGTTACACGAGGTCGCCCCCTGTTCTCCACCTGCGGCTTTGTTTGTTTTGACCGTCTCATGGCGTTCTGGACTCGTTTTCGCGAAACGTGCAAGACATTGGCTATTTTATTCATGGACATCCCACTTTTGAACATCCGGAACATTACTATACGCTCATCTTCACTGGTATGCTTTGCTCTGCCCATCTAGACGAATGTAAACAAAACCACACGTCAATTTACATACAAAACAACTGCATAAAAATCAATTTAAAGGCACATGTGTAAAGCGGCTCTATTATTTTGACCCATAAGATTCTTACCTTTATGCCTCTTTTCACACGTCTAGCTCAAACGCTTCCTTTCGGACGACTAAAGATAGCAGCAACGTCTTCCCTGATGTTGTCTACAAGGGACTGACAACACGGCACTCGTGGCGATTTCGCGAACTAATAGATATCCAGTTCTTAATCTCGTCAATAGAGGTGGCTCTATTATTTCGACCGCCACTGTATATCCGCAGAAGACACCGAGTATCTCCCTGACGCCAGAGGCATGGCTCTTACTATCCGAGGAGTCAAACTTATTAACATCTATGCACCGTCAGGATCTGGTCAGCGTCGCGAACGATCCACCTTTTTCGCTCATACAATCACGCCCCTCTTTATGGGCCGTCAGGACGCCTTGATAATGGGAGAGGACTTCAACTGTAGCCAAGCACCTAAGGATCAGTTACCACATCATTCTCCCTGCGCAGAACTTACGACAATTATAAATAATCTTCAATTGGTGGACTCGTGGGAACATGTTTGTGGCGATCGGCCCGGATTTACTCACTACACCAGCCATTCCTCCAGCCGCATCGACCGGATTTACATCTCGCGCTCCATAGCTGTGGGGACAAGAACTGCCGAAGTTTGGCCCACAGCTTTTTCTGACCACGAGGCCTACATATGCGCTATTACCCTCGGCCGCCAGAAGGTATGGCACAGCCGTGGTCCTTGGAAGTTGAACGTCGCCCGCCTAGCTTCTCAGGAATGCCGCCGCCTTATAGAGAACACGTGGGACTCTTGTAGCCGCCGACGTGACACCTACCGGTCTACACTGTCGTGGTGGTTACTCTGCGCCAAACCAGCCCTCCGGAAGACCTTGATAGGCTACGGCCGAGATGTTGCAGCATGGAAGAGACATACCGTGGACTTTTACTACAGCATCTTAAGGGAATGTACAACACTGCCGTACTCACCTGCACGGCAGGTGACGGTGAACCGTGCCAAGGCACAGATCATCAGATTAACACGTTGCCACCTTGAGGGTGCGATCGTCAGAGCGCGCACTCAAGACAGAGTGGCCCAGGGGAACCGTCCATGTACCACGTCATTGCAGAACGACGGCGCCGACGCAGGACACTGATCCAAGCTATCACGACGGAAGACGGACGACGCCTTGATACCCAGCGCGACATAGGAAACACCCTTCATGCTCACTACACTAGGCTGTACTCGGAACATCGACATCCCCCAGAGGTGATCGCCGAAGTCTCTCAACTAACTTATGGCACGATCTCTCCGACAGCGGCGGCGGATTTGACTGCAGATGTAACGGAAGAGGAAATCATTGAAGCAATACAGGCTGGGGCTGCTCTTAAGTCCCCGGGACCTGATGGCCTTCCCCTGGAATTTTACCGCACGTATCAACAATTGCTGGCACCAGCATGGACTGATATTTGCCGCGATCTTATGTCTCCCACGAAGCAGATACCTGGGGCCTTCCTAGAAGGACTGATTGTGCCCATACACAAACCACGAGGCGGATCCAGGATCAGTGACTATCGGCCCTTGACCTTACTCAACAGCGACTTGAAGATTTTCACCCAGCTTCTGGCTGCACGCCTAAAGCGATCAGTACGATGTGTTGTGTCGCAGGACCAGGCATCGTTAGGTGGTGACCATAATATTCGCACTGCATTGTGCCGATATAGAGATATGATCGCGCTAGCCAAAGCTCGCCAACTGCCAGGAGTTTTGGCCTCACTCGACTTTACCCAGGCCTTTGACAGAGTCGACCACATATTTTTGATGGAGGTACTGCGACACATGGGGTACCCGGACGTCACAGTTAATGTACTGATGCGTCTCCTACGCGGCGCGACGTCCGAGGTGTTATATAATGGCCGTCTTACGCCGCCGATACAGACCAGCGATCGGTGCGACAAGGCTGCCCCCTTTCGGCAATATTGTACGCCCTCGTCTTGAAACCACTCCTCTGCGGCCGCCGACAACGCCTGACTGGGATGTCCCTTGGTGGACACAGAAATCAAATGGCTCTGAGCACTATGGGACTCAACATCTTAGATCATAAGTCCCCTAGAACTTAGAACTACTTAAACCTAACTATCCTAAGGACATCACGCACACCAATGCCCGAGGCAGGATTCGAACCTGCGACCGTAGCAGTCCCGCGGTTCCGGACTGCAGCGCCAGAACCGCACGGCCACCGCGGCCGGCTTGGTGGACACACTTTTTGCTGCACTGCCTATGCGGATGATCTGGTACACCTTCTTCGCAATAATGACGATGTTCGTGCAGCACTGGCGTGGGTGGCGACCTACGGCGCGGCATCGAGGAGCCATCTCAACCTCCACAAATCACACGCCCTGTCTATAGGCAGAGACCTACCCGACGAGAGCGTCGCACCGCTACGAATCAGTGACACAATCCGCTGTCTTGGCATTGATTTCACATCTGACATGAAGCGTTCAACAGCCCTTAACTACAGGCGTTTATTGAATCAGATGAGAGCGGGAATAAGTGACCACCGTCTGAGACATCTAGACCTCCTGCAACGGACACGATATCCTAACGTCTATTTGGCGTCACGTATCCCCCATTTTGCACAGATACTCCCGATACCACCTACCCAGGCTCACCGCATGTTGGCGGTTTTGGGATCCTTTGTCAATACGGGCATGTTATTTAAGATTCGTTACGAGTCCCTAACCCTCCCGAGGAGCAGATGAGGTTGAGGCCTTTGTCATGTTCAGAACAGAGCGAAGGCCCCGTTCGTCACCTGAAACTGTGGCGACGAAGCCCGACGTGCCTCACAAGTCTCTTACTGGAAGCCTTACGACCAATCTCACTGGCACCCCCTGTGATGCTATCGGACATCCCAGCACCTTTCTTCTACATTAGCCAATTCTTCCTTGAATTAAGCTACCTCCGCACCGCACTACTACCCACACGCTTGATAATGACGAGGGCGATATATGCTGCCATGCAAATGAACAGGTCGCCGAAAGCAAACACCCCACTACAAAGTGGCGTGCTGTGTGGCAGGCAGTGAATGCCACCACCCTTGATACTGACATGCAATCTGCATGGTACGTAGCTCTTAATGGGAAACAGTTGTGCCAGTCCCGCCTACATCACATCCACCTCGCTGATTCACCCTTGTGTGCCACATGCCAAGTGATTGACACGGATGAACATCGTTTCGAATGCGGGTCGGCAAAGGACGTTTGGTATTTGGTGCGTCAGATATTGGCTTTCCTCACACGCACGACTCCCGACAGGATAACTACCCGATCACTTCTTTTCCCCGATGAGATTTATTTCCCAAGAGCAAAAACGAACTCTGTGACGTGGATCAGCGGCCACGCTGTTCACTACCTATTCGGTAATGGCGAAAAGACAGTACCCGATTTTTGGTATTACCTCAACGAACGACATCGTGCGATCGTCAAGAACCCTAAATATAGGCAATATTTTTCTAATTTTCTTTGGTGCGCGTTCCATAATCCGCCTCGCAGATGGATTATCGATGACATGAGAAGATAACCATAGCATCTCTTCGCAGTTCCCTTTTTTATGAGATTGAACAAACAACAGAAACAACACAGCGACGAGAAGACAGTCATCGAAAAATTCGCAGCGGGCTATAGTGTGGAGCATCCTTTGTCGTAACGGGACGACTTCGTATTATTCTGTTTATGTAGCCGAAGAGGAACGGCCTTCCTTTTATCCATTTGTATAAAAAAAATAACATAAAATAAAAAAAGCAGAAAAACACAACTTCCAAAATACTTTTCTCATTTTTGTTAAAAAAGTGGCAAAAAGAGCTGGCTATTAAAAAAAATGCCCATTTGTGTTACGTACGCATATTATTATTTTAATTAGTGTAGGAAAAAAAACCAAAAAGTGGTAATCGTCGTGCATTCTAATCTTATAGTCGCCTGTTCGCGTCCAACTGCATCCTTTTTTTTTTTTTTTTAACCACATTTCGGTCTAAAGTTATGAGTCTGATTGAACATCCAAGATAATTCGTTTAACATTCTACACACCAGCAATAGCAAGTACTTCCAGAAACAATTCCGCAGGACAGCTCGTGGCTGCGTCGCAATCATAACAGCTTACGCTCGAGCGTTTCCTCGCGCTGCAGCGGCTACCGGCCACCGGCCAGACGCCACCCGCCGCCTGAAATCCGGCGTTGCCCATGTGAAAGCGGCGCCACGCTTTTAGTGTATGTATCAACTGTCATTTTCGAATTTGAAGTTCTAGTTATCATGTTGCAGTTAATCATTGGATTCTGCATACTTGAAAATCATGAACTACAGTTAAGCATTGTAAAATTGAGTCGCAAGTGGAAAAAGGTGTAACATCTGCAACACAACGTTTACTTTATAACAGAGGGTGAATGCAGAGGAGGCAGCTAGGAAGATTTGAACTGTGTTTGGAGCGAGTGCTTTTGGGAAAAATACGCAAGAAAAAGATATTCTTGTTTCAACAAAGATCGTTCTGGCATGAATGATTTTCAACATTAAGGAAGTCTCGACTACTGATATATGTGATAGATTACCATTTTACCATCATGCGACATTTGCATTCAACAGGCAAAGTTCAGAAGTCTGGTGTAGGAGAACTGCATGCTCTGATTCGAAACAACTAAAATCAACGGAGTGACTATTATTGAACGTCATCAGGTCGCTCATTGAGCATTCCTATGCAGTTCTGTTACTGGTGACGTGTTATGATGCCTTTATTGTTAACATCCTAAGAAGAAATGAAAGGCTGAGACCCACCAAAAGACGTAAACTAGAGCAAAGAGTAGTGTGAACATAATATTATACATCTGATAGTTCCAAAAGTGTGTTTTGGGCTACGAATTCTGCCCCACGGGGTGTGTGCAAGACAGCTGGAATTTGTTGTCAACAACTGAGACACCTTTCGGTCGCAGTGTAAGAAAATCGAGCATAAAAACTACATCACCCATGCTACTGCACGATAACACACTATGTTGATTTGAGAAACAAAACTATCCAGGAGATGGATAGGAAAGTCGTCTCTCGCGCACTTGTATTGATAGGGAATTCCTCTCTCAAGCACTTGTCCCTCTCGTCATATATTCGAAGAATTTTACCTTTCCAGCTCTTGATCGATCAACCGTCAAGGCAATGCATTTCTAACCGAAAATACTCTTAAAACTACTCTGGTTTAATGACATCGTTAGAACCAGTAGGTTTCTACGGGCGTAGAATTTGTAAACAACTTTAGCATTGTCAGATTGTTGTAGATATCGTGACAGAAAATTCTAAATAATGGTTCAAATGGCTCTGAGCACTATGGGACTTAACATCTATGGTCATCAATTCCCTAGAACTTAGAACTACTTAAACCTAACTAACCTAAGGACATCACACAACACCCAGTCATCACGAGGCACAGAAAATCCCTGACCCCGCCGGGAATCGAACCCGGGAACCCGGGAGTGGGAAGCGAGAACGCTACCGCACAACCACGAGCTGCGGACACAGAAAATTCTGCTGCTGATTAATTTCTCTTTGATGATTACTGTTGCGTTTAGTATACTAATGGAAAATGCACTTAAAATATTCACTGTACTAATACAAATTAAATTCAGCTTACTACAGAAACATGACGACGGCAGTCTATCTTAATGAAGCATTAAGTGTCTGTAAGACGATTGTGCCTATTTTAACACGAATTAGTAGTATATTACCGACTTTTGAGTTCGAGAACATCTGTATTTACTTCATTTCCTTTATCATTCGCAAGTATTATGAAAATGTGGCATTTCATAGATAAAATTATGTATTCACAACAACAAAAAATGTGTCGGCAGAAAACAAAAGAGGCATTATGAATTTGGCAGTACCTTAGGGTTTTCGCTCTGGCAGTAAGGGTTATTGAAAGTATCAAGACGCATTTTGCTCGAGCGTTGTCTTACGGTTCCCTCACTGGGTTTGTATCTGCCTGCTTGTAGCTCTGCTACAAAAGAATTAAAAATCTGGCTTTCAGCGAGTCTCGAATAGCGAATGAAAGCAGCATTCACCTGGTAGCCAAGCATGTTACCTGGGAACTGGTTTTTTCCTAAAGTGGGAAGACATCATTTTGTGGTTGAATTGTTGGGAAATGTCAGTCAGACGTGTGCCGTTGGTCTAAGCGTTTCGGTATGTAGAATTTGTACCAATGATTTTTTACAAGTTTTTTCTGTCCCAAATTGAGAGTTGAAGCCTCCCATTAATATTTTCACGTCATCTTGGTGAATTTTGCTCATAGTATTTTCTAGAGTGTTCCAGAGTTTTTCGACACTTTCGGTGTTTTTCTTATTTTCGATGTTGGTGGGGGCATGTGCATTGATGAGTGTATATTTTTTGCTGAGGTTCTGAATGAGCATAGTCATAAGTCGATTGTTGATGGGCCGGCCTCTGTGGCCGAGCGGTTCTAGGTGCTTCACTCCGGCAACGCGCGACTGCTACTGTCGCAGATTCGAATCCTGCCTCGGGCATGGATGTGTGTGATGTCCTTAGGTTACTTAGGTTTAAGTAGTTCTAAGTTCTAGGGGACTGACGGCCTCCGCTGTTAAGTCCCATAGTGCTCAGAGCCATTTGACCCATTTGATTGTTGATGGGTGTGATTTCTTTGACAGAGTTGATGATAGATCTGTGTTCGAGAAATGCAATGCCGAAGATTGGTACACCTTTCGCTACCTTTCGTTGTATTTTTCTCTTGAAGATGCTTCGGTTTCCGTAATGCAAGGTTTCATTGTCAGTTAGTCGTGGTTCTTGAAGAGCAAGGATGAGAATTTTTTGTCGGTCGATTTCTTTTGTGAGATTATTTCGTTTTCGTGCTTGCATCAATGTATAGATGTTTAGTTTTCAAATGCATGTTTTCTGCTTGTATGGAAATTTACCAGAGATCTTCGATATTCTCTGCCGTGCTAACCTGGACTCCCCGGAATCCGAAAATCTAGCTGCCGCCTGTCGACAGCCGGGTTGTGTAACATCTGGGGTAAAGTTGACTTTGCTTGCACAGTTCATGTTTGCTTGTGTTTCATTGGTTTGACTTGGGTGATACCAGGACCGGACAGGACCAGAGGGTGTTGAAGCCTTCGGAAACAAATATTTTAAGCCGAGCTCATTGAGCTAACAGACGGTGACCAGAATAGCAGTGATTTTCACTCAGACGTGTCTGGATTTTGAGTTCAACGGGTTGAGTAGCCGTTCGGGATTGTGTTAGTATTTGGTTCACCCCAAGTATTTGATTTCCTCGGTACGACACATATGGGGGAGGGTTTCCCTTATCGGCCACACGGGATTTTTGTTATTGTTATTGTCATTATGTCATCAGCAAATCCGATATGGTGTATCTTCCCACCACTGAAATAGATGTGTATTGCTCGATTCAGTATTTCCATCGCATAAATATGAGTTATAATTACGTTACATTGCTGCTAGTAGGCATATTTCTCACTTTTTCTTAGACAGTTGCAACCTGTCACTCCATCATAGGAATTAATGTGCGCAGCATTGTTGCAATACAGACGTTCAAATTATCCGATTTCTGTAATTTCATTTCGATACCAGATCGTTCTAATCGGACTCAGCCAGTCAGTCTTAATATGGATATCCGACTACGACTCTCATAATTTGATAGACTGGGTAAACCACATTCTTTATCGGACTGTTGAATCTAGATCACTTATCTATGACAGGGCCTGAATTCTTAAACACTGTGGAAAATAATAATACAATGTGCTTATTACAAATACGTTATTTAAATATAAATATATGAACTAACGAGATAACAGTTTATTTACTGGAGCAGAGCCCCATCCATCATAGCAGAGCAGTGCGAGATTGGTTTCAGGGTCAAGAGAGGATAAAGCTGTTGCCGTTTGTTCCACGATCATCGAACGTCAACCAGACAGAGAATATGTGGACAGAGGTAACAAGGTCGTTGCCATGTGGACCTACAAATGCAAGCGACCTTTGGACGAATATAGAAAACGTATGGTGGGAAGTAAACCATCACGCTACACTGTCGACGACTTAATGAAGACAATGCCCCTACGCCTTCGAGAAATCTTACGTAATGATCGTGGGTGGGTTGGTTACTAAAAGTATACTCGTCCACAAAACCCATTTGGACAATTATCTGGTAATCGGTCAAGCTTTGCTCTGTCGCAGCTCTTTAGCATACAAGTCCGTTTATTTTCAGTCTCCTCCTTACAATTCTTGCAATGCAAGGTAATTGAAAAAACTCATCCACTCGACGCCACTGATGAATTGACTGGTGCATGTGTTGTTCAACACACAGTAGTTGTCACCCTCACAGGAATCAATGACTGTTTGTGTGTGTGTGTGTGTGTGTGTGTGTGTGTGTGTGTGTTTTCGTGTTCACGCACAATCTGAATCAATACTATTAACATTAGAGAGACAACCATCAATAAATATTGCATCAGATATGACTGTAAAGTATTTTAATACGATGGGAAGTTACAAACTGAATTTTTACCCAACCCACGACCTGCATATTACGTTAAGTAAGATGTATTAACTCCATAGTATCGTTAGCAGAGGCAGTGAGCTCTTGTTGTCGAGGCTAGCGACATGTGCAGCGATTAGCAGTGCGCAATGCCGCCGCGACTTGTTTATGTTGGCTGAACGTGGACACTGCAGCAGACGCTTCGCCATAAACAGAAAGAAATCACCTTGGCTCTGACTGCTGCGAGCGGATATCACTGCCTCCGTGTTCTTATGGTAACCAACGTGAGAGTCTACTCACAGGTGCCATGGAACTATTCCAGCGGGTATCATGTCATTAATCATCTGAATATTAACCCAAGAAAATAGGAACCTTCTCACAAAGAAATGTGAGGTGACATCAAAATTTATCAAACAAACAAAAATTAACAGCAGGGCTTTCGTGTATGCAGTAGTAGCACACAAGGAAATATTATGTCTTGGAAGCATATATTTCATTTCCTCTTCTCATATTAACGCCCTTGTTTTAGTATGAAGTCAGAAAATAAACACGAAAAAACTAAAGTTCCTGAGAAGCATATCAGCCATTTACTCTTCTCATGTCATAACTTTTGTTTTAGTATGAAGTAAAAAAATAAACAGTTTAGGGTTATGAAGCATAATATGACACCAGATTCTTATCGCAGGCGCTATCTGAAACGCAAAAAGCAGGGAGCTGTCCATTGTTTTGTCCAACAGTCTGTCTCCTTTCATGCATTACTCCCGCTAGCAGATTCTTATTTAAGGACCTGTGGGCATCAAGTTCTTCAGCAGAACAAGCCTTGTGTTATTTTGCTCATTACGGTATGGAAAAAATGCAACAAAGACGATTTCCCCTAGGGCAGTGGGGATATTTGCACATGCCTGTATTCAGCAATGACTGCCAGCTGCCACAACACTTCACAGAATCCATGCGGCAGGCAACATAACTGTGCGTGCACTTCAGACTTAATTCAGTAAGACGTCAGGAGATGGATGGGAACGTCATATTAACGTTGCTTTCCGAGTCGTATTCAATCCAGAATGAGGTGTTATTAATAATACAGTGGTTTACTGATAGGTTGAAAACGAATGAAAGTACCGGGTCTGGTGTACTGCCTAGAATCTCTTTAGGGAAGATGGCCACTCTTCAAATGGTTCAAATGGTTCTGAGCACTATGGGACTTAACTTCTGAGGTCATCAGTCGCCTAGAACTTAGAACTAATTAAACCTAACTAACCTAAGGACATGACACACATCCATGACCGAGGCAGGATTAAAACCTGCGACCGTAGCGGTCGCTCGGTTCCAGACTGCAGCGCCTAGAACCGCACGGTCACTCCGGCCGGCAATGGCCACAGTATTACACTTTTTTTTTCTATCAACACGTGCACGGAGGAGAATTAGAGTAGACCCTACAAAAATCGTAGCATCTATTTTTATTCAGACAGCCAAGTAGGTCTGAAATCTCTATCAGCCCCTGCTACTAGATCGAAGGTCGTTGCAGAATGTCATAAAGCATTTTCTTTCGGACATGTCCGAAAGAACATACACCACACATATATCCGCATACAGGGTGTTTCAGGGGGAACAGTAGATATTTTAGCGGGTGGTAGTACAGACGAAAAAAATTCCATATAAATGCGTCCACTTTTTACTGAGTACAGAGATACAGCTGTTAGTACGTAACCCAAACAAACTCAAAACAAAGGCAAATGAGGACATTCAAAGTTGCTTTTCAAAAATTCACCCACCAACTTCAATGCACATTTGACTTCTCTTGATAACACCACGTGTAGCTCCACTGGGTCGTCTTTCCGTTCTTTTATGAGGGCTGCACTATTAATAATCCGAACGATCAGATCGGCTCTTGGGTTAACTTTTACTTTGTAGACTTCGCCTTTAACCACCCCCGCAGGCAAAAATGCAAAGAGATAAGGTCCGGGGGACCTTGAAAGCCAAGAATAGTGCCCATATCTAATGATCGACCTTCCGGGAAATGTTAGGTTTGGATAATATGTCACCTGACGACTAGAATGTGCAGGAGCACCATAATGCTGAAGAACATACGCATTCTTGTAGCCAAATGAACCTGCTTCTCGGTTCTTACAATAGAGCAATAGGTGCGCACTGGTTAGATGTAAGCCGGCCGGAGTGGCCGAGCGGTTAAAGGCGCTACAGTCTGGAACCACACGACCACTGCGGTCGCAGGTTCGAATCCTGCCCTGGGCATGGATGTGTGTGATGTCCTTAGGTTAGTTAGGTTTAAGTAGTTCTGAGTTCTAGGGGACTTATGACCACAGCAGTTGAGTCCCATAGTGCTCAGAGCCATTTTTTTTGGTTAGATGTAACTGAAGAGAGACTCCAACTCGGATTGTGGTTAAGGGCGTATCCCAAGCGCATGTCCACGAACAATTAGGAGCTGAAACTTAATGTCGTCGGATCCAAGCACGAAAACGAAATAATCTCACAAAAGAAATCGACCGACAAAAAATTCTCATCCGTGCTCTTCAAGAACCACGACTAACTGACAATGAAACCTAGTATTACGAAACCAAAGCATCTTCAAGAGAAAAATACAACGAAAGGTAGCGAAAGGCGTACCAATCTTCGGCATTGCATTTCTCGAACACAGATCTATCATCAACTCTGTCAAAGAAATCACACCCATCAACAATCAAATGGGTCAAATGGCTCTGAGCACTATGGGACTTAACAGCGGAGGCCGTCAGTCCCCTAGAACTTAGAACTTCTTAAACCTAAGTAACCTAAGGACATCACACACATCCATACCCAAGGCAGGATTCGAATCTGCGACAGTAGCAGTCGCGCGTTTCCGGAGTGAAGCACCTAGAACCGCTCGGCCACAGAGGCCGGCCCATCAACAATCGACTTATGACTATGCTCATTCAGAACCTCAGTAAAAAATATACACTCATCAATGCACATGCCCCCACCAACATCGAAAATAAGAAAAATACCGAAAGTGTCGAAAAACTCTGGAACACTCTAGAAAATACTATGAGCAAAATTCACCAAGATGACGTGAAAATATTAATGGGAGGCTTCAACTCTCAATTTGGGACAGAAAAAACTTGTAAAAAATCATTGGTACAAATTCTACATACCGAAACGCTTAGACCAACGGCACACGTCTGACTGACATTTCCCAACAATTCAACCACAAAATGATGTCTTCCCACTTTAGGAAAATACCAGTTCGCAGGTAACATGCTTGGCTACCGGGTGAATGCTGCTTTCATTCGCTTTTCGAGACTCGCTGAAAGCCAGATTTTTAATTCTTTTGTAGCAGAGCTACAAGCAGGCAGATACAAACCCAGTAAGGGAACCGTAAGACAACGCTCGAGCAAAATGCGTCTTGATACTTTCAATAACCCTTACTGCCAGAGCGAAAACCTTAAGGTACTGCCAAATTCATAATGCCTCTTTTGTTTTCTGCCGACATATTTTTTGTTGTTGTGAATACATAATTTTATCTATGCAATGCCACATTTTCATAATACTTGCGAATGATACAGGAAATGAAGTAAATACAGATGTTCTCGAACTCAAAAGTCGGTAATATACTACTAATTCGTGTTAAAATAGGCACAATCGTCTTACAGACACTTAATGCTTTATTAAGATAGACCGCCGTCGTCATGTTTCTGTAGTAAGCTGAATTTAATTTGTATTAGTACAGTGAATATTGTAAGTGCATTTTCCATTAGTATACTGAACGTAACAGTAATCATCAAAGAAAAATTAATCAGCAGCAGAATTTTCTGTCACGATATCTACAACAATCTGACAATGCTAAAGTTGTTTACAAATTCTACGCCTGTAGAAACCTACTGGTTCTAACGATGTCATTAAACCAGAGTAGTTTTAAGAGTATTTTCGGTTAGAAATGCATTGCCTTGACGGTTGATCGATCAAGAGCTGGAAAGGTAAAATTTTACGAATATATGACGAGAGGGACAAGTGCTTGAGAGATGACTTCCCTATCAATACAAGTGCCCGAGAGACGACTTTCCTATCCATCTCCTGGACAGTTTTGTTTCTCAAATGAACATAGTGTGTTATCTTGCAGTAGCATGGGTGATGTAGTTTTGTTGCTCGATTTTCTTACACTGCGACCGAAAGGTGTCTCAGTTGTTGACAACAAAGTCCAGCTGTCTTGCACACACCCCGTGGGGCAGAATTCGTAGCCCAAAACACACTTTTGGAGCTATCACATGTAAAATATTATGTTCACACTACTCTTTGCTCTAGTTTACGTCTTTTGGTGGGTCTCAGCCTTTCATTTCTTCTTAGGAAGTTAACGATAAAGGCATCATAACACGTCACCAGTAACAGAACTGCATAGGAATGCTCAATGAGCGACCTTATGACGTTCAATAATAGTCACTCCGTTGATTTTAGTTGTTTCGAATTAGAGCATGCAGTTATCCTACACCAGACTTCTGAACTTTGCCTGTTGAATGCAAATGTCGCATGATGGTAAAATGGTAATCTATCACATATATCAGTAGTCGAGACTTCCTTAATGTTGAAAATCATTCATGCCAGAACGATCTTTGTTGAAACAAGAATATCTTTTTCTGGCGTATTTTTCCCAAAAGCACTCGCTCCAAACACAGTTCAAATCTTCCTAGCTGCCTCCTCTGCATTCACCCTCTGTTACAAAGTAAACGTTGTGTTGCAGGTTACACCTTTTTCCACTTGCGACTCAATTTTACAATGCTTAACTGTAGTTCATGATTTTCAAGTATGCAGAATCCAATGATTAACTGCAACATGATAACTAGAACTTCAAATTCGAAAATGACAGTTGATACATACACTAAAAGCGTGGCGCCGCTTTCACATGGGCAACGCCGGATTTCAGGCGGCGGGTGGCGTCTGGCCGGTGGCCGGTAGCCGCTGCAGCGCGAGGAAACGCTCGAGCAAAAGCTGTTATGATTGCGACGCAGCCACGAGCTGTCCTGCGGAATTGTTTCTGGAAGTACTTGTTATTGCTGATGTGTAGAATGTTAAGCGAATTATCTTGGATGTTCAATCAGACTCATAACTTTTGACCGAAATGTGGTTAAAAAAAAAAAAAAGGATGCTGTTTGACGCGAACAGACGATTATAAGTTTAGAATGCACGACGATTACCACTAGACCACAGGCTCACACAACCCGAGAAGATCTCGGAAGTAGACAACACTTCCTTCTAACACTTCCACATCTTACAGTGTTGCCAGATTGTGCAGATGGCCGGACTTAGAGTTGTCAGGGGCGGTTTGTTTTATTGGCCACCTTAAGTGAATGACTCGGACTTAGTCTCTGTGGCGGCCGGCCGGCGGTCAATTTTTATGTCTAATGCTGTACATTAAGTCTTATGTCTTGCTTTCATATGTAAATGTCGTGTGATTAGGGCCTCCTGCCGGGTAGACCGTTCGCCAGGTGCAAGTCTTTCGATTTGACGCCCCTTCGGCGACTTGTGCGTCAATGAGGATGAAATGATGATGATTAGCACAACACATCACCCAGTCCCCGAGCGGAGAAAATCTCCGGCGTAGCCGGGACTCGAACCTGGGCCTTAGGATTGACGTTCTGTCGTGCTGACCAGTCAGCTACCGGGGGCGGACTGCTTTCATATGGTAACACTAGACACGCAATGGTGGTGTACGCAGAAGCAGATGAATCAAAAGAAACAGTTGTATGATTTGTGTATCATCTGAGGAAACGGGGCTTTGAAGTAAACTAAGAAAGTAAAAAGAAAAAGTTATTGGTTATAGCTTTTTCTTCTGCTTTATTATCAATTAAAATCGACAGCCAGCATACAGCTAACACTATGGTCACGGGTGCATCATACAGATAACAGTAAGGTCTTGTTCAAAAAAATTCTAATTGTGCTTATTTATGAAGAGGTAGTGGCTACTTTATTTATGAAGAGGTAGTGGCTGCCGCCCTCAGTCTGGGAAAGTGCTTCAACGTAAGTGAAGTCGTCTGTTTTACTACGTGAAGAAGTTAACGGCTGTGGGTGGTAAGTCCTGCTCACGTAACAAAGGCACTGATAGCATGATGAGGATTTTATGGTAGTGTGGAACACAAGTAAAAGCGTTTTTCCTTTCTGCGACATTGATAGACTCTCTCTCTTAATTTTTTCTCTCTTGCGATCAGCCTTGCGTCCGATTCTAACCTTTCACATCTCGGTATTCACAGGACGTTAATGTTTACTGTCTGATAAAGGAGCAGTTTGGTCTTTTATATGGCGGGGCCTGTCGTTAAAAGAGTTGCAGTGCGGTCGGGATTGTTCCACTATGGGCGTGTGCTGTGGCGCTGTAACCATGATGGTCGTCTTCCTTCTCATCGCGCTTGGGATGACCGCATCCGGTAACGTTTTCTACTCTGGGATGCGCTCCTTGGACTGCTAATCGGATGACGCAGCGTGTGTCGGTGTATGTATGTGTGTGTGGGGGAGGGGGGGTGAGGGAGGGGAAGGGGCGGTTTGTGTCATAGAATGGAAGGACATGTTTTCAAGAAATTACGCGTACAGAGCATAAAATTAGCATAAAGTAGTTAGATTTCGCAAACGACAACGTGTTTTGTTACACGTACGCCGCATCCCTTGCAAATTTTACGCAAAGATCCTTGGTATCACAACCCGGATGTTCACATCGCTCATGTAACAGTGTGGAATGAGAACCAAGAAAAAGCTATTTCGTGGCTGCAGATTAGTGTGAAAGCGCTTGTTGCTACTGACTAGGAAGGGTTTGAATATCACGTCGGAATGTAAACATATCGATGTAGTTGTTTTGGAGATACGTGTTGTGTCGACCACAATATTATTTCACCTACTATTGAGGGCACTTGGTTTGCTTACCGTGAGTCAACGCGTGAGCGAGGCTGATAGTATGTACACAAGTGACCTGGAAACATTCACAGTGCAATGTCCTTTCCTTAGTCACTACTGTGCCTGTTTATGTTAAGGTCACCGCGTGCTTTCGTAACGGCTTGCTGACGAGAAATCGAGTATTGCAGCGTAACAGGAATTGGGTGTCTACAGTTGACAAACAGTCAAGACGTTATGATATACGAGCTGTGGTGCTGATAATTTTCTGAAGTCGGTTGCGCAGTATGGACGAAACTGACAGTTTAGAGTCGACAAAATAGTTATAAAAGTTCACTGAACAATTAATTTAGTGCAAAACAAAGAAACAAAACATGTTTTCATCTCAATTTGTGACTGATTTAAGCTGCTAGTCGCTGTGAGACAAATAAGGCAAATTCTGGCAGCAGACGAAATCCATGCACTTAACGAACGTATTTGGATACCACCCATAAATGATGCCCATAAGAAGGACAAGGTCAGTTTCAATGAAGAAATTGTATACCGAGGTGATCAGAAGAAATTAATATGGATAGATTGGGTAGAATTTAGTATTACTCGCACGACCTCCGAACAGAGAAAGAAGATCGGATGAGTTGACGTTTTATTATCTGGGCAGAAAAGAAACACTCTTCAGAACTGGCCAGCAACGATGAGCAATTTAAACTCAGTAGAAAACCTATTTGGGATCCTGACAAGTCACATGAAACCCATTAGACAGAAGTTTGGGACTACGACTGAACTACGAAATGAGATTTGCAAATAGTGGCCTGCAATTTCTAGTGGACAGCTCTAAGAACTCGATCCAGTCAGGGTCAAAGAGAGTTTTCTAAGAGATTAATCTTAATGGAGGATGAGCCAATAAATACTAGGACTCTAGCGTGTAATTTTCGCCTTGTCTTATAGTTTATTCTTTATAATGCAATGACGTGATATCAGTGTAACCCATGAAAGACGGTTTAGTTCCTTTGCATGCCATACTGTGACATTAGCCATGTGTACTGTGAACCGTGTTGTGTTATATTATTGGAAACTCTATATTATGTTTGAGAGTAATGTTATATGCTAGAAAATAAACATATTGTCTGAGAAACTCAAGTGCGTTAACTATATATAACTTTCGCAGAGTCTGGATGCTACGTAGTAATTTCTAGGCGTCTATAAAAATGCTTTCCCGAGTGTAGACAATAAAGTGTAGCATTTGTACATGATATAAATACACAGAGTCTTACAAAAAGATAAGGCTAAAGTTTCAGGACATATAGAAGAAGAAAATATACAGAAGTGGCTCCAGAAACGCTTAATTTACATGTTAGAGTTCTTTCTCCAAATCTCTTTAGTACATTAATCATGGAGGAATACGCGGAAGCAGACTATACCAGAACGATACATGAAACTATTTCTTACTCTGAATATTCTAAATGGCTTTGATTAGTACAGATGCTTGCATCAAATTTGCAATCGCACTGAATCCCAGATTCGCACATTAATATATCCCTTCAACATCTCGTTTGATTTCATAACCTTCCACAGAACGGGCACGAAGACTGTGTCTTCTATTGGGGTTCGATACACGAGGGCCTTCAAATGCTCCCACAAATAAAAGTCTAATGCGCATAGGTCCGGAGAACGTGGACTCCAGGAAGTTGGTTCACCTCTTACTTTACATCTGGCACTAAATATGTTATTTAGAAACATAACAGCCATTGACATTGAAGTGAGGAGCAGCTCCTTCATGCATGAAGAACATATTTCGTCGCACTGATAAAGGCACACCGCCTAGCGGATTAGGTTGAGTAATCCTAAGAAAGAATAACTAGTTTGCCCACTCAGCCTGGGGAGCACCAAAGTACCTAAGAATTAAAACTGAACCAGTCGTAACCAAGAAGGCATTTCCAACATATCACGTATTAAAGAGTTTGATATGGGTTGCTGGTACGTTCTGTTTCTGGGCATTTCCCACGATTAATGCACTGTGCAGCAAATAAAGCGTTTATGGACCCCCATACATATAAAGTATTTTCTTCTTCTATGTATAAGGAACCTGTTTTAAAAGTTAGGGCGATTTTTTTGTTGCGCTCTCTATAGGTTTCAATTATCTTTAGATTTTTTGGGAAACTCCCAACTTTCATTAAAATTTTTCCAAATCTTCTTTGGGGATAAAGAAATGTACAAGAAATTCGTCTTAATTACCGTATCTTTTGTATTTTTCTTTCTCAACCTAATAGGTTTTCTAGGATGTCTTTGCAGCGCTGGACCAATGTCCATTACATTTCTTTAATTATTACGTAAATTTGAGGAACGTTGGCATTAAACTATGTTCTCTCGACAAATTATGCAGCTTAATTCTTCGAGTTCGATGTGTGTGTGATACACTTTCCCGGAAAGTCTTTGCATCGAGGTCCCGGAAACGATATAAAGTCCTTGGTCTTAAGTAGTTTGTCTCGGGCTACCAGGTGGCCGATATTATAGTATTTATATATTACTTCCTCTGGGCGATTTGCTTTATGTTTCGAGTGCTTGCAGTTGTGATCTTAAAAAATTCTACCGTAATATTAATTTTGTAAGTCTTTCATGTAAGTGGAAAGTAGTAAGTAAAGTATTGCAAGACTCCCCGTTCATTATGGGAATGGGTGAGTGAAAGTTATCAAAGGAGCCAGAGGACGGAATGACTTAATATCTCGTGCGTCAAGTGGAACAAACGTAAAGTAATTATTCAAGTTAATCTTCGAGAAATATAACTGTTAACTACTCACCGGTCAAAACAGGTGCATACAGTAAAAAACAATTTGCAGCACAGGGAGCTATATTGGCTTAAATAACGTCTTTGCTGACCACTGTTCATGTCTCTTGTTAGGGTTCGAATATCCGTAACCGTGCTGATCTGGCCATTACCGAATGATGTTCGTTTTTAATTCAACGATGTACCATTTGCATGATGAATCTGCTGCGCCTTACTATGGGCTGTTGTTCGTACAGCTAATCCCTCCCTCCCTCCCTCCTTCCGTCATGCAAAATTTACACCACCCCACCGAATCAGCCACGTTTGACTGTATGTTCCGCCTTCAACTACTGTTGACTACAGCTTTTGTTAGTTTCCAAATTATCGTATTCCTGCTCTCTGGAGGAGGTAAATTGTTTTGATGAGGAGCTCTCCGAAGGTTCATTGCACTTTGGGTATCCTCATGCTGCTTCAGTAATGTGCCTATATATGGGCGTCTCATTACATGGGTTTATTTCTAAGTATATTCCCGACAACAGTGTTCTGTGTAAATAATAAAGGTCATTGTCACGGGCCGTATGGTGATAGATATTCTTCATTACAGACTGCACATTTTTTAACAGTGCTTATACACTAAGTGGACGATTTTACTTCTTTCTTAGTTCTTTGGTTAAATATTTCCGAAGGATAAATGCATTAGATTTATTTTAAATACGAAAATCAGGAGAATAATTCCGTAAATAATTTTCATGTTTCTTGCCTAGACTGTAATTTAAATAAATGAAAATAAAGTCAGTGGGTTTTCCTGATATTTATGAAAGCTGCTTAACTACACCATACTGCTCTTCTCGGGAATATTAAATGTCAAACAGTTTACAGTTTCATTAGAAAAGTATTTAACTTAGTCTCAACGTAACTTTTGTTAAACACACAGAAAGATATTCGCGTTCTGGCATACTATCTTTGGCTGAAAATTTCATTTCAGTGTTATAAACTATGCATGAAATATTAGCACCGTCAACGTTTTTCGGCACTTTGCTGCAAAATTTGATTTGTGGCTTAGGCAGCTGCTTTGTTGAAGACTAGCCTACATATGTTGTTACTATTACAATAAAAATCTGTTTGTTGACTGAATGTTTCAGTTCCTAATTTGCTATTGTTGATGAATTATTTGTGTGCGGTCACAACCAGAAACGAGTTAGCATAATGGGAAACATAATGCAACTTAGGCTCATTAAGACTGACAGAGTGTAATATGATCCTATGCGTCATCCTTAACCTTCATTGCGACAAATGGTCTGGACTGCGTTGGGCAGAACCTAAAGAAGCCTATGTTTCGGATTGCCTAATTTCTGTTGTTGAACTGATGCGTGGTGGCATAGGCTTCAATTTCATGTATCTCTGCTAGCGTTAGTCACTAAAATCGAGATACGACCAAGAATCACATGGAAACTTCAGGTGTAAAAATCCATCATACGTTCTGTGGATGCCCTATTAAAGACGCCCTCTCCGAAGATGGCAATGTCCCAATTACCCTGCTAACTCTATTCGAGTCTCGTTAGAAGAAATAATAGATGAACTTGGGTCCTTTTTTTCGTTCCCCCAGTTCCAAAATTACTGAGCTTTTGTTTTCGATTTTTAGATAGGAGAAAATGGCAGAGGTTTCCACCACAGCATTGCTGGTGGAAATCAGTTGCGCGTCGCTCTTGGAACAATACATGATTTTGTACAATAGGTTTCTGGTAAATAGCTGACCCACGAAAGCGTGGCTACGAAGATTTTTCGACTAAGTCCTTGCATAAAAATTTATTGGTTCACTTGCTGTGTCAAATTGTGATCAGATTCCAAGCTGTCAATGATATTCACCATCATCTTCGTCGGGGACTAAAACTGAATGACGAAGATGGTGGATATCATCGAAGGCTTGGAACTTTATCGGAAATTGACGCGCCAAGTGAACCATGAAAGCATACCGCAACTGTGAACCAACGTCGCTTTTACCGTATTCGGCTATTTGAATTATGGAAGCCTATTTTCTTTAACATAACTCTTCGTGAGATATATTCATGAAAAACAGAAATGGTGTCACTAAAGCATAGGTGTTGTAAGCAAAATCTCATTTATTATTCTACTGTGAGTATTGACTGATATAAATTACGCCCTCGGTCACAAAAAAATTTATATTTTAAACTATGCACAGTGGCACCTTTAGATGACAGGGCTTATAGCATCTACATGTGTCCTTTAATGTGATTTCTAGCGTTAACAAAACCGATGTATTATAAAATCTGTGTAAAACTTACGATAGAAGTAGACTATTACTGACGTCTGAGGCATATCTCACCAGTGTGACAAAGTCAGAGAGATCAAGAAACAACGGTGATTTCATAATTATCTCAATGGGACGTTGTTCCAAGTCGCAGTTCTTACACACGAACGTTACACGATACGAATATTACATGTTCGTCCACTAATCAACGACAAGATTGAACCACGAAACTGTTATTACATTCAAGTGTAGGATATACTATATAGTTAACATTATATTCTTGTTGGGTTTAGAGGCGATTACACGTATACATTTAACCAGTGTTCCTGCTGTTTGGTCAGTATAGTTGAGAATTTAGCATATGTGTATCATGAACGTTTTTGAAAATTCAGTATTCGATTTTCCTATTCGGCAAATTTTCTAGTTTTTCTCATTCACGTAAGTAAATCTATAAATACTTTCATCTGAATTATCACCTTCTCGGTTTTTGTGTTAAGTTGATAATATGTCCAATGATATTTTATTATCTATTTGAGATACATCTTATACAGGATGGCCAAATCAAAAAGGGCCCGGAAAATGTTTACAAATGTGACACGAAATAAGTTACCACAGTTTATGAAAAACAGAACTATTTTCTACAGAATGTTCTGGAATTGGCCACCATTGGCGTCGATGCTACTGTGTACACGATTTATCAAACCGTGAGACATGCATAGCAGCTCTACCTGGCGAATGATGACAATATTGTTTCCAATACTTTGCTGTGGGTCTTTCAGCGTGTGGGGATTATTTGAGTACATCTAAGCGAGCAACATCAGACGATTTTGATGAGCGGAGGATTTTACTATCTTGAGTGATCGCCCTCTCCTGGCCGGACATCTCATGAACTCGGTCCGAGGTTGCGTATACGACGTGTACTGTTACGCCGTCTTTCAAAAGATATCCATACTCAAGTCCATCATTAATGATCTCATTGCTATTTATATTATTTTGCAATAAAATGCCGGAAAGGCTATTTAGGTGATTTTTATTTTGGCCACCATGTACTTGTTGTGGTTTACAGT
The DNA here is from genome assembly GCF_021461385.2 of Schistocerca piceifrons. Lineage (NCBI taxonomy): Eukaryota > Metazoa > Arthropoda > Insecta > Orthoptera > Acrididae > Schistocerca > Schistocerca piceifrons. The sequence continues at coordinate 823,060,469 of NC_060149.1, read as the reverse complement.
CCGAAGACTGTTTGATGTAGCTCTTCACGCTAGTGTATCCTGTGCAAGTCTAATCATCTCCGCATAACTACTGCATCCTAGGTCTACATCGATTTCAACCTGTTTACTGTATTCGAACCTTGGTTAATGTATAAGAACAGAGGGAGAACTGAAATGATTTTGCTTCATCAGAATATTGGAGGGAGGAAGGGGTACAAAATAAAGTAAATTAGTTGTTAACTTGTTTGTAAAATCTTAGTGGTTGGAAAGATATTGATGTCATATGTTTGTGTTAACGCTTTTTAACCACAGGGAGAGAAAATTTTAATATAAGTGGTAATGAAATAAAAAAATGTTCATGTAGATCTAATATGGAAAAGGAAAAGTCGTCACATTCAGAAAAAACCGGACAAGTGCGAATAGGACTGGCGCTCTTAGTGTTTCGTACAAACTTAATTATCCTATATAGCGTATATACATAGTGTATATAACATTCTGTATACAATTAAGTATACTTAATTACTTGTGTCGATAGTAATAACAATAATAATTTCGTCTGGCTCAATAGCCTCGTGCAAGTCTTTCTATTGGACACCAATTCAGCGACTTGGGTGTTCGTAACCTACTCCTGTTATCCAACTGGGAAAAGGGAACCTACAGTTTAACGTTGAACCCAAACAGTGTCTTGTTTCTGGCGATTCCTCACATGGTCGAAGGCTAGGTTAAAACGAAAACTGAAAAACTCGTGGTCCTCCAAAGATTCGATCCAGCGACCTCTCATGTTCGAAGTACACGGTTTACCGCTTGACCAGTTCAGATAACTATGCAGATGAGTACTCTATAGGTTCTGATTACTGGGTTTGCGAGTATCAAAATATATGACGTACACGTCCGTATCTTTTGATTGCATTCACTTAGAAGCTTAAATTATTTACACCGCCAAGGAAACGTAGACCTCAGTATTTGACATAAATTTAAGTTTGATACCTCTGTCGTTCCTGAGAAAAAAGGATCATAATAGAGGAACAGACAGACAGGTGGACAATAAATGGCAAAAATATTTTTATGTGATATAATTACAAATTAACAATTTCCGTCAATATTTCCTTTACTTGTACTGTGGAACCTTGCTGCTTGACAAATTTCATGATCTTAGGCCAACGGGAAGTATCCTTTAGGTTTTGATGAATGACTGCGGTTATCAAAATATGTGACATTAATTGCAATGACTTAGAAGCGTAAATTTTTCACACCGCCAAAGACCGTAGACCTTTGTACGTGAAATAAATTGCAACTTGATAGTCGTTACTGAGAAAAACTGGCTTTAATAGTCACTTGGACAGCCAGACAGACAGACTACTAAGTGATCCTGTATGAGTTTCGTCTTTACCGAGTGAGGTGGAGAACCCAAAAAAGGAGTTTAATACTAAAATGTAGTAATAAGTAAATTCCTTATCGTTTCGTATATAGAAGCATGTGCTTGTCGGTTAATACCAGGAAATGTAATACACGTGACTGTTACAATATATATGTTGCTAACGGGTGATTTAGAAATTTTCATGAAAACTTCTGAAGGTTTATGGCGCTGTCTCCAAGAAAGTGATTTGAACGTAAATTTCTTGAAGAAATTTGACAGAAAAGGTGATCTAGAGGCGCTCTTAGCCGCCGATAATGTGATATCAGTCTTAAATTTCCCTACGCGACTAATTCAAGGTGGTAGTACAATAACAGATAAAGTATTCATACAACAAGTGAAAGTTAAATAAACTCTGGCCTATCCTGCGGTAAACGGATCACTACATACCATAACTCCATCTACAGTTCAGAAACAATCACAGAAAACAGTGAGGCTGCTTAACGACAAAACAACTGAAGGCTTTTAAGAAATATTAGACAATAATGGCTGGAGCGAAGTTTACAAGGAGCCTAAAGCTAGCCTTATATTCAACGTGTTTCTTAATGAGTTTGTATCAAATTTTGGAATCATTTTTCCTGAAAAGATAATTAAATCCAACACTGGTAAGCCAGTGTAGAAATATTGTGTCATTACTTGTTTCAGAGTGTCTTCGCAACGAATACAGGAAACGTACAGAACAGGAAGAAAATGTAATTATACACAAATACCTTCTTATTGTAAACAGTACTGTAAAATATTACGATAAGTTGTAAAAAATTCAAGTGTACGCACATTTTGTCTGAAATAGAAAGATCAAATAAGTATGGAATGTTGTCAAAAGAGAGACAAGGAAAGACTTTATTGATGTTAAAGAGAATGGGACCATTATAAATGACAGTTCAGGTGGAGCAAACATTGTGATAATTACTGTTTGAAATAGGTGAGAGAATGGGTGCATATAGTTCAAAAGAGAGAGCGAAGCAGTACACAGAAGAAACGATGCGGAGGACATTTTGTGTGTTGTGGTCTTCAGTCCTGAGACTGGTTTGATGCAGCTCTCCATGCTACTCTATCCTGTGCAAGCTTCTTCATCTCCCAGTACCTACTGCAACCTACATCCTTCTGAATCTGCTTAGTGTATTCACCTCTTGGTCTCCCTCTACGATTTTTACCCTCCACGGTGCCCTCCAATGCTAAATTTGTGATCCCTTGATGCCTCAAAACATGTCCTACCAACCGATCCCTTCTTCTAGTCAAGTTGTGCCACAAACTTCTCTTCTCCTCTATCCTATTCAATACCTCCTCATTAGTTACGTGATCTACCCACCTTATCTTCAGCATTCTTCTGTAGCACCACATTTCGAAAGCTTCTATTCTCTTCTTGTCCAAACTAGTTATCGTCCATGTTTCACTTCCATACGTGGCTACACTCCATACAAATACTTTCAGAAACGACTTCCTGACACTTAAATCTATACTCGACGTTAACAAATTTCTCTTCTTCAGAAACGATTTCCTTGCCATTGCCAGTCTACATTTTATATCCTCTCTACTTCGGCCATCATAAGTTATTTTACTCCCTAAATAGCAAAACTCTTTTACTACTTTAAGTGTCTCATTTCCTAATCTAATTCCCTCAGCATCACCCGATTTAATTTGACTACATTCCATTATCCTCGTTTTGCTTTTGTTGATGTTCATCTTATATCCTCCTTTCAAGACACTGTCCATTCCGTTCAACTGCTCTTCCAAGTCCTTTGCTGTCTCTGACAGAATTACAATGTCATCGGCGAACCTCAAAGTTTTTACTTCTTCTCCATGAATTTTAATACCTACTCCGAATTTTTCTTTTGTTTCCTTTACTGCTTGCTCAATATACAGATTGAATAACATCGGGGAGAGGCTACAACCCTGTCTCACTCCTTTCCCAACCACTGCTTCCCTTTCATGCCCCTCGACTCTTATAACTGCCATCTGGTTTCTGTACAAATTGTAAATAGCCTTTTACCCCTGCCACCTTCAGAATTTGAAAGAGAGTATTCCAGTTAACATTGTCAAAAGCTTTCTGGAGGACATTTAGCGAAACAAAAATTAATGTCACATCACTACCTGAAGTAAGACAGATCATCACGAGTCTAAAAAGTAAAAGTTCATATGGGGTGGATAACATCTCCAATACGACACTAAAAAGTTGCGGCCCTTTAACCTGTAATGTTCTAAGTAACATATGTAATGCACTATTAAGCCAGTGAGTTTTTGCAGACTGCTTATAATATTACTTTGTTGGGCTCTCTATATCGACTGACTTCGTAGTCTTCAATAACTAACACCCATTGTCACTATTTACACCATTTTCTAAAAATTTTGAGACGGTAATGTTCTCCAGAGATATCACTCATTTGTGAGGTAGTAGCATATTTTGTCAATGACAGTTTGAAATTCAAAAGAGCCACTCGAGTGAGGCAGATAGTTACACATTTACAGAATGCATTATAAAATCTTTAAACGCTAAAATATCGGTACTTAGGATCTTCTTAACTTATCGAAGGCATTTTATTGTTTCGATCATAATATTATATTAGATAAGTCAATTTTTTATGGGACATATAGTTCAGCGCACATCTGATTTATGTCGTATTTAAGCAACAGAATGCAGGAAGTTACCCAGGCTATTCAAATAACACAAAGAGCGACGCCACATCATCTGCACGAGGGGGAACTACAATGGGAGTCCCACAGGGTTCGATTAGTAGCCCACTATCGTTCTTCCCTTATATTAACGAAGTACCATTTTATTTGACTCAAGAGACAGAAGTACCGCTGTATGCAGATGATACAAGCATTTTTGTGAAGCCGAGCAAAGGAGAATCATCAGAGAAACAGTAAATTAGGTTTTTGTGAAAGTTGCTGATTGGTTTTGCTAGTTTTAAACTTTGAAAAAACACAGCCATCCAGTCTTGTACTGTTAAAAGTGTTCCACCTCTTATTACCCTAGTATATCAGCAATAAATAATAAACGGAGTAGAAAGTCCTAAGTCCTTTCATGTGCTTACTGAAGAAAGTGAAAAACCGTATGTAGACCTTCTAAAAGATCTAAGTTCAGCTACTTTTGTTATAAAAATAACTGCAAATTTTGGGAATATAAAAGTCAGTAAGCTAACGTATTTAGCTTATTTTTATTCACTGACGTCATAAGGGATAATATTCTGTGACAACACCTCACTTAGGATAAAAGTATAACTTTTACAAACGATAGTAATTACAATTATGTGCGGTATTCACACACATACATCTTGCAGGCATCTCTCTAGGGAACTGAATAATAGCCACAGTATCAGAACACATTTATCCCCTAATAAAAAATTGTTATCTACACTCCATCTGAGTCTGAGAGTGATGGAGATATTCACAAGTACTCGTACAGCAATAGAAGTTAAAATGATATGCATAACCCTTTAATTAATCTAATTTCGGGGTGAAATATGTAGCTATAAAACTGTTTGACAATGTACCCGTGAAAATAAACTGTCCGGCAGACAGCAGAAGTGTTTTCAAATGTAGATTGAAGATACTTCTCCTTAACAACACCTTCTTCACCATAACAGAGTTCTTAATTAGAGACAATTAGTCACTTATACACAAAACACCTGTAAATGGTAAGGATGTAACCACATAAGTATTTTTTCACCTTTTTCTTTTCAGAATGTGTTCTAAGTCTGTTCACTTGACACATTCCACATCATGACGTTTATACTGAATATGCTCCATGGATCACGTAACTAACTACAATTGGTACACTTATACTTCTCTCCACTACCAAACTAACCATTCCTTAATGTCTGATAATGTGTCCTATCTACCTTTTCCTTATGTTAGTCAGGTTATGCCATTAAGCTTTCTTTCCCAAATTTACTTCAGAAATTTAAAACGCTTCAATTGCCCTCTTGCCTTCGTCGTTTGCTGGCTTTGTTTCCTTCCGTAAAAATCTGCACCACAGACAAATACTTTCAGAAAAGATTTCCTAACATTGAAATTTATATTCGATGTTAGCAAATTTCTTTTTTGTTGTTATTGCCAGTCGGCATCCTTTCTGCTTCGGCGATTAACAGTTACTGAATTGTGTTGCCCAGATAGCAAAACACATCTATTACTTTTAGCGTCTCATTTCATAATATGATTCTCTCGTCTAAATCAATTCGACTTCATTCCATTACCCTTGTTTTACTTTCACTCACGTTTATCTTACAATCTCTTTTCAAAACATCAATTCCGTTCGACTCATTTTCCACGTCATTTGCCGTCTCTGGCAAGTTTACAATGTCATCGGCAAACCTCAGACTTCTAGTATATTCGCCCAGAACTTTAATTATATTTTCAGACTTGTCCATTTTTTACCTTTATTGTTTGCTCAGTGCACAGTTTGAATAATATGCTTGTAGACTACAATCCTGTTTCACTCTCTGGTCAGTTAATAGTAGCCTTTCATATACTTTGCTTCTTATAACTGCCATAGTGTTTCTGTATAACTTGTAAATAACCTCACTCCCTGTCTTTTGTTCCTGCTTCTTCCAGAATTTCAAACAGTGTATTTCTGTTAACTAATGTAGAAATGCTGTCCACGGAGGTTTATCTTTCTTCAATTAGCCTTCTACGATTAATCGTAGGGTCAGTATTGCCTCGTGTATTCCTAGATTTCTCAGGAGCCCAAACTGATCTTCACCAAGGTCGGCCTCTACCAGTTTTTCCAGTATTCTGTACATTATTCGAGCCAGTATTTTGCAATAGTGATGTATTAAGCTGACAGTTCGGTGACATTCACACTTGTCAGCACACGCATACAGGGCGAGTCAGGAGGAGCGATACATGCTTTGAGGGGTGATGGTATTACTGATTCTGAACAAAAAACTTTCTTTGGACACGTGTCCTATTCCGAACGGTTTCTGTGACAGAATACATTTATTGTCACTTTTGTACGTTTTTCTTAAATAACTCGAAAACCTTATCCTCCACCGAAAACGTGTTGCAGAACAAAATTAAACAACATTAAGTTTCCTACAGAAAGGTTCCTACTAATTTTTTCTCTAGGACTAATATTCTGCCCCAAGAGAGCGCGAGAATGCTGAAAATCTCACGCGCCGCGCATGTGCTGTAGCTTAGATAGTTTTTACAGACCAGTTTGAGGTAGTTTCCCGACTTGATAGACCACAAGTGTCCAGTATCAAATTGTTGCTCTCGTCTTGCTCTACACTACTGTGGTACTTTGTAAACAGTGACAACGTTTGAATAATACAGAAAATAAATAACAATGTACACCAAATGTGTTCTGTCTGGAAAACCATTCGATATAGGGCATATGTCAGACTGAAGTTTAGTGTTTAGACTCACTGTCACCCCTACAGACATGTACCTTTCCTCCTGACTCACCCTGTATTTTGGAACTGTAATATCACGTAATTAATCAAATACTTCATAATATAATTCTTGTCTACTTAGTAGAAGTCATCATGAAGCACTACTACATCAAGTGCCAGAAGGGAGTCCTATTGTAAACGTCAGTTGGATAGAACTGAACCAGTTGCTTTTGGATGTCTTGCACGTCTAATTAGACTTTGACGTGTCAAATGAGTCTTTTATCTCGTTTCAAAAGACAGACTTTGACGAAAAACAGGAAATAACGGTTCGGTCGGTGACTACACCCACAGGCTTAGTTTAATCTAATATAGCAACTATAAGGCACTTCGTAAAATGAGTATGTTCTTCAGGGTAATAAATAATACATTGAAATACTTAAAAAGTGTTCATCAGAGCGTGCCCTAGGGAAGTGTGAGAGGACCGTTCTTGCTCTTTATATACCTAAACAACCTGATCAATACGGTTAGCAGGAGTCTATGACTTCTTGCTGATCACGCTGCAGTGTGAGGCAGTGTGTCGCCCTTGAATGATTGTAGGGGTATGCAAGATGACGTGGACAGAATTTCTGTTAGGCGTGGTAAATGGCACCTTGTTCTAAATGCAGAAAAATGTAAGTTAATGCAGATGAGTAGGAAAAACAATCCTGTAATCTATGAATACATAAGTATTAGTGCTGTTTGACGCAGTCACGTCAGTTAATACCTAGGAGTAAGGTTGCAAAGCGATATAAACTGCAACGAGAACGTAAGATCGATAGTAGAGAAGGTGGATTGTCGACTTCAGTTTACTGGCATATTTCCTGGGAAGTGTGGCTCATTTGTAAAGGAGACCTCATATGAAAAGTAGTGCAAGCCGTTCTGGCGTACTGCTCGAATGTTTTGAATCCCCATCAGGTCGAAGCAATTCAGAGTCATATTGCTAGACTTGTTACCCGTCGGTTGAATCAGCATGCGCCCATTACGGAGATGTTTCGTGAACACAAATCATAATCCCTTGGGGGAAGAAGACGTTCTTGTCGCGAAACACTATTGAGAAAATTTAGAGGGACGGTATTTGCAGTTCACTGCAGAAGGTTCAAATGGCTCTGAGCGCTGTGGGACTTAACTTCTAAGGTCATCAGTCCCTAGAACTTAGAACTACTTAAACCTAACTAACCTAAGGACATCACACACGTCCATGCCCAAGGCAGGATTCGAACCTGCGACCGTAGCGATCGCGTGGTTCCAGACTGTAGTGCCTAAAACCGCTCGGCCACCCCGGCCGGCTCACTGCAGAAGGGTCGACGTGGAACCGCGCGACCGCTACGGTCGCAGGTTCGAATGCTGCCTCGGGCGTGGATGCGTGTGATGTTCTTAGGTTAGTTAGGTTTAAGTAGTTCTAAGTTCTAGGGGACTGATGACCTCAGATGTTAAGTCCCATAGTGCTCAGAGCCACTTGAACCATTTTGAAGGATTCGGCTGCCGCCACCGTATATTATGCGCAAGGACCGCAAAGACAAGATAAGAAGAATTAGAACTCATACGGAGGTACATAGAAAGTCGTTTTTCCCTCGCTACATTTGCGAGTGAAGCAATAAAGCAATTATCAGAAATGGTACAAGGTGCCCCTCTGCCATGCACCGCACTGTGGCTTGCGGAGTATCTCTGCAGTGCATATGAAGAAGAGTTCCACAATAACGGTTGTGAAAACTGCTGCACCCAGAAATAGAACCGAGCGAGGTGGCGCAGAGGTTAGCACACTGGACTCGCATTCGTGAGGACGGCGGTTCAAACCCCCGTCCGGCTATCTTGATTTAGGTTTTCCGTGATTTCCCTAAATCTCTTCAGGCAAATGCCGCGATGGTTCCTTTGACAGGGCACGGCCGGTTTCCTTCCCTATCGTTCCCCAATCCAATGGGACCGATGGCCTCGCTGTTTTGTCCCCTCCCCCAAGTCATCAAACCAACCGAAAAGAAAGGCCCGGATCAATCGAGTCGAAGAGGGTGTGTATAACAGTGAATCAGTGGAAAGTGTTATGAGAAAATACTGCAGTCACCTACGTATCACCTCCGTAAGATAAGACTAATTACAACACGCATAAAGGTATTTAAACAATCATTCTTCCTACACTCCATTAACGAATGGAACTGAAGAAGCCCTTACATGTGTTACAAGGAGAAGTACCCTATGCCGTGCACTTCGCAGTGCTTTGCAGAGCACATACGTTGGTGTACACGTAGGTTGCAGAAGGACCACATAAAGATAGCGCGAGCAGTGCTCTACTTTGTGTGTTTTGAAAGGTCAGTGTCACACTACGTCTAGTCAGTGAAGTCATCAAACCAAGAGTAAACGTGAAGGCACCTGCCTACACACTCTATCAACGTCAAAGGGGGAAATATCAGCATGTGAGTCACTTAAAACATGGCAGATTTGCGCGGAGTGGCCGCGCGGTTTAAGGCGTCCTGTCACGGACTGCGCAGCCCCTCCCGCCGGAGGTTCGAGTCCTCCCTCGGGCATGGGTGTGTGTGTTGTTCTTAGCATAAGTTAGTTTAAGTAGTGTGTAAGTCTAGGGACCGATGACCTAAGCAGTTTGGTCCTTTAGGAATTCACACACATTCGAACATTTTTGAACATGGCAGAATTGTCAGTCTCCGGGTAAAGACTTAATCATACAGTGACACTTAGGTTTGGTAAGGGTACACATTTGTGGTATTAGTGCTTTAAGGAACCAGTAGTAGAGGGTCGTATGAAGCGACGAGTCGTTACAGTGTCACCACATCACGGCACGGCTACCATTAGTCCCACTGCGTGTAATGGAACGTACAGTTCGTAAACAGGGTTGACTTAGTGATGGAACACAACTTCTCCGCCCAGTTCTATGCTGTCTGCTGCTAACGGCATTGCCGTGGCTTCCATCGCACAAGTCAACGAACAAATAATTTTTTATTATTTTCGTTAGTTACTAACTTAATGTTACAGTTTTTGGGCACTAAATCAATATCTAACCTCAGTTAATTTTTTTTTCGCATACAGTTTTTTCACAATGTGACTTCTTTGTTAACTTACAAGGCACATGTAATTGGAATGAAACGTAATTTACTTCTTCAGTATAAATAAAGTTTCTATAGAAGATTAAAGATGAAAACATCTCGATGATATATAGGAACTACGTGCTCAGCATACAGCCTAACTTCTTGAACTGTTCCTGGCAGTTAGGCTACAAACGTAAAATGAAACGTGCCCCTTCAATTATCTACACCAGAAAACTCCAGGGGAATTTAGACCAGGCGAACACGGTGGTCATAAAATAGAATTTCCACGACCGTTTCACTTCCCAGAATACGTCTAGTGCTTCAAGTAAATGGTCTGCGAAAAATGCATGATACCTTCGCTCAGTCATTTCATCGGGAAATATGTAGGGACCAATAAATTGTCTCCCAATTTTCCGGCCCATACGTTGATCCTAAAGCAGACCTGATAGCCGCGGCCGGTGTCGAGCCATTTCCGGCTGTGCACTTAGCGACACGTGACGTCAGCGTGGGTTTTCTGACCGTCAAGGAATCGGCTACAGTGGGGGAGCCTCTACCAACCGTTTTGTAATAAGAACTTCACTTACAGTTTATCGAGGCTTGAGACTAGCTATGCACATAGTAGATAGGCATCTTCAAACGTTTTCCCCCGGTTTTTCTTTCTACGACATTATTACAGCAAACGATTAAACTTCTTATCTTATTTTATGGATTTCAATTGCTCGCTCAATTTCTTGTAGGAAAGTCAGAGATTTTAATCATCCTCTTAAATGCCCCAAGTCGTTGTATATCCGTCATGGGTCGCGAAGCTCACAGTCGGAAAGGGCAAGATACCGACCGTGGATTCCATTGTATCTTTTTCTTCGTATTTGAAGAGGCAGGCCAGTGGAATCTTTTTTAATTTCAGATATAGCATTTACTGCATGCCCCCTCAGTTTTTTGTCAGGAAGTATACGTTCGGATATTTTTGATTTATTGAAGAGAGTAGTTTCGTATGCCAGCTTCCGACAGCATTCATGGTCTTGTGCCACTGGTTAAAAGCATTCCACGTTTCAATTGGTATTCCAGAACTTTCCATACATAGATTGACCTACAGTCTGCGAATTTCATGACTTTTTATACACTGAGAATTAATTCCATTATTATCATTCACGCTTAATCAATACTGTTTGGTGAAACATGTAACACTGCAGCAAACATGTGTAAAAATAATTGAATTTCTTCTCCATCCCTTCATTCCACCGTTAATCCCAGTTCTTATAGTTTCTTCCATAGACGTTGGTTGATGTGAAAACTGCAATCAGAAAGGGATGTTTCGGGGACAATTGTTTCCTTAATTGTAGCTATCTCAAAGTGTATTACTGTAGTTTTCGGTGACCACTCAGGCATCTTATCTCTCAGTTCCGAAAAAAGTCTTTCATATGTTTTTTGTCTTGGAGCAAAGCAAATAAAACGGGTAATATATTAGACTCTTCCTCTGAGATTTCGATGTCAACATGTTTGGTGTATAGTCGTTCAAATTGTTTCGAATAACTGTCAACTGTGCCGTCTATAAGAACATTTCCACTTTCATACAGGAATTCCACACAACCCAACACCAGGATTCTTTTGTCGGGAACAGATACATCGTCAATTAAAAAAAACCTACTTTCTTTAATTAATTTAAAAATGTCTTCGCTGAGCTGAATCCCCGGGCTAGAGCCAGGACTCTGGGTCGTCCCAATAGCTTCCCTTCCTTCCAATTCCTCTTTAAAAATTTGGAAAACAGGTACTGCGTTTTCTTAGTGGATCTTTTTCTGCAGTTATGCATTCGTTTCTTAACCTGCACATCGGATTCGTCAGGTGGATCAGAATGTTGCTGTTTAGCGATAACTCTGCCATTAGCAATATTTAAGCAGCTCAGTACTTACTCAGTTCGGAATTCACCCTCAACCATTTCGTGTACTAATCACATTTTCTGTGCATCCGGTAGCGGTGAGTATCCGTGGGAAGGCACAGGTTTCTTTGGGTTGTTGTAATTGTTTTCATTACCCAGAGTGTATAGAACTTAAGTAGTTTAGGCCTACAAAAGTACGAGGTGCATTCAAGTTCTAAGGCCTCCGATTTTTTTCTAATTAACTACTCACCCGAAATCGATGAAACTGGCGTTACTTCTCGACGTAATCGCCCTGCAGACTTACACATTTTTCACAACGCTGACGCCATGATTCCATGGCAGCGGCGAAGGCTTCTTTAGGAGTCTGTTTTGACCACTGGAAAATCGCTGAGGCAAAAGCAGCACGGCTGGTGAATGTGCGGCCACGGAGAGTGTCTTTCATTGTTGGAAAAAGCCAAAAGTCGCTAGGAGCCAGGACAGGTGAGTAGGGAGCATGAGGAATCACTTCAAAGTTGTTATCTCGAAGAAACTGTTGCGTAACGTTAGCTCGATGTGCGGGTGTGTTGACTTGGTGAAACAGCACACACGCAGCCCTTCCCCGACGTTTTTGTTGCAGTGCAGGAAGGAATTTGTTCTTCAAAACATTTTCGTAGGATGCACGTGTTACCGTAGTGCCCTTTGGAACGCAATGCGTAAGGATTACGCCCTCGCTGTCCCAGAACACGGACACCATCATTTTTTCAGCACTGGCGGTTACCCGAAATTTTTTTGGTGGCGGTGAATCTGTGTGCTTCCATTGAGCTGACTGGAGCTTTGTTTCTGGATTGAAAAATGGCATCCACGTCTCATCCATTGTCACAACCGACGAAAAGAAAGTCCCATTCATGCTGTCGTTGCACGTCAACATTGCTTAGCGATAACTCTGCCATTAGCAATATTTAAGCAGCTCAGTACTTACTCAGTTCGGAATTCACCCTCAACCATTTCGTGTACTAATCACATTTTCTGTGCATCCGGTAGCGGTGAGTATCCGTGGGAAGGCACAGGTTTCTTTGGGTTGTTGTAATTGTTTTCATTACCCAGAGTGTATAGAACTTAAGTAGTTTAGGCCTACAAAAGTACGAGGTGCATTCAAGTTCTAAGGCCTCCGATTTTTTTCTAATTAACTACTCACCCGAAATCGATGAAACTGGCGTTACTTCTCGACGTAATCGCCCTGCAGACTTACACATTTTTCACAACGCTGACGCCATGATTCCATGGCAGCGGCGAAGGCTTCTTTAGGAGTCTGTTTTGACCACTGGAAAATCGCTGAGGCAAAAGCAGCACGGCTGGTGAATGTGCGGCCACGGAGAGTGTCTTTCATTGTTGGAAAAAGCCAAAAGTCGCTAGGAGCCAGGACAGGTGAGTAGGGAGCATGAGGAATCACTTCAAAGTTGTTATCTCGAAGAAACTGTTGCGTAACGTTAGCTCGATGTGCGGGTGTGTTGACTTGGTGAAACAGCACACACGCAGCCCTTCCCCGACGTTTTTGTTGCAGTGCAGGAAGGAATTTGTTCTTCAAAACATTTTCGTAGGATGCACGTGTTACCGTAGTGCCCTTTGGAACGCAATGCGTAAGGATTACGCCCTCGCTGTCCCAGAACACGGACACCATCATTTTTTCAGCACTGGCGGTTACCCGAAATTTTTTTGGTGGCGGTGAATCTGTGTGCTTCCATTGAGCTGACTGGAGCTTTGTTTCTGGATTGAAAAATGGCATCCACGTCTCATCCATTGTCACAACCGACGAAAAGAAAGTCCCATTCATGCTGTCGTTGCACGTCAACATTGCTTAGCGATAACTCTGCCATTAGCAATATTTAAGCAGCTCAGTACTTACTCAGTTCGGAATTCACCCTCAACCATTTCGTGTACTAATCACATTTTCTGTGCATCCGGTAGCGGTGAGTATCCGTGGGAAGGCACAGGTTTCTTTGGGTTGTTGTAATTGTTTTCATTACCCAGAGTGTATAGAACTTAAGTAGTTTAGGCCTACAAAAGTACGAGGTGCATTCAAGTTCTAAGGCCTCCGATTTTTTTCTAATTAACTACTCACCCGAAATCGATGAAACTGGCGTTACTTCTCGACGTAAACGTGTATGACTGTTTACTGGAGTACATTAATCATGCGTTTGCCGCGCGGAGTGGCCGCGCGGTTTGTTGCGCCATGTCACGGATTGCGCGGCCCCTCCGGCCAGAAGTTCGAGTCCTCCCTCGGGCATGGGTGTGTGTGTTGTCTTTAGCGTAAGTTAGTTCAAGTATTGTGTACGTCTATGGACCGATGACCTCAGCAGTTTGGTCACGGGCAGCCGTGTGGTCGTCCGTCAGCATTCGTGGCACCCACCTGGATGACACTTTTCGCATTTTCAGGTCGTCATGCAGGATTGTGTGCACAGAACCCACAGAAATGCCAACTCTGGAGGCGATCTGTTCAACAGTCATTCGGCGATCCCCCAAAGCAATTCTCTACACTTTCTCGATCATGTCATCAGACCTGCTTGTGCGAGCCCGAGGTTGTTTCGGTTTGTTGTCACACGATGTTCTGCCTTCATTAAACTGTCACACCCACGAACGCACTTTCGACACATCCATAACCCCATCACCACATGTCTCCTTCAACTGTCGATGAATTTCAATTGGTTTCACACCACGCAAATTCAGAAAACGAATGATTGCACACTGTTCAAGTAAGGAAAATGTCGCCATTTTAAGTATTTAAAACAGTTCTCATTCTCGCCGCTGGCGGTATAATTCCATCTGCCGTACAGTGCTGCCATCTCTGTGACGTATTGACAATGAACGTGGCCTCATTTTAAAACAATGCGCATGTTTCTATCTCTTTCCAGTCCGGAGAAAAAAAATCGGAGGCCTTAGAACTTGAATGCACCTCGTATGTGGAAATGAAGGTTGCCGCGAGGGCACTGCCTCACTGACAGCGTCAGTACATCCGCGGCGTAAATCAGCAATGGGGCAGGCCCTGGTCCGAAAACCCACGGCGCAAAACTGCTTCGTCGGAAGCGCCTTGGTAGCTACAGAAGGATACCTACAAAAGGGTCGGAAACACCGTATTCGGAAAGCTCACACAGTCCCACGGTCTCGGGTGACTTATGTGCTGACTTCACACCAATGGTGGGCATTGTGCGTACAGAAGATACCTCACGCTTCGACACAGGCTCATTAGACTACACTACAACTTTTATTAAGTCATTGGTGGCTTGCTGCTATTGTTGGAACCATTCACAAAATTGCATTCACAGGAAGCAGTCTTCAGGATGCTGGTGTTTGTTACCGAGCAATGATCAGCCTGCAGCGACACATCAACGACCATTCGTTGTCAGACTTGCAGTTACCTTGCTACCTGACGTGTGCTTCGTCTCGGTTCTTGGTGTATGCTTTCTAGAATGGCTTCTTCGTTATGTGGCGTACGGCTAGTCCGTAGACGACATCTGTTCTAAGATGGTTGAAAGAGAAAATCTACCTCTCGAAGGCGAAGCGCTAGATGGCGAAAAACACTTTTGTGTGGAATGCTTCGGCCGGTTTACCTAGCAGCATATTCACGAGTAGCATTTGCATCCCTGTTATCAGACTGTCAACGTATTTGGCATTTGTGTATGCCACAGTACTGTCCATGCTGTTCTAGGGAAGTGCAAGAAGGAAGCACAATACGTGTATGACTGTTTACTGGAGTACATTAATCATGCGTTTGCCGCGCGGAGTGGCCGCGCGGTTTGTTGCGCCATGTCACGGATTGCGCGGCCCCTCCGGCCAGAAGTTCGAGTCCTCCCTCGGGCATGGGTGTGTGTGTTGTCTTTAGCGTAAGTTAGTTCAAGTATTGTGTACGTCTATGGACCGATGACCTCAGCAGTTTGGTCACTTAGCAATTCACACACATTTGAACAATTTAACCATGCGTTACTTTGCTGACAACTGTTCCCTATCTGTGGAAAACCGTATGTAAAAATTTCAATCGTCGAAGTGGACTGTTGTACATAACACGGATCAAGCGTCTTTCAGGTTGTTTTTGGTGGCGTTTTTACATAAACAGCTATGGAGATCAACTTTAAGTTTTGCGAACTGATCTTTATGTAGCAGCAAATTCCAAATAAACAGTGTAAAGCTCCTCATAACACTTTATGAGTGCTTTTGGAGAAACAGCATGACGATGATCACAAAAGTGGTCTCGTAGCATATGATGTTCCCAGCCGTGATGCCAACAACTAATCGGCCGTGTGTGTGAATCAGAATTGGTAGAAACACAGCTATTATTAATCATAAATGAACCCAACACTACCACTCGATAAAGACGTAAGATTCCAACTACGCCGTTCCCTTGGCGGTAACAGACGAGATTTTTCCGGATTTCGAACAATGTAGATAATAGTATTAGCAAAAATTATAATAGACTGCGAGCTGAAAGACATAATTAATCGGTATCTGATGATGGTAATAAAAATAGAAACAGAGTTTGATAATTACATAAGAAGCAGGTTGCTAGTACTATTGGCGACTTAATGTCTTACACAAATGTTCAAATGGTTCAAATGGCTCTGAGCACTATGAGACTTAACATCTGAGGTCATCAGTCCCCTAGGACTTAGAACTACTTAAACCGAACTAACCTAAGGACATCACACTCATCGATGCCCGAGGCAGGATTCGAACCTGCGACCGTAGCAGTCGCGCGGTTCCGGACTGAAGTGCTTAGAACCGCTCGGCCTCCGCGGCCGGCTTACACAAATGTAATGGTCATAAAAGAGATGTGCATGATAGTAATACTACTCGACAGAACCAATGGCAGGAGGTTTTACCGAAATAGTCTTAGACCGTGTGACTAGATTATTTATGTAGTTGCAGAGGAACTACTTAGAATAAATGAAGCAGGGATGAACCAAGAAAGAGATCGAGTCGCTTTTTTTTTTTAATTTGAACGAAAAGGTATAACTAAAGGAAGCGAACGCTATGTTGACGGTTGACCGGGAATCATGGAGGGGTGCAGTGTGTGCAAGAGAACGGACAAAAAGTTTAAGGGCAGACAACATCTTTAAAAGTGGAATAATGAAAACAATTGCAATTTCATTTCTGTGTTGGTATTAAATAAATGAATATTTATGTTTTGCTGTATAAAAATTAATAAGCCAGGTCCCATGTCATGCAGTCTACAGTTTGCAAATACGAGAGACACCGAGGAGCACAGCTACATAGTATTGAATGAAGATACTTGTGCTACGTGTTATTATAGTGTTGCAACAATGTATTTCTTTGACCTCCATTTTCTGCCCAAAATATGCACGAAATTTTGTTACAGACACTTTGTACTGTTAGTATGCAACGAATCGCGCCGTGTGTGCGAGTGCGTGTTCAAACGTGTGTGAGTTCCTACGGGGCCAAACTGCTAAGCTCATCGGTCCCTAGACTTACGCACTACTTAAACTAACTTATACTAAGAACAACACACACACCCATGCCCGAGGGAGGATTCGAACCTCCGGCGGGAGGGGCCGCACAGTCCGTGATATGACGCCTCAAACCACACGGCCACTCCGCGCGACGTAAGTGCGTGAATTCGGGTTAACCCTGTACATTGCACCTATGAGTAGAACAGTTTATTTTGTTTGAAACTCTATCAGTATTTTCGTAATTTTTGTTCTCATACGTACGGAATAAGGAAAAGATACTTCAACCTTCAAACAACATTTAGAACAATCTACAAACAATCTCAATTCCTGCGTTTTATATTCAGTTCCAAATTAATTCATCAGAGCGTCAATATCTGAGCAACACAATAAATCACCTGCTTCTATGAAATGTAGAGAAACTATTTCTCTGTACTCCTATATGCATAAATGTTTGCTCTGCTGCAACACGCTATTTTCTTTTTGTCTGGAAGCAAACAGTTCAGCTTTTTCCTTTAGTACCAAAACCCTAGCCAAATCAGTTAGTTCGATTCGTGTTAGCTGCTTTGTTTCTAAATTGTTCACAGTTCAAGGAAACCCGTCATTAGATTATTTATCTACATGAGATTCGGTATAACTACAGAATAACGTCATCGAAAACTTATGATGGTCCACTGGGCCAATGACAGACGGGAAGATGGGGTACCTTATTCCTTTTGCATATTTCCAAAGATAATATACGAGCTCTGTAATTTTCCTCTGATATTACCTAATTACAGATTCACCACAAAAGTAACAAAATAGATGTTATACGAAACATATTCACTAAAGTGTAGGAAAGTGAGGTTACATTGCTACAAAAAGAACAGTTGTAAAAAAGGAAGACAAACCGAACTTTTCATAGTAGTTAAGATCTATACTAATCAGTGGAACTGCTACCAGCGGAGTTTCCACTTCATGTTATTAATTGAAGCAGCAAATAGTTGGTGATTTGGTTTTTTGCTGTCATCTTATGAATCATCATGCTATAAAACACTCTCATTAAAAGGTTCTCTTCTGCGATGGCCTGTGTTATCCAGAAGATATAAACGCTTCATAAATCAATATTCATTTGAGCGCCGTAGCTGAGTATCTACATGTAGTGATTAGCAACTTAGTACGCTGCTCTGCAGCCTACAGACTCCTTAATACGTAAGAAGAAGATAAGAAACAATAACAGCAGGCGATAAAACGGCGACTTAAATTGTAAAATGGCGGAAAATTGTGGAAAGTTAAAACATAAAACAAAGGGTTGGCAATGCTAATGAAATACACAGGAAGCAGACAGGTAAAATAGTAGACAGACAATTAAAAACATGGCGACAGTCTGGTTTCTGTTCGCAAGAGATATTAAATCAGACCCAGCGACAGTATGATTTCCGTTCGCAACACTTCGGAAAAGACACACAACACTGAATACTCTCTGTAAACACTGCACTAACATGTTGGCACAAAGATGACACACCATAGCCAAGGACAGATTGGGGGGGGGAGGGGAGGACCTGGACAGATGAGGGGGAAAACAAGGAATGGGAAAAGGCAGAGGAGAGGAGGGAAATGCAAAAGGACTGGGGGGAGAGAAGGGGGGGCAGAGAGAGGGTAGGTGGGGAAAAAAGAGGATGGAAGGGGGATATCGCACAGTGATGACAACGTTCATTTTATTCGCTACCGTAGTGACCACAATCTGACAACCTTTATTGTCGAATGGCATAATAGACAAAGACGTGATATTTAAGCAGGACAGTGCTCGGCCACATGCATAAGACGTTTTTGAAGAATGACACAAACCACTGCTTGTGCGTACCTGTTATATGGTGTCCATCGCACGTGTCTGGAATATAGTTAGTTCGCAACTTGTTCGTCACAGTCATCCATCAGTCGATATTCATGCTTTGTGGACTCGCATACAGATGGCGTAAAGGGAGATTTCGCAGGAAAGTATCCAGGTCCTGTTTGATGATATACCACAACGTTTCTATACTATAACTGGAGCACTAGGAGGCTTCACACAATGTCAAATCCTCATAATCAAAGCCGTACATAGATGTAAAGCTCTTACCAGTGAATTTTCAATCACGAAGTCTGCGGCATAATGTTGATTTCAGCCACATGTATCATTCGTGGCGTTGCAATATTCACGAACAGCAATCTGTTATCAATTAACGTATGGACAGACGAAAATGTAGGCTTTATTAACCGATTTATGAAGTTCTGCTGTCTTTTTCAAGGTTCACTTCAAAAGAGCTATAAGCATATCGTTTTTGGTATCTAAGTGTTGTTTTCGTCCAATATGATAAGTAGAAACATTATTGAATGTAAGCAGTAAGCTGTTTACTTCAGCATATTTGAACAAACCTGAGTTGGTTCATGATGCAACAGAGCACAGAGAGCTTCGACGTGTTTTACGTTTCCATACATAGTTAGGAAAGTCTGCTGCAGCAGATCAACTGCCAGTTACATTACTGGCCATTAAAATTGCTACACCACGAAGATGACGTGCTACAGACGCGAAATTTAACCGACAGGAAGAAAGTGCTGTGATATGCAAATGATTAGCTTTTCAGAGCATTCACACAAGGTTGGCGCTGGTGGCGACACCTGCAACGTGCTGACATGAGAAAGTTTCCAACCGATTTCTCATACACAAACAGAAGATGACAGGCGTTGCCTGGTGAAACGTTGTTGTGGTGGCTCGTGTAAGGAGGAGAAATGCGTACCATCACGTTTCCGACTTTGATAAAGGTCAGATTGTAGCCTATCGCGATTGCGGTTTATCGTATCGCGACATTGCTGCTCGCGTTGGTCGAGATCCAATGACTGTTAGCAGAATACGGAATCGGTGGCTGCAGGAGGGTAATACGGAACGCCGTGCTGGATCCCAACGGCCTCGTATCAGTAGCAGTCGAGATGACTGGCATCTTATCCGCATGGCTGTAACGGATCGTGCAGCCACGTCTCGATCCCTGAGTCAACAGATGGGGACGTTTGCAAGACAACAACCATCTGCACGAACAGTTCGACGACGTTTGCAGTAGCATGGACTATCAACTCGGAGACCATGGCTGCAGTTACCCTTGACGCTGCATCACAGACAGGAGCGCCTGCGATGGTCTACTCAACGACGAACCTGGGTGCACGAATGCCAAAACGTCATTTTTACTGATGAATCCAGGTTCTGTTTACAGCATCATGATGGTCGCATCCGTGTTTGGCGACATCGCGGTGAACGCACATTGGAAGCGTGTGTTCGTCATCGCCATACTGGTGTATCACCCGGCGTGATGGTATGGGGTGCCATTGGTTACACGTCTCGGTCACCTCTTGTTCGCATTGACAACACTTTTAACAGTGGGCGTTACATTTCAAATGTGTTACGACCCGTGGCGCTACCCTTCATTCGATCCCTCCGAAACTCTACATTTCAGCAGTATAATGCACGACCGCATGTTGCAGGTCCTGTACGGGTCTTTCTGGATACAGAAAATGTTCGAATGCTGCCCTGGCCAGCACATTCTCCAGATCTGTCACCAATTGAAAACGTCTGGTCAATGGTGGCCGAGCAACTGGCTCGTCACAATACGCCAGTCACTACTCTTGATGAACTGTGGTATCGTGTTGAAGCTGCATGGGCAGCTGTACCTGTACACGCCATCCAAGTTCTGTTTGACTCAATGTCCAGGCGTATCAAGGCCGTTATTACGGCTAGAGGTGGTTGTTCTGGGTACTGATTTCTCAGGATCTATGAACCCAAATTGCGTGAAAATGTAATCAGATGTCAGTTCTAGTATAATATATTTGTCCAATGAATACCCGTTTATCATCTGCATTTGTTCTTGGTGTAGCAATTTTAATGGCCATTAATGTAGTTTCAGACGACATTACGCTCGTGTGCTGCGTTCTTACGTAGTACACGATCCAGTCATGTTAATGTAACCACCGCCTGTATTCAACGTCGATGTACAATAACCACACACCGATTACAGGTGGCAGCAGTGACAGTGGAGATTGTATAAAGCGTGTCCGTAGAAGGCCAAAACAGTGTAGTTGTCGTAATGCAAGAACATAGCAAGTTACCTGATGTCCAGTAGGGCATGATCATTAGTTTTCAGACCAACGTTGGAAGCACTTCCGAAGTGGCTTAGTATGTAAACTCTTCGGTTGCCGTCGTGGTTAAAGTATACCGTGCATGGGAAAATGACGCTGTCCAAAACCGATGCCGAGACAGTTGTGGTGCACGACGGGCCACAGATGACATGGGTGACAGTGTCCCCGTAACGACAGTTCAGTGAACGTTACTGCGTATGGACATCCGCAGTAGGCGTCTGGTTCATGCACACATGCTGACTGTTCTCAGAATGAGATTTTGACTCCGCAGCGAAGTGTGCGCTTATATGAAACTTCCTGGCAGATTAAAACTGTGTGTGCCGGACCGAGACTCGAACTCGGGACCTTTGCCTTTCGCGGGAGGTAGGAGAGCTTCTGTAAAGTTTGGAAAGTAGGAGACGAGGTACTGACAGAAGTAAAGCTGTGAGGACGGGGCGTGAGTCGTGCTTGGGTAGCTCAGTTGGTAGAGCACTCGCCTGCCAAAGGCAAATGTCCCGAGTTCGAGTCTCGGTCCGGCACACAGCTTTAATCTGACAGGAAGTTTCATGCTGACTGTTGTTCTTCGACGACGAAAGCTAGAACTTGCACGCCAGTACCGCAGCTGGACGTCCACTGAATGGTGACAGGTGTCCTTTTCACAGGACGGATGGCGTGTATGGCGTGAAATGTCTGAAACAATCGTCGGAAGGGTGTGGGCCGGAGGAGGGAGCGTTAGGGTCTGGGAACGTTTTAGTGGCATTGCCTGGGCGATTTCGTCATTATGGAAGACACAACGGATCAAGGCAGCTATGTATCTCTCCTTGGGAAACATTTACACCCCTGCATACAGTTTGTTTTTCCTACCCGCCAGGGTAGCCGAGAGCGCACGGTAGCTCAGCGTGTTCGGTCAGAAGGTTACGTGCCCTCTGTAATAAAAAAAAACTGAGTTGATCGATCATCAACGAAATTAAACGGATGTCTTACGACGTCCGCCCCAGAGCAGACGCAACAAACAAAAGCGAACAAAATGAGAAAAAAAAAATGCAGGCACGGGTAACCTCAGCGTGTTCGGTCAGAGGGTTAGCTGCCCTCTGTAATGAAAAAACTGAGTCAATCGATCAACAACGACCTTAAACGGATGTCTTACGACATCCGCTCGAGCAGATGCAACGGACAGAATGAGTAAAAAAAGAAAAAAAAAAGAGCGCTAACGCGCTGCTTCCTGGACTCGGATAGGCGCGTCAGTCCCTACGTCCCGCCTCAGTTACTCGACTCGCAGACATCTGAAACACATTCACACTAGCCGGCCGGGGTGGCCGAGCGGTTCTAGGCGCTACAGTCTGGAACCGCGCGACCGCTACGGTCGCAGGTTCGAATCCTGCCTCGGGCATGGATGTGTATTATGTCCTTAGGTTAGTTAGGTTCAAGCAGTTCTACGTTCTAGGGGACTGATGACCTCAGAAGGTAAGTCCCATAGTGCTCAGAGCCATTTGAACCATTTGAACATTCTCACTATTTCACGATTTACACTAGACGCAGACAGCTGGGGTACGTTAATTTCGTCCCAGAGGGTATGGGGTGGCGGCAGGAAGGGCATCCGGCCACCCCTTCACATTAACCATGCCAATCCATACTTAACCCCGTCGACCCTGTGCAGTAGCGAAAGAAAGAAAGAATACAGTTTGTTTTTCCTCGCCTTGATGACATCTACCAGCAGGACAATGCAATGTGCCACACAGCTCAGAGTGTACGTGTGTGGTTCGAAGAGCACCAGGATGAGTTTACCCTACTGCCCTGGCCACCAAACTCGCCGAATTTAAAACCAATCGAGAATCCGTGGGGCTACCTCGATCGAGCTGTTCGTGCCACGGATCCTCAACCGAGAAACCTAGCGGAGCTGACCGTGGCACTTGAGTCAGCATGGTTCCACATCCCTATCGCTACCGTCCAGAGCTGAGGCTTGACTCTCTTCCTACACGTCCGGCAGCCGTGCGCGCTGTAAAACGTGATTATTCGCGCTTTTGACAGGTTGTCACATTAATGTGAGTGAACATTGTATAACCTCTGTTTTTTCATGTAATATTGATTTAATTTTGATATAGAGCGTTATCAACAGGGACAAGTTCGTTGACGCTGTGTGGTGCTAGAGAGCCGAATGCAGTTCTGCCAAGTTCACCCGAACATACTGTTTTTATTGGGTGCTTGCTATTGCGTGTGAGCGGTTTTATTAAGAATTCGCCAGTATTGCCGCATTGTCCCCAGGGAGAGTGCAGCATTTAAGGCTGCGGGTATAAAACTAGCTTCTTCGCTATAAAGTCTGTTAACAATAGGGCTATCTGTAAAACAAACCGTTTGATGCAACACACGTGTGTGGAACGCTGTAAAATATGTCACTAATTCTTTTGATTGGGCGCTATCCGCAGCAAGTATATAAATATTCCTTTTATAAATTCAAGCCGTGCGCGATTAGCCGAGCGCTCTCAGGCGGACTGCGCGGCTGGTCCCGGCGGAGGTTCGAGTCCTCCCTCGGGCATGGGTGTATGTGTTTGTCCTTAGGATAAGTTTGGTTAAGTAGTGTGTATGTTTAGGAACTGATGACCTTAGCAGTTAAGTCCCGCAAGATTTCACACACACTTGAACATTTTTTTTTTATAAATTCAAACGCCTTTTTCTTACCACAATATGTATTTATTTATGTTCAAAGCGCATTTCCAATTTTGCATTGAGGAATTTTCAGTGAATTTAATCTGAAATAATGCTGTTTTGTTTTTATAGGCACCAGAGTAGAAAGCAGTTCACGTCAAAGTTGTAATGTTAATAATTTATTGTTTACAGTTATCCGTTTCTCTAGAGAAATCTGCGTTTCCTCTCATATAGTCATAGATTAGAGAGCGTAGTGTCTTCATAAGCTGACTGCTGTGGAACAACATTACTGGTCTGGCACTAACTGCAGATTTTTCTTATGAGAACTGTTGTGTGTGATTTCTGTCGTAACTCTATGTTCACTTGGTGTCTCTTTTCTTATTTGTTTACGTAATTGTTACCGAACTAACGAAGTAACTGTTGCCAATCGGACGACTGTTCCTTTCTATTCTTTCTCTCTCTCTCTTTCTCTCTCTTCCTCTCCATGTGTGTGTGTGTGTGTGTGTGTGTGTGTGTGTGTGTGTGTGTGTGTGAGTGCGCGCGCGCGCGTGTGTGTGTGTGTGTGTGTGTGTGTGTGAAAGTGTTTCTTTCTTTGCGTTAACATTAAGTTAAGACATTTGAAAGGGTAGAATTGTGACTGCTCAGGGACGGCGCTCCAGAAAGTTGAATATGGATCAAATAGTTTTCAGTAAAAAGTTCTGGGTGTTCAGATGATTCGTTCTTTGGTTTTTAGGTTATTTGGAGGGGATCATAGCAGAGAGAGAGGGAAGGGGTTGTGTGGTATAATTCTGATGATCATCTGTTGGGATGTCATTCTATTAGTTCGTCAGTTAATGTAAATAACGAATTGTTTGTCACGTACACTAGGCCATTCAAAATGATTTTCTTTTCTGCTATGATTTTTTGTATGTGATAATTTTCTTCGAAGGTGTCTTTTATTATTTATCTGATTATTTTCATGTCTTCTTCTCTAGAATTTGGGGTGTGATTATGTTCACTGAGATGCTCTGAAAATGAGGAATGATTTGTGGCATTCTGCGAGGCTTTCACGTGTTCTTTGTATCGATCATAGAATGTTCTACTTGTTTGCTCCACGTATCTGCCATCACATGCGCTACGTTGTAATTGATGTGTACCTGCTTTCTGGTAAAAATCTATGTCTCTTGTCAGTTTCGGAATTAATATTTGGACAGGACAGTCTTTTGTGTAAGCTACGTTCATACCTTGTATTTTGAAAATTTTGCTGATTCTATGTGTGAGTTTGTGTTAGTTGTATACCATCCTGCATCTTCTCTCATATTTTTCTAATTGTTCAGTGTTGTTGTTATGGTTTTGTGTGTGTGTGTGTGTGTGTGTGTGTGTGTGTGTGTGTGTGTGTGTGTGTTTGTGTTGGGTTGTGTTACGCTGTTGTTCGTGGTTTTTCGTTAACTGTTGTTTGTTTTTTTAAATTTGTTGTTTAGCTGTGTGACAAATGAGAGATAGAGAGAGAGAGAGAAAGAGAGAGAGAGAAAGAGAGAGAGAGAGAGAGAGAGAGCAGAAATGAACAGTCATTAGTTTGGAAACGGCTACTTCGTTAGACTAGCATCAATTACGAAATAAAGTAACAAAAAACACCAAATGAACATATATTTACGTCATAGATCACACACAGTTCTCGTAAGAAAAATCTGCAGTTCATTCCAGACCAGTAATGACGTTTCACAGCAGTTAGCTTACGAAACATGGAAAAAAAGCGAAACAAAAACAAAAATGTGTTCAAATGTGTGTGAAATCTTATGGGACTTAACTGCTAAGGTCATCAGTCCCTAAGCTAACACACTACTTAACCTAAATTATCGCCGGCCGAAGTGGCCGTGCGGTTAAAGGTGCTGCAGTCTGGAACCGCAAGACCGCTACGGTCGCAGGTTCGAATCCTGCCTCGGGCATGGATGTTTGTGATGTCCTTAGGTTAGTTAGGTTTAAGTAGTTCTAAGTTCTAGGGGACTGATGACCTCAGCAGTTAAGTCCCATAGTGCTCAGAGCCATTTGAACCATTTGAACCTAAATTATCCTAAGGACAAACACACACACACCCATTCCCGAGGGAGGACTCGAACCTCCGCCGGGACCAGCCGGAAACAAAAAGATATTGACGTTGAAATGTATCAATGTTTTACAAGTGAAGTGACAGTGAGACCTCTAACCTATGACCACGTCAGAGGAAACCCAGATTTTAGTCGGAAAAACGAACTACTCTAAGTTGTAAATTATTATCATAACATTTGTGTCGCTAACTGTTTTCTAATCTGTGTATAAGTACCGTATATTCCGGATTAAATCCCTTCAATAAGCCTTATTGTAAAATGCGAAATGCGGCTGGAACGTAAATAATTATACCTGACAGCAAGAAAAAGGAATTTTAGTTTATTAAACGTAAATGTAAAATATGCGTCTAAATAGCAAGCAACTACAATTTTGTTACTTCCTTTTAAGCAGTTACAGCTTATTTCATGTTCTTCAGGAAGCAACGTAAAGAAATCTGTGTTCCTGTCTCGCTTTCAAGAATCTGCAAAAGCAGATATTTAGCACGACTCATCCTCTTTCAGAGTTTTAGTTTCTTAAGACTCTTATTCACTTGTTTGCGTCTATCTGCGTAATTAATTCAGGTACCGAAACGAGCGATGTCATTGTTTCGACACTGGACAATATCTGCCATTGGCAGTATACTTTGCTTAGAAACTGTTTGAGGCTCTTCTCCTATTTCATGTCACGTGTCAGACTGGTAAACGGAATCTGAATTTTGATTTATAAGGTTTTCTCCTTTAGCCTATTACCTATCACCTTTTCCCATCTTCCATTGTGTCTTTCCTCCTTCAACATATCTAGTTCAAAATACTCCGTTTCTAATTCTGCCTGAAGGGCAACAATATTTCTCCCCTGCTCCACGATTTTCTTGTCCCCACTACATAATCTATAACAGCATAGGAGAGTCGCATCTCACACTTACCTGTCTCCTCCGCTACAATAAATCCAGTGAAACATCAACCAACAATTCTGGCGTGTTTCCCCCACGCTATCTAACCTATGGTAACATCCACATTTGTCACACTTGGCGCTACTCTTACGCTAAAGTAAAAAGCACTACCACAAACTTAAACTGTAATAAAATAATAATTAGGGAAAAATTATCTTTCGGTGAGCTGTACAAATAATTTTTAGGCGGCAGATGGACGTGAAAACACGAGAATGT
This sequence comes from Schistocerca piceifrons, assembly GCF_021461385.2. Taxonomy (NCBI): domain Eukaryota; kingdom Metazoa; phylum Arthropoda; class Insecta; order Orthoptera; family Acrididae; genus Schistocerca; species Schistocerca piceifrons. Next base: position 823,033,370 of record NC_060149.1, on the reverse strand, counting down.
AAACAACACACAGAGGTTCGCTGAATGTAAGCCTGAAATGACAGAAGGCAAGCAACGAATGTAAATTTTAAAAAATATATCACGGTATTTTTAATAACAATACTAAACGAACACTACCCGGAAATTATGAAAAATTCCGCAAGGTATACAAAATAACTCGTAGCGTTCTGCAAGTGCTGGTGTTTATGTAAGAGTGCTTGGAGAGTGTGATCGTGAGCCACGACTGCCAACTCTGGTCTTAACTACACTCTCCATATGCTGCAAGTTAAACACCTCTTGGGCCTCCGGTGCTCTCGATGCCTTGCACACTTTGAAAACAGGTAAAATCGCGACTCATCTGACCACACTACACTTGCAGTTACTGACAGCAGCAATTCCTGTAGGGTTTGAAACCAATTATCATTGACACTCGTATGTGATCCCGTTGGCTAGGATCTTTTTACTCCCACTGCAGTTACACAGTGTTACATGGCTGTGAATGGTACACCATTCCTTATAGACACGTCGACAGTCCGCGTTGATGTAAGAACAAATCAGGCAACTTCGTTTACTGTGGGGTCACTGACACGTGCAAAAACGATAAATCCTTTATGCCTGTCTATCACTCTCCCAGATCGACCCATCTTGCTTCACCGATCCCATACAACCAGCTGGTACATACGTACCGCTGAACTGTCATAAGAGGGGTGGAGCAGTGCATGACCGACCAGTACCAGTTCTACTCCATCAGCTGCAAGTAGGGTGCTCTTTCAAGGGGCTTAATAATATTATATACAGTGAACTTATGAGCAGTTTCCTAGAGTTGGCAGAAAGCCCGTTACGAACCGTGATTTTTTGGTTACGTTTATTTGTGCACGGAAATGGGAGCATTTCGTTGGCTTTCCTACTCACAGCAACTTACCCACCACTGAATGTGAGTGTTCCGCTGCTACAAGGGACAGTCAAATGGAAACAAGACATATCGAAAAAATGTGGCCTGACCCACATGTTGCCAAGGTCGTTTGGACTACGATGCATGAATTTCACTGGGAATCCCTTACATATTTCTCATACAGTCTCGATCTCTCCCCATGCAATTTCCGTATTCTGGAGCCCTGAAGGGGGACATTCGTCTTCGTCGATTTGCTTCGGACGAAGAGGTGCACGCCTGAGTACAATCAAGCTCTTGTACGCAACCGCAAACTTTTTTCCATAAAGGTGTTAACCTCTTGTCTCACTGTGGAAGAAATATACAGGGTGTTTATAAATGAATATCGGGGGTTTAACGCTTTATAATATTTATTATATTACACTTACAGTTATAAATGATTTGTCAAATGAAGGAGCAACTCAAACAGTTTTACCAAGAACCTTATAAATGTTCAATGTGAGCACCATTTGTCACACGGCACACATCAAGTCTACAGCCGAGTTCTTCCCAAACGTTGATAAGTGTGTCTTCAGTGATTGTGGTAACAGCTGCTTCAATCCGATTTATTAATTCAGGAAGGTCTGCTGGTAGCGGAGGCACGTACACACGATCCTTGATGAAACCCCTAAAGGAAAAAATCGCATGGCGTTAGGTCGGGTGAATGTGGAGGCCATGCAAAGCAAGCCCTGTCATTGGGCCCCTTGCGGCCTATATAGCACTTGGGTACAATAAAGTTCAACCAATGTCTAGCGGATTGCGGCGGAAACATTGCGCGCTGCGCATGTGCACTGGTGCCAAACACAACTGTTTGAGTTCAAATGGCTCTGAGCACTATGGGACTTAACATCTGAGGTCATCAGTCCCCTAGAACTTAGAACTACTTAAACCTAACTAACCTAAGGACATCACACACATCCATGCCCGAAGCAGGATTCGAACCTGCGACCGTAGCAGCAGCGCGGTTCCGGACTGAAGCGCCTGTTTGAGTTGCTCTTTCATTTGACATATCATTTATAACTGTAAGTTTAATGTAATAAATATTATAAAGCGCTAAAACCCCGATATTCATTTATAAACACCCTGTATTAACTGTTATGGCGATTACGTTTGAAATACTAAACAGTTTACTTACTTTTTTCCATCTGTATCGTTTTCGTCTGACTGCCCCATTACACTAGAACCATCGCTGTCGGATTAGCTGTGCACTATGGGTAACGTCTCCTACAATTGCATTCGTGCTTACACGATCGCGGCGACTGCACAGCTCCAGAGAAAACTAAATAACATTATGACTGCAATATGTTATAGGGAATCAATAAACCACCAAGTCTCAAGACAGGGGAGAAAAGAAAGGTCTGATCAGCCAACGACGCTCCATACGAAATTGGCATCCTTTTTGTAGCCTTGAAAGAGCCTATTCGTATTTGGCTAGCAAGTTAGCAGTGATAATGCACTCTGACCAAGCTAGAACTGTAACCAACAGGCCGTTTCAAGATTTATAACTCAACATAATACGGAGTTTGCAGATTTTCGATAATATCGGATGTAGATGTAGGAAGTATGCAGCAGACCTCAGCAGTTACGGTGACTAGGACAGTTGCAAAGTCTAAGAGAAAGAAGAAGGTTCTGCTGTTAGGTAGTTCTCATGGTAGAGGTGTAGGCCAGCAGTTGCAGGAAGTTTTGGGGAGTGAGTACCAGGTCACCAGCATTGTGAAGCCTAATGCAGGATTGGCTCAGGTGACTTTTAACATAGGGGGGTTATGTAGGGATTTTACTAAAGAGGATCAGGTAGTGATTGTGGGTGGGGCTGTTAATAGTATTGATAGGGATGAGGAGTATGACATAGATGGTGACCTGGAAAAGATAGCCACTCAGACTGGCAACACGAATGTGCATTTCGTGGGACTGTTTCAGCGTCACGATCGGCCTCATCTTGATACAGCCGTCAGGCGTAATAACATGAGACTTGGGGGTGCGCTGATGACAGAAGGCATGAGTCACATTTCAGTGGTGTCGGTGGAGTCTATCAGTAGGACGGGTTTCACTAGACATGGCCTGCACCTCAACAGGTATGGGAAGGGGAGGTTGGCAAAACTTATAGGTGACAGCATAGGTGGGGGTGGTGGGATCACTCATGGGAAAATTCCGGTAGTTGTGGGTGTTAGAGCTGTACCTTTTTTAGATTGAAGTCAGCTGATAGGTATTCCTGCTTAAGGGAAGTCTCTCTAACAAAGAAACCACTTTCTACAAAGCTTGGGTATCCGATTAATGAGGGAATTAGTATATTTCATCAAAATATACAAGGTATTAGAGATAAAGTTAGTGAACTGCTTATAGATGTTGACTCTGAAATTATTGGTATATCTGAACACTTCTTAAATAAGGAGATAATTCAGAGGCTTCCTTTACCAGGATACAGGTTGGCTGGCAGCTTTTCTAGGAGCTCTTTGCGGTGTGGGGGAGTAGCCATGTATGTGAAAAACGGTATCCCATTTTAGTCAATTGATGTTTCAAAGTACTGCACTGAAAAGGTGTTTGAATGTTGTGCAGGTGTGGTTAAATTTAGTGGAGCTAAACTTCTTACTGTTGTTATTTATAGATCCCCAGACTCCGATTTCACAGCATTTTTGCTAAAGCTAGAGGAGGTTCTTGGTTCACTTTATAGGAAATACAAAAAGTTAGTTATATGTGGTGACTTCAATATTAATTGTATAAGTGATTGTGCAAGGAAAAGGATGCTGGTAGACCTCCTTAATTCATATAATCTTATGCAAACCGTATTCTTTCCAACGAGAGTGCAAGGGAACAGTAGAACAACCATAGACAATATTTTTGTTCATTCGTCATTATTAGAAGGGCATTCTGTTAGCAAAAAGGTGAATGGCCTTTCAGATCATGATGCACAAATTTTAAGTCTAAAAGTTTTTTGTGCTGCAACACATGTTAAATATAGTTACCAACGTTTTAGGAAAGCTGATCCAGTTGCTGTACAGACTTTTGTAAACCTTATCAAGGAACAAGAGTGGCAAGATGTTTATAGTGCTGATACAGTAGACGATAAATATAATGCTTTCCTCAAGACTTTTCTCGTGCACTTTGAAAGTTGCTTTCCGTTAGAACGTTCAAAACAGGGTACTAGCACAAACAGGCAGCCTGGGTGGCTGACTAAAGGGATAAGAATATCTTGTAGAACAAAGTGGCAATTATATCAAAACGTTAGAAACAGTCAAAATCTAAATGCAGCAGCCCATTACAAACAGTATTGTAAGGTGCTTAAAAAAGTTATTAGGAAGGCAAAAAGTATGTGGTATGCAGATAGAATAGCTAAGTCTCAGGATAAAATTAAAACCATATGGTCAGTCGTAAAGGAAGTGGCTGGTCTGCAGAGACAGGTCGAGAATATATGGCTCTGAGCACTATGGGACTCAACTGCTGAGGTCATTAGTCCCCTAGAACTTAGAACTAGTTAAACCCAACTAACCTAAGGACAGCACAAACATCCATGCCCGAGGCAGGATTCGAACCTGCGACCGTAGCGGTCTTGCGGTTCCAGACTGCAGCGCCTTTAACCGCACGGCCACTTCGGCCGGCCGAGAATATAGAATCAGTGCGTAGTGGGGATGTCCGTGTTACCGATAAGTCGCATATATGTACAGTACTTAATAATCACTTTCTGAATATAGCAGGTGAACTAAATAGAAACCTAGTCCCAACAGGGAATCATATAGCGCTCTTAGAAAAAAGTGTTCCGAGACTGTTACCTGAAATGCTCCTCCATGATACTGACAAGAGGGAGATTGAGTTAATAATTAAATCACTAAAGACCAAGAACTCTCATGGATATGACGGGGTATCTAGCAGAATACTGAAGTATTGTTCCACGTATGTTAGCTCAGTACTTAGCCATATCTGTAACTTTTCCTTTAGGAGTGGTCGGTTTCCTGACCGATTAAAGTACTCGGTAGTGAAGCCACTTTATAAAAAGGGAGACAGGGATAATGTTGACAATTATAGACCTATTTCTATGCCATCGGTGTTTGCTAAAGTTATTGAGAGGGTTGTATATACAAGGTTACTGCAGCATTTAAATTCACATAATTTGCTGTCAAATGTACAGTTTGGTTTTAGAAATGGCTTAACAACTGAAAATGCTATAGTCTCTTTTCTCTGTGAGGTTTTGGACGGATTAAATAAAAGGTTGCGAACGTTAGGTGTTTTCTTTGATTTAACGAAGGCTTTTGACTGTGTTGACCACAAAATATTACTGCAGAAGTTGGAACATTATGGAGTAAGGGGAGTAGCTTACAATTGGTTCGCCTCCTACTTTAAGAACAGAAAGCAGAAGGTAATCCTCCGCAATACTGAGAGTAGTAATGATGTTCAGTCCCAATGGGGCACTGTTAAATGGGGCGTTCCCCAAGGGTCGGTGCTGGGGCCACTGCTGTTCCTTATTTATGTAAATGATATGCCTTCTAGTATTACAGGTGATTCAAAAATATTTCTGTTTGCTGATGACACCACCTTGGTAGTGAAGGATCTTGTGTGTAATATTGAAACATTATCAAATAATGTAGTTCATGATATAAGTTCGTGGCTTGTGGAAAATAATTTGATGCTAAATCACAGTAAGACTCAGTTTTTACAGTTTCTAACCCACAATTCAACAAGAACTGACATTTTAATCAGACAGGATGGGCATGTTATAAGCGAGACGGAACAGTTCAAGTTCCTAGGCGTACAGATAGATAGTAAGCTGTTGTGGAAAGCCCATGTTCAGGATCTTGTTCAGAAACTAAATGCCGCTTTATTTACCATTAGAACAGTATCTGAAATAAGTGACATTTCAACACGAAAAGTAGTTTACTTCGCATATTTTCATACGCTTATGTCATATGGTATTATTTTTTGGGGTAATTCTTCTGATTCAAAAAGGGTATTTTTGGCTCAAAAACGGGCTGTTCGAGCTATGTATGGTGTAAGTTCGAAAACCTCTTGTCGACCCCTATTCAATAGTCTGGGAATTTTGACATTGCCCTCACAGTATATATTTTCTTTAATGTCGTTTGTTGTTAGCAATATTAGCTTATTCCCAAGAGTTAGCAGCTTTCACTCAGTTAATACTAGGCAGAAATCAAATCTGCATGTGGAATGCACTTCCTTGACTCTTGTGCAGAAAGGAGTGCAGTATTCTGCTGCATCCATTTTCAATAAGCTACCACAAGAACTCAAAAATCTTAGCAGTAGCCCAAACGCTTTTAAGTCTAAACTGCAGAGTTTCCTCATGGCTCACTCCTTCTATTCTGTCGAGGAGCTCCTGGAAGAGATACAAAATTAAGCAAATTCCAGTGTACATTTTTGATTCTCTTTATTTAAACTAACGACTTGTCGCCTGAATATGTTTCTTATATTTCATTTTATCTGTTTCTACAATCGTGTTATAATTTCATGTATTGACTCGTTCCATGACCATGGAGACTTCTCCTAAATGTGGTCCCACGGAACAATAAAAAAATAATAATAATAATAATACCACTTGGCATTAATGCTTCTGGAAGGCTTTTAAGCGTGTGAAAAGAGAGTATGTCTCAAGGGCAATGAATCTTGCAAACGAATAATTCGTATGGTGAGAAGAAGAATTTAAACTGGCCAGTCAGAAGTAATGACACAGCCTGGAATTTTGCAGGGATTTTGAAATGCTCTTACATCAGAACTTAGCTCCAACGTCTTACTGTTGCAAAGTTTCTCGAGACTTTGGTTTAAGATCAGGGTTCAGTCTATTTTAAAAGCATGTAAAAAACACGGAACCTGACATAGCAAATTTTATATTTAAATGTAGATCCACGAATGAATATCGTACTACAGTACCACTTCTTGACCAAGTGGAACATTGCTTAACAGGAAACAATGAAAACAAGTCCTCCAAATGAAACAGAATCCTCAGATAAGCTCTGACGAATAAATAGTGTCACTTTCAAATCATTGGCCACCAAAATCAATAATTACTTCCTCACAGTGGCTACAAACACGGCACCCGGCTACAAACACTGCACCCAGTCATAAGGAACCAAACACATACGCGTTAGATTGACTTGTGCAGAAACTGCATGCAACACGAACAGACTTTAGTTTCAAACACACAACCCCTATGGAGTGTAAAGAATTCATCGGGTCGCCAAAACGTAGTAATTCTGCTGGCTATGATGGTGATGTTAGCAGGATATTAAAATCTTGTGCTGAGTTTATAAGCTTGCCCTTAAGTTATATTTGTAATCAGTCAATGACTGGCCATATGTACGTACTAATTTAAATATGACGTAGCAACAACCATCTGCAAAACTGGAGACAAGAAAACCACCTCTAATTACATACCTCTATCACTCCTTCCAGTCTTTTCAAAAAGTATTTTAGAAAGTGGCCAACGTTAGAGTACTGACTCATTTAACTGAGCACAGCTAGTTAAACGCCTCTCACAAGGGGAAGGCCTCAGACACGGCCAACCGATTCGGCTCAAATTTGGCAGGTCGCTTGTGTACAACCGAAAACGAAGGAATCTAAGATATTTTGGGTCAATACCCCCGCGTTTTTGAGAAAATCACCCCTAAAGGTTATGACGAGCAATCGACTCAAAATTGGCGAGATCGATAGATAATTGTAAATAGAGCATTTTCCATCATCAGGTTCAAATGGCTCTGAGCACTATGCGACTTAACTTCTGAGGTCATCAGTCACCTAGAACTTAGAACCAATTAAACCTAACTAACCTAAGGACATCACACACATCCATGCCCGAGGCAGGATTCGAACCTGCGACCGTAGCGGTCGCTCGGCTCCAGACTGTAGCGCCTAGAACCGCACGGCCACTCCGGCCGGCTCCATAATCAGGTATGGAGTCCGAAAACGCATACTTCTCCAGAAATCGAGGTAAGAAACTTTTACAACTGCCGCTTCTGTATCCACATGGTAAACGCTTTTCGCCGACAGCACCGATAGTCGCCGGCACGGTAGCTCAGCGTGTTCGGTCAGAGGGTTAGCTGCCCTCTCTAATAAAAAACTGAGTTAACGGCTCAACACTGAAATTGAACAGGTGTCATCGGACATCCGCACCGAACAAATGAATCGAACAAAACGAGAACAATAAAAAAAAAAAAAATAGCGCAACGGCCAAGGTAACTGTCTGGGATTCGGAGAACCCGGGTTTGAATCTCGAAGGAACCTAGCGGATGTTCTTCTTTTCGTTTGTATTTTTCCAAATCTCAATTGATAGGGATAGGAGGGTTAATAAGGTAAGTAAATAAATAAGGAATGATAATATTAAGGTAGGCAAATAAATTTCTCAAACGCCGAGAAACAGAACTGCCTGCTTCCGGTAGTGCGTTGATAATGCATCTATCTTGCAACACTTTTACAAACCAAAAGCCGGCCGGGGTGGCCGAGCGTTTCTAGGCGCTATAGTCTGGAACCGCGTGACCGCTACGGTCGCAGGTTCGAATCCTGCGTCGGGCATGGATGTGTGTGATGTCCTTAGGTTAGTTAGGTTTAAGCAGTTCTAAGTCTAGGGGACTGATGACCTCAGAGGTTAAGTCCCATAGTACTCAGAGCCATTTGAACCATTTGAACAAACCAAAACACAGCGTCGGTAACTTCCCGCTTGCCATCGTCTGTGACAGGCTCCCAAGTATATATAACAGCGCTAGTCGAAGGGTGTACATCCTCCATTATTCAGATTATGCACCTGAAAGATATGACACAACAAACAATAACTAGTTACTACGGCATAAACAGACGAGCTAATTACTACAAACTGTCTACAGTACTCGTCATATGTTACTTACGGAAGAACATTGTATTCATTCAGAAAACGTATTTCATTCGGCGCTTTAACGATGGAAAAATCATGGTACATGTATCCGCAAGGTTCGCGGCAGCCTAATGACGGAAAACAATTCTTTCCGATTGACTTCTATTATGCTCGTGCTCGACACCACTCTTCCAGGTGCACGACTATGATATGACGAAGAGGCAAGCGGGACAACATAACTCTGCCCGCGTGCATTCTGTCCCGTGCCTCGCTGTAAACGAGCGTCGCGCGGTTGGCTATCTGTGATCCCTCGTGAGTAATTTGCAGCACTCTTACTCGGAGTTGTTTTCATGTGACAAGGCTTAATACTTTAATACTTTACTAACACGCGGCGTTTGGTAAATTAGTTTGCCTACCTTATTATTATCATTTCTTATTGATTTACGTACCTCATTAAGCCTCCTACTCCTATCAATTGAGATATGGAAAAATACAAACGAAAAGAATAACATCCCATAGGTTTCTTCGAGATTCCAATCCGGGTTTTCCGATTCCCAGCCAGTTACCTTGGCCGCTGCGCTATCGGCACTGTCGGCGAAAAACGTTTACCATGTGGATACAGAAGCGGCAGTTGTAAAAGTTTCTTTCCTCGATTTCCGGAAAAGTTTGCGTTTGCGGGCCCCATACCTGATGATGGGAAATGCTCTATTAAAATTATCTGTCGATCACTTCAATTTTGAGTCGATTGCTCGTCATAACCTTTAGGGGCGATTTTCTCAAAATTGCGGGGGTGTTGATCCAAAATATCTTAGAGTCCTTCATTTTAGGCTGTACACAAGCGACCTGCCAAATTTGAGCCGAATCGGTTGGCCGTGTCTGAGGCCTTCCCCTTGTCAGTTTGGCTTCCGTAACAGGTTCTCCACAAAGACAGCAATACAAGGTATTACAAATGAAGCGCTAGCAGAGCAAAACAAGTAAAAATTAACCTGGTGATATTGTCAGTGACTTTGCCAAAGACTTAGTAAACTGAAATTTTATGGCATTAATGACATACCTCTTGCATGGGTGGAATCGTATCTGTATAACAGAAGGCAAAGACACTTATTAATAGACTGTATCTCGGGCGTAAAAATAACTACAGAGTGGGCAAACATAATATGTGGAGTGCCGCAGGAATGGTACTGGATCCACTATTTTTTCTAATTTCCAGGGTGTTTATAAATTATTTATACAAAAGTAGCCCCTAAATGTGATAATGGTAAATAAGTTACAGAAATGTTTGATCTAGCACCGAATGCAGCATATCTTAAGTTTTATTTACAAATAGTCGTTGTGGCTACATTTTGTAACACAACAAATATCCAATCTGTAACCAATGAAGCCGGCCGGTGTGGCCGTGCGGTTAAAGGCGCTTCAGTCTGGAACCGCGTGACCGCTACGGTCGCAGGTTCGAATCCTGCCTCGGGCATGGATGTGTGTGATGTCCTTAGGTTAGTTAGGTTTAATTAGTTCTAAGTTCTAGGCGACTGATGACCTCCGAAGTTAAGTCGCATAGTGCTCAGAGCCAATTTGTAACCAATGAAGTATGAAGCAAGTCTTGATGTATGGTGGCAACTGCTTGTTTTATCCGTTTTCACTGCTCGTCGACGTTTCCCGTAACGGAGGAACAAATCCGCTTTCGTTAACATAATCACATACACAGATGTCCATTGGGATTACGTCAGGTGATCGTGGTGGCTTGCATTTTATTCCATCACGTCTAATCCATCAGCACATTCCTGCGGAGATACACGACAACTTCATGACGATAATGTGGTGGCGCGCCATTCAGCTGGAAAATAAATTCTGTACGCATGTCCTGTTGTAATTGGGGCATTAGATAACGTTCAAGCACGTCCAGGTACGATATTCCACTTACAGGTGACACGGCAAGAACGAAAAGACCGTAAATCATGTTACAGCTTACAGTGTAAAAAACCTTAGGCGAGTCGATTTTGTGACGTAGTTTCCGCTCACGGCATATCGAACACTATGCCGATTCACTTTACCGCAGGTATGGAAGGTGGCTTCGTCACTCAGCAAAATTTTATTAAAATCATGTTCAGTCTGCATCTTGTTAAACATTTCTACACAAAACCCTGCTCGTTTTTTGTGATTTTCTATAGAAGCTTGCAACGGTTCCAGTTTGTCGGGTATGAATGACAGGCGTTACAGTGATATCTTCCACACTGTATCACTAGACATATTCAATTCTGAGCCGACACGTTTCGTTGCTTTATCTGGACTACGAGTGTAAGACTGGCGATCTTGTTCAACTGCTGAGCCAGAGACTGCTGGCCTACCCCGACCCGGCGTCTTACGTGACACACAGCCATTTTCGGTGAAACGATTGTCCCAACTAATAATGGTCTGCCTTTGCGGTGGTAGCTTGCGATGTTTAGTTCTGAATTGTTTCTAAACTGTATTGGCAGATATGGATTCATGAAACCATAAACAACACTGCGAACGCCCTGCACTGTCATTCGATTCCATGATGACTGTTGGAATAGCTCATTCGTGCATGTCACCTAGCGGGAACGTCGGAAACTTAACAGTGTTAGGCGGAAATAAACCTTGAAGATAAAAGATATACTGTATTAAGTGATGTATCAAACATTTCTGTAAATTAAACCTTTCCGCAACTAAAGATTACTTTTGTATAACTAATTTATAAATATCCTGTGTGTAAATAATCTTCCAATGATTTTAAACGAAAGTTCAAAATCTGTAATTCATCCTGAGAACACAGCTGAGTAACAAATTAAAATGGAGTCAACTCATGAATAAGCTACTCACCATTGACTATCATCTTGCCTGGACCCCTCATCCCCTCTCTATCCAATCCAAAGCCCTCAACCGCCTCCATCTCCTTAAACTCCTCTCCAGCCAGACATGCAAGCTGAACCCCCCTACCATCCTCCACACCTACAAATCCTTGATCTGTCCCATCCTCTGCTATGCCAATCCTGCATGGATCTCCACCGCCCCCCCCCCACAAAATTCTATATGTTCCTCCAGATCCTCGAGCGCCATGCACTCTACCTCGCCTTCCGTATATGCCACCCATTCCCCTCACAGATCCTCTATGACCTGATTCCTTTCCCCCATCTGCTCCTTCTCTTCGAACATATCTGAGTTCTCTACACTTCCCGCAGACTTGATCCCCCCCATCCTCTGGTAGCTCCTTTCCTCTCCAACCCTGCCTGCTGCCACGCCTTCACCGTTGTGTCTCACCTACCCTCCATCTCTACACCCTTCATCTCCTTTCCCAAGGTGGCTTCGGTCAAATCCCCCTCCTGCATGATGCCCTCTCTCCCTCCATTTACCCCTCTTATCAACTCTGATTCTTACCTCCCCATCCCTACCTCTGTCCTTTTCCCAGACTCCCTCTTGCCCCCATCCATCCTGTTTTTCCCCACCTACCCTCTCTTTGACTCCTTTCTCTCCCCCGAGTCCTTTTGTATTCCCTTCTTCTGCCTTTCCCCACTCCCTCTCGTTCTGCCCTGGCCCCTCCTTTTATGTGTCCTCTCTCCATCGGCTTCCCCCCTTTTTCTTTTTCCTCTCCTTCCCCCCTTTTTTCCCCTAATCTGTCCAGGTCCTCCTTCCTCCCCCCCCCCCCCCACACCTGCCTTAGGCTGTGGTATGTCATCTTCGTGTCTACTCTTTAGTGTAGTGTTCAGTGGGTGTTAACTGTTGTGCGTCTTTTTTAAGTGTTGCATACAGAAACCATACTGTCGCTAGGTGTGATTTTTATCTCCTGCGAACAGAAACCAGACTGTCGCCATGTTTTTTAATTGTCTGTCTGCTTACTGTGGGTATTAATTAGCATCACCAACCCTCTGATTTTACATTGTAACTTCCGTAACTTTCCGCCATTTTATAGTTTAAAAAGTCTTCGTTTTTACCGCCAGTTTTTATTGTTTATTTCTTCTTATTCTGTTTTTCTTTATTCTGTAGGCTGAAGAGCTGAAAACCGACGTACTAAGCAGCTGCCAGGCCGCCCCCATCTAGGGGTAATCGAAACTCAGTAAAGGAAAAAAAAGAAAAAACTACTTCTGAAGCTCAGTGTAGCACGTTATGCCTTTAGAAATATCTCTCAGATCCGTTAAGCAATAAGAGAGAGTACAAATAATACTTGGTAAATCAGCTGGAAAATAATTTCATGTGGTGATTTCAATATTGATACATCTCGCCTAGTGGTGATTGAGGGAACTTAAAGAGTCCTTTATGTCCAGCTTGGTTTGATACCCGCAGTAATATTCTGAACGAGTATAGAAGGACGCAATAGAATTGCAACTGATTATTTATTTCTAAGTACCGAGCGAGGTGATGCAGTGGTTAGCACATTGGGCTCGCATTCGGCAGGATGCTGGTTCAAATCTGCATTCGGCCATCCAGATTTAGGTTTTCAATGATTTTCCTAACACGCATGCCAGGATGGGACCGCTGATGGGTCATCGCCAATTTCCTTCTCCATTCTCGAAACAGTCGGAATTTGTGTCCCGTTTCTGATGACCTCGTAGCCGACGGGACGTTAAACCCTAGTACTCCTTCTTTCCTTTATTTCTAAGCACAATTGTCTTTCATGAAATACATGGTGGTCAGAAATAGTCTGAAAAGCTTGTATGAGTGTTGCGGGATAGATTGTGCCGAGAAATAATTGTTAAGAAAAAATTCGATGCATTGCGCCATTCCCGAGTTAATTAGAATTGAAGATACCCAATCAAACAGTTGCGCGCAGGTACAAGCGGCCCGCCAGATGCAATTAGTTGCTCTCACAGCGTAGATGACAGCACACGAGACAGCTCAGCCTTTGCTTCGGGTTCGATCCTCACTGCTGTCCCATGTCTAATTTTTCTATCACTCTCTTGTTCGGTTTTAGGAAACCAAAAGAGTAACACATTTGGCAACACCGTCTCTGGCAGGTCTCTTGAATTTTGCCCACACAATGGCCCAGTTGCTCAACTTCAGCACTAATTAACTCGGAAACAACGGAACGTATCGAATTTTTTTTATTAGCAACTATTACTGACCACAACCTACCCTCCAACACCCTTACAAGCTTTTTAGACTGTTTCTGACTATCCTGTAGATGTGAGCCAGATAATAAATGATATATTTGACCACAATGGTGAAATATCAGCCATAAAACATCCCAATTAGAAAAATCAAATAAAGAAAGAAACATATGATTGGACAGAATCATAAAAGCTTACACAGTTATACAATTTAGAGAGAATTTACAGGTTTAACAATGGGTAAAATTTTACAAAGGGCACAAAGTACATGGGCAATTTATTCCATTCCTAAAAATATTCTTATAATAGTACAGCACCAATTTTCCTTTAGAACTAGTCATGCATAATTTCAGTAGAAACCAATGAAGGGTAGCCAACATATGGGATCAAAGAGAGAGTTTTATTTAACGCAGAGGAATAGCTTTAACCAAGAATTAAAGGAACATTGCAAGCAGTTTGTAAGGTTTTTATCGCTTCATCAAAAAGTAAAAAACAGTCTACTATGTAAAAAATATTCAAAATGCCAAGAACAACAGCAAGAAAATTTGAGCATTATTAAGCATGAAACAAATTAACTTGGTAAGACAAATAATATTCATCTACTACATGACATTAGCAATGGGACAGATGATATTAAATTCAAACCATTGGCTACTAAAGTCATTGAATTCATCCTAACAGCAGCTGAAAGCTCAAGGACAAAAACTGTACCATCAAAAACAGACGAATTAGATTACTTGGAAAGACTTCGCATACTCGACCACCAGATATCAGCTTTGGCGAATCGCCTGCTAAATCATCATCAGTGTTCTGCCTTGGGGCAGGTCTTCACATACAGCTCTCCACGCACTCGTGGCATTTGCTACTTTCTTGGTTTTCTCACACCTGTTTTCATTCTTATACTATCAACCATCTGATACCTTCTGCGTCCTTTTCATCTTCTTCCATTCACCGTCCCTTCAGTAGCATCCATCAGTAAACAGTCTCTTCTCATCCAATGCCCAAGTCAATTCTGTTTACTCTTCCTGACTACCTTTAAAATTTCTCACTCATCCCCCACTCTTCTCAACAACTCCTCATTTCTCACTTTGTCTACCCATTTTATCCATTTCATCCTCCTCCAAACCACATCTCAAATACTGCTACGCTTCTTTCTTCTTCTTTTCTCATTGTCCATGTCTCAACTCTGTCTAATGCCAGGCTCCACAGGAAGCACTTCACCAGTCTCATCCTTAGGCCCATGTCCATGCACCCACATAGAAGCCTCCTCCTCTTATTAAATGCCTCCTTTGCAATTTCTATGCGCGTTTTCATCTCCTTATTGCATCTCCTATTTCCTCTAATTGTGCTCCCCAGATACATGAAAGCAGTAACTTGTTCTATATATTCCTATCCTCACTTTACAGTTGTTGTTACTTTTCTTGCACTTACCACCACCACTCATTTTGCTTTATTCCCTATTAATTCTAATTACGAATTCATCACAGGTCTTATGTAATTATTTTAACATTCTGATTATGGTTATTTCGCTCTCTGTTGATAATACCATATCATCCACAAGCAGAATACAGTCTATCCTCTTACCACCAACCCGCACTCCACCTTTTCCTTTCAAACATTTCTGTATAATATGCACCAAATACTATTTCCGGTCACATTAATGTAACCACCTGTCAAATTCCTGAATAACCAACTTTTGTAGTGTGGACCACTGCGGGACATGTAGGAAGAGAATCAGTGTGGCTCTGGAAAGTACTGACAGGGATGTGGAGCCATGCTGACTCCAGCACCACGGCCAGCTGCACTAGATTTCTCGGTTAAGGATTCATGGTGTGTACAGCCCGATCGAGGTGGACCCACAGATTCTCGATTGTGTTTAAGTCTGCGGAGTCTGGTGGCCAGGGGAGTACAGTAAACACATCCTGGTGCTCTTCGAACCACGCACATAATCTCTGGCCGTTACACTGTCCTGCTGGTAGATACCATCGCGCCAAGGAGAAACAAACTACATGTGGGGGTTCACATAGTCCCCAGCGATAGATAGATACTTGAGTTGATCCACTGTGCCTTCCACAATGTCGAGATCACCCAGGGAATACCATTAAGCATTCCCCAAATCATAACGCTCTGTTCTCCTCGTGCCTGGACTCTTCCAACTATTGTTGAAGGGCATTTGCTTTCAGACATTTCACGCCGTACACGCCAGCAGCCATTTGTCCGATGGAGCATAAAACGTGATTCATTTGTAAAGGTCACCTGTCGGCACTCAGTGGGTATCCAGTTGCGGTACCGGTGTGCTAATTCCAGCCTTTGTCACTGATGAACAGCAGTCAGCCTGGGCACATGAACCCTGTGGACGTCCATACGCAGCAATGTTCGCTGAACGGTCGTTGAGGAGACACTGTTTGATGCCCCTTGGTTCATGTGGGCGGTCAGTTGTTCAACAGTTGCATGTCTATTCTCCCATAGTCATCTCTGCAACCGTCTTTCACCGCATCTGTGGTCTGTGGTGCACCTCAGTTGCCTCGTTGTCGGTTTTGCATAGCGCCATCTTGCTATACTCAGTATACTTTAAACACAAGCAGTTTACATACTTAGCTATTTCGAAAATGCTTCCACCCTTATCCTGAGAGCCAATGATAATGCCCTTTTGGACTTCAGGTTTTCGCATTTCGACAATGACTGCACTGTTTCCCTCGTTCTACTGACGTGTTTTATACACCCTCCATTGCTAGTGCTGCCACCTGGATTCTGTGAATGGTTATTGCACTTTGACGCCGAGCATAGGCGGTGGTCATGTAACTGGTCCATGTATATTTTAAACAGTACTGGGGAAAGTTTCCAGAATGAGATTTTCACTCTGCAGCGGAGTGTGCGCTGATATGAAACTTCCTGGCAGATTAAAACTGTGTGCCGGACCGAGACTCGAACTCGGGACCTTTGCCTTTCGCGGGCAAGTGCTCTACCGACTGAGCTACCCAAGCACGACTCACGCCCCGTCCTTACAGCTTTACTTCTGGCAGTCGGTAGAGCACTTGCCCGCGAAAGTCAAAGGTCCCGAGTTCGAGTCTCGGTCCGGCACATAGTTTTAATCTACCAGGAAGTATCAATATTGGGGAAAGTCAGCAGCCGGCCGGAGTGGCCGAGCGGTTCTGGGCGCTTCAGTCTGGAATTGCGCGACCGCTATGATCGCAGGTTCGAATCCTGCCTCGGGCATTGATGTGTGTGATGTCCTTAGGTTTAAGTAGTTCTAAGTTCTAGGGGACTGATGACTTCCGATGTTAAGTCCCATAGTGCTCAGAGCCATTTGAACCATTTGAAAGTCAGCAGTCTTACCTCAGTCCCGTTCCAATTGTGCTTTCCTCTGTCATCTCATTCCCAAACTCTACTCGTATTTTCTGTTGTAGGTGTAGCTTGTTAATCAGCCTTCTATCCCGCCAGTCGACTCCATTCTTCCTTAGGATGCCCATTAATTTATTCCAGTGTGCCCTATTAAAGGCTTTCTCTACATCAATACAAACAGTATAAACTTTTCTTCCCATTCATTGTATCTTTCGTCTATGATTCTTAACCGTCGTGTTCTGTCCCTTCTGCTTTTCCCTCTTCTAAATCCATGCTATTCCTCTGCAATACTTTTTTTCAGTCATCTGTGAACTCCTATTTATCACCCTTAGTAGAACTTTTGCTGCATAGGAAATGAAAATTATGGTTCGAAAATCCTCACATTTCTTGGCATTGCTTTTCTTCTGAATTGGTATCACTACTGCCGAGAGAAAGTCATCCAGCCATTCATCTGTTCGATATATCTTATTATATAGGTAAGTTAACTCTTCACACCACCACTCCAAAGACTCCTTAACAACTCTGCTGGTAACCCATCAATTCCAATTGCTTTATGATTTTTCATTTCTCTTAAAGCCTCTTCTACATCTTCCAAAGTGCAGTATCCTTTCTCCTCTTCTATAACTCTTGTCTCCTCGACTAATTCAATATCATTTGGTTTTTGATAAGCCTCTTATAGGCACCCTACAAATTCTTGCCATCTTCCCAGCACTTCCTCCTGTTTATAAGCCATTGAACCATCTCTTCTGTCTGTTCTCATACTTGTCCTGCTTTCCTTTGCTTCAAAGGTTAGGCCTGCAGCTAATCTACACATCATTTCATATTATCCTTCATTTTATAGTTTCTCTACTTCTTTACATTTCTCCTTCATCCGTGTCTTCTTTGTCTAATCCGTTTCTCTCCTTAATTCATTATTCAGCTTTCTGTATCTTAATTCATTATTCAGCTTTCTGTACATTCTCTTCCCTTCTTCAGTTCCTACTGTCTTCTGATTCTTCATTCTTCCATTTTATTCAGTATTATCTTTTTTACCTGTTGCTCCCTTCTCTTTCGAACTTCCTCAGCCTACAGATATTCTCTCCTGCTCCTACACTTCTCGTCTGCACTCTCTTCATTGGGCCCATTATCACATATTGGCGTAAATGTGTTTTCCAACTTAGGATCCTTACCGTCTTCCTTTAGTCTTTCTAGGTTAAATTTCTCTCTTTTTTACTGCTCTCACTCGCTTGAACCTCATTTGCAAGTCGGCCACGACCAAGTTGTGTTCTGATCATACGTCTGCTCCAGCTCTGGCAGTCTTTAGGCGGTTTTTTGAACCTATTCTGAATTCTGATATAACCAGTTAGGTATCTGTCGTCATTCAACTTAGATAGCCATGTGTAGCTTTATCTTCTGTGATGTTCAAACAATGTGTCTGCAATCAAAAGAGAGTTTTCTCTGCATAAATTAACCAGCCTTTCAGCCCCATCGTTCCTGTTTCCCAACTCAAACCTTCTAGCCTCTACCCCTTCTTTTCCATCTCCTACCATTGCATTCAAATCCCCCTTTATGGTGATGCAGGAGTTCCTTTTTTCTTTATCCATAATTTCTTCGGTCTGTTCATTATATTGCTCTACTTCCCCATCAGTGTGTTTGCGATATCCCTGTTCAGTCCAATTTATTTTATCCTTTTAGGATATAATAATTACTTTAATAACCGTGTGCGGCAATTGGACTCATAAATTAGAGGGGACATTCACGTGCAGTAGATGCTCAGCTGCGTGATGGCAGATCACTCTCTTTTGTCTATGAAAGTTTGCAATCTACCACACGAATTAGTTTAAATGATAGTAAACAGATGTTAACAGCACATTATCGTAGAGGGAATCTGGTAATTTTAATGTTAAGTGCCTTTGAGGTGATGATCGTACAGGATGTTAGTTCAACATGGAGCACTTAAATACTCAGGAATTCCTAATATTAATGTGCCTATGTTTACACATATGCAGTTCCTTTAAATAGCACACCACTTTTCATCAAAATTACCGTGATAAACTTTTAATGAGTAATCTGCATTGAAGATAATTACCCACTGTAGTGGTAAAACATTTAATGTTAAAATTATAAAAATATTTCAGACAAGGTGTGAAAAATTTTTAGCTTCTTAGCAATAAGTAGTCAGAAATTACGTAATGGGTCTCATTTATTGCCTATACCTGACTTTAAAATTAACACAAGCTCAGAGTTTCTGGTTTCAGTTTGCGAAGTACACAAGCCACCACAGTTTTCTGAAGAACAAAAGTAGAAATTTCCCTTTACCTTGTGGTGTCTTTCTTCTCAACAGTAACAGCAGCATACAGCATCCAGTACGAAATTTAGCTGGTTTGTAGTTTATATATGAAATCTCAGCATTAGTTGGCGAATGACTTTGTATTCAAATAAATACCAGCTTTTATCACTGTAATAATCTTTGGTTTAAAGCACTGAAGCTATGAGAATGAAGATTTTTAAAAACATAAATAAACACGCGAGATAAGCATTTCCTTTATAAATAACCAGTCTATTATTACTCAACCTTCAGTTCCAAATATGTCATGGCTTATACACGTTTTGCTAATATGGAGTCCCTACTCGAAGTCTACTTTACGTTGTTGCACAGATAAAATAAAACTGTTGCATTTCACGTGATGGCGAGCTATGTCCAAGCCTCTTTAACAAATGCTATTGAAATGTGAAGTGACATCTTAATATTTGTGGCTCTGAGTGCTACAGGTATGTTCAGTTGTACGTTTAGCGAGCAATATGTCTCTTGCTGCTTGCAAATCCCCGTGATCCACAACTAGAATTTTACTCCACTGTAAGTCAGAGCAAACGTCTTCTTCCGTAACACACAGTTTAGCTGCATTTTTTATAAAACAGTAGCATCATTCAGCACTTATTCGAGGCTAATTTTAGCAGTGCTCCATTTTCACTACACAAATACCATACACGTCCACTGAGTTTTCACTACTACTGCACTACCTAGAAGGTCTTTGTTTGAGAGCTATCTCTTCAAAAAAAGGTTGGGATACCGCCACTCAGATTAATATGCGGGAATTACCTTAACAGTTATTACTTATTTCTAAAGCCATGACTGTTTATAACACAAAATATATAATTTTACAGTCCTTTTATCACTCTAAGCTCTTTAACAAAATAAAAAGGACATAATATATTTAATTATCTTGCAATATAATTTATTAAATGTGTAACTTAGGTTGTTGCCATTTCCGCCACGGGTTGGCAGTATGTTACAGTGATTTGTAACCTACCCGTCTTTACAACCAGATTGCGTCATTGCAACTTCCAGATGGCATGTGTGTCTACATTACGCGTGTCTCATACAGTGCCTCATTCAACGTCACTTTTCAAACTTGTAATGTATGAAGACGAACAATTTATCTGATCGAAATTTAGTAATTCTGTTAATAAATATATTGTTTAGTGTTCTAATGATACCTGTAACGTTGCATGTTGACTTGTTGGCACGTATATTTTCATTAAAACGACAGCCTTCTTGTCACTTCTTAATCTCATCATCATCAGTCTTTCATCCATGTACTTTCAATGTGCTTTTCATCAGCTGATTTCTTATGATAATTGCCATTGATCAGATGCCACTCTTCACCTTGTCTGAGTAAAAAAATTTGTACTCTCTACTATCAAACTTTCACTTACTTTCCATCTCACTTCACCCATACCCAATACATCCAGTCTATTCTTCATCATTTCCTATTTGACATTTTCCACGTTTTCAGCCTGCAATAGTGTGAGCACATTCCATGTTGCAATCCTTAACTTCCTATCCCTCTTCACACTCCGTTTCCTTGTTCCTTCTTCGTCCTCCTCCAACACTTCTGCATTTCATCTTGATGTAATCCACTCCCGGAGATCTGCTTGAGAGGAAATAGTTCCTTCGAGTTCCTTTACAAAGAGAGGCATACCATGTGTTTCCCAGGAAAAATAATGTGCTATAGTTCAATTCTTTTATCTTGGCGGCTCGTGCATGCCCGCCCAGACGCTGGAGATTGCTGCGTTGCCAGTTGCACACGACGCACACGCCAATAGAAGCAGCGCCATAGTATAGCATAGTTCGCAAGCTTACGTGTAGGGGGGAGCGCGCAGTTCATGAAGTAAAGCCACCACGGCCGCATTAACCCTCTCGCTGCTACAAAGACGTGCCCCCTGCATTCCGCGCTGTGGGCGATTTCGTCACTGCACTGCTCGCCTGTGCAGACACATTGTGTTCCAACTGCTTTGACACTCTATCATTCGATTCCACAAAAACTATTTGGCTCAAAAATTAGATTTTTACCTATCTTCTTCACTGATACCTTCCCCCCCATAAATGACTTAATTTTGTTTCGATGTTCAACGCAGTTATTATGCAGCATTAAATATAGTAAACCTTTGCACGAAATTTTGAAGAGTTTGCAGAGGTAAAAGTCCATAGAGTATACTTTCCGTATGGTCGATTTTAGTTGCCACAATGTTGAGAATGAAATGTGGACAAGATACCTATATATTTCATTTAATTTAAGTACCACATAAGTGTCGTATGTAATATTGAGAAATATTCCACCTTTCGTGACTGTAACAAAAGTTTTACTTACACTGGCACGTTTGGCTTTATTTTAAAGCACTTCAATCAATCAAAAGGAAGTAGACAAAATACATTAAACAAAACTGTGGACTTACAAAAACATTAGGACTTGAATATACCGTCTGTCAGTGAAGTGCTCAGAGCTACGTCAAATATAATTTTGTGTGTGGCACACACAAACAGCATTTATTTGCTAAAACACTGATGAGCCAACACAAACGTTGAATATTGTGCTACCGCAGCACAAAACTACGAAAGGTGACTTGGCAATGGAGGACACAAAATACAGTCCTCTTATGATGCTTCAAAAGAGAGAAATGCGTCTGGTCTAAATAAGTCGCTTATTACAGTTGCAGAAGAGGGATATATTTCAATACCATTGGTAAAACTGCGACTGTGGAACAAAAACAAGAAATAGAACATGAATGCCATTGTGTATGCGCCATACCTTTCACCGATGGAAGTGCTTTAAAATAAAGCCAAACGCGCCGTGTGTATATAAAACTTTTATTACAGTCGCGAAAGACGGAATATTTCTCAATATTACATACGACACCTATGTGGTACTTAAATTAAATGAGATATTGTTATACAGTAAATATTATATGAAATTTGTGTATCTTGCCCACATTTCATTCTCAACATTGTGGCAACTAAAATCGACCATACGGAAAGTGTATGCTATGGACTTTTACCTCTGCAAACTCTTCAAAATTTCGTGCAATGGTTTACTACATTTAATGCTGCACATCAAAACAAAATTAAGTCATTTATGGGGGGAAGGTATCAGGCAAGAAGACGTGTAAAAATCAAATTTTTTGGCCAAATAGTTTTTGTGAAATCGAATGATAAGTGTGTCAAATCAGTGGGAACACCATGTGTCTGCACAGGCGAGAAGTGCAGTGATGACAAAATCGCGCACAGCGCGGAATGCGGGGAGCACGTGTCTGCAGCAGCGAAAAAGTTAATGAAGAGGCAAAGCACTAGAAATTTCATTCAAACGAATAAAATTCGTGAAGTAAGGCACTCCAATATTGTTTTTAAATAAAGAAAATACTAAGCACCGCACAATGTTTGAACTCATAACCTTTCACTTGACAGCCCAACACCTTAACCGTTCCGCTACCTCAGCTCATTGTATAGTGTAACTCCATAATGACTCTAACACCTCACGCAACTACTTATAAACACTGTTGGTATGACTATGAATTACTCACGCTTCGTCGAAGTACAATAGGAAATAAACAATTGCCGCTGTTCTTTATTGCGAAAAAGCAGTTCGTGAGATTGAAACAAACACCTTTCCTCGCTACCGCCGGAATTAGGAGTCTTATTGCTTGTTTGGTTTAATTAATTAATAGAATATGAAGCAATTGGTATAAAGAATGCTTTTTCCAAACTTTCTGTAAAAGAAAGTCTGCTATCAAGACATTGCTTTTGTTCTGTTACTTTATTTATGACTGAACGTTTCTAAAACTGAGGACACTCGTCCATGCTCTGCACTGCTGTCGAGATCTGGCAACGTTGTTCTCTGATCATTGGCTGACTGTGTTTTGTGACGTCAGATGCGCAGAACGAACCTAAACTCGGCCGCCAAGATATATGACGCGCACTTTAGTATCCCATTCTTTTCCAAATAGGGGTCAGATGCTCTTCGTAGCAGTCTCTCTGAGAACAGACGCTACAATTTCGTTATTCCGCCCCTGACGCCATACCGAAGTCTATCTTCTCCGCCGCTTTTGACATAACATATAGAAAGGGAAAATGAAAGTTACCCTAAGGCCTTGAATCGTAATACTTTTGGCCTTAAAGAAAAGAAAGAGAGAACTGGTCAAGAGAGGCCGATAGAAAGGAAAACAGAAGAAGCCTGACAAGAGTAAGTAAGTGGAAGTAACATCAGATTTAGCTATAGGCGTATATAATGGTTGCCGCCCACATACTCCCAAGAGAAGAGCCCCCTAGGGGATTAAAAGTATCACAAAAAGCATTAGGTCATTAACCAGCAATAACTCTTCCGGCTATGATGGTATTTCAGTTAATGAATTACGAGGTGCATTCAAGTTCTAAGGCCTCCGATTTTTTTTTCTCCGGACTGGAAAGAGATAGAAACATGCGTATTGTTTTAAAATGAGGCCGCGTTCATTGTCAATACGTCCCAGAGATGGCAGCACCATACGGCAGATGGAATTTTGCCGCTAGCGGTGAGAATGAGAATACTTAAAATGGCGACGTTTTCCTTACTTGAACAGCGTGCAATCATTCGTTTTCTGAATTTGTGTGGTGTGAAACCAACTGAAATTCATTGACAGTTGAAGGAGACATGTGGTGACGGAGTTATGGATGTGTCGAAAGTGCGTTCGTGGGTGCGACAGTTTAATGAAGGCAGAACATCGTGTGACAACAAACCGAAACAACCTCGGCTCGCACAAGCCGGTCTGATGACATGATCGAGAAAGTGGAAAGAATTGTTTTGGGGGATCGCCGAATGACTGTTGAACAGATCGCCTCCAGAGTTGGCATTTCTGTGGGTTCTGTGCACACAATCCTGCATGACGACCTGAAAATGCGAAAAGTGTCATCCAGGTGGGTGCCACGAATGCTGACAGATGACCACATTGCTGCCCGTGTGGCATGTTGCCAAGCAATGTTGACGCGCAACGACAGCATGAATGGGACTTTCTTTTCGTTGGTTGTGACAATGGATGAGACGTGGATGCCATTTTTCAATCCAGAAACAAAGAGCCAGTCAGCCCAATGGAAGCACACAGATTCACCACCACCAAAAAAATTTCGGGTAACCGGGAGTGCTGAAAAAATGATGGTGTCCATGTTCTGGGACAGCGAGGGCGTAATCCTTACCCATTGCGTTCCAAAGGGCACTACGGTAACAGGTGCATCCTACGAAAATGTTTTGAATAACAAATTCCTTCCTGCACTGCAACAAAAACGTCCGGGAAGGGCTGCGCGTGTGCTGTTTCACCAAGACAATGCACCCGCACATCGAGCTAACGTTACGCAACAGTTTCTTCGTGATAACAAGTTTGAAGTGATTCCTCATGCTCCCTACTCACCTGACCGGGCTCCTAGTGACTTTTGGCTTTTTCCAACAATGAAAGACACTCTCCGTGGCCGCACAATCACCAGCCTTGCTGCTATTGCCTCAGCGATTTTCCAGTGGTCAAAACAGACTCCTAAAGAAGCCTTCGCCGCTGCCATGGAATCATGGCGTCAGCATTGTGAAAAATGTGTAAGTCTGCAGGGCGATTACGTCGAGAAGTAACGCCAGTTTCATCGATTTCGGGTTAGTAGTTAATTAGAAAAAGAAATCGGAGGCCTTAGAACTTGAATGCACCTCGTACAATACTGTGCAGCCTTGCTGGGGTTCCCCTTGAGATGTCTTTGTAACCAGTCTATTAGTAAAGGTTTACGGGTATTTCCTGGAAGATTGTAGTATGCAGTAGTGACACCCTTTTATAAAAGTGAAGATAAGCAAGTGGCCTCTAATTAGAAACCCATTTCTCTCTTTCCCATATTCACGATACTATTTTAAGCGGTAACTTCTAAAGAATACTGAGCCAACTCTCCGCGAACAATATTTTAACAACATCTTATGTTGGCTTGCGCAGATACTTCTCAATCATGAAAGCAGTATACGAGGTTGCTTAAAAAGGTAAATTACACATTATTATGCAAGCCAAGTAACATATTTTGTTCTACAATAACACCTACACAACATTAAATATTATAAAAATGCTCAAATGGCTCTGAGCACTATGGGACTTAACATCTGAGGTCATCAGTCCCCTAGAACTTAGAACTACTTAAACCTAACTAACATAAAGACATCACACACACCCATGCCCGACGCAGGATTCGAACCTGCGACCGTAGCAGCAGCGCGGTTCCGGACTGAAGCGCCTAGAACCGCTCGGCCACAGCGGCCGGCAAGTAACATTTATTGAATGGTGCACTACACTTCAAAATGACAGGGATACATGACACTATCTGTCCACCATAATAGACACCAGTCATATATATAATTCTTTTCGTGGGATGGCTGTTTGATGAGAAATTTCAGTGCAGGTGCACAATCACTATCCGAACTCCTACAGGAATCAGAATTCTGTGAATAAGGGGGGGGGGATTAATGGGCGGGGGTCGTTGGGGTCTGGTGGGCGGGAAGTTGGGAATTCGGGACTGACAGAAAGCGTGTCTGGATGGCCGATGCGGTTAAGGCAACCGTTCTAGCGAAGGTGCTGGCGCGACAGCTCAGTGTTCGGTCAGCGCGCTCGCTGTCCTCTGCAATAAAAAAGAGTAAGTGAAAGAATCTACAATGAACTTGGATAGGTGGCATGCGACGTCCGCCCCGAACAATTCAAGCAACAATAACTAACAAAAAAAAAAAAAGGAAAAAAGAAAAGAGAGAAGCTGAGCATCTGGGATCGAGTCCTGGCGCGGTACGAATTTTCAACTCTCCTTTGCATTGCTGCAATGCCCTGTGGGGCTAGAAGTCATTATTTCCTTCATATCTCTTTGCCTTTCCATTGATTTCACAACAATTATTCATCCACAAAAGCACTGCAATATCTTTTTTGTTTCTGAATTTACTGACGCACAAAATCGTCCACATTATCCACTCGCGTTTCTCGATTTTATGTAGTACAACTGCACTGCCATTTTTGACAGACGGAGTTAGGGTAACATTTTTGTGTTTATAGGGCAATATGGAACGTTGTTTCCTTATTTGTAACTCACCGTGTATTTGGCTTATCCATGTGGGTGTCATTTCCCGTAACTATCAAGTCCCAGTTACAAGACATCAGACGTTAGTGTTTGGTTCTCCTTCATAGCAGGGTAACGCACACGTTCTATACGAGCCACGTGTCCAGGATCACGGAGAGGATTGCTCATTGTCTTCAGTTGACGCTAGCTAACATTTAATGAAATATGGGCGTTGTCAAGTTGTATGTTATATCCCCCAGCGCCTTTGTGTTTCAAGTTTGAAACACTGTTTTAAGTATCATCGTTACATTAACCATTCATTTTTTCTCAACTGTTGGACAAACCCTCTCGTAAAAATTATCTATCTATTAACGCCTAGGCCGGCGTGGGTGGCCGAGCGGTTCTAGGCGCTACAGTCTGGAGCCGCGCTACTGTTACGGTCGCAGGTTCGAATCCTGCCTCGGGCATGGATGTGTGTGATGTCCTTAGGTTAGTTAGGTTTAAGTAGTTCTACGTTCTAGGGGACTGATGAACTTAGAAGTTAAGTCCCATAGCGCTCAGAGCCATTTGAACCATTTTATTAGCGCCTACAAATACACATATCCAAATTTATCTTGTACCTTTCTTGATACCATCTACTGACTTTCACGTCTTAGTCTGACGACGAGGAAAGATCTGAGAAGTGTCGGCCTAACATAGAGATGAAAGGAACTTGGCCAATATACCGCACTAACCGTACGTCATGCGAAAAAGACAACTAGATATCATGAGAGGCTGACCCAGCATTATAAAACAAGGCGGGGAGTATTATGTTGTGAGTACAGAAGCTGTACCAGCAGAATGAATTGGTCAAGAGAGCTCAGTGACTACAAATGTGGACTAGTCATTTTGTATCATCTGCAATACAAATCTACACTACTGGCCATTAAAATTGCTACTCCACGAAGATGACGTGCTACAGACGCGAAATTTTACCGACAGGAAGAAGATGCTGTGATAGCCAAATGATTAGCTTTTCAGACCATTCACACAAGGTTGGCGCCGGTGGCGACACCTACCACGTGCTGACATGAGGAAAGTTTCCAACCGATTTCTCATACACAAACAGCAGTTGACCGGCGTTGCCTGGTGAAACGTTGTTGTGATGCATCGTGTAAGGAGGAGAAATGCGTACCATCACGTTTCCGACTTTGATAAAGGTCGGATTGTAGCCTATCGGGATTGCGGTTTATCGTATCGCGACATTGCTGCTCGCGTTGGTCGAGATCCAATGACTGTTAGCAGAATATGGAATCGGTAGGTTCAGCACGGTAATACGAAACGCCGTGCTGGATCCCAACGGCCTCGTATCACTAGCAGTCGAAATGACAGGCATCTCATCCGCATGGCTGTAACGGATCGTGCAGCCACGTCTCGATCCCTGAATCAACAGATGGGGACGTTTGCAAGAGAACAACCTTCTGCACGAACAGTTCGACGACATTTGCAGCAGCATGGACTATCTGCTCGGAAACCATGACTGCGGTTACCCTTGACGCTACATCATAGACAGGAGCGTCTCCGATGGTGTACTCAACGACGAACCTGGGTGCACGAATGGCAAAACGTCATTTTTTCGGATGAATCCAGGTTCTGTTTACAGCATCATGCTGGTAGCATCCGTGTTTGGCGACATCGCGGTGAACGCACATTGGAAGCGTGTATTCGTCATCGCCATACTGGGGAATCAGTCGACGTGATGGTATGGGGTGCCATTGACGGCACTTTGAACAGTGGACGTTACATTTCAGATGTGTTACGACCCGTGGTTCTACCCTTCATTCAGTCCTTGCGAAACCCAACATTTCAGCAGGATAATGCACGACCGCATGTTTCAGTTCCTGTACGGGCCTTTCTGGATACAGAAAATGTTCGACTGGTGCCCTGGCCAGCACATTCTCCAGATCTCTCACCAATTGAAGACGTCTGGTCAATGGTGGCCGAGCAACTGGCTAGTCACAATACGCTAGTGACTACTCTTGATGAACTGTGGTATCGTGTTGAAGCTGCATGGGCAGCTGTACCTGTACACGCCATCCAAGCTCTGTTTGACTCAATGTCCAGGCGTATCAAGGCCGTTATTACGGCCAGAGGTGGTTGTTCTGGCTACTGATTTCTCAGGATCTATGCACCCAAACTGCGTGAAAATGTGTCACATGTCAGTTCTAGTATAATGTATTTGTCCAATGAATACCCGTTTATCATCTGCATTTCTTCTTGGTGTATCAATGTTAATGGCCAGTAATGTATCTCGAACATTTCAACCCTTCTAAAGCTGCCTAGGTCGGTTGTTGTTGATGTTATTGTCAAGTGAAAACTCGAAGGAACAGATACAACTAAACCGAGAACAGGCAGACCTCATTTACTGAGGGACGCGGACCGTCAAGCTTTGTGGAGGGAGGTTGTAAAAATCTCACGACATCACTCGAAGAAATCATTTGTAAATCCCAAAGTGCTACCACCAGTCCATCGTGCGTATGGAATTGAAATGAATGGGTTATGTTCTGGAACCGCGCAACCGCTACGGTCGCAGGTTCGAATCCTGTCTCGGGCATGGATGTGTGTGATGTCCTTAGGTTAGTTAGGATTAGGTAGTTCTAACTTCTAGGGGACTGATGACCTCAGAAGTTAAGTCCCATAGTGCTCAGAGCCATTTTTTTGAATGGGTTATGATGGCTGAGCAACTCCCTGGAAGCCGCACTTTACGTCGTCAATGCTAAGCGTCGTTTAAGGTGGTGTAATAAGCTTGAAACGAGTGTTTTGGAGTGATGAATCACACTATATCTTGTGAAAATCCGATGGAAGTATTTGGGTTTGTTGAATAGCCGGAGAACGTTACCTGCTATCATGTATACTGCCAACCGTGAAGTACGGAAGAAGTGGTGTCACGCTATTGAGGTGTAATTAATGGTTGGAGTGTTTTCCCTTTATTGCGCTCAAGAAAACACTAAATGCGGAAGTATATGGACGCATTTGTGTGCCGCGTAGCATAGAGGAACAGTTCGGAGACGGTGGTTGTTTGTATCAGCATGACAATTTACCGTGTCGTAAAGCAGAATCTGTGAGGTAACGGTTTCTGTAGAATAGCATTTCTGAAATGGATTGATCCAGGGTCCCGACCTGAACCCAATGGAATGTCTTTGAAATTGGTTATAGCATCGACTTTACTCTAGACCCTAGCGTCCAACATCACTACTTTGTCTGGTCTCGGGTCTTTAGGTAGAATGGGCCACCATTCCTCCATAGACAATCCGACACCTCATTGAAAATGTCAGCAGCAGAGTTCAAGCCGTCAGATAGGCGAAGAGTGGTCACACTCCATATTAATGTCCACTAATAAGCGTCCGGATACTTTTGATCTAATAGTGCATACCATATGGAAAGTACGGCTCTTCCATAGCGCTTTTTTTTTTATTGAGGTTGATCACTCCTGTACAAAGTAAAATAAAGTCATTTGGGGTTGTTCCCTAGTAGACTCCATGAAGTAGACTCAGACACATAACCGGGAATGTTTTCTTCCCTGGTGAACGTGGGAATCATTCCATCACGACATTTATTGTGCCGTGTATATCCTTGTTGAGTGTAAGAGACTGTGATGAGTAAGTGTTGGGTTTTCGTGTCACGCTCGTGTCGTTAATGACAACGTGAGTGTGGGGAGAGGGTGAAGTTCGGCCCGCCGGCACATAGGTTACCCCTCTTGAATAGCATCAAGGAGGCCAATGAACTGAACATCCCCACCTGACGGAAGGATCACCGTCAACGTCTTCACACTTCCTGACGCCGACGCATTACGGGAGAGCTTTGGAATTTAACCCTTGATAACGGCACAAATTCTGGTGATCGGGAACTGCACGACACCGTATCTTCTCCCATCTCCGGCCAAATACTAGGGATGAAAATTTATTCATCTACCAGGATTCGAACTGTCAATCTTAACGTCGAGCGTTGTGGCACACGACCACGGCGACGAAGGTGAGCAAGCTTGCGATAAACGAACAGAGATTATAGGTACGTGAGGTCCTTTACATTAGCGAGATCTTGCTATGTATTGTCTGACCTACTTCATATGAAAACAACAGTTTCATTCGCCAAAAACGTCATGTTTGTGTCTTCGGGAAATGCACTGATCAGTCAAAACATTATGATCGCTGCCCACCGCGACGTTAGATGCCACCTGGTGGCGTTGTGGGCACGTGACGCAGTAACAAAACTATGTAAGCCGAGCTGGCACAAATGGGCGATCACTCTAGCGAAAATATGGGCTGCAAATGGAGAAATCCATTGCGATAAGCGACTTTGACAAACGGTAGATTATTATTGCGCATAGCCTGTGAACGAGTCTCTCGAAAACGGCGAAGCTGGTGGAAAGTTCATGTACTACTATCGTGAAGATCTAGGGAAAGAAGCCGGACGCTGTGACCGAGCGGTTCTAGGCGCTTCAGTCCGGAATCGCGCTGCTGCTGCGGTCGCAGGTTCGAATCCTGCCTCGGGCATGGACGTGTGTGATGTCCTTAGGTTAGTTAGGTTTAATTAGTTCTAAGTCTAGGGGACTGATGACCTCAGATGTTACTAAATCACTCCAGGCAAATGCCGGGATGGTTCCTCTGAAAGGGCACGGCCGACTTCCTTCCCCATCCTTCCCTAATCCGATGAGACCGATGACCTTGCTGTCTGGTCTCCTTCCCCAAAAACAACCCAACCCAACCTCAGATGTTAAGTCCCATAGCGCTTAGAGCCATTTTTTTAAGGAAAGAGGTTGAAGGACAGTGAAACTATGACTAGGCACTAAATCGTTGGGTGTCCACAGCTCTTCACAAAACGTGCGATTCGGAGGCTTGCCTGCCCTATAAAGTAGGATAGATGGTGATCTGTAGCATCTTTGCCGAAAGAGCACAACGCTGGTGCTTGAACAAGTGTTTCTGAGCACACCGTTCATCGTACATGTTGCATGGGCACGGGATCTTCGGAATTCGACCATCGATCAACGGAAACGTGTCGGCTCTTCGGGTGAACCACACATTTGCTACACTAGGTCGATAGTCGCCTCCACAAACGCCGTCGTCGAGGTGAACAGTGCACAGTGCAGTGCGCCATGGGCGTATTATTATTCTTTGGGAGGCATTCTACTGCGCTTGCATGGGACCTGTGGTAGTAATCGAAGACATGCTGACGGCTACGAACCAGCTGCATCCCTTCATGCTTGATATCTTCCTCAACGGCGATGTCGTCTTTCAGCAATATGATTGTACATGTCCCAGAGCCAGAGCCATGATACCGTGGTTTGAGGATCATTATAGTGAACGTTGATGTCTCGGTGACCAAATTCGCCTGATATAAATCCTATGGAACCCATCTGGATCTCTATCGGGGGCTATCACCTCGTACGCAAAATAGCGGCTCGTTATTTAGCCCAATTACATGACCTGTGCGTAGATGAGTAGTGCCACATACCTCCACAAATCTATCAACAAACTGTCGGATACCTGATACGCAGAATCAGGGATGCAATTCGTTCCAAAGACGGACAAGCTATTAAGCAGATGGTCATAATGTTTTTACTTATCAGTGTATCACTGAGTGGCGCTGACAATATTATTCATACAGGGACAAAACCAGTACTGTGGAGTAATATGTTTCATTATTAAACAAATTTTAGGACGCTATTTAGGCTAAAAGTATACAGATCGCTGAGGAGAATGTGTTCTTTTATGTCAATAACGCACCCTCACGCACGTCACTGTAGAACTGCGCTATTTTCGCTTCGAAATGTTTCCTCATTCTACATACTTATTAGCTTTCGGTGATTACCTGCTGTTCCCACTTTGTAAAGTCGTTGGATGAAATGTTTTGGTGTACAACGTGACTGTTGAAAAATATTTGTCAGGCCTAGAAAACGTAGGACGTCCCTCATATAGTGCTGAAAAAAAAATTACACCTAGAATGACGACGTAGATTTTGATCCGATGATGGCATTTGACACGTGGAGGTAGTACATGTACGAGGTGCATTCAAGTTCTAAGGCCTCCGATTTTTTTTTTCTAATTAACTACTCACCCGAAATCGATGAAACTGGCGTTACTTCTCGACGTAATCGCCCTGCAGACGTACAAATTTTTCACAACGCTGACGGCATGATTCCATGGCAGCGGCGAAGGCTTCTTTAGGAGTCTGTTTTGACCACTGGAAAATCGCTGAGGCAATAGCAGCAAGGCTGGTGAATGTGCGGCCACGGAGAGTGTCTTTCATTGTTGGAAAAAGCCAAAAGTCACTAGGAGCCAGGTCAGGTGAGTAGGGAGCATGAGGAATCACTTCAAACTTGTTATCACGAAGAAACTGTTGCGTAACGTTAGCTCGATGTGCGGGTGCGTTGTCTTGGTGAAACAGCACATGCGCAGCCCTTCCCGGACGTTTTTGTTGCAGTGCAGGAAGGAATTTGTTATTCAAAACATTTTCGTAGGATGCACCTTTTACCGTAGTGCCCTTTGGAACGCAATGGGTAAGAATTACGCCCTCGCTGTCCCAGAACATGGACACCATCATTTTTTCAGCACTGGCGGTTACCCGAAATTTTTTTGGTGGCGGTGAATCTGTGTGCTTCCATCGAGCTGACTGGCTCTTTGTTTCTGGATTGAAAAATGGCATCCACGTCTCATCCATTGTAACAGCCGACGAAAAGAAAGTCCCATTCATGCTGTCGTTGCGCGTCAACATTGCTTGGCAACATGCCACACGGGCAGCTGTGTGTTCGTCCGTCAGCATTCGTGGCACCCACCTGGATGACACTTTTCGCATTTTCAGGTCGTCATGCAGGATTGTGTGCACAGAACCCACAGAAATGCCAACTCTGGAGGCGATCTGTTCAACAGTCATTCGGCGATCCCCCAAAACAATTCTCTCCACTTTCTTGATCATGTCGTCAGACCGGCTTGTGCGAGCCCAAGGTTGTTTCGGTTTGTTGTCACATGATGTTCTGCCTTCATTAAACTGTCGCACCCACGAACGCACTTTCGACACATCCATAACTCCATCACCACATGTCTCCTTCAACTGTCAATGAATTTCAGTTGGTTTCACACCACGCAAATTCAGAAAACGAATGATTGCACGCTGTTCAAGTAAGGAAAACGTCGCCATTTTAAGTATTTAAAACAGTTCTCATTCTCGCCGCTGGCAGTAAAATTCCATCTGCCGTAAGGTGCTGCCATCTCTGGGACGTATTGACAATGAACGCGGCCTCTTTTTAAAAAAAATGCTCATGTTTCTATCTCTTTCCAGTCTGGAGAAAAAAAATCGGAGGCCTTAGAACTTGAATGCACCTCGTACTGGTAATGGTTTCATCGTCGTCCGCAAACAGCGTAGTGGCATAGCTATTAGATCGAAATCTCTGTCTACCCTTAACAGGGAATGCTCACAGCCAGAAGGCTCAGTGTGGTGCAAACGTGTGAAGCAAGATCGCAACCATGTCACGGAGATGCTCTCGTGCTTCCTACAGCCAACTTGATGCCTGTGAGCTCAGACGTGTGAACAGGAATTGTTTCGAACCGGTTATTAGCAGTGGGACTGCGGGCACACACATCTCTAGCCCGTCTTTCAGTCACACCACAGCAATGACGTGCACAGCTTGACTGATGCCATCACAGGAGCACTTGGAAGATGGAATGGCGTGCCGTGGTCTTCAGCGATGAAAGCAGAATCTCCATGCACGCAAGTGACTGTCGTTTGCATATACGATGTAAACCTGGTGAACACTGTCCTGTAGAGTGCATTTGCCCAAGACACACTACCTCTACCAAAGGCCTTATGACCTTGTATATAATAAGCTACGACTCTCGTTCAACTTTGATGTTAGTGGAAGGGACGCAAACCAGGGGTCGGTGCGTGCAGAATGTGCAAGTTAGAGTTGCTTCGATAGTTGTGCAATGATGCTGGTATCATTGGTCACGTGAACATTCTCACACCCGTAGCCTTCCACGTAGCACAGATGCCCGCCAGGATTGTCGTATCGTAAGGGCAGCAGTGCCAGTTCGTAGAGCTACCACAGCAGAGTGCCTGTGAGCCCAGATTAAAAATTAAAATTAATTGTCGGTAACGCGGGTGCCAGGTTGAGATTCATTGGGAGAGTCCTTAGAAAATGTAGTCCATCAACAAAGGAGGTGGCTTACAAAACACTCGTTCGACCTATACTTCAGTATTGCTCATCAGTGTGGGATCCGTACCAGGTCGGGTTGACAGAGGAGATAGAGAAGATCCAAAGAACGGCACGTTTCGTCACAGAGTTATTTGGTAAGCGTGATAGCGTTACGGAGATGTTTAGCAAACTCAAGGGGCAGGGTCTGCAAGAGAGGCGCTCTGCATCGCGGTGTAGCTTGCTGTCCAGGTTTCGAGAGGGTGCGTTTCTGGATGAGGTATCGAATATATTGCGTCCCCCTACTTATACCTCCCGAGGAGAACACGAATGTAAAATTAGAGAGGTTCGAGCGCGCACGGAGGCTTTCCGGCAGTCGTTCTTCCCGCGAACGATACGCGACTGGAACAGGAAAGGGAGGTAATGACAGTGGCACGTAAAGTGCCCTCCGCCACACACCGTTGGGTGGCTTGCGGAGAATAAATGTAGATGTAGATGTTGTTAGACTCGCTCTTTTGCCGTTATTGCAACAGGAAAGTGATGTATTGTTCCAGGAGGATAACGCTCCACCACTCACTGCGAGCTGCCCGGGAAACACAGCTTGCTTACAAGACGTACAGCAACTCCCCTGGCTAGTATGAGCTATGGATTCTTCTCCAATCGAACACATGTGGGATACTGATGGCACGAAAAGCGACTCGTGCGAATCATCAACCAACAACTCTTACAGAACTACTTAAACAGGTCGAGCAAGTGTGGCATAACGCATCCCAGGACAGTGTTCGTATTATCGACTGGATGCCGGAGTCAGTGCCTGCAGTGCCACCCATGAAGGCTACACCACGTACTAACATGGGTGTTTCAATATGGGTCTATACCTGGTACTTCAGAGCAGCTTACGTTATTGATCTGTAAATGTATTCATTTCATGTACGACATAAACGCTGTTGCAGCAATAAACCTGAAGTGAAGTGGAGACCTCTAGAAGGGTGTACTAATATTTTTCGGCAATGTAGTTTCTTATCAAGATTTTCTATGTTCTAACTTCCGAAAGTTTGTATCCATATTTATCTAGCCTCTCTCCAGCCTAACTTCCTAACATCTTTAAATCTTAATTTACTTTTACCAACTAATTAACTGTCTTACGTCTTCCTTTTATTTGCAACATGCGTATCTATACTACACATTGGGTACCTCAATTACTTGTTTATTTGTGCACTGGAGGGCTGTATCTTAACGCAGTAAGTTGGAGCTACCAGTATACACTGTTTATAGACTTTCTGTCAAAGAAACATTGTAATATAAATTTGAATACAGCTTTTAATTGCCCAAATGATCCGCCCAGATAGCTGTGAGTATCAAAGCGTTGCTTGCCGGTGGGGTGGTGTGCCGCCTCAGAATCAAATCCATCTGATGCATTATCCACGAGGTTCGGTGTGCCGGTTGGTCACAGCCAGTGTGCTCCCTGCCGCCGTTGGATAAGCAGCTGCCAGCAGCAAGTCGTATACTCCTCGCTCACTCATTTGTTACATCGTTTAATTCTTAATTTCTTTGCGTGTTTTTGGTACTTGCATTGTTTAATTCATAAATTTCGGGATTATTAGAGTATTTGAGAGTTGTAGCAACGCGTTTTAGTACCTGAATAGTGTAAAATCGCGTAGTCTCCTTCCGCCGCCAAGCAGTGTGTCAACAGTGCGCAAGTAGCAGCATTACTGCGTTTACTAGGCAATCTTGTATTTTAATAACCGTTTAAATTTTGCGTCGATTTGTTTGTGCTCTCTGTAGATTAATTCAGACGTTCTTTGTACAACAGTTTTTAGCATGGATAGGGACTGCAACTGCTGTTTTCGGATGCAGGCTGAGTTGGCATCCCTTCGCTCCCAGCTTCAGGCAGTGTTGGCTTCGGTCACACAGCTTGAGGTTGTTGCCAATGGGCATCACTGTGGGGGTCGGGATGGGGGTTTGTCAGGGAAGGCCAGCTCGTCCCACGCATCCCCTGATCGGACTACGACTGTGGCTGCCCGGGATACTGCCCACATTGAGGCTGATCCCTCACTTGTGGTAGAGTGGGAGGTCATCTCGAGGTGTGGCAGGGGGCGAAAGACATTCTGGAGGGCTGAACGGAAGGCCTCTCCAGTTTGTCTGACGAACCGGTTTCAGGCTCTGTCTCCAGCTGATACTGATCTTCGGCCAGAGATGGCTGCTTGTCCTGTTCCAGAGGTTGCCCCTCAGTCTGCAAGATCCGGGCAGTCGCAGAGGATGGGCTTACTGGTAGTTGGGAGCTCCAACGTCAGGCGCGTAATGGGGCCCCTTAGGGATGTGGCAGCAAGAGAGGGGAAGAAAACCAATGTGCACTCCGTGTGCATTCCGGCGGGAGTCATTCCAGATGTGGAAAGGGTGCTTCCAGATGCCATGAAGGGTACAGGGTACAGCCATCTGCAGGTGGTCGCTCATGTCGGCACCAATGATGTGTGTCGCTATGTATCGGAGGAAATCCTCTCTGGCTTCCGGCGGCTATCTGATTTGGTGAAGACTGCCAGTCACGCTAGTGGGATGAAAGCAGAGCTCACCATCTGCAGCATCATCGACAGGACTGACTGAGGACCTTTGGTACAGAGCCGAGTGGAGGGTCTGGATCAGAGGCTGAGACGGTTCTGCGACCGTGTTGGCTGCAGATTCCTCGACTTGCGCCATAGGGTGGTGGGGTTTCGGGTTCCGCTGGATAGGTCAGGAGTCCACTACACGCAGCAAGCGGCTACACGGGTAGCAGGGGTTGTGTGGCGTGGACTGGGCGGTTTTTTAGGTTAGATGGCCTCGGGCAAGTACAGAAAGGGCAACAGCCTCAAAGGGTGCGGGGCAAAGTCAGGACATGCGGGGACCAAGCAGCAATCGGTATTGTAATTGTAAACTGTCGAAACTGCATTGGTAAAGTACTGGAACTTCAAGCGCTGATAGAAAGCACCGAAGCCGAAGTCGTTATAGGTACAGAAAGCTGGCTGAAGCCAGAGATAAATTCAGCCGAAATTTTTACAAAGGCACAGACGGTGTTTAGAAAGAATAGTTTGCATGCAACCGGTGGTGGCGTGTTTGTCGCTGTTAGTAGTAGTTTATCCTGTAGTGTAGTAGAAGTGAATAGTTCCTGTGAAATATTATGGGTGGAGGTTACACTCAACAACCGAGCTAGGTTAATAATTGGCTCCTTTTACCGACCTCCCGACGCAGGAGCATTAGTGGCAGAACAACTGAGAGAAAATTTGGAATACATTGCACATAAATTTTCTCAGCATATTATAGTCTTAGGTGGAGATTTCAATTTACCAGATATAGACTGGGACACTCAAATGTTTAGGACGGGTAGTAGGGACAGAGCATCGAGTGACATTATACTGAGTGCACTATCCGAAAATTACCTCGAGCAATTAAACAGAGAACCGACTCATGGAGATAACATCTTTGACCTACTGATAACAAACAGACCCGAACTTTTCGACTCTGTAAGTGCAGAACAGGGAATCAGTGATCATAAGGCCGTTGCAGCATCCCTGAATATGGAAGTTAATAGGAATATAAAAAAAGGGAGGAAGGTTTATCTGTTTAGCAAGAGTAATAGAAGGCAGATTTCAGACTACCTAACAGATCAAAACGAAAATTTCTGTTCCGACACAGACAATGTTGAGTGTTTATGGAAAAAGTTCAAGGGAATCGTAAAATGCGTTTTAGACAGGTACGTGCCGAGTAAAACTGTGAGGGACGGGAAAAACCCACCGTGGTTCAACAACAAAGTTAGGAAACTACTGCGAAACCAAAGAGGGCTTCAATCCAAGTTTAAACGCAGCCAAAACCTCTCAGACAAACAGAACCTAACGATGTCAAAGTTAGCGTAAGGAGGGCTATGCGTGAAGCGTTCAGTGAATTCGAAAGTAAAATTCTATGTACCGACTTGACAGAAAATCCTAGGAAGTTCTGGTCTTACGTTAAATCAGTAAGTGGCTAGAAACAGCATATCCAGACACTCCGGGATGATGATGGCATTGAAACAGAGGATGACACACGTAAAGCTGAAATACTAAACACCTTTTTCCAAAGCTGTTTCACAGAGGAAGACCGCACTGCAGTTCCTTCTCTAAATCCTCGCACAAACGAAAAAATGGCTGGCATCGAAATAAGTGTCCAAGGAATAGAAAAGCAACTGGAATCACTCAACAGAGGAAAGTCCACTGGACCTGACGGGATACCAATTCGATTCTACATAGAGTACGCGAAAGAACTTGCCCCCCTTCTGACAGCCGTGTACCGCAGGTCTCTAGAGGAACGGAAGGTTCCAAATGACTGGAAAAGAGCACAGGGTTGTCGAGCAGATGCGCAAAACTATAGACCAGGGCTTCACAACATACATGCTCGCGGAGCAAGCTGTGAGCAGCAAGGCGCGAGCACGGAGCAGTGCGAGGCGCGAGCACGCTACCCCCACTACCGGACCAGAGCGGAGAGTGGGGCGAGTCACCTGGAACACACAACAGCTGCCGCCAGTCAATGTACATCCGCGGCCACCTGCAGGGATATCATTCACGAATTATTACTGCGACAAATGAAACAAATAAAGGAGAATGTACACGTGCCACATAATTTTATTAGCTTACTGTATGCCTCTACATTCGTATTAATTTGTGAACTGTTACACAATAAAAGGTGTCACTGACGTGTGGGATTCTCGGTTATCTTGTACTTTTTGCGCTTTACAATTGCGTCTATGTTCGGAGTAATTGTTCTTGTGCATCGTAGGCGCAGCGTGCAGTTTAAATTTCGATCAGACAATGCGTTTCTCAGGCGCGTCTTGTTACATTTCATTGCAGAGAACAGTTGTTCACAAACATATGTGGAACCGAACATTGATATTATTGTAGCCGCCAGTTTGTGCAAACGAGGAAATCTATCCTGAGGGAAGTGTCTAGAATTCCAAAATGTTTTTCTTGTTTTGAAATTTGTCTCTGTATTCTCTGTCACACTGCAGGTAAATAATTTCTGGTTGCAGCTCAGGGCGAATCTCTTCAATATTCGCTGAATATGGAGAGGAGATCAAAATCACTGTCTAGTACTGTCAGATCTTGAAAGCGTTGATCAAATTCTTCCTTAAGGGCAACTAAACTATGTGAATAACGTTCACAGTCTTTGTGAACATCTTGCATGGATGATAATTTAGGGAAATGAGCTAGATTTCCTGTTTCCAGCTGACTCACGCAAAGTGTCAATTTCATTTTAAAAGCTCGTATTCGATCTATGAAATGAGTAATTAGTAGATCTTTACCTTGCAGTGAAATGTTCAAAGCAGTCAGATGGCTAGTTAAATCTGCTAAGAACGTGAGATCACATTTCCATGAAGGCTCTTTCAATTCAGGAACATATTTATCTCATCTAATCGGCAAAAAAATCGATTTAATAATTCGCCACGACTAAGCCAGCGGACCTCGCTGTAATAAGGCAGGCTACCATACTGGCTTTCTACATCCTCAAGAAAGCTTTTAAATTGCCTGTGTTGTAGCCCAAGCTTCCTTATATAATTGGTTGTACGAACAACAACACTCATCACATTTTTTAGAGTGATACTCTTTGCACATAAGTTTTCCAGGTGGATCACACAGTGAACGCCCCTTATTTCATTCGGCACGGTCAGTTTTTGCATTTTCTCCTTCAACAGTGCAACGAAAGCTGATTTATTCCCTGTCATCGCTGGTGCACCGTCTGTAGACACTGAAACTAAAGAACTCCACGACAGTCCTATATTTTCAACACTACTTAAAATATCACCTCCGGTTGTAGTGTTCTTTATGGCTACTACATCGAGGAGCTCCTCCCTCACCTGAAGATCTCTATTAACACCTCTAATAAATATGGCAAGCTGCGCTGTTCCAGTGATATCAACACTTTCGTCCAGAGCTAGAGAATACGCCATAAAATCTTCACAGATATTTGCAAGCTGGCTCTGGACGTCGTCTGCCATGTCCTGTATGCGACGCATAATGGTCATGTTAGATAATGGCACAATCCGAAACTGTTCAACTTGAGATGGACACAAATGTTCCGCTGCAACTACCAAACATTCCTTTATTAAATCGCCATCAGTGAAGGGGCGCAGGGATTTTGCTAAAAGCAAAGCAATTTTGTAACTCACTCTGAGGGCTGCCTCAGCTGATTTTTCTTCGTCGTCCAGATCTTCTTCGGATAGCTTCCTTTTCAGTTTAATAAATTCCTGTGCACGAACTGGTCCATCACATTTTCCACTTCCGTAGTCTTTCGCGCGGTACGACATATAATGTCGCTGCAAATTAAATTTCCTAAAAGAATTCAGCGTTTTATGACATACTAAACATTTTGCAACACCATCTTTTTCTGTAAACAGATACAGTTCCTCCCAATGGGGGATGAACTGCGAAATCATCGTTGGGGTTACACAACGGCGACTTGACATGATTCTTAAGCAGCGAAGTGACTGTTAGAGCTGATCGTAGTACTTTAAACGTTACACAGTCGGCGCGAATTCAATAGGCACGCTGCTGCCCTATTCAAACGTGCGCGCGCATTTCCCCTCCCTCCCCTCCCACCCCTCACTCACTACTCCGCGACCTTGCACCTGCTCGCGAACACGTGCCTGAGCAGACGCGAGTACTCGCGCTCAAACTCGACCATTTGCCCTGCTATAGACCTATATCTCTGACGTCGATCTGTTGTAGAATTTTAGAACATGCTTTTTGCTCGAGTATCATGTCGTTTTTGGAAACCCAGAATCCACTCTGTAGGAATCAACATGGATTCCGGAAACAGCGATCGTGTGAGACCCAACTCGCTTTATTTGTTCATGAGACCCAGAAAATATTAGATAAGGCTCCCAGGTAGATGCTATTTTCCTTGACTTCCGGAAGGCGTTCGATACAGTTCCGCACTGTCGCCTGATAAACAAAGTAAGAGCCTACGGAAGATCAGACCGGCTGTGTGGCTGGATTGAAGAGTTTTTAGCGAACATATCACAGCATGTTGTTATCAATGGGGAGACGTCTACAGACGTTAAAGTAACCTCTAGCGTGCCACAGGGGAGTGTTATGGGACCATTGCTTTTCACAATATATATAAATGACCTAGTAGATAGTGTCGGAAGTTCCATGCGGCTTTTAGCGGATGATGCTGTAGTATACAGAGAAGTTGCAGAATTAGAAAATTGTAGCGAAATGCAGGAAGATCTGCAGCGGATAGGCACTTGGTGCAGGGAGTAGCAACTGACCCTTAACATAGACAAATGTAATGTATTGCGAGTACATAGAAAGAAGGATCCTTTATTGTATGATTGTATGATAGCGGAACAAACACTGGTAGCAGTTACTTCTGTAAAATATCTGGGAGACATGCGTGCGGAACGATTTTAAGTGGAATGATCATATAAAATTAATTGTTGGTAAGGCGGGTACCAGGTTGAGATTCATTGGGAGAGTCCTTAGAAAATGTAGTCCATCAACAAATGAGGTGGCTTACAAAACACTCGTTCGACCTATACTTGAGTATTGCTCATCAGTGTGGGATCCGTACCAGATCGGGTTGACAGAGGAGATAGAGGAGGAGGAGGAGGAGATTAGTGTTTAACGTCCCGTCGACAACGAGGTCATTAGAGACGGAGCGCAAGCTCGGGTGAGGGAAGGATGGGGAATGAAATCGGCCGTGCCCTTTCAAAGGAACCATCCCGGCATTTGCCTGAAGCGATTTAGGGAAATCACGGAAAACCTAAATCAGGATGGCCGGAGACGGGATTGAACCGTCGTCCTCCAGAATGCGAGTCCAGTGTGCTAACCACTGCGCCACTTCGCTCGGTGGAGGAGATAGAGAAGATCCAAAGAAGAGCGGCGCGTTTCGTAACAGGGTTATTTGGTAAGCGTGATAGCGTTACGGAGATGTTTAGCAAACTCAAGGGGGAGGGTCTGCAAGAGAGGCGCTCTGCATCGCGGTGTAGCTTGCTGTCCAGGTTTCGAGAGGGTGCGTTTCTGGATGAGGTATCGAATATATTGCTTCCCCCTACTTATACCTCCCGAGGAGATCACGAATGTAAAATTAGAGAGATTCGAGCGCGCACGGAGGCTTTCAGACAGTCGTTCTTCCCGCGATCCATACGCGACTGGAACAGAAAAGGGAGGTAATGACAGTGGCACGTAAAGTGCCCTCCGCCACACACCGTTGGGTGGCTTGCGGAGTATAGATGTAGATGTAGATGTAGACGTGGGTTTTAGGCGGTTTCTCACATCTCTCTAGGTGAATACCGGCCTAGTACCCAAGTCACACCTCAGTTACACAGTTTGCAAACATTTTGAAAACTTTCGCACACTTTCACGTGGACAGCACAACACACAGACAAGTGGGGTACACACATTTCCCAGATGGTAACGAGGTGGAGACAGGAAGAGCATCAGACCATACCTTAAAGCTACCATGCCAAACCCGTTGTAGCTACACAGAGTCTGTGCCGATGTGGGACAAAGCACAAGAAGGATAATATCCAAGTGAATTCCTCTGTTCATTCTTTCCA
The DNA here is from genome assembly GCF_021461385.2 of Schistocerca piceifrons. Classification (NCBI taxonomy): domain Eukaryota; kingdom Metazoa; phylum Arthropoda; class Insecta; order Orthoptera; family Acrididae; genus Schistocerca; species Schistocerca piceifrons. Next base: position 822,990,196 of record NC_060149.1, on the reverse strand, counting down.
GTGAACATCCGCTCAGCGTTTCACCTTACCTTTACTTGCATTACCCAGTTCTCATATGTTAATTTTCATTGTCTTCCTTTCAGTAGTATGTACACATAAATTTTTGATGACATTGTATTCAGTTTTAAACACTGCTATAATGTGCGCTACACTGTATTATTAAATTTTTTCTTGAACTTTTTCTCAATGTAACAAACAAAACAACGTCGTAATCGCAAGTGATTTAGATTAGATCCGTTGTGCGTACTATATCCAAAATCAGTGTTTAAAACGTCTCATCGAAAGCTGCCTCACATACACAGTCCGAAAAAAAAAACCATCAAGAAGTTGCCGAGGACACGGAATGACACTTCAGGGATTGAGAACGTATGTGACGCTATTGCAGTGATTACAAAACTGTGGTACATTTACAACAAACTTGTCAGTATGAGCCCACTTATCAGTATGACGTTGCATCCCTTTGGCCTAAATTGAATCGGAAAGGGTATATCCCTTCCTGAAGCAAGCTGGACCACTACCGTTGTAACTGGTCCATGATATCCAGGATATTGGCACTAGGCTGCAGTAGACATGCGAGCTGGTCCCATACATGTTATATTGGGGTCAGACCTGAGGATCTTGCTTTTCATCAGAATACCTCAACATCGCGGACACTTCTTATAAAGACGCCTTTCATGTCTGGACGAGGATTTCTATGTTGAATTAAGGGCATCACGATACTGTGGCATGAGAGGAAAAACACGAGGGCGACATATATCCGTGATGTCCTGTTGTACCTTTAGAGTCCTCTCAATCACCAATCATTCTTACCCTGCAGTCATACCAAGTGGCTCCGACACCATGATTCCAGGAGTAATACCGCTGTGCCTGTCCAAACATTGGAAGAAGGGACCTCTTGTGACGCCGTCGCCGTACTCACCGACAATGGTCATCTGAGGTAATGCAGAACCGCGATTCATCGCCGCATACAACGAGAGACATTCATCAGTTGTCCATGTGTCCCAGTCATGGGACTAAACCGAACGTTGCCGTTTGTGTTGCGGTGTTAACAGGAGCTTACACATGGGACCCTAATCCCTTAGTCTGGCTGCTACTAGTGACCGATGGCGCAGGGGGACATAACATTTTACAGGTCGTCCGTTACTTATTCTCTGATAACAGTCGCAGATGTAAAGGGACTACGATGTGCTTGGGACACGATACAGGGAGCCTCCCTTATGGTGGTCATACGTAATCGACTGGAACCGAGACGACGCGTATGCCCAGCCCCCAAGTTACAATATAGTTAAACATCGAGTCACTGTCGCATCCGAATGCCCTATCGATCTGGATATTGCACGATTCGAACTGCTGTCCAACCACGAGATCCACGTTGAGACTTTTTAAACTCTGTTCGATACTGATAAGCTTTACCACACGAGTACACAGCATCTCCGTGTCCTTCACTGTGATCATTCAATATCTGATACCGTTGACGCCCCTTATATACCTTACCAGACTTGGTAAAAATCTAAATATGAACGAGACTCTAATCATTTATATACCCGCCGATTGTGTATGTGTGTACGAAGTTTTATTGACATCCGGCCACGTCTTCTGGGTGCTTCACTTTGTTTGTCACGCAGTGCAGTTTTTTTGGAATCGAATCACCTCATTTAACAAGTTTTATTCATTCTAAATTTTTCACTTCCTTGATGCAATCTACACTGATGGTCATTAAAATCGTAACAGCAGGGAAGGTGGTACGCAACAAACGGAAAATTATGAAGTGTACTACATGCTGGGATATGCAATTTGTTAGCTGTTCGGTGCAACAGCATAAAGTAGGTTGGAATAACGGTATCTACATTCTCTATATAAGAAAATATTGTGCAATTGTGCATACCGCAGTTTGAGTCTCGTACAGATTACCGTATGGAGGACATAGTGATAGACATCCCTGGGGTTGTGAAGCAGCTGAATGGGTTGAAAATAAATAAATCGCCAGGTCCCGATGGGATTCCAATTCGGTTTTACAGAGAGTACTCTACTGCATTGGCTCATTACTTAGCTTGCATTTATCACGAATCTCTTGCCCAACGTAAAGTCCCGAGCGATTGGAAAAAAGCGCAGGTAACGCCCGTATATAAAAAGGGTAGAAGGACGGATCCTCAAAATTACAGACCAATATCCTTAACATCGGTTTGTTGCAGGATTCTCGAACATATTTCTCAGTTCGAATGTAATGAATTTCCTTGAGACAGAGAAGTTGCTGTCCATGCAGCAGCACGGCTTTAGAAAGCACCACCCCTGCGAAACGCAACTCGCCCTTTTTTCACATGATATCTTGCGAACCATGGAGAAGGGTATCAGACGGATGCCACATTCCTTGACTTCCGGAAAGCGTTTAACTCGGTGCCCCACTGCAGACTCCTAACTAAGTTACGAGCATATGGGATTGGTTCCCAAATATGTGACTGGCTCGAAGACTTTTTAAGTAATAGAACCCAGTACGTTGTCCTCGATGGTGAGTGTTCATCGGAGGTGAGGGTATCGTCTGGAGTGCCCCAGGGAAGTGTGGTAGGTCCGCTGTTGTTTTCTATTTACATAAATGATCTTTTGGATAGGGTGCATAGCAATGTGCGGCTGTTTGCTGATGATGCTGTGGTGTACGGGAAGGTGTCGTCGTTGAGTGACTGTAGGAGGATACAAGATGCCTTGGACAGGATTTGTGATTGGTGTAAAGAATGGCAGCTAACTCTAAATATAGATAAATGTAAATTAATGCAGATGAATAGGAAAAAGAGTCCCGTAATGTTTGAATACTCCATTAGTAGTGTAGCGCTTGATACAGTCACGTCGATTAAATATTTGGGCGTAACATTGCAGAGCGATATGAAGTGGGACGAGCATGTAATGGCAGTTGTGGGGAAGGCGGATAGTCATGTTCGGTTCATTGATAGAATTTTGGGAAGATGTGGTTCATCTGTAGAGGAGACCGCTTATAAAACACTAATATGACCTATTCTTGAGTACTGCTCGAGCGTTTGGGATCTCTATCAGGTCGGATTGAGCGAGGACATAGATGCAATTCAGAGGCGGGCTGCTAGATTTGTTACTAGTAGGTTTGATCATCACGCGAGTGTTACGGAAATGCTTCAGGAACTCGGGTGGGAGTCTCTGGAGGAAAGGAGGCGTTCTTTTCGTGAATCGCTACTGAGGGAATTTAGTACAATTTTACTGCCACCAACTTATATTTCGCGGAAAGACCACAAAGATAAGATAAGAGAGATTAGGGCTCGTACAGAGGCATACAGGCAGTCATTTTTCCCTCGTTCTGTTTGGGAGTGGAACAGGGAGAGAAGATGCTAGTTGTGGTACGAGGTACACTCCGCCACGCACCGTGTGGTGGATTGCGGAGTATGTATGTAGATGTAGATGTAGAATGGGTTTCTCATTCAGAAATCGTATTTTAGCATCAGTTGTTTGTGACAAGGTAGTGTTATGCCTTGTGTAAGAACTAGAAACGTCTACCAATAAGTGTCCGAATTAGTAAGCGGCAGGATAGTGGTCTGTTTAGACTCTGCTTTATTGTTTCCATGCTACTGGCCTCCATGTGAAGGGTTGGTATGGTGCAGAGCAGCGCCGGCCGTAGCGTGCTAAACTTACCTGGTGCAGCATGTCTGGGCCGTATGTGGGCCAAGACCTGGTCTGTCACTCGGTTTTGCTCAGTATTTCTTCGACATACCCTGAAGAGCGCTACATTTCGTTTAGTTTTGCAGTGCGGCATGTTTCGGTCGGCAAAACTCTGAGTTCGGCAGAATCGAGGTGTCATCGCTGTTTACCCCTCGCAGTTTGTCGGTCGTATGGAGGATGTTCATAGGTCCAATGGCTGTTTGAACAAAAATAGGCAGTCTAGTGACCTATCCTCACAATCATCTAAAATTAATGGGAATGTCAGTGGAGAGGGGTGAGATTTCTCAATTCGCATAAGGGATGGGCACTGCACTATGTGATCAGAAGTATTCGGACACCCCAAAAACATAAATTTTTCGTATTAGGTGCATTGTGCTGCCACCTACTGCCAGTTACACCATATCAGTGACCTGATTAGTCATTATACATCGTGAGAGAGCAGAATGGGGCGCTCCGCGGAACTCACGGACTTCGAACGTGGTCAGGTGATTGGGTGTCACTTGTTTCATACATCTGTACGCGAGATTTCTACACTCCTAAACATCCCTAGCTCCACTGTTTCCGATGTGATAGTGAAGGGGAAACGTGAAGGGACACGTACAGCACAAAAGCTTACAGGCCGACCTCGTCTGTTGACTGACAGAGACCGCTGACAGTTGAAGAGGGTCGTAATGTGTAATAGGCTGACATCTATCCGGACCATCACACAGGATTTCCAAACTGCATCAGGATCCAATGCAAGTAGTATGACAGTTAGGCGGGAGGTGAGAAAACTTGGATTTCATGGTCGAGCAGCTGCCCATAAGCCACACATCATGCCGAAAAATGCCATACGACGCCTCGCTTGGTGTAAGGAGCGTAAACATTGGACGATTGAACTGTGGAAAAACGTTGTGTGAAGTGACGAATCACGGTACACAATGTGGCGATCAGATGGCAGCGCGTGGGTATGGCGAATGTCCGGTGAACGTCATTTGACAGCGTGTGTAGTGCCAATAGTAAAATTCGGAGGCGGTGGTGTTATGGTGTGGTCGTGTTTTTCATGGCGGGGCTTGCACCGCTTCTTGTTTTGCGTGGCTCTATCACAGCACAGGCCTACAATGATGTTTTAAGCACCTTCTTGTATCCCACTGTTGAAGAGCAATTCGGGGATGGCGATTGCATCTTTCAACACAATCGAGCATCTGTTCATAATGCACGGCCTGTGGCAGAGTGGTTACACGACAATAACATCCCTGTAATGGACTGGCCTGGACAGAGACCTGACATGTATCCTATGGAACTCCTTTGGGATGTTTTGTTATTTCGACTTCGTCCTACGCCTCACCGACCGATATCGATACCCCTCCTCAGTCCAGCAGTCTGTGAAGAATGGGCTTCCATTCCCCAAGAAACCTTCAGCACCTGACTGAACGTATTGCTGCGAGAGTGGAAGCTGTCAGCAAGGCTAAGGATGGGTCAACACCATATTGAATTCCAGCATTGCCGATGGAGGGCGCCACGAATTTATAAGTCATTTTCAGCCTGATTTCCGGATACTTCTGATCACATAGTGTATGAAACGACATTACAATACCATGTAGAAAGAATTTAAAGACTTGCTTGACAATATACGAGCAAAAAGTTACAGTGATCGACAGATGGGATTCATTGGTCTACATGTCAAGAAGGACTTTGTGCTAAATTTGCAGGCGTGGTGCACATGAAGAAGTTGGTGGTATGAATAGTAAAATTTCTAAAGTCACACGCATTATGACATTGTCATTTGGAAGTTTTCAGTGGAACTGAAGGCAGAGTAGGGAGTTTTCATATATTACTGCAAAATACATTGGTTAAGTCAAGTGGCATACTTAGAAAGATTTTTGGATTTAAAACTCGCTATTGTTGCATTCACGAAGGAAAAAGGAGCGCAGCAACGGAAGTTAGAACATCTGGAATTCGTTGCAGACTTAGAATGTTAAGTGGACTTGACTGCCCACTGCTTACAGTAAGACATTGTTTAGTAACTTCTTTTTCGTTTGTTGGGGGATGCATTTAAAGAGAAGATTGTGTTGTACAGTGAACACATTTTGACAAAGACAGTCTAGTTTCCTATGCTCACAGGCGTTAAAGGAAACGCGAGTTGTGAAGAATTCATGGTGGCCTTGAAAGAATTGCACTGACAATGTTATAAAAGTTTTAAGGGCACTGTCAATCCTGCATCTGTTTTCAAGCTGTTTTCGAGGCCGTTTGCCGTTTCAGTTGAAAGCGTCCCTGTGCATGTGCGAATGTAACTGACTGACCTGCAATGTTCAAATGGTTCAAATGGCTCTGACCACTATGGGACTTAACATCTGAGGTCATCAGTCCCCTAGACTTAGAACTGCTTAAACCTAACTCACCTAAGGACATCACACACATCCATGTTCGAGGCAGGATTCGAACCTGCGACCGTAGCAGTCGCGCGGTTCCGGACTGAAGCGCCTAGAACCGCTAGCCCACCGCGACCGGCTACCTGCAATGTAATTCCAGTTTTAATAACGAATTTTTAACGTTAAAACTGTTCAGGACGTCTGCATTGTTTTCTTCAGGTACAGCCTCCATAATGAGGCTGCAAAAGCGCTACAATATTTCGATCGACTTATATGTGTGAAACATTTTTCTTCGGTCATGAAACTAAATAAGTCACGATTACCTTGGCAGCTTGAGTGGGAAACTGTGTGAAATTTTCTACGTTTGTCCGTATGCTGACAGTTTGTACCAAATAAAAGTTATAGTATGTTTTCAGCGCGTCAAAAATAATTAAATAATATTGAAAATTTGCTTTGTGATCTATGTTGTTGAGAAATGTGAAATGCCAAATGAAGTCGTATGCAGTGCGACTGCACTGCCATTTAAATGCGGCGTATTCGCAGATTTCCCCTCTTCACCCTCCTCAGAGTCAGTCAGTATGGTGTAGCGGTGGGAGAAACATGACAGCTAGGCTGAGCGCTTTGGTTCTGACGCCCAGACACGCCGAATTCTTTGCCGCCCTGGTGTAGAGGTTGAGGTGTGGCGGGGGATAGGGACGGTGATGCTGGCTGGTTGTTATGCTACAACATTCGTAGTGCTTTGATGCCGCCGACATGCCCTTCGAGCATGCGGAGTGGAGGCCCAATGGACAGGTGCCGAAACCGGCTACAGGCGGCGTGGCTGGTTGTGACACCGCAGTCTGCACAGGGTTGCATCATGCGGCAAATCCAGCGGCGCGTACAGCTGCCAGACATCTAGTGCAGACTGGCAGGTCCCGAAAGATGAGGTCGCCCCAGCAGAGGACGATGGATGGCACGTGTGGTGCATTCACTCTGGTGTTGGTGTGCGGGCAGCTACACCATCCCATCCATGAACCACTGCATTCCAAGGCCAGTGGTATATTTATTACTAGGATCTGGTCTGGCGAAGATAGCGGCCCAAACCGGCGCCGCCTGTTTGTTAGCCCATAACTTGGTGGTGACGGGTATGGCCCTAGCTTCGTCGTGGGTACTGCCAGGCTGCTCATGTATCTATCAAAATTAATGAGTATTTATTCTGGTTAATGGCACATTTCTTATGCTGATGCAATATTTCCATCCACGTACAAATCAACATATCTATAGCTCAACAACGCAGTAACTCCCTGGCCCATCCCACAGCTGCACTGTGCTTCTCCTACATCAGCAGGATTGTTCGCCTCACGGTGGATAAAAAGGTCTGTTGATGACATCGGCATACTAATTCCTCAGAGCCTGTCGGTACCCCATAGATTTCAACACAGCTGTAGCAGAGCTGCTGTTACCACAGTAACGACCAAAAAACAGCGGCGGCGCTGTAGACTGTCTCATGGAATTATCGATTCAGAGGACAGGTATATTGTTCACTCAACTGCACTGGATCGTACAGCGTACCTTCATTCAGAAAATGAGAATGTTTGCACTAAGAAAAATATCCACACAAACAGTGTAATGACATCTGGAGCACCAAGGACTGTCAGCACGGCGACCATTATTGTGCCTTCCCTTGACATGGCCACAGAAAGAGGCGCGCTGACATTACAACATTGAAGACAGGAGTTACTCTGTGCCGTCTTTTCGGTCGAGCCTCAGTTTTTCATAAAGCTTAACGACGGAGATATATCTACGCAGAAGCTCCGAGAAGGACGAAAATTGCCAGACCGCTTTCATCATTGTCAAACGGGCCCAGTACCGGGGTTGATGCTGTCAGATGTCCTTGGGTACACAACATGATCGTCTCTGGTCCGCATAGCCGATAATTTGGATAGTAGGTGCTACATTTCTGAAGCTTTGAGACCTGTGGCTGTGCTCTATCGTTGGGGTCTCGGTGACGATATCTTTCAACAATATAAAGTAAGACCACATGTTGACCGTGCTATCGGGACCTACTTCCATACAGAGAATGTTTGACTGGCATCTTGACTGGCACATTCTCCTGATCCCTCACCCACAGAAAATTCGGCTTGCTGGGATACTGCCACACCGCCACTCACCAGCCACTACGATTAAAGAACTCTGGTGTAGAGTTGAAGCACCACTGAATAACGTAGCCATATCTGTCATCAAAGCTCTCGGTTAGACTCCAAGCCCAGCCAGATGTACTAAATATCGCACTATATATACCCCCAAATCAAATATAAATTTAATCAAGTGTTCTTCATACTATACTGTATACGCACCTTGAGTAAAATGTCGCTGTTTCGGCTGGTCCCGGCGGAGGTTCGAATCCTCCCTCGGGCACGGGTGTGTATGTTTGTCTTTAGGATATTTTAGGTTAAGTAGTGTGTAAGCTTAGGGACTGATGGCCTTAGCAGTTAAGACCCATAAGATTTCACACACATTTGAACATTTTGTCGCTGTTTGCTATCGCTACTTGTCTTTGTAGTTTTAAGGGCTAGGAGAGTAACTGAAGCTCTGAACATGCTGTGTACACTATGAGATCAAAAGTATCTGGACACCTATTAGTGGACATTAATATGGGCGTGTCATCCTTCGCCTTAGTGATGTCTCGAACTCTGCTAGGTACACTTCCTATGAATTGTCTGAATCTAGGTGGAAGAATGGCAGCCCATTAATCCTCACCGACCGAGGTGGCGCAGTGGTTAGCACACTGGACTCGCATTCGGGAGGACGACGGTTCAACCTGCGTCCAGCCATCCTGATTTAGGTTCTCCGTGATTTCCCTAAATCACCCCAGACAAATGCCGGGATGGTTCCTTTGAAAGGGCACGGCCGTCTTCCTTCCCCGTCCTTCCCTAATCCGAAGAGACCGATGACCTCGATGTCTGGTCTGCTCCCCAAACAACCTAACAATCCATTAATCCTCAACAGCCGATCCCGGAGATGGTAGTGATGTTGGTCACTGGAGCCTGGAGCGAAATCTACATTCTAGCTCATCCCATAGGCGCATCCATTAGGTCGGGACTATGGGCAAGGCAGTGCATTTCAGGATTGATATCCACAAATCATTACCAGACAGATGGTGCTTTATGCCAGGTAGCATTTTCATGCCGATACAAACAATTATCGTCATTTAGCGCTTTCTTATGCGCACGTAGGGGAACACACAGTGATCACAAGAAACATCGCCATACTGTAACACAGGGCCAGCCACGGTGTGCCAAACCTCACGCATACAGGGTGTGCAGGCTGAGTGCGGGCCAAGGTTCAAATGGCTCTAAGCACTATGGGACTTAACTTCTGAGGTCATCAGTCCCCTAGACTTAGAACTACTTAAACCTAACTAACCTAAGGACATCACACACATCCATGTTCAAGGCAGGATTCGAACCTGCGACCGTAGCAGTAGCGCGGTTTCGGATTGAAGCGCCTAGAACCGCTCGGCCACAGCGGCCGGCATGGGCCAAGGCCCGGCCTGTCTCGGAATTGGTCGGTCCTTCTTGGAAGTACCCGGAAGAACGTGATATTTCATTTAGTATTGTGGTGTGGCATTTTTCGATCGGCACAGTTCTTTTCAGTTCGGCAGAATCGTGTTGTCTGTGATGTTTACTCTTTGCTATTTGTTCGCAGTATGAAGGACAATTCACAGGTCAGATGGCTGTTTGGACAAAAAGAGGCAGTCCAGGGATCCATCGCCACAAGTTTTTAAAAATGAATGGGAATGACAGAAGAGAGGAAAGAGAGTTCTCAGCATATGTTACACAGTCTCATAAGTGAAGGGTCCTGCAGATTTGCTAAGACACGACATTACAGTACTACGCAGAAGGAATTCAAAGATTTAGTTGACAATTAAAGAGAAAAAAATTGGGACGACCGACAGACAGGATTCGTTCTTCTGTACCTCAAGAAGAACTTTGTGCTGAATTTGCGGGCATGGAGCGCGTGAAAGAAGTGGTGGTACGAATAGTAAAATTTCTGAAGTTGCACGTCCTATTCCAGTGTCAGTTGCATCAGTTTTCGATTTTTATAATAAAATACACACACACACACACACACACACACACACACTTTTGCGTATCAGGGCTCCGACAGTTTGTTGGTGGGTTTGTGGAGGTATGTGGCATTAGATGTTTACGCACAGGTCATGTAATTCGGATAAATAACGGACCGCTGATTTGTGTACATAGTGTTGGCGCCCGTTAGCGGCCCAAATGGCTTCCGAAGAATTTACGTCAGGCAAATTTGGTCGCAGAGGCATCACCGTGGGTTCACTACAATGCCACTTTAGCACGGCTCTGACTGCGATACACAGAGAGTTATACTACTGAAACATGATATCGCCGTCGGGGAAGACATCAAGCATAAGGGGACGTAGGTTGATCGCAGCTGTCAGTGTGTCTTCCATTACTGCCATGCAAGCGCAGGAGAATGTCTGCCATACCACAATACTGCACCCACCAGCTTATGTCCATGACACGGTGCACACTTCGAGCCTCGGTTCACCTCGATGACGCCATTTGTGGAAACGACCAGCTACCTAGTGTAGCAAAAATGTGATTCGGCGAAAGAGTTGACATTTTTCCATTGATCGACGGTCGAATCCCGATGTGCCCACTGCAGTCGTAATTGACGACGGGCGGCCGTTGTGACCGAGCGATTCTAGGCGCTTCAGTAAAGAACCGCGCTGCTGCTACGGTCGCAGGTTCGAATCCTGCCTCGGGCATGGATGTATGTGATGTCCTTAGGTTAGTTAGGTTTAAGTAGTGATAAGTCTAGGGGACTGATGACCTAAGATGTTAAGTCCCATAGTGCTTAGAGCCATTTCAATTGATGATGTCGTTAGGTCAACTCATGAACACGTAGGGGTAGTCTGCTGCGGAGCTCCATGTTCAACAATGTACGATGAACGGTGTGCTCTGAAACTGTTGTGCGTGCGCCAGCATTGTGCGCTTTCGGTAGAGGTGCTAGAGATCACCATCTGTCCTACTTTACAGAGCAGTCAAGCCTCCGAATCCTTCGTTCTGTCAAGAGTCGTGGACGTTCAACCATTTAGCGCCTAGCGGTAGTTTCACTGTCTTAAGTCTTTCTGTAGAAGCTCACGACAGTAGCACCTGAGCATTCGACCAGCTTCGCCGTTTCCTAGGTACTTGTTCACAGTCCGCAGCTCGTGGTCGTGCGGTAGCGTTCTCGCTTCCCACGCACGGGTTCCCGGGTTCGATTCCCGGCGGGGTTAGGGATTTTCTCTGCCTCGTGATGACTGGGTGTTGTGTGCTGTCATTAGGTTAGTTAGGTTTAAGTAGTTCTAAGTTCTATGGGACTGATGACCATAGATGTTAAGTCCCATAGTGCTCAGAGCCGTTTGAACTTGTTCACAGGGTCTGCGCAATAATAAGCTGCCCTTTTTCAGAGTCGCTTATCTAGACAGATTTCCCCATTTGGGGCCAATTTATTCATTGGGGTGATCCTCATCTGTGTCTGCTCCACTTACGTACTTTTGATACCGCGTTACGCGCCCGCAACGCCACTAGGTGGCATCCAATCAATGTTTTCGCTTTCGCTGATCATATATATATAACACCAAGCATCAGGAAGGAGTTATCTGAATAGGATGTGAGTCGGTAGATGTGGCGTACATGTACAGACAAACAAATGATTACAATTTCAGAAATACTGGATGAATTATTCGAGAGAAAGAGCTTCGCGCAAACCACTAACGCGTTGGCCCAGCTCCGGCCCGTCTGGAAGCAGTTATTCGGCTTGGCATTGATTCATACAGTTGATTGACATTGACATTGATTGACAGAGTTGTTGGATGTCCTGAGGGATATCACGCCAAATTCAGTTCAACTGGTGCGTTAGATCGTCGAAATCCCGTGCTGGTTGGAGATCCCTGCCCATAATGCTCCAAACGATCTGAAATCCGGTGACCTTGCTTGCGAAGGCAGGGTTTTGCGAGTACGAAGACAAGCAGTAGAAACTGTCACCAATTGTGGGCGGGTATTATCTTGATGAAATGTAAGCACAGGATGGCTTGACATGAAGGTCAACAACACGGGTCATAGAATTTCGTCGACGTACCGCTATGCAGTAAGGGTAGTGCGGATGACATCAAAGAGGTCCCACTATGAAAAAAAATGGCACTCCAGAACGTCACTTACGGTTGTCGGAACTTATGGCGCGTGATAGTCGGTATGGTATCTCACCACCTTCCAGGATATCTCCAGACACATCTTCACTGGTCATCAAGGCCTGGAATCTCATTGACCGGAGTAGAACTGTCGTGATGAGTCACGCTTCAAAAAATGTTCAAATGTGTGTGAAATCTTATGGGACTTAACTTCTAAGGTCATCAGTCCCTAAGCTTAGACACTACTTAACCTAAACTATCCTAAGGACAAACACACACACCCATGCCCGAGGGAGGACTCGAACCTCCTCCGGGACCAGCCGCAAAGTAGTCACGCTTCGAATTGAGCCCCGATGACCAGTTGAGACGTGACTGGAGACGTTCCGGATTGCTTTGGAATACTAACCACTGTCTCCTGTATACGGCCCGACAAGAAGAAGTGATGATATGCGGCTTTATTTTCATAGCACGACCCTTTGTCATCTGCGGCACCTTTACAGCACACCACTATGGTGGCGATATTCTACAACCCATTTTGTTGCCCTTCATGGCAAGCCATCCTGGGCTTACATTTCAGCAAGATAATGCCTGGCCACACACGGTGAGAGTTGCTACTGCTTGCTGTTGTCTTGTCAAACTCTATCTCAGCGAGGAAGTTTGGCGTATCTCTCTCCAAGTGAGAATGTTTGGGGCATTATGGGCAAGGCTGCCCAACCAGCTCGGGATTTTGACGATATAAAGCGCCAGCTGGATAGAATCTGGCACGATATTCCTCATTAGGACATCCCACAACTCTGTCAATCAATACCGAGCCAAATAACAGCTTTTGCAAAGGCCAGAGGTGGACCAACGCGTTACTGACTTGCTCAACTTGCGAAGTTCTTTCTATTGAGTAAATCATCCCGCTTTTTCTGAAATTCTAATAATTTGTTTTTCTGTAGGTGTACGTCGCATCTACCGATTTCCGTCCCATTCCGATGATTCCTTTGTGGTGTGTCCTTTTTTTTCTTGTCTTGGAGTGTATTACTGCACAGTACTCATATGTTGGTTAAGGCAAGGGGCATTCCGAAAACGATTTGTCGATTTAAATCTCAATGTAGTTGACTTTACTTAGGAAAAATGTGTGCAAGAACGAAAACTGTAACATCCGGAATGGATTGCTGACCTAGTATCTTAAGTAGATTCGACTGAACACTGCCCACAGTAAGACTGCAAGCGAGAAATAACGTCTTTATGATTTGATGGGGTGCATTAAAAAAAAAAAGCATTGTAGACGGGGGCACATTCTGACAAACACTGGCGTTAAATAAAACGGAAGTTTTGAAGAACCCATTGTGGTCTTGAAAGAATTATAAGGACAGTTTCGTAAACGTTTTGAGAGCACTGGCAATCTGACATCTGATTTAGAGCTGTTTTTTTAGAGACCGTTTGCCATTTCAGTTGAAAGCGACCCTGTGCATGGGTAGATGTAACTGATTGATATGCAAGGCAATTCACGTTTTAAAGACGAATCCCTTTAACGTTAAAACTGTCCAGGACGTCTACATTGGTTTCCTCAGGTAGAGTTTCCAGGTCTCGATAAGAAGTTTCCGAAAGTGCTACAATTTTTCGACCAACATATATGTGTGAAAGACGTTTTTTCGATAGTTAAATTAAGTAAGTCACGGTTATGTGGCAACCTGAGTGCGAAAATCTGTGAGATTGTCTGCGTCTGCCGGCCGGGATGGCCGAGCGGTTCTAGGCGTTACAGTCTGGAACCGCGCGACCGCTACGGTCGCAGGTTCGAATCGTGCCTCGGGCATGGGTGTGTGTGATGTCCTTAGGTTAGTTAGGTTTAAGTAGTTCTAAGTTCTAGGGGACTGATGACCTCAGAAGTTATGTCCCATAGTGCTCAGAGCCATTTGAACCATTTGAACCATTGTCTGCGTCTGACAGTTTGTATCAGATAAAACTTATATTATGTCTTCAGGGCGCCAAAAATGATTAAATAATACTAATTGTTACTCATCTATGTTGCTGAGAAATATGAGATATAAAACCGGCTTATATGCATCGCAACTGCACTACCATTTAAATGCGGCGCGTTCGCAGTTTCCCCTCTTCCTGCTCTTCGCACTCAAGCAGCGTGGTCTGACGGTGAAGGAATTGTACCAGCCAGGCTGAGGGCTATGGCACTCTTGACAGAGCAGGGCTCGATAGACGCATTCTTGGCCATCCCTGCCGTAATACCACCTCCTGTGCACTCACTGACGTCAGGTAACGTTCTCCAGGCACCAGTCAAACCCGAACACTTCCATCAGATAGGCACAAGGTTTAGCGTGATTTATCACTCCAAATCAGTCGTTTCCAATCAATCACTGTCGAGTGGCTTTGCTCTTTAAACCATCTCGAACATCTCTCATCATTGACTGCAAGAATATATGGCTAACGAGGAACCCCATTCTTTTTAACTCCCGATGCACAGAGGATGCTACATGGACTGCTGGTAGCACTTTGGAACTCACGATTAAATCTTGAACTGGCTTTATGCGATTTGATACAACAACCCTACGCAAAGCTCGATGGTCCATCAGTAAACGAGGTCTGCCTGGTTTTGATCTTGCCATTGTCAGTCCTTCGCATCCCCTCTAGACAGTCACATCACCAACAGTGGACGTGGGAAAATTTACAAGGGTTGCAAAGTCCCTGATGTATTTCTTATGCAGAGTGACGTCCAGTAACTAATTTACGCCCAAAGTCACTTACCTCTTCTGACCGACCAATTATGGTGTTACTGCCGCTCTGTTGAGTACACATCACTCCCTGCCGTCTTGACCATCTAGTGGTCGATCCCGCATTACATGGGTGTGTCTGGGTACTTCTGATCAGATGTTGTACAATGCTCGAAACACTGATATAAGGGGGAAGGTCACAAGAATGGATCTGTCAGTCGCCAACCTTGAAGTCGCGAAGGATCTTGGGCTAGGGTAGTTCAGCTGGAAAAAACTGAGGGAATTAACTGGAGGAGGAGTTTCCTTCGTTGAAACAACCATTCTATATTCCGCCTGTAGCGATTTAGGGAATCAAAGATAACCTAAATCGGGATGTTCAGACGGTGATTCGAGACACATGTGCTCCACATACGAGTTCGGTGTCGCCAGATTTAGGTCATTTTTCTCCATAATATATGCAGATTCTCTTATTTATTCTGCAGAATTCAGTCCTCAGAATTTTATCGAAGCAGGGTGTAAAGATCACACGAACCTGTTCGATCCCATACAAAGTGAAGCCCCAAACTAATTACTCTTTATTTTTACTATGTAATTTACAACTTGTATGTCATTATTTGCATTTTATCCACTTCAAGAAGTGGGTTGTTCTCCGTCAGCTGGCGTATTGGTGAAGGGAATGAACCTGTATCTGGGAGAAGCAGACATTAAATCCTCTGACGCCAGACTGGTGTAGCTTTCACGTGTCTTTTCTGAATAAGTTAAGGCGAATGTGGGGGTTTCATCTTGAACAAACCCGCGACTCTTTTCCAACCCTCTTCCTTCTCGTATGCGAATTTGGTTGGCATTTCAGATGATCTTGAAGTTGAAGAGGCGTGGAAATTTAAACTGCCTCCCTGTTTTTCTTCGCGTTATGTTTCTTCTGGATAGTTACTGAGAGTTTTGGTACGTACCTTGGGTTCCACTGACAAACAACTAATTTTTCTTGCGGTTGTCCTATGTTTCGTTTTAGTGAATTAAAAATTTTACCCCTTACTTTCGGGTATCAGAATCATCTTCTTATGCAAACATTCGGTGATCAGTGCCGCATACTTCACATCCATCTCTTCAGCTCGTGACTACACTACTGGCCATTAAAATTGCTACTCCACGAAGATGACGTGCTACAGACGTGAAATTTTACCGACAGGAAGAAGATGCTGTGATAGCCAAATGATTAGCTTTTCAGACCATTCACACAAGGTTGGCGCCGGTGGCGACACCTACAACGTGCTGACATGAGGAAAGTTTCCAACCGATTTCTCATACACTAACAGCAGTTGACCGGCGTTGCCTGGTGAAACGTTGTTGTGATGCCTCATGTAAGGAGGAGAAATGCGTACCATCACGTTTCCGACTTTGATAAAGGTCGGATTGTAACCTATCGCGATTGCGGTTTATCGTGTCGCGACACTGCTGCTCGCATTGGTCGAGACCCAATGACTGTTAGCATAATATGGAATCGGTGGGTTCAGGAGGGTAATACGGAAGAACGTGCTGGATCCCAATGGCCTCGTATCACTAGCAGTCGAGATGACAGGCATGTTATCCGCATGGCTGTAACGGATCGTACAGCCACGTCTCGATCCCTGAGGCAACAGATGGGGACGTTTGCAAGACAACAACCATCGGCACGAACAGTTCGACGACGTTTGCAGCAACATGGACTATCAGTTCGGAGACCATGGCTGTGGTTACCCTTGACACTGCATCACAGACAGGAGCGCCTGCGATGGTGTACTCAATGACGAACCTGAGTGCACGAATGGCAAAACGTCATTTTTTCGGATGAATCCAGGTTCTGTTTACAGCATCATGATTGTCGCATCCGCGTTTGGCGACATCGCGGTGAACGCACATTGGAAGCATGTATTCGTCATCGCCATACTGGCGTATCAATCGGCGTGATGGTATGGGGTGATATGGGGTGCCGTTGGTTACCCGTCTCGGTCACCTCTTGTCCGCATTGACGGCACTTTGAACAGTGGACGTTACATTTCAGATGTGTTACGACCCGTGGCTCTACCCTTCATTCTATCCCTGCGAAACCCTACAGTTCAGCAGGATAATGCACGACCGCATGTTGCAGGTCCTGTACGGGCCTTTGTGGATACAGAAAATGTTCGACTGCTGCCCTGGCTGCCATTCTCCAGATCTCTCACCAATTGAAAACGTCTGGTCAATGGTGGCCGAGCAACTGGCTCGTCACAATACGCCAGCCACTACTCTTGGTGAACTGTGGTATCGTGTTGAAGCTGCATGGGCAGCTGTACCTGTACACGCCATCCAGGCTGTTTGACTCAATGCCCAGGCGTATCAAGGCCGTTATTACGGCCAGAGGTGGTTGTTCTGGGTACTGATTTCTCAGGATCTATGCACCCAAATTGCGTGAAAATGTAATCACATGTCAGTTCTAGTATAATATATTTGTCCAATGAATACCCGTTTATCATCTGCATTTCTTCTTGGTGTATCAATTTTAATGGCCAGTAGTGTATATCTTCCCAAACACAATTTCATCATAACTGTTTAATTTTCTGTTTGCGTGTGTGTGGAACTGATTTAGCAATACTTTCTAATCATATTTTCGGAACTTATTCATGCGTACAATCAGTTACCCTCGTTAAGATCCGTCAGTTATCTACAAAAAGTTTAAACAAGTAGTTTGCTGTTAGGGAGAATGAATATGCTTCGTAATTGGCATGGGAATAATTAACAAAAACTTATTACAGAACATGTATGGTTTTGCTTTTGCGCTGCAGTGTCGCAATATTGTGAATATAATTGAAGTTTACATTTTTCAGTCTTCGTCCTTGTTGCTGCATTATATGTTGTTCGATTACAGCGGTCCGACTGACGCGTCTATCTGTGACGAGCATTTAGTATTTCACTGTTACTTTCTTGCCTCTCAGGCACGATATCTACATGCATCTAGTCGACATTTCAAGATAAAAGCTACGTGCCACTATAAAAGATTTACTACTTCCGCGAAGGACAGTCGTTTCTGCGAAGATCGTAACACAGCTAAGCCGTTATCGCCTGCTTTAGATGTCCATATTCGCTGACTTATTGGTTTCACAAAGCTTTATCACACTTCTTATGTAGATTTCGTATACAGGATAGTTCAGAACAAATGTTAGATACTTCCCGAATCGGCAGTATAGGCCATTTCGAGCTAGAAACTGTGTACGAGTATAAAAGAAGACCAGCATTTAACGTACCGTGGATAACGGGGCCGTTAGAAACGGAATATTAGCTCGCAGTGGAAAAGATTTGTCTAAGATTTGCCGCGGCACTTCTATTAATTTAGGGAAATTTCGGAAAACTCAGATTTGGATGATGGGACGGGATTTGCACTTTGTGCTCTCGGAATACAGTCCAAACCTCCCTGTTCATATTTTCAGATAGATTTTATTGCAAAACTGGGCAAAAATGCTACTCTGTGTCTGTTTGTATGTAGTTGTTCCATTACTTAGAACAAATACGACAAGAGGATGTATTATTTATAAAATCGTGTTCGTGAATAATAAGAATTTTGTAGTTTTCATTACTTCACTTATAGTGCTGATCTCTTGAAGTTCGTCGCCTTTATTGTTGCTCAGTGTCTGACGCTGTAAAATTATTGGGTACTACAGGGCTTAAATTCAAAATGTGGACTCGAAATGAACTTCTTACAGGCAGTTTCTCTTTCCCACAAAAGACGTTTAATCTTTACTGACACATCAGTGTCAATTTATTTACAACCACTTCCACCATCCATCACGTAACAGCATAAAAAAGACTTACTCTTCACAAGTACAGTACCCAGCGTGAACTACTTTGTCCGTGCTAAAAATAAACTCACATACAAAGCGCCCAGCAATGCTCGTATCGCATTATAATCCAAGGATGTTTAGATGGAAAGATATAATTCGTAATTCAAATACATTCTATGACATTTACATTACAAAATCTCTTAAGATTATTATCTGATATTTATTTAAATAGTAGTAATAAAATTTTTGATTTACATCAAAAGTTTCTTTCAAAATTGAAATGAATACAATTTTCAAATTTTGAAATATTTTCTTATAATACTTATCAGTATATCTGTCCTTAAGTTAAGTAATCTTCTGTAATTCATTCATTCATAAGAAATAGAACCAAAATTAACGTGATTTCTGAAGTACTTTTGTGCCTTAGGTAATCCGGTTGACCAAGTGTATCGCGTATTCAGGTTTGTGGAGAAAACAGGGTTAGTGACCAGAATGAGATTTACATTCTGAAGCGGAGTGTGCGCTGATATGAAACTTCCTGGCAGATTAAAACTGTGTGCCGAACCGAGACTCGAACTCTGGACCTTTGCCTTTCACGGGCAAGTGCTCTACCAACTGAGCTACCCAAGCACGACTCACGCCCCCTCCTCACAGCTTTACTTCTGCCAGTATCTGGTCTCCTACCTTAGTGACCATTTCCATTATGACGTCCAGTGCATTAGTAACTTGCCCATTACACTTAGTCATTTTTAATAGGCATATACAGTAGGTGCAAACATGTCTAAAACAGATAACCAAGGGCAGTAATGACCTTCCTGTTGACCACCGTAAAGCAACACACAAACACACACACACACACACACACACACACACACACACACACACACACCCGTTACACCCTCTAAGACCCCTAAAAGATTTTGCATGTTGTAATAAATAAGCATGGGGACTGCGTGCATTTTAATAAGTAACACAGGTAATTTAGTGCCGAAATAATTCTAAGACAAAATACGCACCACGAAGGAATTATCCGAATGAGACGGAAATTGGTACGTATAAGGTTCATGTAGAGACAAACAAAATATTAAAGTTTCAGAAAAATTGGATGATTTATTCAAGAGAAAGAGCTTCGCAAACTTATGAAGTCAATAACGTGTTGGTCCACCTCTGGCCGTTATGAAAGCAATTATTTGGCTTGCCACTGATTGACAGCCTTATTGGATGTCCTCTTGAGGGGTATTGTGCTAAATTCTGTTCAACTGGCGTGATAGATCGACAAAGTCACGGGCTGGTTGGAGGACCCTCCCCATAATGTTCCAAACGTTCTCACTTGGAGAGAGATGCGGTAACCTTGCTGGTCAACGTAGGGTTTGGCAAACACGAAGACAAGCATTAGAAACTCTCACCGTGTGCGAGCGGGCATTATCTTGCTGAAATGTAATTCCATGAAGGGCGACAAAACGGGGCGTAGAATATCGTCAACGTACCATTGTGCCGTACGAGTGCCACGGATGACAACCAGAGGGATTCTGCTGTGAAAAGAAATGACACCCTAGGCCATCACTCCTTGCTGTCGGGGCGCAAGGCGGGCGACAGTGAAGTTGGTACCTCATCGCTGTCCGAGGTGTCTCAGCTACGTCTTCGTCCTGGAATCTCCCCGACTGGAGTAGAACTGTCTTTAGTGATGAGTTCCGCTTCGAACTGCGTCCCAATAACCAATCAAGACCTGTCTGGATACGCCCTGGACAGCGGTGGGATATCAACTTGACTGTCGCCTCCATACGGCCCTAAAATCTGGGATGATGGGCTGAGATTCCATTTTATTTCGTAGCAGGACCCCTTTGGTCGTCGTCCGAGGCACCCTTACAGCACAGCGGTACGTCGGCGATATTCTGTGCCTCGTTTTGTTGCCCTTTATGGCAAGCTATATTGGGTTTACATTTCATCAAGATAATGTCCGCCTGCACTAGGCGAGAGGGTCTATTGTTTGACTGCGTGCTTGCCAAACCGCGCCTTGTCAAGCAAAGTACCCAATCGCTTGACAATTGATAACTGCCGGCCTGAGTGACCGTGCGGTTCTAGGCGCTACAGTCTGGAGCCGAGCGATCGCTACGGTCACAGGTTCGAATCCTGCCTCGGGCATGGATGTGTGTGATGTCCTTAGGCTAGTTAGGCTTAATTAGTTCTAAGTTCTAGGCGACTAATAACCTCAGAAGTTAAGTCGCATAGTGCTCAGAGCCATTTGAACCATTTGAACCAATTGATAACTTCTGGAGTATTAAGGGCGCGGTCCCCCAACCACCTCGGGATTTTGACAATCTAATGCGCCAATTGGACAGAATCTGGCACTATATCCCTCAGGAGGACATGTAACAACTAGAACAATCAATGCCAAGCCGAATAACTGCTTGCATAAGTGCCAGAGGGGGCCAAATTCCTCAGTTTGTGAAGCTCTTTCTCCTGAATAAATCATCCATTTTTTCTGAAATTATAATAAAAAATATCCAGATGTGTGTGAAATGTTATGCAACTTAACTGCTAAGGTCATCAGTCCCTAAGCTTACACACTACTTAACCTAAATTATCCTAAGGACAAACACAAACACCCATGCCCGAGGGAGGACTCGAACCTCCGCCGGGACCAGCCGCTCAGTGCAGGACTGCAGCGCCTTAGACCGCTCGCCTAATCCCGCGCGGCTGAAATTATAATCATCTGTTTGTCTGTACATGTACATCACGTCTACCGATTTCCGTCTCAATCGGGTAATTCCTTCGAGGTGCGTCGTTCTTTTTGTCTTTGCCTTTTTTTTTTCTTTTTCTGTGTCTCTTCAGTGACTCTCCTAAGACTTGGCATTCGCATTTCCTCTGATGTTTCAGCAAATATTCGCAAGTTCTTTTTTCTAATGTGTACTTAGCATCCGCCTAAATAAATACTGTACAGTACTTCTTGTGTACGACGCCCAGTTATAATGGAAAGCGTCGATTTGTTTATCAGTGCAACCAAAATGATTGTTAAAGTGGAATTACACGACCTCTTTCGATAGAGCGTTCTGAAATTAGTCTAGTGTGACATTCGTTTTATCTGTATATATTAATAGGGATACTAAGACGGGAAGAGAACTAGTAACTCTCATGCCGCCCTGCACGGCTCTGCCTGCTACCGCCATAGAGCAGCGCTACTCAGTCGCTGTTGGAGTATTTGTTATTCTTCGTGCTTCACTGTCGCTCTTAATACATATCGATAACTGAATGCCGCACTAGACTGATTTTGGACCGCTTTATCGGATAGGCACTTGATATTCTTCCACAAAAATCATTTTTCGTGAAACGGGAAACAAACTGACTCTTTCCGTTCATACTGGGCATCGAATGAAACATGTAATCAGCCGTATTTGTTTGTGACGAATTCAGCTACACACTGCACTAACGGAATCGCTAATTTTTGCTGAAACACTAGAGAAAATGCACCTGACGACTGTTAGGACAGATACAATATTACAGTCGCTGTGCTGTTAAAAATCACGATGCAATGTTTCTCCAGACATGGATGCACACGTGAACAAAAATCAAACAAAGCTTCCTGGAAGAGGGCTACATAGATCTACTCTACGAAACGCTTGACATTAGAAACGTGCTGTGTTCCGCGAAATCTCTTTGTTTAGAGCGTCGCAATCTCTGTGGCATTCTGGTGGGCAATTCTTTTCACTCGAAACGAACCACAGCCGACATTAAAAAGCTTATGGCTAGGGCATCTGTGTTTGCTTGATAGCCAGTGTGACTTAACAAGAACCTTCCGCCCCACCTAACTTTTTATAGCTTCTTGCAAAGCGATCTTATGGTCATAACCCGAGTCAGCAACCGTGGTTGTCCCGACATCAACAGAAAAGGACTCCCGTTTCGTCCTCATATCGGGTTGAGTGACTAATCTCACACATTTCATTATCATTGGTTGCTTTTATAGGTCCCCTGCCTCAGCAGCATAATTGCGGAACGTTTGAGGAAAGACTTAGAGAATGTTTCGTATAAATACCCTGGCAATACGTAATCGTATTATAGTTTTAGGTGGAGATTTCAACTTACCAGCTATAGATTGGGAGATTCTGGTGATTAATGTGCATAGTAGGGACAGGGAATCGCGTGAAATTGTTCTAAGTGCCTTATTCCGAAAGTAATTTGAGCAGTTCATCAGCGTACCGACTCGTGTACGTAAAATCTTAGACCTGCCAGTGACAAATAGTCCCGAACTTTTCGACTCGCCGTAGAACAGGGAATCAGTCATCATAAGAAATTAACAGAATCATTGAATACGGCTGTAAACAGGAACACAACAGCGAAAAGAAACAGATTTACGATTATCTCACTAGTTAACAGCACTGACAATGTTGAACATTAGTGGACAAAGTTCGAGGACATTGTACGATATGCTTTGAACCAGTATGTGCCAGGTAAAGTTGTTAGGAATGGAAAAAACTCACCGTGGTGTCGAAACCGTGTTAGAAAGATGCTACGAAAGCAAAGAGAGCTTCATTGGGAATTTAAACATAGCACAAATCTCACCGGCAAACAAAAACTAAACAAAGCCATCATTAGCCTAAGGAGAGTCATGCGTGGAGCGCTCGATGAATTCGAAAGTTAAGAATTTTTAGCATATTGCAGCCCCGTCAGCAACTGCGACAGACTAATATTTTGAAGAATCAGCCTCAGTTGCGCAAATTTTCTGGTCTTTACCAGGTTTCGGCTAAATTAATCTAGCCTACTTCAGAAGCATAAAATCACTATAACATTCCAGAGTAAGGCACAGCCAACATTAAAATTAAAACTTATAGTATCCTGGAACCATGTCGAATTAAAACTACCTAACTGAAGTCCAGCCCCGGCATCTCTTCCCCACGCGGTCGTTCGGCAGTGGCAAATACGTTGGCCAATAAGGAAATCGCTGATAGGATGACTTCTCATCTATGGTAGCAGATTCTGTAATGAGATATACGTTTCACAGGGAGATTTAACGTATTATAATAGTTTGCTTGACGTGCACAGGGGTTTAGCGCTGTGTCCAGAATGCCGAGTTCCACAAAACGAAGCTTTCGCTGCCTGAGAGCCACCCCCCCCCCACCCCCCCCCCACCCCCCGCGCCACTCCAATATGAAATACAAATACGAGTGACTGTAGAACAATGAAATCCTGTGGACACATTTGTAAGGACATGCCGAAGAGAAATAATGAATAAACGATAGACAGTAACACGTTTTCACTTGAGAGGATAACATTTGTTAATTGCGTACCATGTTTACATTATGTTCCAGGTTACAAACATTGCGCAATGTGACAAACATCATTATCAACGACAGCCTTCAGCCACACTAGAGATACAGATCATTTTTCGGAGCACTTTTCCAATGGAGGATCATGGAATGTGCAGCTGTCATGACACAGCTCATCTACTGCTTGAAGATCGCACATAGCGTCCAACATTCTCAGCCATGGCAACAGTAACTTCTTCAACAATTTTTGGCACAATTGGCCGTTGGCCTCTTCCAGCAGCAATACACGAATTGCCAGTTACACTACTGGCCATTAAAACTGCTACACCACGAAGTTGAGGTGCTACAGACGCGAAATTTTACCGACAGGAACAAGATGCTGTGATAGCCAAATGATTAGCTTTTCAGACCATTCACACAAGGTTGGCGCCGATGGCGACACCTACAACGTGCTGACATGAGGAAAATTTCCAACCGATTTCTCATGCACTAACAGCAGTTGACCGTCGTTGCCTGGTGAAACGTTGTTGTGATGCCTCGTGTAAGGAGGAGAAATGCGTACCATCACGTTTCCGACTTTGATAAAGGTCGGATTGTAACCTATCGCGATTGCGGTTTATCGTATCACGACATCGCTACTCGCGTTGGTCGAGTCCCAATGACTGTTACCAGAATATGGAATCGGTGGGTTCAGGAGGGTAATACGAAACGCCGTGCTGGATCCCAACGGCCTCGTATCACTAGCAGTCGAGATGACAGGCATCTTATCAGCATGGCTGTAACGGATCGTGAAGCCACGTCTCGATCCCTGAGTCAACAGATGGGGACTTTTGCAAGACAACAACCATCTGCACGAACAGTTCGACGACGTTTGCAGCAGTATGGACTATCAGTTCGGAGACCATGGCTGCGGTTACCCTTGACGCTTCATCACAGACAGGAGCGCCTGCGATGGTGTACTCAACGACGAACCTGGGTGCACGCATGGCAGAACGTCATTTTTTCGGATGAATCCAGGTTCTGTTTACAGCATCATGATGGTCGCATCCGTGTTTGGCGACATTGTTTGTATCGGCATGAAAATGCTACCTGGCATAAAGCACCATCTGTCTGGTAATGATTTGTGGATATCAATCCTGAAATGCACTGTGCCCTGCCCATAGTCCCGTTTGCAGCAGCATGGACTATCAGCTCGGAGACCATGGCTGTGGTTACCCTTGACGCTGCATCACAGACAGGAGCGTCTGCGATGGTCTACTCAACGACGAACCTGGGTGCACGAATGGCAAAACGTCATTTTTTCGGATGAATCCAGGTTCTGTTTACAGCATCATGATGGTCGCATCCGTGTTTGGCGACATCGCGGTGAACGCACATTGGAAGCGTGTATTCGTCATCGCCATACTGGCGTATCACCCGTGTGATGGTATGGGGTGCCATTGGTTACCCGTCTCGGTCACCTCTTGTTTGCATTGACGGCACTTTGAACAGTGGACGTTACATTTTAGATGTGTTACGACCCGTGGCTCTACCCTTCATTCGATCCCTTCGAAACCCTACATTTCAGCAGGATAATGCACGACCGCATGTTGCAGGTCCTGTATGGGCCTTCCTGGATACAGAAAATGTTCGAGTGCTGCCCTGGCCAGCACATTCTCCAGATCTCTCACCAATTGAAAGCGTCTGGTCAATGGTGGCCGAACAACTGGCTCGTCACAATATGCCAGTCACTACTCTTGATGAACTGTGGTATCGTGTTGAAGCTGCATGGGCAGCTGTACCTGTACACGCCATCCAAGCTCTGTTCGACTCAATGCCCAGGCATATCAAGGCCGTTATTACGGTCAGACGTGGTTGCTCTGGGTACTGATTTGTCAGGATCTAAGCACCCAAATTGCGTGAAAATGTAATCACATGTCAGTTCTAGTATAATGTATTTGTCAAATGAATACCCGTTTATCATCTGCATTTCTTCTTGGTGTACCAATTTTAATGGCCAGTAGTGTAATTCGAACTGATGAATCATGTCCTTCAGACTCTGTGCAGGACGAGGACTTCTCCATATTCCTTTATTGCATCGATAATCGTGAAGAGCAGCAGTGATGTTGCTTTTGTTTCAGTAAGACAATTTTATGGATAAAGCCCTGCTGACATTGTCCAGTCCCATGTTGACTGTCTCTGAATGTAACGCTCACTGATTCTTGTGTTTCACACCTAAATCGCCATTCCAGTACCAGCGCCTAACGCCAAGTCATGACGCTAGTGGTACGAACAACACAAATCCTGCAGTGTACAATCTGAACATCACTGCTATAATGTTTGTTACCCATAGGGTAAATTCTATTCCGTCTACAATGGTTCCAATAGCGAAAGTTTAACTATAACATCCCTTTGCACTGATATACACAGATAAGCCAAAACATTATGACCACTGTCTATTGCGATGTTGGATTCTGCCTGGAGGCGTTACGAGCACGTGACACGATAGCAAAAGCAGGTAAACGGCGTAGACACGGAAGGGGGATCACCCTAACGAAGATATGGGCTGCAAATGGGGAAATCCATTTAAATAAGCGACTTTGACAATGGGCATTTTGTTATTACACAGAACCTATGATCGAGTGTCTCGATGTTGGTCGAATGTCCACCTGATACTGTCGTTTTCTAGTTACTGTTGAGAGATTATAATAATTATAGTATATTTTATATGTAATATAACATTACATTGTATTTACGTCTTGGTGAAATGACGTTCATAATGCACCTTGGAGTGAGGTTTCTGCCTGGTAATATGTCGTTACCATGAATCACATAGTTTCTTTTATAATGGACTTTTAGTGATTTCATATAGTCCTTTTTGATAGTTGTTTAACAGATTTTGCTCCAGCAGTGCTTTATGTCTGCAGAGTACATTATAACATGGAAGTTAAGGCTGGTGTTTGAGAATCAGAGATTTTAAATTTGCAGTTATGAGAAGCTTAAGGTTATCTATGGATTTCTAAGTTTCACGTAATTTTTAACTTTCTTTCTTTTTGCATTATTTCCATAAGTTTTCTGAAGTGATTCTATATTTCAGATCTGTTTATTCAATAAAGATGTCATTCGGATATTTTTTGTAGCTGTGTGAGTTTCAAATTCTTCTAAAATTTCATAGCATGACCTTTATGTATTTTATGTAGAGTCTGCAAAGCGTTTTCAGTTTGTTCTGCGTCATGGTTTTCGATTTTCGGATGTAAGAAAAAACTTAATTGGTTACTTTCACCATTTCTTGTATGTTCTTTACATCTGATTCCAAAGTTTCTTCCTGTATGTCCGATGTAAAATATATTGCAGTCATAACAGAAAATTTTGTAAATACCAGGTTAGAAAAAAAATAAGGACATCATTCCTCTATGATCTTACTTTTATTTTCAGTTATTGCTCGTGCAATATGCTAATTTTATTTTTGTATTCTTCAGCAAGCTGATTAATTTGTTTGATATGTGGTCTGCATATTTTGGTATGTAGGTTCATCGATTTTAGTTTTTTCCTTCCGTTTCAGTATTGTATCGAAAACGATTCCATACAAAAGAAAATAACTACTTCACAATATACAGCACAAAGAAAAAATTTTATTTTCCATATGGTGCTAAAACTATATGAACAATACACTAAGCCTATAAAAGATAACATACATGGGGATATAACACTGAAAAGAGAGGACAAAACGAAAATCAGACCAACCTACATATCAACAACATACATAGACTGCATATCGAACAAATTGAACAGCCTGTTATAGCAGATGACAGCAAAACTGGAAGTTTGCACAAACAATAACATAAAAACTAAGATAAGAGAAAAATTATGTTTCTGTTTTTTTCTAAGTCGGGCATTTACTGTTTTCCTATGACGACTGCAGTATATTCTGTATTGCACAAACAGGAAGAAACTTTGGAATCAAATTTAAAGAACATGCAAGAAACGATGAAAGTAACCAATCGAAAATGCATTGTAGATTCTACATCAAATACGTGAAGATCAAGCTATTAACATATTACAAGAATTGGAAACTTACATACATACGAAAAAATACTCAAACAACATTCTCAACGGACACACAGGTCTCAAACACAGAAGCTGCTTAGGAAACTTTATTGCATTA
Organism: Schistocerca piceifrons; assembly: GCF_021461385.2. NCBI lineage: Eukaryota > Metazoa > Arthropoda > Insecta > Orthoptera > Acrididae > Schistocerca > Schistocerca piceifrons. The sequence goes on along the minus strand of NC_060149.1, from coordinate 822,962,079 downwards.
ACAGAAAAAGAAAATAGGTAAAAATGACATGGCATATAAAAAAGCAATAGATACCCTTATACCTTGCATAAATACATATTTACAATCTCTGAAACTCAAACATTATTCTTAATTTCAACAATATAATTTATTTGGTAAACATAAAACATTGGTGGAGCAAAATCTGACAGACGCTCAAAAGTACTGTGTAAAATTACTAAAAGTTCATTACAAAAGAAACTAAGTGATTCTTGGTAACGACATATTACCAGACCAAAAACTCGCTCCAAGATTCATAGTGGACATCATTCCACGTATTGCGCATAAGACACATAGATATAAGTATACTAGAACAATTACAAGATCTGAACAGGAACACTTGAAAAAGGCAATTTTGCGAAACGAGTTCTTTTTAAATTTATGTGATCAACACGAGTCATATAAACCTATTTGCATCTAACCTGCAACCAGTTGAAAAAAGGTCAAGTAACTGATGTATTTTACTATATCGCCCTGGCTCACCACTCTCATGCAACAGGTGCCCCAGGCAAGAAAATAGTACACCGAAAGCATTAGCAGATGGACTTTGAAAAATAATGTTTATTTTCCCCTAATCCTATCATTTTTTAATTCTAATGAGATTTCAGTGTTTATAAAGATGTGCAGTCATTTAATCTGAATCAGTAAGGTAACGTTAGACTTTTACGCAAAGCAGAGTAGTCCCATTTTTGTACTACCCTAACTAGGTTAGCTGTAATGACAGTGCACTTTTTGTAATGATTTTAAACAATAAAAGCGCAATTCATTGAAAAACATTATTTTATTTGTTCCTTTTTACAAATCTCACAACACAGTTTAATAGGAGGATGTCTCTCAGTTGGACATCGTCTCTTCAAATCATAGTGATTACAACAATGCTCGTATTTCTATATTAACACATCACTTCAAAAGACTTGAGGTAACGTCTGAAAACTGTATGAAATATTGAATAAAAAGGACAGCTATTGTTTAGGAGAAAAATAACAGTCAATTATAATCAATCTATGACACTCTACGATGATTTTTTTTTATAAATTTCGAAACACACTTTATACACTTTTTAGAATTAAGCCACTCAAGCAAGTAATAAGCATTAACATTCTGTTTTTCATTGAAGCCATAGCCTTCTAGTTGCAGCATTGCGACATTTCGTGAATAATTTACTCCAGATAATTTAAGGTAACTGGGCTTGTAGATTTTTTGAAAACATCAATATCATTATTCTCCCTTCAAACCAAATAATGGACGCGTTCAAAACACTGAAAGACGCTTCAGTGATCAGAAACTGCAGTATACATTCATCACCACCAAGTGAACTAACAACCAATACTATCACTCTGCATTTATCAGATTTGTCAACAAGTACCTTAACCTTATTCAATTTCAACAGTATCTGTACTGACGACACAACAATAGCAATGAACTGGAGTTTAACACAGTAAGTGTCTTTCAATATGTTCTTTTCAAAAAATGTGGTTCAATTTTACAGTTCATCCACTTTAAAGTTCGGCTGTTAATATGTGTTTACAGAAACAAGGTACAAAATTGTGCATAATGTTTGCAAAATAATTTAGTCAGTATATGAAAAGCATATAAAAGTAAGTACACAGGTTAAGGCAGTTACATACGCTGGTAGACTACACTTTAGAATTGATTCACTTACATATTTTAGGAGTTCACTGTGTCAAATAGACTGATGGACGAATACGGCTTTTTAATTCACAGACAGCTGACATTGATGCACTTACGTTTCCTCCAACGGTCTGGAACAGCCGTAGCATGATTTTTCACAACTGACAGTGACAGACTTACCCTGATAAGCCCAAACATTATGACCATTGCCCACCGCGACGTTGGATGCCCCCTGGTGTCCTTGCCGGCACATGATGTGGCAACAGAAGTATGTAAGCGGAGCAGACACAGTGGTGAACGGCGGCTCGAAACGCGCAGTGTGCCACAGATGTAGGTGGTGGGAGCATCATTATGATATGGGAGACATTCTCCTAGTCTTGCATGGGACCTATGATGGTAATCAAAGTCACGCTGAAAGCTCCGAACCACCTAAATCCATTCATTCTTGATGGCTTCCCCGACGGCAATGTTACCTTTCAGCCGTACAAACGTCCGTATCTCGGAGCCAGAACCGTGCTACAGTGGTTTGAGGAGCATTATAGAGAACTTATGTTGATGTCTCGACAACCAAACTCACCCTATCGAAGATATGAGCTGCAAATGGCGAAATTCGTTGAGATAAGCGACTTTGACAGATTATTTTCACGCGGAGCCTGTGAATATATTGAAAACGACGAAGCTGGTCGAGTGTTCACGTGCTACTATCGTGAGCATGTATGGAAAGAGGTAGAAGGACGGCAATACTATCATTAGGCGCTAAGTGGTTGGACGTCCACGTTTCTTCACAGAACGTGGGGTTCGGAGGCTTGGCTGTTCTGTAAAGTAGGACAGATGGTAATCTGTTGCATCTCTGCAGAAAGAGCACAATGCTGGTGCACGCACAAGTGTTTCAGAGCACGCAATTCATTGTACATTGTTGAACATGGGGGTCCGCAGCAGACCACTGCTACGTGTTAGCATGTTGACACAGCGACATCGTCAGTTAAGATCACAGTGGGCACGGCACCATCGGGACTCTACCATCGATCAGTGCAATCGTGTCTGCTTTGCGGGTGAATCGCATTTTTACTTCACTAGGTCGATGGTCGACTATACAAACGTCGTTATCGAGGTGATCGGCAGCTCGAAACGTGCAGTGCTCCACAGATGCAGGCTGGTGGGAACAGCATTATGCTATGGGAGACATTCTCCTGGTCTTGCATGGGACCTACGGTTGTAATCAAAGTCACGCTGAAAGCTACGAACCACCTAATTCCCTTCATGCTTTATGTCTTCCCCGACGGCGATGTTATCTTTCAGCCGTATGACTGTCTATGTCTCGGAGCCAGAACCGTGCTACAGTGGTTTGAGGAGCATTATAGTGAACTCATGTTGATATCTCGGCAACCAAATTCGCCTGATGTAAATCCTACTTAATCTTTCTGGTTAGCTATTGGGTGCCCAAATCAGCACCCCATTATTTACGCGAATTACATGACCTATGCATATACGTCTAATGTCACATACCTCCATAGACCTACCAAGAAACTGTCGGATCCCTGATACGCAGAATCAGTGGTTTATTTCATTCCAAAGGGGGACAAACAGACTATTAAGCAGACTGATGTTGAGAAAAGCTTTTTGAAACTTTGCACAATGGGTAATGTTAAAGACCACCGCGAAATTCACTTAGTAGATACCAATGGGGGAGGGATGGGGGAGGCGGCGGGTTACGCTGTGGCGCAGTAGATTATATCGTCAGGTCAAATTTTAAATAGGCCAGAATCTGCAATAAAGGATTCGACGCCCTGGAAATGTCTAAGGTTTCGGTACAATTTGTGAAACCTACTTGGGTAGGTATGTGCATATTAGATCTACCTAAACGCCATATCTACCAGTTCTATCATGAGTTCCCAAAAATTCATTTCACAAGTCCAAAGCTACTTTCTACGGATACAGATAGTTTCGTCTATTGGGTGAATGACTGTGATCCACATGAAGTAATACCGTGCCACTCCAATACATTTGACACGTCTGGATCTGCAGAAGATAATCCTTATGGCATAAAGCTGGCAAACAAACTAATATTATCAGACAAGGCGATTGGGTTGCATATTGTGGAGTTTGTAGATCAACGGTCAAAAATATACGCACACTGTACAGACACATACGCCATCCAGAACTGGTGCGCTAAGTCAATTCTTTAAAGTTTTTTTTAATCCTTACAACTTGTTACACAAAAAATTAAATAGAATCGGAGTTCATCCTACATGGTTGCAGCCACTTAAAAAAGAAAAAAAAAATGTTTTTCAGTAATTTCTTGCAAAAATTTTGTTTATTTCATTTTTTAATTAAAGAAGAGAAACAAGACAAATTGGGCCACAAAAATGAAATAAACTATGTAACAATACTCATGAATGCGACCATAACGAGAATACCACAAGGACCGCTTAACTCAACCGATACGTTAACAACGAAATACAAGTTTCAACATATTGGCGACTCACGATACCGTGATAGGCGCAGACACTTCCAGTATGTAGTGCCCATATATTGGTGAAAAGCGAGTGGGTCCCTGTCGCCCCCTCCGTCTAGTGGACTAACAACCATGCAATGGTAGACTTTCCTCTTGGAAAGCAGGAGGAGTCTGGGTGCTAGTACGATTATCAGCCGAAAAACCAGTCTCAACCAATCGAGTTAGAAACGCCAATTGTTTTTTAAGTCATTGCCAGTTTGCTTCGTGTTTATGACAGGTAAATCTACGTCGTAGCATGTCTATGGCGGGACAGAGACTACACTTATCGTGACACTAAGTTCAATACGAAACAGGCGCTCAGTGATGGATAACAGATCGTGTAACATGTGATACGACGAGGATGCCACCACCATTGGTGAAACAAGAAGGCTCAGATGAAATCACACAATCTTGCAAGAAATTTGCGGTGATTCCCGTTCAACCTGCGCCGTATAGTCAATTCCTTTCCCGTGCATTAACAAAAATGTGGTAGTGAGGTGCTGTCTCTGAAGAATATCAGTCCCCAAATAACTGACGGAAATATAAAATTCACAGACATATTTTAACTGGAAATTCACTCGACCAACCTCGACACGTAGATCAATACTGCCTGGCACAGACATTAAAATAACCGAGAGGTGAATGTGTGGATTGCGTGAACGACAGGCGCTTTCCTTAAAAATATCGGAAAGTCCCGAACCCCTGAGAGAACGTGTACGCGCAGCCACATCGTATCATAATCGAAAAATAGGATACTTCATAAAAACGGCTAGATAGTTGTTTTAGTTTCCCAGCCATCATAGCGGGAAGTGGAAAGATCTGAGCGACTGTAATATGCTTTGCTGACGACGTATGCTGACCTGGTTCAACGCCTTGTCAAAACCCAAAAATACCAGAGCACCAGCAACAGAAGTAACGGTGGCTTCTGACATGACATCACGACATTCAGGCTACTTGGTTCTGAATGGGTTCTGAATGGTACGACCAGGAACGCAACTTTGATGCTAAGCAAAAATTTTCCCCAGCAACGCAGACAGCTGGCTAATCATCGCCCTCGCCAGTCTTATAATCAAAATTTAATATATGGTAATCGGGCGAACTTTTTCAGTTGCTTCCTGACCAGAACTTTTAGAAACTGACACAATTTTTCCAGCTTTAGACGATTTGGACATAAACCCTCCTCTCAACATTTCATTCAAAAGCAATGTAAAAGTAGTACTCAACAAATTCAAAAATGGACGTAAAACTCCTTGGGTAGACCATCCCACCCCGGTGACTTGTGAGAAGGTAATCTGACAAGAAATCATAGACATCACCATATTGTTAAGCTTCCAAAATCGTAGCATTATGAGCAGATGGAAGTCTATGATCCAGAGCCTGAACAAATAAATCGGATGACGTACAGACAGGAACGAGAACTGCATATAGCCCAACATAGGCTTGATGGAAATGGAAATGAGCGTTTGGCGTCATTGGCCGGGAGGCCCCTCGCGGGGCAGGTCCGGCCGCCATATCGCAGGTCTTATTACATTCGGCGCCACATTGGGCGACCTGCACGCCGGATGGGGATGAAATGATGATGAACACAACACAACACCCAGTCCCTGAGCGGAGAAAATCTCCGACCCAGCCGGGAATCGAACCCGGGCCCAGAGGACGGCAATCCGTCACGCTGACCACTCAGCTACTGGGGCGGACATAGGCTTGATGTAGAGCATGCAATATGTCCTTTTGTGCCGGCATAACGCTGCCGTCCTCTGTATTGAGAAACGTGATACACGCACGTCCACGACGAGTCTGATGTCGAATGAGATGATATAAAGAAGTCAATTCATGCGCTAGCACGGAACGTGGTTTGGGTCGCATCCTTAACACTCACATTTGACGCTGCTTCAACCGTAACAGTAACGCATTTACACGCCTGACGTCTTCAGTTAGTAGCGGAGCCTGATGTACAATATCATATAGGTAACATAAGAGAGACTGTAGTAAAATTCTTGCTTCCTCCGAGATCGCTGCGCTTTATCAGCGCAGAATTGTACCAACTTTTGTCTGAGCCTCGGATTTCTGAGTTGAAACCACCATTCTACAATAGAGGCGCATCGCGCAGTTGAACGGAGACTACGGTCCAACACGTCGTGGACCAGCTCATCGAGAGAGGAATTCTCCAAGTGCGTCACATTCAGCATCCATGGTGCTCGAAACAATTTCGCCGACTGTCGCGTGTGATTTAAAGTAACAGTCACTGCACAGTGCTCATTGATCCAGGCAGGGATGGCATCGAGAACCAAAATCCTATCACACATTCTCTCAGATAAATAAAAGCTATCAAGCCTTCTGCTAGAAGTAGCAGTAGAATAGGTATATTTGACAAGAGTCGGATATTTACAGTCCCCATCATCTTTCAGTTTCAAGGAACGAACTAAATCCTGCAATTTCCAAAAGAAATTAAAACTGGGAAACTAATCTACACGACGCAACACACAGTTAAATTCATCACCCATCAAATATTCGGCGGACTTTTCCGTAACAAATAAATCAATTCTCCCTTATAAAATAGGGAACGGTCCAAAATGCCTCCCTTACCGGACGGTACATAACGCAGCATGGTGAAAAGAAAGTACACTAATGGCCATTGAAATTGCTACACCACGAAGATGACGTGCTACAGACACGAAATTTAACCGACAGGAAGAAGATGCTGTGATATGCAAATGATTAGCTTTTCAGACCATTCACACAAGGTTGGCGTCGGTGGCGACACCTACAACGTGCTGACATGAGGAAAGTTTCCAACCGATTTCTCATACACAAACAGCAGTTGACCGGCGTTGCCTGGTGAAACGTTGTTGTGATGCCTCGTGTAAGGAGGAGAAATGCGTACCATCACGTTTCCGACTTTGATAGAGGTCGGATTGTAGCCTATCGCGATTGCGGTTTATCGTATCGCGACATTGCTGCTCTCGTTGGTCGAGATGCAATGACTGTTAGCAGAATATGGAATCGGTGGGTTCAGGAGGGTAATACGGAACGCCGTGCTGGATCCCAACGGCCTCCAATCACTAGTTAGCAGATGACAGGCATCTTATCCGCATGGCTGTAACGGATCGTGCAACCACGTCTCGATCCCTGAGTCAACAGATGGGGACGTTTGCAAGACAACAACCATCTGCATGAACAGTTCGACGACGTTTGCAGCAACATGGACTATCAGCTCGGAGACGCTTGACGCTGCATCACAGACAGGAGCGCCTGCGATAGTGTACTCAACGACGAATGGCAAAACGTCATTTTTTCGGATGAATCCAGGTTCTGTTCACAGCATCATGATGGTCGCATCCGTGTTTGGCGTCGTCGCGGTGATCGCACATTGGAAGCGTGTATTCGTCATCGCCATACTTGCGTATCACCCGGCGTGATGGTATGGGGTGCCATTGGTTACACGTCTCGGTCACCTCTTCTTCGCATTGACGGCACTTTGAACAGTGAACGTTACATTTCAGATGTGTTACGACCCGTGGCTCTACCCTTCATTCGATCCCTACGAAACCCTACATTTCAACAGCATAATGCACGACCGCATGTTTCAGGTCCTGTACGGGCCTTTCTGGATACAGAAATTTTCGACTGCTGCGCTGGCCAGCACATTCTCCAGATCACTCACCAATTGAAAACGCCTGGCCAATGGTGGCCTAGCAACTGGCTCGTCACAATACGCCAGTGATTATTCTTGATGACTGTGGTATCGTGTTGAAGCTGCATGGGCAGCTGTACCTGTGCACGCCATCCAAGCTCTGTTTGACTCAATGCCCAGGCGTATCAAGGCCGTTATTACCGCCAGAGGTGGTTGTTCTGGGTACTGATTTCTCAGGATCTATGCACCCAAATTGCGTGAAAATGTAATCAGATGTCAGTTCTAGTATAATATATTTGTCCAATGAATACCCGTTTATCATCTGTATTTCTTCTTGGTGTAGAAATTTTAATGGCCAGAAGTGTACATCTAGTTCCTCTACTATTATCAAGAACTTCAATCTCTTCAACCGGAATGCGCTTCCTAGAAAACAAGGCATTCCCTGTGTAACATTCTGGAGCCACGTTGAACAAAACACAGTGCAGAAACCAGGGAGAGAAAAGCGAGTAAATTGTACTCCTTGTAGGAATATGAGATCCGCACAGGGATCTTAGATAAATTGACGCAACGAAGCGTCAACGTATTAACGTTCAAAGAAAGAAACGTATAAGCCTGCATACTGTAACAACAAGAAACGAAATTCGAGCTGCTGATCAACTCAGTTGTTTAATCAATGAGTGTCAAGATCCACTGCCAAGTCCTGTGATGAATCAGAGAATGGGGGGCTCCTACCCCCGCTTCAAGAATCTTTATGTTTCTTCTTTTTACGAGTCAACACCCGCTCAGGTTGTACGCGTTGTATACGACTATGAGGCAATACAGCATTGGTAACAGAGCCGTAGGCGGTTTTTGAACGTTAACCAGAGTTGGTGACAAACAAGCAATTCAGATGGACACCAAGGAGAGTGGTCAGGCACAACAACATCTGGGTCGACAGGTAGGATTTTATGGCCACCAGTCGCCTGCACTGGAGTATCAAATGTTGGTCGTTCCAACGTCACCTGGATGTGTGATATCGATGGAACAGGTAGTTTGAGGGAGGCCTCAATTGGCTGCTGTTGGATCATTGGAACAGCAGTAGACTTAACAAGTTCACCACCGTTGGTTGGTTCCGGAGGAGTTACCTCAGCTGCGGAGGGAATACTAGTAGAAACACTAGAGACCTCAGCAGCTGTTTTCGCACTAAATACCCACCAGGAATGTAGCACTCAGTACTGCAAGATACATCAACCGATAAAGTCACTTCAGGAAGGGGTGGGTGAGGAGTAGACATATCCGACACCTCACTACCCTGCGTACGACCTCTCTTATGTTGCACTGCAGACACTGTCGGCTTGGCAACAAAAATTTCAGAACGGTGGTTGGTTGGTTGATTTGGGGGAGTAGACCAAACAGCGACGTCATCGGTCTCATCGGATGAGGGACGGATGGGGAAGGAAATCGGTCGTGCCCTTTCAAAGGAACCGTCCTGGCATTTGCCTGAAGCGATTTAGGTAGATTCCGGAAAACCTAAATCAAGTTGGCAGGACGCGTGTTTGAACCGTCGTCCTCTCGAATGCGAGGTCAGTGTACTAAACACTGAGCCGCCTCGCTCGGTCCAGGACCATGCTGCGAGGGTAAAAGCAGAAAGCCGGGATCAGCAAACTGCGCATCCCTGTGTTGTTCCATTGCACCTGGGGAAGACGTGGCACAAACCTTATGAGCAGTAGAAGCTAGAGCAGCCAAAGTCAGTATTCTACGCTTTTAAAATACAAATATAATACAAATATCCGCCGCGGGCAATTAGATCTGAGATGGCTACGTTCAGTTCGTAGCAAGCATGTCCCCACTTTCCCCCTTCATGTGATATGAATCCGATAACCACATACTGTTAGATGGGAAGAAATATTACGCTTAATTACCAACTCCTCTGAACACATTCCGCTATAACATTGCACCCGGTGTTGAGTGGACCAGGGTTCGCGTCGCACACCGCTCATATCACCATAAGGGATCAATACCTCCGTAAGTAAACTGTTATCAACTTTCGACGGGACACTGAACAGTCGCACATTGATATAACTCAGTTCCTCATTAGCAAGTGGCACCGTACTTCTGGAACCATCACGATGCTCAAAGGGAACTTCAGAACCGTGATGCAAAAGCACCCTGTCTAATTGTAGTGGATCCAAAAACTTTACGAAATAGACTTAGTTATCAGAATAAAAATAGGCAGCACGAACACGATCAGATGATACATGAGCTGTATCAACGATCCAATCATGAATCTCCAAGGAGCCATGCTGCACGTAACGCGTGGAGTTATCGAAACTAAAGCTGACTGTGCCTTTTCTTGAAACATTCTTGTAACCCATGGCGGACATTATGAGCGAACTACTCGGCTGCTGTCGAACACACACATCACCTAACGCTACGGACCAAACAACGAAACGAAACACACGAAAACACAAACAAGACTGAGAGAAAGGCGTCCAGGCGCGCTAGACGATGTGGTGAGGCGATAAACTAACAACTTTCCCGCTCGGAGCTCGAGGAGGAACTACCAAATCATGGAGACATGAGGCACAAATCGTATCACATCTGAGAAATGGCCTGTTGTATCGTGGCGATAAGCCCGTCATATATGCTGATGGGTGATTTTTTCCACCGTTTAAAAACTCTACGGATTGATCGATGAGAGGATACCCAACAAAAAAGGTCTAATTAACTTATGTCCAGAAATGGTGGTTTCCATGTTAGAGATCATTTATTCAATCATACTTTGTTACAGAGACTGCGGTCTAATAAGCGCTGTAACATGCAGCCACAGTTACAGTACGTGTTGAAAATAGTATCCACGTGCCTCAATGCATGTGTGTACGCGCCGTGGCATCTTCTGTCTCACATGTTCACATCGGCCAGGTTGCATCTGAACAGTGTCAAAGACAGCATGAATATGCTGCTCCAGTGTCTCCACATCTGGAATGGGCTCTGCATACACGATACTTCTGAGTTGGCCCCATACCCTGAAATAGCACAGGTTGAAATCTGATGAACGAGCAGGCCATGCAACTGGACCCCCTCATCAACCAGGGAAGACACGATTGAGATGCGTCAGGGCGTTAACGGCGAAGTGGGCTGGAGCACTATCATGTAGCAGCCACATAACCCTTAGAATCGTCAATGGCACTTCTTCCAGCGGGGTAGGAGAAGTCACTTGCAAGAAAAGCAGATAGTTATGGCCCGTTAGGCGACGTGGAAGCAAGACTGGTCCCAAAATACGGTCGCCAATTATCTCGGCCCACGCATTACATCTGCACCGATGTTAATGATTCGCTGTTACCATACCATGGGGGTTCTACATACTATCCCACAGATAACTGTTATGAAAGCTGAAGATACCACTCCGCATAAAGGTGGCGTCATCTGGATGACACAAATCCCGAAATCATGGTTGCCTGGCGAAGAAGCCAGTGACAAAACTGCTCCCAATGTGGAAAGTCTGTCGCTAGTAAGCCCTGCACACACTGAAAGTGATAACGTAGTAACAATTGTCATGGAGAACGTTCCACATGGTCGTCTGATTTATCCTGTACTGGTGGGCCGAGATAACTGGCGACCGTATTTTGGGACCAGTCTTCCTTCCGCGTCGCCTAAAGGGCCATAAATATCGGCTTTTCTTGCAAGTGACTTCTCCTACCCAGCTGGAAGAAGTGCCATTGACGATTCTAAGGGTTATGTGGCTGCTACATGATAGTGCTCCAGCCCACTTCGCCGTTAACGCCCTGACGCATCTCAATCGTGTCTTCCCTGGTTGATGAGGGGGTCCAGTTGCATGGCCTGCTCGTTCATCAGATTTCAACCTGTGCTATTTCAGGGTATGGGGCCAACTCAGAAGTATCGTGTATGCAGAGCCCATTCCAGATGTGGAGACACTGGAGCAGCATATTCATGCTGTCTTTGACACTGTTCAGATGCAACCTGGCCGATGTGAACATATGAGACAAAAGATGTGACGGCGCGTACACACATGCATTGAGGCACGTGGATACTATTTTCAACACATACTGTAACTGCGGCTGCATGTTACAGCGCTTATTAGACCGCAGTCTCTGTAACAATGTATGACTGAATAAATGGTCTGTAATATGGAAACCACGCATTTCCGAGCATAAATTAATTAAATGGTTTTTGTTCCATATACCCTCATCGATTAATCCCAAGACTTTGTACATGATGGAAAAAATCACTCTGTATCGTGGAAATGCGTGCATGTGTGGGGATTAGTATGACCCACTTATCACACTGCGTATGTAGGTATATACAGAGTTATTCTTGTTAACGTTTGAAAACTTATAAAGCGACGTAGATGACACTGAGGCAAGTAATTTAATATGACTCATGGGGCCTCAAATGTCGGGGAATACTGAGACAAGTAATTCAATATGACTCATGGGGCCTCAAATGTCGGGGATTACCCCAAAAGTGGATGACATATGCTGAACATGTGACGTCACCAGATGACGCACCTCGGCGCACGTGCAGCGGTTGAGCCTATCGGTCTGTCGCTAATGATCATTCGAACGAAAGTCAGATATTCACGTCTGTGTGGCTATGCTCGATTAAAGCTCGGGGAGCTCAGGGTTCGAACCTTGTGTCTGCAAGACATTATTTTTTTCATTGCGTTAGACTATTATGTGTTTGCACTGGGTTAAGATTTATTATTTTATTTGCCGGTCTCTCGGTCTCCGCTGCGTTATTGCAAAGAACGGTACAATAAAAATCTACCGTACTGCATCACAAGTAAATTAGTACAAGCTTTTGAATTGCGTCGTAACCAGTAAATGACCTCCACTTTCTTCAGCCTGTAAACAAATAAAGAAGAGACGAAATGATAGAAATGCAAAATAAGAACAGCTTTTGGTTTGTTAGGGTGAAGACAATAACTTTTTAACTTCTATGTTTACAACAGATCACATTTACAAATGTGGTCAAAATTCGCACACTTTGCTCGATGGCAAGTACTGCATTCCACAATCATCCCTTCACGCCCAAGCCCAACCGCTGCACGTGTGGCGTGGTACGTTATCTGGTGAAGTCACATGTTCAGCATTTCTCATTCATTATTGGGACATTTCCCGACATTTTCAAACCAATGTGCCATATATTAAATTATTTGTCTCAGCGCCATTTCCGTCGCTTTGGGGGTCTTGGAACGTTAATAACGATATGTGTGTGTGTGTGTGTGTGTGTGTGTGTGTATGTGTGTGTGTGTGTGTGTGTGTGTGTGTGTGTGTGTGTGCGAGAGAGAGAGAGAGAGAAAGAGAAATAGAGTCTCCAAATGATGTGTGTTAGTAGCATACTAGAGTATAGCAAGCACATGGCCGATCAGTGTGGCGTTCATGCAGCTGTGGTGTGTGAATGAGAGAGCCAATATATTTCGCATACTTTGGCCGAAGTTACCGAAGATTACCGATGCTGTCTCGCCTAATGACAGGCAGTTTATCACTTGTACACAGCCATGCGGATGGCACAGCTACGAGAGAGTTTTTTGATGGCCACGCGACTGTAAAGCGCTTGCATTCACTTCGACATAGGCTGAGAACGTCAGAGTTTGGTAAAATTTATTTGAGTTACGAAATAACGAATACAGATAAAAATTGTTACTCGTAATTCGTGAGTAACGGACGTTATTTGAAACTTTAATCACTTGCACGAATAAAATCGTTTATTTCTCATCTGTGAATAAAAATTGTCACGGCTGAGAGATATCTACATCTACATCCATACTCCGCAAGCCACCTGACGGTGGGCAGAGGGTACCTTGAGTACCTCTATCGGTTCTCCCTTCTATTCCAGTATCGTATCGTTCGTGGAAAGAAGGATTGTCGGTATGCCTCTGTGTGGGCTCTAATCTCTCTGATTTGATCCTCATGGTCTCTTCGTGAGGTATACGTAGGAGGGAGCAATATACTGCTTGACTCTTCGGTGAAGGTATGTTCTCGAAACTTCAACAGAAGCCCGTACCGAGCTACTGAGCGTCTCTCATGCAGAGTCTTCCACTGGAGCTTATCTATCATCTCCGTAACGCTTTCAGGTTTACTAAATGATCCTGTAACGAAGCACGCTGCTCTCCGTTGGATCTTCTCTATCTCACTATCAACCCTATCTGGTACGGATCCCACACTGGTGAGCAATATTCAAGCAGTGGGCGAACAGGTGTACTGTAACCTACTTCCTTTGTTTTCGGATTGCATTTCCTTAGGATTCTTCCAATGAATCTCAGTCTGGCATCTGCTTTACCGGCGATCAACTTTGTATGATCATTCCATTTTAAATCACTCCTAATGCCTACTCCCAGATAATTTATGGAATTAACTACTTCCAGTTGCTGACCTGCTATATTGTAGCTAAATGATAAAAGATCTTTCTTTCTATGTATTCGCAGCACATTACACTTGTCTACATTGAGATTCAATTGCCATTCCCTGCACCATGCATCAATTCGTTGCAGGTCCTCGTGCATTTCAGTACAATTTCCCATTGTTACAACTTCTCGATATACAACAGCATCATCTGCAAAAAGCCTCAGTGAACTTCCGATATTATCCACAAGGTCATTTATGTATATCGTGAACAGCAACGGTCCTACGACACTCCCCCGCGGCACACCTGAAATCACTCTTACTTCGGAAGACTTCTTTCCATCGAGAATGACATGCTGCGTTCTGTTATCTAGGAACTCTTCAGTCCAATCACACAATTGGTCTGATAGTCCATATGCTCTTATTTTGTTCATTAAACGACTGTGGGGAACTGTATCAAACGCCTTGCGGAAGCCAAGAAACACGGCATCTACCTGGGAACCCGTGTCTATGGCCCTCTGAGTCTCGTGGACGAATAGCGCGAGCTGGGTTTCACACGATGGTCTTTTTCGAAACACATGCTGATTCCTACAGAGTAGATTTCTAGTCTCCAGAAAAGTCATTATACTCGAACATAATACGCGTTCGAAAATTCTACAACTGATCGACGTTAGAGATATAGGTCTATAGTTCTGCACATCTGTTCGACGTCCCTTCTTGAAAAGGGGGATGACCTGCGCCCTTTTCCAATCCTTTGGAACGCTACGCTCTTCTAGACACCTACGGTACACCGCTGCAAATCTGTGTAAAATGGAAGTGGTATCCCATCAGGTCCAGCGGCCTTTCCTCTTTTGAGCGAATTTAATTGTTTTTCTATCCCTCTGTCATCTATTTAGATATCTACCATTTTGTCATCTGTACGACAATCTAGAGAAGGGACTACAGCGCAGTCTTCCTCTGTGAAACAGCTTTGGAAAAAGACAATTAGTATTTCGGCCTTTAATCTGTCATCCTCTGTTTCAGTACCATTTTGGTCACAGAGTGTCTGGGCATTTTGTTTTGATCCACTTACCGCTTTCACATCAGACCAAAATTTCTTAGGATTTTCTGCCCAGCCAGTACATAGAACTTTACTTTCGAATTCATTGAACGCCTCTCACATAGGCCTCCTCACACTACATTTCGTTTCGCGTAATTTTTGTTTGTCTGCAAGGCTTTGGCTATGTTAATGTTTGCTGTGAAGTTCCCTTTGCTTCCGTAGCAGTTTTCTAACTCGGTTGTTGTACGACGGTGGCTGGCACTTTTCCATCTCTATCGATCTTGCTTGGCACATACTCATCTAATGCATATTTTACGATGGTTTTGAACTTTGTCCACTGATCCCCAACACTATCTGTACTTGAGATAAAACTTTTGTGTTGAGCCGTCAAGTACTCTGAAATCTGCTTTTTGTCACTTTTGCTAAACAAAAAAATCTTCCTACCTTTTTTCAATATTTCTATTTACGGCTGAAATCATCGATGCTGTAACCGCTTTATGATCGCTGATTCCCTGCTCTGCGTTAACTGTTTCAAATAGTTCGGGTCTGTTTGTCACCAGAAGGTCTAATATGTTATCGCCACGAGTCGGTTCTCTGTTTAACTGCTCAAGGTAGTTTTCAGATAATGCACTTAAAAAAATTTCACTGGATTCCTTGTCCCTGCCACACGTTATAAACGTTTGAGTCTCCCAGCCTATATCCGGAAAATTAAAATCTCCACCCAAAACTATAACATGGTCGGGAAATCTAATCGAAATATTTTCCAAATTTTCCTTCAGGTGCTCTGCCACAACAGCGGCTGAGCCAGGAGGCCTATAGAGACATCCAATTACCATGTTTGAGCCTGCTTTAACCGTGACCTTCACAAAAATTATTTCACATTTCGGATCTTCGTCAATTTCCTTCGATACTATTGCACTTTTTATCGCTATAAACACGCCTCCCCCTTCACTGTCCAGCCTGCGGTATACATTCCATCTGAGTTTAGAATTTCATTACTGTTTACATCTGGTTTCAGCCAACTTTCCGTCCCTAGTACTATGTGGGCACTGTGACCGTTTATTAATGAGAGCAGTTCTGGGACCTTTCTATAGACGCTCCTGCAGTTTACTATTAGGACATTAATAATGTTATTCTCTGTTGCTTTTTGCCTACTGCTACCTTGTCGCGTCTCAGGGGGCGTCTTGTCGGGCCTAGGGAGGGAATTCTCTAACCTAAAAAACCCACATGTGCACTCCACACGTACTCCACTACCCTTGTAGCCGCTTCCTGTGTGTAGTGCACGCCTGACCAATTCAGGGGGAGCCTACATTTCTCCACCCGATAGCGGAGGTCGAGAAATTTGCACCCCAGATCTCCGCAGAATCGTCTGAGCCTCTGGTTTAAGCCTTCCACTCGGCTCCAAACCAGAGGACCGCGATCGGTTCTGGGAACGACACTACAAATAGTTAGCTCAGATTCCACCCCGCGAGCGAGGCTTTCCGCCTTCACCAACTCCGCCAACTGCCTGTATGAACAGAGGATGACCTCTGAACCCAGACGGCAGGAGTAATTGGTGCCGACATGAGCAACAATTTGCAGTCGGGTGCACCCAGTGCTCCCTATCGCCGCAGGCAGGGCCTCCTCCACATCTCGGATGAGACCCCCCGGCAAGCAGACAGAGTGGCCTTCTTCCACGACCTTTCCGCTATAAATTTGAATTCCAGTGAATTTATTGCTCCAGTTCCTTGTCATTTATTAAATGAATGCATTTCTTATTACTTTTAAATTAGTTTTCAGACCAACTATTGTTTTACGATAGATATTAAAATTGGGAGACTTTATTTAAATTTAGAAGATTTGCCGTTATATTATAGAAAATACATCTTACGTATGTAAAGAGGATATCGGTGTATTATATCTACTGAAATGGTCTTTATTTCACGATAACGGTATATGACTTTCAGCGCACAATATTCTTAAGTAAAAACTGAGAAATCATGAACTCTGCTTCGGTTTTTGGCAGTTGCTTATTAGTTGTGTTTACCGAATCACATTCAAAGTAAGATCTTCTTTTTACGTCAATACACTGTTCGAAATTCGCAATCCGATTTGTTCGACACTTCTTTGTTTATTATATGTCCGCATTTTGTTGTAAGGCTCCCTTGGCCATAAACAGCAATACTGGTGACCTGCTTATTTTTAAATAGTGTGTAAAACATTGCTGCAGTAATTGAAATTGTTTTGAAAGGCGAAGAACGTCTTCCAATCGTCTCTTGACACTTTCTCAATATAAAAAGTTGCCAGTGTGCTGGCATATTATGAACTCTTTTACACACTCATACCGAGTGTCCCTCTCGAAATTTTTGAATCTCAAAGCTCTCTGTAACTGCATAGACACATACGGGATCGAAAAATTATTACGTTTTGTAACGAAAAGTTTACTCAGTATTAATAATAAAACACTTCCGGAAAACTCTGGACGTCCAGCACGGTGGGTCCGCATGTGAATCGCTCGCTACGAAGCTGTAAAGAGTCTGTGTTTCCTTTGCCGCTTGGGAGAGCCACCCGCCCGTTGCCCAGTAGTCAGTGAGTGCGCACCAAATGATTTCGAACGAGAAAACAGCCGGGCACGTACTTCTGTAACGCATGTGAAATGAGTTATGGGTAGCGAGCGCTTCTCATGCAGATTCGCCATGCGGATGCATTGTTCAAGTGTATAGCGTTTATACTCGTTATTTTCCATACAGGGTGGTCAAAGGGTGTGGCAGGATAGGTTGGGGTGAGAAATGATTGCTAAGAAAAAAAATTCGAAACGTTGCGCCGTTTCCGAGTTAATTATATTGAAGTTAGCTACTCAGCCTACTGCATGCTCAAATTCAAAGTGGTCCGCCAGGTACAATTAGTGTCAGTTGTTTTCATGGCATAGCTGATAAGAGGACGTGACTGCTGAGCCTTTGGCTCGAGTTCGATGCCTACTACCGTCCCATGTCCAATTTTTGAATCGACTGTTGTTCGGTTTTACGAAATCAAACGAAGAACACTTCTGACGTCACCGTCTCTGGCAGCTTGCTTGAATTTGCGCACGCAACGACCAGATTGGTTAATTTCCAAAAAATGGTTCAAACGGCTCTGAGCACTATGGGACTCAACTGCTGTGGTCATAAGTCCCCTAGAACTTAGAACTACTTAAACCTAACTAACCTAAGGACATCACACACACCCATGCCTGAGGCAGGATTCGAACCTGCGACCTGGAGCGCCTAGAACCGCACGGCCACCGCAGCCGGCTGGTTAATTTCGACACTAATTAAATCGGAAAGCGCGTAATGTACCGAATTTTTTTCTTAACCATTATTTCTCAGCATAACACACCCTGCAACATTTTTACAGCCATTTCAAACTGTTTCTGACCGCCGCGTATGTTCTTTGCACACTATGTGTGCCATTTAGTGTAGTTTCCTTCCTGCTGCCGTCCTTACAAATCAGGATAGTATTTAATTCATTTCTGGTATGTCTCACAGGAGAGCTTTGAATATTCCATCCGATGTCTTAGATATGCTCCAAGCTGTTGGACTTACTGTGACACTGTACAGGGTGATTCAAAAAGAATACCACAACTTTAGGAATTTAAAACTCTGCAACGACAAAAGGCAGAGCTAAGCACTATCTGTCGGCGAATTAAGGGAGCTATAAAGTTTCATTTAGTTGTACATTTGTTCGCTTGAGGCGCTGTTGACTAGGCGTCAGCGTCAGTTGGTGCTAAGATGGCGACCGCTCAACAGAAAGCTTTTTGTGTTATTGAGTACGGCAGAAGTGAATCGACGACAGTTGTTCAGCGTGCATTTCGAACGAAGTATGGTGTTAAACCTCCTGATAGGTGGTGTATTAAACATTGGTATAAACAGTTTACAGAGAATGGGTGTTTGTGCAAAGGGAAAAGTTCTGGACGGCCGAGAACGAGTGATGAAAATGTAGCACGCATCCAGCAAGCATTTGTTCGCAGCCCAGGAAAATCGACTCGCAGAGCTAGCAGAGAGCTGCAAATTCCACAATCAACTGTATGGAGAGTCCTACGAAAAAGGTTAGTTATGAAACCTGAACGTCAACTACCCGAGGCGATGGATCGGCCGCCAGGCAGCCCGTGACAGAGCACTTCATCACTGGCCTCCAAGAAGCCCTGATCTTACCCCCTGCGATTTTTTCTTATGGGGGTATGTTAAGGATATGGTGTTTCGGCCACCTCTCCCAGCCACCATTGATGATTTGAAACGAGAAATAACAGCAGATATCCAAACTGTTACGCCTGATATGCTGCAGAGAGTGTGGAACGAGTTTGAGTATCGGGTTGATATTGCTCGAGTGTCTGGAGGGGGCCATATTGAACATCTCTGAACTTGTTTTGGAGTGAAAAAAAAACCTTTTTAAATACTCTTTGTAATGATGTATAACAGAAGGTTATATTATGTTTCTTTCATTAAATACACATTTCTAAAGTTGTGGTATTCTTTTTGAATCACCCTGTAAAACTGCTGAAAACGTATAGAAGTGCTACTGCGTTGGAAACTGTTGAAAAAATACACATATATACACTGAAGAGCCAAAACATTACAACCACCTCCTTAACAGCTTGTTTGTCCGTCTTTGGAACGAAATACATCACTGATTCTGCGTATCAGGGATCCAACAGTTTGGTGGTAGGTTAGTTGAGATATGCGGCGTTAGATGTCTACGCACAGGTCATGTAATTCGCGCAAATAACGGGACTCTGATTTGCGTACGCGGTGATGGCGTCCGAGAGCGACCCAGGTGGGTTCGATAGGATTTACATCAGGCGAATATGGTTGCCGGGACATCAGCGTGAGGTCACTACAATGCTCCTCAAAACACTGCAGCATGAATCGGCTAGCCGGCCGCTGTGGCCGAGCGGTTCTAGGCGCTTCAGTCCGGAACCGCACTGCTGCTACGATCGTAGGTACGAATCCTGCCTCAGGCATGGATGTGTGTAACGTCCTTAGGTTAGTCAGGTTTAAGTAGTTCTAAGTCTAGGGGACTGATGACCTCAGATGTTAAGTCCCATAGTGCTTGGAGCCATTTGAATTTGATGAAGGGATGCAGGTGGTTCGCAGCAATCAGTGTGTCTTCGATTACTACCACAGGTCCCATTCAAGTGCAGGAGAATGTGTCCTATACCATAATACAGTTTCCACCACCCTGTGTCCGGGGCGCGCTTCACGTTTCGAGCCACCGTTCACCTCGATGACGACGTTTGGGGAGACAATCAGTGACCTAGTGTAGCAAAAATTTGATTCAAGCGAAGAGCCGATTTCATTCCATTGATAGACTGTCGAATCCCGATGGTACGGTGCCCACTGCAATCGCAGCTGACGATGTGGTTGGGTCAACCTGAGAATTCGTAGGGGTGGCCTGCTACGGAGCTCCATGTTCAACAATGTACGATGAACGGTGTGCTTCGAAACACTTGTGCGTGCACCAGCATTGTGCTCTTTGAGCAGAAATGCCACAAATCATCATCTATCCTACTTTACAGTGCAGACGAGCAACCAAACCCCACATTCTGTGAATAGACGTGAACGTCCAACCAATTAGCGCCTAATGGTAGTTTTCACTGTCCCTCTACCTCTTTTCATAGATGCTCACGATAGTAGCACGTGAACATTCGACCAGCTTCGCTGTTTTCGAGAGACTCATTCACAGGCTCTGCGTAAAAATAATCTGCCCTTTGTCAAGCCGCTTATCTCAATGGATTGCCCATTTGCAGCTCGTATCTTCGCTAGGGTGATTCCCCGTCTGTGTCTGCTCCGCTTACGTACATTTGTTGGCACGTCACGTGCCCGCAAGGCCAACGGGCGGCATCCAATGTCGCGCTGGGCAGTGGTCATAATGTTTTGGCTTATCAGTGTAAGTCTGTCACTGTCAACTGTGAAAAATCATGCTACGACTGTTCCAGCCCGTTTGAGGAAACGTAAGCGCGTCAAAGTCAACTGTCTGACACAGTGTATTAAAAAACGGTATTCGTCCATCATTCTATTTGACACATTGGACTCCTAAAATATGTAAGTGCATCAACGCTAAAGTGTAGTCTACAAACATATTTAACGCCGTCAAACCGTAAACGTGTTTTTATATACTTTTCGTATACTGGTTAAATTATTTTTTAAGCGTTGTGCACAATTTTGTACCCTGTTTCTGTAAACACATATTAATAGCCGAACTTTAAACTGGCTGAACTGTAAAACTGATTCACATTATTTGAAAAAAAAACACATTGAAAAACACCTGATCTGTTAAACTCCAGTTCATTGCTATTGTTCATGTCGTCAGCACATATACTGTTGAAATGCAATAAAGTTCAGGTACTTGATGACAAAATGCAGAGTGTTAGTATTAGTTGTTAATTCACATGGAGACAATGAATGTATACTACAGTTTTTGATCAGTGAAGTGTCTTTTACCGTTTTGAACTCGTCCATTAATTTGGTATGAAGGGAGAATGATGACTGCAAGATGTTGATATTTTTCGCAAAATCTACAAGCTCAGTCACCTTAAATTATTTGGAACAAATTATTCACGAAATGTCGCAACTGGAAAACTATGGTTTCAATGAAAAAGAGAACGTTGATGCTTATTACTGGTTTGAGTGGCTTAATTCTAAAAAATTGTGTAAGGCGTTTCTAAAAATTATCATAGAGCGTCACATATTGACCATAACAGACTATTAGTTGTTGTCTAGACAAATGCTGCCCTTTTCATTCAATATTTCATACTATTTTCAGAAGTTACTCAAGTCTTTCGGAGCGATGTGCTAATATCGAAATATGAGCATTCTTATAATCATTATGATTTGAAGAGACAATGTCGAATTGATAGACATCCTGCTATTAAACTGTGCTGTAAGATTTTAAAAAAGGAAAAATAAAATAATGTTGTTCAATGTGTTGTGCTTTTATTTCTTAAAATCATTACAAAAAATGCACACTCATTATAGCTAAGCCAGTTAGGGTAGGACGGTAATGAGACTACTCTGTTTTACTTAAAACTCTTACATTACCTTACTGACTCAGATACAATGACTGCACATCTTTATAAACATTGAAATCTCATTAGGATTAAAAAATAGTCCGAAAATAAACATTTATTATTCAAAGTCTGTCTGCTACTGCTTTCGGTGTACTGTTTTCAGCTGTTCCATGAGAGTGGTGAGCCAGGGTGATGCAGTAAAATACATCAGTTATTTTTCTTCAACTGGTTGTAGGTTACATGCAAATACTTTTATATGACTCGTGTTGATTACATAGATTTACAAAGAACTCGTTTCACAAAATTGCCTTTTTCAAGTGCTCCTGTTCAGATCTTGTAATTGTTGTTGTATACTTATATCTATGTGTCTTATGTGTAATACGTTGAATGCTGTCCATTATGAATCTTGGAGCGAGTCTTCGGTCTGGTAATATGTCGTTACTATGAATCACTACGTTTCTTTTGTAATGGACTTCCAGTGATTTTATATAGTACTTTTTAGAGTTTGACAGTTTTCGCTCTAACAATGTTTTATATTTGTCGAGTAAATCATATCGTGGAAGTTAAGAATGATGTTTGAGTTTCAGAGACTGTAAATTTGTATTTATCTATTGTTTTTTGTATGACATGTCATTTTTAGCCATTTTCTCTTTTTGTTATTTCAATAAAGTATCCTAAGCAGTTTCTGTGTTTTAGGCCTGTGTGTTCGTTGAGGACATTATTTTTTCGTTTGAGTATAAATTTCCAGTTCTTGTAAGACGTTCATAGCTTAATCTTCAGGTATTTTACGGAGAATCTACAAAGCATTTTCGATTTGTTCTACCTTATTATTTTGCCTTTTCCGGTGTAAGTAAAAAAACTTGATCGGATACTTTCATCGTTTCTTGTATGTTCTTTAAATTTGATTCCAAAGTTACTTCCTGTTTGTGCAATACAGAATGTTGTGCAGTCGTCATAATAAAATAGTAAATTCCGGACTCAGAAAAAAACAGAAACATAATTTTTTCCTTATCTTAGTTTTCACTTTATTGTGATTCTTCAACTTCTCCCGGCGTATTCCTTGATCGAACAGACCACCGGTGTACTGTCGGTCCATAGTGTCCAACGGGCTCGTACTGATCGCCGAAATATTGTGCCCGTTGGACATTATGGACCGACAGTACACCAGTGGACTATTCGAGTTTCACTTTATTGTTTGTGCAAAATGCTATTTTTATTGTCATATTGTGTAGCAAGCTGATCAGTTGTAGTCTATGTATGTTGTTGTTATGTAGGTTGGTCTGATTTTTGTCCTTTCTTTTCAGTGTTATATCCTTATGTATGTTATCTTTTATAGGCTTAGTGTATTGTTTATATAGTTTTAGCACCATATAGAGATTAAAATCATTTCTTTGTGTTATATACTGTAGAGTTGTAATTTTTTTGTGTGGCATCGTTTTCGATTCAATACTGGCACGAAAGGAGAAAATTAAGATCGAACAATCCACATACCAAAGTATGTAGACTACACATCAAACAAATTAAACATCTTGCTGAAGAATACGAAAATAAAACTAGCATATTGTACGTACAATAACCTAAAAATAAAAGTAATATCAGAGAGAAATGATGACTCTATTTTTTCTAATCCTGGTATTTATAAAATTTCCTGTTATGACTGCATTGTATTTTATATCGGACATACAGGAAGAAACTTCGGAATCGGATGTAAAGAACATTCAAGAAATGGTGAAAGTAACCAATCAAGTTTTTACTTACACCTGAAAATCCAAGAGGCAGAACAAATAGAAAATGCTTTGCAGATTCTACATAAAATACATAAAGGTCATGCTATGAACGTCTTAGAAGAATTTGAAATTTACACTCCTACAAAAAATATCCGAATGACTTCTTTAATCAACAACCACATCTGATATGTAAAACTACCTATAAACCTTAAACAAATAACAGAGAAAGAAAAATGATAAACATTACATGAAACTTAAAAATCAATAGATAACCTTAAGCTTCACGTAACTGCAAATTTAAAGTCTCTGACTCTCAAATATCATGTTATAAAGTACTCTGCAGACATAAAGATTCGCTGGAACAAAATCTGTCAAACAATTATCAAAAAGTGCTATATGAAATCATTGAAAGTACATTAGAAAAGAGACTACGTGATTCATAATAACGACATATTACTAGGCGGAAAACTCACTCCAAGGTGCATTACAAACGTCATTCTCCAACTCACATTTTTTTTATTTTTGAATCTGATATCATACAACACTTTCACACATCCCAAATCTTGATAGTCTTCATTAGTTTTTGGGTCATAAATTTTATTAATTAGGTAAGAACTTGAAAGCACAATAGACTGGGTCATAATTTATAGTGATAACAACTGAAGTAGTCTAGAGGGTACATGGCTGAAAGTGACAACTCATAAATTATAGCGATAAGGGTCCTATGGAAATTTGCCAACCATGTGGGTGCGCCAGTTTCCCCATGGAACAGGACAGTGCCCCATCTCCCAGTTTTGAATTTCCAACATTTGTATGTCAAGCTTTTGGTCTAGAAGGAAGGGTGACAGAGAAGGAGTGGGAGAGGGGGAGGGGATGTGGGAGGGATGACCTTCACCATGGGAGACTTGTGGCAACAATGGAGGCTGTACCAACTCTCTCTTTGCCCCCCAGCTGTTTGAATTTCCTGCCATTCTATTCTTAGGGGAAATGGAGTAAGTCTGCTATGATGTCTGAGAATGTTGAGGAATGCTGGCCGATAAAACCAAGGCTCTTGAAAGACTGTATGGTTACACTGTGCTGCTGTTGCCCCTTAGCTTATAGTGTGGGTTGCCCGTCTACTTCGTCCCTGGCTCAGAGCGTCAAGTCCCACTACAGACATTCGTGAACAAATTCACACATTTTGTCCAGCAAATTTACTGGTCTCGCCTGATGTGAACGTTGATGGACAGACCAATATGCCCTATATGCACCAAGTACAGGGAGAGAGATCTGGTGACCAGGCCGGCAATTCAACGAGAAATTATTTCCACTTATGTCTGCAGCAGTAACAATGACTCTCTGCGGTCAGTGCAGGCAGAAAAGGTAAAATACCTCACAAGCTCGAACATTCTTCGACAGTAATAGTGAGACAATAACATCCAGATATGAACGTGCCTGCTATTTTTGCCTGTCAACGATGATAACACTGAGGGCGCTGACGACTTTTTCAGTTTTCACATGATGCTAGTGCTGTACCCTCTGGAGTATCACGCGTCATGGACCTAGCCTCTCATGCCGAGCGAGGTATAAGGCGACATGAAGCTGGTATTGGTCTCACTGATCTCGACTGCAATGGCTGTTGTGCATCATTTTGCTTGAATTGCAACATCAGCCTGACAGGATTTACTTCTGCAACTCTTCTACATCCTAGAGACTTGGCACTGTGCAAGGTCTCTTGTAGGATTTTTGTTTTGTTTAACAGCTCCGCAAGTGAACTGCTGGGCTTTTGACTTCTGTATCAATTGTGCTTGTAGTTTAGGTTCAGTCTGTCAGTACGAAGATGTGTTGAAAAATAATGCCTCAGATTTTTTATGTGAAAGCTCTTAATAAAACAAACGTTATTCAGATTCTACATCTTTATTCTTCATGTTTATATATTTTCAGTTCTCTGCTGATAGATGTTCCAAACTGAGGCATATAACTAAGCGGCGTGTAACATAACTATGTCAGTACCTCAGAAACAGCGTGCTGTAATCGAGTATCGAATTCGAATAGTTCGTCCACACAACCAGTTTCCTCTTCTTCAGCATGACAATGCCAGACCACACATCAGCGCTCCGAAATTTGCAGTAACCGGTGCCATGGGTTCACTGTCATCGATCAGTTTCCATACAGTCCCAACTTGGTCCCATCCCAGCACCTTCGAAAATTTCCCGAAATATTTTGGCATTCTAACATATTCGTGCTTTTTTTAGCGTACAACTCACCTTTCACTCGCTCAAGCTGTCGTAACTGTAACTCGCTCACACGCACTGGTTCATCACTGCAAGTCGCTCATGCCCGTCCACTCTCACTTGCCCATTCTTACTAATTCACTCCAACTCCTTGTCACTATCTCTTTCTATCTCTCTAACTGTCAGTGTCCCTTGTCTCTCAGCCAGTCTCCTTCCTTCTGTCCTACTAATGCTGTCTCCTCTCACTGTCTCCCTCTTCCTCTCTCTTACTGCTACCATCTCGTTCATTCATTCCCACTGTCGCTGTCTCTTCCCATAGTCATTATTTCTCTCTTCCTCGTTGTCAGTGTCATGGGCTCTGTCTCTCATCATCACTAGCTCTCATCCACTTCCACTTTATCCTTCTCCTTATTCCTCTCCAACTCTCACTGTCTCTAGAATGAGATTTTCACTCTGCAGCGGAGTGTGCGCTGATATGAAACTTCCTGGCAGATTAAAACTGTGTGCCGGACCGAGACTCGAACTCGGGACCTGGTTCGCAGGAGAGCTTCTGTAAAGAGTGGAAGGTAGGAGGCGAGGTACTGGCAGAAGTAAAGCTGTGAGGACGGGGCGTGAGTCGTGCTTGGGTAGCTCAGTTGGTAGAGCACTTGCCCGCGAAAGGCAAAGGTCCCGAGTGCGAGTCTCGGTCCGGCACACAGTTTTAATCTGCCAGGAAGTTTCTCACTGTCTCTTTCGCTCTTTTCCGAACACTGTTCTGCCACTCTCAACTGTGTTACACTGCCACTGTGACCGTCTCTTTCTGTCACACTGCCACTGTTTCCTTCGCACCAGTGTGCGATTTGCAGGGGGGGGGGGGGGGGGGAGGATGGGAGAGATTTCCCCTCTCTGCATCAGACCATCCCCTCCTCTAGTTGCGCTGCAGTCTGGAACCGCAAGACCGCTACGGTCGCAGGTTCGAATCCTGCCTCGGGCATGGATGTGTGTGATGTCCTTAGGTTAGTTAGGTTTAACTAGTTCTAAGTTCTAGGGGACTAATGACCTCAGCAGTTGAGTCCCATAGTGCTCAGAGCCAGCCAGCCTCCTCTAGTTTTAGTTTATGCATCCCAATCTGGGATGTTTATTTCCCACGCACTTTACTAAAACTTTCCATATAATTTAAATTTGTGGAGCCGAACACTGAAAGTTTTTAATACAGTCTTACTATTAATATGTTTGCTTATTAATTTCGAAAAAGTGTTATCTAGTACTTATTGTTGTTGTCTTCAGCCCAGAGACTGATTTGATGCAGCTCACCATGCATTTAGTAGTTAAGCCTTTTAAAACGTTTAGAACGAAATCATCATTATCATGTTGTCATTGTTGCTTTCGTCTAAGGTGCGTCATCCGTTTACTTGCGACCTTGCGAGGGAAGTAGTGTGGCAGTCATACCGCAGCAGTCGTACCGCAGAGTTGTGTGAGCTGGGGGCTGAAATTCCCACCCCGGGCTCTGACACAGGGTGGTGACCGGCCTGGTACCTGTGCGAACATTTACTGTTATGCCACCTTTTGGCAACGGTATGGCGCGCACTAACGCTCCTGGAACAAAAGCACAAAGTAGTACGAAGTGAGCAACGGTACTGGCCAGACGGGATCGGACAGTCTGACCTCTCTAGCCGTGACCCACGTGGGCGGAGCTTAACACAGGCTCCCCAGCATCGCGTACTCCAAGTTAATTGGTGCCGTTCGTTCGTTGCCTGGCGTCCGCCAAACACACGGCGATCCTCACACGTTCCCGCTTCAGTAGCTTCATTAGTGAGTTGAGTGCGTCCGGGCCTGTTAGAACTACGAAATTTCAGGATGTCATTCAAACAAAGCAAAATTTCTGATTTTCTTAAGAGCAGTGCATTACCTGATACGTGTACAAACTCTGACAGTCAGGATACTAACAGTGGTGCTAAAAGAGTTAAAATAGACCGTGAATGTAAAAAAGAAAACGGTAAAGATGGTGCTAATACAGGGGAAGAGACTGAATCTCCGGTGACTAAAAACTGTGACACGTCTCAAGGTAGGAATGGGAGTAACAGTACTCTTGAGATTATAGTAGGAAATTCTGCTGCCTTATCATGTTTTCAAAACTGGCAAAAGACTAAGCCGTGGCTGCCCGTAAATGACAAAAACTTACTAATATGCACAGTGTGTTCACAAGTTCGTGAACTTAAGGTGGAAAGCAGTGAACGTGTGCGTATCGATAACGCGTTTTTAGCTGGTGTTTGTGCTAATAACGCCAAAAAACTAAATGATAACATCGGGGATCATGCAAAATGCAAATCACACATGAAGTGCATAGAAATCATGAGTATAAAAGAAAAGAAAAGTTTAGAAAAATGTGTCATTGAAGTGCAAAGTTGTGGGGAAAGCGGCATCAAGAAAAAGTAATCGCAACTGTTTCGTTGTTCAGATCTTGATATGTGATAGCTAAACAGAAATTATCATTCAAATCGTATCCTGCAGTAATCGAACTACAAAAGCTTAATGGTTTATCAGTCGGTAATATACTTCATTCAGACCATGCATGCCGAAATATCATTATGTTTGTAGGAGAAGAAATGAAAAAGAATCTTGCTCACTTCCTTGTAGAATCGGGTACAAACTTAAGTATCATGATGGACGAAAGTACAACGGTTTCCAGTAAAACTTGTTTAATAATATATATACGTTTGTGCTTTGAGGGAGTTGCTTGCGACTATTTTTTTGACATTGTTGAATTAGAAAGTGGGACATGAGAAAGCATTTTCAGCACACTGTTAGCAGCTCTTGAAAAGTATGGCATTTCAAATGATGAACTAAAGAACCACCTTGTAGGTATTGCAACAGATGGTGGCTCAACAATGCTTGCACCTTACAAAGGCGTAGCCGCTCTACTGCGTAGTCATTTACATAAGGATTTAACTGTCGTTCATGGTATGAACCACAAAATGAAATTAGCTGTCCACGATGTTATGAATGATGTAGCAGATGTATACCATATACAGGTTTTTTTTTAGATTCCTTATATTCTGTGTTTTCTCCCAAAAATCAGAGACTACTACAAAGTGTTTCACAAGAATTATCCTCGCAGATATTAAATCTAAGCCGTATTTTTCGCGTACGTTGGGTTGCTTCCTCATTTAATGCTGTTCGAGCTTTTCTTGAAAGTCACAGTTCTCTTGTCCATCTTTTTGAAAAACTGAGACGTGATGGTTCCTGATCAACTCAGGAGAGATCTAAATTTGAAGGTTTACTAAAACATCTCACAAAGTGGCTTTTCTGATAGTGCATACGCGTGAATAGTGAGTTTCGGCATTAACATTAATTTATAAATAACTGTTTAACCATGGGTAACGCCACGGTCCAAACTAGTAAGATATATAATTATACTAACCCGCTGAGACATCCCCCCCACTGGTAAAAGCACAAATCGCACACTGCTTCGCATTGAAATATACCACAACCAAAATCTACTACTTTCCAGTAATTATTACTTTTTAAGGGTTCTGAGGAAGGTAGAATGAGGCAGTATCTACCGCACTTTTCTGTCAGAGTCTTTTAAACACGGGCATATTCGCCTTTCTGTGCTCGTAGGAACATTTTTCAGCTGTTTCTCTTCTCCTCCCTGCTACAGCAGAGCATGTCACTAATATGAAAAAAAAACTTTGTGGGTCAGTAAAATTTTGATAGTTTATTGATGTGAAGTTTAAACAACTCAAAAGTAACTTTACAGCTCAGACTGTATTTTACGTGCACATAAATTTTCCATGTGCTTCAGTTCTACAATATTTTTCGCTGGGTCCCTGTTACAGCAGGTCACGTCACTCATATGGGAAAAACTCTATGTACCTGTAAAATTTTGATAGTTTACTCACATGAAACGGAAATAACCCAAAACTAAGTTTATGCCTCACACCGAACTTAACGTGCATAAATATTTGGCATGTGCTTCAGGACTACAACTGTGGTTTCCAGAAATCTTCTGATGATATCGTAGATACGTTACAGTATATTTCTCCTGTTACGTCACTTTATAAACTACGCTTTGCCTCACATAGGATTTTACTTGCGTATTTTACGTGCGCAAATAGCGTAACTTTGAACCCCTGTATCTGAGAAACTGATAAAGATACCAAGAATATTTTCAAGGTGCTTCGAGATTTGGACCTTAGGAACATATTCTAAAAGTTGTTATGTATAACCTTCATGGAATCGGCGGCTCGGTTTTGATACCAGAAAATCATGTTTTGGGGTGTTTCTCGATAAAGGAAAAAATATTTTTGAAAATGGGAAGATGGAACTTCTAGATAAAAGCGTAGAACATACCGTTAAAATTTGAGCAATTTGCTGCGATTAGTATTTAGATGTCCGTTTCTAATGGCGAGAAAATGGTGAAGAATGCTTTTCTCAGGTAATCTCAGGAACCACCCATGAACTAAATGGTGCCTCCATAAGGCCCTTAAGGCGCACCATAGCTCACATCTGATGCAAACAGCATGAACCGATTTGATCTATTTGCCTAAGCTGCAGAAAGCCTGTTTTAGTGTACAATAGTTACAATAAGAAGATCCTTTTGTTGGGTATACAAATAGTCCATAGCCCAAGGGCAACTTTTCTATCAACAACAGAACCCAAAATATTGAACCCTGGAAAAATTTCTTTCTTATGTGCGGCGTATTGGAGCATATTGGTTGCGCATGATGTCGGATGCTTACCAATTTGCGGTCTGCAATAAAACAGAAACGGTGCTTATTATTGCCTGCAGGTTTTGTGTTCCAACATGATACATCAGTGCCCCATATGGCCCTTTGAACAGTCACGTCACCACAGGCCTGATATTTAAGTGCCTTCCACATCCACCACATGTAGCAGACATTTTCTCGAGCGATATTTATATGTTTCTACCGTTCAGTTGGGCAATGGTTTGTAAATGTTCCATTCTGATACGGGGAAGCGCCACGCGACGCACGAGTAGTTGCCAAGACAAACAAACGAATAATTTTCTGTGGCATTCAATCACCTTTATTGATACAGCTTTACATCGTGCGTGCACAGTAAATACCATTTTTAAAATTATTTATGTGTCTCATACGAAGCCCTTGCATTACGCTAGGTATCGTCCTTCTTCACGAAAAGAAATTTAAAAGACAGTAGTTCGTAAGTTGGATTTATGAAATTTATAATCTCCAATGGTTCTTCATCTAATAATTGTGTAACCCAAGAGATTGAACTGAGACGTCTTCAGAAAGCCCATTCAACATGACCACTCACACAGATAAATCGTGGATTTATATGGTTCCACCATGACGGGCTCCCAGATCATTTTCCACCCCCTTATCGGGGAACACGTTGATGAAAGGTTTCGGGATTGATAGACGGACTGTGATAGTCTTGCTAGGTGGTTCACTCGATTACCAGCTATGACGTCGATGAAAAGCTTTTTCTCAGGACATCTAACGATCCTATTTTGTTGTTGTTCTTGCTGTGGCCTGCAGTCCAAAGACAGGTTTGATGCAGTTCTCCATGTTACTCTATCCTGTGCAAGCTTCTTCATATCCGAGTATCTAATCCAGCCTACATACTTCTGAATCTGCTTACTCTATTCATGCCTTGGTTTCCCTCTACGATTTTTATCCCTCACGCTTCTCTCCAGTAGTAAATTAGTGATCCATTGATGTCTCAAAATATGTCCTACCAGACGATCCCTTATTGTAGTCAGGTTGTGCCACAAATTTCTATTCTTCCCAACTCTATACAGTACCTCCTCATTTGTTACATGATCTACCCATCTAATCTTCGACATTCCTCTGTAACACTACATTTCAAAAGCTTATATTCTCTTCTTGTCTAAACTGTTTATCATCCATGTTTCATTTCCATACATGGCTACACTCCAGACAAATACTTTCAGGAAAGACTTTCTGACACTTAAATTTGTGCTCAATGTTAACAAATTTCTCTTCTTCGGCAATGATTTTCTTGCCATTGCCAGTCTACTTTTTATATCCTCTCTACTTCGACCATCATCAGTTATATTGCTGCCCAGATAGCAAAATTCATCTAATACTTTAAGTGTCTCGTTTTGTAACCAAGTTCCCTCAGCATCAACTGATTTAATTCGACTACATTCCTTTATTCTCGTTTTGTTTTTGTTGATGTTTATCTTATGCTTTCCTTTCAAGACACTGTCCATCCGAGTCAGCCATTGCTGTCTCTTACAGAATTACATTATCATCAGCAAACCTCAAAGTTTTTATTTCTTCATCCTGAGCTTTAATTCTTATTCCAAATTTTTCTTTTGTTTCCCTTAGCGCTAGCTCGATATGTAGATTGAATAACATCAGAGATAGTCTACAATCCTGTCTCAGTCCTTTCTCAACCACTGCTTCCCTTTCATGTCTCTCGACTATTATAACTGACATCTGTTTTCCGTACAAACTGTTAACAGCCTTTCACTCCCTGTATTTTTCCCCAGCCATCTTTAGAAGTAGAAAGAGAGTAGTCCAGTCAACGTTGTCAAAAGCTGTCTCTAAGTCTACATATGCGATAAACGTAGGTTTGTGTTTTCATAACCTGTCTTCTGTGAGAAGTCGTAGGATCAGCATTGTCTCGCATGTTCCTATATTTCTCTGGAATCCAAACTGATCTTCCCCGAAGTCGGCTTCTACCAGTTGTTGTATTCTTCTCCAAAGAATTCGTGTTAGCATTTTGCAATTGTGACTTATTAAACTAATAGTTCGGTAATTTCCACACCTATGAGCAACTGCTTTCTTTGGAATTGGAATTACTACATTCTTCTTGAAATATGAGGGCATTTCGCCTGTCTCATACATCTTGCACACCAGATGGAGAAGTTTTGTCATGGCTGGCTTTCCAAGACCATCATTAGTTCTGATGGAATATTGCCTCTTCCCGGTGCCTTGTTTCGACTTAGGTCTTTCAGTGTTCTGTCAAATTCTACACGCAGTATCATACCTCCTACCTCATCTTCATCTACGGCTTCTTCCCTTTCCATAAAATGCTCTCAAGTACATCTCCATTGTATAGACCCTCTATAAAATCCCTTTCTGCTTTCCCTTCTTTGCTTAGGACTGGTTTTCCATTTGAGCTCTTGATATTCATACATGTGGTTCCCATTTCTTCTAAGGTCTCTTTAAATTTCCTGTAAGCGTATCTATCTTCCCCTAGTGATATATGCTTCTATATCCTTGCATTTGTCCTCTAGCCATTCCTGCTTAGCCATTTTGCGCTTCCTGTCGATCTAATTTTTTAGACATTTGTATTCCCTTTCGCCCACATTTACTCCATTTTTATATTATCTCCATTCATCAATTAAATTCAATATCTCTCGTATTACTCAGGGATTTTTATTAGCACTTGTCTTTTTACATACTTGATCCTCTGTTTCATCTCTCGAAACTGCCCACTCTTTTTCTACTGTATTCCTTTTCCCTGTTCTTGTCAGTCATTCAGTAATGCTCATTCTGAAGCTCTCTACAGCCTTTAGTTTTTCAGTTGATCCAGGTCCCATCTCCTTCAATTACTACCTTTTTGCAGTTTCTTCAGTCTTAATCTAAAGTTCATAACCAGTAAATTGTGGTCAGAGGCCACATATGCCCCTGGAAACGTCTTACAACGTAAAATTTGGTTCCTAAATCTTTGTCTAACCATTATACACCTTGCAGTGTCTGCAGGTCTCTACGACGTATACAGCCTTCTTTCATCATCTTTAAACTAAGTGTTAGCTATGATTAGATTATGCTCAGTGCGAAATTCTACCGGGCAGCTTTCTCTTTCATTTCTTTCCCCCAGTTCATATTCACCTACTATTTTTTCTTCATTTCTTTTTCCTGCTATTGAATTCCAGTCACCCATGAATATTAAATTTTCATCTCCCTTAATTCTGTGCATAATTTCTTTTATCCCATCATACATCAGGATGTGATCATCATTTAACCATACAGTAGAGCTTTATGCCTTTGGGAAAAATTACGGCTGTAGATTCCCGTTGCTTTCAGCCGTTCACAGTATCAGCACAGCAAAGCCGTTTTGGTTGATGTTACGAGGCCAGATCAGTCAGTCATCCAGAATGTTGCCCCTACAACTACTGAACAGACTGCTGCCCCTCTTCAGGAACCACAAGTTCGTCTGGCCTCCCAACAGGTACCCACCTCTCAGTTCTGGTTGCACCTTCGGTATGACTCTCTGAATCGCTGAGGCACGCAACCTCACCACCAACGGCAAGGTCCTTGGTTCATTGGGGAGGGGGGAGGAGGGGAGGGGTTATGAACTTGTAAATACTTACAAGAACCTCTTCCATTAGACATATCTAATGAAGTCGTGCGGTTCGAAACAAGAATGGGACTGTCATTGTCGCTAACGTTTTACCTTCGTAGAAATTTACAGGGTCATGTTCATAATTATTCTTAATCATGTTGCTTGAGAGTTAGAAAGTGTGAGAAAACCAATCGTGTGTCACTAGACATGTCGTTTTGTTACTTCTGTCATTTTTTATAGTCGCTTCATTGTATGTCTATATACCTTAACTTGCATAATCTAAATGCTATAGCCACGCACAAATAAACATTTTACTCGAGTATTCACCATAACGTACAGCTGGTGAAAACTTCACGCGGACCGATGCCTTATATTTATGCTGAACTGCAATGCTCTACTGTCTGTAAGGCAACATACCATTGTAGGGCACAACGTACACAAGTCAAACGTGCGCCTAGCGTTCCTTAGAGAAAATAAAAAATGAGATTCCAACAGGACCGATGTTAGCAGTTAACATAGGACACGTTTAACAAAAATGTCAGTTTTCTTCAGTCATAAAACGTGGAAGGCAAATAGTCATCCACAAGCAACCGAGCCAATAAACGTTCTTCGTGATGCGTGCTGCTTCGTGCGACACGATGTGGAGCTCATAAACAGATATACTAACTGACCAGTAGTTTTACTTTTTCCATAGCGTTTGAAACTCTTCACGACCGACAAAAGCTTGTCTACATAGCGGTCATCGTAGTTTCAGTGAATGGAGACAGCAATATGACTTGAGATATTGCAGTTCAGACATATTACTTGATATTCCTGATACTTTGGAATAAAACATTCTATACACCACATGGAATTCCGTGAATTAGATGACGGCCAGCAAACTATCGACAGCAGCTAATACTTCAAGTTTCTGTCACCTTGACCACACCAAAGGGACTTGAGATACTGCATTTCAGACACATCACCATACATTCCTGATCCATTGGAATAAAACATTCTGTGAATGGAATTCTGCGAATTAGACAACTGACAGCAAACTGTCGGCAGTAGCTAGTATTTCATGTTTCTGTCACATGGCGGCACCAGAGTGAAGAGATGGATGATCGATGTGTCTCTAAGGTGCAGATAATGATAACTTCAGACAACGAGACAAAAACCGTAAGCAATATTTTGATAGCATTTTGTCTCCTATACTGGAATATTATGTAAAAGAGAATAAAGCTTTTCAGTCTAACATACAGAAATGCGAGAGTCCTTTGGAATTATGTTCAAAAATGGCTCTGAGCACTATGGGACTTAACTTCTGAGGTCATCAGTCCCCTAGAACTGATAACTACTTAAACCTAACTAACCTAAGGACATCACACACATCCATGCCCGAGGCAGGATTCGAACCTGCGACCGTAGCGGTCGCGCGGTCCCAGACTGTAGCGCCTAGAACCGCTCGGCCACCCTAACCGGCGGGAATTCTGTCATCGACTGTGCCTGTCATAAACAAGTGGGCGAGTCAGCGTACATCTCTGTTCTAAATAACTGGAAGATACTTGACAGAGAAATATACCAAATATAAAGTTTTTAAGGAAGAATTGTGTCCCATATTCTTTAAGGAAACAGTAGTGACCAAAACTGGAAAGAAGATTTATTAACGTATGTCCCAGTTTAATTTGACCAGAAATCTAACGGATTAAGGTCAGGTGGATGGGGAGGCACTGGTACTCTTCTCGAGCAACCAGCCGCTCATTAATCGTTCGTATTAAGTAGCGTCGTATAAAAAATGGGATAGTGTCCAATGGTGAATAAATCACATTCGTTGTCAACTGCAAGGATAACATTCTCCAATAGGTCGATTGATTATTCAAGCAGAAATTGGTGATAAACAGCACCTGTTAATTTGTCAAGTAAAGTGTACATGCGAGCTTGTCAGCCACAATTCCTACCCACATATTCCTACTAAAGTGAACTTGATTCACTTGCTTTCATTATCTACCCGTCACATCACTTGCCCCCCCCCCCTCCCCCGCCCCATATCCAGTGAGCAAACTGTGCATGTTCTATAGCGATGCATAGTTCTTGTTCAGAATGATTACACATCTACAAATCTCTGGACCAACTTGCTGAACATTTTTTGTTTTTCAAATGAAATGCGGCATTGAGTATGTTCGGCGTACATGGTACTTGCGTGTCGATTGACGCCGTTTTGCAAACCATAGCAGACTAGCATGTCCACCATTCCCCCCTCCTCCCCCCCACATCCTCCCACCGACATTCAACCCCTCCCGCACAACCTCAAACCGAAACGTATGGGATGTCTGATGTAGGAGACAGTTATCTCTCACAACAGCGTCCCGGTTAGAGAACTAAGTGCATGGACGATTACTACAAAAAAGAAATGAGCAATGAACGTCATCAGAAAGAAACGCTAAACCACTGAGCACTGATCGTTCTTGGTACAATGCAATGGTCCATATCTCGACAAATATTTGTTTTCGGGCTTCGATTTAGAGACTTTTTTCTAGTTTCGACCAGCATCACTCCTGCAAGAATGATGGACAACTTTTTTTATACACCATGAACAATCCTTAGATGATTACCGCGAAGACTGCTTACATATCGAATGCACTGATATGAAATGAGTTGGAACAGCTGGCTGCAAGTGCCGTGTCACAAGATTCTTCAGCGCATGACATTTAGATTCTTATCAGAGTATGTGGAAATGGTCCTCAAGAGAGCAGCAAGTTTCATCACGGGAGTGTGACGAGAGGTTCATCTAGTTTCAATAGTGGACGCTACTAGAGAAGTATTGTGCTTCAAAAATGTTCAAATGTGTGTGAAATGTTATGGGACTTAACTGCTAACGTCATCAGTCCCTACGCTTACACACTACTTAACCTAAATTGTCCTAAGGACAAACACACACACCCATGCCCGAGGGAGGACTCGAACCTCCGCCGGGATCAGCCACACAGTCGATGACTGCAGCGCCTCAGACCGCTCGGTTAATTCCGCGCGGCCATTGTGCTTCACAGAGAGGTTTACTGTTAAAGTTCAAGAAGATTAGAGCAGAATATTACTTCCTCCTACGTCACCACTATCACCACCGTCAATAGCCCTGTTCAACGACTACGTTGCACTGATATCCGTAGCAAACCAACACCCTGTAAGATGTACATGATTCGTATACCAAGGTACCACTCAGTAAGAAAATACTGTATTCGTGCCAGTGTAGTAGTTCAATAATTGTTTTAGGTTGGTTGATCAGTAGTTACGGGGTGTTTATGGGGAGGGGAGGGGATTCATTGGAATTTTCACACACCCTTACATTGTGACCCAATAATATTGTTGCTGATAACGTTTAATTAATAGAGAAGGATGACAAGGGAGCACGTTTGCAAACGCGTCAATCTCGTATTAACAAATGACGGCCTGACAATACATAAAATAAATTGACTTGCCATCAAATCTGACTACATTCTGTTAAAAGTCCCAATCAGTCCTAATAACCACCAAGCAGATTCCTCTAAGTCAATCGCTAATACTCCACAACTACATGTACATCCACATGGATACTCTGCAAATCACGTTTAATTGCCTGGCAAAGGGTTCATAGAGCCACCTTCACAGTTCTCTATTATTGCAATCTCGTATAGTGCGCGGAAAGAACGAACACCTATATCTTTCCGTACGAGTTCTAATTTCCCTTATTTTATCATGGTGATCGTTTATCCCTATGTAGGTCGGTGTCAACAAAATATTTTCGCATTCGGAGGAGAAAGTTGATGATTGGAATTTCATTAGAAGATTCCGCCGCAACGAAAAATGCTTTTGTTTTAATGATGTCCACCCCAAACCCTGTTTCATTTCAGTGACACTCTCTCCCCTATTTCGCGATAATACAAAACGTGCTGCCCGTCTTTGAACTTTTCGATGTACTCCGTCAATCCTATCTGGTAAGGATCCCACACAGCGCAGCAGTATTCTAAAAGAGGGCGGACAGACGTCGTGTAGGCTGTCTCCTTAGTATATCTGTTACATTTTCTAAGTGTCCCGCCAATAAAACGCAGTCTTTGGTTAGCCTTCCTCACAACATTTTCTGTGTGTTCTTTCCAATTTAAGTTGTCCATAATTGTGATTCCTAGGTTTTAATTCAATTTACGGACTTTAGGTTTGACTGATTTGTCGTGTAACCGAAGTTTAACGGATTCCTTTTAGCACTCAGGTTATTCACCTCACACTTTTCGTTACTTAGGGTCAATGCCAATTTTCGCACCATACAGATATCTTTTCTAAATCGTTTTGCAATTTGTTTTGATCTTTATTAATCGATAAACGACAGCGTCATCTGCAAACAACCTAAGATGGCTGCTCAGATTGTCTCCCAAATCGTTTATATAGATAAGTAACAGCAAAGGGCCTATAACACAACCTTCTTCAACGCCAGAAATCACTTCTGTTTTACTCGATGACTTTCCGTCAGTTACTACGAACTGTGACCTTTCTGACACGAAGTCACAAATCCAATCTCATAACTGAGACGATATTCCATAAGAACGCAATTTCACTACAATCTGCTTGTGTGGTACAGTGTCAAAAGCCTTCCGGAAATTCAGAAATACGGAATTAATCTGAACTCCCATGTCAATAGCACTCAAAATTTCATGCGAGTAAAGAGCTAGTTGTGTTTCACAAGAACGATATTTTCTAAATCCATGTTGACTGTGTGTCAATAGACCGTTTTCTTCGAGGTAATTCGTAATGTTCGAACAGAATACATGTTCCAAAATCCTACTGCCTATTGACGTTAATGATATGGGCCTGTAATTTGGTGGATTACTCCTACTACCTTTCTTGAATATTGGTGTGACCTGTGCAATTTTCCAGTCTTTGGGTACGGACCTTTCGTAGAGCGCGGCGTTGCATATGATTGTTAAGTATGGAGCTATTGCATCGGCATACTCTGAAAGGAACACAATTGGTGTACAGTTTGGACCAGAACACTTGCTTTTATTAAGTGAGTTAAGTTGCTTCTCTACTCCGAGGATGTCTGCTCCTACGTTACTCATGTTGACAGTTGTTCTTGATTCGAATTCTGGAATATTTACTTCGTTTTCTTTAGCGAAGACATTTCGGAAGGCTGTGTTTAGTAACTCTGCTTTGGCGCGCTGTCTTCGAGAGTATCTCCATTGCTATCGCGCAGAGAGGGCATTGATTGTGTCTTGCCGCAAGCATACTTCACATACGACCAGAATCTCTTTGGATTTTCCGCCAGGTTTCGAGATAAAGTTTCGTTGTGAAAACTCTCACTGAAGTCCGCGCTAAATTTCGAGCTTCTGTAAAAGATCGCTAATCTTGGGAATTTTGCGTCTGTTTAAATTTGGCATGTTTGTTTCATTGTTTCTGCAACAGTGCTCTGACTCGTTTTTTGTACCAAGAAGGATCAGTTCCGTCGTTTGTTAATTTACGTAGGTTGGAA
The DNA here is from genome assembly GCF_021461385.2 of Schistocerca piceifrons. Taxonomy (NCBI): domain Eukaryota; kingdom Metazoa; phylum Arthropoda; class Insecta; order Orthoptera; family Acrididae; genus Schistocerca; species Schistocerca piceifrons. Next base: position 822,922,204 of record NC_060149.1, on the reverse strand, counting down.
CTTAAATAGTGGCAACACTGCTGTTGAGACACTATGTAATGGAATCTACTATTGTCGCTGATAACACACGTTGTTGACGTACCTACCTTACCTCCGAGCAAATGGACTTGTCCGTCCCACGTCACCGGCGTGCGCACAATCGAGGGAAACAGAGGCACTCGTGAGCGAGCGGTCTAACGTAACGGTGTCACTATGTTTTCGAAACAGGAACAACGGAGCTGTATCAAGATTGAATGTGGCAGAGGTTGTACAGCACAACAGTGTCATCAAGGTCTTCAAGAGGCGTGCCGGGAATCGGCATTGCCGTACAGAACAGTGGCACGTTGGGTAAAAGCTTTCAACGAAGGTCGGCACACTATGACAGACATGCATCGGGCAGGTCGTTCTAGCGACTCTGAAGAAGTGGATACTGTTGCCGCGTTAGTGGACAGTGATCGACGCCATGCGATTCGTAAGCTCGCCCACGAAACCGGATTAGCGCATACGACTGTGCTTCGCATCCTGAAGGAACGCCTGGGCGTGCGAAAAATTGCATCACGATGGGTTCCGCATGACTTGACGGAAAAGCAGAAATGGATGCGTTACGATGCTGCTCAGTCGCACTTGGAGCGCTATGAGCGCGAAGGAGAGGCTTTCTTACGCCGTATCGTAACACTTGATGAGACATGGGCCACATTGTACGAGACAAAACTGAAACGCAAAACCAACGAATGGCGTCATTATGGGTCGCCGCGAAATTAGAAAGTATTACTATTCGTTTTTGGAGCATCGCCTGCGACCAGCTTTGCGAAAGAAGTGGCGACACTTCCTGCGCAAGCTACCCATCATTTTGCACGACAATGCGCGGACGCATACAGCGCAAGCTGTGGCTGCTCTGTTCGGTCGATGGGACTGGGAAGTACTGTACCATCCACCATACTCCCCGGACTTAAGTCCTTGTGACTTTGATTTGATTCCGAGGATGAAGGAACCATTACGTGGCATTCGCTTCAGAACTGTTCTAGAGATTCGACAGGCAGTAGACCGCTCCATTCGCACCATCAACAGAACAGGCTCTGCTAACGGTATACTACGCCTTCCACATCGCTGGCAACGGGTTCTACACAACGCTGGTGACAACTTTGAAGGACGGTAACAGGTGCAAACATATAACTCTCTTGTATCGGTTATGAATAAATAGTTGCCACTATTTAAGTTCCAACCCTCGTATTTGGTGTACATCTCTCAATTTCTGCCGATACTATTTCATTGGATTCAAGCCACATCTGGTCTACACTTATATTGTTGATTTGGAATGAGTGGAGATTGTCTCTTAGGAAGACGTCAAGTGAATTTTTGTCTGCTTTTTTGAGCAGGTATATTTTTCGTTTCTTTTTGGAGGATTTGGGGGTTACAATATTCAATCTCGCTACGACAACCCTGTGTCCACTAATCCCTGTATCCGGTTTGATGCTCGTTATTAACTCAGAGTTATTTGTTGCTAAGAGATCAAGTGTGTTTTCAAAAAAAAATGGTTCAAATGGCTCTGAGCACTATGGGACTTAACATCTGAGGTCATCAGTCCCCTAGAACTTAGAACTACTTAAACCTAACTAACCTAAGGACATCACACACATCCATTCCCGAGGCAGGATTCGAACCTGCGACCGTAGCGGTCGCGCGGTTCCAGACTAAAGCGCCTAGAACCGCTCGGCCACACTGGCCGGCAGTGTGTTTTCACAACCGTTTATTATTCGTATGGGCTCATGAACTAACTGCTCGAAATAATTTTCAGAGAATGCGTTTATCACAATTTTGGATGATGTTTTACGCATACCTCCGGAATTAAACATGGATTTTCGCCAACGTGTCGGGGGTAAATTAAAGTCACCACCAACTAAAATCGTATGCGTCGGGTACGTCTTTGAAATCAAACAAGTTTTCTTAGAACCTTTCAGCAGTTGTAGCATCTGAATTGGGAGGTCGCTCAAAGGATCCAATTGTTAATTTGTTCCGGTTGCCAACAATGGCCTCTGCCCATACTAACGCGCAGCAACTATACCGGCCGCTGTGACCGAGCGTCTCTAGGCGCTTAGTCCGGAACCGCGCTGCTGCTACGGTCGCAGGTTCGAATCGTGCCTCGGGCATGGATGTGTGTGATGTCCTTAGGTTAGTTAGGTTTAAGAAGTAGGGGACTGATGACTTCAAATGTTAAGTCCCTTAGTGCTTAGAGCCATTTCAACCATTTGAATTTGCAGCAACTATCTACTTCAATTTCGCGAGAAGGTACACTACTTCTAACAACAACAAACACGCCACCGCCAACTGTGTTTAGCCTATCTTTCGGAATATCATTAGATTCTTCGCAAAAATTTTGGCTGAGCTTATCTCCGGTTTTGACCAGCTTTCAGTGCCTATAGCGATTTGAGCATCACTGCTTTCTATTAGCACTTGGAGCTCTGGTACTTTCCTAGCACGGCTACGACAATTTACTCACAAACATAATCAAGCTTTCCCCCAAGGTCAGTTTCCAATGTGTGAATCTCATGGCAAGTCTATCACCAAAAAAGTTCGGAAGAACACCCTAAGACAAAAAACGAGCTATCACGAAGGAATTATACGAATGGGACGGAAATAGTTGGATGTGATGTACATATACAGAAAAAGAAAGATTACAATGTCGGGAAAACTGAATGATTTATTCAAGAGAAAGAGCATCACAAATGGAGTAAGTCTATAACACGTTAAGCCTGTAATCTCACTGACTGGGGTAGAATTGTCTCGAGTGATGATTCGCGCTTTCAACTGAGCCACGATGACCAGCTACGACGTCTCTGGAGACGCCCCAGACAGCAGTGAGATGGCAACCTGTCATCCGCGGCGCCCTTACAGCGCAGCGGTATGCTGACGATATTCTACGCCTCGATTTGTTGCCCTTCATGGCATGCCATCCTGGGCTAATATTTTATCAAGATAATGCCCGCTCGCACACGGCGAGAGTATCTACCGCCTGTGTTCGTGCTTGCCAAACCCTACATCGGTCAGAAAGGTAGCCGGGTCCATCCCCAATTGAGAACGTTTGGAGGGCCCTCAGACCATGTCGGGATTTTGACTGTTCAGCCCGCCAATTGGACAGAATTTGCACGATGTCCCGCATGAGGACATCCAATAACTCTGTCAAAGAATCCCGAGAAGAATAACTGGTTACATACGGGCCAGCGGTGGACCAACGCGTTACCGAATTGCTCAATTTGTCAAGCTCTTTCTCTTAAATAAATAATCCAATTTTTTTGGAAGTGTAATCATTTGGGCCGGCCGGAGTGGCCGAGCGGTTCCAGGCGCTATAGTCTGGTACCGCGCGACCGCTACGGTCGCAGGTTCGAATCCTGCCTCGGGCATGGATGTGTGTGATGTCCTTAGGTTAGTTAGGTTTAAGTAGTTCTAAGTTCTAGGGGACTGATGACCGCAGAAGTTAAGTCCCATAGTGCTCAGAGCCATTTGAACCATTTTTCCCCTATTTAACACGTTATAACACGGAAACTAATTACCGTATGAGTTTTTCTGTACATGCAGACTACGTCTACCGATATCCATCCCATTCGTATAATTCCTTCGAGGTGCGTTGTTTTATTTTTGGTAGAGAGTAGCTTTAAGTTGTCAGTATAATGCCGAAACAATCTGTGGTGTCACCGCCAGACACCACACTTGCTAGGTGGTAGCCTTTAAATCGGCCGCGGTCCGTTAGTATACGTCGGACCCGCGTGTCGCCACTGTCAGTGATTGCAGACCGAGCGCCACCACACGGCAGGTCTAGAGAGACTTACTAGCACTCGCCCCAGTTGTACAGCCGACGTTGCTAGGAAAGGTTCACTGACCGATACGCTCTCATTTGCCGAGACGATAGTTAGCATAGCCTTCAGCTACGTCATTTGCTACGACCTAGCAAGGCGCCGTATTCGATTGATATTTATTATGTGAAGCATGTATCATCAAGAGAGATGTTCTACAATTGTGGATTAAAGTTAAGTATTACATTATCTACGGACTTTATTTGCAATTCTCAAGATATTGTCCTGTTCCAGACCTCACGCCAGTCAGCGTGTAATTAAACGCGTGCATTTTGGCCTCCTCTAGAAACACAGTGTTGGCTCTTCTGCCAACACTACACAATCCCTCACAAAATATTGCGATATTGTGGATTCTTTCGCTCAAAAATCGCTGTCACTCACATGAGTGGCCGAAAACACCAGACACAAAAAATTGTGCTAAAGGACCTCGTACAAAACACAGATCATGAAAGACCAAGAGCGCGACTGTACCGGTCCTTAACTAGCCTCGGTTGTACACCATCGATTCATAACATGGAGTGTTTTTACTTTAAAATCAAACATGTCCAATTATTTAAAGTTTAAAGAGTTGAACTTAAAGCATATGAAAAGAAACACCAGTTGCCTCAGTAATTCTGCAACGTCAACAAACTAACCTATATTCAGTATTCCTGTTGCTACTATCCAAAAAGTGCTTGCTAGCCCTATCCATAGCGTATTAAACAATAAAAACAACCTGAAAAATTAATGTACAGTTTTATGTGGTATATTTGTGTTATGCGTCTTAATCCGCTCTATTTTAATGGCACATTCAAACCCTATATTTGCCACTCCAGGTTTGAATTACCTACGATTCTGTTATCCACTATTTTAAATAATCGGTAGTCCGCCCCGTAGCTGCCCAGTCAGCGCGGCACATTGCTCATCGAAGGGGCTCGGTTTCGATTCTCGGCCGGGTCGAAGATTTTTTCCGCTCGGGGACTGTTTGTTGTGTTACCCTTATGTTCGTATCGTCATAACTGTTTTTCCACTGTTGAGATGGATGTATGGGCACGTACCTAAAGCCAATAAACAAAAAAAAAGTAGGTGAAATTACTATTAAATAGTTCTTACACCGGAGAAGGACGATAATACTCTAGGTTTGCACAGTGCGGCCATTATAGCACGTATAAATCTGTTTGTTTATGAATTCCAGTTTAATGATATATCAATTGACGTCAAAATCCGTCCTCTCATAGGAACTGTCATGCTTATAAGAGTTAGACTTGTTGATATGAATCATCTGACGCTATTAGTTTTTGGTAGCTATATTAGTCAAGTTCAAATTGAATCACGCTGAAATTAACACTGCAGCTCTTCACTGTGAGGAAGTGATTACCTGGAAAGCCTCAGCAAGTCATAACCTCGAGATATTCTTACCTCCTGAAATGTAGTAACGAACTTTCTTGTGCTTTGTTTCACAGTTTCGTCATGTCACATGTCCTGCTTACTTCCATTTCAATTTAAATGCTGTCTAACTTACGTGTTCTATTACAGTTTGTCCCATGATTCCTTCGTGTGTTCTTCTGGCTCTCCTACTTATTTCCAACATTAATCTATCCGATTTTCGCATTGTAATCCCATGTACCGACGTCGTAAATCAAAGTAGATAACACATATCGACAGAGTAGTTTCTTTTTGAGAAACAGCGGAATCTTGTTTTCGAAAACGCTATTTAGTTTACTATGTACACACCAGGCTTTTTACTGGTCCGTTCTGTTCTTTTGTTGTCCATCTAGCGATTGTCCTAAACTTAGGAACTCATCAACTGGGTATACGACTTCATTTTTAATTTTCTTTTGCATATATTGCTTACAAATTATGTCAATCTATTTATAATTTATGTTTAGGTCTACTTTCAGAATTTCTCTATTAAGATGTTTCATTCATTGGTGAAATTTATCTGCCTTTGAATGAAACTGTAAATTGATGTTTATCATGTGCATAAGAATAAAGAACAGTCACCTTTCGAAAATGAATTTTTATTGTTGTTTTCACGAAATACATTCCACCTAATATTATTAGCTAGATACATTATCTTAATGTTTATATTACTTACCGTACGTGAAAATGAAGTTACTAGTGCAGTAAAGTAAATCTGCAGCCATGTAAGGCGATGTTCTTTTCAAAGATCACTCTTGAGAAAATTTAGAGAACCACCATTTGAAGCTGACTGCAGAATCATCCTGCTGCTGCCAGCGTTTCGCGTAAGGACCACAAAGATAAGAAACGAGAAATTAGGGCTCATATGGAGGAACATAGAGACCCGTTCGTCCCTCGCTCTATCTGCTACTGGAACAGGAAAGGAAACGGCTGGTAGTCGTACAGGATATCCTTCGCCATGCACCGTACGGTGGCTTGTAGCGTATGTATGTACATGTAGATTATCGTTTTGGAAGTAGTCGTATGTACTTGGAATTGTACTCTGTTCCTATTTATTCCGACGTCTCCCACTAGCGCTTTAGCCCTACTTGACAGTATGAGGGGCTGTCTTAAACGAACACCCGCCGCATTGGGACCAGGGAATGGTTCAATTCAAAAGCAATCACCACATGCGTTAAGATATTTATCCCACTGGGAAACAAGACGATAAATTCCTGTTTCGTGGAACCAGATCGGTCGCTGATGGATTCACAACCACACCCATTCCTGCGATCGTGTTTTTTAACATCTGGTGGTGTGTAAGCGGATTACGCCTCTCTTTCTAAGACACAGTGGTGCCACTCGCAAGACAAACTTTTGAAACATGCCCACCCATCTCTGATTTTCGATCAGTATTATTTCGTATCGCCAGCAATCAGTTACTGGCAGAGTATTATACATTATAGTAGGGGATGTGTGATAGATTCGCCTTGAGCATCAGGATTATCCAGTATGTGTGTGTGTTCCGACATGGGGAGAGCAGATGATTATGTCCAGTCGTAAGGAAGGAATGGATGTGACGTGGACTTCTGTGATAGCAAAGGGAAAAGAATGTGAAGTCATAAGAATGGTACAGATATTTCTATTTCTAGGTCCACAGCCATCAGCAGGGTGTATTTCCGATACTTCGCTCATTGTAGAATGTCGTCCAGTTGAGACCGCAATCGTAATATATAACTGTTAGTAAAGTGATAAAATATATGTGTTGCTGGTTTCCTAGGATGATTCTGTCTGTGAGTGTGTGGCGCACAACGCCAGTGGCCTGTGGCGGGGGTATATTCACGTTTCCAGCTAACGGTAGGAGCTGTCCGAATATAGAGGCCTGTTGGGAAGCAGGAATGTAGTTGACTTAACTCTGTCGTCCTCTAGACGGCCGAATAGCGAACTAACACTTAGTATGTGTTGGACAGTCTTCGTCATCGAGTGGAAATTTGAGAAGATTAAATATTGACGTGTATTTGCGCTGGACCATTATACCCTCCCATGTAAATTGTCTGGTTGACTGCTTCTGCGTATCTTTTTTTTGGTTGAGAGAACATCGATTGTGGTGTGCCCATGTAGCAGGTGAAATACGGGTGGAACACACGTTTGCTGGTTCTTAGACATGAGGAACACCTTAGTTGACTTTGTAAGTTAAAAGGATGATTTGGGATCTGTTGTATCACCGACATCAGTATTCGCGAAATATCAGCTTTCTCCACTTTTTTTGAGGTTTCATGTAAAGGTCTTCGCACACGAGATCAGTTTCTAGTTACTCAGTGGTTTACAACAAGCTCCATGTCGCTAAAGTTTCGAGTTTCTAGAGAAATAATTTACTGGCTATATCTTCAGAATTATACTGGGCAAGCGATACTGTTAAACAAGCGATATTGCTAAGCAAGCGATACTGCTATGTACTTGATATCGAGAAGTAAGGCGAAAATGGTATGATATTCTTGCAAGCCATGTGAAGTTACATATGTTCTTGTAATCCTAGAGACCAGAGATTGGTGCAGAAAGCAAGCAAGCAAGCAAGCAGGTCGTTGCCAGAAATAGTAATGCCTTTGTGCCGGGGGGTAACGAATCCGACTTTGTACAACAGTTCAGAGATTGACTTCGGTCCGCTGAGGCCGTTCTGCTCACGCGCTGGGAGCGGATGACATGTGAACGTCGTCTGCCGTGGATCACCGCCAGACTTCGAGGAAAATATCTAGTGGTGTGAGGAGTATATACGGTGCATGTGCTTATGCTGTCTGTCTTTGCGGTATATGTACGAGTGTCTGGCAGTCGATACCTATATGCATGATGGAAAAGGGGCGATTTTGTAAGGCGCAGGATACGAATTACGTGTTTACTACATCGATATGGTACGCAGAGATCGGTTTCACGCTGAAATATCGAAGCTTCCGTACTCAGTGGCAGAGCAGTGTAATTGACCAAGAGTCTTTCCGTTTTTGAAGATCTGTAAGCCATTTTTGCAGAGATTAACTGTCAGTGCAATATGGCGATCTGTACAAAATAGTTTTTCCACTGAATGTCTTGTCTGCAGAAGGAAAAAGGCGGACACTGCTTCAACACCAGCAGCATCAGTAATTTGAAGGCTAAATTCAGTAATAGGCGTTCAGAATGCTCCATCCATTCGGAAGACATCTTTCGTTCTTGTACATAGGAGCTTCTACATAGCGGTGAGAACGTTTGCGTTTCAGAGATGTTTGTTGAAAGCAGAACTTAACGATTTACAGGAAGGGTAACAAATGATGGATGGGGTGTCACGTCTGGACCATCAGGGGGAATGCATTCAGTGTTGTTCTGGACTATTTTTGTAAACAGGTTCAGTTAGGACAATAATTTCCATTCAGACAATCTGAGACACCATGAAAGCTCCTACAAAAGCGACGGTCAACTATTTCTGCAGCACTTTACTATTTCTGAGAAGGGACAGATAAGTAATGACTTGGCTCTTAGTTACATAGAGACGTGACGTCAGTATAACATTGAGAACCTTTTACCAGCACCTGCGTGGGTGAGCCTTTACGCAAACGGTAAACATGTGCACGCGGCCCAGATCCGTCTCTGGTATGGGACTGGCGTGAGTGCACTATCCGGTGTGCATGCCTTGGCACCATCGTAGGGAAGAGTTCACTGATACGTTGCTTTTGACGATAGCTCGAAAGCGTTTTTTACGTGCAATGAGCGTTTGTGCACTGCATTATTTGCGGCTGTTTAAGCGTTGTGAGCGTGTTTGCATGCATTATCTTTTGACAATTCATGAGTTGTTTTCGTGTCTGTTGCATTATTTTGTGAAGAGGTGTGCAGTCTGTACAGTGCATAATTTCGACAGTTGACGATTAGCAAGCATGTTTCCAGAGCTTTTTACATGCATTATTTTGACAATTTATGATTTGTTTCCGTCTTTGAAGATCTACCTGCTGCACACCTTTGATCTTCATGTTTCTGTTTAGTTGTCTCCACTGTCTCACTACTTTGACCAAACCCACGTTAAATAAAATTGGTGACAGTCCATCCCTTGCCTGACTCCCGTTTTTATTTTGAAACTGTCTGACAGCGTACTGCGATGCCTGATCCTGGCATTGGTATCGCTTAACGTTTCCTTTATTATTGCATGTGTTGTAGCATCCAGTCCTGTATCTCCTAACTCATCAAGCAGAGTACTTCTGTCAACTGAATCGTAGGCCTTTTAGAAGTCCACAAATGTCTCTATTATCTTTTTTCCGTTCCTGTGTCTATGTTCTATTATCCTTTTTATTCCAAATATCTGTTCTGTAGAGTTCCTCCCTTTCTAAAAGCCACATTGTTACTCTCCTATTGTTGGCTCCAGTTGTTCTTCAACTCTGTTCAGCAAGATTCTCGACAAAACTTTGTATCCTATGTTTAAGAGGGAGATGCCCCTGTAGTTATCCAGTACTGTCTTGTCCCCTTTCTTGTGTAGTGGTGTTATAATGGCTTCTTTCAAGTTTGCAGGTAATTTCTTATTTCTCCAGATATCCATTATTATATTGTACATACTTCTTTCTATTTCAGGTACACCCCATTTGATCTCTTCAGCACAGATAACATCATTTCCTGATGCCTTGTTGTTTTTGAGGTTTTTAATTGCCTATGCTACTTCTGCCCTAGTGGGTGCACTGTCTAGACTATCCTGACTTTCGTCCCTAGACCGTGTGTCCACTTTACTGTCGCCGCTTCTGCATTCAGCAGAGCCCTAAAATACTTAGCCATTTCCTCACACATCTCTTTCTCGCCAATTTTTATTGTACTATCTTGTCCTATTACGAAGAGTTATTTTGCCTCGAAGCCATTAATTCTGCTCATCATTTCTCTGAAAAAGACTCGGGATTTGTATTTCTTGAAGACTGTGTTTGCTTCTTCAAGTTTCTCATTATAACTTCTTCTCTTGACATTTCTGATAGTTTTGCTAGCAATTTTTCTCGCATTCTGGAAGTTCCACAAATCTTCTTGCTTTTTACAGGATTGACATTTCATCCATGCTTTCGTCCTGGTCTCGACTGCATTCTCACATTAATCCGTCCACCACTCATGCTTCCTTTTCTTGTTGTCTTCTTCCATCGTATCTCTCACTCTCTTCCAATCATTCTGAATTACCATTCTCTTTGCGTGCTCTGCTCTGTGTCTTTTCAGAAGATCTAGGTCGATTTTGCGAGTGTTTATGGTCCTACGTTTGCTTGCTCTGTTGGGTATCCATCTGCATTTTAAAAATGGTTCAAATGGCTCTAAGCACTATGGGACTTAACATCTGAGGTCATCAGTCCCCTAGAACTTAGAACTACTTAAACCCAACTAACGTAAGGACATCACACACATCCATTCCCGAGGCAGGACCAGTGACTGTAGCAGTCGCGCGGTTCCGGACTGAAGCGCCTAGAACCGCTCGGACACCGCGGCCGGCATCTGCAATTTATTTCGACAAGGTAGTGGTCTGATTACATCATGCTATTTTTCCTAACTTTCGTGTTCATAATCTCTCTGTGATTCTTGTGACAGATTGCAACATGATCGAGCTTTTTTTCCCCAATCCTGTTTCCAGGCCTGACCCACGTTGTTTTCTGGCATGCCTTAGCGTTGTAATGGGTGGTCATTATTCTCATATTGTGTCTCCTACACAGGACCACTAATCTGACACTATTCTTGTTTGTTCTCTTGTGGGCTGGATAATCTCCCACAGGGCCTCTAAACTTCCTTTCCGTGCCTATCTGCACGTTAAAATCTCCTAGCAAAATAGTGTCATCCCTTCTGTCCACATCTGCCACTAGCTTATTCAAAGTGGACCAAATATGTTCAGTTCCTGCTTTGTCTTTTTTGTTCTTATTATTTGTTGGTGCATGTGAATTTACTATTGTAAATGTTCTGTTTCCTATTTTCATTGTGAGATATGACAGCCTGTCGTTTACGCCCTTCCACGCAGTGATACTACTCAGGTATCTACGATCTACTACAAAGGCTGTGCCAAACATAAAAGGTTGCTTTAGCACCCCAACACCGGGTTTCCCTTTCAGAATCACATATCCCTCTTATTCCATTGTCCTTTCGTCCCTGAATCTTGTTTCCTGTAGTGTCAGTATGCTAATCCCAAGTCCTCTCATACTGTCAAGAACTTTCTTTAGCTTGTCCATCTTCATCATTGTCTGTATGTTTATGGTTCCCATTTTAAAAATCTGTTTCGGTCTCATTTTGTGTCCGCTGTTTAGACCGGATTTTGAGGTACTGGTAGGTTCGCAGTTTTGTTTCGCACATGATGCAGTCTCCCCAGAGTCCGATAGCCTGCCTGCGTTGACCTTGGTCAACTAGGGATTAGCCCCCTGGGATATATTTGTAATTATCACATGCTTCATGACTACTTCACAAGCCGAAGTTTCGACTTTGGCTACCGCATTTGCAGTAGCGTGTTTACAACTGAGGTGGTTAGCCCAAGGGGATGAAATCAGGACGCCCCTCTGGGATCAAACGCCTTTTGTGGCCGCTCCACTGGAGTACAGACGCCACTCTGTTGTGAGAAGGTTCGTCCGCCTTGATGACCGTTCGGATTCGCCAAATCTTCTTTTGAAATGACTGGCCATCTTCTTCCGCCCCTCAAGCCGTTGGACTTTTCACGCAACAATTTTGATTGAGAATGATAAGGAAAGAGGATAGGCTTAGGATAGGATAGGATAGGATAGGATAGGATACAGGATATCGATAGGTCATTGTGGAACACACTTTGTCTGACTCCTCCCCTTGCCGTAATGTGTAATGAAATATTTGACACGTGATTCTATTGTATTTTTCCGCCATGTTTAGAGCCCTTTCTGTTTGTTTTGTCTGTTCCAGTGCTTGAATTACGCTTAAAAATTCTTTCACTGTTCGGTTATGTAAACTAATTTGGTCGTTTCTCAAAGTCACATCTGGACCATGTACTATAATCATGTCAGTGACTGCAGTATATGCATGTGATAGATTACATTCAGGATTTTCACATATAAATTTAGTATCTGGTTAGGCCCTGTGGCATAGCGACCCATTCCTTAAAAGTTTGATAAGGTTTCTTGTACACTCCGTACAATCTTTGACGTGGTGCTGCTACGAGGATTTGACTTTCGAAGTATCCCGATTGTTTTTCTTTAATCCCTATATTGCCTAATGCACTCCAGGAACAATTGTTGAACTAAATTATGAATTTTAACTCAAGCATCAGATGACAAAAAGGTTATCTGCATTTCTTCACCTGTTCTGTTCGCTGTAAATTGCTGCCCCATCCGGGCGATGTAATTTGTTCAGCTTTCCTTCTTCTGGTCCAACAGAGAGAATGCTGGTAGCGTTCACCTGTCTTTCTCTTGCTCAAATTATGTTTCGCCCAACGTAACCAGCAGCCTTTCCTGCGTGTTACTGATAGTGTTCAGCAGTTTCAGTTTTTGCATCGTAATCTCAATTTGTTGCTCCATCTGAGAACATACTCAACGCAGATTACTGTCCTTGAACTTTTCTTCTTAGAAAAACTTGGTCAGACAGTGCGCTTTTGTAACAGTCTAAGCACAACATTTTGGTAATTACGTACGCCTTATTTAAAATTCTTAACTCTTTTAAATATTCTTTATACAGTAACTTTACTTGTACATTGGCAGTAAACCCACCTGTATCAGGCACGCATAAAAATTACATCTACAGCTTTCTAAGCACATGTACGGAAATGACTACAAATTCTATTTCCAAAACACTCATTTATTCAATAGCAGAAATACTGAGCTTTAGGAAATTTCGGTACAGTAATCTTAGCATTTGCCAGTACTGCTCAGAGACGAAGTCCAGTCAGTGAACACTACTGTCTTCTTTTCGGCATAGACACTGCCGTGGCGGTGTCGTTCATTGTCAATGAGCGGCGGATCTCATGTCAGACTTTCCATTAGCTTCAAGGACAGGTGAACTGCGATGGATTGGAGTTCTAACTGTGACTGTGACTGGAACTCTGTATGGCTCCCGCTGAAACTGTGCAAGAACTATGACGGTTAAACCGCGGAGCGTGAATTATGTCGTGGTGTGTAGTGAAATAAAACTCCACGCTATTTGTTCCACATAATACTTTACCTGAAACATATGATGGACATTTAATAATTGAAGAGGCAAAGTGATACAGAAAAAATGAGACTTTTACTACTTCTCAACGTAATCTCCACCAATATGAATATACTTATCCCAGCGACGAGCTAAGTTTCTTTTTATACCTCACGCAAGGAAGTCTTTGTCTTGCTTTTTGAGCCAGTTTCCCACAAATTCTTTGACTTGCTCGTTTTGCTAAACATTTCTCCACGTAATGCCTCCTTGAGCGGACCAAGCAAATGAAATCTCGAAGGAGCCAAACGTGGCCACCGTCCCTTTCATAGCATTCTTTGAAGTCTGTACATACTTTGAGTATTATTTTCTTGTGTTGTGTTAACTATTTCGCTACCCACCTTGCACTTGTTTTTCGGTAGATTAGCTTGTTACTGATAACGTTATAAACTGTGCAAACACTTATTGGAGCTTTTCTTAAATAAATGTTCAGCTGTAACTCACCGGTCTTCACGAATACTGTCGTCAATGCGGAAGTCAAGCGAAGGATTTTACGCTTCAAACGCCAGGCAGGACAGGTTAGAAACTGGGGTGCGACCGTTTTGAACTATTATACCCACTTGCAAAAATACCCGTGGTTCATACAACTCTCACTATTATGTCCGACATAACTGACTCACGGAACCTAAACTGGAAAAATAATTAGCGACAAAATTATGTTGGATACACATAGTTCTGAGCCTTTAACTAAACATTAACAACAACACAAAAAATTCTTCTTGAAGTACCTTAAAAAATAATCAGTTAACATTGTAGAATCTAAATAGCACTTCAGAAAATTTACTGTGAGAAGAAGAGCTATTCTTGAACACTGTAGTAATCAACACAGTCTTGCAAAACGACAACAATTGGAAACAAATAATAAATTCCCTTGCTGGACGATATTACTGGTAGAACAAGAGATGAAGTTCTGACAAGCCACTATGGAGCACAGATATCGTGAACACTAAGGCTGTGCCGAGCACGAGTAATGAAAAAGCTAATGTTACTAGCTTCAATCACTCAAACGATGAAAAAGCCCAGATGCGACGAACGGTAGACCCTGGTCCCTGGGACCGCGACAACTTGATTGAAGAGTGGTTGTGGATGGCAGACTGGACGGCGACAGCGGCGGTGGCTCTGCTGAAGTTCATTGGTAGCTAGCTGCCGATGTCATTGCCTTCTGTTGCCCCAGCGTGAGCTTAAATCCCCGACGTGTGGAGTACAATATCTTTCTGATTGGTTGCTTGGCTAGGTCGCAGAAGCAGAACATAGTCTCGATCGGCGCATGCTGATGCTAGCTGCACGTGACGATTGAGATTTTGGCTTCGCCGTCAGTGTCGCCCTCTGATGGTCTAGAGACTGACTTCTTGGCTTCGCTGCGGTTCCAGTGGAGCCATTGCCTTTTAGGTTGTGCGACTAGCAGACATTTGACCATTGGCACTCCGCGGTAGGCGTGCCACAGCATCCCTACCTCCCTTAGGGCAGAGGCGTGGAGGTGAAGGCAGGTGGTTGCAGAATCTCTGATTTCAGAGCCTTCCGATCTCTGGAGGGAGGGGGGGGGGGGGGGGGGGGGAAGGCCCAGGTGAAAGATACACTTCCATTTATTGGGATGTCCCACGGGGATGGCCCTTGAACTGCCAATGGTTAGATGGAGTCCACCCATGCTGGTACCTGGTCACTGTCATTGCATATACCAGGATTTCTGTAATAAGCAGTTGTGTCAGATTTTCTGCCAGATGTGATGTTCCCCATCGTGGGCAAAGTTGGTTAAGGTGGCACCTGTGCCTGTGCACGAGATTTCTACCGTGGTCTGGATGTTGTCAGAGTATCTTGATAAAAAGAGGGCCCAGCGTTGAAGCATTGAGCAATCTTGGTGGGAAGGGCTGTGGAAGGGCACAGGAAAAGGACTGTGTACTGCTAGCCATAGATGTAGTCGTGGAATTTCTTTACGCTGAATGCGATGGCAAAGGCCTCCTTCTAGATCTCGCTGTAATTTTTCTGCCCATGGTTCAACGTTTTGGAAACAAAAGCTTTAGGGTGTTCAGTCCATTCATAATATATGAGAGCATTGCCCCCACCCCATAATCAGATGCATCAGCTGCGAGGACCAATGACTTTGCTGAGACATATGCTGTTACGCAGATTTGAGGAAAACCTGCTTCAAACTGTGGAAGGCTCAATCACATTGGTCAATCCATTTCCATGGTATGTTATTATGTAAGAACTGATATACACTACTGGCCATCAAAATTGCTACACAAAGAAGATGACGTCCTACAGACGCGAAATTTAACCGACAGGAAGAAGATGCTGTGATATGAAAATGATTAGCTTTTCAGAGCATTCACACAAGGTTGGCGCCGGTGGCGACACCTACAACGTGCTGACATGAGGAAAGTTTCCAACCGATTTCTCAAATGGCTCTGAGCACTATGGCACTTAACGTCTGAGGTCATCAGTCCCCTAGAACTTAGAACTACTTAAACCTAGCGAACCTAAGGACATCACACACATCCATGCCCGCGACAGGATTCGAACCTACGACCGGAGCGGCCGCGCGGTTCCAGACTGTAGTGCCTAGAACCGCTCCGCCACCCCGGCCGACCAACCGATTTCTCATACACAAACGGCAGTTGACCGGCTTTGCCTAGTGAAACGTTGTTGTGATGCCTTGGTAAAGAGGAGAAATGCAAATGCGTCCCATCACGTTTCCGACTTCGATAAAGGTCGGATTGTAGCCTATCGCAATTGCGGTTTATCGTATTGCGACATAGCTGCTCGCGTTGGTCGAGATCCAATGACTGTTAGCAGAATATGGAATCGGTGGGTTCAGGAGGGTAATACGGAACTCCGTGCTGGATCCCAACGGCCTCGTATCACTAGCAGTCCAGATGACAGGCATCTTATCCGCATGGCTGTTAACGAATCGTGCATCCACGTCTAGATCCCTGAGTCAAGTGATGGGGACGTTTGCAAGACAACAACCATCTGAACGAACAGTTCGACGACGTTTGCAGCAGCATGGACTATCAGCTCGAAGACCATGGCTGCGGTTACCTTTGACGCTGCATCACAGACAGGAGCGCCTGCGGTGGTGTACTCAACGACGAACCTGGGTGCACGAGTGGCAGAACGTCATTTCTTCGGATGAATCCAGGTTCTGTTTACAGCATCATGATGGTCGCATCCGTGTTTGGCGACATCGCGGTGAACTCACATTGGAAGCGTGTATTCGTCATCGCCATACTGGCATATCACCCGGCATGATGGTATGGGGTGCCATTGGTTACACGTCTCGGTAACCTCTTGTTCGCATTGACGGCACTTTGAACAGCGCACGCTACATTTCACATGTGTTACGGCCCGTGGCTCTACCCTTCATTCGATCCCTGCGAAACCCTATATTTCAGCAGGATAATGCACGACCGCATGTACGGGCCTTTCTGGATAAAGAAAATGTTCGACTGATGCCCTGGCCAGCACATTCTCCAGATCTCTCACCAACTGAAAACGCCAGTCACTACTCTTGATGAACTGTGGTATCGAGTTGAAGCTGCACGGGCAGCTGTACCTGTACACGCCATCCAAGCTCTGTTTGACTCAATGCCCAGGCGTATGAAGGTCGTTATTACGGCCACAGGTGGTTGTTCTGGGTACTGATTTCTCAGATCTATGCACCCAAATTGGGTGAAAATGTAATCACACGTCGGTTCTAGTATAATATATTTGTCCAATGAATACCCGTTTATCATCTGCATTTCTTCTTGGTGTAGCAATTTTAATGGCCAGTAATGTAACAGTTCCATAATGGCTGCCGCCGGGAGGTGACGTGGTGATAGTAATTGATAACTGGTAAACATGCCTCAAACGACGATTCCTTGAGCTTAAGGGGATGGTGTCGCAATGTTTCGCCGGGAGTGTGCACTAAAAACCATGTCTGTAACTACCGTGGAAGCATAAGATTGACGACACTGTCCATTAGTGCACGTGAACTGATAGTCTCTTGACGGTCTCTATAACTGGGCGATCGACTCGTGATATGACACAGAGGCTATCTTTTGACAACTAAAAACCTTATGTCTTACTGCCACGATGTGTAACTGCAGATGGAAATAGTCTGAGAGGCTAGTCTTGATGGTATCATAGGGGAGGGCTTGGGGCTTTACTTCAGTCTTTCACTAATAGGAACACTGAAGAGGCAAGCACGGAGCTGCGTGTCTCCTGTCACCTCATAGATGCAGAATTGTTGTTCCAGTTGTACGATGTAGCAGTCCTATGGTGCCGCCTTCTGCTCGAAGGGCAGGAAGGGCGAGGGTGGTTGGCGCATATTCTGCACCAATGAGTGTCTCTGTGTGAGTTGGCCTGACTCCAGTGGCGTGGACTGGGATGTAGTCTCCAGTCTCACCACCAACCTCTAATTGTTCTGCTGCATCTGCTAGAGTAGTATGCATACAGGGTGCATGATGTCCACTGTCTGTGGTGGATCTGCCATGGAGAATGAAAACCATCAGGCCACTTTCTGAAACAGCACACATAAAACACAGTTTTTAACTCATCGCCATTATTATGCCCGTCATAACTGATACTCGGAACCTAAACTGGATAAATATTTATTGACACAGTTATGATGAAAGCTCATATTTCTGGATCTTTAGCCAAATATTAAAAACAACACAAAAAAGTGCTTCTTGAAGTGTGTTCCAAAACTAATCACTTAACACCATAAAAATTATATACTTCTTCAGAAAATTTACTGTGTCAAGAATAGCTGTTCTTGAACACTAATAAACAACACAGTCTTGCAAAACGTCAATAATTGGAAAACAAATAATTAAGTCCCTTGCTGGTCAATAAAACAAAAGTTAAAGTTCGGACAAGCCGTTATGCAACACAGTCATTATGAGCTCTAAGTCAGTGCCGAGCATGAGTTAGTCATGGGAATGTTGTTGTGATAAATCCCATGAACTCCCCAACCGAGTTTTTTGACCTCAGAAAGAAACCACCTCGCAGGTTTTTCCCAACATATGATTATAATTTGTTGAGACTGAAGTCATACAAGCATAAAACTTGGTATGATATCACACAGTGTATGTGTCGTTCCGTGAAAGTACTACGAAAGGCAATGGGGTTGCTATTGCAATCCGCCACAGAAGCCAGGATGGACATGAAGTCAGCGTATACGACAAAGGGACATCGCTCCTGGTGGTAAGCGTTCTTAAACTTCAAGAACTTTCTGTCCTGCGTAGGTATTTCCACACGTACTTGTTCCTGACTTGAGCAGGCAATGAGATGCCTTTCAAGATATTCTGTCTTGGTAAAAGAGTTGAGGCATCAAAAGCAAAAAATGTCTTGTACCACAAATATTTGACAGTTGGCCAGATAGTAGGCGGGACGTGCTTTTGATCCACACATAGTGTTGCTTGTTGCCCTCAGAGAATAGCAACAAATCTACATGGTTTGGGCATTGGGGGCTAATTTTGAAAAGTAGAGGCGTCAAACTACTTAATACTTTACTTCGATATGCCCATATTCATCTTCTTCTTCTGGCTCGTTATCATCAACATTCAGGGTATATACGTGAATTGAGTAATCAGTGATCAGCCCCTCAAAATTTGTTAGGTCTTGGGGTTTTATGGGGAATGAGATGCCTTTGAAATTGTAATGCCTGCAGACATCACATGTTTCATATTTACTTATACACTCGGCATTTTTCCGTTAATTTTTATTGCTAGCCGGAAGTACCATGCAAAGCAATGTTGATCCCTCTCATCTGGGTTCTGAATATTAATACATGTCTGTTTAGCTCCCATATCTGTCGGTAGGGGAATGTAAATGCCCCCCCCCCTATTAAGTGGATCAAAAACATGAGAGAATACATCAAGGTGGACTGCAAGGCACAGTGCCTTCCTGACGCCCCGTGGTATCAAGCCAGTTCTCCCCCAAATTTGGACAAAGTTCTTTTCCTCACCAGCATCACTGTCCACTTTTGGGGGAGGTGGGTGGGGGGGGGGGTTGCATGAGATCACAGTATAGAGTTGTGTTGCAGTCAATGATGGGATGGCACGGGTGACTGACAATTTCGGTGACCATCCGTTCCAAAATGCCTAGGCAACCACGGAGAACTGTTGTGGGATCTCAATAGCCTGTATTCGTGTTGTCGATGTGGGCTAGTGCGATCCTGTCCCCAAAATTGCCAACAACCACAAGCAGTCCACTGTGGCTACAGGACATACTTGTTGATTCGTTACAAAGCAGCCAGGGGTGTTGCTGCTGCTAGGCCCAGAATAATGCTGAAGCGAAGTCCGTTGCTGTGAAGATCTATGACGATTGCAGGCAGGTCCAGGGCGCGCTGTGACAGCACATGAGCTGATGTCATCAGCCCATACCACACATTGATGACGACGGACCTGTCTGTGGTGGTGTTGGCAGGTACAGCGAATACGTTGTAGATGAACTGTGCTGAGGCGACAAACGCACCAGTATCAAGTTAGATCATGGAGTAGTTGCTGCAGGCGCAACCCTGAGTCAACACGCGTCCACTACCGGCAGGAGAAGAAGAAGAAGAACAACAACAACAACAAGAAATTAGTCATCATATTGCAGCTATAAGGAACACCCACACAAACACGGAAAAAAATCATTTAAAAGCATAACTGTTGGAGTCAAACTGGAGGAGCTTATTAGCCCCTGATGAACCACCATAACAACAATTTCCAATACCGCGTTTCATCTTTGCTGAGTCTCAGACTGGAATGACTTTTCGCACCCAAACGACTCGTACTTGTGGCTTAAAACCACATTCATTTGCTTATTTCAAGCAAAATGGGCCGAGTATTTTTATCCCTAGTCACGTGGTTTGAGGCACAGCTGGGCATAGTCGACGCTATCTTGCACCACTTCCCCCAGTGTTCTGTAATGTAGGGTTATTTTTCACTGCAGCTGTACACATTGCTCCATCACATGGGCTATGCATCTGGTGATTAGGAAGAAGAATATTTTTTCCAACGCGTTGAGACTTGCTACAATTTGTGGCGCTCTGATTATTGTTCAGCTTGGGTCCACCAATATTAAGCCTGTGGATCTACTAGCAATATGCTCGGACTATTGAGCAATGTGGATCCACTGACATTAAGTCGGAGGTAGCGTCCGATGATGGCTCCACTAGCATAAAGCCCAGGATACTGTTCATGGTGGTTCTACCTCCGTTACATCTGTGACAGAGTCCAAAACATATCAACATGTGTTAACTCTGGGTAGCATCTGAATGTGGATCCATCCTGTAGTAGGTTCTAGATACTGTCTGTAGCTGAGCCACCCATTTATGATATGTGGCAGCATCTGTGAAGGTGGAGCCACCACAGTAGACTTGGGGGGAGGACTGAAAGGAGTGCGGTACTTGTGGGAAACCAACACTCAAAATACCGTAGATGTGTGTTTGTTTATAACAAAATAAAGTCAAAAAATGAACACTCTGCATTACAGCCTTCCATGTATGTGCGTGTGTTTTAGCGTTGGCTTTGGCAGTCGTGTTACGTGGGTAGACACTATAGTTTCTATATTCTGGCTGGGTTGGGACCCTGTATCACAGCTGGATGGTAAAAATGGCAACCAACAACATAGAATATGGAAAAATGTGGGAAACATCGGAAAACATGGCAAAATACGGAAAAACTGCAAAAATGTGGAAAAACTGTAGTCGAAATTTATGACATAAGCACTAAATGAAAGTTTCTGAGGATCTCTTGGATACTTTTCGAGAAAGCAACAAGTTTGTATCAAGGCAGAGATCTGTTGCAATCACAGAACCATCTACTCCCAGAATGACAGAGATCTACACTAAAGGTTGAGAGAGCTCGCTGACCCCTTGAGAAAAAATGAATGTGCAGTTTGTCATTTATGTAGAACTAGGGAGAGACAAGATGTCACACATACGCTTAAAAATAAAGAAGCATTATACAGATGGAGTAATCTGAATATGCAATAGAGAATGGCTATATGTCCTTACTGTAACCAATAAATTAAGAGAGGAATTGACACCATATATGCGTTAATAGTGGAAAGATTTTGCGTTCTAGAGAGATATGGTGACAAGACGAAACTGTCACACTTCCACTAGTTCTCAGTGCGTGAGGAAGCGTTAATGTTATTTATTTGAATTATGAAAGGTATGGTATTCTCCCCAAATAATTGTGAGCTGCAAGCCATATGTATTTGAAATCGTAATATACTTGGATGCAATGTAAAGTGGTATGATTCCATAAACGCGATACACATGAATCGCATATTGGGACTACAACAGAATAAATAACAAGAACTTCGATGATGCTCGATAAAAGGGCTCTGTGTACAACACAGGCAGCATACATTTTATGTACACTGTTCAGCCAGAACATTGTGACCACCAACCTACTGCATCTACATCTACATCTGCGTGATCACTCTGCTATTCACAGTAAAGTACCTGGCAGCGGGTTTAATGAACCACCTTCAAGTTGTCTCTCTACCGTTCCACTCTCGAACGGTTCGCGGGAAAAACTACCACTTAAATTTTTCTGTGCGAGCCCTCATTTCTCTTATTTTATCGTGATGATCATTTCTCCCTATGTACGTGGGTGCCAACAGAACGTTTTTGCAATCATAGGAGAGAATTGTTGAATGAAATTTCATGAGAAAATCTCGTCGCAACGAAAAACACCTTTGTTTTAAAGATTGCCACTCCAATTCACGTATCGTGTCTATGGCACTATCTCCCCTATTCCGCGATAGTACACAACGAGCCGCCCTTCTTTCAACTTTTTCGATGTCACCCGTCAGTCTCACCTGATGCGGATCCCACACCGCACAGCAATACTCCAGAATAGGGCGGACAAGCGTGGTGTAAGCAGTCCCTTAAACCCGTCCGGGCGATAGCAGCATCACCTTCCGAGCAATGACTACTAATGACTGCTAGTCAGACACATGCAGAATACGTGAAGTATCGGTGAGCATGCTGCCCGTGTGTAGAATGGGGAAGGCGTGTGATCTATTTGAGTTTGACTGAGGGCAGATTGAGATGGATTGGAGCCTCAGCACGAACATTTCGGAAACTGCACGACTTGCCTGGTGTTCGAGGAGTGCTGTGGTGAATTTCTTCCACAAACACACAGTGCACCGAACACTCTTAACGATGGGACTCTGCAGCGAAGACCCATGCATGTGCCAATGTTAACACCATGACATCAGCAACTATGCCTGAAATGGGCACATGACTATCAGCACTGGTCGTTGACTCAGTGCCACAGCGTTGCATGATCTGATGAGTCCCTATACCTTCATTATGCCGATGGGAGGGCGGGCGCGAATATTTCATTTTCCAGGGGAACAGCTCCTTGACACCTGTACTGTGCGACGGAAACAAGTTGGGGGCGGCTCCATTATGCTCTGAGGAACATTCACAGGGGTCCAGTGGAGCTCGTCCAACGCACTATGACGGCCAAGGAGTATCGTACACTGGTTACAGACCACGGACATCGCTTCATGACGATCATGTTTCCCGACAGCAGTGACATTTTTCATCAAGATAATATGCCATGTCACAATGCCAGGAGTGTGTGGAGTGGTTTGAGGAACAGAGTGGTGAGCTCCAAATGATGTGTTGGCCCCCCAACTCGCCAGATCTGAACCCGATTGAACAGCTCTGGTGTGGGATGCTGCCTTCTCGTGTCTTATAAGGGGCCTAAAAGATGCTGTTTTCTCAGATAGCTATACAACAATTTAAGCAGCTCACAGTAATGGTTTTTATTACAATAAAGTACACTGACAATACTTAACTTTGATTTACAATGGTGTCGCAAGCGATGGGCGACATGCAAATAATCAATGTCCTTTATTATATACACACATCAAAAAAAAGTTCTGCATCACCCCAGTTCCTGCCCGCCAGGGTGGCCGAGCGGTTCTAGGCGCTACAGTCTGGAACCGCGCGACCGCTACGGTCACAGGTTCGAATCCTGCCTCGGGCATGGACGTGTGTGATGTCCTTAGGTTAGTTAGGTTTAAGTAGTTCTAAGTTCTAGGGGACTGATGACCTCAGAAGTTAAGTCCCATAGTGCTCAGAGCCATTTGAACCATTTGAACCCCGGTTCCTAGAACTCCTGAAGACAGACGTTGACTGTGGATGTTGTATCACAGACACAGTCTCTTTGACTGTTCAGAGGTGTCGCTAAACTCGCCCAAAGACGTAAACAAACATGCATGAGCAGCGCCTATTAGACGGAAGGGGTCCGATAGTCGAGGAGGTACACGGCTCGAGTTGTCTGTAGTTCAACCATGCCTAGACAGTCTATACCGCGGTTCGATCGCGTCCGCATTGTTTCTTTGTGCCAGGAAGGGCTCTCAACAAGGGAAGTGCCCAGGCGTCTCGGAGTGAACCAAAGCGATGTTGTTCAGACATGAAGGAAATACAGAGATACATGAACTGTCGGTGTCATGGCTCACTAAGGCCGCCTAAGTGCTACTACTGCAGTGGACGACCGCTACCTACGGATTATGGCTCGGAGGAACCCTGACAGCAACACCAACATGCTGAATAATGCTTTTAGTGCAGCCACAGGACGTCTTCTTACGACTCAAACTGTGCGTAATAGGCTGCATGATGCGCAACTTCACGTCTGACGTCCATGGCGAGGTTCATCTTTGCAACCACGTCTCCATGCAGCACGTTACAGATGGGCCCAACAACATGCCAAATGTATCGCTCAGGATTGGCATCACGTTTTCTTTACCGATGAGTGTCGGATATGCCTTCAACCAGACAACCGTCGGAGACCTGTTTGGAGGCAACCAAGTCAGGCTGAAAGCCTTTGACACACTGTCCAGCGAGTGCAGCAAGGTGGAGGTTCCCTGCTGTTTTGGGGTGGCATTATGTGGTGCCGACGTACGCCGCTAGTGGTAATGGAAGGCGCCCTAACGACTGTACGATACGTAAATGCCATCCTTCGACCGATAGTGCAACCATATCGGCACCATACTGGCGAGGCATTAGTCTTCGTGGACGACAGTTCGCGCCGAATTCCTTCAGGATAACGACATCGCACGACTAGAGTGGCCACCATGTTGTCCAGACGTGAACCCTATCGGACATGCCTGGGATACATTGAAAAGGGCTGTTTATGGACGACGTGATCCACCAACCACTCTGAGGGATCTACGCCGAATCGCCATTGAGAAGTGAGACAATCTGGACCAACAGTTCCCTGATGAACTTGTGGATAGTATGCCACGACATATACAGGCATGCGTCAACGCAAGAGGTCGTCCTACTGGGAATTAGAGGTACCTGTGTGTACAGCAATCTGGACCACCACCTTTGAAGGTCTCGCTGTATAGTGGTACAACATGCAATGTGTGGTTTTCATGTGCAACGGCCGGTCGGTGTGGCCGAGTGGTTCTAGGCGCTACAGTCTGGAACCGCGCGACCGCATCGGTCACAGGTTCGAATCCTGCTTCGGGCATGGATGTGTGTGATGTCCTTAGGTTAGTTAGGTTTAAGTAGTTCTAAGTTATAGGGAACTGATGACCTCAGATGTTAAGTCCTATAGTGTTCAGAGCCAGTTTGATCCAAAAAGGTCGTTCAAAGTCTATGGGCACACGTTTGAATGGCGATTGCGACTTAGGCCAAGCAGAGAATTTTTGTGGCGGAGCGGACTGATTTTCCACATATCCGTGACACTGTGACGTCATCTGTTCTATTTGGGTGTCCATACCCTGCCAAGTACAGTATCGACGGGCTAATTGTTTCGTACGAACAATCCCCCAGCGTCCTTGGTGAAGTAACTGCAACACTTCTTTTTGCAAAGCTTTAGGGATCTACACGCGTGACTGTCCACTGTCGTTTTGAACAAGAATTACACCTTTCTGTACAGTGAAGATATGCCGACGTGCAAAGTATCGGCACACGACGGAGTTCTTTTGCTATTCAATCAGCGAGGTCGAGATGTGCGAATGTATGTTAGCAAAATGTTTGTCAGGATCAAAGTGAACTAAGCATCGATCACTGAGCAATGCACGTTTAAGTTTTTAGAAAGCTAGTTGGCAATAATCTGTTCAAGAAAAGGGGAGATAGTTGCGGCGCAAGTGATGCAATGGAGCTGCGATTTGTGCGGCATTCGGTATGAGCCGAATATAATAGTTCATTTTCGCTGAGACTGACTGCAATTGCCGGCCGCGGTGGTCTCGCGGTTCTAGGCGCTCAGTCCGGAACTGCGCGACTGCTCCGGTCGCAGGTTCGAATCCTGCCTCGGGCATGGATGTGTGTGATGTCCTTAGGTTAGTTAGGTTTAAGTAGTTCTAAGTTCTAGGGGACTGATGACCACAGATGTTAAGTCCCATAGTGCTCAGAGCCATTTGAACCATTTTTTTGACTGCAATTCTGCGACATTGCGAGGAACTGGCAAATCGCGTATGGCTAACAAATGCGACTGGAGAGGATGCACAACTTGACTGTTTACTACATGACCAAGATAGTGCAACTCAGGTTTAAAGAAAATCACACTTCCCCAGTCTACACTTTAGTCCTGCAGGAGACATCACACGAAACAAAGCATGTAAATTTTCAATATTTTCTTGAGATCAGCTACGACAGTATCGCCAAATAGTTTGAACAGTTCGGCACTTGTGCAGTCAGCTGTTCCAAATACCGTTGGAAAATGGCGTGTGCGGAAGCGCTGCCAAAAGGCAAACGCAAATATTTGAACAAGCCCAAATGAGTAGTCACTACACACGCTTTTTGAGATTTTTCATCGAGCGGTATTTGAAGATACGCATTGCGCAGATCAATTTTTGAAAAGTAACGTCCCGCGCCTAGTTTGTCCATGAGATCCACTGGGCGTGGCAATGAGTAAGTATCAATTACAGTTTGTGGGTTGACTGTAGACTTAAAGTAAACACAGAGGCGAATGCGACCTGAAGGTTTCGGGAGCCGAACCAGCAGAATTGCCCATTGATTAGCTTGTATACTCGCAACAACTCTGCTATCTTGCAATTCTTTAAGTTCAGCAGCGACTTTGTCCGGTAATGCAATGGGAACAGTTCTGGCCCGTGAACAGTTCTGGTCTGGCAAAATTTCGGCTGAACAATGTCTTTCAGCGTAATATGTGCAACGAAATTTTTAGCTTTGCCTAAACCTTCAGAAAAGAGTTCGGGGAATTCTTTTAGCAAGCAAAGCTACACTGTCTTTTGCATGGAATGCAGACACTGACAGCACATATTCCTGAATGTGGTAGCCAAACAAATCAAAAGAATCAAGACCAAATATGTTCTCACACTCGCGTGATTGTAGCACTGTAAAAGTCACTGTTCGCGAATGGTAAGCAAAATACATGTTCCGAGAACGAGAATGTCTTGTCCATTATAAGCCGTCAGTTGCGTGCTAGTTATAGACAGGCGTGGGGAGCCTAACAGTTAATATGTGTGACAATTTACCAATGTGACAGAGTCGCCCGTGTACAACTGAAATTTCACACGTTTTCCACAAAGAAGTAAATGAAGAAAAAGTTTGTTCGACTGGCGTATCACTGAAGAAACTGCTCGCGTGCCAGTTTTGCGAATGCCTGATGCAGGCTTGGAATATACTGCAGTAACGTCATGGGCCTTGGGACTAGATTTTTGTCAGTGGGCCGAATTCGTATGTTGTTCTATTCCAAACATACGGATTGTACATGTCCTTTCCTACCACAAACGTATTACTAGCTTGTCGGGAGGGGGAGTCTTGGCTTTTGTGCCGTGAATAACACCGAGGCATTCTAGGCGCTCAGTCCGGAACCGCGCGACTGCTACGGTCGCAGGTTCGAATCCTGGCTCGGGCATGGACGTGTGTGATGTCCTTAGGTTAGTTAGGTTTAAGTAGTTCTAAGTTCTAGCGGACTGATGACCACAGATGTTAAGTCCCATAGTGCTCAGAGCCATTTGAACCATTTGAACACCGAGGCAAGACTTAATTCTGTTCGCCTGTGTAGCCGCCTGTTTAGCGAACTCTGCGTACGCGGCGTGGAACGGTGTTTACTCGGCATGGCTAGCGCAAGCTGTCGCTGAATGGGCCGATCACAAACAAGGGACTCTACCCAACAAATAGCTGGCTGCTCAAATTTAACGGCCGACAGGGGATCTGAATTGTACTGATCAAGTACTTGCACTACCCGCTGAAATTCTACATCTACATCTACATTTATACTCCGCAAGCCACCCAACGGTGTGTGGCGGAGGGCACTTTACGTGCCACTGTCATTACCTCCCTTTCCTGTTCCAGTCGCGTATGGTTCGGGGGAAGAACGACTGTCTGAAAGCCTCCGTGCGCGCTCTAATCTCTCTAATTTTACATTCGTGATCTCCTCGGGAGGTATAAGTAGGGGGAAGCAATATATTCGATACCTCATCCAGAAACCCACCCTCTCGAAACCTGGACAGCAAGCTACACCGCGATGCAGTGCGCCTCTCTTGCAGAGTCTGCCACTTGAGTTTGCTAAACATCTCCGTAACGCTATCACGGTTACCAAATAACCCTGTGACGAAACGCGCCGCTCTTCTTTGGATCTTCTCTATCTCCTCCGTCAGACCGATCTGGATCGGACTGTTTCAAAATCAAATGATAATTAAATCAAGACCCCAAGCTGCCGACAGGCGTTGATGTACATCAACGGGGACTGTTGAAAATGTGTGCCCCGG
Organism: Schistocerca piceifrons; assembly: GCF_021461385.2. NCBI lineage: Eukaryota > Metazoa > Arthropoda > Insecta > Orthoptera > Acrididae > Schistocerca > Schistocerca piceifrons. The sequence continues at coordinate 822,894,155 of NC_060149.1, read as the reverse complement.
CCGGGACTCGAACCCGGGATCTCTTGCTTACATGGTAGACGCTCTATCCATCTGATCCATCGAGGGCACAGAGGACAGTGCGACTGCAGGGATTTATCCCCCCAGCCGGCACGGTAGCTCAGCGTGATCGTCAGAGGATTAGCTACCCTGTGTAACAAAAAATCTGAGTGAACGGATCAACGAAGAACCTGAACGGGTGTCATCGGACATCCGCCCCGAACAAATTCCACGAACAATATAGAACAAAATGGGATAAACAAAAAATAAAAAAATAGATGGATAGAGCGTCTGGCATGTAAGCAGGATATCCTGGGTTCGACTCCCAGTCGGGGTACTCATTTTCAACTGTCCTCGTTGATGTGTATCAACGCCTGTCGACAGCTTAGGATCTTTATATAATTATCATTTCATCCTAGAGAGCTGCATGGTCACCGATGGTCATGTCCGAAAGAACAGATACCATTTTCATACATGTTTCAAAATCTGTTCTCTGAGTTTGACATCAGGTACATTGTACACGATCGCATCACGCGACGTGACATCTGAATACAAAGCACCGCAAGCACATTTGAATTTCCATTTCCTTGTCATACACTGCAAATCTGTTACTCAGTCGCTATAAGTTTTTTCTGACCGTTTTTTTGCAATTAAAGAATTGATACGTAGCTGCTACCACATTCACTTGTTGATCCTAATATTTAGTTAGCGACTCGACAACTTGTTCATACGTGAGTTCAGTCGGAGTGGCGTTAGGAAAAGTTTGTTGATTAGACGGAACACTGCACTTCCTACCATGGGTAAGAAATAATGGCTTTTCACAGTACCTGGTACATTGTGAACAAGTATGTGGGTCTCAATTTGGGTCAACCACTCGAGTCATTCCTCTTCTTGTTCACGAAACTGTCGAAAAGGTGGCATAGCAGCTGTAGGACGTGGTGATTTTTCCGTCGGGCGCGCAGCATTGGCTAGTAGCTGCTGCACCGTGTTGAGCAGGATGGAGATTTGCTGCAACTGGAACTGAAACATCTGCATTAGCTGTGTGGCATCTAACGTTTTGCGACTGTGGCGCCTGAGTAGGGGGAGGATAGGCGGGGCGGGCATGTTGGAAGAGACAAATGCAACAAACAAGGCAAGCAAGCAAAATAAGAACAAAAGCAAATAAAATTTGTGCAACGCCCACCTGAAAACACTGATTAGTAAAAAGAGACTGTTAAAACAAGTAAACGCCCCTGCAAAGTAAAGACAAGAGAGAATTAAGGCGCCAGCAAAATACAAAAAATTCCGTGGCTGCCAGGCACTGAATGCGTCGTGTAACATGTCGCCAGTGTGGGGTCCTGCCCTCCTGTGTCTTACAGGGTGCCTAAAGGATGCTACTTTCTCAGATAGCTATACATCAATTGAAGCAACTCACATGAATGGTTTTTATAGCAATAAAGTAGATTGACAACACTTAACTTGGTTTTACAACGGTGTCGCAAGTGATGGGCGACATGCAAATAATCAGTGTCCTTCACAATACACAATGTCGATGCAAGTTTGTCACACAATTCATATGGATCACTAATAACGGCTATCGTAGTGCTCTCTTCTAGTCCTCTCTGCCAGTGTCTATCTTCTATTGTTCGCTAAGGCTGGCAGGAGCGGCGCTTGTACACTACTGGCCATTAAAATTGCTACACCAAGAAGAAATGCAGATGATAAACGGGTAGTCATTGGACAAAATATATTATACTAGAACTGACAGGTGATTACATTTTCACGCAGGCGACCGGAGTAGCTGCGCGGTTCTAGGCGCTACAGTCTGGAACCGAGCAACCGCTACGGTCGCAGGTTCGAATCCTTCCTCGGGCATGGATGTCTGTGATGTCCCTAGGTTAGTTAGGTTTTAGTAGTTCTAAATTCTAGGGGACTGATGACCTGACAAGTTAATTCCCATAGTGCTCAGAGCCATTTGAACCATTTTCACCCAATTTGGGTGCATAGATCCTGAGAAATCAGTACCCAGAACAACCAACTCTGGCAGTAATAACAACATTGATACGCCTAGGCATGGAGTAAAACAGAGCTTGGATGGAGTGTACAGGTACAGCTGCCCATACAGCTTCAACATGATACCACCGGGGTCAGGGATTTTCTCTGCCTCGTGATGGCTGGGTGTTGTGTGCTGTCCTTAGGTTAGTTCGGTTTAAGTAGTGCTAAGTTCTAGGGGACTGATGACCATAGATGTTAAGTCCCATAGTGCTCAGAGCCATTAGAACCATGATACCACAGTTCATCAAGAGTAGTGACTGGCGTATTGTGACGAGCCAGTTGCTCGGCCACCATTGACCAGACGTTTTCAATTGGTGAGAGATCTGGAGAATGTGCTGGCCAGGGCAGCAGTCTAACATTTCCTGTATCCGGAAATAATCAATGGACCTGCAACATGCGGACGTGCATTATCCTGCTGAAATGTAGGGTTTCACAGGGATCGAATGAAGGGTAAGGCCACGGGTCGTAACACATGTGAAATGTAGCGTGCACTGTTCAAAGTGCCGTCAGTGCGAACAAGAGGAGACCGAGACGTGTAACCAATGGCACCTCGTATCATCACGCACGGTGCTACGCCAGTACGGAGATGACGAATACACGCTTCCAATGTGCGTTCACCGCGATGTCGCCAAACAAGGATGCGACAGTCATGATGCTGTAAACAGAACCTAGATTCATCCGAAAAAATGACGTTTTGCCATTCGTGCACCCAGGTTCGTCGTTGAGTACACCATCGCAGGCGCTCCTGTCTGTTCAAAAATGGCTCTGAGCACTACGCTACCTAACTTCTGAGGTCATCAGTCGCCTAGAACTTAGAACTAATTAAACTTAACTAACCCAAGGACATCACACACATCCATGCCCGAGGCAGGATTCGAACCTGCGACCGTAGCGGTCACGCGGTTCCAGACTGAAGCGCCTTTAACCGCACGGCCACACCGGCCGGCGCTCCTGTCTGTGATGCAGCGTCAAGGGTAACCGCAGCCGTGGTCTCCGAGCTGATAGTCCGTGCTGCTGCAAACGTCGTCGACCTGTTCGTGCAGATGGTTGTTGTCTTGCAAACGTCCCCATCTGTTGACACAGGGATCGAGACGTGGCTGCACGATCCGTTACAGCCATGTGGATAAGATGCCTGTCATCTGGACTGTTAGTGATACGAGGCCGTTGGGATCCAGCACGGCGTTCCGTATTAACCTCCTGTACCCACCGATTCCAGATTCTGCTAACAGTCATTGGATCTTGACCAACGCGAGCAGCAATGTCGCGTAACGATAAACCGCAATCGCGATAGGCTACATTCCGACCTTTATCAACGTCGGAAACGTGATGGTACGCATTTCTCCTTCTTACACGAGGCATCACAATGAAACGTCCCCTTTTTAACAATTTATATACGACTGTGCTTAACCTGACACACAATATTTTTAGCGCAACGCAATCTGACTTTCAAAATTTCCTACTAAAGAATGGCCCTGACAAACATTAAACTATACCTTTCACAAATCACTTACCTCACAAAAATCTTCGCTGCTCAAGCTACTGCAATACAGCGAGCGCCACTACTGCCAGCTAAATAAAAGATTCAAACTACTGAAGGCACTAACTACTGATAGGGATAGTTAGCAAATGAAAGATATTAATAGAGAACAAACAATGTATTTACCTTGATATCATCATATATAAATATATCAGTTCATGAAAAATTACAAAACTCCGCCATCTCTCTCCCCACATCCACCACTGCTGGCGGCTCACCTCCAACTGCGCAACGCTACGCGCTGTTCACAGCCAGCTGCCTAACACTACAATGGCGAGTATTACAACAATGCAAAGCAGCCACAGACTGCACACAGCACAGCCAGTGATTTTCATATTGAGCGCTACGTAACGTTTCCAATAAGAAAACATAAACAGCCTACTTACATAGAGAGGTCGCCATATGAAACGTCCCCTTTGAACAATTATATACGACTGTGCTTAACCTGACACACAATATTTTTAGCGCAACGCAATCTGACTTTCAAAATTTCCTACTAAAGAATGGCCCTGACAAACATTAAACTATACCTTTCACAAATCACTTACCTCACAAAAATCTTCGCTGCTCAAGCTACTGCAATACAGCGAGCGCCACTACTGCCAGCTAAATAAAAGATTCAAACTACTGAAGGCACTAACTACTGATAGGGATAGTTAGCAAATGAAAGATATTAATAGAGAACAAACAATGTATTTACCTTGATATCATCATATATAAATATATCAGTTCATGAAAAATTACAAAACTCCGCCATCTCTCTCCCCACATCCACCACTGCTGGCGGCTCACCTCCAACTGCGCAACGCTACGCGCTGTTCACAGCCAGCTGCCTAACACTACAATGGCGAGTATTACAACAATGCAAAGCAGCCACAGACTGCACACAGCACAGCCAGTGATTTTCATATTGAGCGCTACGTAACGTTTCCAATAAGAAAACATAAACAGCCTACTTACATAGAGAAAACATAAACAGCCTACTTACATAGAGAAAACATAAACAGCCTACTTACAACAACAACGTTTCACCAGACAACGCAGGTGAACTGCTGATTGTGTATGAGAAATCGGTTGGAAACTTTCCTCATGTCAGCACGTTGTAGATTTCACCACCGGCCCCAAACTTATGTGAATGCTCTGGAAAGCTAATCATGTGCATATCACAGCATGTTCTTCCTGTCGGTTAAATTTCGTGTCTGTAGCACCTCATCTACATGGTGTAGCAATTTTAATGGCCAGTAGTGTATTCTCTTCGGCTACAGGCCGCTCCTGTCGTGGTGTGGTCCTAGTCAGCGAACTATTGGCTGACGTCATCTCACAGTCTTCTCTGCTCTTGCGTTCTTCAACTTCATGCCAGCGCTTTCGTTACGCCGGCACATCTGGGATGTGCTTGAACGTGGCGTCAGAGCTCATAGCCCCCCTCGCCGGAATTTACGGGAATTAGGTGACCTGTGTGTGCAGATGTGGTACCAACTCCCTCCAGCGACCTACCAGTGCCTCATTACTTCCACGCCAAGACTCGTCGCTGCTGTTAACCTTGCCAGATGTAGACATTCTGGCTATTAGGTAGGTGGCCATATTGTCAGTGTACCGGGTGATCAAAAAGTCAGTATAAATTTGAAAACGGAATAAATCACGGATTAATGTAGATAGAGAGGTACAAATTGATACTCATGCTTGGAATGACATGAGGTTTTATTAGAACCAAAAAACACAAAAGTTCAAAAAATGTGCGACAGATGGCGCTTCATCTGATCAGAATAGCAATAATCAGCGTAACAAAGTAAGACAAAGCAAAGATAATGTTCTTTACAGGAAATGCTCAATATGTCCACTATCATTCCTCAACAATAGCTGCAGTCGAGGAATAATGTTGTTAACAGCACTGTAAAGCATGTCCGGAGTTATGGCGAGGCATTGGCGTCGGATGTTGTCTTTCAGGATCCCTAGAGATATCGGTCGATCACGATACACTTGCGACTTCAGGTAGCCCCAAAGCCAATAATCGCACGGACTGAGGTCTGGGGACCTGGGAGGCCAAGCATGACGAAAGTGGCGGCTGAGCACACGATCATCACCAAACGACGCGCGCAAGAGATCTTCCCCATTCTGGTAATACAGCTTCACTGAAAGCGCCTTTTCAGGTAACGTCATCATGCTGCGACTGCTGGCGCATCTAATTCTCTTTCTCATTACAGCTCCTTTTATACACGATTGTCATGCGCAGTTACTGACGTTTTGCTGTCCAGTGCCATCTGTCGGACATTTTGTGAACTTTTTTTTTGTTCTAATAAAATCCCATCTCATTCCAAGCATGTGTGTCAATTTGTACCTCTCTATCTACATTATTCCGTGGTTTATTAAGTTTTCAAATTTATACTGACTTTTGATCACCCGGTACATGACTTAGACTAGTACCTAATACTATTGATTTGAATTTGTCTAGTTTTGTTTACCATTTATCTTACTTTTGACCATTTTTCCGATTGTTCTCTCTGGCAGTATAAGTTGTGGCCAATATACTGCTTCCAACACGGATGCATGTAAATGGCCTTTAATTCACGAGTATGGTCACAAAATGTTATGTAATCAGATGACATAAACATTTGTGACCATAGACGTGAAGTAAAGGAAAGTTATTCTATTTTCTGGTCACTGTTCAATTCGCGACCATGTCACAGCATGTGAAACGTAAGCATGTGACTGTTTTGCAGTAGCATGAACTCATACAGCATAGAGAGAAGTTTGGTGATGCTGGCAGCTCGACTGCGGTTTCATATCTTATCCCTAGAGTGTGGAAGGTTAAATCGGCCTCTACTGATTTGTGAGGACTGCCTGCTATCGTTATATGGCAGCCTGAGATCTCCTGTCATAGTCCTTTCGTTTAATGTTTAACATTTTACCATCATGCATTATTACCTCCTTTTTTTAAAAAATAAGGAATCATGCTCTTATTGTAAAGTGTATCTGGGTGGCAGCAGAATGATTTTCCTGCATTGCTATGCATTTTTTGGGTTGAGTAATACTGTGTACATCAGGGGAAAAAAACGCATCCATCCTACCAATGGCCCTGAGATCTTCACGTTGCAGCGTGCACGGAAAATAGTGTAATTGTTCAAATGTGTGTGAAATCATATGGGACTTAACTGCTAAGGTCATCAGTCCCTAAGCTTACGCACTACTTAACCTAACTTATCCTAAGGACAAACACACACACCAATGCCCGAGAGAGGACTCGAACCTCCGCCGGGACCAGCCTAGTGTAATTAGATTGCAGTTACATCCACATATGAATAATCGACTAAACTATGTTTGGCAGGTGAGGGCCTAATGAAGAAATATTATCTCTGTCTATAATCTAAATTATTTAACACGAAAATCGATTACATTAATATCTGTCGCGAAAAGACATTCGAAAACAGTATACAATTGCCGAATCGAATGTACTGAACTTTTTATGCCGATTTGACTAACAGTGAAGAAACCATGAATAATATAAATTTTACACAAGTTCATAAAATGACAACAAACCTTGTGGTATTTCGGAACCGACCGCATTCTGTATTAACAGTGCAGTAACATCGGCAGACGCTCTAGTTGTGAGCATGCGTTTTGATTCTCCAAGCAAGGGATCTAAATGAAAACGTAAATCTACAGAATTTGGTTATAGTGAAAACGTTAGTGCGTGGAACTGTACTTAGATACCATGAGCGATGATAGTATCTGATGGCTATAAAAGTTCAGGATGATCTCGATTTAAAAAATTATTCTTGCTCAGCGACCTCCTTTCTTTGTGTGCTCTGTTCACTTGGTTTCTGATTCAGAAAGTGTAATGGTGGACGAAAATGCAATGCAAAGACGTTGCAGCTGCAACAGCGAAATTTTGTGTACAGTGCACTTATTTCTTGCTGAGGACAATAGTTTTGTAGTGTACTTCCATGAAACTTGGCTCTCACAATAGCATACGCATACTGTATTTTGCTCGACTTCGAGAGAAGCAGTGGCCTAAAAGCACCTGCACTTACTTTTCTGTGGAGTATACCGGCCATTTGGGTGATGGATGCAGTGAATAATGGTCAGCAAGAGCTGTAAATAAGAAGTTTTCGAGAGTTAGGGAATATTCTCGGTCTTATTAAGGCTGCGTTCACACTGCTGGCCGGGCCGAGCCGGGCTGACGCGTACTGGCTCGGCTCGTGCCTAGCCAGCTTAGGCCATTCACATTGCGCGCCGCGCCGAGCCGGGACGGCGAAATGGGGGAAAATCCACTTCTCCGATTTTCATGTTTTAAAAATTCTTAGCGGTATGTAAGACTTCGCCACATCGTTTTATGAACTTATTTTTTCCTTAAAAGCGTTACTTACGTCGTGAAAAAAGAAAAAGTCTACTTTTCGTTTCGCGTGATTTCTTAGTTTCGTAACGCTTCCCAACCGATTTTGAAGAAAGTATGCGGCTAAAGAATCTGATTTTTGTACACGTGGTAGTGCAACATCTTAGCTTCGTATTGAATCATTTATCTTTCCATATTTCTTAACAGTCATTGTGAAATGATGCTATTTGTCAACGTTGTGCACTTGATTTACAAATCTTGTAGTGAAAAAGTTATGTAGCGGTTAGCTTACTGTTAGATCCGTTTTAGACCATACATTGTTGGGAATGAAATGTAGCTAAAAGTACCAAAAAGTTTTTGAAATGATAATGATACTGATACTGATATCTGTCTCTGGTCTCAAGTAATGCGAGCTATTCAGTGGCGTCAGTGCCGCGTCCGCAAGCCACGGAGTTCGCGCGGTTACAGCTTGGTTTAGTGTAGTCATATAATGCAGGACAGAAAAAAACTAATTACTAGTGATCAGCGCAGACCTAGTGCCGGTCCCTCTTATTATTTTAATGGTCTCATTCTCTAGATAAATCCAAATGTATAAGGTTTCTTCCCTCGGCTACTGGACAATTCATCTGCTATGCTTTTATAATTGGCCACACGTTGCATCACAAAAGACAAACAATTATTTGTCATCAACATCCTACAATTAATATGATGTACATTTCGTATTTCGAACTAAAAGATAACTGAAGCGCAATTCTGTAGTCTCGTTGTCTACTTTGACATAAAAAATAATGGAGAGTTAATGTAGCTACTGTAGATCGGCACAGATGTGAGTTTCATTGTTCTTCATTGTGTTTTTTTTTTTTCTTTTTTTTTTTTTTTTTTTTTTTTTGCGGGCTGCGCTGCACTGTCAAGGTAATCCCCACTCTTTGGCTAAATGGCTGGCGGGAGGCCAAATAAATAAATTTAAAAAGATCTCCACCCTTCGACAGCTGACAAGCAAGTCAGTAGAAAACGCAGCTGCAGTCAACAGTTGCTCGCCTTTAGCTAGTCTGTGCTGTCGTGTAGAACAATGTCTTCACTCTTTTATTGGTACCGTTTTGACTCTGCAGTAACTCGTCGAGTTTTGAAGTACAGAAGAACTAGGAGGTTATGGATTCATCCTATGAATAGCGACAGACATTTAGGAGAGTTTTTTTCTTTATATGAAGAACTTAAAAACTATCCTGAAAAATTTTATTCAAATTACAGAATGAATCATAATACATTTCAGTATGTGCTGCAGAACATTCAAGACAAAATTTCTAAACAGAACACAAATTTTCGCAGAAGTATAACAGCAGAAGAAAAATTGTGTATAACGATAAGGTAAGACTCGTTAGTACACACTTTTTGGTTTGCAGTAGAACTTTGTACAGCATTCGCTACCTCCAGTTAATTGTAGTCATGCTTTTGTATTTTAAATTTCACAAACGCCAACCTCTGAGGGGAAGAGAGTTTATGGGACTCCTGAGAATCATTAGGAAGTAATTAGCTTCGTCATTTTGGGTAATGTCTTGCTGTGCCTTCAACGAAGAATCGCAGAAATACTCCTTCAGAAGTTTCCAACTTTTTTCTTCTTTTTTCTTCATGATGCAGCGCTTGGCAGTGGTGATGGTTCATCATGTGGAGCCACTGATGACCTCACAGAATTCTTTTCATTACCTTGTAAGATAGACAGATTGATAGGCGAAGAGTTTTGAGATAATGCCCTTTGACTCAGTGGTTCTATCTCCACTGATAAGGAACTGTCACAGCATGACTTTACAATGCATTATCATCTGGTAGGGACACATTTCCGTCCCTCAGTGACACTCATATCTGTCTCCGTTTACAAGCAAATGCGAACTATTCAGTGGCGGCAATGCCGCGATTGCTGGCAAGCTATTGTTGTAAATGCATGTAAATACGGTAGATTAAATAAATGAAATAAAAGTAATTTCGCATGTATCATCATAATAAACGTAATTTTTCCTCACTGATTGTGAAATGTGAGGTAACATCTTAAAATAAAAGACGTGTGCAGTCACACTTGTGAAGAAAGCAGAAGGGAGACGTGTGATGCGTGTACTGCAGAAGCTGTAGTGCTGCGCCACAGGCTCGCGCCTGCGGTCGGCTCGCGCCGGCAATATTAAACACTCGGAATGTCGTCGGCTCGGCTCCGGGAGGCTCACGCCGTGTCGGCGCGGCCCGGCCGCCAGTGTGAACACCGCAATTCAAAACCATGTGTTTGATATCGAAGCGGGCGGCGGCCCGGCCAGGCTCGGCTCGGCCTGGCCGGCAGTGTGAACGCAGCCTAAGGCAAGCTGTTGGAGCAAAAATCCTGGTGGTGATATGCAATTACTCGCACATTGCCGCGCACAGTCTCTCGCAAATAAAATACGTTCATGGGTGACGCAATACAATAATGATGTTTCAGCTGTTACCAGAATTTATTTTTATAATTTTCTTAACAACTTTCTCGCTGGAACTCTGTGCAACGTCAAACAGAACACAAATTCATCAGCGTCGACAATTTCCACAACACATGCGGAGCAATTTACAACTCTTACGGTATTTTATTTTTTATCTCGCAATATTTTTATGTTTCCTCGATAAAATATGTATCAAATGCATTTATAAACTTTCAGAATTTTCATAAATTTTTTTCAGTTTTAATATGTTAGGGGTTCTGCTTCATCAACAGATTGAAGTACAAAATTATTTTTCTTCAAAATTTCTTGTAACGTTAGTTTTTATTGTTCCCATAGCAGCTGGCAAAAATTTTCTTTTAGAAAGTACTGCATCATCTTCTACACTAAAAATATATATGTCTAATATTTTTTCGGAATGTTTACTAACGTTTGAAATCATGACTAACTGGCAATGCTGTAAGACAGTGAGACGACCTTGAGGTGCCGATTTCCATGACGCCGGCTGTAGTGTCCGCACCTGCACTGAAGTGTAACGCTATAATTAAGAACACTGTGGTAAGCGGTGCCACATAGAGTTGCCTACACACAGCCATGAGCCGGTGCTATCCTGCACAAAACGCAGTGACTAGAGATAAGAATACTCGATTCCTACTGGTTGAAGTAAGAAAAGTAATGTAGTCTTCAGCTTTAAATACGAGTCTTTTGGGCATGAAAAGTCATTCCAGTTGCGACTTGCTAGCAGTAACATCAAAGGCGCCGACAGAATCAGCAGAGACAAAACGCCATAATGGAAATGGATACGATAATGGTTCATCAGGGGCGGATAAGCGCCTGAGATTTGACTCTAGGTATCCTACAGGTATGTATTTAAGATCATTTTTTTCCAAGTTTGAGTGTGTGTTCGTTATAGCTGCAATCTGATGACTAATTTCTTCTTCTTCTTGTATTGCAGGTATGATGGACGTGTGTGGAGTCGACATTGTGCCTGCAACTCCGCAACCTGACAAGGTGATGGTGTGATCACTGCCCTAGCCCAGTTCATCTATGATGTATTTTCCGCGCCAGTAAATACCACCATAGCTCGCTCCTTCATCATCACCAATGTATGGGGTGATGACACCATCTCGTTTACCAATGTCCTTCTCCGTCTTGGAATCATCACGGACATTCATTTCTAGGCACACTCGATAATACTGTGATACATCAGCAGGGTGAGATATTACAAGGCATCATGGCAAATAAAAATGTGGTGAGAGGGTTGTGGACTTATTCAGATGCCGCTAATTTTGAACTTAAGTAAAAAGCTGCGAATTATTATAGACGTCTGCATATATCGCATGATACTTATCAATATTTTATTTTTCTTTGTAGATGATATGGAGGTCATATGCGAATGTAGGCTTGCATCTGCAACTACTTTAGTACTTGATCTGACAATGATACGTTCACCCCCCCCCCCCCCCGCCCAGTTTGTCGATGATGTGTTCGCCACACCCAGAAACAATACTGTAACCTGGTCCTTTATCGTCAGCGTTGTTCTGGCTGATTACGCCAGCTTGTTTGCTAACACAGTAGCGCCCCGGACCATCTCACAATCGTCATGAGCCTTCACCACATCGTACATTGCTTCAGCTTTACTCTTGGCCTAGCAGCAGCAGAATGCCTCCCCACTTAGCTATGAACAACCAAGTAGGTCCTGCAGTCAAATTGGACTACTCTGTGGTTGCTGGTGCTTGTGGAGAGAAGATCACACAAGCCTGTACTGGCTACAGTAATGTGCACTACTGATCATCCTGCAACATTTCTTAATGCCTGCGAAGGCGTTTCGGAAAGGCTTTTCCCCAGAATCAACAGCGATCCATGGTATCCCGCAACTAATTCTAACACAGCAAACTCATGCACCTCCCCCCCCCCCCCTACTTCACAAAAGAGGTGAGTGATGTTGGTGAAAAAACGAGCATCCTCTAAATTTGAAGTAGAGCTGGCGTGATATCGCGAGGCAATCCAATTGCAGACTGGTTCAGAACTTTTGTCAACAGTGTCATATTCGGCCATTTTTTCGAAAATACTCCATCTTGATGTATACTTTCATGTCTTTGGTCCACTTAATATGGGGTCCAGTTTTATTCTTCTATCAAAAGATATCGCCGCTAAATAGCCATGCATTAGTGATCAGAATCCAGATGAAAGCGATCAATATTGCTTTGCTGGACACTTCTGGCTAGCAACAGACATACCCAAAACATGCCCAACGTACAAGTAAATACGAAATATCGGATTTCTGCAGGCATTATAATTTCAAAGGCATCTCATTCCCTGTAAAACTACAGGACCTGACGGATTTCTAGAGGAAGAATCCTGGTTATTCAATTCACGTATACACCCTGATGCACCCTGGATGTATACACCGCCCGCATCTCGTGGTCGTGCGGTAGCGTTCTCGCTTCCCACGCCCGGGTTCCCTGGTTCGATTCCCGGCGGGGTCAGGGATTTTCTCTGCCTCGTGATGGCTGGGTGTTGTGTGATGTCCTTAGGTTAGTTAGGTTTAAGTAGTTCTAAATTCTAGGGGACTGATGACCATAGATGTTAAGTCCCATAGTGCTCAGAGCCATTTTGATGTATACGCCCCAAGCATGTAGATTTGTTGCTATTCTCTAAAGATAAGAAGAAACAATATGTGTTTATCAAAAGCATGTCCCACTTGCTTCATGCCCAGTTGTCAAAAGATCGTGGTATAATACATGCTTCAACTCTTTTACCAAGAGGGAATATCTCTAAAGGCACCTCATTGCCTTCTCAAGCCAGGAGCCAGTATGTGTGCAAATGTCTATTGAGGATAAAAAGTTCTTGAAGTTTAAGAACGCTCACCACCAGTAGCGATGTCTCTTTGTTGTATACGTTGACTTCGAGTGCCTCCTAGCTCCTGTGACACACTGTGGAGGCGACCCCACTGCCTTTCATAGTATCTTCACAGAAAGATATGTGCCATATTCAGCATTGCATCAGTTATAACAAATTAAAATCATACGTTAGGGATAATATTTTACAAGATAGTTGATCCGTGAGTTCGAAAAACTAGCGTGGGAAGTTAATGTGTTTAATTGCAGCAACGTTCCCATAATGCAGTTGCAGGTGAGTGATGCCTTGTATGAACAAGCAGTTGATTGTCACATTTGTGGGGTGCCATTTGATAGAAATCGGAAGCTCCAGTTAGAGAGCGCTGTTATCAAATAAAGAAATTCCGTTGTGCACTTCACAATACATTCAACTTGAAGTACCAACTTCCGAGACAAATACTCGTCTTTCTTCACAATTTGAGTTGAACACTTGGCTGATTTTGGCTTGAAAGATGATAATGTCAGTGTCATTCCTGACACCGTTGAAAGGACATTTCATTTTCCAAGCGAATCACTGGGGAATTATCGCTCCACTTTCTGAATACACTACGAGTCATGCACACGTCTCTTCAGACACTTGCTGAGACAATGAATCAGGAGGACATGCATATCATCAGAACTGCATATCCCGATGATGCAAAGTTTCAGCTTGTGACGAAGCAGGGGTCTTACCACATGAATACATGGATTCGATGGAGAGACCCTCGAAACCGCGTTGCCCGATATAATCGCTTTCTCCAGTAAATTAACAGTCACAGCCACAACAGATGTGGAGTATGAGCAGGCGGTGAATGTTCGACAGGAGTCTGGCGTCCCTGATTCAGGAGATTATGCGAGATTATACATGAACACCGATTTACGACTGCTTGCAGACATCTTTAAGAAATTCTGAGGTTTATGCCTGCACAATACTCTCTCGATCCTGCCTTCCGTTTCACCGGTGCAGGGCTACCGTAGGACGCAGTATTAAGAAGAACATGTGTCAGTATCGAAGTGCTGGTCGAAGTTGACATGTTGCTCGTGTCTGAACGTAGGTATTTCGGAGGACTTTGTCAGTGTGTGCACAGGTACGCCAAGACGAATTACCCAAGAATGAGTGAAGACGAGATGTACAGGCAAACTGGCGATTTAAGTAACATCCTTGGATAAAAATCTCTTGAAGAGAAAAATTCTCACCACCGGGAGCGATGTCCCTTTGTCGTGTATGCTGACTGCAAATGCCCTCTGATTCCTGTGGATGTAAATAATCTTTGCAAGTATGCCATGGAACACGTTCTGATGGCTACCTGTAGAGGAAATCATCAGACTGAAAGAAAAGATTCATGATGTGGCTGCGGATGCAGGTGAAGGATATATTCTCGAGATAAACTGGTGTATCCTGTTCATTTTCATATGTGCTGAGCGATTTGGCGCTGTTATTCGGAGTGCTTAGTCCAGAAAAATAGTTCCACCCGAAAGCTGTTCAAAATGGTTCAAATGGCTCTGAGCACTATGGGACTCAACTGCTGAGGTCATTAGTCCCCTAGAACTTAGAACTAGTTAAACCTAACTAACCTATGGACATCACAAACATCCATGCCCAAGGCAGGATTCGAACCTGCGACCGTAGCGGTCTTGCGGTTCCAGACTGCAGCGCCTTTAACCGCACGGCCACTTCGGCCGGCTCCGAAAGCTGTTGAAAGTGTCTGGTAATAAGAGGCGATATACTCTACACTACAGGAACCTCCAGTAATATCTCAAGTGGGGGATGGAACTTGTTACGATCACCCTCGGTTTACACTGATGTAAACACCGAGCAGAGAACTCTAGCGATGTGTGATTTTAAAAAAGATTTCTACAAGTCAATGAACTATTCAGTTTTCAGAGAAACCACGGAATACGTTAGACAATATCTCGAAATAAATTTAGTATCCTTTTTGGGAGGGGGGTTCGCTATGGCACAAGAGATTGCATCTCCTGGCCAAATTTCAAGCGGGCTAACGTCTTCAATGGAGGACTGATCGCTGTGGAAATGGTCAAGGTTTCAGTGCATTTCACGAATATGTGAATATAGGTACATCTTCTCTGGGCATCTCCAAACTTCACATCTACCAATACAGTTGTGAATTTGAGAAACCAAATTTTCTGATCCCACGTTACTTTACATGGATACAGACAATTTAATCCTCTTGATGAGGCCGATAACACTACAAAATGTTTGTCAGCCTGATGAAGGACGTGACGAATGGTTCGCAGATTATAGAGTTTGACGGGCTCAGGTCGAAAATGTATACATACCACGAAGATTCTGACGCCATCCAGAGGCGTTTTAAGGATGTGCATCATGTGGTTTAATAGGTTCTAATGATCGAGGATTACGAGAGATGCCTGCTAGAGGCCATTAATGCTGCTCCAAAGATGGTGCACCAGGTATTATTTTAATCACTAGGCCATGAGGTACATACTGCACTGGAGCTGAAAGTAAGTCTGCGATGCCATAGTGCCAAAAGGTTCATCTATGGGGATGGAATCACTTCCTACCCGTACATACACTATTCATTGAGTGATTGAGTGTGTAGCTGTGCATTTATGTGTTTTTAAATAGTGGATATTTGTGCATAATACACTCCTGGAAATGGAAAAAAGAACACATTGACACCGGTGTGTCAGACCCACCATACTTGCTCCGGACACTGCGAGAGGGCTGTACAAGTAATGATCACACGCACGGCACAGCGGACACACCAGGAACCGCGGTGTTGGCCGTCGAATGGCGCTAGCTGCGCAGCATTTGTGCGCCGCCGCCGTCAGTGTCAGCCAGTTTGCCGTGGCATACGGAGCTCCATCGCAGTCTTTAACACTGGTAGCATGCCGCGACAGCGTGGACGTGAACCGTATGTGCAGTTGACGGACTTTGAGCGAGGGCGTATAGTGGGCATGCGGGAGGCCGGGTGGACGTACCGCCGAATTGCTCAACACGTGGGGCGTGAGGTCTCCACAGTACATCGATGTTGTCGCCAGTGGTCGGCGGAAGGTGCACGTGCCCGTCGACCTGGGACCGGACCGCAGCGACGCACGGATGCACGCCAAGACCGTAGGATCCTACGCAGTGCCGTAGGGGACCGCACAGCCACTTCCCAGCAAATTAGGGACACTGTTGCTCCTGGGGTATCGGCGAGGACCATTCGCAACCGTCTCCATGAAGCTGGGCTACGGTCCCGCACACCGTTAGGCCGTCTTCCGCTCACGCCCCAACATCGTGCAGCCCGCCTCCAGTGGTGTCGCGACAGGCGTGAATGGAGGGACGAATGGAGACGTGTCGTCTTCAGCGATGAGAGTCGCTTCTGCCTTGGTGCCAATGATGGTCGTATGCGAGTTTGGAGCCGTGCAGGTGAGCGCCACAATCAGGACTGCATACGACCGAGGCACACAGGGCCAACACCTGGCATCATGGTGTGGGGAGCGATCTCCTACACTGGCCGTACACCACTGGTGATCGTCGAGGGGCACTGAATAGTGCACGGTACATCCAAACCGTCATCGAACCCATCGTTCTACCATTCCTAGACCGGCAAGGGAACTTGCTGTTCCAACAGGACAACGCACGTCCGCATGTATCCCGTGCCACCCAGCGTGCTCTAGAAGGTGTAAGTCAACTACCCTGGCCAGCAAGATCTCCGGATCTGTCCCCCATTGAGCATGTTTGGGACTGGATGAAGCGTCGTCTGACGCGGTCTGCACGTCCAGCACGAACGCTGGTCCAACTGAGGCGCCAGGTGGAAATGGCATGGCAAGCCGTTCCACAGGACTACATCCAGCATCTCTACGATCGTCCCCATGGGAGAATAGCAGCCTGCATTGCTGCGAAAGGTGGATATACACTGTACTAGTGCCGACATTGTGCATGCTCTGTTGCCTGTGTCTATGTGCCTGTGGTTCTGTCAGTGTGATCATGTGATGTATCTGACCCCAGGAATGTGTCAATAAAGTTTCCCCTTCCTGGGACAATGAATTCACGGTGTTCTTATTTCAATTTCCAGGAGTGTAGTTGGATGAAGCATGTGACGTAGTTGTGTGTATGTGAATATGCATGCGTGATTGCCCACTGTGTGTGTGTGCACTCTATGTGTGCCTGTAAATATATATATATAATTATGTGTGTGTGTGTGCGTGTAGTTTTTCTTCACCTGCTGCTGCAAGTCCTTGTTCCACATAAATATTGTTTATAGAAAATGATCAGAAACGGAAATGTAAAATATTGTATGAATCGACCAGAAAGAAAACTATTAAAATGTAAATATTATATGAAGGTGTAACAAGAGTATATATAAAACAAAAATGGGAGACATAGTGTTTAAGCTGTTCTTCTCTACTAGTTTTAGTGTAAATAAATGTACCTGATATTGATACATCATCAGATACAAAAATTGTAAGAAAATACCTTTGTAGATCAACAAATGTATATATATTATCAAAACAAAAATATTATTCACTGCATTTGTAAATCGAACCATAAAAATTTTAACAAACAACGATAAATTATTGTAAAAAATTGTATAGCTGAAGAAACTGTTAATAATGAATCATAAGTTATTTGTTATATCATTGTTATTGTTTCTAAACCCTTTTATTACAGAATAATTATTTGTTCGTAACAATTCTGAACGTCTCACTATGATGTATATACCTCAAACGAAGAGTCCTATGCAACTGAACTAGCTGTAAAAGATGATAAGAGGCCTCGAATCTTATTGGTCTATGGAGGGGAGAGGTGGGGTTTGCCGCGACTTTAATGTGCTATCATTGGTCCAGGGGTTTCCCATCAATTTTATATCACGTGACCGGTATTGATCTATGTCGTGACCTAGTTCACTTGCCTGAGGTGAGTGGGTCTCATGCATAACCTTGAATCTACCACATACACATGCCAGTGAGTCCGCAGGGGGAGGAGAGGGATTGTGAGTTCCCCTGGGTGACCTTGATCAGTTGATAGTGATTCCTCAGGGAGAGGGGGTGGTAGTGACCTGAAGTATAACTGGCAAAAGTGCGTAACCTGACACTCAAGGTCCTTTTCAGTGAATTTGAGATAAGGTCGTCTTCAGTCTTCGTTCTCTCCCTACTTATCTATTGCTTATCAGTTACATTATCATTTCATCGGAGGTGTTGGTTGCTTATCCCTCTTGCCTATGGGTCCGAACATACACTAGGTAACTACTCTCAGCTACGGAGGCAAACATAGGAAACAGTAGCTACCACAAAATACCTGAAGTGGAATGTCCACATAAAATAAATAGTTGGAGAAGCAGGTCCCATACAGAGATTCATTGGCAGAATCTTAAGTAAATGTAATTCATCGATCTATTCTGAGCACTGTTCATCACTCTGGGATGCTTACGCAGTGGAACCATAGAAAGATAGAGAAGGTCGAACGAGGGGTGGTGCATTTCGACACGATGATGATGATTATGGTGATGATGAGATGTTGTAATGAGCGCATGACAGCAGGGTCTTTAGCGCGATCGCTCAGTCGGTTCAAGATCGTTACGGAGATTAAAATAACTGCAGTAGCGGAGGCTACAAGAGAGGCGTTGTGCATCACGGAGATGTGGAATATAAAGCTGCGTGTCTTCAAGTGGCCAGACAACACAGAAACTGGACAATAGCTGATTACGGTCGTAAAAGTGTGCTCCGAGGAGTAGCAATTTTTCCCATTTTTAAGTGGTGGCAGGGGTAAAATACAGGGAGCGAAAGGCTATTTACAATTTGTACAGAAAGCAGATGGCACTTATAAGAGTCGAGGGACATGAAAGGGTAGCTATGGTTGGGAAGGGAGTGAGACAGGGTTTTAGCCTCTCCCCGATGCTATTCAATCTGTATACTGAGCAAGCAGTAAAGGAAACAAAAGAAAAGTTCGGAGTAGGTATTAAAATCCATGGAGAAGAAATAAAAACTTTGAGCTTCGCTGATGACATTGTAATTCTGTCAGAGACGGCAAAGGACTTGGAGGAGCAGTTGAACGGAATGGACAGTGTTTGAAAGGAGGGTATAAGGTGGACATCAACAAAAGCAAAACGAGGATAATGGAATGTAGTCGAGTCGGGTGATGCTGAGGGAATTAGATTAGGAAATGAGACACTTAAAGTATTCAATGAGTTTGCTATTTGGGGAGCAAAATAACTGATGATGGTCGAAGTAGAGAGGATATAAAATGTAGACTGGCAATGGCAAGGAAAGCGTTTATGAAGAAGAGAAATTTGTTAACATCGAGTTTTGATTTAAGTGTCAGGAAGTCGTTCCTGAAAGTATTTGTATGGAGTGTAGCCATGTATGGAAGGGAAATATGGACGATAAATAGTTTGGACAAGAAGAGAATAGAAGCTTTCGAAATGTGGTGCTACAGAAGAATGCTGAAGATTAGATGGGTAGATCACATAAATAATGAGGAGTTATTGAATAGAATTGGGGAGAAGAGAAGTTTGTGGCACAACTTGACTAGAAGAAGGGATCGGTTGGTAGGACATGTTCTGAGGCATAAAGGGATCACCAATTTAGTACTGGAGGGCAGCGTGGAGAGTAAAAATCGTAGAGGGAGACCAAGAGATGAATACACTAAACAGATTCAGAAGGATGTAGGTTGCAGTAGGTACTGGGAGATGAAGAAGCTTGCACAGAATAGAGTAGCATGGAAAGCTGCATCAAACCAGTCTCAGGACTGAAGACCACAACAACAACAACAACAAGACGACGGGTGTACCGAGTCTCCTATAAGGTGTTTAACGTACTGTATTTGGCGGGTGTAGATCAGATCGGAGATGATTCTATGATATTTTTGGGTCCCTATCGTACAATGGCTTGAATCCGCTCATTCAGGTTACTGCGAACATGAACGAGGATGTTTATTTCAACATTCTCGGTTGCCTAGTGTTGTCTTTTCTTCTCCATTTTCGTAATCATTATACTGTGGACGGTCTTGACTCCCATGATAACAAAAGCCGTGTTCACAGAGCAAAACTCATACATCTGTGGTTTGACAGACAGTCAAACCATCTATCGCGCTTCGACTGGCCCACCAAATCACCCGATTTGTCCGCCTCGATAGCTGAGTGGTCAGCGCGACATGCAAAGGGACCCGGGTTCGATTCCCGGCTGGGTCGGAGATTTTCTCTGCTGAGGCACTGGGCGTTGTGTTGTCTTCATTATCATCATCTCAACCTCATCGACACGCAAGTCCCCGAAGTCGCGTCAAATCAAAAGACTTGCACCAAGCGACCTGTCTACCCGACGGGAGGCCCCAGCCACACGAGATTTGATTTAATTTCATCCGAACTTAATCAAATAAAACATTTCTGAGACTAAATGGAGCAGCCGGTGAAAAGTATCAATGAATATCTCGCAATTTGGTGGCTCTAAGCGATCTAATTGTCAATGTGTGGCTTAGCTACCTGATCAAAATGCTCCATACACCCCGATAAAATGCTAAAAAGAAAACTAGGTTTCGCGAGAGGCCTACCAATACTAAAGGAGGCGGGTAGTATTGTGTTGCGAGTGGAGAAGCGGTAACAGCAAAATGGGTCGCTCAGAAGAGCTCAGTGCCTTTGTACGTCGACTAGTCATTGGAAGGCACCTGAGTAACAAATCCATCAGGGAAATTTCAGCCTTTCTATGGTTGCCCAAGTGATGCTGGTGATGTGATTATGAAGAGAAAATGCGAAGGGACGAACACAACTAATCCAAGACCAGGCAGGACCCATGTAACGACAGAGAAATGCTACCAGCTAATACAGCGACTGTGCGTATGGAGCTAAAATGAAGGGTTCAGTGGGGGAGCAGCTCACCATAAGCGACACATTTCCGTTGTCGGTGCTAAGCGACGCTCGAATTGGAGTACAGAGCGACGTCACTTGACAGTGGGTAATTAGGACAAAGTGATTCGAAATGGAGGCCCAGAGCTGCAGAGGAAATGTTTGGGTTTGTGTGACTGCCTGGAGAACGTTATCTGCCGTCATGTGTAGAGTCAAAACTGAAGTACAGAGGGGGTGGTATTATGGTGTGAAATTGTTTTAGGTGTTTAGAACCGTCTCCGCTATTTGTGTTTAGGGAAACGCCAAATGCGGAAGTAAACGAGCTCATTTTACACCACTGTGTACTGCGTACATCAGGGGAACAGTTTGGAGACGATGACTGTATAGCATAGCAATGCATCCTCTCATAAAGCAGCCTCTTTACAACAATGGTTTGTGGATAATAACATTCCTGAAATAGACTGCACTGCCAAGAAACCCGACATGAAACCAATGGAACATCTTTGGGATGAGTTAGAACCTAGACGTTTCTGCAGACCCGAGCGTTCTGTACCACTACCTTGTCTGGTTTCGGCTCTTGAGGGCGGATGGGCTGTCGTGTCACTACAGACATTCCGTCACCTCACCGAAAGTATTTCCTGCAGAGTTCAAGTCGTCATTAAGAAGAACGGTGGACACACTCTATGTTAATGTCCACTGATAGGTGTCGTGCCATGCGGGGTAGCCCGCGGTCTAAGGCGCCTTCCCGCGGTTCGCGCGGCTTCCCCCGTCGGAGGTTCGAGTCCTCTCTCGGGCATGGGTGCGTGTGTTGTCCCTACCGTAAGATAGTTTAAGTCAGATTAAGTAGTGTGTAAGCCTAGGGACCGGACCGATGACCTTAGCAGTTTGGTCCCGTAGGAACTTACCACAAATTTTAAAAAGTAATAAGTGTCCGGATGTTTTTCACCAGCTAGTGTACCTGAAGAAACTTGTGAATCTCTTTCCTCGCAAAACCGTGGTCATTACCAAGGCAATATGCGGTATTACACGTTATTAGAGTGGTGCTTCCTGGGAGTGACTAATTTTTTTGTCCGGAGGCGTTATGTAAGATAGCGTGCTTGGCTGATGTGATGGATAAGTATAACTGCGCGATTGTCTTCAGGCCAAAGATCGTTCTTTGAAGAAGGAGACTGGTTTCATAGACATAATGCCGCGTACCGACCTATAAATTTACCAGCAACGCCGGATGGGCCAATCTATGAGGAATTCGCATTATAATTGCGGCCAGCAGATGACCATGATGAGCCGAGAATCTATATGTGTCCTGTAGCATAGATGATATTCACTTCATAACAAGGATATACGACACCAGTGCTGTTACCGACTGAGGTGACGCATTGGTTAGCACAGTGGACTCGGATTTGGGAGGACGACGGGTCAAACCCGCAGCCGGCCATCCAGATTTAATTTTTCGTGCTTTCCCGAAATCGCTCCGGGCAAATTCGGGGATGGTTCCTTTCAAAGGGCACAGCCGATTTCCTTCCTTGTCACAGTCCGAGCTTGTGCTCCGTTTCTAATGACCTCGATGTCGACGAAACGTTAATCCCAATCTTCCTACATTTCCTTTTTGCCACTGATGTTCCTGTACGACCCGTCTCCAAACGAATACTACGGGGAGAATGAGATGAAATGATGGAATGCCACCACTGGCCAGGAATCCCCGTACGAGGTTGTTCGATCGTCTAGTGCAAGTCTTTCTGTTTGGCGCAATTTGGGGGACTTGCTCGTCGATGATGATGAGATGAAATAACTAGAACAATAAAAACAGCTCAGTTCTAGAGAGGAAAAAAATCTTCAACCCGGCTGGGAATCGACCCTGGAACCACGAGATCTAGAGGAAGCAACGCTAACCACGAGACCTCTTACTGCAAGCACAAAGAGAATTTCGTCGTATAGATATTCCGGCCAGCACTGCGCTCTTAAAGTTTTGCTCTTTTGTGTCCTATAAATTGCACCCATACAGTTGGCGATTAGACACAAAAATTGGAGCCGGAAACGTTTCACCTGGTCGGGCGAATGACATTCAGTCTTGTATGGTACACGAATGATGCGCGACGGTATATCTACTATACAGCATTCCATGCGTACTGTACATGTGGGGTAGTAAGAACCAGATGGTGGCTCTTAGATGTCGGCATTTGCATCCTTTCGGTATGGCGACTAACGATAGATTAGCTTTATAAAGTAGCTCTACAACAAGGCTTCTCTGGCTGCTATTGCAACGGAGGCGTGACTTCTCCTGATCTCTCTTTCAGTGCCAAAGCAGTGGGTGCCTGGCTTGAGGAACATTTAGGAGGAATCGCGAATGCTTACTGCATGTGTTGTAGTGCGGGGCTGGGAATGGCAGAAGAGGTAGCCATTGATATATTGTATATTTCCTACACCTAGAAGCTTATCCATTGACTTCCCTGAGCCGCTTAAAGCAACTGATGAAGTGGTTTCTTTAAAGAACATATCAGATTTCCTTCTCCAATCTGTCTCAAAGTCTCTCTCTGTCGGCGAACGGCAAACTATAATCTCCTCTTCAATCCACGAAGCAACGAACTGCAGCTGCTATCAAAGCTCGTGGAAATGATTGACTTTTTTCCAATAAGTTTATGTTTATGTTTTGCGGTGGATCCAGTTATGATTGAAGACATCTATTAGCTTCATCTTTCGAAATGAAACGTTTACAGTGCTTACAGGAAGAGGTGATTAAGTTAAGGAGGCTGAATTGTAAAACTAAAAATACTAAAAATATATTCACACTCTATCATTTAGGACATAAAGATTGACAACTGTGCCTGAGTGAGCCTTTGATCCATCATTTGCAGTCGCGCAGGAATGCGAGAAGAACTACGACGGAGTGAAGTACAGCGTCTTCAACAAGCGGCTGTCGTGGCACCAGGCCATGTCCTCCTGCAAGGGGCAGTCCTCAACGCTCGCCACGCCCACCAGCTACCACCACGCAAACTTCCTGGGCATCCATACTACAGGTCAGTGCCACATCTCGCTTACTTTTTGACGCCATCTCTACACAGAGTGTCCGAGAAGTACCCGTACCCCTCTTGACCTTGTACAACTGAAGAAATAAATAAACTACCTAAAAAAAAGTGAAGCACCCTGAGGACGTGGTTGGATGCCAGTGCAACTTCACACACATACACACCGTAGGCGGCTGTGTAAATGGTCACAGCTACAATTCTCTGTAACAGGTAGAACGGCCACCAGA
Organism: Schistocerca piceifrons; assembly: GCF_021461385.2. Taxonomy (NCBI): domain Eukaryota; kingdom Metazoa; phylum Arthropoda; class Insecta; order Orthoptera; family Acrididae; genus Schistocerca; species Schistocerca piceifrons. The sequence continues at coordinate 822,869,879 of NC_060149.1, read as the reverse complement.
CTGCATCAGTGTTTGCTCGTGTTTAGTGATCTTACCAGGCGTGATAGGGTATAAAAAGGGCGTGATCAGTGTCAGATGTAGAGTGATCACTGTGCACGACATGGAGACATCGCGTACTCGTATGCGACACCATTATCATTATCGGCACCCGGCAGAGTTTGACCGATTGTGGGTCTCCATTTGGCTGGCTGGTCACGTTTACGGGTCATGCACATACGACATTGGCTCGATGTTCGACAGTGTGAGAACGCGAGGGTAGGTCTATTCGTTGTCCAATTTCCAGTCGGACACATCTGACCATCACAAGGGAGGGTCGCCGTATTATGCACCAAACGCTTCGTAACCCTTTCACATCTGCACTATCCACCCAAGAACAAGTAATGGACTCCCTGCAACTTTCTATCTCATCCCACACCGTTGGTCGGAGCCTAGCAGCAGCCGCACCATGAAATTACCTTCCCGTGCGTAGTCTGCCGTCAATGCGTTTGAAGTGGTGCCGTGACTGGGAACCACAGACTGCTGACGAATGGCATCACATTGTGATCAGCAATGAATCGCGGTTCTGCGCCACCCTGGATGACCACTGTAGGCGAGTATGGAGAGGACGCGTGGAGAGGTCCCCTGCTCTGATATTTTGGAGAGGTACGTCATAGTGTGGGGAGCCATCTGGTATGGCTTCAGGTCACAGCTGGTAGTTAGTGAGGGAACTCTAACAACACAGTGGTACGTCAAGAACATCCTGCATCCTCATGTGTAACATCCGATTTGACAGTAAAGTGGTGCCATTTTTCAACGGGACAATACCCGTCTTCAAATGGCAGGTGTCTCTTTGAACTATCTGCGTAATGCTGAGTTACTCCTATAGCCAACGACACCCTCACTTCTCTCCACAATAGAACATGTGTGGGACAAACTCTGTCATCAACTGTTCCAGGGCCAGTATTCCGGGTATCAAGGACCAGTTACAACAGTTGTGGGCCAGCTTGCCTGAGGAGAGGATACAACGATTTTATGACACATTCCCAACCGAATCAATCCATTCATCCAGGCCAGAGGGGTGCGACGTCATACTATGGGCTCATACTGGCAAGTTCTTTGTAAATTTGATTAGATTTTGGCATCTATAAAATAATATCGCATACCCTTTCAACCAATGACCAATGGAGTTTCATTTCGTTTCCTCCTCTCCTTGTGGTTGTTTCAATTTTTTTGTCAGACAGTGTAGTTGTTCTGTTTGTATCTTTGCTTTGAGTTTACGAAGGGCAATGCCGCAGTACAGTATTGTTTTATTTCATTACTGAACTGTTTCATTAGCGAAACCGTGGCTGATGTGACGGGACATAGTTACATTTGTGAGGAGCGATTAATGATGTGTGTGGGGAGTGGTGTTGTTGGGTGCACAGACGTGCAGACATAGGCCAAATAACGTCAAAGGGAAGAATGCAGTTACAAACTGCTATGACACGGCCCAAACTCGTAAAACAACCTGGTTTGACCGGTAAAACGTGTTTTTTTCTGGCTGTTTCAAAGACAGGTCGTAAAATGGAGGTAATAAAGCGTAAAAGGGAAAATGTGTTTCCATTTCTCAATCAACGGAACGGTCTCCAATGAAATCCATTCAATATTCAAGCACCGCGATTCAACACTGAATGACCAAATTAAATAAATATTTGAAAATTAAACGATTTAGACCGTTGTCTGTGAATCTGACTACTACACGACGTAGTATGAGAGACAGACATTGACGAGTTTCTAGATCATCTTAACAGTAACTCAGCATAATATTGCTTTCACTATTGGAATAGAGGAGAACGGTTGTCTCCCTTTCCTGGACATATTAATAAGGAAGAAAGCAGACGGTACCCTAGGCAGTTCAGTGTATTGGAAGAAGACACACCCAGACCTGTACCTGCATGCAAGGAGCTGCCACTATACAGCTCAACGGCAGACAATGCTGCCACCCTTGTATATAGGGCTCATGTCATCTGCGATAAGGAAATCCTCCCGGACGAATTGCAACATCTGAAGGAAGTATTCTGCGAAACGGGTACCGTGAAGCGCAGATTAGTGGGGGCATTCAAGAAGAGACGAGATGCTAGAAACCGGGAAGAGAAGAAGAAGACAAGAGATTCGTTTTCCTTTCATACCTTGGATAGCTCTCATTCACAACTGCGCGGCTACTCGAAAAATCCAAATAAAAACCATCTTCCGATCACCGCTGAAGATCTTCCGACCGCCGTAGAAGACGAAAGAGTGACTTGACTCTGTGAAAGACCCACTAAAACTGGACGTACCATGGATATACATCATCGTCTGCCAATGTAGTCAATAAATAGTACATTGGGCAAACGCAGCGCTGTATTTATAAACGCTGCGAGAGGCACATCAGGCATGGGCGACTGAGACAGACACAAAAATCATCGGTAGCACAGCATAGCGTCAAAGAAGACCACACCTTTGGCTTCCGAATCACTAAGGTGCTTTGCCAAGCGACCGGCTATTGGGACAACATCATAAAGCAGTTGACATCAATCTTGTCAGCAGAGACGAAGTGTATCAACTTGGAGTATGGCGTTAGCGACAATACGACGAGAGTGCGACCAGCACAGTCCAGCTCGCAAGACGCGGCCAGAATGCCCACATAAAGATGCAGACGAAGCACACTCAATCCACATCACTGTAGACTCACCCGCTTCTCTGCCCGCCGGCAGGACAATACACGGCCCCTCGTAGCAAGGTGGAGGGGGCATTCCTCTAGCATAAATATCACAGCATCTGCATATCTCGACACTTCGCCAGAATATGATGAGTATGACACTCGTCTAATAGTAGCGGTATTTTAACACTGCCACCCCGCTTGGCCCGAGAGCTTCTTACCAAAAAGACGGGCTTTGTTGGTCACAATTTCCAAATACCACGCCTAGCTCAAGAATGTTATTTTACGAGGAATCTGCGATGCATCGCATTTCACAGGGGAAGAATGTGGTTCTTCTCATCCAAGGGAAATGTTCATTATGTGCAACAGTTACAAAGGAAACCTGCTCATGATATGATGTGATAACTGTTCCGATTATTTTTTTCAAATCTTCGTGAATAGAAATTCTTATTTGGACATGTTACAAACGTGTTTATTATTCATTTCGAAGGCAAGGGAATAATATGTTATGTATGCCTTCAGCTGGATGGAGCTCCAACACACGTTGTTATTCAGATGCTTGAATATCATGATGAACAATTTCGAGGCCGCTGGATTCGAGGTGGTTCAGCAACTTATTCAGCTCCACTGAAATGGCCACCACGAATTCAGGACCTTACCACACCAGAAAACTCATTCTGGGAATTAATCAAATCCCATGTGGCTCAGTATCGGCACAAGACTAAAAAAGAGTCGCGAAAACGTGTTGTGGAAGCTTTACGAAACGTAAGACCTGTGATGATACAAAAGATGTCAAGGAGGACATGGAGAAGCATAGATGTCTGTGTGAGCCTCACTTATTTGTAAGTATTCTAATAGAGCATATACAATATACTGCTTTCAACTAGGGGTATGAGGACTCCTCAGAGACAGCAAATCCCTGTAATGTGCTTGACAGTGGATACTTCTACATAAACACAAACTGTTTAAAACAGTTCGGCACCTTCTGCATCTCGGCAAACATGTTTGGACTTACATTCACGGCTATTGAGAAATTAAAGAATGTACATTACGAAACAAATTATGATAATAAAACCAAAACAGTAACCAAGATGAAGGCATTCTACTTGAAAACCGTCATATTTGGACATAAGTAAAATCAAAATCTGCTGCTAGGTAATATTCAGTACCTTGTTACTCCACCCAGTGTATTGCAACATGCTTAGATCCTCAGTGGAATGTTGTCCAGTAGATGGTGGAGTGGTTGCCGCTCAAATTTCTATTCTGGCTCTCCTTAGGTCACCCCTGATAAGGTCCAAAGCATAAACTCAGTCAGGCTCATATCAGAAGATACTGTTAATCAGTTCCATTCGGTTGATGCCTGCCCCATGGGATTGGGGGGGGGGGGGGGGGGGTTAAGCGTTGGGTACACTGTGTTCATGAATTATCGCGCTGACATACAAATCCATGGCTAAAATGTTGACATTGCAGCTGGACAGTCGGTTGGAGGTTCCTGGCCAGATACTGCACAGTTCACAGATTACCATTGGTAGCGACTATACTGGCCCAAAACATGACTGACCCACGACCCTGCTGGATTCGTCGGACTGTATGCCTGAGACGTGGTTTGGTACCTGGCCACCTTCACACTCTTCTTTGAAAATTGTGAATGAGAAACGTCTTGCACTCGTCGTCGAAATGTGAAGACAGTTCCGTACCGCAGCTGTATGTAACGAATTCCTGGAGTCATATGATTATTGGGAAAGAGCTATATAAGGACACCATCAATTGTAAAGTTACACTCACAGAAGAGCAATCACAAACAAACGTCCAGCTTAGATAATATATAGTCGATTGCCTCTTGGGTCACCTTTAGGAAATCCTGTGGGTCACCCTCATATGCCCTTAGTGGACATTCCTGCACGATGTATTTAACCGTCTGTCTCTCAGAGCCACTGTCGTAAGCGGCCGAAGGAAGTTGACCCCATCTGTGTAAGGAGTCGGCGCATCTTCTACAGTTGGTTCTGATAGGATTAAGAGTTGACCAAACTTTGCAAGGGCAATCAAATCCTTTTGGTTTACTAAAGATGCATGGCATGCTGTGGCAGTTTACTGATGTTCTGCTCTCCCATTCCTCTTTCCATCGGTTATTTATTTTAAAGTTGGTTTGGTGCAGCACCTGTGCGGACTTTAGTGGAGAATGCCTAGACCGGAGTCGGTTTCCTTGGATGTCGTGAGTATCTTCATGGATTTGTAATTGAGGGTTGGTCATGATTTTTTGAAATTCTCTAACCAGAGCGTGTTCTCGGCGCAGCTTAGGAGAGGCTATGTTTCTGAGAACGGGCAGCCACACTGTAGGAGTTGGCCTGATTGTGCCTGATATAATACGCATTTTTGCATTAAGTTGGCTATCTACCATGTGTGTGTGTTTGCTGTTGAGCCACACTGGGGCACAGTATTCTGCCACTGGATACACCAAGCCAAGTACGGATGTTATTAAGGTAGATGCTGTGGAGCCCCAAGTGGTGCCACAGAGCTTCTGCAATATGTTGTTAAGTTTCGCTGCAGTTTTCGTCAGTGTTCTTTGAATGTTAGTGTCCTATCTAGGGTAACCCCAAGGTACTTTGGCTGTTTGGTGTGATTTAGTATTTTCCCGTCTAGATGTACATGTAGTTCTCCGTTGGCCATCTTGTTGTTCAAATGGAAGGCAGATACTTCCGTCTTTGTAGCACTAGATTGTAGCCTCCATTTTCTAAAGTACTCGCTGAAAATCCCTAGGTCACTCGTAAGGATATCTTCGGCAGTTTCTATGTTTCTGTGGGCTGTTGCCAGAGCCCAGTCGTCAGCATAACCAAATTTACGCGATCTGGTTGCAGGCATGTCAGCGATGTAAAGGCTGAAAAGAAGGGGCGCAAGGACAGAGCCTTGTGGGAGTCCATTATTGAGTTTCATCTGTTTACTTCTCTCATTCCCCACTATTACTTGGAAGGTTCTATTTGACAACATATCGTCAATGAGGTTGGTTATATTCTTGCAGGGGACGGCACAGATTAATTTGTACATGAGTCCCCGTTTCCAAACTGTATCATAGGCTGCTGTTAGGTCTATGAATGCGGCAACTACTTTATGTTTCTACTGCAACCCCGCCTCTATATGTGTTAGTGATAGGACTTGATCTGTACAGCAACAATAGGGACGGAATCCTGCTTGTTCGATACGGATTTTTTTTAGTATAGTTTGATCTATTCTGTTGAGGAGCAGTTTCTCTAGTAATTTATAGACCATACTGAGAAGGGCAATGGGGCGGTAACTCTTTGGTCTAACGCTTGGTTTGCCAGGTTTCAGGACTGCGATGATCTTTGCTCGTTTAAGTGAGGGGGGAATGTTACCCACTTGGAGAATGTCTGTAAAGAACTTAGCCAGCCATTGTTTCGTGTAGGCTCCGACATGTATGAGGAACTCAGGGTGGATACCATCGAAACCCGGAGCTTTGGCTGGTTTAACCTTCTTCAGGGCATTGGTAACCTCCTCGATACGAATATCTGATGAATATTCTGAGTCCATTGCACAGGTCCTTTTTAATGTTTTTAAATCCTTCTTCACTTTTGTTGTGTGCTTTTTATCTCGTGGGGCTCTAGAAGCAGAAACTATGCGGGATGCAACTTTGTTGAGAGATATTTCGTCCTTTCTATGTTCAAGTGGATTTGCGCCTCCAAGTTTATGGAGTAGGGACCAGGCTTGTCGGCTTGACTTTGAAAAGTCCAGATTTTCAACAGTATTCTCCCATTTTTGCCGTCTAATAAAGTCGATGTTATGCAATAGTTCATCTGCTATTTCCCGGTCCCCATTCTTGAGGAACTCCACGCACAGGTCATCGCATATCCCAGTCCAACCGGGGATGTATTTTTTGCGGTACCCTCTTGGGATCACTGTTTTCGCAGAACTAATGACCGCTCCCACAAACCTCTCATAGCTCTTGCTGGTTGGAGGGGTCCAGCTCAAGGTATAATCAAGTTGTTCAGAGAATTTTGTCCATTCAGCTTTTGTAAAATTCCACCTTGGTCGAGGGTAACACCTTATTATCGGGATGGATAAACCGATATTAATAAGTACAGGGCGGTGCTGGCTATGAGGGAAGTCCGTCAGGACCCTTCTATAGGCTGTCAGTGGTTTATCGTTTGTATCCCTCGAAACAAAGCACAGATCCGGGTTATAGTCGCAGTCCCATGTGGCTGATCTGAATGTCCCTCGGTGCTTGGCATCAAAGACAAAATATGTATTTTGTTCTTCGGACCAATCGACCAGCATGTCTCCATTGCTATCATTCGTACTGTATTTCCACATTTCGTGGTGACTATTATAGTCCCCAACGTATACGCTTGGGTGTGGGTGGATCTTTATCATTTCAGCCGTCCATGTAGTAGCAGGAGGTTTATAGATGTTAGTTACTGTACCTTCTCTTATTTTGATGACAACTTCATGGGTATCATTTGCAATGGAGGCTTCCACTAGAAAGGCGTCCTCTGTCTCCATGCACATATGTCGCAACGCCATAGTGTCTGTCATTCGTGGCTCCAAGTAGATCATATCCCAGTAGCCTTCCTCTAGCTTCAAGTTTGGCTCTATTTTCAGCATGAGTTTTCTGTATGGCTACCAGGTCAATGTCGTTATCGTGTAAAATTCTGTGCAATACTTGACATTTTGCTCTGCTTATGCCCTCAATGTTAAAATGGCAGATTAGGATGCATGGTCCGAGATCCTGAGTCAGTTGGTCCCTAAGAGGACCGTTGTATGTATCTTGCATAGCGCTTGCTGTGGTTCTGTTTCACTGTGATGTGGGGCAGGAATTCTTCGTTCGGTCTGCCGCCAGTTGTGTTAGTTCATTTAGCGTTACCCAGGGTGCACCACGTGGAGGCGAACTAACTATACACCCCATACTTTTTATGTATTTCTATTTATATCAATATACATTTTGGGTTTTCACCCATTCTCAGTTGGTGTAATACATATTTAAATTAAGTTGATTTCTGAGCGAATCATAAACTGATTTTTGAATGCGTGCATAGTGTACGTGATGTCTCTGCCAAGGGAATCCCGGTCGTATCTAGAAATAAAAAATTTCCCCGCAGACAAAAGTGGACGTTGCTATACGGGCAGAGCTGACTAAACCCGAACGGGTGAATGCCGATAGCTATTTGTTTATGTGGTTGATTGGGTGTGCCAATGATCAGCATTGTTATAATTATTAGCGAATGCATAGATTCATAATGGAAATAAACGACTAACAGGAATAACAGTTAAGAAAGATAACATATTAATCTTCTCGGTGTGCCCAAGAAAATGAAATTTTGACAGAAAATATTTGAGATCGCTAAAATATGAAATACTAATGGCCAGTTGTACAGTCCCTGGTTAGCATCCACTTAAGTCCTGTTCTCGGAATGGCGCGTAAAACGCATCGTACTAACACGTAATAACGCCTACTGGGAGAATTGTGGCAGGGAAAGTGAAAATTGCAGAATAACTTTTGACAGTGGCAGGAATAGCTAAAGAATTAGTGATGAGAACATTGTTTCTTAGAACAAGGAAAGAGAAGAAGCGGGGACACAAACAAATTATATAGAATAATAGAATTCCAAATTTATATAAAAATTTCGTACTCCTACTTTTCGATCTCATGCTTGAGAAACAGCAGCGCATGAATGAAATTTGAAACTATTTTCTAACACGAAACTTTGTGATTGTAGTAGGCCTAATGGGCATTTGATATTGGTACTTCGTTAATTATATTCTGTCGTGTTATTTACGGAAATGAGGTGCATAAAAATGACTGTTGGTGCCAAAACAGTCTCGCCAAATTGGCGTGTGTTACAATTGCTGCAATATGAGAAAGACCTGTTTCGTCTTATCTAGCAGATAGTGACAAAATAGACGCAATCAAATCGAGAAACTACACCAGTCTTGGGTACTATTCGTGTATCAGCCAACGACATTTTGATTTTTCATGTAGCAAAACGTTTGACGAACTTTGATGAGGTAATAGATTCTTCCGCAGAAAGGAAAGCACGCCGTGTAAAGCTGTAGCAAGATTAGAGAGAAAAGGAGTCTGGGGCATAAGGATTGGAGAAATGTGTACTGTCTTGCTTGTCTCTTGTATTTATGGTTTTATGTTTCCTAGATTTATCTTTATCTCACACAAAAGAGAAAGTTATTAGCTAATAGGCAATAAAGAGTGCAAGTTTACTGAAGAGTTCTTATCCTCCCAGTTATAAATAATCCCACCCAATGTTAATTGTGAGTTTTTTAAAGGGGGCAGGACGTAGGAGAGGTACCAGAGGATATTTTAAATTCCACTGTTCGGAGTACAGGTCTGATGGCGTCCACTACGAAATATACATTTTTGAATTCCACAGAGCGTCATACAGCGACGTGCTTTATAAGAATGCTGTGTGAAGAGGCTGTGGCACTGCACTTTGACACACTTAAGATCAAATAATGTGTTTTACATTTCCTCAAACACATATGTTTTGTACATCAAACTCTTCAGAAAGATGTGCACTACAAAATGAACATACTTTTTAAGATATCGATTTTTTTAAATTTTTGACGTCCTCGGTGTGGGGGAGTGGGGGGGAGGGGCGCACTGGCAAATATCGTAGATCGTATCTGCCGAACTGAAGAAAGCTGTGCCGACCAAACAATGCCACAGCGAAATATTTAACGAAACGTCGCGCCGTTCTGACTGCTTCCGAGCAGGGTCGAGAAAAGCCGCACCTTGCCCGTCCACGGCCTGCACACGCTGCACGTGTGAAGTTTGGCACGTCTTGGCCGGCCCAGACCTTGCAGCTACACATCACAAGAAACTGAAGTTACGTTCGTCGTGAGCCTGAGCATAACGGTTCCGTGATTGAAACATTGCAGGGTCGAGGTAGTAAAACAGTCTACGGCACGTGGCTTAACGCGTAACAAAAAGAAAACTGTCTGTGGCATATTGCGTCGCACACCTCATTCTGAATTACGTGGTGGTCTGCGTCCATTATAATCGCCTGCGTTGGCAGTCTCCGCTAACGTGTAGTGTATCAGCCAAATGCCTCCTTCCACAAACATAATTATGACGACCATATCAGTAGCACTGTATGGCGGGAGCTTGCATGAATGCGAATAAAGCCATATAGATAGCTTAATATATTTCTTTAGTTATAACGATACTACTATCTTTAGATTTGTAATTAAGATTAAAGGAACATAAGAATGAGAGGTGTTTATTATAAATTACCAGGTGACAAAACCGAGCGAGGTGGCGCAGTGGATAGCACACTGGACTCGCATTCGGGAGGAGGACGGTTCAATCCCGTCTCCGGCCATCCTGATTTAGGTTTTCCGTGATTTCCCTAAATCGTTTCAGGCAAATGCCGGGATGGTTCCTTTGAAAGGGCACGGCTGATTTCCTTCCCAATCCTTCCCTAACACGAGCTTGCGCCCCGTCTCTAATGACCTCGTTGTCGACGGGACGTTAAAAACTAACCACCACAACCAGGTGACAAAAGATAAAAAGTAAAAAAAAATTAAAAAGTTAGAAACTTCTCTCCCTAAATCGTAGAACTTGTAAAGAAAGTTCAGTTTCATTGGCATTATAATATGTGCCTAAGCAGTGCGTCAGCTGCATACTTATTTCCAATGTTTATAGAAACAGAAGTGCTAGCTGAGAGCAGCCGCTAGTGGGTAACACATTGCCTTCATTTCTCGATCATATACATATAAAATTACGGGCAGTCTTTAAAATTACTGATAATCTAAGTTAAATTACAAAACACAATTTAAATACATGCAAGTTCAAAATCACACAATTAGCATTTCAGATGCAAGTATTAAGCACATGCAGAGTTTATTTAAAAATCGAGACATATATTCCATACATCTACCTAATACCAGGTGGTTACATACATTAACACAAAAAAATGACGCACCACGAAGGAATTGTCCGAATGGGAAGGAAATCGGTATTTGTGGTGAACATGTACAGATAAACAAATAATCACAATTTCACGAAAATTATGATATTTATTCGAGAGAAAGAGCTTTACAAATTGAGTAACTCAATAACGCGTTGGTCAACCTCTGACCCGTATGCAAACAATTATTTGGCGTGGCACTAATTGATGGAGTTTCTGGATGTTCTCCTGAGGGATATCGTGCAAATTCTATCCAATTGGCACGTTAAATAGTGAGAATCCCGAGATGGTAGGAGAGCACTGCTCATAATGCTCCAGACGTTCGTAATTGGGAAGAGATGTGGCGATTTTGCTGGCCAGGGTAGGGTTTGGCGAGCACAAAGACTGTTGTTGTGGTGGTCTTCAGTCCTGAGACTGATTTGATGCAGCTCTCCATGCTACTCTATCCTGTGCAAGCTTCTTCATCTTCCAGTACCTACTGCAACCTACATCCTTCTGAATCTGTTTAGTGCATTCATCTCTTGGTCTCCCTCTACGATTTTTAACCTCCACGCTGCCCTCCAGTACTAAATTGGTGATCCCTTGATGCCTCAGAACATGTCCTAGCAACCGATCCCTTCTTTTTGTCAAGTTGTGCCACAAACTTCTCTTCTCCCCAATCCTATTCAATATCTCCTCATTAGTTATATGATCTACCCATGTAATCTTCATCATTCTTCTGTAGCACCACATTTCGAGAGCTTCTATTCTCTTCTTGTCCAAACTATTTATCGTCCATGTTTCACTTCCATACATGGCTACACTCCATACAAATACTTTCAGAAACGACTTCCTGACACTTAAATCTATACTCGATGTTAACACGGTTTTCTTCTTCAGTAACGCTTTCCTTGCCATTGCCAGTCTACATTTTATATCCTCTCTACTTCGACCATCATCAGTTATTTTGCTCCACAAATAGCAAAACTCCTTTACTACTTTAAGTTTCTCATTTCCTAATTTAATTCCCTCAGCATCACCCGACTTAATTCGACTACATTCCATTATCCTCGTTTTGCTTTTGTTGATGTTCATCTTATACCCTCCTTTCATGACACTGTCCATTCCGTTCAACTGCTCTTCCAAGTCCTTTGCTGTTTCTGGCAGAATTACAATGTCATCGGCGAACTTCAAAGTTTTTATTTCTTCTCCATGGATTTTAATACCTACTCTGAATTTTCCATTTGTTTCCTTCACTGCTTGCTCAATATACAGATTGAATGACATGGGGGGGGAGGCTACAAACCTGTCTCACTCCCTTCCCAAACACTGCTTCCCTTTCATGCCCCTCGACTGTTATAACTGCTATCTGGTTTCTGTACAAATTGTAAATAGCCTTTCGCTCTCTGTATTTTACCCCTGCCACCTTTAGAATTTGAAAGAGATTATTCCAGTCAACACTGTCAAAAGCTTTCTCTAAGTCTACAAATGCTAGAAACGTAGGTTTGCCTTTCCTTAATGTAAGATAAGTCGTAGGGTCAGTATTGCCTCACGTGTTCCAATATTTCTACGGAATCCAAACTGATCTTCCCCGAGGTCGGCTTCTACCAGTTTTTCCATTCGTCTGTAAAAAATTCGCGTTAGTATTTTGTATCCGTGACTTATTAAACTGATAGTTCGGTAATTTTCACATCTGTCAGCACCTGCTCTCTTTGGGATTGGAATTATCTTTCAGAGCTCTGTCAAACTCTTGACGCAGTATCGTATCTCCCATTTCATCTTCATCTACATCCTCTTCCATTTCCATAATACTGTCCTCAAGTACATCGCCCTTGTATAGACCGTCTATATACTCCTTCCATCTTTCTGCTTTCCCTTTTTTGCTTAGAACTGGGTTTCCATCTGAGCTCTTGATATTCATACAAGTGTCTCTCTTTTCTCCAAAGGTCTCTTTAAATTTCCATGGATTCAGTATCTATCTTACCCCTAGTGAAATAAGCCCCTACATCCTTACATTTGTCCTCTAGCCATCCCTGCTTAGCACAGCGGTGCTTCGACGATATTCTTCATGGCAGAATGTCTTTGGCTTATATTTCTGCGAGATAACAGCAGTATGCACAAGGCGACAGCTTCTACTACTTGTCTTCGTGCTTTCCGAATTTTACTGTGATCTCTCCCCTGTGGGGAACGTTTGGAACATTACAGGCAGCGCCCTACAATCAGCTCGCCAATCCCGCCAGTGCCAATGTCATCCCTGTTGTATCCCTATAGTGAATGATTCTCAGTGTACTGGCGATAACGAACGTTCACCATACCTGTCTGCGTGGCGTGGTCGACGATCGATACTCAGCGACAGGTACCCCTATCATCTATATCGTCCGTGTCACTGCTCTTGTATAACTCCACAACACTGCCAAAATGTATCGAACAGGTGGGGAGTGGAACTTCCTGGCAGATTAAAACTGTGTGCCCGACCGAGACTCGAACTCGGGACCTTTGCCTTTCGCGGGCAAGTGCTCTACCATCTGAGCTACCGAAGCACGACTCACGGCCGGTCCTCACAGCTTCACTTTTGCCAGTATCTCGTCTCCTACCTTCCAATCTTTGCAGAAGCTCTCCTGCGAACCTTGCAGAACTAGCACTCCTGAAAGAAAGGATATTGCAGAGACATGGCTTAGCCACAGCCTGGGGGATGTTTCCAGAATGAGAATCTCATTCAGGTGGGCAGTGAATCGGTGAATAATAACTTTCAAAAGTTTTTTGATAAACCTGAAATTTATTAATTCAAATCAGCATATCTCTGACCAAATTTCCATACATAACCGATTGGCGTGTCTTAACTAATATCAGATTCATCAGTCCATTCCATATTTGTAGCAGGAGTAATAATCATAACAGAAGGTAAACAAATTATAAACATCCATGATTTGAAATTAGTACGAGCATTCATACCACAATAAATCTCATTCAAAGCAGTTTTTTTACTCAACTGACCAGTAAATGAATAGTTTCTACATTTAGTCAACTAAACATAGTTACAAAACAGCATCTGGTACTTGTTCTCAATACCTCATATGATACTACTTAATAAATCTTAAATAATCTGCGTGAGGGATAACAAATGGATTTGTCACTTTCATAGCGCTATTCAATTTGCAATAATAGTACATTGAATACTGAAACTCATTTGTATAAAGAAACAATGAACAAAACGTAAACATCTTCTCTTAAGATTTACAGTGTACTTGAGAACACTTTTAGAACTACGACGCAACTGGCCGTCGACTCTATCCATAAGTCCGATAGGTAATCATTCGTGTTATTACTATGAAATTTAAGTTCGTTGATGATATGACTTTCTATAACAGTAATTTGGTATACTATACCGAGAACTTGTATAAGTTAGAGATAAAACAAGTTATTAAATAAACTATACACCGTTCTTGTCAAAAGTCGAGAAGCAATTTCTTTTTTTTTCTCTTGTAGCCGCCACGGACCTCACCTTAGTATCCTGACCTTTTGGTTTCTCTATCATCTGAATGACTACATAATCCGTTGTAAAGCACTGTTGTGGGCGGCCTTGCAGCGGACGGACGGTACTAGATCTACTTCACAGTCCATCTGGGACTACACAGTTGCCTAATTGCGCAATCTGGAAACGGAAAAGTAAAAAGTGTGTTTTATTGACTACATGTAAAAAGTATTTATTAATTGGTCAGGCGTCTAACAAATCTGCTTTCAATAGTATGTATGCTGGTATAAATTCCTGTACTAATTTCACATCATGGATATATATAACTGACGTACCTCCTGCTGTGAATGTTACTACTGCTACAAATATGGAAAGGATTGATGAATTCTCAATTAGTTATGACATATCAAACAGTTATTTATGGAAATTTGGGCAGAGACATGCTGATTTAATGTTTCTTTGGCGTCCAACTATCTACAAGACTGTTTTAGTTGTGAAGACTGATTACAAAGTGAAAGTTGCTATTGCCAAGGTTATTGATGTTCTGAATGGTCAGAGTTTTTTTCGTGGTGTTGGTTTTGATTTTGCGTTAACTGGTTCGTGGGAGTGTTGACCTCGTTGGCGGCTGTGGAGTGCTCAGCCTATTGCGGTAGCTGCTGGAAGTTGCTGCCGATTGTCCTTGGTGTCGAGGTGTCTGGCACTGGAACAAGCAGATGTGCAAAATTTCCAGTCGGAGGGGTTGGTGTGTTGCAAGTACGCGCCTGTTTGAAGTGTTTGCGGAATCTGGAGCCATCTTGGAGTTGCACTTCGACCACTGCCCAACCTAAAAAATGTGTTACAACTGCCGGCATCCAGTGTTGGCTGCCCTTGGAGAAGACAGGTACGCAGATCTCATCCTGTGAGGAGTGTTGTTGGCACCTCGATCGCCAGGAAGGTGGGCGAAGGAGAGTTGGAAGTTGGGTGAATAATCGAGAGCTACAATCGATGCTGTCTGCCATGCAGTTTTTCGACTGGACTGGACTCATCATGGTGGAAGATTGGTTGGGAGCTGAGTGCAACCAACGTATGGTACTGGTGCAGCAGGGTCCTTTCCATCTTGAACATGCAGGCAAACCTCTCGACGTAACTGATGGATGCCAGATGGAGGGGTTCCATGTGCATCTAGGCGATGCCATTTTCTGAACAAATGTACCAAATTCACCAGATGTAAACTGGAGGCCGTATCTGTCACTCTGGTTTCTGGGAGCCCCTCAATGAAAGAAATGCCAGTGCTTGGACTGTTTTCGCCAAGAACATCGAAAACATTCGAGCCACATACGGAAACTGGTACCTGCATCAGTGACAATTAACCAAGAGTTTTCCAAGAAAGACCCTGCAAAGCCTAAGTAGAAGTGAGACCATGATGATGTAGTTTTCGGGCAGGGAAAATCTACATCCATACGATTACTCTGCAATTCATAACTAAGTGCCTGGCAGGGGGTTCATCGAATCGACTTCCAGGTATTTCTCTACCATTCTACTCTCGAGCAGTATACAGGAAAAATGAACACTTAAATCTTTCCGTGCGAGGTGTGATTTCTCTTATTTTATTACAATGGTCATTTCTCTCTATGTACACGGGCGCCAACAGAATATTTTCACACTCTGGGAAGAAAGTATGTGATTGAAATTTCATGAGAGGATTCTGCCGCAACGAAAAACTCCTTTGTATTAATGATTGCCACCCCAATTCGCATATCATATCCGTGGCACTCTCTTCCCTATTTCGAGGTAATACGAAAAGAGATGCCCTTTTTGAAGTTTTTCATTCTCCTCCGTCAATCCTTTCTGATGCGGATCTCGCACTGCACAGCAACTCTACAGAACAGGATGGACAAGTGTAGTGTAAGCAGTCTCTTTAACAGTCCTGTTGCATATTCAAAATATTTAGTCAATAAGTCGTAGTCTTTGGATAGCTTTCCCCACCACAATATCTATGTGATCGTTCCAGTTTAACTTCCTCGTAAACGTAATCCCTAAGTATTTACTTGAATTTACAGCCTTTAGCTTTTTGTGATTTATCGTGTAATCGAAATTTAGCAGATTCCTTTTAGTACACATGTGGATGACTTCACACTATTCATTATTCAGAATCAAAATGGCTCTGAGCACTATGGGACTTAACAGCTGTGGTCATCAGTCCCCTAGAACTTAGAACTACTTAAACCTAACTAACCTAAGGACATCACACACATCCATGCCCAAGGCAGAATTCGAACCTGCGACCGTAGCAGTCGCGCGGTTCCGGACTGCGCACCTAGAACCGCGAGACCACCACGGTCGGCTATTCAGAATCAATTTTCACTTTTCGCACCATACAAATGTCTTGTCTAAATCATTTTGCAATTGGTTTTGGTCATCTAATGACTTTACAAGACGGTAAACGACAGCATCATCTGCAAACAATCTATGAGAGCTGTTCAGATTGTCTCCTAAATCGTTTACGTAGAGCAGAAACAACGGAGCGCTTTCAATACTTCGTTGGGTAACGCCACATATTACTTCTATTTTACCCAATGACTTTCCGTCAATTGTTGCGAACTGTAACCTTTCTGACAGGAAATCACGAATCTAGTCGCACATCTGGCGTGATACTCTACAAGCACGCAATTCCGTTACAAGTCGCTTGTGAGGAACGATGTCAAATATTGAATCAATTTGACATCCCCTATCGATTGCATTCACTACTTCGTGAGAATGAAGAACTATTTGTGACTCACAAGAACAATATTTTTTGAAAATGTTGGCATAAATAATTTTCTCCGTGGTAATTCATAATGTTTGAACACAGTATATGTTGAAAATCCCACTGCAAATCGACGTTAGTAATATGGGTCGGTAATTCAGTGGATTATTGCTATTTCTTTTCTTGGGTACTGGTGTGACTCGTGCAATTTTTCAGGCATTAGGTACGGATCATTCGAAGAGCGCGCTGTCACATATGATTGCTAAGGATGGAGCAATTGTATCAGCATACTCTGAAAGGAACTTGACTGGTATACAATCTACGTTCATTAAATGAATTTAGGTGCTTCAAGACACCGAGGATATCTACTTCTAATTTACCTATGTTGACGGTAGATATTGATTCGATTACTGGAATATTTACTTCGTCTTCTTTGGTGACGGAATTTCGGAAATCTGTGTTAAGTAACTCTGCTTTGGTGACACTGTCATCAGTAACATCACCATTGTTATTGGACAGTTATGGCGTTTATTGCCTCTTGCCGCTGGTATGCTTTACATACGCCCTGAATTTCTTTGGATTTTGTCCCAGATTTCGAGACAGAGTTTCGGTGCTGAAACTATTAAAAGTATTTCGCATTGAAGTTCACGCTAAATTTCGAGCTTCTGTAAAATTTCTCCAATCTGGAGAGTTCACGTTCTTTTAAAATTGGTATGCTATTTTTGTTACGTGTGCAACAGACCTGTTATGTGTATCATGTGGGATCAGCAGCATCTCTTATTAAATTATTTGGTATATATCTCTCAACTGCCGTCGATACTATTTCTTTGAATTCAGACCACATATGGTCTACGCTTAGATAATCAGATTTAAGGAGAGGAGACTGTCTGTTAGGAAAGCGTGTACCGAGTTTTTGTCTGCTTTCTTTAAATAGATGTATTCTGCGTTTGATTTTGGTGGGTTTGGATGTTACAGTGTTCAGTCTTGCTACACTGACGTTGTGTTCACTAATTCTTTTAGCGGTCATGATGCTCGTATTTGCTCAGTATTATTTATTGGTAAGAGGGCATGTATGCTTTCGCAACCATTTACGCTTCCAGAGGACTCCTGAAAAAACTCTTCAAAATAATTTCTGAGAAAGTGTACTGTAAGATTTCAGATGATGTTCTACGCCCACCACCGACTTTAAACATTTATTTTTTCCAACGTATCGGGGTAGACTGAAGTCACCACCAGCTATAATTGTATGAATGGAGACCTCTTTGAAATGAGAATCAGGTTTCCTTTGAACTGTTTAGCAACTGTATCATCCGAGTCGGGGGGGCGGTAAAAGGGTTATTAATTTATTTCGGTTGTCAAGTATAAATTCTATCCATACTAAGTCACAGGATCTGTATACTTCAATTTTATTATAAGGTTAGCTACTTCTGACAGCAATAAAGACTCCACCACCAACTGTATTTAATCTATCCTTTCTTAACACAGTTATGTCTTTTGTAAAAGTTTAGGGTGACCTCATTTCCGGCTTTAGCCAGCGTTCTGTCCGTATAACGATTTGAACCTCAGTGCTTTATGTTAGCGCTTGGAGCTCTGATTCGTTCCCAACACAGCTACGACAATTTACAGCTGCAATACTGATTGTTGCTAGGTCTTTATGCATCCTATGTTATATGCACACTTTCAGAATAACGCCCTTTCTGCACTTTCCCGAGACCATCTAACCTACAAAACCGCCCAGTCCCCTCCATACAGCCCGCGCTATCCAAGTAGCCACTTCCTGTATTTAGTGACCCCTGACCTATTACAGCGAACCTGGAAACCCCCACTCTACGGCGCAAGTCAAGGAATCTGCAGCATACGCGGTCGGCGAACCGTCTAAGCCTCTGATTCTGATCCTCCACTCGACTCTGTATGAAGGACTTACAGTCGGTTCTGTCGACGACGCTACAAATAATGAGCTCTGACTTCAGCTCACAAGCAAGACTGGCAGTCTTTATCAGGAACCACACCAGTCTTGGGTCATATTTGTATTAACAGCTTTTTCAGTATTGGACAACGACATTTCGATTTTTCATGTAGGAAAACGTTTGACGAACTTTGTTGAGGTAACAGATTCTTTCGCAGAAAGGAAAGCGCGCCATGTAAAGCTGTAACAAGATTAGAGAGAAAAAATTTCTAGAAGCTAAGGATTGAAGAAATGTGTACTGTCTTGCTTGTCTCTTGTCTTTACTGGTTTTATGTATCCTATACTTAATGTTATGTCACACAAAGCAACCAGTTGTTAGCTAATAGGGAATAAAGAGTGCAAATTTTCTGAAGAAGTTTTTTTTTTAAAAAAAAGAGGGGCAGAATGTCAAACCGGCCGACTGTAAGCAGGAGAGGGACTATAGGACATTTTAATTTCCACTGACCTGAATATAGTTTGGTGGCATCCATTACAAAATATACACATTTAAATTCCACAGACCGAAATACAGTGACGTGTGACAGGAGAATGCTGTGTGAAGAGGTGTGGCACTGCACTTTGGCACACTTACGAACAATAACACGTCTTACAGTTCCTCAGACATAATTTTTGACATCCGATATCAAATGTCCGAGGGACGCCACTATCTACTCTTGCCCCAGTTCAGAAATATCGTAGCTACAGGGCTGATGCGCAGAGCAGTCTGAGTTATAATAAGGAAGCGGGTAGTCCTCATGTGACCTGTGTTTACATTTAGTGATTTTGCTGTTTCCTCTTTGTCTACTGCACTCACATCAAATGAAAACAAAATTGATTTCTGTGGCCGGGAGCTATCATGTGAATTAAAATACATTCACACAATTATGGAAGACTAAAATACATTATTAGTTCCAGATTTTATTTTATTTCCACCTTTATGTCAGTCAAGTATTAATTGACATGCAGAAAAATCAAGTTTTTTTATTGGTTTGCTGAAGAAATTTTCTTTTATTAATCTTTTCTGCTGAGGCAGTCAGTATATTTGAAATGAAGTGTTTAATTCCACACTATTGGCTAGTTTCAACTGTTCAATGCATTACGAACATGGCAGAATGTGCACATTTTCATCTCCTAGCACTATGTCATTAAGCCATAGCAAAGAACCAAACATTAGATTACAAAGTACTGGTACTCAAGGAAATTTACATCCCAAAAACCAGATTGAAAAGCTTAATATCAGGTCGAGGCCTACTTCACTGGGAATTTGGACTCATTTAAAAATCAGCTCTTTGATGACGAGCCATTTAGAAGAATTTAGAGCCCAGAAGATCACACATTAATGTCGCTACTAAAAAATTTACTGGCACATTTGTGTGATACATCTTCAAATGTAATACGTGCATAAAAGACCAATATTATATGTGAAAGCTTAGCTTCTGTTGCAGAGTATTGCCCTTAGAGACCAATATTATATGTGAAAGCTTTGCTTTTCTTGTAGCAACATTATATATATTAATTTAAACCATTAACTTTTCCTTTTCGTGTGTTCATGCTACTTAACAGTGATGTTGCTATTGGCTGACAGCACCACATGTTCGAAGCTCTGAATATCTGCTGTCATCAGCTGGCGAGATCATGTGACATGAGCTATGACTGGCTTACAAAAGCGCATCGCAATCTCGATTTCAATTATTCGGAAAGTAACATGCGGTTTTTGGTGAAACTCCAATGTATACTATCGTAATACGAAAAAATACAGTGTATATGTTGCTGCATAACAAAGATATTTACAAAACGTGTCTTTATCCCTGATTTTCTTTTTCTACAGCGCTGGGAAATTCTATGCCCATGTATAAAACAATAACCATTCAAAGGATTGATAACTTATACAGTTCTGAGAGAAAATACATTGTCAGTTAACAGGGAAAAACTATGTTTTCACCCAGGATAAAGTGTATTTTTGACTGGGAAATCTGCGAATTTTTTTTCCTTGTCCTCGTATACACCATGTAATTAAAAAACACTTCATCCCATTTCCCCCAAGTCGAGACTCATATGTATGAAGGTAATTCTTTGTCCATCAGATCAGTAAAAAAAACTTAGTCATCAACATTATGAGAGACAATCATGTTATGAGTTACTGTTTAGTAATTCAAAGGCGAATTCTGTATCTGAACCACATATACAAGCGCCAAAAAAATATTTTTCCTTACTCAAATGCAGTGTATGGGTCTCCTGGAACAGACCAACAATTAGTAAGAATTATTTAGTTGGAGAGGCATTTGTAAGTAGGTTAGAAATATCTAATATTGAAAAACATGAAAATTTTATTGATCTATAATGTTTTATAAATTTATGTAAAAATATTGTTATTAAACAAATAAGGGGTAACTTGTCTGCTTAGCTTAGAATAAAAGTTAATTTAAAATTATACTGATATTTTAAGAAACAATACTGAGCAAATACAACTGTTTACCTTTGAGTTAACAAATCATATATTTAAGTTTTATAAAAGTGAAACAATAAGATTTAATGACAATATTGACACATTTTCAAGGAAAACAATGAGTGTGGTCATTAGACAGACTAATAGAGTTACAATTATTAATTCATAAATACAATCCACTTAGAGGCTGGTCATACACTGATTTAGCAGAGCATAGTAAAAGAAACAAGACTCATATAAACGATAAGAATGAAACTAATCAAAAATGGTTTATGTGGTCTATAAAATTATTATTATTTTATGATAAGATAGGAAAGCATCTTCAAAGGGTGAGTAAATATGAAAAATAGGATAACATCTTGATAAAGAAACAGATAAATTTCAGCATACAACGAAAATTTATGATGTTCCTGAAAGTGACAAAGTATGCATAACTATCAATATTTATTCATTTACTGGTAAATGGGTTGTACATCCTTTAATCATTACGAAAGCATTAAGTGATTCATATATTGATCTATTATACATTACAAGTAGGGCAAATGCACATAATTGTTTGAGAAGAAGTTTATTTGGATTAATAACTATTTAACACATTTATATTAAAAAGATAAATTTGTAACTCATGAAACACATGGTTCCATAAAGGCATCACTTAAAACAAATTAAAATAAAGTTACTTATGAAAGGAGAAAACTATATTTTAAAAATTATAAACATAAAATGAAAATGCATGCTGTTACTTTTCTGATTTTTAAAGTATTCTTAAAAAGTTGATTGTGTGTCAACCTAATCAAAAATGATAAAAAATTAATTAATTTGAAAATATGGAATATTAGCAGTAGATGATAATCATAATGATTTATATGAGGTGATACTAAAAGAAATATATAAACTAAGCAATAAAACAATAGATGTAATTGAATTAAAATTAAGTGATCAATCATATATCATGAAGCATCAAAAGCATGAAATATCTGGATGTTATTATTACATAAAATATAGTAATGGTAATTATAAACCACCAGTTGTTTACAAAGATTTTGATGTACATAAAAAATTATAGATATAATATAAGATGGAGTTGAAATTATAGATGAAAAATATGGCAATTAGTGAAGATGAATATCTTAACAATTGTTTAAATACAACATAAGATGAAAATGAAAGTATATATGATGAACCAATTAAAAATGAAAGATTAAGTACATAAATATTAAACTGAATCAAAATAAGTAGATATCAATAAAACTGTAAAAAAAGAGAAATAAATGTGTCATCATTAACATTTTTAGGATTATTTAGAGGTGCTGTTCAGAATTACTATAAACTAATTTACCAGTTACCATATTTTGCACCGACATATTTTCATAATATATCTAGTTACGATTGCCATTTATTGATAAAGGAAAGTATGATAGTAATGATTTATTTTATTGCAAGTAACGAAGAGAAGCCTATAAGCTTTAGTAGGCAAACAAGTGACTTATAAATGAGATTTATTTATTTGTCATTATAATTAGACAAATTAGCATCAGATTTATTACAAGACCAAACGATTAATCTTAAAAAGTCCTTACTGAATATCAATTGGAATTTGTTATTAAAAAAGTCATATTGTGATATGACAACATGGATAGCTTCAATAGATTTAAGGGGAGTTGGAACGCCCTATCTTGACAATGTTAAATTTAGTGACTTGGCTTCCCTGTATTTCAGGAACCACTGCAGCCGTTGACATGAAACTTTTACAAGACATTAAATTGTATGTTCTGAGTCTACCAAACTACAATAATTTCATTTCAGGCACTGCTTTCGGAAATAAAATTTCGTAATTACATGATTAAAATTTTGTATACCTTTGTTGTACATTAACTTAAATAATTTTAATTATACATAACATTATGTTCTTCTTTTAGTCCAGTAGACTCGGATATGTGTGTTATTACTCCCTGAAAATTTGAATACACTACTCGAAGTGGTTTCTGAGATTTAGGGAAAAATGCAAAAGAAAATGTAAATTTTCAGGAATGGCTCCTAAAGTTTCAGATGACTGTAACTCACTTAAGATATGCATAATTTTTTTTTATTTTTAATCACTCAGAAGCACTGTGCACCATACTGTATATCATCCTCTTGATCTTGTTCCAAGTTTTTCTCCTTTTCTTCTTGTTGGACTCCTTAGTGGCCAACTGTGCTGCACACTCTGCTTTACTAATGCCAGTCTTGTCCATCCGTTCAAGTTCTCTGATGCAGTTTGCTCCGGGATTAATTCTCATATGCTCTAGCACTTTCACCCTACCAATGTTGCCATCATTAAAAGCAATAACAGCGCCACTGATACCCCACTTCAGTGTCTTCATTCCAACAAAAACATTTTTTGGTAAGCGATTCCATATAAGATTATTGAACAACTCATTCAGATTTTGAGTCTGACCATGCAGACACTTTTTCAGTAATTCAGGATTTGCCAGGTCTCTGTAAATAGGTTTTATGATATCCATGACTGCTGCTGGGATGCATAGTTTATGGTTCTATGAACTGTTTGAGTACTGGGCATTGTGGTATTTGCACCATGAATCAGGTCCAGGAGGGCAAAGGTAGTGTACCGGTTTTTCATTAGTTGACAGTGTGTGGAAGAAGGTAGCCCATACTGCCTGCTTCATTTTCAACAAGCTCTCAGTATTATTTCTAATCGCCATCCCATAATACTGCTATAGTTCATCAATCATTTTGTGTGTCAGCCTGCCTCTTGTGGTTTTACCATTAGAAATTTTCTTGTCTCTCAAACTTCCTTTTAACTTCCTCAACCTGGTGCCCATCCTCTTCTGGACATGACCAACACATTCCAGTTTTGTGATAATCTTGCCCCATAAGGCTGAACGGCTACTACACTGTTATATGCTTTTGAGTCTCCATCACCTAAGAACTTAGTGTAACACACTCCCCTTTCATTCAAAGAGTGACTAAAAATTTCACCAGCTCCAGAAGCCTCCATACCACTATTTGTTACTTCATAATTTCTGTCACAAATATGCCCTTCTTCATTGCCTGATTTACACATATAACAATGTTTGGTTAAAATCTGGAATTCTGTTACCTTTCCAGTATCCACATCAGTCACCGTAGCAACAGAATTCTTAGAACAGTACCCACACTTCTGCCAAATGCCATCAAAAGCTGCTAGTACATCATTCATACCATCATTTATTTAAACAGTTTCGTTTGCAGCACCCTTCATTGACTCACATTCAGCAGATTCCACAGCAGATCCAATAAATCCTGCATACTTGTCGATTTTACAAGGTGGGCGTGGCATATTCCACACAGCAAACATTGTTTCTGCTGCAGCGTGTCCTTTGCCAGTAGTTCTCAATCCATAAAACCACCTAACATTTACTTCAAAATAATTATCTTTACACTTATCAGAATTCGAAAATGAATAAGTATATTTACCACTGGCACAATTAATGATAAGTTTCCTTCTTGTCTTCATGTAAACTAATTGGCCTTGCACATATTTTACAATACACATTCACCTAACACCCTTGTTAGGATGGGTAAATCTATCAGAATATAACCTAACCTACTGTTTACATCACTTTCGTTTTGAGAAAATTATGATCACAACGTTTTACGAGGGTGAGTCAAATGAAAACCTTAAATTTGTAATAACAAATCGAAATTTCGCGCCGTTATCCTGTAAGTTAGTAGGCGTGCTACAAACAGCATGCAGAATGGCCTGTAAGTGGCAGCATAGTGCAGATGCACACATACCGTCGCAGTATCAGTATAAAAATGGCCATCCCACTTGCAACTAGCACCAGGGAAGAACAGCGTTCAGTTATTCGGTTTTTGCGTAGTGAAGGTATGAAACCTATTGAAATTCATCGACGACTGAAGGTTCAGTACGGTAATGCATGTTTGTCACAGCAGCAAGTCTACGAATGGTGTAGGAAGTTCGCAAATGGTGTGACTTCGGTGGAAGATGCTCCTCGTACAGGTCAGGCACAACGAGTTGTGAGTCCACAGAACATTGCAGCAGTTGAAGCCATAGTGAAGGAAAACCGCCGAGGGACATTGAATGACATTGCAGCATGTTTACAGATTAGTCATGAGTCAGCACATCACATTGTGCATGATGTGCTAGACTTTCACACAGTGTCTGCAAGATGAGTGCCATGGCAGCTGACTCCTGAAATGAAAGAACGACGTGCTGATGCTTGTGAAGACCTTTTCAGAGCTTTGAATGAGAATGTGATGGCTTCCTTGCAAGAATCGTTACTGGGGACGAAAGCTGTGTTCACTTCCACCAACCGGAAACGAAGAGAGCGAGCAAGGAATGGCGCCATTCCTCATCACCAAAACCAAAGAAGTTCGAACAGAACCATCAACAGGGAAGGTTATGCTGACTCTCTTTTGGGACGAAAAAGGCGCCATTCTGGAGCATTACATGCCTAGAGGGACCACTGTCACCAGTGCATCATACACAGATCTCCTAAAAATTCGTCTGCAGCCTGCAATCAAATATAAGCGACGTGGAGTGCTGTCAGCAGGTGTCCTTTTGCCACATGTCAAAGCAAGGCCCCACACTGCCCTTACAACAGTTGCAACAGTCACAGACCAGCATCTTGAGTGTCTTCCTCATCCACCATACTCACAAGACCTTGCCCAAGTGATTTTCATATGTTTGGACCACCCAAAGACGCAATGGGAGGAAAGATGTTCTGTTCTGATGAAGAGATACGCCACACGGTGCATGAGTGGTTGCACGGACTAACAAAAGAATTTTCTTCTAAAGGAATTTATGCACTTTGTAAGCGCTGGAGGACTTGAAGACAATATTTCCCATTATTTAAAAATCTATTACCATGAGACCCATGTTTCTTAAAAACTCTTGGTTTTGCGTCATACTTACTTTTTGAGAGCTTTGCCACTCTGTTCATCACTTTCCCTCGGAAAAACGTTAGCACTTCGAGATACAACGCTTGTTTATACTATGAAACAATATGATACTGTTTTTGACAGTGCTACCAATACAAACACGTAATTTAACCTTTATAACACAGCAGTCTACAGCCTTCTATATAAAAAAGATCTCAAAGTAATGAACATAAAAATTTTAACATTTTCAACTCGTGTATATTATATTTGGAAAAATAAAAAAAATACTTCTTATGTCAATTGGTAAGTGATATATATATATATATATATATATATATATATATATATATATATATATATATATTCAGAAAATTGCAAATTTTATAATGAGATAAAAATCTGTAAATGTGAAAAAAAATTTTTCGTTCTAACCCCCCTCAAAGAACGTAAAAATCCAATACAAAAGATTTTTACAGTACTTTATACAATACTGATATAAGTGATGAAAATTATTAGTGTGGCTATGTAATATGGAATGAATTCAATATAAAAGCTCATGATGAATATCATTATTTATATCTTAAAACTAATTTAAATTTTAAAACTATTCTTGGCAAATGTATTGAAAAATTTTAGAGATACTTCTGTAAACCGAAATGGACAAGATCTTGCACAGCAATTGTATTGTACCAGGAATATCATTGGATATAATGTTAAAAATAGCTACTCAGCCTCACAAATATTATGTGTTAATGATATATTTTTAGTTGTGGAAAAGGAAATAAGAGGTATGAGATATGTTAAAGCAAATAATAAATATTTGAATGATTATGATCCTAATAATAAACCGAATTGTCGTATGTATCTCGATGCCAATAACTTATATGACTATGCAATATTACAAAGTAACAAAATATTATTTTTGAATGGATAAATTATAAGAATTACAGATATATAACATAAAAATATTATGTTTAGTGATCAGTCACATTCAAGTCACCTATCAGAAATAGATTTCGAAAAACCTAAAAAATCTACTTGTCTTACATAGGTATTGTCCACTGGTACCTCAAAATTAGAACCACATACAAATGAAACATGATTATTAACTACATAAAATAATAAATATAAATATGTGGATTTAAACAGATATATAAATCTACAGTTAAAATTAACTAAAATCAATAGAGAATTAAAATTTAGTCAATTTAAAGTGGTAAAAAATATAAGGATGAAAATACAGAAATGAGAATGAAAACAAATAATTAATTTGAAAATCTAATGAATAATGTTATATTTGTTAAAACCATGGAAAATATATGCAAGAGAGCTGAGGTAAGACTAATATATGAAGATAAAAATTTTGAATATTTGATAGCTCAATGTAATTTTTAAAATAGAACAATTTTAGGTGAAAACTTAGCATCAATAGATATGATTAAAACTGAAGTTAATTTGAATGACAAGTACATAATGGAATTAGTACATTACTTATTTCAAAATAGTTAATGTAAAGTTTTCTTTGTTATTATGATATCAATATATGATAATAATTATGAACTTTGTTATCAAGATACTGGAAGTTATATATGCAAATAAAATCTGACTATTAAACGGAGATTCAAAGAATTTATTTGAACATTCTGAAACCAATGAGTATCTGCCTAACACTGAATCTAATACAAGACCAGTCAATGTAGAATTGTTAGGCGCATTCAAAGATGAATATAATGGTAAAATAATGACTGTGTCTGTAGAATTACAAGCAAAGATAAATGCATATTAAAATGAGTTGTAAAAATAATAATGATAATAAAAAATTGTTTATTTAATAACACACAACAGTATAGAAAAATAGAGTTAATTATAAGTATTAAATATGATATTTATACAAGAGAAGTTAATAAAATTGTATTGTGCACGTATGTTGATACAAGAATTGTACCAGAAATTAAAGTTTTTAATTACTGTCTGGGCAATATAATTTTTAAGTTACATCAGAAAAATTAAAATTAATTAATACAAAAATAAGACTATTGAAAATAAGGTAAAGAAATAAAACCAAGAAAATAAGAAAAATATTATAAACAAAATACAAATAACATTAGAGAATATGTTAAAAATAAAAATAAATGAAAAATATTATGAACAGTGTAAAAAATTGTCATAAAAATAAAGATATTACACCAAAACAAAAAAAAGAAAGTAAAGGGAAGTTTTTATATGGAGAAATACATTACATAAAAATGTATAGTGCTGTATGTTCTTGTAATTATAAACTATTATCAGAACAACATATGAACGACTAGTATTATAACTATAAAATTGTATTGCTGTTATTCACCCATCTATTACATTTACTATCATATCCTAACCATTTAATTTGTACTTTATGACGTCTTCTTCGAATTTTTTCTACAATATATGCATCTCAGTAGGTCCCATAACTAATGGGGCGCTATTGAATAGAATTAGGGAGAAGAGAAATCTGTGGCACAACTTGACTAGAAGAAGGGATCGTTTGGTGGGACATGATCTGAGGCATCAAGGGATCACCAATTTAGTAGTGGAGGGCAGAGTGGAGTGTAAAAATCATAGATGGTGACTAAGAAATGAATACACTAAGCAGATTCAGACAGATGTAGGTTGCTGTAGGTACTGGGAGATGAAGAAGTTTGCTCAGGATAGGGTAGTATAGAGAGCTGCATCAAACCAGTCTCTGGACTGAAGATCAAAACAGCAACAACAACATGCATCTGGATAATTAGGCTTTTGTAATTCATATATATAAAGACTGCCCTTTATTTCACCATACATCTTTTGTGTATTATAGGCTCAGAAAGAATGATACATAAATTTCAAATAATTTAGCAGACCATATCCTTTCTCTAATATGCCATTTACTTTACTAATTCTAACTTTATCACCAATATTTTATTTGTACATGATGGTAGTCAAAGTTTCATAATAAATGTTTTAAAATGGTTTTAACAACACCATTTGATTTTACTTTTATAGTTTAATTTTCTGAGTTATTGTAACTAACAACTGATGTTGCAGATATATCTGTCCATTTATAATTACCTTCAAATTGAAATATTTTCTAAATTTTTTCTTCGATTGTTCTAATAAATCTTTCAACAGTGTGTGCTTTTATTTCATTATACATTGAGTGATGATAAATATTATTTTTCATAAATTATTTAAAAACATTATTATAAAATAGTTTTCCATTATCAGCCTGCAAACTTTTTAGTGATGTAAATTTTTAAATTGTATCACGTGCCTTTACTATATTTTTACCTGGTTTATCTTTAACTGGAATAGCAAATGCATTTTTATACAATGCATCAGTAACACTTCATAAATATTTATATCCTTTATTTATTTCTGATTTCCCTTTAATAACCAAAGAAAATGTTTTAAATAAGCCAGCTTGCTACAAATCATGTATTCCAAATGTAATAATTCTCTACCATTTAAAATTTATCTCTGATGGGCTTATGTAATTCATTTATGTCTTATGTATACTCTAACTCTTTTTCAAATTTTATTAGTCTTAGAATTATCACAAATTCCCCGAATTCTATATCTACCATAAATATACTACATTTTTATGACCTAAATTTCTTCATTTACTCTACATTAAATGAACTGTTGATATAATTACATCACCAACTATAATTTTACATCTACTGGTACAGTTTTAACTCCTTTTTTTAAATTTTATAGTTAGAAAATCTGATTTATCTACTATTATCGAGAGATTATTATTTTTTGTTTCAAATGTCTTATCTTTAACATTTAATGTATTACGAGGCTTGCCCAGAAAGTAATGCCTAGCATTCTTTTTCTCAGCCGAAAACAATGCTATGAATGTGAAATGTTACATATGTATTATTTGAAGTCTCCTGAGCTAGTGTGTCTAGTTTCCGTCACCTGCGACAGATGGTGTAGCTGCATAAAAGTTTGAAAATGGCGTCTGTAGATGATGTACGTTACAAGCAACATGCCATCATTGAATTTCTCACTGCAGAGAAAAAAACTGTGGGGAATATTTACAAACACTTGCGCAAAGTCTATGGAACATCTGCTGTCGACAAAAAAAAACAGTTAGCCACTGGGCACATTAACAGGCTTATTGGGCGATGATGTTTGATAAAGGACATATGGCAAGGCGTCATTGAAACCAATAAATAACATTTGTTTCTGTGGAAACAGGAAGTATGATGTTTTCCTTGGTTTTTACTTGCTGCCTTCTAGCTGTTATCCTGTTTTCGAGATAATGGGTGGAAGCTGCTTGCAGGCAGTTGGAAGAGTTCTCTGAACTGTTAGTGTAGGTATTTTTCCAGTTCAATGGTGTCATTAAGTGTATATCCGCCATTTTAAATTTGCTGTTTTCATTGGATTTTTTCTCAAGGAGTATTAAGAGCAGGACACTGAATTTTTTCAGATACATTTACACTGTTTACTAACAGATTGTCATTTTTAAGACTAGTATATTAAAATTATAATTTTTGAATTTGTTTAATAATTATCTGTTTTTTGTTCAATTTTTTTAAAATAAGAAAGGTCATAGTTTCCATAGTGTCCTACTTTGGACTCACATAAAAGTATAAAACTGATCAGTCAGTGAGCAGAATAGTTCATTAATACAAACTTTTCTACTCATTGCTGTGGCTGTGACAACACACATAAGATTAATGGAGATCGAAATACAAAAGAGCAGCCTAAGTAGTTCACATTATGTTCAACAAAGAAGTGTTGAAAAAAAATGCAGTGCATCACTTTCTGGGCAACCCTAGTATTAAAATCATTCAATATTAAATCTGTTTTTTATTTTTAGCAACAGCAGTGATTCTTTTAAGCCTAAAATCATACTCAGAATTACATATTTTTGCTCTTTTCCAGTCATAAAATTAAATTCAATTTGTTAATCATATTACCTATTTTGTAGTTCATTAAACCTATCTAAAATATAATTAAAAGTTATATTAATGTTATTTATCTTTTCATTAATATCATGTAAAGCGCTACTGAAAATTATATTTTGATTATTAAATTGTCACATGGTAAAATAGCTATTGAGTTATGCTAGAATACTTGTATATTTGGCTTTACTAACATTACTATTTAATTCATTTTTACATATCATGTGTTGTCTAAATCATTAAATCAGTAGCATTTTATTTAAAAAATGTTATTTAATTCATTATTAACTTGGTTAATTATATTTCTGCTTAATTTTTAATTTTTCTGTCCACATAAATTTTAAAATTAGTGACTACAGCTTTTTCAATTTCATTAGCTAATTCATTTTTTGTTTTTAATTCTAATGTCAAGGAGAAAATTTTTGTGGTCAGGCTGCCTGGTTGTGGACACACACTGAACAGACAAGCACCATATTTCTGATGGCAGAAAGAGTTGGTGGCCAATAGACATGTATCCCACAAAGGGATACATGTAATGTCTTCAGAATGTGTTGTCACAATGACAGTGGAATAACACACCAGCAGTTCCGATCTTCTGTAGCTGGCCTTAGGACACATTCTACAACGTTGAGCCTATTTTGATGTTTGAAATATGTCTGGAGCACAGTAGTCTGACACCGTGTGTAAACGTTCTCGCCATCCTTGTTAGGTCACTTGAATTACTCTGACTGAGAGCGGATACTTACTCATAGCTGTCGCAACTTCCTGTGGTCTTAAAGGAAATTCACTGAGAAGCAGATGAGGCGTCTTCAAGGCAACCAGTTTCTCACCTGCTTCAGTTCCCTTAGTGTACTACATTCGTTGCAGCACATGCATCAAGCACAGAAAGTAACCTGTATCATACAAGGCCAACTGTCCAGTCTGCAGTGGCATGGGAAGGAGGTGTCTATCTGATGGGTACCAGGACATGTGAGAATTTGGGTAAATGAATAGACAAAGCTACAAGGAGGTCTACTCAGAACATAACTTTATACAATGTGCCAGTCCCCTGCAGGCTGTCATTTTCTAGTGAGTTACTGATACATGCAGCTGTGGAAGGAGAAATGGCTAGTAATGAGGGACAATAATCTGTGGTTGGTGAAGCCAACAATCTGGCCATGGCATTCCTCATGGTGGTCACTCCTGCAGGATGAAGTGACCATTACCTGCCTCATAGCAGGCCCTGTTCCCTAACACGTGGCTTTTTACTCCAGTGGGAGAACCACTTGTCTGTGGAGTGCAAACCATTGTATGCTACGTTTAAACTGAGTGCATTTTATTTTGTGATTAGTGCGCAGCAGCAAATTTATGTGTGGGCCTGCTCTCTATTTTATCTGATTACAAGAAGTGTGGTCAAGCTTTCAAAATTTTATGACATATGTGGACTCCACACGATATTGCAGCGCCTGTGTTATTCCGGATTAAGGTGTAATATTCCTTGAGACATGCACGCTTGTGTGCAGGAACGGGCACTAAGGCGTTTACAGCTGACATGAAATACATCACAGTTGCTAATACGGACTGCCATCAGCTAAATAATGGAATGATGACAATGAAAATTCGTGCCAGACTGGGACTCGAACTCGATTTTCCTGCTAACTGCGAGTGGTTGCCTTACCATTTTGGCTATCCGAGCACGACTCATGGCCAGATCCAAACATCCATATGTCGTCAGCCACCTGCCTACAGCCTGTACTCGTACGTCCTTTATGTATATTCCTGTATAGGGGAGACATTTTACTTGAAAATAGCTTGTCCAGCATCGCTTTGCATGCATTCATGTCTGAAGGGATATTGCATCATAGTCTGGTATAACACAGGCCTGCAGTATCGTATTTGTCTGCTGGCACCGGGCAAGCGACGTTCAAGTAAAATGTCTGTCCTGTATGGAAATACACACGATGGATGTGCGAGTACAGGCTGTAGACACATGGTTGGCGGCATATGGAAGTTTGGGTCTGGCCATAGGGCATGCCCAGATAAGGCGACCGCGAGCGATAAGCGTGAAATCTACATTCGAGTCCCAGTCCAGCACAAATTTTCATTGTTGTCATTCCATTACAAAGCTGACGGTGGTCCATATTCACAACTACGAATACATTTCATGTATATGGACTTTGGTCTAAATTTCTTAGCTCGAGATTTTAGTGTGTTGCAGAGGAACTGGCTCATCCCTTTATTCCAGTTGTGGGTGTGGGGTTGATCTGCTATTCTGTTATTCTGCACAACGGATTAATCTGAGATGTACCCTTTACCCTGTGGCACCTGCAAGATGCAATTTCCACCCCCTCACTACTGTAGAAGTCAGACAGGCGCTCCTAGCGTTCTAAAGAGAAATGCCTGAAAAACTTTCAGCAATAAATATCTTCTGGAGTCGTCCGCTGTAAGGAAATGACACAAAAATTCACAAAATTTCTTATGTAACTAGTGGGATACTTGGGTACTGGAGTAGTGCTAGTTAGTGTAAGAAAAACATGAAACTAACGAAAATTATTATTTATTTTGCAAAAATTCTGAAAAATCATAATGGCACTTTTAGTTATGAATTGAACAAGATATATCCTGGTTCTTTTTGGAATGTGAAGTTACCTCTCAAGGACAGGATTTGCTATTGAAATTTCTATACAAAGTTTAAGATTGTTACTGACTTGGCAGAATGACTGAGAGACGTGCCTACTCAACTTAAATAATTATCGTTTAGAATGTTGCTAGGTATGGTTGAGGCTGTCGCGTGTGAAATGCAGTGAAGTGTACTGTTGTGGAGGAAATAAGGGGCTCACAATAGCTGTAGTGCACAATACCATAAGCTGCGATGACTGCTGTCTGCGCCGCTCGCTGCTGACAAATAAGATAACTCTCGTTCTATCTGGACTGACCTTCGCCAATCAAACTCTCCCTACGCCTTGATGAAGTCAAGGATTCCTATTCGCCCTAGTCTAACTATTGGTGTGATACACCGGTCAGATAACCAGTCCACTGCGATGCCACTCAAAAATTCGCTCGCAGGCGTTTAACTATAACTCTGTATGTTCACACCGCACAATAAGTGTGTCGGCCAACACAGTGAACAGCGCTTAATCGCAAGGACTCAATATAGAGTCGCACTTCGATTCGCTCTCGACAGAAGTGCTCTCCCAGTGAAGTACTGAGGAGAGACTTGTTCCTCACTCCAAGAGCGACAACAGAACGGCGCCTCTCCACGCCAGACATGAAGGGGTATGTCTATCAGTATCTTCCATTACTCCTTCAGCTCAAAGCGTCAGAAATATCGTCTACCAATCAGCATTGCTCTTCTAAAACGGGAGAATTACGTTTCGTTTAAGGCGACCAATCCAGAGATCTGTAGTATCGGCGTTTGGCGTTTGTTGTCCCCCTGTGAAAATCTCTGAAACTGCGTGCTATGTGTAAAGAATGCGTAGGTTGGATGCTCCCACACAATGTAGTGGAATTTGCTTTTAAGCCGAACACGGGGACGTTCCCCATTTCACTCGGGCACAGGCTGTCTGCTCCATGGGCGGCCGAGGTTGACTCGACCTCTGAAGGGGCCGGCCTCCCGATGTGTGGTCCGCCTCTCTCGAACTAAAAGCTCCTGTGACCTTCGTGTCTGGAATGTATGTGTGTACCCCAGCCTCGAGTATTTCAACCCCGGTGCGCACTTGTTATTTTCATATCGTTTACATGAATTCATACAACACTGACTTTATCTTATCGAGTTCGGGTTCGAATGAAGCGTCTTGATGTGCGGAATATGATTGTGAGGGCGGAATATGCAAGCAATGAAGGTCAGGAGACCACGACGTCTTACACAATGAACAGTCAGTCGCAGGTATCTGCTGTCTTCTTTCAGTTCTTTCCACTGGCTTTTATACTGTAACTTTGTGTTAGATATGACATCATGACTTTCGTTTGATTTGAGTGTGAGTGTATGTATCTGTGTTTTCAGAACTTTATTTATGTTTTTGATTGCAATTCCCATTTTAATAATTTTATGATCTTCACCCAAACTAGACTAATTACATTTTAGTATGGGCACTAAAGTCCTTTCTATGACGTGTAAAAGCAACCTTCTCATCATCATTATATCCTGAAGCTCCTGGTTCAGCGCAAAAACATTCCCTCCTTCCTGTTGAAGTCGATATTTAGACCTACCTATAATTGTGACAAGGTGTCCGCATTTGCATGCTACGAGGTGGGTCTGTAGTGAATGTCATAGGAATAATTAGTCAGAAAAAAGGCCCAACACCTTAAACGGTATTTCAGTCTGTCTGTAAGCTTGGACTAGGAACCAAACCGTGAGATAAGCGGCTTTTAGTCTGTAAGGAGGTGAGAATAATTGAAGACGAATGAAACAAGCTGCTCTCAGCCATCAGGATTTCTGTGTGACAGCTCAGCGCCAATGCCGTATTGAGATGTGTCGGTGGCCAGATTCAAAGGCTACTAGGGGTGAAAATGGCCAAATACACAAAGAAGCAGAGGTTTAACTTCAATGACTAGGATGCTGGCTGACATGCCTCCAACGACACGGAAGTTACTCCCTTCTGGCAAATCTGATTCAATGAATGAGAAAGGTTCTGCAGAAGAAAACATGGACATTTTACTCCATTTATGGTGGCAAGCGACTTCTTCTCAATCTGAGAATAATTTCTCTGTGCCCCTGACAAGGTCTCAACGGCAAATAAAACTGGCTTCCCTTGGACAACAGGATTTCTGTGTGAGAGCACAGCGCCATTGCCATATTGAGATGTGTCGGTGGCCAGATTCAAAGGCTACTAGGAATGAAAGTGGCCAAACACAGAGCGAAGTAGAGGTTTTAGTTCAATGACTAGGATGCTGGCTGACATGCCTCAAACCACATGAAAGTTACTCCTCCAGATGTTGTATGGAATAAACATCCAATTTACTTTATACATTGATTGTGTGCTTGAAAAAGGTGCAAAGCCTAACATTACCATTTGGTTTCTGTGTCAAGACCAATGGCTTCATTTAAACAGTGACAC
Organism: Schistocerca piceifrons; assembly: GCF_021461385.2. Taxonomy (NCBI): domain Eukaryota; kingdom Metazoa; phylum Arthropoda; class Insecta; order Orthoptera; family Acrididae; genus Schistocerca; species Schistocerca piceifrons. The sequence continues at coordinate 822,833,874 of NC_060149.1, read as the reverse complement.
CACCCCAAGGTTTTGCCATCTGTCAAGTTCCATCCTCACTTTATCTCGGACAGTAAACAGCACAGAGTGGGCTCGACAGAACTCATGAACTGCTGACGATTTCAGTGTTATGTGGGCCTGTGAACTGGTGGCTTTGCCCAGGTCCTTACAAAAAAGCTGATCGACTGCAGCAATGTCTCCATGATCTGAAATGGTACGACCCGAGAGACAAGGTTATCTCTCTTGACTACTTCAAATCCAAAAAGAGTGAAAGCATCAAGTTCGAACATGTTTTCTGCCAACTTTGACCTGACCAGCAGAAGTGTGACCTAGCGGTCCACAATTTTGTATTTGGCCACAACTAATACTTGACTCTGCAAGGCAATTCGCTGGCCACTGTAAGATACTATTTGGCACTGAAAGCGCTGTAAGAGCAGGCACCCCAGCTGGTGATAACCTAAAGCTCGAATAAATCAGACTGGCAGAGGTCACTGTGTCGAAATAAAATTCGCCCAACCCTCAGCTATCTCCAAGTCGACTGTGACACCGTGTGACTGTAGGACACCTGACATGCTCACAGGTTCGATTTTGAGAACTGGAAAGTTTTACTGTAGCGCTGCTCGCTGCCGTTTCGTGCAGATGATTGCTAAATATCTTGGCGTGTGGCAGGTTCGATAAGCTGATCATCTGATCAGCACAGTGGGAAGCAGCTGAAGAAGTATGTAGCAAAACCTGTCATGCTCTCACGCAAACAATACCTAGGAAACTGAACATTTCTAGCAGTGAAAGAGCATCCATAAGGAAACTGAAAGAAAATCTTGATATTACGGTCTTCCCAGCCGACAAGGGCAACACAACTGTAGTCCTATCTCACCAGCATTACGTTCAGAAAATGCGGGGCCTGCTAGAAGATAGTGCATACCAGAGGATAGACACCCTACCAAGAGGGTGGAGAGGATTCTTCTCAAAGAATCTGACTTGCTGAAAGAGTTTGTTAAGAAGCTAAGATAGAGGTCATCAGTTCGTCCAAGATTTTATGGACTGCCGAAGATTTACATGGCTCCGGTGCCCTTAAATCCCGTCATCAGCAACATTGATGCTCCGACATACTCACTGGCTAACTACCTGAAGGATTTGTTTAGTCTTTACCGTGGCATGTGCTCACATCACATTCGCAACTCTGTGGATTTTGTGGGACACTTTAACAACTTTAAGCTTAAATATACCGACATCCTCGTGAGCTTTGACACTATCTTCCTTTTCACCAGAGTGTCTTTACAAGAATACTTAGAACTTATTGGCCAGATACTTCACACAGAGACGATCAACATTTTTAGGCACGTCTTCACGTCGACATACTTTCTTTTCGACGGTTCCTACTACGAGCAGATGGAAGGAATAGCCGTGAGGAACCAACTTTTATCAGTTGTTGCCAATATCTATATGTAATTTTTCGAGGGGGTAAGCTCTGGAATCAGCCTAATCGAAATCTTGCAAATGAAACCTTCGTCATATGGCCACAGGGTGGTGTCTTGCTGAATGACTTTATGTATACCTCAGTTCCACACACCGGAACATCAATTTTACCATGAAAGTCGAAGAGGAAGAATGCACTCCTCCTTGTTGATGTCCTGGTTAAAGGAATAGTGGGCAGCAGTTTGGGCCACAGCTTGTATCAGAAGAAGACGCCCACTGACCTATGCTTACATGCGGTCAATTGCCACCTCACGGCTCAGTGGAGCGCCGAACTTAAAACTTTGGTACATAGGGTTCGCACCCTCTCTGTCTTAACATGAGGAATCAGAAGAGGATTATTAGGAGGAGGCTGTCGGTGAGTTTATTCCCTTTTGTAGTGCTTTATCCAGGAAGATAGGACGAATTCTCTAGAAACACCAAGTGAAGATGGTCTTCCATCCACCAGCCGTAACATGGTCACTGCCTGGTAGTGTGAAGGACGACATTGGGGTGCAGAAATCCGTGGTCTCTCAGATACCCTGCCAGTGTGGTAAGATATACATAGGTCAGACGGCGTGTACTGTCGAGGGTCGTTTCCTAGAACACGAGCGGTACACCAGATTGCAGCAGCCTAACAAGCTGGCAGTCGCAAAACATCGTCTGACGGAATTGCTTGGAATGAATTACGACCGCACCAAGGTTCTGACACACAGGTCCAAGTTCTGAGACTGCGTCATTAAGGAAGCTATTGAGATACGAGTAAGGAACCCGCTGATTAATTGTCATAGTAAGGCACGGTATCTGGGAGCGAACATAGGAGGGAATACTGTATCGGCGGGAGGAGTGGGGGTAGGAAATCTGGGAGCGGCAGACCAGAGGGGTAGAGGGAGGAGATAAAAGCGGGGTCTCGGTCCCCCGTCAGTCAGTTCATCAGCGCACCTGATGATGGCAACGTGGTCATTTGCCAAAATATTGTGCCCATTGGACACCGACATCCCACATTTCACCAGTGAACTATTTCTACAACGTCCTGTTTCTTTACAGATATCTATCTATATTTCTGGTACACATTGAAATCACAGCGTCATAATACTGTAATGCACCACCAGAGAAGCCAAAACAGAATGATGTAACACACTGATGAAGTGGAGTATCGTCAGGTAATTCGTTTTCTACATTTGATGATGAACAACGCTGCAACAATCCATGATGAGCTGGTGAAAGTATAGACGAACAACGTGCCACAGATGACACAGTGGATGGGTGGCACACACGCTCCAAATGCGGACAAAAAACTCTGAGGATCGAAGGAACGAAGTGGCAAAAAGTCTTCCTGTGTAGAACTGTGAATCGTAAGAGAAGTGGGGGCCCCATTACTCGAAGGCCGGCTATGTTAATCGAGGCAGTAACGGATAAAGTGAAAATCAGCGCTGGATTAGTTTTCATCGTTCAGGACAGGACAGAGGTAGCCGACCGAAATGTTGCAGCTGTGTGAGGACAATTCAAACATACTCTTTACCTACCCAAACACTATGGACGAGTGCTGGATGTATGACTATGACCCCGAGACAAATGTAGCAAAGCAAGCAGTGGAAACATGTGGATTCATCACCACTGAAATAGGCAAAGTCCCGAACACCGTCGGTAAAGGTGATGATAAACGTTTTTTGGATCTGGTGTGGTGTAATGCTAAGAAATTATGCCAAAAATGAGTTAAATGTGATAGGAGGATAATACCAAAATCTCCTTACGAGTTTATGGGCTGTTGTCAAGAGGAAGCGTCGCGGGAAGCTGTCCAAAGGGGCATGACAACCCCCAGCTCATTCCGCACATGACACAGTCACACAAGTTGCTGTTTCCGTCTATTAAATTTTGCCTCAGCCCTGAATATTCTTGACATGGCGTCCAATGTAGGCTTCTTCTTTCCTCAAATCGAGATATCAAACCGCGGGAGACATTGCCATAGCTACGATGAGGTGATTTTGGAGGTAGAACATTTCCTGAACAAGCAAAATGCAGACTTCTGTAAGAAAAGTCTCTGCCAAGTCATCCATCAGTGGGAAAAATGTGTATCTTTGGAGGGTGGATACGTAGAGGAGGACTACAATTGTCAACTAGATTCGTGTTCACAGTATGTATTTTTCGAGATGATAAATTTGATTATTTTGACAATTTTGATAATATTGACAATGTTGACTGGAATATTCTCTTTCAAATTCTAAAGGTGGCAGGGGTAAAATACAGGGAGCAAATGGCTATTTACAATTTGTACAGAAACCAGATGGCAGTTACAAGAGTCGAGGGGCATGAAGGGAAGCAGTGGTTGGGAAGGGAGTGAGACAGGGTTGTAGCCTCTCCTCGATGTTATTCAATCTGTATATTGAGCAAGCAGTAAAGGAAACAAATGAAAAATTCGGAGTTGGTATTAAAATCCATGGAGAAGAAATAAAAACTCTGAAGTTCGCCGATGACAGTGTAATTCTGTCAAAGACAGCAAAGGACTTGGAAGAGCAGTTGAACGGAATGGACAGTGTCATGAAAGGAGGGTATAAGATGAAGATCAAAAAAAAGCAAAACGAGGATAATGGAATGTAGTCGAATTAAGTCGGGTGATGTTTAGGGACTTAGATAAGGAAATGAGACACTTAAAGTAGAAAAGGAGTTTTGCTATTTACGGAGCAAAATAACTGATGATGGTCGAAGTAGAGAAGATATAAAATGTAAACTGGCAATGGCAAGGAAAGTGTTTCTGAAGAAGAAAAATTTGTTAGCATCGAGTATAGATTTAAGTGTCAGGAAGTCGTTTCTGAAAGTATTTGTATGGAGTGTAGCCATGTGTGGAAGTGAAACGTGCACGATAAATAGTTTGGACAAGAAGAGCATAGAAGCTTTCGAAATGTGGTGCTACAGAAGAATGATGAAGATTAGATGGGTAGATCACATAACTAATGAGGAGGTATTGAATAGAACTGGGGAGAAGAGGAGTTTGTGGCACAACTTGACAAGAAGAAGGAACCGGTTGGTAGGACATGTTCTGAGGCATCAAGGGATCACAAATTTAGCATTGGAGGGCAGCGTGGAGGGTAAAAATCGTAGAGGGAGACCAAGAGATAAATACACTAAGCAGATTCAGAAGGATGTAGGTTGCCGTAAGTACTGGGAGATGAAGAAGCTTGCACAGGATAGGGTATCATGGAGAGCTGCATTAAACCAGTCACAGGACTGAAGACCACAACAATAACAACATAGAACGCAGCATGTCATTCTCAATGGAGAGAAGTCTTCCGAAGTAAGAGTGATTTCAGGTGTGCCGCAGGGGAGTGTCGTAGGACCGTTGCTATTCGCAATATACATAAATGACCTTGTGGATGACATCGGAAGTTCACTGAGGCTTTTTTCGGATGATGCTGTGGTATATCGAGACGTTGTAACAATGGAAAATTGTACTGAAATGCAGGAGGATCTGCAGCGAATTGACGCATGGTGCAGGGAATGGCAATTGAATCTCAATGTAGACAAGTGTAATGTGCTGCGAATAAACAGAAAGAAAGATCCCCTATCATTTAGCTATAATATAGCAGGTCAGCAACTGGAAGCAGTTAATTCCATAAATTATTTGGGAGTACGCATTAGGAGTGATTTAAAATGGAATGATCATATAAAGTTGATCGTCGGTAAAGCAGATGCCAGACTGAGATTCATTGGAAGAATCCTAAGGAAATGCAATCCGAAAACAAAGGAAGTAGGTTACAGTACGCTTGTTCGCCCACTGCTTGAATACTGTTCAGCAGTGTGGGATCCGTACCAGATCGGGTTGATAGAAGAGATAGAGAAGATCCAACGGAGAGCAGCGCGCTTTGTTACAGGATCATTTAGTAATCGCGAAAGCGTTACGGAGATGATTGATAAACTCCAGTGGAAGACTCTGCAGGAGAGACGCTCAGTAGCTCGGTACGAGCTTTTGGTGAAGTTTCGAGAACATACCTTCACCGAAGAGTCAAGCAGTATATTGCCTCCTCCTACGTATATTTCGCTAAGAGACCATGAGGATAAAATCAGAGAGATTAGAGCCCTCACAGAGGCATACCGACAATCCTTCTTTCCACGAACGATACGAGACTGGAATAGAAGGGAGAACCGATAGAGGTACTCAAGGTAACCTCCGCCACACACCGTCAGGTGGCTTGCGGAGTATGGACGTAGATGTAGAACAACAATGAAAACTCTATAAGTACCCTGTAAACTGAGGATAATAATATTAATAATAATACGTACAATACCCTTACAGTAGCGAATAGTAATGTTTCAATGGCACTTCATTGCGGTATCTAGGTAAACGTAGAGGCAGTCACTGTAGGCTTCGTGCCACTCACGTTGTGGAATTCCCTACATGTATCTGAGTGCCCTTCGAGTCCACGAAAAAGTCACTGGGCAGAACACATCGTGTTTATTTTATTTTCATATTTCATTGATTTTTTCCAACGAGCATTTCACAGTGATATAGGATTTGCCAAGGTAATACATTTCCAAAATATAACACACAACATACATAACAGGCTTTAAGAGGATAGGACAGGTAGCAGCCTACAGGGATAGGAGATGGTCGGCCGTAGCCTTGATTAAGGTACTATCTTGGCATTCGCCTTAGTCATCTAGCAAAACCACGGGAAACACAAATCAACATGATCAGGCAGAGCAGCTCCAGCCTCCCAAATATGTAGTCAGTGTCCCGACAGCTGCAGTGCCTCATTCGGTAATTCCCTATTGTACACTGTGCAAAGAATTAAAGTATAACTTTTCAGACATCCACCCTGACGTATAAGTGTCAAATTTGGCGCAAAGGTCTGTGTTGTTCTTAGCATAAGTTAGTTTAAGTAGTGTGTAAGCCTAGGGACCGACGTCCTCAGCAGTTTGGTCCCTTAGGAATTCACACACATTGGACCATTTGAATTTCACCAAGGCATGTTGTGTCGGTTGGGTTGGGTTGTTTGGGGGAAGAATGGTTCAAATGGCTCTGAGCACTATGGGACTTAACAGCTGAGGTCATCAGTCCCCTAGAACTTAGAACTACTTAAACCTAACTAACCTAAGGACATCACACACATCTATGCCCGAGGCAGGATTCGAACCTGCGACCGTAGCGGTCGCGCGGTTCCAGACTGAAGCGCCTAGAACCGTTCGGCTACAACGGCCGGCTTGGGGGAAGAGACCAAACAGCGAGGTCTTCGGTCTCCTCGGATTAGGGAAGGAAGTCTGCCGTGCCCTTTCAAAGGAACCATCCCGGCATTTGCCTGGAGCTATTTAGGGAAATCACGGAAAACCTAAATCAGGATGGCCGGAGGCGGGATTGAACCGTCGTCCTCCCGAATGCGAGTCCAGTGTGTTAACCACTGCGCCACCTCGCTCGGTGTGTTGTATCGGTCCTTGGGTACCAGAACTGGTCTGAGCTGCAGTCAGCGTGTGTAACTTTTTCTAAAGCGAAGTCTCTCCAAATTCTGTTGATATCTTAGCAACGATCTTAACAAAATTATGATACAATACTTGTTCATTATTAGCTACTGATGATCAACGTACTTATAAGGGGAGCCTTCGATTGGGATCTTAGCATTCGATATTAGTGAAAAAAGGATAGGAAACAACCCATTGTAGGTGGCGATTGTCGTAGAATCTCTTTAAAATTTTTGACGGTTCTTAGTGATTTGTTTACAAATGTGGTCAACTGTTTAAATTTAAAAAGTAGTCGTAGCGTTGCACGTTTTTGTTTCCAGTTAGAATTTATAGAGACGAACAAGAAAATGTAGTAACATTTTATTCTATTATTTATTAAATCGTGTGACGCACCCATGTTCTGTGTCATTGGCATTAAAGTAGAAAAACGCCGTCGCTATTATGGTGTGACTAGCGACTTGGATTCGAAGGAAGAAGGAGGAGATTCGCGTTTAGCGACACCGCTGTCATTAGAGAGAACCCAAGCTCGGATTACGTAAGGATGGAGAATGAATCCCGCCGTGATCTTTCGAAGGAACCCTCTCTGCAATTGCCTTAAGCGATTTAGGGAATTCACGAAAAACCTAAATGAATGGCTGGACGCGGGTTTGAACCATCGTCCACCTGAACGCTAGTTCAGTGTGCTAACCACTGCGTTACCTCGCTTGGAGGTTTCCAAGCGGAATGTAACATACGGTATTAAACGAGTTAATGTGACGTATCATTCGCAGTACTATATTACCAAAGAAGGAAAACATTTTATAGACGTACTTATACAGGACGACTGTCATTGTGAAACTGTTAATGCAAGAATAATATGTTCAAACAATGGCGCACTTTCGGGTATACAAAAGACCCATGTATTTTACTCCATTTTGTGGACAATATTTCGAAGACCGACTCAGCTGCCTTGCTGTTCGAATGGCTCTGAGCACTATGGAACTTAACTTCTGAGGTCATCAGTCCCCTAGAACGTAGAACTACTTAAACCTAACTAACCTAAGGACATCACACACATCCATGCCCGAGGCATGATTCGAACCTGCGACCGCAGCGGTCGCTCGGTTCCAGACTGTAGCGCCTAGAGCCGCTCGGCCACTCCGGCCGGCTTGCCTTGCTGTGCAAGCTGTGTTGTTATCACCCGTTGCGCCCTTTAAGGCTGAGTTGTTTCTCAGTCTCTGTACTGTTATTCCCTGAAAGGTATATTCTTTCAGCATTTTCCATCTCTAGTTGATGGGATGGCTAGCGAGATCTTTATGCATTACGAGCTGAATCCCAAGTCTCGTTTAAATCAAAACCTCAGTCACAGTTTATTAGTTTTCCGACAAAGTTATTTCGATGGACGCCTTAATAACGGTGTTACAGAAACTTGACGTATGCACCACGAAACCGGCTCGTCGTATCTGCATTATTACATACAAGGCAATGCTCGGCGACAGCCGATTTGCTTAGTTTATTAGTGAAGTGTGTAGCTGATGATCCTTGCACCTCTCCTCGACTGTTGCAATACTGTAGCCGGCCGGGGTGGCGAGCAGTTCTGGGCTCTACAGTCTGGAACCTCTCGACCGTTACGGTCGCAGGTTCGAATTCTGCCTCGGGCATGGATGTGTGTGATGTCCTTAGGTTAGTTAGGTTTAAGTAGTTCTAAGTTCTAGGGGACTGATGACCTTCTATATTAAGTCCCATAGTGCTCAGAGCCTTTTGAACCATTTTTGCAATACTGTAACCCGCGTAAAAAAATGCTGCATTCAAATGGATGACAGTAAACACTCGGCTTTCATGGAGATAGATCGTCTTCAGTATTACAATGAAGGCATTTTTATGTTTGTAGACGGGAAGGAACTACACTGGATATCATGTTTCCGTAGAAATCTACTGATCTCTCCGGAGGTGGGACCAGCATAAGGTAGACGCCATCCAATTTGTTTCCCGCCCATCAACAGAGACAATAAGTCTCCTTTTTTAGGTTAAAGAAGATTTGGACTTCTGAAAGCCGGGTTTCTCCTACGTTCCAATCGAATATGGCATGTTTTACATGGGCAGACTATTAGAACAATCGAGGAGAGATGAAAGGAACATCAGCGACACACTCGACAAAAATAACCTGATTGAAACAGGAAAGGTATCCCACTGTAAAGTGAATATGAAGTTCATTGTAGCACACATAAGCATTCTTCCCTGACGGGAGTTAATCTGCAACAAAGTAACTGCAAATAAGTCTTTTGTGAATACTGAAGAAACAAAAATAATATCTGAAGCCTGAAGGCACGAAAATGTCACAGTAAATTGCAAGTTCTAAAATTCAATGCCCAGACACTACGTGTGCCACAGTCAAAGTCCAGGAGGGACGCGCAAAAGTTTAAGTATTGCGTACTGCCGACGAAAAACAAAGACCAAAATTACAAAGTCCAATTTCTGTTCACGGCGTCAGGGGTTGCGTCTCCCATGTACGTATCGCGTAGGTCTGTAGATGGTAGCTCCAGGAGGCGAAGGCCGAAAAAGACGTCGGCTTCGTCTTAGTGGCGGCTCTAGAGTGAGAACCTGATTCTGTGAATGCTTACGCAATTGGCACCTGGTCCAGGAAACTCACTCAGTGTGAACTACTGAGCATAGCCCAGATGCCACACTAAATACTGCCCAAGCGCCAGGATTCTTCAGGTACTGTTTTAAGTCACGAAACCTGCGGAGCAGAGACAATCCTCTCATCCAGTGATCTCTGAAGGCGCTGGAGTTAGCGCCTGGTGAGCGATAGAGGGTGTCCGTTCCTTGTCTGTCGTCTGAAGGGAACTGGCCACAGTCTGGAGCTGAGACTGGCTGGTTTTGTCTGTGATGAGCATTACAGAGGACTCCACCTCTGGAACAAAAGATGATGGTAGACTCACAGATTCAGGTAGGGGCCTCAGCAAGGCTACAGCTGGTTTATTTGTTTATGGACGAAGCGTTCTGCTAGAAAATTAAAAGCAGGGTGGAAGGGCACAGTATGCATCAATGGTGTGTCAATTGCTTCGCACAAATTTGGATAATCCTGTGGAAGCAAATTGAGGGCCGTTATCCATGACATTAGCCTCAACTGAAAATATGTGGGGCAGGGTTTGAATGGTCTCCCATGCGGATGTGGTAGACGTAGAGGAAGCCACTGTCAGCACCTATAGCGATTAACCAGGAGTATCATAGGAAAGGTCCCACGAGACCCAGATGTAGCTAGGACCTGGGGCAGAGGTATCTGGCCAAGGGAAAAAATGGTAGAGCGGAGCCCTTCTTGCTCCGGCAGGTTTGACAGGAGGTAACCATGTGGGTAATCATTGTGTCCGAGCCCCACCAGTGGATATGTTGGCAGCCCAGACGCTTGGCAATCACAAACCCCCAGTATCCAATGTGCAAGAGAGACAAAACACGCTGCTGGAGAGCCATTAAGATCATGACCTTGCTGTGACCGTTCTCCCACTGGCGCAGGAGCACATCAGTGAGGGTTGCGAGCTATACCACTAGGCCTGAACCTATAGGTGTCGCAACTGCTTGTGGTCTGGCAGCTAACCACGTTATACCAAACTGAGTACCTCATGGAGCACAAGGTCCTTGGCAGTGTGGCGCAGTTGAGCTTGGCGTCCAATGAAAGTTTGGCCACAGCTATCTCAGTAGCGATGTGCAGGTGGAAGCAGACTTCGAGATCCGTGTAGAAAGCAGGGTCCTTGACAAGAGGCAGATGTGAGATGAGGTCAGCATTAGCATGTCGGGTTATTGAACAGTACTGAAAGTCATAATTTTTACTCGAAAGAAACAGAGTCCACTGCTGAAGGTGACATGCTATTTTTGTCAGAATATTTGTCAACACTTTAAAAAGAAGATTAAAGGCTTCTTTTTCTATCTGACCGTATTTGCGCTGTGCAGTGGAAAGCCGACCAAAACACTGCACGGGAGCCTGGATATTGCAAGGAATTGGTTCAAATGGCTCTGAGCACTATGGGACTTAACTCCTGAGGTCATCAGTCCCCTAGAACTTAGCACTACTTAAACCTAACTAACCTAAGGACATGACACACATCCATGCCCAAGGCAAGATTCGAACCTGCGACCGTTGCGGTCGCGCAGTTCCAGACTGTAGAACCTAGAACCACTCGGCCACCCTGGCCGGCTGCAAGGAATTCATTCAGTCATGTGACCCGCAGGTGAGAAATAGTCCATAGGGCCAATAACCTCTGGCAGCGTTTGGTTTGCCGTCTTGTAGCCAGGCGGAGTGCAGTCACCCCTTCTCTGTTGTCTTAACAGTCCCCCACAAGGTCTGCGCATGCATAACCCATCTGTGTTATTGGTTGGTGGCTGATGGAGCGCAAGGCCTTGACAAAGCACAACCAAGCAAATGAGCTGTCTCTGAGGTCTGGTTCCAATATAATCACGAGCCGATATGCAACGAGACCACTATCGTGAGGCAAGCGCCAAGTTTCTGAGGCAGAGTAATGAAAGAGTCCACGGAAACAAAGATGTCGAAAAACCTAATAAACTGGAACAGAGTATCCAGATTAAACAAAGATTGATGTTCAGCTCTCAATTTGTTAAGAACTCCCCGGCAATCAGATTTATCAGAGCCGAAAAACATTGATAGAATGTGCATTTCATTAAATAACAGTGCATGCAAACTATAAAGAGCAGAGCAAGAATACTACACAAGCTGTTTGGAGTTCAGGCTTGGAGTAAACAAAACAACACAGCTCACATAACTTGAAGAAGATAACTGAACCGGTCGTCGAAATTCTGTGCATAAAATGGAACCGACATCTCGACTGTATACCCGAAAGCACATATTTAATGTGGCACGTCGAGAAAACCTGAGAGATCACATAATACGACCTTGTCGTAATCATCTGTTGTTGTCGGATTCGTCTGGATGACTGTTAGGTACTGTGTTACAGTTATTCCCATTGGACCCATTATACAATATCGGCACGTAAAAAATTGTGGGTTTTGAGACTATTCGCAGGATGTAAAAGAATTTTGTTACATTTATATTTTAGTGTTTTTAACGCCAATGACACAGCGCAGTGGTGATACATACAACTTCATTTATTAAGTAAAATCATCCCTCGAAAAAATATTTTTTCCAAAATTTTTGTTCGTATCAATGAAGTAAATCTTCAGACAAAAACTCACATCGCTACGGTCACCTTCCACTTTTCCATTTGAACAAATAATTCCGATTTACAAATATACCGTTTGTGGAAGAACGTCTTCAGTTTTGCAGACACACTATGTTCATGGGTTTTACACGGCTTTTTTTTCCTTTGCGTATCCCGAAACCTCGGGCTCTACTCGAAGGCTTCATATACCAGGGTTCCAGTTGGGAATCCGTTTTTCAGTGAAAACTGTACGTCCCGTGGCTGGACCCGAAACAGGCGGTGGGAAGCGGTGTGCAGAAGCGATGTGTTTTTAGAGTACGATGATTGTAGTGTCCATGTCAGGGGCTTGAGAGGAAGCCGCCAAGCTGCAGAGGGCGGTGTGGGTGGTTGCAGACTTCGGCGAGGTGTGGCTGGGCGCGCGGTCGTTTGACGACGCATCGTGGCGCTGGCAGCCAACGGGACTGAAGCTGCCAGCGCAGCCGCAGCCCAACCTCTACCCGCCGTGGTCGGAACCGCCACTTTCGCAGCCGGGTCTCTGCCTGGCGCTGGGGCGCAGCGACGCGGGGCTGCCCGTCTTCGTGCACCGCAACTGCACAGAAGAGCTCGGCTTCGTCTGCCAAGAGCGTAAGTAGAGCTAAATTTTAACAAAAGGCCGTCGGCGCGCAGCGCTTGTTCGCGGTATAGAGTACGTGCCTGCAATACATTTTCGTGACAAGTTAGGGCCAACCACGTGTGGCAGCTACTGGCGCACACATACGATTTAATCGCGTTTTGTGGACGGCCACTCCTTCACGTTTTGCTTTTGTAGCGTATTGAGATTTTTATTATTGATGTGTACCTATATTTATCGGGTGATCAAAAAGTCAGTATAAATCTGAAGACTTAATGAACCACGGAATAATGTAGATAGAGAAGTAAAAATTGACACACATGCTTGGAATGACATGGGGTTTTATTAGAACAAAAAAAAAATTCACAAAATGTCCGACAGATGGCGCTGGACCGCGAAACGTCAGTGACTGCGCATGACAATCGTGTATAAAAGGAGCTGTAATGAAAGAGAGAATCAGATGCGCCAGCAGTCGCAGCATGTTGACGTTACCTGAAAAGGCGCTTTTAGTGAAGCTGTATTATCAGAATGGGGAATGTGCTAGTTCAGCGTTACGATCCTATCGGCATAGGAAGGAGATTCGAACAGGTAAAGGTCCGTTGACAAATGCAGCTGTGGCGAGAATGATTTCGAAGTTCGAAGCCACGGGCTGTTTAGACGATAGACCCCGTAGTGGCCGACCGAGCACAAGGCGTAATGCTGCAGATACAGTTCAGGAAGAAATGGAGACTGTAGGGGGTTCGTCTACGCACGGGGAAGTCAGCGCTCGTGCAGTCGCACGTCGCACCGGCATTCCATACACTACTCTTTGGTTGGCACTCAGGCGTACTCTCCGATGCTATCCGTACAAAATCCATCGGCATCATGAACTGTTACCTGTGCGATTTAGTGAAGCGGAGGGCATTTGCGGTGTGGGCGTTTCAAAAGGTGGCGGAAGATGACGATTGGTTGACTAAAATGTTGTGGACCGACGAAGCTCATTTCACGCTCCGAGGGTCTGTCAACCCCTACAACTGCAGAATTTTGGCCACCGAAAATCCTAGAACTGTCTGTCGAAACTCCATTGCACGACGAGAAAGTCACGGTATGCGTTGGATTTACCACATCTACCGTTATCGGGCCATTTTTCTTAGAGGAAATGCGTCATTCTGGTTTTGTAACTGCTACCGTGACGGGTGAGAGGTACGCCGATATGTTACAGAATCGCATCATCCCCAGCCTGGCTGATAAACACCTGCTGGACGTACGATGTTTATGCAGGATGGCGCTCCACCCCTTATTGCTAGACGCGTGAAAGATCTCTTGCGCGCGTCATATGGTGATGATCGTGTGCTCAGCCACCACTTTCGTCATGCTTGGCCTCCCAGGTCCCCAGACCTCAGTCCGTGCGATTATTGGCTTTGGGGTTACCTGCAGTCGCAAGTGTATCGTGATCGACCGACATCTCTAGGGATGCTGAAAGACAACATCCGATGCCAATGCCTCACCATAATTCCGGACATGCTTTACAGCGCTGTTCACATTATTCCTCGACTACAGCTATTGTTGAGGAATGATGGTGGATATATTGAGTATTTCCTGTAAAGAACATCATCTTTGCTTTGTCTTACTTTGTTATGCTAATTGGCTCAAATGGCTCTGAGCACTATGGGACTCAACGTCTTAGGTCATAAGTCCCCTAGAACTTAGAACTACTTAAACCTAACTAACCTAAGGACATCACACACACCCATGCCCGAGGCAGGATTCGAACCTGCGACCGTAGCAGTCCCGCGGTTCCGGACTGCAGCGCCAGAACCGCACGGCCACCGCGGCCGGCGTTATGCTAATTATTGCTATTCTGATCAGATGAAGCGCCATCTGTCGGACATTTTTTGAACTTTTGTATTTTTTTTTTTTTGTTCTAATAAAACCCCATGTCATTCAAAGCATGTGTGTCAATTTGTACCTCTCTATCTACACTATTCCGTGATTTATTCACTTTTCAAATTTATAATGACTTTTTGATGATCTGGTATATACACTGACCAGCCAAAACATTATGACCATGTGATCGATAGCTTGTTTTGGCCGAAATACATCACTGATCTTGCGTATCTGGAATCGGACAGTTTGATAATAGGTATGTAGTATTAGATCTCTACGCACAGGTCATGTAATTCGCGTAAACAACGGGTGATTTGCGTATGCGGTGATGGCGCCCGATAGTGACGCAGACGGGTCTCCAAGACATCAACGTGAGTTCGCTGTAATGCTCCTCAAACATCTGTAGCACGGTTGTGGTTCCCAGACCCGGACAATTGTACTGTTGAAAGATGACTTTGCCGTCGGGAAAAACGTCAAGCATGAAGGGATACAGGTGGTTCACAGCTGCCAGTGTTTTCGATTACTACCACAAGTCCCATGCAAGTGCAGGTGAATGCCTTCGATAGCATAATACCGCTCCCAACAGCCTGCACCGGTGCCGCGTTGCTTGTTTGAAGCTGCCGTTTGCCTCGATGACAGCGTTGGAGGAGATGACCGTCGACATGGTGTAGCAAGAAACATGATTCATCCAAAGAACCGACACGTCTTCAATGTTCAACAGTCGAATCCCCATGGTCCCGTGCCCACTGCAGTCGTAATTGTCGATGTCGGTGGGTCAACATGGGGACACGTCGCTGTCGTATGCTGCGGAGTTCCAAGTTCGACAATGAACGATTAACGGTGTGCTCCGAAACACTTGTGCGTGCCCCAGCATTGTGCTCTTTCGGCAGAGATACCACATATCACCATCTATCCTACTTTATCCTACTTTACAGAGCAGACAAGCCTCTGAACTCCTCATCCTGTGAAGAGCCCTGAACGTCTAACCACTTAGTGCCTAGTGGTAGTTTCACTGTTCTTCTACCACTTTCCGAGTAGATGCTCACAAGTGTAGACGTGAACAGTCGATCAACTTCGCCGTTTTAGAGATATTCGTTCACAAGCTCTACGTAATAATGAGCTGCTCTTTGTTAGAGTCTCTTATCTCAATGGATTGTCCTATTTCCAGTCCATATCTTCGTTAGGGTGATCCCCCACTCGTATCTGTTCCGCTTACATACTTTTATTACCGAGTCACGTGCCCGCAGCGCAGGTGGCATCCAACGTCGCAATGAGCAGTGGTCGTAACGTTTTGGCTATTCAGTTTACATTAGCTGATAAAAAATATCCGGGCGTCCCTATGTAATGACGAATCACTAGACGAAGCGGATCTACCAGTATAAGAGTACGTGGGGAGTATTATGCTACTGGCCATTAAAATTGCTACACCACAAAGATGACGTGCTGCAGACGCGAAATTTAACCGACAGGAAGAAGATGCTGTGATATGCAAATGATTAGCTTTTCAGAGCATTCATACAAGGTTGCGCCGGTGGTATAACCTACAACGTGCTGACATGAGGAGAGTTTCCAACCGATTTCTCATACACAAACAGCAGTTGACCGGCGTTGCCTGGTGAAACGTTGTTGTGATGCCTCGTGTAAGGAGGAGAAATGCGTACCATCACATTTCCGACTTTGATAAAGGTCTGATTGTAGCCTATCGCGATTGCGGTTTATCGTATCGCGACATTGCTGCTCTCGTTGGTCGAGATCCAATGACTGTTAGCAGACTATGGAATCGGTGGGTTCAGGAGGGTAATACGGAACTCCGTGCTGGATCCCAACGGCCTCGTATCACTAGCAGTCGAGATGATAGCAATCTTATCAGCATGGCTGTAACGGATCGTGCAGCCACGTCTCGATCCCTGAGTGAACAGATGGGGACGTTTGCAAGACAACAACCATCTGCACTGACAGTTCGACGACGTTTGCAGCATCAGGGACTATCAGCTCGGAGACCGTGGCTGCAGTTACCCTTGACACTGCATCATAGACAGGAGCGCCTGCGATGGTGCACTCAACGACGAACATGGGTGCACGAATGTCAAAACGTCATTTTTTCGGATGAATCCAGGTTCTGTTAACAGCATGATGATGGGCGCATCCGCGTTTGGTGACATCGCGGTGAACGCACATTGGAATTCGTCATCGCCATACTGGCGTATCACCCAGCGTGATGGTATGGGGTGCCATGGTTACACGTCTCGGTCACCTCTTACCTCTTGTTCGCATTGACGACACTTTGAACAGTGCAAGTTACATTTCAGATGTGTTAAGATCCGTGGCTCTACTCTTCATTCGATCCCTGCGAAACCCTACATACAGCAGGATAATGCACGACCACATGTTGCAGGTCCTGTACGGGCCTTTATGGATACAGAAAATGTTCGACTGCTGCCCTGGCCAGCACATTCTCCAGATCTCTCACCACCTGAAAACGTCTGGTCAATGGTGGCCGAGCATTTGGCTCGTCACAATACGCCAATCACTACTCTTGATGAACTGTGGTATCGTGTTGAATCGGCATGGTCATCTGTACCTGTACACGCCATCCAAGCTCTGTTTGACTCAATGCCCAGGCTTATCAAGGCCATTATTACGGCCAGGGGTGGTTGTTCTGGGTACTGATTTCTCAGGATCTACGCACCCAAATTGCGTGAAAATGTAATCACTTGTCAGGTCTAGCATAATATATTTGTCCAATGAATACCCGTTTATCAGCTGCATTTCTTCTTGGTGTAGCAATTTTAATGGCCAGTAGTATATGTCGCCAGCAGACAAGCAGTAACAGCAGAATAGGTCGGTGAAGATAGCTCAGTGACTGATCACTGGATGCCATCTCAGTACCAAACCCTGCAGGGACATTTCAGTCCTTCCAAAGCTGCCTAAGTCGACTGTTGGTGACGTGATTGCGAAGTAGAAACACGAAGAACAACCACAGTTAAACCACAACCAAGCAGACTTCATGTACTGACGGACAGGGACCGTCTAGCATTGCGGAGGGTCGTTTTAAAAAAAATTCGTGAATTGAGGAGAAAGAACCACTTTTGAATTCCAAAGCTATACCAGCAGTCCACATAGCAAACCAACTGTGCGTAGGGAGTTAAAAAGAATGGGGTACAATGGTCGAGGAAACACACATTTCTGCAGTCAGTACTGAGCGACGCTTGAGGTGGTATAAAGAGCGACACCTCTGCGCAGTGGATGACTGGAAATGAGTGACTTGGAGTGGTCAGTCACGTTATACCCTGTGGTAATCTAGTGGAAGGTTTCGATTCGGCAAATGCCTGGAGAACGTTATCTGCCATTGCATGTAGTAAGTTTTGTATCCCGCGTGGATAGGCGGCGCGTGGGTCTGCTCCTGAAACTTGAAGGGTAGGCCGAATGTAGGAGCTAGGAGGATCAGGTGAGGTAGAACACTTGGTACTGCAATTGAAAGTGGTTTTACTATGTACTTATCTTTGGCTGAGATGAGCACGTAGGTGCGAAGCTGTACATCAAGTTACAAAGTTACAAGTAGTGGTTCGCCCACTATGAAACAGAAACAATGTTGCTTGGTCGTCTGCTCGGCATCAAATGGGCTGAGTCGGGAGCGCCGCACGTGGAGCTGCACAGCGCCGGCTAGAGGGCGCTGTCGTCGGTATCGGTGTCGTAGTGCCAACCTAACAACTTGTACCTACGCCGTGGCGTCGTAGCTATCAATACCAAAGTAACAGTAACGCACAGAGGAGGTGGTATTAAGGTGTATAGGGATGTTTCTTGTGGTTAGAGTGTGGACTCGTTACTCTGCTTAAAAACGCTAAATGCGGAATGTTACGAGCACAATTTACACTATTGTGTACTGTGTACACTGGAGCAAGAATGGAAGGATATACCCAAGCAGCTGCTCAACCACCTGATCCAGAGTATGCCAACCGTTGTGTGGCCTGTGTACGTGCGCATGGTGATCATATCCCATATTGATGTCGGGGTACATGCCCAGGAAACAGTGGCGTTTTGTAGCGCATGTGTTTTGGGACGGTTTTCTCAACTTATCACCAATACTGTGGACTTACAGATCTGAGTCGTGTGTGTTCCCTATGTGCCTATGCTATTAGCGCCAATTTTGTGTAGTGTCACACTGTGTGGCGCCAAATTCTGCAGTTATCCTTAATTTATGAGCATGAGTGTAGACGTAGATGCAGAAGGGAGATTGCGGACTATCCATATGTATTTAATCTGTACACTGTGCAAACTGTGCAGGAAACCGACAAGAAATTTGGAAATGGAACTGAATACGATACTTGCTGGTGACGTCATAGTTTTTCCAGACACGGCAAAGGAGTTGGCAGAGCCGCTGAACGGGATGGTTAGAGTCTTGAAAACAGTTTATAAGATCAATAAAAGTAAAACAAGCTTAAACAAATGTTGTTGAGTTAAATCAAGCCATTCTCAGGGAATTACGTAAGAAAATAAAACACTACAATTATTCCCGGCCGTTGTGACCGAGCGATTCTAGGCACTTCAGTCCGGAACCGCGCTGCTGCTACGGTCGCAGGTTCGAATCCTGCCTCGAGCATGGATGTGTGTGATGTCCTTAGATTATTTAGGTTTAAGTAGTTCTAAGTCTATGACCTCAGACGTCCCATAGTGCTCAGGGCCATTTGAACCATTTGAACTAAAATTATTAGTTGAGTTTTTCTATGTTGGCAACAAAATAATCGAGTTTGGCTGAAGTAGAGGGAATTAAAAATGTCCTCTGGTTTGGAGCCGTGTGGAGGGTCTAAACCAGAGGCTCAGACGACTCTGCGACTATAATGGTTGCAAATTCATCGACCTCCGTTATTGGGTGGAGAACTGTAGGGCCCCCCTAGACAGGTCAGGCGTGCACTACACACCGGAAGCAGCTACTAGGGTAGCAGAGTACGTGTGGCGTGCACACGGGGGTTTTTTAGGTTAGAGGGACCCCCCCTTGGGCGAAACGATAAAATACCTGACGGCTTACCAGAGAGGACATTATCATCGTTGATAAAGAACGTCCGTCCTCAGAGACCAAAAACAGGAAAAGTCAACGTAATATTGGTAAACTGCAGGAGTATCCAGGGCAAGGTTCCTGAATTAGTATCTCTTATTGAAGGAAATAGTGCGCATATAGTATTAGGAACGGAAAGTTGGTTAAAACCGGAAGTGAACAGTAACGAAATCCTAGACACAGAATGGAATATATACCGCAAGGATAGGATAAACGCCAATGGTGGAGGAGTATTTATAGCAGTAAAGAATTCAATAATATCCAGTGAAGTTATCAGCGAATGCGAATGTGAAATAATCTGGGTTAAGTTAAGTATCAAAGGTGGGTCAGATATGATAGTCGGATGCTTCTATAGACCACCTGCATCAGCAACCGTAGTAGTTGAGCGCCTCAGAGAGAACCTGCAGAACGTCGTGAAGAAGTTTCGTGATCATACTATTGTAATAGGGGGAGACTTCAATCTACCAGGTATAGAATGGGATAGTCACACAATCAGAACTGGAGCCAGGGACAGAGACTCTTGTGACATTATCCTGACTGCCTTGTCCGAGAATTACTTCGAGCAGATAGTTAGAGAACCAACTCGTGAAGCTAACGTTTTAGACCTCATAGCAACAAATAGACCGGAACTTTTCGACTCCGTGAGTGTAGAAGAGGGTATCAGTGATCATAAGTCAGTGGTTGCATCAATGACTACAAGTGTAATAAGAAATGCCAAGAAAGGAAGGAAAATATATTTGCTTAACAAGAGTGATAGGGCACAAATCGCAGAATATCTGAGTGACCACCATCAAACGTTCATTTCTGAGGAAGAGGATGTGGAACAAAAATGGAAAAAATTCAGAAACATCGTCCAGTACGCCTTAGATAAGTTCGTACCGACTAAGGTCCAAAGCGAGGGGAAAGATCCACCGTGGTATAACAATCATGTACGAAAGGTACTACGGAAACAAAGAAAGCTTCATCATAGGTTTAAGAGTAGTCGAATCATAGCTGATAAGGAAAAGCTGAACGAAGCGAAAAAGAGCGTAAAGAGAGCAATGAGAGAAACATTCAACGAATTCGAACATAAAACATTGGCAAACAATCTAAACAAGAACCCTAAAAAGTTTTGGTCATATGTAAAATCGGTAAGCGGATCTAAATCCCCTATTCAGTCACTCGTTGACCACGATGGCACCGAAACAGAGGACGACCGAAGAAAGGCAGAAATACTGAATTCAGTGTTCCGAAACTGTTTCACTGCGGAAAATCGTAACACGGTCCCTGACTTCAGCCGTCGCACGGACGCCAAAATGGAAAATATTGAAATAAACGATATCGGAATTGAAAAACAACTGCTATCACTTAGTAGCGGAAAAGCATCCGGACCAGACGAGATACCCTTAAGATTCTACAGTGATTATGCTAAAGAACTTGCCCCCTTTCTATCAGCAATTTATCGTAGATCGCTGGAAGAACGTAAAGTACCTAGCGACTGGAAGAAAGCGCAGGTCGTTCCCATTTTCAAGAAGGGTCATAAATCAGATGCGAATAATTACAGGCCTATTTCGCTTACGTCAATCTGTTGTAGAATAATGGAACATGTTTTGTGTTCTCGTATTATGACGTTCTTAGATAATACAAATCTCCTTCATCATAACCAACATGGATTCCGCAAACAGAGATCATGTGAAACTCAGCTCGCCCTATTTGCCCAAGAAATTCACAGTGCCGTAGACACTGGCGAGCAGATTGATGCCGTATTCCTGGACTTCAGGAAGGCATTTGATACGGTTCCGCACTTACGTTTAGTGAAAAAAATACGAGCTTACGGAATATCGGACCAGGTTTGTGATTGGATTCAGGATTTCCTAGAAGAAAGAACACAACATGTCATTCTTAACGGTTCAAAATCTGCAGATGTAGAGGTAATTTCGGGAGTACCGCAAGGAAGCGTGATAGGACCTTTATTGTTTACAATATACATAAATGACTTAGTTGACAACATCGGTAGCTCCGTGAGGCTATTTGCAGATGACACGGTTGTCTACAAGAAAGTAGCAACATCAGAAGACTCGTACGTACTCCAGGAAGACCTGCAGAGGATTAATGCATGGTGCGACAGCTGGCAGCTTTCCCTAAACGTAGATAAATGTAATATAATGCGCATACATAGGGGCAGAAATCCATTCCAGTACGATTATGCCATAGGTGGTAAATCATTGGAAGCGGTAACGACCGTAAAATACTTAGGAGTTACTATCCGGAGCGATCTGAAGTGGAATGATCACATAAAACAAATAGTGGGAAAAGCAGGCGCCAGGTTGAGATTCATAGGAAGAATTCTAAGAAAATGTGACTCATCGACGAAAGAAGTAGCTTACAAAACGCTTGTTCGTCCGATTCTTGAGTATTGCTCATCAGTATGGGACCCTTACCAGGTTGGATTAATAGAAGAGATAGACATGATCCAGCGAAAAGCAGCGCGATTCGTCATGGGGACATTTAGTCAGCGCGAGAGCGTTACGGAGATGCTGAACAAGCTCCAGTGGCGGACACTTCAAGAAAGGCGTTACGCAATACGGAGAGGTTTATTATCGAAATTACGAGAGAGCACATTCCGGGAAGAGATGGGCAACATATTACTACCGCCCACATATATCTCGCGTAATGATCACAACGAAAAGATCCGAGAAATTAGAGCAAATACGGAGACTTACAAGCAGTCGTTCTTCCCACGCACAATTCGTGAATGGAACAGGGAAGGGGGGATCAGATAGTGGTACAATAAGTACCCTCCGCCACACACCGTAAGGTGGCTCGCGGAGTATAGATGTAGATGTAGATGTAGATGTAGATGTAAATGGGTAACAAAAAGAAAAAATTTCTGAAAAAGATAAATTTGATGACATCCTATATAAATTTAAGTATTAGGAAGTATCTTCTGCCAGTATTTTTCTGGTATGCTACCTTGTAGAAACGTGAAATGTGGAAGATAAACAGTTCAGACAAGATTTTGAAGTGTGATATTACATAAGAATGGTAACTGTTAGATGGATAGATCGAATGACTAATGAAGCAGTTCTGAACCGAATTGAGAGAATAAAATTTACCGCGCCAACCGACAAAAGGAAGGAATGAGTTTATAGGACTTATCTTGATGTATTAATGAACTGTCAGTTTGGTAATGGAGGCAGGTGTGAGGGGTGAAAACTACAGAGGGAGACCAGGGCCTGAATACACTAAGAAAATTCAAATAGATGTTAGGTACAGCAATTAACAGAAGGCGGAAAATACGATTTGGTGACAGACTGATCCAAGGGGATCTCTTTTCATTGCGAATGTCCCACACCTGCTAATCGTTGGAACATTTATTTTCCTTTTTATTACTGCTCTCAGATACATTGTATCTACATTCATGCCCATAAATTAAGGATAATTGCAGAATGTGGTGCCACACAACGTGACCCTATACAAAACTGGCGCTAATAGCATAGGCACATAGGGAACACACACGACACAGATATCTAAGTCTATGGTATTGGTGATAAGTTGAGAAAACCGTCCCGAAACACGTATGCTACAACACGCCACTGCATGACATCAATGTGGGATATGATCACCATGCACACGTACACAGGCCGCACAACGAGTTGGCATACTCTGGATCAGGCGGTCGATCAGCTGCTGAGGTATAGCCTCCCATTCTTGCACCAGCGCCTGTCGGAGCTCTTGAAGTGTCGTAGGGGTTTGAAGACGTGCAGCGATACGTCGACCGAGAGCATCCCAGACGTGCTCGATGGGGTTTAGGTCTGGAGAACAGGCCGGCCACACCATTCACCTGATATCTTCTGCTTCAAGGTACTCCTCCATGACGGCAGCTCGGTGGGGCCGTGCGTTATCATCCATCAGGAGGAAGGTGGGACCCACTGAACCCCTGAAAATGTGGACTTACTGGTGCAAAGTGACGTCCCGATACACACAGGGGTGTACGTGCACCAATCACAATCCCTCCCCACACCATCAAACCACGACCTCCATACAGGTCCCTTTCAAGGATATTAAGGGGTTTGTTTCTGGTTCCTGGCTCACGACAGATGAAAACCCGGCGAGAATCACTGTTCAGACTATACCTGGACCCGTCTGTGAACATAACCTGGGACCACTGTTCCAATGACCATGTACTGTGTTCTTGACATCAAGCTTTACTGGCTCTCCTGTGACCAGGGGTCAGTGGAATGCACCTTGCAGGTCTCCAGGCGAATAAACCATGTCTGTTAAGACGTGTGTTAAGACGTATGTCTGGAGACAACTGTTCCAGTGGCTGCGGTAAGGTCCCGAGCAAGGCTACCTGTAGTACTCCTTGGCCGCCTGCGGGCACTGATGGTGAGATATCGGTCTTCTTGTGGTGCTGTACACTGCGAACGGTCCGTACTGTAGCGCCTGGACACGTTTCCTGTCTTCTGGAATCGTTGCCATAATCTTGAGATCACATTTTGTGGCACACGGAGGGCCCGTGCTAGGACCTGCTGTGTTTGACAAGCCTCCAGTCGACCTAGTATCCTACTTCTCATAACGTCATCAATATGTGCTCTTTGAGCCATTTTCAACACACAGTGACCATTAGCACGTCTGAAAACGTCTGCACACATACTCGCTGCGCCGTACTCTGCATGCACCAACACACCTCTGTGTATGTGGACTGCTGCCAGCGCCACTATGCGACGACCACATGTCAAATGCACCGCATGGTCATACCCCGAGGTGATTTAAACCTGCAAACCGCCCACCAGAGCGTTGTTTCACCATGTATCAGCATTATCTTTAATTTATGAGCATGAGTGTTTTTGCAAAATAGACTTCACAAAATGTTTCATAACTTTTTTACATGTTGTACTTGAAAAAGTAATTTTGTAGCATAGAAATAATTATAATGAAATAATATTTGTAAATAAGAGGGATAAGGGCAGATAGGCACCAGCGCCTGCCACTAGGCCACCTCTTAGGCAGCAAACGTGACTTTGTACGATGATGGGACGTAGGTGTAAAGTCTTGCAATGTTGCTCGTTATCCAGTGATCGCGACTTACTGCCACCATCGCCAGTGGAGAGGATGGAGCTAGCTGCTGCGTAGATTGACCATGTCTGCTATGAATGAGAAGCTCTGTTGCCTTGGTGGATGACGGTTTCGGACATGGATTTCGATGTGCAGTTTATTTTTCTCCTGTACACCTAAAAAAAATTGGAGATTTTAGAGGCTTCCAGGAGAAACTTAACTGTGGGTGGAAACTCATGTCTGAAACCATCATCCACGGAGGCAACAGATCATGGCAGTCAAAGGAAACAAGGCTTTTCTAAGTAGCAGTTAACTTTTATCTTTCCCACTGGCGATAGCGGCGATCAGTCTCGCCCACTGAATATCATGCAACATTGCAAGACGTTCCGCCTATGGTCCTTCAGCGTACAAAGTCGCATTTAAAACTGAATGTGTGGCCTAGTGGCAAGTACTGGCGCTAATAACTTCGACGCTCTGTAGCATCGGCGAATGACGTTTTCAGTCACGGGTTCCCATCCTCGATTTGTTCCTCAGGACTCTACAAACCCTCGAAATCCGTCGAAACATTCCTAGAACACCCTGTACATACAGTGGCTGTCAAAGAAAGTGAAGCACCCAGAAGATGTGTTTGGTTTCAATGTAACTTCGAATATATACATATCATCGGCGGCTATGTTAATTATTAAAGTTGCAATTCTCTATGACAGGTACACATGTCACCAGAATGCCTTACTTTTGTTCTTGATTAGTGTTGTTACCATTCTTGGTAGGGTATAAAAGAGGAGTAAATAGCATCACACGTCAAGGACACGAAGATGCCGTGTACGATTGTGAGGGAGTGTTATCAGCAGCTGACAGAGTTTGGAAGGGGTTGCATTGTGGGTCTCCATTTGGCTTACTGGTCGAATCGTGCACTTTCCAGATTTGTGGTGCATTCTGATGCCACAGAAGCCCATGCTGGACTGCATGGGAACGTGAGGGCAAGCATACTCGTCGTCAAGGTTCCAGTCGACCATCACAAGGTAGGATCGCCGTAACCATTTAACATCTCCACCATCCATCCGCGAACAAGTAATGGACTCCCTGCAACGTTCGGTTCGTCCTGCACCGTTGCTCGGAGCCTAGCAGTAGCCAAATAGGGGAGACCGATAACCCCGCTGTTTGGTCTCTTCCCCCCAAACAACCTAACCCCAAATAGGGGAATTACCGTCCCATGATTGGGCTGCCGTTAACATACAACACGGATGGCTGCGTTCTGAGTGGTGTTGTGGTCGGAAAGCATGGGCTGCTGATGAATCGTGTCGCATTGTGTTCACCGAAGAATAACAGTTCCGCACTACCCAAGATGACTATCATCGACAAGTATGATGGCGACCTGGAGAGAGGTCTCACTCTTGCAGTGTTTTGCAGAGGCACAGGGGAGTTACTCCTGGCCTCATGGTGTGGGGAGCCATTGTATATCACTTAAGGTAATGGCTGGTAGTGATTGAGGGAACTCTAATCGCACAATGGTCCTTATGTGACACTTTCCATGTGACAGTATTTTGGTGCCATTTTTCAACAGGCCAATGTTCGTCCACACACGTCATGTGTCTCTACGACCTGTCTGCATAATGTTGAGCTAATCCTATTGCCAGCATGGTCCCCAGATCTGTCCTCGACAGAACATGTGTGACACCAGCTAGGACGTCAACTCTTCCGCAGGGCCAATATCCATGATATCAAGGACTAGTTAAAACAGTCGTGGGCCAGATTGCCTCAGAAAAGAATACAATGTTTGATGACACCCTTCACAAACGAAACAGTGCACACATCCAGGCCAGAGCGAGTGCACCGTCATACTAATAAATGGGCTCATACTACCAAGTTCTTTGTATATTAGATCCGGTTTTGTAGTCACTGAAATAGCATCATATGTTCTCTCAACCCTTGAAGTTTCATTTCGCTTCCCTATTCTCTCTGGTTGCTGCACTTCTTAGTCGCGCTTGCTTATTCCGGAGAATATATATATATATATATATATATATATATATATATATATATATATATATATATATATACAATGGTCCTAATGTGTCACCTTCCATGTGACAGTATTTTGGTGCCATTTTTCAACAGGCCAATGTTCGTCCACACACGTCATGTGTCTCTACGACCTGTCTGCATAATGTTGAGCTAATCCTATTGCCAGCATGGTCCCCAGATCTGTCCTCGGCAGAACATGTGTGACGCCAGCTAGGACGTCAACTCTTCCGCAGGGCCAATATATGGTGGTCAGAAAATGTGTGAAATGCTTGTAGGGATGTTACAGGGCAGGTTGTACTGAGATAAGAATGGTACAAAAAAAATTCGATACGTTGTGCCGTTTCCGAGTTATTTAGCAGCATTTCACACATTTTCTGACCACCCTGTATATATACTTTCAGGAAACATTCCTCACACACAAATAAAGAAAAGATGTTATGTGGACATGTGTCCGGAAACGCTTAATTTCCATGTTAGAGCTCACTTTTGTTTCGTCAGTATGTACTGTACTTCCTCGATTCACCGCCAGTTGGCCCAATTGAAGGAAGGTAATGTTGACTTCGGTGCTTGTGTTGACATGCGACTCATTGCTCTACAGTACTACCATCAAGCACATCAGTACGTAGCATCAACAGGTTAGTGTTCATCACGAACGTGGTTTCGCTGTCAGTGCAGTGTTTACAAATGCGGAGTTGGCAGATGCCCATTTGATGTATGGATTAGCACGGGGCAATAGCCGTGGTGCGGTACGTTTGTATCGAAACAGATTTCCAGAACGAAGGTGTCCCGACAGGAAGTCGTTCGAAGCAATTGATCGGCGTCTTAGGGAACACGGAACATTCCAGCCTATGACTCGCGACTGGGGAAGACCTAGAAAGACGAGGACACCTGCAATGGACGAGGCAATTCTTCGTGCAGTTGACGATAACCCTAATGTCAGCGTCAGAGAAGTTGCTACTGTACAAGGTAACGTTGACCACTTTATGGGGAGTGCTACGGGAGAACCAGTTGTTTCCGTACCGTGTACAGCGTGTGCAGGCACTATCAGCAGCTGATTGGTCTCCACGGGTACACTTCTGCGAGTGGTTCATCCAACAATGTGTCAATCCTCATTTCAGTGCAAACGTTCTCTTTACGGATGAGGCTTCATTCCAACGTGATCAAATTGTAAATTTTCACAATCAACATGTGTGGGCTGACGAGAATCCGCGTTCAATTGTGCAATCACGTAATCAACACAGATTTTCTGTGAACGTTTGGGCAGGCATTGTTGGTGATGTCTTGATTGGGCCCCATGTTCTTCCACCTACGCTCAATGGAGCACGTTATCATGATTTCATACGGGATACTCTACCTGTGCTGCTAGAACATGTGCCTTTACAAGTACGACTCAACATGTGGTTCATGCACGATGGAGCTCCTGCACATTTCAGTCGAAGTGTTCGTATGCTTCTCAACAACAGATTTGGTGACCGATGGATTGGTATAGGCGAGCCAATTCCATGGCCTCCACGCTCTCCTGACCTCAACCCTCTTGACTTTCATTTATGGGGGCATTTGAAAACTCCTGTCTACGCAACCCCGGTACCAAATGCAGAGACTCTTCGTGCTCGTATTGTGGACGGCTGTGATACAATACGCCATTCTCCAGGGCTGCATCAGCGCATCAGGGATTCGATGCGACGGAGGGTGGATGCATTTATCCTCGCTAACGGAAGACATTTTGAATATTTCCTGTAACAAAGTGTTTGAAGTCACGCTGGTACGTTCTGTTGCTGTGTGTTTCCATTGCATGATTAATGTGATTTGAAGAGAAGTAATAAAATGAGCTCTAAAATGGAAAGTAAGCGTTTCCGGACACATGTCCACATAACATATTTTCTTTCTTTGTATGTGAGGAATGTTTCCTGAAAGTTTGGCCGTACCTTTTTGTAACACCCTGTATGTGTTATGCACCTCCCTTCACCGCGTAGTTCCTCCTCCCCGTCGCTAAGACGGAACTGTATATTGTGCCTGCGTAGTGCTGTCGTGGTACTTGCGGGTTATACCTGGACTGACGCCAAATCTTGACCACATTCGCACATCTCAGTCACATCTCGCGCAACACTAAATGCACTCACTAGCACGTCGTCACTGATGTTTATGCTACTATGAAAACGCTGTACATGGTCGGGGTGACTGTAACAGTCGTACCCTGACATATTTGTCTTTCGTGTCTCTTGTTGCATATAATTCGTGTTCTGTTAAAACTTCGTATAAGGGTTAGTTGTCCTCAATAGGTTCCCGAATTCCGTGTATCACTGAATTTTTTGTTGATATTGTATAGGTAAACTGAAAATGTTACGTTTCTGTTTAAGTAATACACCGTGCTTGGATGCAACTTTTACAAAATGAAATTGCCTGCTTCTCGTTTCGCCGTAATAATTCAGTTAATGTCAAACTTAGGAAATAGGTCGGGTACATTTTATTTCGTGCTTGAGTGGTTGTCGACTTTCATTAATACACACCCCTGGGCGTATAATCGTCGTCAGGGTTTTCCACAACGTTTTGGACGCATGTCCCTTGCCAGGTACACTACGTGACCAAAAGTATCCGGACACCCCAAAAACATACGTTTTTCATTTTAGGTGCATTTTGCTGCCACTTACTGCCAGATACTCCATATCAGGGACCTCAGTAGTCATTAGACACCGTGAGAGAGCAGAATGGGGCGCTCCGCGGAACTCACGGACTTCGAACGTGGTCAGGTGATTGGGTGTCGCCGGCCGGAGTGCCTGCAAGAGTTGAAGCTGTCATCAAGGCAAAGGGTGGGCGAAAACAATAATGCATTCCACCATTACCGATGGAGGGCGCCAGGAACTTGTAAGTCATTTTCAGCTAGGTTTCCGGATACTTTTGATCAAATAGTGTACTAACTCTCCAAGGTTTCAGCTTAGATTCTTCCCTCTGCCCCCAGGGAAGATGCTGGTCTGTGTGCCACAGTTCCACATTGCAGAGAAAAGCCCCGTAAAAATCAGGCAAACATATAGGTTCCAGAATCAATCTTTCATTCTACAAAGATGTAGAGTTCAAACTGGTTAAAACTGGGTGCTGGATTGATATTCAAACCCGAAGCCTTGTTTTTGCAGGTAATACGGAGTAATAGCTTAGGCATAGCATAGCCCAAGACTAAACTTATTTATTTTCCATACCATTTCTTCCAGGTGTGTTAGTCCAGCAAAGTATACAAGAGAGCTTCATGACGAGAGGTACTG
The DNA here is from genome assembly GCF_021461385.2 of Schistocerca piceifrons. Lineage (NCBI taxonomy): Eukaryota > Metazoa > Arthropoda > Insecta > Orthoptera > Acrididae > Schistocerca > Schistocerca piceifrons. Next base: position 822,803,997 of record NC_060149.1, on the reverse strand, counting down.
GCAAAGTAGAGCTCCTTAGAGAGGTTCCTGCATAGCTGAGTCGGCGTCGGCAATAGAACAGACCACGAAAGGCAAAGTTCCAGCTTCAAGTCATTGCTCGGTATATTATTTTAATCTGCCTCGAAGTTTCCAAATAAGGAGTCATTATCCACCGAAATAATTGTTGCTTGAATCTTGATCAAAACAGCAGGCACGGCCCATTTCGGGTTCTGAGAGAGGTTGCCCAGAAAGTAATACACCGCATTTTGTTCTCAGCTCAAACCAATGCTACGAATGAGAAACGTTACGTATGTACTATTTGAAGTCTTCTGAGTGAGCGCCCCAAGTTTCCGTCACTTCTGACAGATAGTGTAGCTGCAAGACAGTTTGAAAATGTCGTCTGTAGGTGATGTACGTTACAAACAACGTGCCGTCATTGAATTTCTCACTGCAGAGAAAGAAACTGTGGGGTATATTCACAAAGGCTTGTGCTAAGTCTATGGATCACCTGCTGTCAAAGAAGTACAGTTAGTCACTGGGCACAGAGGGTGATGTCATCAGAAGGCGGTTCGGCGGAGGTCCACGATTTGCAGCGGTCGCGGAGACCATCCAAGGCTCTTACGCCTGACATGTTGCAGCGAGCTGATGTTGGCATTCGCCATTAATGAATGCCATTTGTGAATACATTTTGAGGACGATGAGGAGGTGATTCACACAGTGAAGCACTGGCTCTGCCGGCAGGACGAGGATTGGTACCGACAGGACATACACACCCTTGTTGCGCGCTGGAGGAAGACCATAGAACGGGTTGGAGATTACGTAGAAAAATACGGTGTGTAGATAAAACACCAATCTTCCGTGTGTGCAATTCTCATTATGTTCAGTAAACAATTGTTGAAGAAAAAAATGCTGGGCATTACTTTCCGGGCAACCCTCGTACATTACTGGCCATTAAAATTGCTACACCACGAAGATGACGTGATACAGACGCGAAATTTAACCGACAGGAAGAAGATGCTGTGATATGCAAATGATTAGCTTTTCAGAGCATTCATACAAGGTTGGCGCCGGTGGTATAACCTACAACGTGCTGACATGAGGAGAGTTTCCAACCGATTTCTCATACACAAACAGCAGTTGACCGGCGTTGCCTGGTGACACGTTGTTGTGATGCCTCGTGTAAGGAGGAGAAATGCGTACCATCACATTTCCGACTTTAATAAAGGTCGGATTGTAGCCTATCGCGATTGCCCTTTATCGTATCGCGACATTGCTGCTCTCGTTGGTCGAGATCCAATGACTGTTAGCAGACTATGGAAACGGTGGGTTCAGGAGGGTAATACGGAACTCCGTGCTGGATCCCAACGGCCTCGTATCACTAGCAGTCGAGATGATAGGAATCTTATCAGCATGGCTGTAACGGATCGTGCAGCCACGTCTCGATCCCTGAGTGAACAGATGGGGACGTTTGCAAGACAACAACCATCTGCACTGACAGTTCGACGACGTTTGCAGCATCAGGGACTATCAGCTCGGAGACCGTGGCTGCAGTTACCCTTGACGCTGCATCATAGACAGGAGCGCCTGCGATGGTGTACTCAACGACGAACCTGGGTGCACGAATGGCAAAACGTCATTTTTTCGGATGAATCCAGGTTCTGTTTACAGACTCGTGAAGGCCGCATCCGTGTTTGGCGACATCGCGGTGAACGCACATTGGAATTCGTCATCGCCATACTGCCGTATCACCCGGCATGATGGTATGGGGTGCCATTGGTTACACGTCTCGGTCACCTCTTGCTCGTACTGACGGCACTTTGAACAGTGGACGTTACATTTCACATGTGTTACGACCCGTGGCTCCACTCTTCATTCGATCCCTGCGAAACCCTACATTTCAGCAGGATAATACACGACCGCTAGTTGCAGGTCCTGTACGGGCCTTTATGGATACAGAAAATGTTCGACTGCTGCCCTGGACAGCACATTCTCCAGATCTCTCACCACTTGAAAACGTCAGGTCAATGGTGGCCGAGCATTTGGCTCGTCACAATACGCCAGTCACTACTCTTGATGAACTGTGGTATCGTGTTGAAGCTGCATGGGCAGCTGTAGCTGTGCACGCCATCCATGCTCTGTTTGACTCAATTCCCAGGCGTATCAAGGCCGTTATTACGGCCAGAGGTGGTTGTTCTGGGTACTGATCTCTCAGGATCTATGCACCCAAATTGCGTGAAAATGTAATCACATGTCTGTTCTAGTATAATATATTTGTCCAATGAATACCCGTTTTCATCTGCATTTGTTCTTGGTGTAGCAATTTTAATGGCCAGTAGTGTATCTAACCATTTGCAGGAACCTACAACCCAAATTTCGTTTTACCTATATTTGTCTTATTCGTTTCATGAGGCACTTATCAAAAATTTCATCTTACCTATAATTAACAAATTCACTTCACGAGACGTCTGTCAACGTTAAGGACTTGCTAGTGGATGTATTCGAGGTCTTAGCCAATTCCGGAAGCTACAGTGGCTCACAGAATAGAACAGGCATAGCGGTGTTCCAACATAGCTGAACAAGCTTCGAGGTACGGGTTTCAGAGAACGTGGTTGCGCAGCGACGTCTGGGCCGCCGGGATGGCGCGAACACTCCGCCGAGCTGGACGGTCGCCTCTACTCCTTCCGGCCGCAGACTGCCTCTTGGACTGGCGCCGAGAAGGACTGCCAGCTCAGCGGCGCGACGCTGGTCACCATCACCGACACCAACTCCTCCGCCTTCATCTCCGAGAACGCTCGCTGTAAGTACACAGCCGCGTGCTTTAAATTGTTGGGATTGGACAAAAATGCGGAAATACCTCGAGAAATGCGTGCTTGATCACAAATGACGATTGTAGTCAAGCCTGCGGGTTACACTGTTGTGTTAGGATTGGGTTGTTTGGGGGAAGAGACCAAACAGCGAGGTCATCGGTCCCATCGGATTAGGGAAGAAAGTCGGCCGTGCCCTTTCAAAGGAACCACCCCGGAATTTACCTGGAGCGATTTAGGGAAATCACGGAAAACCTAAATCAGGATGGTCAGACGCGGGATTGAACCGTCGTCCTCCCGAATGCGAGTCCAGTGTGCTAGCCACTGCGCCACGTCGCTCGGTCACTGTTGTGTTTTGCCATGAATGACACCTGTGCAATTTTCTCAATACCTTGCAAGTGTCAGTCGTAGTGAGAACAGTTTTCTGTTCAGTTGTGAGTGCGTTATGTCGGTGCTAAGTGAATTTGAACGTGGGCAAACTGTTGGTGGTCGTATGGTGGGCACTTACCTAACTAAGGGATCCGAAGTGTTTGGTTTTTCCAGAGCCACCTATCGAAGATTTATGTTGCATAGGACGAAAGCGGAAAAATGTCATCCGTTAAGTCACCTGTGATATGAAAGATGTGTGCTGATTGTGCTGGAGAACAAGTGATGGCAGTACCGCTTGAAATAAAGTCTTCAGTCCCTTCCCCCCTGCAAAATCAAAGGACGTGACTTACGTTACCATAAGTGCAGTTTATTATTTGACGCGATTCTGATAGGCTACCAGTAAAAAAAGGTAAGTGATGGAGAAAGTTCGTATGTGTGATCGATTATGGTGTTGGGATTTGAACTTGTGATAGATTTTTGTTATGGATGTAAGGAAAATGGTTTTCTCGCTGAGAAAATTGGACATCTTGAATAAATAATAAATGATAATAATAAATAGAAGTACAGTTTTCGAAACATTATCGTGTTGGAATTTGGCGCAATTTTCTAGTGGAGGTAGGCCTATAATAATAAATAAAAATAATAATAAATGATAATGAATGATAATAAATGACAATTAATGATAATGAATATTAATAAATGATAATGAATAATAAACAAAAGTAAGGTTTTGCAGCCATTATCGTGTTGGAATTTGAATTTGGAAGGAATTATCTAGTGGAGGCAGGTCAATAATAATAAATAATAATAAATAATAATAAATGATAATAAATTTCAGAACAACTTGATTGAGGCAACAGAAACAACCTTTCCAAAAAAGAGCAAACCGAGACACCCGTGGTGGGACAGCAACCGTAATGAAGTTCTGCATGAAAGACTTAAAGCCTGGAAAAAGTGGAACTCACATAAAACTGAAAACAACTTTGATGAATTTAAGCAAGCCAGAAAGAATGCCTCGAAAACTATTCGCAACACCAAGAGACAACAACTGGACTCAATCGAAGAGAATTTCAAGAAATGCAACACGGCAGCTTGGTACAAAACATTCAACCAGAAACTCCGAGGATACCAGTCCCCTTGCCTAAACCTTATGAGAAATAATAAGACTCTCGCCACCAACAATTCTGAAAACTGTGAAATCCTGGCTGAATATTTTGAGACACTCCTAAACTGCCAAACACCCATCCAGACTCTCAGTTTTACGCAACCAGAAACATTACCAACACATTCAACACCTCCGACACGAGAGGAAATCACAAACTTAATCAAAAATCTCAAAAACAGGAAAGCATGTGGAGAAGACACAATTACAGCAGAAATGCTCAAACTTGGGGGAGAAACATCAGTAGAAGCACTACACAAAGAACTTGAACAAGTATGGGAAACCAAGAAAATCCCAAGTCACTGGAAAACTGCCCTAATTCACCCTTTGTTTAAAAAAGGTGACAAAAGGGATGTTAACAACTATCGTGGAATATCGCTTCTCCCAGTCCCATACAAAATTCTATCAAAAGCCCTGCTCAATCGTGTATCACCAATTATAGAGGGAAAACTTGGAGAATATCAAGCTGGCTTCAGACCAGGAAGATCCTGTGCCGAACAAATTTTTAACCTCAAAACAACAATGAACTATTTATCTACAAGGAGCAAGAAATATTTCATAACATTCATTAATTTCAAAAAAGCTTATGACTCAATCGATAGGAACACACTCATCAAAACACTTCGAGAATATGAAATAGATGAAACAACAATCACCATAATCAAAGAAACATTAACAAATACAACATCAAAAGTAAAATTCCAAGGAGAAATTTCACGGCATTTCGAGGTCAAAACAGGCGTCAGACAAGGAGATGCGCTGTCCCCGGTACTCTTCAACTGTGTTCTGGATAAAGTCATAGCAGAATGGAGAAAACTCACGCAAAAACATGGAGTTGAGAAAGTCCAAATTGGAGGGAAGTGCTACAAAGCCATTGAAACCAACTGTTTTGCCTTCGCTGACGATCTCGCCTGTTTACCTTACACACAAAAAGACACAATAAAACAAATAGAATTACTTAAAGAAACTTCTGAAAAAGCAGGCTTGCAAATTTCATTTGAAAAGACAGAAATCATTACAAATATCAAAAATCCACCAAAGAAAATAACTACGAAATACGGGAAAATACAGGTATCTAAACATTTTAAATATCTTGGTGAACTAATTCAGCCTGTGGCAAAAGGTCATCCAGCCTGCAGGGCTAGAATACAAAAACTAGAGACAGCAACTCACTACTGCAGACAAATGTATTCAAAAAAATGTATATCCAAAAACATTAAACTCAGACACTACCAGACTGTCATTAGACCGCAGATACTATATGCATCAGAAACACTGGCAAATTTTACATACGCAGAACAGATAGAAAATCGTGAAAGAAGAATTGTGAGGACAATTCTTGGACACAGGAAAATAACAGATGATCAAGGCAAGCCTGTATACAGACTAAAAAGCAACAAAGAAGTGTATACGAAGTGCAGCAAAATTACAGACGAAATTAGAAAAAGAAGATGCTCCTTTTATGCTCACATCATGAGGATGAACCCGAATAGGCTTACAAAACAAATATTTTCGTACATTGCAAATCTAAAAAATAAAAATTTACGGTTTATCAACACAGAAAGAGATCTAAAAGAAATGGACATTGATCAGGAAACAATATTTAACAGAAACCTTTTTAGAAAAAAAACTGAATTCATTCACGGGTTTCGATGTGAAAATTAAGAAGACTTGTGGAACTAAATGGTCTGAAGAGAGAAAAGCCGCCTTCAGCGCAAGAATGAAAGAAGTATGGACTGAGAGAAAGAAGACTTCCCAGAAGCGCAAGAAATAACTGTTTTCACGGTCTTTAACGGCCAAATTTGTATAATAATAATAATAATAATGATAATAAATAATAATAAATGATAATGAATGTTAATAAATGATAATGAATACTATTGGATAATAATAAAGAAAAGTCAGGTTTTGCATGCATTATCCTGTTGGAATTCAAACTTCCCGCCATATTTTTCTTCTGGAGGCTTAGGTTAGTGCACGTAGCCCAATTGGTCTATTTTCCCGCCAAAATTCAAACTTACCGCCATTTTTTCTGCAGGTTAGGTTAGTGGACATAGCACAATTGGCCTATTTTCCCATCAAAATCCGCCATCTTGGATGACGTCATGTGCTGTTTTCAAGTCTACATGGCCCCATCTAGAATGACGTCATCGCCTCCATCTTCAATAAATTTGGCAACAATGCAGCGTCTCGTGACACGAACCCTGCTCCACTACTCAAGTTTGTCTGGCCTCTCAACAGATACCCCTCCGTATCTGTATCGCTGAGGCACGCAAGGCTCCACACCAACAGCAATGTCTATGGTTCATGAGGGTGGAAGGGGATACAGAGGCTTAACTCCAACAAAACGATTTACTCGGAAATTGCTATGCAAAGAATAAACGTTCTTAAACTATATTTTCAAAATATTCCTCCAGGTGTTTAGATATTATGTGTCCTCTTCCTCTGCGCCCATTCTCCACATTGTGTGCTGTACATTTTGGAGCCAGGTGGTCATAGGTCGTCCTCTTCTTCTTCTTCTCCCCTCCTGTTCCCACTCTAGTATCAATTTTGCTATTCTGCCTTCCTCCATTCATCGTACATGCCCGTACCCCAGTAATTTCTTCCTATCCGTTACATCATATATTCTTTCTTTTATTTCCATTCTCCTTATTGTTTCGGTGTTCCTTATCTTCTCTTTCCTGGAGATTCTTGCTGATCTTCTCCATAAGTCCATCTCTAGAGCTTGTAATTTTTTAATGTGCTTCAGGTTAATTGTCCAGGTCTCCGTTCCATACAGAACCACACTCTCTAATACGGATTTGTATATTACTTTTTTAGTTCCGCTCATTACATTTCTGCTCCATAAGACTGAGTTATGCATCCCAATGACCTCCCGTCCGTTACTAATTCCTTTATTGATTTCTGACTCTGATTTTCCCTCGATTTCTAAAATGGATCCCAAATAACAGAAAGTGTTTATCTTTTTGATTTTTTTTCCTTCAATGTATAGCTCATCTGGATCATTAGTCAAGTATTCTATTTTTTGGTAATTAATCTTCAAACCCCAAGTTTTGTATGCTACTGCTAGTTGATTGCACATATTGTTAGCATCCTCCCCATCTTGTGCTACGACTACTTGTTCATCTGCAAACAATAAATGATTTAGGTAAACTACATCTCTTATTTCTAATCATATACTATTACATTTACGAGACCATGTTCTAAGGCTATTATCTAAATAGGTTTTAAATAATGATGGTGACATGGGATAGCCCTGTAAAAGGACTTCGCTTGTTCTAAATTTCTGTGAAAGTTTATTACCAACTTTCACTTGACAAATGTTATCTTTATACATCTGTTGTATTATTTTAATCAAGGAAGGGTTTATGTTTACCATATGTAGTGCTCTCCAAAATAATTTTCTTGGAACAGTATCATACGCTTTTTCTAGATCTATGAAAATTAATCCTATATTTTTTAATTTTTCCCTATGTTTCTCCAAAATCTGTCGTAATGTGAAAATATGGTCTACACATGATCTCCCAGCCGTGAAACCACAATGTTCTTCTTGGGTTTTAAAATTTTTTTCCAATTTGCTTTTAATTACTTTCTCAAAAATTCTCATTAATGTATTTGTAACACAAATTCCTCGATAGTTTGAACAAATTTTGCTATCCCCTTTCTTAAATATGGTATTAATGTAACCTAGCTTCATCTCGTCGGGTACTGAATCTCCATGTATCATTTTGTTGAAGAGCTGTGTTATCAGTTTCACAATTTTGTCACCACCGTATTTCTAACACTCCAGATTGATATTGCCTGGTCCCGGTGATTTATCATTCTTTCCTGTTCTCAACGTCTGAAGTACATCACTTTCTAAAATCCGGATCTCATCATCTTCATGTCCATCAGCAACAAGATAACATGAAGGGAGGAATTTCAGTGAGAGCTGGACGTCCAAAAGCATTCATCAGTGAAGCAGATGCCAATAATAGGAAAAAGGGATGCCGAAGCCGTAAAACCTGGACTATGGTGAAATGGAAGAATTGCATTTGGCTGGATTAGTCTTGTCTCCCACTGTTTCCAACTTCTGTCCAAATTTCGGTCCGAAGTGTGAAATACGTAGGAGATTCGCTGATGGTTCGGGCAGCCATATCGTGGTATTCAATGGGACCCAATAATTACTCTGAAAGATCCCATTACTGCCAATGACTATGTGAACATTTTGTCTGATCGAATGCATCCCATGGGACAATTTTTGTTCCCCCGCGGTGATGCTGTGTTCTGGTACGACAGGGCCATATTCACGTAATCCGCATCGATCGAATCTGGTTTTGTGAGCCCGAGGACGAATTGTCGCATCTTCCTGGCCACCGCAGGCACTAGATCTTAATATTGTTGTGCCGGTGTTGTCTAATTTGTAGACAAGGTTGCTTCATCGCTACCCACCTTCACCATCGTTACCTGAACTTGTCACTATTTTTCAGGAAAAATGGTATAAGTCTCCCTTGAAAACCATACAGGAAACGTATTTATCCATTCCCAAACGACTGTTTTGAATGCCTACGGCTTATGCTAATGTGTTGTGTTTGTGGTGTTTCCATATCTTTCTCCACCCCTACATTGGATGCCTAAGCCGATCGGAAAATTATATCTTTCTCCTCTTGTTCAACATGCCGATGGAGATGAGAATATAATAACTATTGGTGAAATACACAGTCTCAAATTATTTTACTTTGCACCGAAGTTCACGAGTTGGCGAAGAAGGAAGTACTCCATTTGTATCAAGTGAGTGCACTGTTGAGCGAATAAATATACAGCGCAGCCCGACTCTTCACTGGTATGACTGCTTATTGCTGCTATTCCCGCATTTGTTGGAGGCAGCGCATCTGTAAACTGAGTGATTTACAAAAAATATTTGGGGTTCCTTTGGAAACTATTATTAAGTAAAACTTGTTTTTGTGGAATGCCAAAATAGTTCACAGAATACCGAATGCTTCTACAACACTCTCTGCCGGTCGATGATCCATTCACTGTAGAAGCTAGAAGTCTAGGAATGGAGGCTCATCAGAAAAATCATGAATTCAAATTTTTTCGAAGAAACCAACGACCCAGTGAAGAGAACTGAGTTTAACCATGAAATGAAAAAAGCACTCCGTCTTCAGGCCACAAGCGGCTCATCGAGACCATCCGACCGCCGTGTCATCCTCATTGAGGATGTGGATAGGAGGGGCGTGTGGTCAGCACACCGCTCTCCCGGTCGTTATGATGGCTTTCTTTGACCGGAGCCGCTACTATTCGGTCGAGTAGCTCCTCAATCTTCCCCATGAACCATGGACCTTGCCGTTGGTGGGGAGGCATGCGTGCCTCAGCGATACAGATGGCCGTACCGTAGGTGCAACCACAACGGAGGGGTATCTGTTGAGAGGCCAGACAAACATGTGGTTCCTGAAGAGGGGCAGCAGCCTTTTCAGTAGTTGCAGGGGCAACAGTCTGGATGATTGACTGTTCTGGCCTTGTAACATTAACCAAAACGGCCTTGCTGTGCTGGTACTGCGAACGGCTGAAAGCAAGGGGAAACTACAGCCATAATTTTTCCCGAGGACATGCAGCTTTACTGTATGATTAAATGATGATGGCGTCCTCTTGCGTAAAATATTCCGGAGGTAAAATAGTCCCCCAATCGGATCTCCGGGCGGGGACTACTCAACAGGACGTCGTTATCAGGAAAAAGAAAACTGGCGTTCTACGGATCGGAGCGAGGAATGTCAGATCCCTTAACCGGGCAGGTAGATTAGAAAATTTAAAAAGGGAAATGGATAGGTTAAAGTTAGATATAGAGGGAATTAGTGAAGTTCGGTGGCAGGAGGAACAAGACTTTTGGTCAGGTGAATACAGGGTTATAAACACAAAATCAAATAGGGGTAATGCAGGAGTAGGTTTAATAATGAATAGGAAAATAGGAATTCGGGTAAGCTACTACAAACAACATAGTGAACGCATTATTGTGGCCAAGATAGACACGAAGCCCACACCTACTACAGTAGTACAAGTTTATATGCCAACTAGCCCCGCAGATGATGAAGAAATTGAAGACATGACGGACGAGATAAAAGAAATTATTCAGGTAGTGAAGGGAGACGAAAATTTAATAGTCATGGGTGACTGGAATTCGAGAGTAGGAAAAGGGAGAGAAGGAAACATAGTAGGTGAATATGGATTGGGGCTAAGAAATGAAAGAGGAAGCCGCCTGGTAGAATTTTGCACAGAGCATAACTTAATCATAGTTAACACTTGGTTCAAGAATCATGAAAGAAGGTTGTATACATGGAAGAATCCTGGAGATACTAGAAGGTATAAGGTACATTATATAATGGTAAGACAGAGATTTACGAACCAGGTTTTAAATTGTAAGACATTTCCAGGGGCAGATGTGGACTCTGGCCACAATCGATTGGTTATGAACTGTAGATTTAAACTGAAGAAACTGCAAAAAGTTGGGAATTTAAGAAGACGGGATCTGGATAAACTGAAAGAACCAGAGGTTGTACAGAGTTTCAGGGAGAGCATAAGGGAACAATTGACAAGAATGGGGGAAAGAAGTACAGTAGAAGAAGAATGGGTAGCTTTGAGGGATGAAGTAGTGACGGCAGCAGAGGATCAAGTAGGTAAAAAGACGAGGGCTAGTAGAACTCCTTGGGTAACAGAAGAAATATGGAACTTAACTGACGAAAGGAGAAAATATAAAAATGCAGTAAATGAAGCAGGCAAAAAGAAATACAAACGTCTCAAAAATGATATCGACAGGAAGTGCAAAATGGCTAAGCAGGGATGGCTAGAGGACAAATGTAAGGATGTAGAGGCTTATCTCACTAGGGGTAAGATAGATACTGCCTACAGGAAAATTAAAGAGACCTTTGAAGAAAAGAGAGCCAGTTGTATGAATATCAAGAGCTGAGATGGAAACCCAGTTCTAAGCAAAGAAGGGAAAGCAGAAAGATGGAAGGAGTATACACAGGCTCTATACAAGGGCGATGTACTTGAGGACAATATTATGGAAATGGAAGAGGATGTAGATGAAGATGAAATGGGAGATACCATACTGCGTGAAGAGTTTGACAGAGCTCTGAAAGACCTAAGTCGAAACAAGGCCCCGGGAGTAGACAACATTCCATTAGAACTACTGACGGCCTTGGGAGAGCCAGTCCTGAGAAAACTCTACCATCTGGTGAGCAAGATGTATGAGACAGGCGAAATACCCTCAGACTTCAAGAAGAATATAATAATTCCAATCCTAAAGAAACCAGGTGTTGACAGATGTGAAAATTACCGAACTATCAGTTTAATAAGTAACATCTGCAAAATACTAACGCGAATTCTTTACAGACGAATGGAAAAACTGGTAGAAGCTGACCTCGGGGAAGATCAGTTTGGATTCCGTAGAAATATTGGAACACGTGAGGCAATACTGACCTTACGACTTATCATAGAAGAAAGATTAAGGAAAGGCAAACCTACGTTTCTAGCATTTGTGGACTTAGAGAAAGCTTTTGACAATGTTGACTGGAATACTGTCTTTCAAATTCTAAAGGTGGGAGGGGTAAAATACGGGAAGCGACTGGCTATTTACAATTTGTACAGAAACCAGATGACAGTTATAAGAGTCGAGGGGCATGAAAGGGAAGCAGTGGTTGGGAAGGGAGTGAGACAGGGTTGTAGCCTCTCCCCGATGTTATTCAATCTGTATATTGAGCAAGCAGTAAAGGAAACAAAAGAAAAGTTCGGAGTAGGTATTAAAATCCATGGAGAAGAAATAAAAACTTTGAGGTTCGCCGACGACATTGTAATTCTATCAGAGACAGCAAAGGACTTGGAAGAGCAGTTGAACGGAATGGACAGTGTCTTGAAAGGAGGATATGTGATGAACATCAACAAAAGCAAAACGAGGATAATGGAATGTAGTCGAATTAAGTCGGGTGATGCTGAGGGAATTGGATTAGGAAATGAGACACTTAAAGTAGTAAAGGAGTTTTGCTATTTGGGGAGCAAAATAACTGATGATGGTCGAAGTAGAGAAGATATAAAATGTAGACTGGCAATGGCAAGGAAAGCGTTTCTGAAGAAGAGAAATTTGTTAACATCGAGTATAGATTTAAGTGTCAGGAAGTCGTTTCTGAAAGTATTTGTATGGAGTGTAGCCATGTATGGAAGTGAAACATGGACGATAAATAGTTTGGACAAGAATAGAATAGAAGCTTTCAAAATGTGGTGCTACAGAAGAATGCTGAAGATTAGATGGGTAGATCACATAACTAATGATGAAGTATTGAATAGAATTGGGGAGAAGAGGAGTATGTGGCACAACTTGACAAAAAGAAAGGACCGGTTAGTAGGACATGTTCTGAGGCATCAAGGGATCACCAATTTAGCATTGGAGGGCAGCGTGGAGGACATAAATCATAGAGGGAGACCAAGAGATGAATACACTAAGCAGATTCTGAAGGATGTGGGTTGCAGTAAGTACTGGGAGATGAAGAAGCTTGCACAGGATAGGGTAGCATGGAGAGCTGCATCATACCAGTCTCAGGACTGAAGACCACAACAACAACACAGCTCCCCAATTGACATCACGAGGCTGAGTGCACCCCGAAAAACGGCAACAGCGCATGACGGCTGGATTTTCACCCATCCAAGTGCCGGCCACGCCCGACAGCGCTTAACTTCGGTGATCTCACGGGAACCGGTGTATCCACTGCGGCAAGGCCGTTGCTTAACCATGAAAAGAAGGGAGCTATTATTTGTCGGAATATATGAGAATAGATTCACCAGAAAAATATTCTGCTGTTTCTGTAGTAAGAAATCCACTCCTGTGTAGATGAAGGAAGTTTGGAGAATTTCAGGACTTTCCGTTTATTTATGTCCATAACATTATGTTTATTTTTGTTGAGGGTCAGTGGTCAGTCTTCGCACCAGGTATTGATTATCTTCAAGTCTATCGCCATTTCATAGCAAATTTCCTAATGATATTACCTGCTCATACACAACAGTGTCGGCCATGAACACCCTCAGAGAGCTAGAGAAGTTATCTGCAACCGCTGCGGCTTCGTTACACCCCCTTTGTTTCGACTATTGTGTCGCTGCCTCCCCGTCAACAACGAGGTACTGAGTACTTCAACCCAGTCGCATACATTTTAAAACGTTCCGCAGCACGTATTTTGTTTCGTAGGCGATGTGTGGAACTGTATCTAAGGCTTCTTGGAAGCCAGGAGACGTTATATCAACATGAGATCCACTGTCTGCTGCCTTCTGGATCTCATGAACGCACAGATCAAGCAGGCTACCACTCGATCGTGCTTGCGCAAACCTTATTGATTCCTGTAGATTAAACTTTCAGTCTCCATAGAAGACATAATACAGGAGAAGGGATTCTCTAACCTGAAAGAACCTCATGTGCAGGCCACACGTAGCCGCTATCTGAATAGCTGCTTTCTGAGTATAGTGCGTGCCTGACATATTGATCCATCTGACAGCGTCAGCCAAGAAATATGCTGCATCATAAAAATGAAGGAAACCGAAATTACTGATTGGCGTCATATCATTTCCGACTTTTTGTTTCCTAACCATTAGACGAAAACATGACTCTTTTGTTCCTATCCTGTATATGTTACTGCAAAAGATAATAGAAACTATTGTCTAAGTCAACACACAGTTGGTAAGAAATACGAATGGTCGAAAAAACTGATGAACTTCAGTGTTTGCTTTTGTAGTTCGCTTGTTTTGAGAGAACAAGAAGTCAGGAGGCTATGCCAGATCGGGCTCAAAGAGCCCATTGTTCCTCTTACATAAACAAACTGCTCACTTGGGTTCCTGTTTTGTTGATTTAGGGTGTAATTAATGAGCTATACCTGGTATTAAAATTAAAATTATTGGTCCATAACTGTCATTTTAATTACTTTTACTTATGGGCAAGATGGTGGCCGAGTGGCACTCTCGCGCTCATGTTTACCCAGGTGTTAGTTAATGGTCAAATCCTATTAGCCTAAAGTGATAACTGTCATCATAAGGAACGTAATTTATTACCAAAAATGGCGCCCTACGTCCCCCATTCGTGCAATGTGCTCCTATTGGTCCCCCACCGTGAGACTCCCACCACCGTCTCCCCCCTTAGGGTCTCCAGCATCCTGAGAGTGAACTTGGCATTTGTAGTCTGTACCTCGCTCAAGCAACAGCACCACCACGAAGCATCACAGATCATTCACCGCTTCCAAGGAATGTAAAACGAAGAAGACTGTTTCATTCGAATGTAAGTACTAATTCCTCCGTCTCTTTCTCTCATTATTATTATTATTATTATTATTATTATTATTGTTAGTATTGTTATTTGTCATTTAGTAATATTTTATTTCTCGTATAGTGCAGTGGACTCCTGATGGTAATGCAGTCGATCCGCCTGATTTATGGGAGCCATTATACTTTCCACAGCACCTATCTAATTTTTCGGACTTAAGATTACAGCCACCTGTTTTGTCTAACTTTGGGCCTCCATTCCAGCAGCAGCAGTGTTCCACTGGCGACACAACGTAAGCCGATATAAAAGATTTATTCTGCTATGACCGTGAGTTCCCACAGTCACTGACGTCGGCACCACAAATCATGCAGTTACAGTAGTTTACCTCATCTATTGAAATGTCTCTATTCACAGTTATGTACACTCTGAATGTGGATGGCAGTAAGCGTGTATTGGATGCATGGTCTCTGCTAACGATTTCATCACTCTGATGGTGTTTGAAAATCCCAAGTTTATCAGCAAGAATGTTGTGCTTTCATCATTTTCGTGGTGGCAGTAACGCGAGAATTTTTCAAAAGTGGAGTCTCCTTTCAACGCTCAGACCCTGTGTTACTGGACTGTCACACAGTGTGTGTTTGTGGTGAATGTCAAAACACAATTAAAATTTAGAAAAATGAGGATAGGTTAGAGCACACCCATTTCGACGAAGCAACATTCAGGAATTTGATGTGTGCTAGCTCTGCCATCCAGTGTGCTGTAAATGACAGTGTCAGGTGATATAATTATGTTTGTGGTTTTTTGGCAATCGGTGATATAATCGTTCAAAGCTGACTCATGAGATTTTCGAGAATAATTTTGATGTATGTTTTTGCCAGTAGGGCCTGCAGCATGAAGTCAGTCGAAATATATTTTATGAGAATTTAATTCCAATAGCTGAAATGTAATATTTATTGGCTTGTGTTTGGAGATTTCTGCGCAAGCTTGCCTGTTTCGGATTGCAATGCCATTTTCATGTGCACCTTTGGTTGTTGTGAACAGTGAACCTTACTTACGTCTTACTAATGTTCATTAACGTTATTTTTATAATTTACATGTTTACCGATTTCTATGTGAAACTGACGATCATATGGTGTTATGAAACAATATTATTATAATATCATGATTTTTATAACACGAAATTTTTCGTGATAATTGAAAGCTATTTGACTTGATTTCATTAGTTGCTGTATGTTAACAGATTTTTCATCTTTGTTACTCAGGCATGGTGTGTCAGTTGCATAAATATTATTTCGGTAAAATTTTTTGTGAGTATGTTGTCTGTGATTTCATATGTTTATCCTTTCTTGTGATTGAAAACTTCAATAAAACTTTGTAAGCAGGGCTTATGTTTTATATCAGGTTTTTCATCGAATAAGTTATTCAGGAAGGTGTGTGTATATTTGATTCTTCCAAAATATTTATACTATGTTCTTCAGATATTTTGTGAAAAATTTGTAGTGTTTCCACTGTGTGCTCCTTTGTGGTTCTCATTTTTAAGATGTAGGCAGAAAGTTGACTGACTGCTTTCACATCTCTCGTATTTTCTTAGAATCTAATGTTGTTATTTCTTCCCGTTTGTCCGATGTAGAACTTCGTACAGTATGTAAAGGACATTTTGTAGACTCTAGGGTTCGAAAATTCCGCGATTTTGGCTTTTCCTGATCGAATTACATGCTCAAACCAAGATACACAAACCACAAATCCGTATTAAACCAATTACAAAGAGCATAGATAGCCCAACATATCTTTTAAGTGCCGGCCGGAGTGTCCATGCGGTTCTAGGCGCTACAGTCTGGAACCGAGCGACCGCTGCGGTCGCAGGTTCGAATCCTGCCTCGGGCATGGATGTGTGTGATGTCCTTAGGTTAGTTAGGTTTAATTAGTTCTAAGTTCTAGGCGACTGATGACCTCAGAAGTTAAGTCGCATAGTGCTCATAACCATTTGAACCATTATCTTTTAAGTAAAAACCTAAATAAATGGTTAACTGGCCCATATGCATAAACCACAAATCCGTATTAAACCAATTACAATGAGCATAGATAGCCCAACATATCTTTTAAGTGCCGGCCGGAGTGTCCATGCGGTTCTAGGCGCTACAGTCTGGAACCGAGTGACCGCTACAGTCGTAGGTTCGAATCCTGCCTCGGGCATGGATGTGTGTGATGTCCTTAGGTTAGTTAGGTTTAATTAGTTCTAAGTTCTAGGCGACTGATGACCTCAGAAGTTAAGTCGCATAGTGCTCAGAACCATTTGAACCATTATCTTCTAAGTAAAAACCTAAATAAATGGCTAACTGACACATATACATAGAATAAAAAATGCACTGTTAAAAACTCACGAACTTTATTTCATAGTATGAAAGAATACAAATCCCACAAACTGCTAAATTAATCTCATCCTATATTAAAAATGTATACACCAACGCACTAGTTGCGGAAACGATAGCTATTAAGAACAACATTCTTCACTACAGATACACATCGATCATAGCAACCCATGAATTCATAGACCTCCTAAGGCTTATGCTCTTATAAAATTATTTTTAATTTAATGAGAATTTTATACGCAAGCTGTGGAAATGTTGAAACCCAAGAAAGGCACAAAAATATTAATAACTTACACCCAAAAATAAACTTTACCATGGAAACTAAAATCAACAGCTCTATAAATTTCCTTGACCTGAAAATAAGTAAAACAAACATCAAAATAAATATATTCGAAATATACAGAAGAGCAGTCACTGCAGGAAACATTATTAACAAAAAAGTTTCTCTCTGAATGCACATAAATATGCATTTTTCAAATCAATGCTCTTTTGAATTCTAAATTTGCCCCTCAGCATCGCCACACACACACACACACACACACACACACACACACACACACATGCCCGAATGCGCACTCGGGCTTCACAGCGCGACTCCTCACATGCTAGCGATAAAAAAAAAGTCTCTCACAAAATTTCGTCTGGCGAGTATATCCATCAGAAAAAGGACGCTAAAGAGTGGCAATCTGGCAACACTGTCACAACATGCGTGGTAACTATCACTGACAGCACGGTTTAACTGCGTTGCACAGTTGGCGCAATGGATAGAGTTTTAGGTTATCATGCAGAAGGTCGAGTGTTCAATCTTGGTTCGGTATGCATTTTTTTTATTTGCTAAATGAGCACTAAATTTACAACATTTTGTACGCTGAACACAACAAATACCTGGTTAGACAAATAAGAAATAGACAGTTGAAACAATTAATGGGAGCATGGTGATAACACATACAAACAGTAACCGAGTTTGGACATTATTCGCAAAGCACATTGCTAGTCCTACTGTTAACGTAAGGCACTAACGAAAGGTAATGGACCTGAACGAGGCAAGAATAGTAGTTGGTAATAATATATGTGACCATTAGAGGAGGGTACAAAGAAAACAGGTTTGCCTTCTAGTAGAAGAAATGGTGCGATAAATTCGAGCCCACGACGCGGAAAGGGTATCTTTCAAAACTGACCAATGTTCCATTTCTACGACTGTCGTATGTAAGTGCAAATGTTTTCCAGAAGACCCACTGCAATCGCTGTTGACAACTAAGATGCCAGATACCGTACCACGTGGACTCCATATTAACAAAAAAAATACATATGTTTGAATGCAGAATCGAACCCTCAACCTCCTGCATGCTAACCCAAAACTCTATCCTATGCACCAACCGTACAGCACAACTACAATTTGTTGACAGAGGTAGTTACTATAGATGTGGTTACAGTGTTGCCAGACTAGCACCCTTTATCGTGCCTTTTTCTGCCGGATGTACTTGTCTGGCGAAATTTTTTTACAGGCATTTTTTTTATCGCTGGCATGTGAGGAGTCGCGCTGCGAAACCCGAGTGCGCGAATTGCGCTTCACTCTGTATATATTGATTGTGACTGGGCCAAATATCTCACGAAATAAGCGTCAAACGAAAAAACTACGAACAACGAAACTTGTCTAGCTTGAAGTGGGAATCCAGATGGCGCTATGCGTGCCCCACTAGATGGCACTGCAATACGTCAAACGGATATCAACTGCGTTTTTTTTAAATAGGAACCCCCATTTTTTATTAAATATTCGTGTAGTACGTAAAGAAATATGAATGTTTTACTTGGACCACTTTTTTCGCTTTGTGATAGATGGCGCTGTAATAGTCACAAACATATGGCTCAAATTTTAGGCGAACAGTTGGTAACAGGTAGGTTTTTTAAATTAAAATACAGAACGTAGATAAGTTTGAACATTTTCTTTCAGTTGATCCAATGTGATACAATTACAGTCTTAGACATAAAAACTGACCGCCAGCCGGCCGCCACAGAGACCAAGTCCGAGTCGTTCACTTAAGGTGGCCAATAAAACTGACCGCCCCTGACAACGCTAAGTCCGGCCATCTGCACAATCTGGCAACACTGTAAGATGCGGAAGTGTTAGGAGGAAGTGTTGTCTACTTCCTAGGAAATATGGAAGAAGTGAGCTCGGGGTCTTGCGGTAATCGCCGTGCTTTCTAAACTTAGAGTCGCATGTTCGCGTCGAGCTATTTTCTTTTCTTTTTTTTTTACCACATTTCGGTCTAAAGTTATGAGTCTGATTGAACATCGAAGACAATTCGCTTAACATTCTACCCACCCGCATTAATAAGTATTCCAGAAACAATTCCACAGGACAGCTCGCGGCTGCGTCGCGGTCATAACAGCTTACGCTCGGGCGTTTCCTCGCCCTGCAGCGGCTACCGGCCACCGGCCAGACGCCACCCGCCGCCTGAAATCCGGCGCCGCCCATGTGAAGGCGGCGCCACGCTATCAGTGTATTTATCAATGCCATTTTCGAATTTGAAGTTCTAGTTATCAGCTTGCAGTTAAGCATTGGTTTTTGCATACTTGAAAATCATGAACTACAGTTAAGCATTGTAAAATTGAGTCGCAAGTGGAAAAAGGTGTAACATCTGCAACACAACGTTTACTTTTATTATAAAAGAGGGGTTAATGTAGAGGAGACAGCTAGAGAGATTTGAACTGTGTTTGGAGCGAGTGCTTTTGGGAAAAATACGCCAGAAAAAGATATTCTTGTTCCCACAAAGATCGTTCTGGCATGAATGATTTTCCACATTTAGGAAGTCTCGACTATTGATATATGTGACAGATTACCATTTTTCCATCATGCGACATTTGCATTCAACAGGCAAAGTTCAGAAGTCTGGTGTAGGAGTACTGCATGCTCTAATTCGAAACAACAAAAATCAACGGAGTGACTATTATTGAACGTCATCTGGTCGCTCATTGAACATTCCTTTGCAGTACTGTTACTGGTGACGTGTTATGATGCCTTTATCGTTAACTTCCTAAGAAGAAATAAAGGCTGAGCCCCACCAAAAGACGTAGACTAGAGCAAAGAGTAGTGTGAACATAATATTTTACATCTGATAGCTCCAAAAGTGTGTTTTGGACTACGAGTTCTGCCCCAGGGGGTGTGTGCAACACAGCTGGAATTTGTTGTCAACAACTGAGACACCTTTCGGTCGCAGTGTAAGAAAGTCAAGCAACAAAACTACATCACCTGTGCTACTGCATGATAATTCACTATGTTGATTTGAGAAAGATAACTATCCAGGAGAGCCGGCCACGGTGGTCTAGCGGTTCTAGGCGCGCAGTCCGGAACTGTGCGACTGCTACAGTCGCATGTTCGAATCCTGCTTTGGGCATGGATGTGTGTGATGTCCTTAGGTTGGTTAGGTTTAAGTAGTTCTAAGTTCTAGGGGACTGATGACCACAGATGTTAAGTCCCATAGTGCTCAGATCCATTTGAACCATTTTTGAACCATCCAGGAGATTGATAGGAAAGTCGTCTCTCAGACACTTGTATTGATGGGGAAGTCCTCTCTAAAGCACTTGTCCCTCTCGTCATATATTCGTAAAATATTACCTTTTCCGCTCTTGATCGATCAACTGTCAAGGCAATTCATTTCTAGACGCAAAACTACCATGGTTTAATGACACCGTTAAAACAAGTAGGTTTCTACGGGCGTAGAATTTGTAAACAACTGTAGCATTGTCAGATTTTTTTAGGTATCGTGAAAGAAAATTCAGCTGCTGATTAATTTCTCTTTGATGATTACTGCTGCGTTTAGTAAACTAATGGAAAATGCAAATAAAATATTCACTGTACTAATACAAATTAAATTCAGCTTACTACAGAAACATCACGACGGCAGTCTATCTTAATAAAGCATTAAGTGTCTGTAAGACGATTGAGCCTATTTTAACACGAATTAGTAGGATATTACCGACTTTTGATTTCGGAAAGATCTGTATTTATTTCATTTCCTGTATCATTCGCAAGTATTATGGATTTGTGGCATTTCATAGATAAAATTATGTATTCACAACAACAACAAAAATGTCGGCAGAAAACTAAAGTGGCATTATAAAATAGGCAGTACCGTAAGGTTTTCGCTCTGACACTAAGGGTTACTGTAAGTAGCAAGACGAATTTTGCTCGAGCGTTATCTTACGATTGCCTTATTGAGTTTGTATCTGCCTGCTTGTAGCTCAGCTACAAAAGAATTAAAAATCTGGCTTTCAGCGAGTCTCGAAAGGCGAACGAAAGCAGCTTGTACCCGGTAGCCAAGCATGTTACCTGGGAACTGGTTTTTTCCTAAAGTGGGAAGACATCCTTTTGTGGTTGAATTGTTGGCAAAAGTCAGTCAGACGTGTGCCGTTGGTCTAAGCTTTTCGGTATGTTGAATTTGTACCAATGGTTTTTCTACAGGTTTTTTCTGTTCCAAATAGAGAGTTGAAGTCTCCCATTAGTATTTTCACGTCATCTTGGTGAATTTTGCTCATAGTATTTTCGAGTGTGTTCCAGAATTTTTCGACTATTTTGGTGTTTTTCTTATTTTCGATGTTGGTGGGAGCATGTGCATTGATGAGTGTGTATTTTTTACTGGGGCTCTGAATGAGCGTAGTCATAAGTCGATTGTTGATGGGTGTGATTTCTTTGACAGAGTTGATGATAGATCTGTGTTCCAGAAAAGCAATGCCGAAGATTGGTACGCCTTTCGTTACTTTTTGTTGTATTTTGCTCTTGAAGATGCAATGGTTTGCGTAATGCAAGGTTTCACTGTCAGTTAGTCGTGGTTCATGAAGAGCAAGGATGATAATTTTTTGTTGGTCGATTTCTTTTGTGAGATTATATAGTTTTCGTGCTTGGATCAATGTATCGATGTTTAGTTATAAAAAAAAAAGTTCATATGTGTGTGAAATCTTATGGGACTTAACTGCTAACGTCATCAGTCCCTAAGCTTACACACTACTTAACCTAAATTATCCTAAGGACAAACACGCAGACACCCTTGCCCGAGGGAGGACACGAACCTCCGCCGGGACCAGCCGAGCAGTCCATGACTGCTGCGCGTGAGACCGCTCGGCTAATCCCGCGCGGCGTATAGTTTTCAAATGCATGTTTTCTGCTTGTAGGGAAATTACAAGAGATCTTCAATATTCTCTGCCGTACTAACCTGGACTCCCCAGAATCCGAAATTCCAACTGCTGCCTGTCGACAGCCGGGTTGTGTACCATCTGGGGTAAACTTGACTTTGGTTGCACAGTTCGTGTTTGCTTGTGTTTCATTGGTTTGGCTGTATGATTCCAGGACCGGACAGGACCAGAGGGTGTTGAAGCCTTTGGAAGCAAATATTTTCAGCCGATCTCATTGAGCTAACGGACGGTGACCAGAGTAGCGGTGGTTTTCACTCAGACGTGTCTGGTTTTTGAGTTCAACGGATTGACTAGCCGTTCAGGATTGTGTTAGTATTTGGTTCACCCCAAGTAATTGATTTCCCCGGCACCACCCATATGGAGGAGGGTTTCCCCTATCGGCCCCACGGGATTTTTATTATTATTATTATTGTCATTATGTCATCAGCAAATCCAAGACAGTGCATCTTCCCACCACCGAAATAGATGTGCATTGTTTGATTCAGTATTTCCATCACATAAATATGGGTTATAATTACATTACATTGCTGCTAGAAGACATATATCTTACTTTTTCTTAGGCAGTTGCTACCTGTTACTCCATCATAGGAATTTATGTGCGCAGCATTGTTGCAATACAGACGTTCAAATTATCTGATTTCTGTAATTTCATTTCGATACCAGATCGTTCTAATCGGATTCAGCAAGTCAGGCTTAATGTGGATATACGAATACGACTCTCATCATTTGATAGACTGGGTAAACCACATTCTTAATCGGACGGTTGAATCTAGATCACTTATTTATGACAGGGCCTGAATTCTTAAACACTGTGGAAAATAATAATACAATGTGCTTATTACTAATATGTTAATTAAATATAAATATATGAACGAACGAGATAACAGTTTATTTACAGGAGCAGAGCCCCATCCATCATGGCAGAGCAGTGCGAGATTGGTGTCAGGGCCAAGAGAGGAAATAGCTGATGCCGTTTGTTCCACGAACACCGAACATCAACCATATAGAGAATATGTGGGCAGAGGTAACAAGGTCATTGCCATGTGGACCTACAAATGCAAGCGATCTTTGGACGAATATAGAAAACGTATGTTGGGAAGTAAACCATCACGCTACACTGTCGACGACTTAATGAAATCAATACCCCATGCCTCCGAGAAATCTTACGTAATGATCGTGGGTGGGTTGGTTACTAAAAGTATACTCGTCCACAAAACCCATGTGGACAATTATCTGATAGTCGGTCAAGCTTTGCTTTGTCGCAGCTCTTTAGATGCAAGTCCATTTACTTTCAGTCTGCTCCTTACAATTCTTGCAATGCAAAGTAATTGAAAAATCTCATCCACTCGACGCCAACTGCGGAATTGACTAGTGCATGTGTTGTTCAACACACAGTAGTTGTCACCCTCACTGGAATCAATGACGGTTTGTGTATGTGTGTTTTCGTGTTCACGCATAATCTGAATCAATACTATTAACATTAGAGAGACAACCAACAATAAATATTGCATCAAATATGACTGTAAAGAATTTTAATGCGATGGGAAGTTACAAACTGAATTTTTACCCAACCCACGATCTGCATATTACTTTAAGTATGATGTATTAACTCCATAGTATCGTTAGCAGAGACAGTGTGCTCTTGTTGTCGAGGCTCGCGACAAGTGCAGCGATTAGCAGTGCCCAATGCCGCCGCGATTTGTTTATGTTGGCTGAGCGTTGACACTGCAACAGACGCTTCGCCATAAACGGAAAGAAATCACCTTGGCTCTGACTGCAGTGATCGGATATCACTGCCTGCGTGTTCTTACAGTAATCAACGTGATACTCTACTCACAGATGCCATGGAGCAATTGCAACAGGTATCATGTCATTAGTCATCAGAATATTAATCAGTGATGAAATGTCCACTCTATTTGAATCCCAAGAAAATAGGAACCTTCTCAGGAAGGAATGTGAGGTGATATCAAAATTCATCCAACATACAAAAATTAACTGCAGGGCTTTCATGTATGCAGTAGTAGCACACAAGGAAATATTATGTCTTGGAAGCGTATATTTTATTTCCTCTTCTCATATTAACGCCCTTGTTTTAGTATGAAGTGAGAAAATAAACACGAAAAACTGAAGTTCCTGACAAGCATATCAGTCATTTCCTTTTCTCATATCATAACTTTTGTTTTAGTATGAAGTAAAAAAATAAACAGTTTAAGGTTGTGTAGCATAATATGACACCAGATTCTTATCTTAGGCACTACCGGAAACGCAAAAAGCAGGGTTGGATTTGGATGCCGTTGGAGTCCCGTTACACTGATGGCAAGACAAATGTTCGCATATCACCTATATTGCCTCAAAAAACAATTGCAACTTAAATATCGAAGGACCGACGTCCACACTGTCACAGCGCGTTGAAATACAACTAAGACGGAAGATTAATATTTGTGACCGACTGGGCTTCGAACCTGGACCTCCTGCTTACTAGACAGACATGCTGATCACTGCACTATTATTTTTTTTAAAACAGTCTGAGAAGACTTTCAGCACCAGGTAGGCGGAGGCAAAGAGGGCAGGGGACGAAGATACGAGGCCTGGTTCAAATGGTTCAAATGGCTCTGAGCACTATGGGACTTAACATCTGTGGTCATCAGTCCACTAGAACTAAGAACTACTTAAACCTAACCAACCTAAGGACATCACACACATCCATGCCCGAGGCAGAATTCGAACCTGCGACCGTAGCGGTCACGCGGTTCCAGACTGAAGTGCCTAGAACCGCACGGCCACACCAGCCGGTACGAGGCCTGGCCTCAATGCCTCCCCCATACCTGTCACTGAGCAGCTGCATTATTCCCATGTATTCCATGTTTGCACCCATATATGCCTTTAAATTGCGAAACAAAACTGAAGTAGTAATTAAGGTAAAATAAATTACAGATTGCCGCCTCCAATGGCGTTCGTTCCTTGCAGAACATAACGCATAACAGTGAAAAGCTTGACGGAAAAATACATAACAAACATTCGTCCAGAAATGTATTCACAAATTAAGTTATTATGCCCTTAATCACAATCCGAGTTGGAGTCTCTCTTCAGTTACAGCTAAACAGTGCGCACCTATTGCTCTACTGTAAGAACCGAGATGCAGTATTTTGGATTTAAAATTTTGTAAATTCGTTGTAAGAACTTATGAGACCAAGCTGCTTAGGTCATCGGTCCATAAGCTTACACACTATTTAATCTAACTTAAACAAACTTACGCTATGGACAACATACACACCCATGCCGGAGGGAGGACTCGAACCTCCGACGGCGGGCATTGTCGGGACACAGCAGCCAACCTCTCTTCAGCACCTATCTGCACATGCTCCTCGTCAGACGCGAATTCCCATCTTTGCATCTTTGCCGCATACCACATACGCCGTACCCCGCGCCCCCTGCCCGCACCACGCGACCATCACCCCCACAGCCCCCGCCCCCCTCCCCCGTCCCCCTCGGCCATTATTCCCCTCGCTCGCGGCCACACTGTATTCCCGCTTCCCGCTAGGATTCGGACGATGTTGTGCGTCTAGCACTGAAAACTTTCGATGACCCGTCGAGACCCAAATAATTATAGAGGATGTTTGAGGAGGAATAGTAAATATTGTAGGAGGTGGTGGTATAGACAAATTGCAGGAAAAATGCAATATAACCCCCTGTATATGGATATATGTGTGGAGTCTGTTCTTTCGGTAATGTCCGGAAGATAAATCACTACGAATCAGGGTTCGAACCTGGTCAGGCACAAAGTTTCATCTGGCGCCGTTGTTCTATTCTAATGCGCATGGTAGCCTGGACATCGGTCCTTCAATCTTTAATTGATTAACAAGGCTGTCTATTTCGATTCATGGTGTCTGTTCTTTCGGAAATGTCCGAAAGAACAGACACACACATATACACACACACACACACACACACACATACACATTTTTATCTTAAGTGCTATTTGGAAAATGTTTGGCAACTCAGTGATACTGCCGGACTGGAGCTGCATCAACCTACTCATTTCACTAGATATAGTTGTAATTTTCTGAACAATTCCTGTATAATAAGTGACAGCGACAGTGTCTCTCATCGTTTACTTTGTCGTAAACCTGCTTCTCTCTGCCCTAGCCTATACTGTAGCTGTAGTGTCGGTAGCTGGACCGACACCGTGATGTTGATAGCTGAAAAGGAATGCTAAACTAAAGCTGTAGCCGATAGTGCACGCACGGCAATAAGCATACGGGCGTGAAGTCTGGAACATAAAAACTTATGAATGAATAAGAAGAAAAGTATGTAGATGCTTTTTACTTAACTTTTAATAATTCCTTGGAATACATCTCTCTTGATTACTCGTAAGCTATAGGCACTGATACAAATGGCTCCTTGCTAGTTCGTAGCCATTAACTTAGCTGATGGCTATTATGTCTCTCGGCTAATGAGAGAGAAAGGCTTCGTACAACTGGGCGATAGCTAGGTTCGCGTACAACTGGGCGGTAGCTTGGTTCTCGTACAACTCGGGTCGAGTCCACTCTCGTATCACGAGACCTGCCTTGGTGGTGGCGCTAGGTCTGCGATCACAGTGGCGACACGCGGGTCCGACATGTACTACATGGACCGCGGCCGATTTAAACTACCACCTAGCAAGTGTGGTGTCTGGCGGTGACACCACATTCCTCCCCCGCAAATCGGCGAACGGTCGTGTAATAAGGCTTCCGCCCGCCGTGGGGAGGACCACATGTTGACGTATGCGATGAGGTGGGGAGCCTAACAACAGGCGAGGCTGTGCCACCCGCACCCGGCCATCCGGTCCGAGGGGAGCTAGGAAACGCCTGCAAAACTAGTCCAGGGTGCACGTCAACATGTGGTGTATGCGCCCGTAAAGAGACAGGAGGTCCTAAAGGGTCGACCTCCATTGCGTCGGGGTAGCCGACGCGCGATGACGTCATGTGGTCCGGAGCGGGCGGGCGTTCCATGGCGGAGGACAGCTGGTCACGGGAAGCGATCGGCGGCGCGTGACACTGGAAGGCGCCTGGCGGCTGCAACGAAGCGTCGAACGCGGGCGGCGCCGGCGGGAGAACAAGCGGCGGCGGCGGCGGCTGCTGCTGCTGCTGCGGCGGCGGCGGCGCGTCGCCATGGGGCAAAATGGAAGGCATCGTCGGTAACACCTGGGGATGAGGCGAGCCAGTAGATGGGTCCCCAGGTCGCTGACCGGACGGCACCGTCGCTGAAAGCAGACGGGGAGCGGCAGAACCCGAGCGACGACAGAGGCGCAGCTGATTGAGATGCCGACGCACCTCACCAGAGGCCCCCAAAACCAAATACATCGCGCGGCCGAGGCAGCGAAGAATGCGCCCTGCGAGCCAACGCCGTGAACCGCGATAGTTGCGATAAAATACAACGTCGCCTGGAGCAAAAGCAGGAGTCTGCCGCTGCACAGGAACCTGATGCGGCGGATGCAGCAAAGACATCAAGGTGCGATGAGGACGACCGTGGAGCAACTCAGCCGGCGAGCGACCATCTCGGGGCTGAGAGCGATACGAAGACAAAAAGAGCAACAATGCGTCCTCCCGAGAATGCGACTCTTTCAATTTCAACATCTGTGACTTGAAAGTCCGGACCAATCGTTCAGCGGCACCGTTGGACTGAGGCGAAAACGGCGCGGACGTCAGATGTTGAATACCATTGGCCTGGCAGAAAGACTGAAATTCTGCGGACATGAATTGTGGGCCATTGTCGGAAACAATAGTCTGCGGAAGACCTTCAATGCAAAAGATAGCAGACAACGCTTGGATGGTGGCGGAGGACGTCGTGGAAGACATCCGGACAACAAAAGGAAAATTACTGAAGGCGTCGACCAGAACCAACCATCGAGCATTCCAGAATGGACCAGCAAAATCAACGTGCAAGCGTTGCCAAGGGGAAGTGGCTTTTGGCCACGCAAAGACTTTCCGCGGCGGTGCGGACTGTTGTTCGGCACACGCCGGGCACGAAGAACACATATTCGTAATCGCAACATCGATTCCGAACCAAGTACAGTGCTGACGAGCAAGTTGTTTCGTTCGCACTATAC
This sequence comes from Schistocerca piceifrons, assembly GCF_021461385.2. Taxonomy (NCBI): domain Eukaryota; kingdom Metazoa; phylum Arthropoda; class Insecta; order Orthoptera; family Acrididae; genus Schistocerca; species Schistocerca piceifrons. The sequence goes on along the minus strand of NC_060149.1, from coordinate 822,775,769 downwards.
CCCAATGTCCTTGATGAAGAAGCCGTAAAACAGAGGACTGTAACGAACGTGGGACCACGACTCTGGACTGATCATTATCAGAACGCAACAACAAAACACCACGTCGAACAGAAAGTCTCTCCTTGTGAGCAAAAAATCGGCGAACCAACGGATCCTCGATCCGAGACTTTGACAAAGGCCATTGCGTAGCAACAAAACGCAAAACAGTAGCAAGGACAGGGTCAGCAGCTGTGGCTGTAGCGACACGACGAAAATCAATCGGAAACGAGTCGACCACTTCATCGGTTTCCGAATCAATGAACATGCAAGCAAGTTCGGAAGAATCGAATGCTTTATCCTCAGCAACAGGCAAACGGGACAACGCATCAGCGTTGCCGTGCTTAGCAGTGGACCGATACAAGATATCGTAGCGGTACTGCGAGAGGAAAATAGACCAGCGAATGAATTTCTGCGCTGTACGTGGAGGTACAGGCTTGGTCGGATGAAAAAGCGATGTCAAAGGTTTGTGGTCTGTGATGATGGTAAAGTGACGACCATACAAGAAATCATGGAACTTAGTAACACCAAACACGAGAGCCAAAGCTTCTTTCTCTATCTGTGAATAATTTCTTTGCGCAGACGAGAGCAATTTGGACGCAAAGGCAATAGGGCGATCATGGGAGCCAACTTTGTGCGCAAGCACAGCACCGATCCCGAAATCCGATGCATCTACCATCAACAAAAGGGGTTTCTGGGGATCGAATGGCGTAAGGCAAGTATTAGAAAGCAACGCCGATTTCAACTGGCGAAAGGCGCGTTCACATTCCGGCGTCCAGACGAACGGAACACCTTTACGGCGTAAGCGATGAAGCGGAGCTGAAATGGAAGAGGCATTGCGCACATATTTATGGTAATAATTAATTTTACCCAACACACTCTGTAGCTGTTTCAGATTGTTAGGGGACGGCAAGTCTTGTATGGCACGGAGGTGCTCTGGACTCGGATGTATGCCTTGGGCATTAATGACATGTCCCAGGTATGGTAAGTCACGAGCAAAAAACACACATTTGTCCTTCCTCAAGCGAAGACCATTTTGCCGCAAGACCTGAAATAATGTTCGTAAGTTCGCAAGATGATCTTCTTCTGTCTGTCCGGAGATCACTATATCGTCCAGATAGTTTGCTGCAGTAGGGACCGACGCACAAATAGTTTGTAAATATTGCTGAAACAAGGCAGGGGCGGATGCACACCCGAAAGGCAGTCTTTTGAAGCGGTACAATCCAAGATGCGTGTTAACCACTAATACGCGCTGGGATTCGTCGTCCACCGGTATTTGCAAGTACGCATCGGCTAGGTCCAACTTTGAAAAATATTTTCCCGGGCACAGTTTAGCAAAAAGATCTTCCGGGCGGGGCAAAGGAAAAGTAGCAGTCACTAGCTGTGGATTCACTGTGGCCTTGAAGTCCACGCAAAGTCTCAATTTTCCGGAAGGTTTTGGCAAAATTACTAAGGGTGAGGCCCAGAGAGAAGCTTGCACACGTTCAATTACACCCTGTGATTCGAGATCGTGTAACGTTCTTGCAACCTCATCACGCAATGCGTGGGGAACATTGCGCGCCCTGAAAAATTTCGGTTGCGCGTTTACCTTCAGCTCTAAATGTGCTTCATAGTTTTTAGCGCAACCTAAGCCCGGTGCAAAAATGTCTGCAAATTCGTCACACAGCCGAGAAACACTGTCTGTAGGCACAGTCTGATTCACTGATAGGACCTGATTTACAATAGACATGTTAAACAACTTAAATAAATCTAGACCAAATAAGTTCACAGCAGAAGAAGAACGAAGAACGTAAAATGACACAAGTTTTGTTTGTCCCTTGAATGTTGCAAGAAGGCTGCACTGTCCTAACACAGGAATTTTCTGTCCGGAATATGTAGTTAGCGTAACATTTGCGGCACGCAACGGAGGTGCGCCCAGTTGTTTGTACGTGTCGTGATTGAGCAATGAAACTGCAGCTCCGGTATCGAGCTGGAATGGTATCACTTTGCCTTCAAAGTCTAAGTCCACAAAAAGTTTATTGTCCTGCTGACGACAAGAGCGACTGTTTTGTGCAATTGGAACAGACACTGGTACAGAATCACTTGCTAATCCAATGTGCTTTGCACGCGTGGGTTCGGATCCCATCCTCGTCGCCATTAATTGTAGTGTCGGTAGCTGGACCGACACCGTGATGTTGATAGCTGAAAAGGAATGCTAAACTAAAGCTGTAGCCGATAGTGCACGCACGGCAATAAGCATACGGGCGTGAAGTCTGGAACATAAAAACTTATGAATGAATAAGAAGAAAAGTATGTAGATGCTTTTTACTTAACTTTTAATAATTCCTTGGAATACATCTCTCTTGATTACTCGTAAGCTATAGGCACTGATACAAATGGCTCCTTGCTAGTTCGTAGCCATTAACTTAGCTGATGGCTATTATGTCTCTCGGCTAATGAGAGAGAAAGGCTTCGTACAACTGGGCGATAGCTAGGTTCGCGTACAACTGGGCGGTAGCTTGGTTCTCGTACAACTCGGGTCGAGTCCACTCTCGTATCACGAGACCTGCCTTGGTGGTGGCGCTAGGTCTGCGATCACAGTGGCGACACGCGGGTCCGACATGTACTACATGGACCGCGGCCGATTTAAACTACCACCTAGCAAGTGTGGTGTCTGGCGGTGACACCACAGTAGCAATGAGTGATTGCTCACATTCTTGATACCTCACTGGATGATACCTCACTGGACGTGCTACTGCAACTGTAGCCAAAGATGCAAATCCCACTGGAAAAGTATGTTCCAAGTCAGATGGTTTTGCTCCTCCCGTACTGTCATTGAAAACGATCATAACGAAATTAAGTATAGGTATCCTATGAAACCCTTGAGTTCATACTGTGGTGTTGTGAAGATGAAAAAAGTAGTTTTTCACAATTATCAGATGACAGATGGAATTTGTCAGATTCCACTAATTATGATTGCGTTATTAACTGTTGATTCACAGGCGCTTTTCTGCCGCTTATTGTAACAGTTATTTGAATGTTAGAGCTGGAAGAATAGAAACATCAAATTTTCGCCATATGGAATGTTCGAATTCACCATAAGTCATCTCGTTTTTCGAACAAAGGCAGAATATCCGTCAGGAAAGCTGACAACAATAAGCCAAGCCATGCCTGTCTTCTGGTGGGTGTGCCAATGACAGTGATCTCAATAACAATATTGTACAGCAAATATACATTGGCGACTCTACCACTGGAGAAGCTCCAAAACTGTGAATCGCGTCTGGTGAATACGCCTTCAAGGTTTCGGTCCTATTAAGTCAGTAAAACACAAATAATTGCCGCAATTATTAATTTATGACATTTAGTTTGCATTCAGTGCACCGATGTATTACAAGTAATTGCACTCTAGCCCCTAAACCTAGTTACAGAAATGCAAATAAGAGTCATTGACATATAATGAGAATCTTGCGGCCCTTGCCACCTGCTACTTTGAAACGAAGCTATAGTCACTTCCGAGGTCACTCACAGAATACATCAGCTGGTATCCTTCCTGGCGGTGTAACTGAAACTTGGCAACAGCGAAGAATATGTTTGGCAACTCTGTGACCGACGAGTTACTTCCTTGATGGCACAGAACTATCCTGCTAAATTCATTATCGTGTTATTTCAATTTTATACTGAGTGATTTTCGCTTGAGATGTGACATAAGGATATCAGTTAATCCTTTTGAGTCCACGAAAGTCGTTCCACATGAGAAATACAACTACTGTCGCCTCTTATGTTGCGGTTTATCTGCCATTGCGCTTACTGAGTCAATAAGTAATTAGGAGACACCGCGCCTATTCGCTATCTCCGCGGCAACATGCTTGCCTGTCAGGTGCGTGTTGCCTTTCGAGCCTCGCCGAAATCAAGATTTTTAATTGTTTTGTAGCAGAGCTACAAGCAGGAAGATAAAAATTTAATGAGGAAATCGTAAGACAACGCTCTAGCAAAATTCGTCTTGCTTCTTTTAGTAACCCTTAGTGTCAAAGCGAAAATCTTGAGGTACTGACAGATTCATAATGCCACGTTTTTGTTTTCTGACGACATATTTTTTGTTGTTGTGAATACATAATTTTATCCATGAAATGCCACATTTTCATAATACTTGCGAAGCAAATCATGTGAAGTAACACTTCACCAACTTGTTGGGAAGGTGGAAAAAGCACTACCCTTTCTGGATGCTCTCTGTATCTTCCTGGATGTCGAGGCATACGACCTTCGAGTAAATGGTTAGAGATGAAGAACCTAGTGGTGAATGAACTCGTACATGAGCTGAATGCGGGATACTACTCCTGAAAAGAATAAGTAGACGATCTATTCACAGTAAGACTTAGAAAATTTACTAGTACTGTTAAATCTATGTGCACTGAACATTGTGAAAAAGTATTTAAAGACAGGCCCCACGAAAATTGGTGTAGTATAATTTATGGGGAAGCATGTCCAGCATACATACTGAAAAATTATGTTTCTCGATGAAACTTTAGAGAGGGTTGTAGTGTATCTAGAGGTAGCCCTGGATGGAAAATTATTATGAGTACCTCACATAAGGAATATTTTCCACTGCGAAAGATAATCTTATAAGCACTAGAAGCTGCTGTAGGGTAAACTGGGGTCTAAACCCAGTACGTACTGGATATACATCCCTGCAAAAAGACCAATGATAATTTATTGGCCTATAATATGAACAAAGTCGAACAGAAGCTGGCTGCTAGGGAGTCTGACAAAGTGCAGAGACTGGCCTGCTTTCACAAACAGATGGAATTAGCAGGACATCCACTCTTGGAATGGATATTATGCTAGACATGCCCGCCTTACGCCTGTGGCTTAAAATGGAGGCAGCGCCAGGGACATAAAGGCTAAAAATTGGAAATAACTGGATATAGTTATAATATACGGAATCTCAAATCAGTAAGGCGATAGCTGGGGAAATGCCGACTAACTACACAATAACTTCTAGCTGTTTCAATAAACTTTGCCATGTAACAGTTGGAAGCAGGGAACAGTGGAAAAACGAACCACAACACGGTGCAGGAGACATAATATAGTGGTTTACTGACAGGTCGAAAACAGACGAAAGTACCAGGTATGATGTACTGCCTAGAATCTCTTTAGGGAAGATGGTCACAGTATTACACTTTTTTTTTCTGTCAGCATGTGCACGGGGGAAAATTAGAGTATACCCTACAAAAATCGTAGCATCTATTTTTATTCAGACAGCCAAGCAGCTCTGAAATCTGTATCAGCCCCTGCAACTAGATCGAAGGTCGTTGCAGAATGCCATGAAGCATTTTCTTTCGGACATGTCCGAAAGAACAGACACCACACATATATCCATATACAGGGTGTCTCAGGAGGAATAGTAGATATTTTAGCAGGTGGTAGTACAGACGAAAAAAATTCCATATAAATGCGTCCTCTTTTTATTGAGTACAGAGATACAACTGTTAGTACGTAACGCTATCAAACTCAAAGCAAAGGCAAATGAAGACATTCAAAGTTGATTTTCAAAAATTCACCAACCAACTTCAATGCACATTTGACTTCTCTTGATAACACCACGTGTAGCTCTACTGAGGTCGTCTTTGCGTTCTTTTATGAGGACTGCACTATTCATAACCCGAACGATCAAATCGGCTCTTGGGTTTACTTTTTATTTGTAGACTTCGCCTTTAACCATCCCCACAGCCAAAAATCCAAACAGATAAAGTCCGAGGACCTTGAAGGCCAAGAAAAGTGCCCATATCTAATGATCCACCTTCCGGGAAATGTTAGGTTTGGATAATGTGTCACCTGACGACTAGGATGTGCAGGAACCCCGTCATGCTGGAGAAACATACGCATTCTTGTAGCCAAATGAACCTGCATCTCGGTTCTTACAATAGTGCAACAGGTGCGCACTGGTAGATGTAGCTGAAGAGAGACTCTAAGTCGGCTTGAGGTTAAGGGCGAATCCCAAGCGTATGGCCGGCCAGTGTGGCCGAGCGGTTCTAGGCGCTTCAGTCTGGAACCACGCGACCGCTACGGTCGCAGGTTCGAATCCTGCCTCGGGCATGGATGTGTGTGATGTCCTTAGGGTAGTTATGTTTAAGTACTTCTAAGTTCTAGAGGACTGATGACCTCAGATGTTAAGTCCCATAGTGCTCAGATCCATTTGAACCATTTTGAACCCAAGCGTATGACCACGAACAATTGGGAGCGGAAACTTAATGTCATCGGAACCTTGTTGAAGGACCATGACATGCTATTGTTAGACCGACTGCAGAAAGTTCACTTTATAACTACAAACATACTTAGCAAACTATATCATGTCGCAGCAATCTTACCGATACTGCAGGCCACTGCACATAAAATATTAGCTGTAGCCTCTTGGTATGTGTGGAAACAAAATATCTTCAAAGTATCCCTACACACGGCGACTTTGCAGAGGCAAAACGGAGGACTTGGAATTAAAGACGTGCTTTTAAACTAATACATGCCACTAAGACAGGCATCACGAAACTTCTGTTCCTCTCGTTAGATCCTGGGGATAGGAACGCTCCTGTTAATGTAGCATGCCAGCCTAGCTTACGTCCGAAAGTACTATGGCGATTGGAGCTGTATAAGACTTCCACCAGCACAAACCAACACTAGAACCGTCTATGATTATACTACCAGACATCGACTTCACAAATCAATTCCGGTAAATTAACCTACAAAAAACAGGAGGAACGTCTGGAAAAATATCAACAGTAAAATTCTACCAACTAGAGTCAGTGCCGCATGGTGCAACGTTGTAAACGAAACCATACCCTCAGCGGAACGACTATGGAAAATCAAATTGAGACCATCTCCATACTGCGACAAATGTCGGCTTGTAGAAACTGCAGCGCACATCTTCTTATGTGAAAATATAATCAGAATTTGGAACTGGACTAGGAAGAAATTAGCACTATCAACAGAACCGCAGAAAGTCGTATACCGATAACTGGAGCTTTACAACCCGACTGCAAATGTTACCCGTCCGCAAAGAATAACAGTTATTCGTGGCTTCTGGGACAGTTTGTGTTTTACGTCGTAACAAACAAAACTTAGAAGAGTACATGTTTTATATTGCAGAAGAACATTTTACTTTGAAAAAGAATAACAAATATAAGGAATGGTTTCAAATTTTTTATCTGTTGCTTTATGTGGGCTATGAAGAGGTGGACAGTTTTCTTGATCAGAAGCAGAATACTATTATTTCACTTTTTTTTGTTCCGGGAATATTCTTTTACGTTGGTTCTAAAATCAGAACTGTTCTAATTTGGCAAAGCCCCTCCGGCTCCGATTTTTTTTTTCATTTGTTGAAAAATATATGGCTTCCTTACAGACTTCATATGCATCCAGTGCAAAATAACTTAAACTGTGAATATATTTCTGAATGAATGTTTGTTATGTATTTTTCCGTCACCTTCTTCACTGTTATAAGTTATGTTCTACAAGGAACGAACGCCATTGGAGGCCGCAATCTGTAATTCATTTTACCTTAATTACTACTTCAATTTTGTTAAACAATTTAAAGGTATATATGGGTGCAAACATGGAATACATGGGAATAATGCAGCTGCTCAGTGACAGGTATGGGGGAGGCATTCAGGCCAGGCCTCGAATCTTCGTTCCCTGCCCTCTTTGCCTTCCCCTACCTGGTGCTGAAAGTCTTCTCAAACTGTTTTAAAAAAATAATAGTGTAGTGATCGGAATGTCTGTCTAGTAAGCAGGAGGTCCAGGTTCGAAGCCCAGTCGGTCACAAATATTAATCTGCCGTCTTAGCTGTATTTCAACGCGCTGTGACAGTGTGGACGTCGGTCCTTCGATATTTAAGATGCAATTGTTTTTTGAGGCAATATAGGTGATATGCGAACATTTGTCTTGCCAAATCAATGAAACACAAGCAAACAGGAACTCTGGAAGCAAAGTAAAGTTTACCCCAGGTGGTGCAAAAATGGTTCAAATGGCTCTGAGCACTATGCGACTTAACTTCTGAGGTAATCAGTCGCCTAGAACTTAGAACTAATTAAACCTAACTAACCTAAGGACATCACACACATCCATGCCCGAGGCAGGATTCGAACCTGCGACCGTAGCGGTCGCTCGGCTCCAGACTGTAGCGCCTAGAACCGCACGGCCACTCCGGCCGGCCCAGGTGGTACACAACCCGGCTGTCGATAGGCGGCAGTTGGAATTTCGAATTCTGGGGTGTCCAGGTTAGCACGACAGAGAATATTGAAGATCTCTTGTAATTTCCCTACAAGCAGAAAACATGCATTTGAAAACTACACGCCGCGCGGGATTAGCCGAGCGGTCTCACGCGCAGCAGTCATGGTCTGTTCGGCTGGTCCCGGCGGAGGTTCGTGTCCTCCCTCGGGCATGGGTGTCTGTGTGTTTGTCCTTAGGATAATTTAGGTTAAGTAGTGTGTAAGCTTAGGGACTGATGACGTTAGCAGTTAAGTCCCATAAGATTTCACACACATATGAACTTTTTTTTTTATAACTAAACATCGATACATTGATCCAAGCACGAAAACTATATAATCTCACAAAAGAAATCGACCAACAAAAAATTATCATCCTTGTTCTTCTCGAACCACGACTAACTGACAGTGAAACCTTGCATTACGGAAACCATTGCATCTTCAAGAGCAAAATACAAGAAAAGGTAACGAAAGGCGTACCAATCTTCGGCATTGCTTTTCTGGAACACAGATCTATCATTAACTCTGTCAAAGAAATCACACCCATCAACAATCGACTTATGACTACGCTCATTCAGAGCCCCAGTAAAAAATATACACTCATCAATGCACATGCTCCCACCAACATCGAAAATAAGAAAAACACCAAAAAAGTCGAAAAATTCTGGAACACACTCGAAAATACTATGAGCAAAATTCACCAAGATGACGTGAAAATACTAATGGGAGACTTCAACTCTCTATTTGGAACAGAAAAAACCTGTAGAAAAACCATTGGTACAAATTCAACATACCGAAAAGCTTTGACCAACGGCACACGTCTGACTGACTTTTGCCAACAATTCAACCACAAAAGGATGTCTTCCCACTTTAGGAAAAAACCAGTTCCCAGGTATCATGCTTGGCTACCAGGTACAAGCTGCTTTCGTTCGCCTTTCGAGACTCGTTGAAAGCCAGATTTTTAATTCTTTTGTAGCTGAGCTACAAGCAGGCAGATACAAACTCAATAAGGCAATCGTAAGATAACGCTCGAGCAAAATTCGTCTTCCTACTTACAGTAACCCTTAGTGTCAGAGCGAATACCTTACGGTACTGCCTATTTTATAATGCCACCTTTGTATTCTGCCGACATATTTTTTGTTGTTGTGAATACATAATTTTATCTATGAAATGCCACATTTCCATAATACTTGCGAATGATACAGGAAATGAAGTAAATACAGATGTTCTCGAACTCAAAAGTCGGTAATATACTACTAATTCGTGTTAAAATAGGCTCAATCGTCTTAGACACTTAATGCTTTACTAAAATAGACTGCCGTCGTGATGTTTCTGTAGTAAGCTGAATTTAATTTGTATTAGTACAGTGAATATTTTATTTGCATTTTCCATTAGTTTACTGAACGCAACAGTAACCATCAAAGAGAAATTAATCAGCAGCTGAATTTTCTTTCACGATATCAGAATAATCTGACAATGCTACAGTTGTTTACAAATTCTACGCCCGTAGAAACCTACTTGTTTTAACGATGTCATTAAACCATGGTAATTTTAAGAGTATTTTCGTCTAGATATGAATTGCCTTGACTGTTGATCGATCAAGAACGGGAAAGGTAATATTTTCGAATATATGGCGAGAGGAACAAGTGCTTTAGAGAGGACTTCCCCATCAATAGAAGTGTCTGTGAGACGACTTTCCTATCAATCTCCTGGATAGTTTTCTTTCTCAAATCAACATAGTGAGTTATCATGCAGTAGCACAGGTGATGTAGTTTTGTTGCTCGACTTTCTTACACTGCGACCGAAAGGTGTCTCAGTTGTTGACAACAAATTCCAGCTGTGATGCACACACCCCCTGAGGCAGAATTCGTAGTCCAAAACACACTTTTGGAGCTATCAGATGTAAAATATTATGTTCACACTACTCTTTGCTGTAGTCTACGTCTTTTGGTGGGGCTCAGCCTTTCATTTCTTGTTAGGAAGTTAACGATGAACGCATCATAACACGTCACCAGTAACAGTACTGCATAGGAATGCTCAATGAGCGACCTGATGACGTTCAATAATAGTCACTCCGTTGATTTTTGTTGTTTCGAATTAGAGCATGCAGTACTCCTACACCAGACTTCTGAACTTTGCCTGTTGAATGCAAATGTCGCATGATGGAAAAATGGTAATCTGTCACATATATCAATAGTCGAGACTTCCTTAATGGGGAAAATCATTCATGCCAGAACGATCTTTGTTGAAACAAGACTATATTTTTCTGGCGTATTTTTCCCAAAAGCACTCGCTCCAAACACAGTTCAAATCTCTCTAGCTGCCTCTTCTACATTCACCCCTCTGTTATAATAAAAGTAAACGTTGTGTTGCAGATGTTACACCTTTTTCCACTTGCGACTCAATTTTACAATACTTAACTGTAGTTCATGATTTTCAAGTATGCAAAATCCAATGCTTAACTGCAAGCTGATAACTAGAACTTCAAATTCGAAAATGGCATTGATACATACACTGATAGCGTGGCGCCGCCTTCACATGGGCGGCGCCGGATTTCAGGCAGCGGGTGGCGTCTGGCCGGTGGCCGGTAGCCGCTGCAGCGCGAGGAAACGCCCGAGCGTAAGCTGTTATGACCGCGACGCAGCCGCGAGCTGTCCTGTGGAATTGTTTCTGGAATACTTATTATTGCGGGTGGGTAGAATGTTAACCGAATTGTCTTCGATGTTCAATCAGACTCATAACTTTAGACCGAAATGTGGTAAAAAAAAAAAAAAAAGAAAAGAAAATAGCTCGACGCGAACATGCGACTCTAAGTTTAAAAAGCACGGCGATTACCGCAAGACCCCGAGCTCACTTCTTCCATATTTTCTAGGAAGTAGACAACACTTCCTCCTAACACTTCCGCATCTTACAGTGTTGCCAGTTGTGCAGATGGCCGGACTTAGCGTTGTCAGGGGCGGTCAGTTTTATTGGCCACCTTAAGTGACTGGGACACTCAGATGTTTAGGACGGGTGGTAGGGACAGAGCATCGAGTGACATTATACTGAGTGCACTATCCGAAAATTACCGCGAGCAATTAAACAGAGAACCGACTCGTGGAGAGAACATATTGGACCTACTGATAACAAACAGACCCGAACTTTTCGAATCTGTATGTACAGAGCAGGGAATCAGTGATCATAAGGCCGTTGCAGCATCCCTGAATATGGAAGTTAATAGGAATATAAAAAAAGGGAGGAAGGTTTATCTGTTTAGCAAGAGTAATAGAAGGCAGATTTCAGACTACCTAACATATCAAAACGAAAATTTCTGTTCCGACACTGACAATGTTGAGTGTTTATGGAAAAAGTTCGAGGCAATCGTAAAATGCGTTTTAGACAGGTACGTGCCGAGTAAAACTGTGAGGGACGGGAAAAACCCACCGTGGTACAACAACAAAGTTAGGAAACTACTGCGAAAGCAAAGAGAGCTCCACTCCAAGTTTAAACGCAGCCAAAACCTCTCAGACAAACAGAAGCTAAACGATGTCAAAGTTAGCGTAAGGAGGGCTATGCGTGAAGCGTTCATTGAATTCGAAAGTAAAATTCTATGTACCGACTTGACAGAAAATCCTAGGAAGTTCTGGTCTTACGTTAAATCAGTAAGTGGCTCGAAACAGCATATCCAGACACTACGGGATGATGATGGCATTGAAACAGAGGATGACTCGCGTAAAGCTGAAATACTAAACACCTTTTTCCAAAGCTGTTTCACAGAGGAAGACCGCACTGCAGTTCCTTCTCTAAATCCTCGCACAAACGAAAAAATGGCTGACATCGAAATAAGTGTCCAAGGAATAGAAAAGCAACTGGAATCACTCAATAGAGGAAAGTCCACTGGACCTGACGGGATACCAATTCGATTCTACACAGAGTACGCGAAAGAACTTGCCCCCCTTCTAACAGCCGTGTACCGCAAGTCTCTAGAGGAACGGAGGGTTCCAAATGATTGGAAAAGAGCACAGATAGTCCCAGTCTTCAAGAAGGGTCGTCGAGCAGATGCGCAAAACTATAGACCTATATCTCTTACGTCGATCTCTTGTAGAATTTTAGAACATGTTTTTTGCTCGCGTATCATGTCATTTCTGGAAACCCAGAATCTACTATGGATTCCGGAAACAGCGATCGTGTGAGACCCAACTCGCTTTATTTGTTCATGAGACCCAGAAAATATTAGATACAGGCTCCCAGGTAGATGCTATTTTTCTTGACTTCCGGAAGGCGTTCGATACAGTTCCGCACTGTCGCCTGATAAACAAAGTAAGAGCCTACGGAATATCAGACCAGCTGTGTGGCTGGATTGAAGAGTTTTTAGCAAACAGAACACAGCATGTTGTTATCAATGGAGAGACGTCTACAGACGTTAAAGTAACCTCTGGCGTGCCACAGGGGAGTGTTATGGGACCATTGCTTTTCACAATATATATAAATGACTTAGTAGATAGTGTCGGAAGTTCCATGCGGCTTTTCGCGGATGATGCTGTAGTATACAGAGAAGTTGCTGCATTAGAAAATTGTAGCGAAATACAGGAAGATCTGCAGCGGATAGGCACTTGGTGCAGGGAGTGGCAACTGACCCTTAACATAGACAAATGTAATGTATTGCGAATACATAGAAAGAAGGATCCTTTATTGTATGATTATATGATAGCGGAACAAACACTGGTAGCAGTTACTTCTGTAAAATATCTGGGAGTATGCGTACGGAACGATTTGAAGTGGAATGATCATATAAAACTAATTGTTGGTAAGGCGGGTACCAGGTTGAGATTCATTGGGAGAGTGCTTAGAAAATGTAGTCCATCAACAAAGGAGGTGGCTTACAAAACACTCGTTCGACCTATACTTGAGTATTGCTCATCAGTGTGGGATCCGTACCAGGTCGGGTTGACGGAGGAGATAGAGAAGATCCAAAGAAGAGCGGCGCGTTTCGTCACTGGGTTATTTGGTAACCGTGATAGCATTACGGAGATGTTTAATAAACTCAAGTGGCAGACTCTGCAAGAGAGGCGCTCTGCATCGCGGTGTAGCTTGCTCACCAGGTTTCGAGAGGGTGCGTTTCTGGATGAGGTATCGAATATATTGCTTCCCCCTACTTATACTTCCCGAGGAGATCACGAATGTAAAATTAGAGAGATTAGAGCGCGCACGGAGGCTTTCAGACAGTCGTTCTTCCCGCGAACCATACGCGACTGGAACAGGAAAGGGAGGTAATGACAGTGGCACGTAAAGTGCCCTCCGCCACACACCGTTGGGTGGCTTGCGGAGTATCAATGTAGATGTAGTAGATGTAGATGTAGAAGTGAACGACTCGGACTTAGTCTCTGTGGCGGCCGGCCGGCGGTCAGTTTGTATGTCTAAGACTGTACCTGTGTGAACTTATCATTTCTGAGAACGCATGCTGTTACAGCGTGATTACCTGTAAACACCACATTAATGCAATAAATGCTCAAAATGATGCCCGTCAACCTCAATGCATTTGGCAATACGTGTAACGACATTCCTCTCAACAGCGAGTAGTTCGCCTTCCGTAATGTTCGCACATGCATTGAAAATGCGCTGACGCATATTGTCAGGCGTTGTCGGTGGATCACTATAGCAAATATCCTTCAACTTTCCCCACAGAAAGACATCCGGGGACGTCAGGTCCGGTGAACGTGCAGGCCATGGTATGATGCTTCGACGACCAATTCACCTGTCATGAAATATGCTATTCAATACCCCTTCATCCGCACACAAGCTATGTGCCGGACATCCATCATGTTGGAAGTACATCGCCATTCTGTCATGCAGTGAAACATCTTGTAGTAACATCGGTAGAACATTACATAGGAAATCAGCATACATTGCACCATTTAGATTGTCATCGATAAAATGAAGGACAATTATCCTTCCTCCCATAATGCCGCATACATTAACCCGCCAAGGTCACTGATGTTCGATTTGTCGCAGCCATCGTGGATTTTCCGTTGCCCAATAGTGCATATTATGCCGATTTTCGTTACCGCTGTTGGTGAATGACGCCTCGTCGCTAAATAGAAAGCGTGCAAAAAATCTGTCATCGTCCCGTAATTTCTCTTGTGGCCAGTGGCAGGACTATACACGAAATTTAACGTCGTCGCCATGCAATTTCTGGTGCATAGAAATATGGTACGGGTGCAATCGATGTTGATGTAGCATTCTCAACACCGACGTTTTTGAGATTTTCGATTCTCGCGCAATTTGTCTGCTACTGATATGCGGATTAGCCGCAACAGCAGCTAAAACACCTATTGGGCATCATCATTTGTTGCAGGACGTGGTTGACGTTTCACATGTGGCTGAACACTTCCTGTTTTCTTAATTAACGTAACTATCCGGCGAACGGTCCGGACACTTGGATGATGCTGTCCAGGATACCGAGCAGCATACATAGCACACGCCCGTTGGACATTTTGTTCACCATAGCCATGCATCAACACGATATCGACCTTTACCGCAGTTGGTAAACGGTCCATTTTAACACGGGTAATGTATCACGAAGCAAATACCGTCCGCACTGGCAGAATGTTACGTGATACAACGTACTTATACGTTTGTGACTATTACAGTGCCATCTATCACAAAGCGAAAAAAGTGGTCCAACTAAAACATTTATATTTCTTTACGTACTACATGAATATGTAAAAATAATGGGGATTCCTATTTTTAAAAACGCAGTTGATATTCGTTTGATCGATGGCAGCGCCATCTAGCGGGCCAACCATAGCGCCATCTGGTTTCCCCCTTCAAGCTAGACGAGTTTCGTTCTTTGTAGTTTATATCGTGAGATATTTGGCCCGGTCATTATCAATGGACCACCCTGTATATATACAAACCAGAATGGCACCAGGTATTTTCAGTGGGGATGCGCAATATATTCCAAATACCTATGAGACTTGGCGAATGGTATAAGCATTGGGCATAATGGATGGGGACGCTATTTGCATGTGAGACGTTGAGAATTTTGGTTAGACTGGAAGTGGGTCCAGATGGTCGAGGCAGTTAAGGCAACTGTTCTAGAGAAGTAGAGCATCCAGGTTTGAGTTCTAGCTTAGCAGAAATTTTCAGCCTTCGGCACTGAAGTCCTAATTCCTCGTAATATAATAAATGAAAAAAACCTACAGCTATAACTAAAATACCATAATTGCCAACAAATTAACTAGGCCACATAACGAATAAAGTGATCAAACTATTACACAATACCAACGCATAATTAGCAATTCGCATTACCAATAATCTGAAAACAAAAATTCGATCAGGAAAAGGCAAGTGCCGGAAGTCTTATGAAAACTGTACGAAATTCTACATCGAGAAACAGGAAAAAACATCAACATTAGATGCAAAGATCGTAGAACTTTCTATCTACATATTAAAAATGAAAACCACAAAGCAGAACACACTGGAAACAACGTACAATTTTTACACAAAACATTTAAAGAGCATACTATGAATATTGGAAGATTTAGAGCTATACATACACAAGAAAAGCTTTCCGAATCACTTAATCAATGAAGAAACTGATCTAAAACACAAATCCTATTTAGAAATTTTTTTGGAATTTCCGATCACGAGAAAAGATAAACATATGGAATCACAGGCAACACATATACAAAAAATTTTAACCAAATAATGTCTACGTACAAACACACCATACCTGTCTCCCAAAGCATCTAATGAACCCAGCTGTCAAACAATTACCACGAAAAATTTCGTATTATAAAATCTACACGATTATAATAATACTATTTCATAACGTAACAGACAGGTAACAGTTGGCCCTAGACGCCATACGAGAGTCAACACCAGCTACGCATAACTAAAAATGTAATTTATAAAAATAACGTTATTGATCATAAGTAAGATGTAAGTAAGATCCACTATTCACAATACCCACAGGCGCACTTGAAAATGGCACTGTAAGCCGAAAGAGACAGGCCTGTTGTGCAGAAGTCTCCAAATACAAGCAAATAAAAAATGCATTGCAGCTAATGGAATTTACTTCTTATACAATGTTTGACATGTTCTTTGATGCTGTATACAGCACCGCTATCTGATGTGCCCAAAGAAATATGTGCATACTAACACATGAGTCCGCAGCTCGTGGTCGTGCGGTAGCGTTCTCGCTTCTTGCGCCCGGGTTCCCGGGTTCGATTCCCGGCGGGGTCAGGGATTTTCTCTGCCTCGTGATGACTGGGTGTTGTGTGCTGTCCTTAGGTTAGTTAGGTTTAAGTAGTTCTAAGTTCTAGGGGACTGATGACCATAGATGTTAAGTCCCATAGTGCTCAGAGCCATTTGAACCATTTGAACTAACACATGTTCGTATACCACACAACGTTATCCATATCAAATGAGAAAATAAATTAAAGGTAATTTTTTTTCTACTTTATTTCAAGTAGAGGTGCAATATATTATAACTTCTGGTTTATACTTAGCATTCACTAGAAAACACAGAGAAACATTTTTCTTCGGTATATGCCTTTAATGACTAGAAACTTCTTTACACTACTACTACTACTACTACTACTACTACTACTACCACCACATCTCCCATGACAGCTTATTGTTGCATGGTGTGTTCACATATATTGTTAACATCAAGGTACATAATGAAACTCACATCCTCAGGTGCTATGAACTGTCCACCCAATCGTGGGTTGTACCTATGGGCATGCTGGCAAAATCCCCCAAGAATGCTGTATTCGAAAAAGAGCAACATGTCGCTATCAATCAATAATTCGATGTGGACAGGTTCCTGTTCAAAACTACGTCTTACAAAAGCCATAGTATGGTGTAATAAAATGTAGGATCCAAAATGTATGTAGTCATGCAGACATTCCAGTATTTGTTGAAAATATCTGCAAGTAGTCGTACATCTGGGTCCATGTATTGCTTTGCATACCTTCCTAAATCATAGATGTTAAATTCCTGCAAAACATTCACAACATACTCATACTCTGAATCGATTACGGCATTTTCTGTAAGTTTATTGGTGAACATGGCTAGGTTAGGCAACGGAAAGACTCCCTTCTTCATCATCAGCTGAAACTTTGCATCATCGGAAATGCAGCACTAGTTATGTGCATCTTCTTCTGACGCATTGTATCAGGAAGTTTCTGAAGCGGGGCTCACATAAATCGAAGCGATAGCAGGGACTCCAAGGTAACGTTTAGAATAATACACTTGGAGAATGAAATTTATCTCTCTGCACTCTCATGCTGGACACTAACCTGGTCGTTGGGCAAAATGCAATCACCCAAGTGCTCATTCATGAAATGGGCATCATACTCTCTCAAACTGTGGAAGAAAACGGATATGTATAGTAGCACTTGCCAGTTTAAGTTGCGTGCATTGTGCGATGCACTACAGAACTTCTCTGTTAGATGACAAGTGGTCTCTGTGACGAGTTTTCTATTTTCTGTCTAAAGGCAGACCACAAATATGACATTTGACAGCTTTCTCGTGTAAGGCAAATTTTTTCCAAAATTTGGTCATGAGAATGTTGGTGCCATTAATACAATCAACATGTCTCGCAAGTTGTTAGAGGTCAGACAGCAACTTCTCACTCACTTTCTCTGACTTGTGATTTGAAATGATTGTGACTTGAGTAATATGAGTATATAACTTAATATGCCGCCACATACAGTATGTGCTGTTCTGAGAGAGTTATACATATGGCAGTGGGGTCTCCCTCACAGCATGCCACAACAGGAAACAGGCACTTAAAATCAAAGTATAGCACGAATGGAAATTCTCAATAAATTTGTTTCCTCAGTTGGCATTTCCACACATACAGGTTCCTGGCTAGAGCAATCAATCATATGATTTTCTAGACCCTCTCTCGTAGTAAAAGAGTTGAGTCATCTAGGGAAATAATGATGTTTATCTTTATTTTTACTCTGTTGTGTGGAAAGTAAGTGGGACATGTTCTTGACACATATGTAATGCTTTTTCTGCTCCTTGTAGAAAAACAACAAATCTGCATGTTTCTCATGCTGACCAGCTGCTTTGGAAAGGTAAAATCTGTGCTTCACTTATTTCTTTTCTTGCGTATCATGCTCTTCTGGCTTCCTTTCCTCTTTATTCAAGTTATAGGCATGAATTGAATACTGTGGGTCCTGCGTCTCAAATTTACGTGTGTCCTGAATTTTAATGGGGAAATCCATGCTGTCAAATTAAAAACTGCACAAGTATTGTCCATTCCATATGTGAATGGATCCTCACCATACTTCATATAATTTTTGAACAAGCGAGTATTGACCAGGTGATCTTGAACATTAATACATGCCACTTTAGTGACTGTATCCCTTGGAAGTTTGATATAGTGAGATCCCCCCTTAATATGTCAAGAACATAGGTGTGGACATCCATGTAGTGTATAAGAATGAGTGTTTTACCAGACGCTCTTTCTTGCATTTCAGAAGGCTTGCCTAGTATGACACTCAAGATGATATCACAGAACCTGTCAACGACTGAGTCGGCCATCGATATTATGCCAGTTTCCCCCCAAATATAGACAGTGACTTTCTCCTCCACACCACCATCTTGTTTGCTGCGGGGTGGGCGATACGTTAGTTTGCAGCATAGTACTGTGGTGCACTAAATGGTGGGATACTGCGGATCTTTTATGATTTCAGGGAAAGCTCCTTCCCAGAGTAGGGGTACATGTGTTAATACAAAGCCACACAGTAGAGTTATCTTGCATGAGATCCACTACCTAAATGTGCCTGCAACCACAGAGTAGTGTAATGCTGACATGTAACTCACGTGGTTCTGTTCCAGACCAACAGGGTGGGTGAAGAAGCTGCTGCTAGCCAGCTGATGACTACATGTAGACGGCCTTGGGCAAGAAACTGGCGCCATATACAAAGTAGTAGACAGGAAGTGTCACCATGATGGCACTGTAAACCATCAGCGACTGCAGCCATGACTGTCCTGGGTGAGATGACAGCGCGGTAGATGGCCCCCTATATTAGGAGTGCAGTCATGGAGAGCCTAGACATGGTGAAAGCACTATAGACAACCCCACATGTGGGGAGTGAATCGTGATGGGCCCATACATGATGACAGCACTTTTCTCATCACCGCCAAAATAAGGGGTAGCATTGTTGCTGCTGTTGCTACCCATCGAGCCTGCCTCCAGATGGCTCCCTTAAATATTCTGCAAAAAAATCGACATTGATAAGTATCTCATATGTGTTTGTGTAACGATTTCGAAAAAGCGACAAGAGTCATGTGTCAATAGTGACCTCCGGTACTTACCCATGCATTTATCTACGTGTGCATCGCTGAATATATAGCTCATATTATCATCTATCTGTGTGAGACTTCGATTCAGAAGCATCTCAAGATCATAATTCTTTCTTCCTTTAACCAATGTAGTTACTGAGCAAACCTAGAAAAAAAAAAAAAAAAAAAAAAAAAAAAAAAAAAAAAAAAGACAGAATAAGAAATATCTCATAAGCATTGCATGTATGTGTGAAAAATGTTATTACATAAATACATGCGCATCTGCTCGGCTATAATCAGGTGTCCCTGCGAGCCCATGAAGGAAAATGGAGTCATGGGCTGAGACAGCTCATTCCACTCGATTTCTACTGGTGTGCTGTTGACCCATTCCCCCATGACTACATCTTCATCGAGAGCACCTAGAAACAAGAAGAACAATGCATGTAAAAAAAACGTGAATCAATATTATCACAGAATAAGAATAAACTACCACTGTACATGAATGTATCATCTATTATGGGTGGCCGTGCCAGTGAGGCAAGGGGATAAACTGGTGTTGTGACCTGGGATGTCTTCTAGAAAGAAGAAGAAGTCATAAGCAATTCATGCATACGAAGCAGTAATAATAATTGTAGAAGAAGAAGAAATATGTATCACTACATATGTATGCATTCATTGACAATCTGAGTCCAGCCCTGGGAACTAAGAGCTGAAGTCACATCATGGGCTCCACAAAAGAATCTACACAAGGTATTCCTATTAAAGAAAACGGACCCGACCGTATAACTACATGGGAAGGAAAAAATCACACACAGGAGGGGAAGAGGAAAGTTCGCATTAGCATTTACTACTCGTATGTTTCGGAACCAGCCTACATCCCAGGCGTCAGCGTGTGGAGCGACCATGGCCTAGTAACGCACAGCCAGGACTGGAAGGTTACGTCCATATCGATCCCCGTAACATTACTGAGAAATTCTACAAAGAAGAGGAAAAACGTCAGATAATCATGCTAGTATTCACCCACACACACATAGAGATATATATAAGGATGTGTACTTATGGTTCACATGGCTCTGAGCACTATGGGACTTGACTTCTGAGGTCATCAGTCCCCTAGAACTTAGAACTACTTAAACCTAACCAACCTAAGGACACCACACACATCCATGCCCGAGGCAGGATTCAAACCTGCACCGCTCGGCCATCCCCGCCTGCGTGAACTTATGGTCACACAAATTTCCCATCAGCGGTTCTTCAGCCATAGGCCCAAACCACTTCGCTCCTCCCTCAGGAGAGCGAGAGAACAGGAAATCGAGCGTGTCGCTTCCCATTAATGGCAGCAGTATACTACTACCATCTGCAACAGCAGGAAAAAATTATCATAATTAAAAGAATAAACAAGTACATGGCACATACCGTGATCAATGCAAGTTCGCTTATCTGTCTAACCATCACGGGAAGAGGAATGTATTATGGCTGAAGCGAAACCACCATTCAGAGAACTAGGACGAGCCTGGCGCGTCTCTCAAACATATCCTGATGACACTTAGATATTCGCTTACGCTGATAGTATCGTTATCGTCAAAGCTAGTGATAACGCGTGTTGGATGAGTACTATATTTAGGAACGCTTGAATTCACTATCATACGACTACTCATGAATCCGCCAGTTCAAGAACATGACCAGAGAAGAAAAGGAGGAAGGGGAAGGAAGAACCAATGCTATTATTTCTGATTCAACTAATGTGAAACTACCTTTAAGTTAGGTGACCATTGAATGATGCCAAGGCTGTGAAGCAAAATTCCTATTCTGACCTATTGGTCACTCTAAGTGGTTCTGTCAACTGGCTGAGCAGAAATGAAGTGGGGTCCCGTAGCGCAGCCTATCATTAGTCCGTTGACAGCCTCTGTGGTGGGATCGGATCCGACCATTTGCGTAGCCCCTCAGCCATACTTTTCAACCAATGGGAGTAGGAAATATTGCCGACGAATTTTTTTTTTTTTTTTATCAATAAGAGCAGAGGACGGCAACGCTTCTGCAGGTCAGAATAGGAATTTTGCTTCACAGCCTTGGCATTATTCAATGGTCACCTAACTTAAAGTAGTTTCACATTAGTTGAATCAGAAATAATAGCATTGGTTCTTCCTTCTCCTTCCTCCTTTTCTTCTCTGGTCATCTTTTGGAACTGGCGGATTCCTGAGTAATCGTATGATAGTGAATTGAAGCGTTCCTAAATATTGTACTCATCCAACACGCGTTCTCACTGCCTTTGACGATAACGATACTATCAGCGTAATCGAATATCTAAGTGTCATCAGCACATGTTTGAAAGACGCTCCAGGCTCGTCCTAGTTCTTTGAATGATGATTTCGCTTCAGCCATAATATATTCCTCCGAGTTTTACCATATGTAATGGTTTTGGAGTATTTAGGATCCTCAACAGTTGCATAGCATGTCGCTATTACGAGACCAGAGATCAGAAAAGCGAGAAATGCCGCTTCCTTAAACATGAACTGCCCAGATGTCAGTGGACATTAATTTATCTCCTGATCATGGAGCAACAATGTGTACGAAGCAGTTTCTTTAGGAAAATTGTTCAATGACTCAAATTCTATAGCTACAGTCAGTGACAGAATTAGCGAGACCCTTCACCACGTCGTTAGGAACAGCACACTTTTACTGTCTGTTAATACTCCATAACATGCAAAGCATGTTACCTTGCATATTATCTAGATGTGAAGTCGAAAAACTATTTTTTTCTTATTTTACACGTCTAGTTCCGTGGGACCAAATTGAGGAGCAAATCTCCATGTTCATGACGTGTCAGTACACGAAATTACAAAAGAAAAGTAAAAACAGATAAGATAAAATGTTTATGGAACCTAAAAAGCCGTCAAGCAATAAGTTTATGTTAACGCAATGAGCAATATAACACGGAAATCAGCTTAATTTTTCAAGGAACTTCTCGACAGAATAGAAGGAGCAACCCATGAGGAAATTCTTCAATTTAGATTCGAAAGCGCGTGGATTACAGATAAGCTTTTTTAATTCTTGTAGTAACTTATTTTAAATGGATGCAGCAGAATACTGCACACCTTTCTACACAAGAGTCAAGGATGTGCAACTGCAGGCTCGATTACTGTCTGGCATTAACTGAGTGAAAGCTACTAATTCTTGGGAATAAGCTGATATTGTTAACAAAAACGACAGTAAAGAATATATACATTGAGAGGCTAATTTCTAAATACCCAGACTAATGAACAGGGTCCCACAAGAGGTTCGCAAACTTACACCACTTATTGCCCGAACTGCCCGCTTCTGAGCCAAAAATAGCCTTTCAGAATGGGAAGAGTTATCCCAAAATATAATACCATGCGTCATAAGCGAAAGAAAATAAACAAAGTAGACTACCGTATTTACTCAAATCTAAGCCGCACTCGAATCTAAGCCGCACCAGCAAAATGAGACTCGAAATCAAGGAAAGAAAATTTTCCCGAATTTAAGCCGCACCTGAAATTTGTGACTCGAAATTCAAGGGGAGAGAAAAGTTTCAGGTCCCACCTGGAAATCGAAACAAAGATGGTCCATTGTAATATGAGACACAATTTTGGTCGAATGAATGACGATACAGCTATAGTAGTTTAGTTCGAGTCGTAAGCTTAGCAGTTAAGCTTTACCAGGTAGCAATTGCTATGCGTTAGGTGCTCCGTCCGTATTTATACGGGTACCCTCCCTTTTTCACGTGGTTCATCTGGTTTGAATTGATTGCTTATTTTTCTTTGATCCGATAAGTGCCGTCTCTTTGTTATACGTGTTTACGTCACTCTAAGCAGAAAATGCATTACTGTACTGTAATGCATTGTTTTTCACATTCTGATAATGAGTGTTTACGGCCTGTCGCCGCTCGCGGCATGGCTTGCTTTTGTGCATGCTACCGTCGCTCACAATTAAAAAAAAAGAGAGGAATCATCTGATTAGCGAAACAATGGCAAGAGACTGCTATTTGTTGTTACTTACACTGCTGCTTTCTTTGATAATGATCAACAAGAACAAAATAATTGACTGCGTATCATAGATGTTCTGAACGAGAGTTTAGCGAAAATTTTTCTCCGTTTGAAAATCTTTGCAGACGCCTCTTTAGTACATTACATTCTGCACAGAAATTAGAGTCATCTTAGATTTAAAAATCTAGTCAATTGCCGTGGTTCATTTCTGACTGTATCACTATTAGGCATAAGAATAATACGAATATAAACATTACATGATATGTATATTCTTCGGTGTTTGCTGTTCTGTCATTCTAGTTTCGTAGTTTATTAGGCAGAGAGGATTTAAATGAGATAGCAGCAAACATGAAAGAATACATGGCAAAATGTTTATATTCATATTATTCTTATGGTGAAGAGAATATTGCATGTGATTCACAATTCCTAAAAGTTACTTTTAGCAACCATCTATTCTCACAGGTAGGAAAAAATTCAGAATGTAGAGTTGGCCATATTGACAAACAGTCTTGCCAGTCTAATTTTCATAGTACATTGAAATGCCGCTACATTCGAAGACGAACAATACGGAATATGTATTTACTTCGTTGGATAAAGTATGAAAATACAGTGGTCGAAACTCAGGGCAGAGAAAAAAGCTCGTCTTCCACCTTTTTTTAATTTATTTATTGACGCAGAGGTTTTGGCGCCAGTATCTTTGCGCCTGCAAAGCATGCCTGTGTAGCGCTACATATATTCGACGTCAGAAGTTAGTTGTGGTGGCACCTACCAACATTTTTCAGAACTTCTGCTTACTTTGCACTCGATTCTAAGCCGCAGGCGGATTTTTGGATTACAAAAACCAGAAAAAAAGTGCGGCTTAGATTCGAGTAAATACGGTACTTCTCTTTTCCAACTGTCACTTAGGTGAAATACTGTTCTAATAGTAAAAATGCCAGCTTAATGCTGCCTACAAAAAAAAGATCGTGAACATGGGCTTTCCACTAAGTTTACAATCTATCTGAACACCTAGAAATTTGAACTGTTCAGTCTCACTAATCAAATGCCCATTCTGTGTAATTAAAACGTCAGATTTTGAGGAAATGTTTGTTAAAAACTGTAAAAACTGAGTCTTACTGTGATTTAGCGTTAGTTATATTCTAGAAGCCATGAACGTTTGTCTTGAACTGCAGTATCTGAAACAGCGCCAACTTTGCACACAATATCCTTTACTACCAAGCAAACAGAAATATTTCAGGATCACCTGTAATACTAGAAGGCATATCAGTTATATAAATAAGAACCAGGAGTGGCCCCATCACTGATACCTGGGGCATCCTCCAATTTAATCATCCCCTGCCTGGACCGCACATCATAACCGATATCAGTACTATGGAGAATGACCTTTTGCTGTCTGGTTGTGAGGTAAGAGGTGAACCAATTGTGTGCTACTCCCCGTATTCCATAGTGGTCCAATATTTTGCGATCAACACAATCAAACGCCTTAGTAAAATCAGAAAAGATGCCTAGCGTTCGAAACTATTTGCTTAATCCATCCAGTACCTCGCAGGGAAAAGAGAATATAGCATTTTCAGTTCTTAAACCACTTCTAAAACCAAACTGTACATTTGACAGCAAATTATGTGAAACTAAATGATCAATTACCCTTACACACACAGCCCTTTCATTAACTTAAGCAAACAATGATGGCATAGAAATAGGTTTAAAATTGTCGACATTATTGCTTTCTTCCTTTTTATAATGCGACTTTACTACTGACTACCTTAATCGTTCAGAAAACTAAGCATTCCTAAGGGAAAAATTACAATTAAGTATGGGGCTAACATGTGGATTATAGTACTTTAGGATTCTGAAGATACTCCGTCATATCCACAACAATCCTTAGCCTTCAGTGATTTAATTATTAACTTAATCTCCCCGTTGTCAGTAACACAGGGGAATATTTCAGATATCAGTCTCTGAATGCCATTTTCCAGGAGAGTTATATGATTCCCTGTAGAAACTAGGTTTTTATTTAATTCATCAATTATGTTCAGACAGTGACTGTTAAATACTGTAGATATATCTGTCTCATCAGTAACAGAAATTTTTTTACTGCGTATTGAATTTATATCCTCGACCTTCTGTTGCTGACCAGATACTCGTACTTCCTTCACAACTGACTATAAAGTTTTAATTTTAACGTGTGAGTTAGCTGTTATATTTGCATACCATATACTCTTTGCCTCCTAATAACATTTAAAATACCTTACAGTACTGTTTGTAATGGGCTACTGTAGCTCTATTGTGACTACTTCTAACATTTTGATATAATTCCCGCTTTGTTCTACATGATATCCTTATCCCTTTAGTCAGCCACCCAGGCTGCCTTTTGCTTCTAGTACCCTGTTTAGAACGTACTAATGGAAAGCAACTTTCAAAGAGCATGAGAAATGCGCTAAGAAATCATTATATTTGTCATCCAGACGCTACTGGTACCATACTGGACGTCTATATGTCAAGAGCTCATGTCGCCAGAGATGCAACTTCTGGCTGACTTTGTGGAAGATGTCATCATACCAATCCGAAAAGCTCATGGAGGATCACGTATTATGGACTACCGACCATTACCTTTGTTGAACTGTGGTACGAAAACTTCGCACTCCTATTGGCAGCTTAAATTTGGCGAACGACGTCTCATGTCTTATCAATGGTTCAGCATTGATCGGTAGGATGCATAATATCCGTGCTGCCTTGTATCACTACGGGGACCTGATTGCCCTCCCTAAGATGCGTCGTGTGTTGGAAGCGCTGGCTGCAACAGACTTCAACCAAGTCAAGCATTTGATCACATCAGTCATACGTACTTCACAGCTATCCTTCAGAAATGGCGCTACTCAGGTGCTTTCGTCGAGGTGGGGCTCCGCCTCCTACATGGGGCTACATCTAAAGTGCTTGTCAACGGCAGAACGTCGAAAACCTTGGTGATTCGCCGCTCTGTTAGACAAGGATGCCCTTTCTTGACGATACTGTACGCTGTAGCATGAGAACTGTTGTAGTGTGGTCTGTGTCAGCGTCTCACGGGATTGTCTCTTGGTGGGGTCACTGTTAGGTGTACTACGCATAAAAATGAGCTGATATCAACTCTTCGTGAGCGACATGATGTTCATAGAGCCATGAATTAGTCAGCGACTTACGTTGAAGTTTCGGGGAGCAGTGTAAATGTACATAAATCGGTGGTCTTGAATGTTGACACTGGGATGACACCTGCAAACGTCGCGCCCAACTCAGACTGCTATACAATCCTTTGTCTTGGTATCGACTTTACAGACGACATCTCACGCACGACGATCTCTAATTATCGGAGCTTCTTGCAACATATACGACTGGACTTGTGGATCATCGTCTCCATGCTTTGGACCTTCATTAGCGCACAAAATTTATTAAGGTCGATCAGCCATCAGGAATTCCGCACGTTGCGCAGACGCTACTAATACCTACACATAGCTCAGGATCTCAGCACGGTATTCGGTTCGTCAGTGCTGGGACGATATTTATGATTCGATACGACTCCCTCAGTCATCCTAAAGAACACGGCGGACTCGGCCTTGTCATGATTAAGCAGCGTCTCTATACGCTGTAAGCACCTCAAGCGCTGCCAGCGTTGCCACACCAGTCTCATGGGCTTTCTCATGGAAGCTTTGGCACTGTCTTCCCTTGACCCTCCGGAGGCACTAACTGAAGTACTGGTGCCATTTTCCTGTTTTGAGAGGTTTTATCTGGAGTATAGCTACCTACGGGACATTATCCCTGTCTCTATCTTACCAACGGCCAGTGATATCTATCGCATCTACTTCGTTTCTGGCCCCCTACTGTCGTCGAATTGACATATCCTGCTGTGCACTGGAAGGTTGTATGGCCCACAGTAAACGCCGTAACGTACTATCGACCTGGTACGTGATGGCGAACAAAGAACAGATTACTCGAGACAGACTTCATAGGATCCATCTTGTCGATTCACCTTTATTTGTCAACTGCAGCGTTCAGGATACAGACGAATACCAGCTACATTATAGGCCGGCGGAAGAGATCTGATATTTTGTGCGTCAAATTTTGGCTCTCTTAACGCATATCGCCCGCTCATATCAATTCACGCACTCTCCTTTACCTGGACGCTATTTACTACCCGAGGACGAAACACAACACTGTCACGTGGTGTCATAGGACTCATGAATTTTTGGAACTATTTAAATGATCGTTGTGAAGAAAAGTGGAGTCAAAACTCCTCGAACTTCTTGTGGAGTATCTTCCAAGATCCTCTCAGCAGCTGGATGATTCATGACAGGAGATGAATTTCATACATCCAAACGTAGAAGATTGAACAGATATTGCTACCTATAAAATATTACGAGAAGACATGCCATTCCAGGGCTAACCCATCCGGTCCTGTTCTCTTATTAGATACCCCTTTTCGTATGGGAACCAATACTTCTTCTTCAGTCACCGATTGCAGCAGTTCCTGTGGGAGTTCTGGAGTAACCGTGGCAAGCTTCAAACCAGCGACAGCAGCAATGGCCTCTGGATCAGATCTCCTTTCCATGTACAGGTGAGAATCAGTAAAGAATGAATTGCTTATGTCTCTTTGTGTGATATGATACACGACATCTTCAGTCGTCACCTCATGAATCAAAGTCCTGTGTTTGTGCTTTTGTTCCATGGCTATATGGGACAAGGAAGGCCGTTCGTTGGCGATTCTGACCGTTTGACATGTACAGGCGTACTCAAAAGTATCTGAACGACCTGAATTGCATTTCCCCTTATTCACAAGCAACCCGCATAACGCAGCTATCTAGCAGGTCCTCTTATCGCTCCTCAGTACAGTCGTTTGACTATTGAAAATGGTTCCAACAAGTCACCACTAGAAAACACTGTTCTGTATCGCTATAAGTCAAGATGTAAAGTAATACCACGATACTACAAATATCAGGGAACACCTTATCACAGATAAGACTGTCCTTAAGGCTTGTAAGCTCACATTATTACAATAAATGAAATACCTGAAATGTTACCACTATCATTATTACGTCAGACAGGTAATGCACGTAGTAAGTTCGTCGTATTCACGATTTCCTCTTCAAAGTAACATACTGTAGTTATTATTTAACACAAAATGACATTAAAAATTTAAGTTATTCACGAGCAGCTAGTTGAGAATATGTATGAACTTCAAATGACACGGCAAACCGTCTCGTTCTGCATATGGATTCAAATCCAGGTCATGCAGACTAAGCAAACATTTCGTGAATGACGGAAACTAACAGTCATTCCTGACTAGGCATACGGAGAGTGATATACATCGACTTTAGACATTATCAGTTAGCCAATGTCAACTTTAAATTACATAACGTAACCATTTTTAACAGACGCGAATTCCTACCCAGCATCTATTGTCCCTGTTAACGAACTACAAGAGATGTTAAATATTGCTTCTTCACAAGTAACTTACTTGAAATGCTGTGAGGTAAAGCTTTGTGTTGGACAGGGATTCGAACCTAGGACCTAATACGATTGACATTGAAGCACAATCAACTGTGACATATCGGATTTCCTCGGCAGTAGCTAGATGTTTTAACAGAAATAACGAGACGAAACATTAATTTTTTCCTTCTCAGGATTCCAACCCGGCACCTATCGCTGTTATATTCTAGAGAAAACGAACGTTAAATATGGGTTTGTTACACCAGCAGCGACATATGAGCATGTTTGAACTAGAAATAATATGACGAAGAGTTCAGTGCTGACTGGGAATAGAACCCCACACATATCGTTGTTGACTACACACAAAGAGACGTCACCTACCGAATTTTTCTCCACCAGCAGCTCGGAATAACATTCTTGAACTTACAGTGATCTCGTAAATAGTTCTGTCTCTCACTGGGAGTCAAAAACGTCAGATATCGTTAGTGTTGACAACGAATGAAAACACATTAAAAATCAGAATTATTATCCACCTGCAGATAGGAGTTCTCATGCTAGAGCTTGATAATACATAATGAAAATTTTAATGCCAAGCCAGGATTCGAACCCAATCACGCACAGTATGTGGAGATGTTGAGGAATCTGCAGCTTTGAGCAAACAACAAATTGTAGTTGAGCTCTATTGTCACGAAGGGATCAAATTCCGCGTTAAGGGCGATCTGAGTTGCATTCCCAGTTCAGAACCAATTTTATCGACCTACAGAAGCTCAAATAAAAGATGGAATAGGTGTCCTATGACCCTACATAGCGCTTGTTTCGTCACTGGAATTAAATAACTAGTATCAGAAAGGTTACTGGTGATAGAGTTTCTACATGTCGCCACTCCTGAATTTATTGTTATTCAACATAACATCTACTTGGTAGGGAAGGAATATCATGTTTAATGTGAATTTCAGACCACAATGCCATTATACCTTCTTCCTTTGGCGTAGCCAGAAGAGAATATAATCTGTCTCTCCCTATCGAAAATCATCAGCAGAAGTTGGAATCGAACCAGACCATAAGTATATCAACCCAACAGCAATCCAACAGACAAGAGAACTTAAATCTAATGCACTAATCTGTCATATTAGAATCTAGAAATTAATGGTAATTCTGAGTAATTATGTTCTGCAGGTGGACTGTTTTGTAAACATTCTGTTGATCTTCTTATATTAGCCCCAAATATGATTGCTCAGTTTGTAATTATTCTTTCTCATGTGATTACAATAAATATAATGATGCCTACAATAGAAATTGTAGATCCAATTCCTTGAAACTACATTAGTGATGTATATGCATCTGGGTAGTCTGAATATCATCGTGGTATTCCTGCTAATAATAAGAAGTGTTGAGGGAAGA
Source organism: Schistocerca piceifrons (assembly GCF_021461385.2). Classification (NCBI taxonomy): domain Eukaryota; kingdom Metazoa; phylum Arthropoda; class Insecta; order Orthoptera; family Acrididae; genus Schistocerca; species Schistocerca piceifrons. Next base: position 822,745,354 of record NC_060149.1, on the reverse strand, counting down.
ATGTCAAGCTTACTGCAATTAATGTAATTGTGAACTAATGTTTAATCATGAATTATTTACTGTTAACCCTGTGAATAGTGGATATCATTGAATAACACCTCCTATGATTTCAAATACGGCTCCTATAAAAAATTCATCATGGAAGTGGGCTACTACATAATATTTATCATGTAATACAATGTCAAGGGATTCATTTGCTAATACTAATCCTCTTAACCCACCAATTGTGAATAGGAAAATGAACCCTAGGGCACATAATAATGGCGGATTAAACTTGAATTTAGTCCATAAAATGTGGCCAATCATCTACATACCTTAATTCCTGTAGGTATGGCAATAGTTATTGTTGCTGATGTAAAGTATGCTTGTGTGTCAATATATTATGTACACATACATTATGTCCTATTAATCCAATTGATAGTATGGCATAGATTGTACCTAGTGTTCTGAATAATTCAATTTTCTCTCTTTCTTGGCATACAATGTGTGAAATAATACCAAATCCTGGTAAAATTAAAATTTAAGCTTCTGGGTACCCAAAGAATCAAAATAGGTGTTGATACAGAATTGGGTCCCCTCCTCCTGCAGGATCAAAGAATAATGTGTTTAGCTTTCGGTCTGTTAGGAATATAGTAATAGCTCTTGCTAAAAGAGGAAGTGAAAGAAGAAGAAGACGGGCTGTGATGGCTACAGACCAAACAAATAATGGGGTTTGGTCTGAAGTTATACTTTCTGATGATATATTAATTGCTGTTGTAATAAAGTTTACTGCACCAAGAATTGATTATACACTTGCTAAGTGTAGTGATAAAATGGCTACATCTACAGATTCACCCCCATGTGCAATAGCTCCTGCTAGAAGGGGGCGGGGGATAAACTGTCCATCCTGAAAGCACCGTTATCTACTATAGAAGATGTAAGAAGAAGGGTTAATGAGGGCAGTAGTAATAAAAAACTTACAATATTTACTCATGGGAATGCTATATCTGGTGCACCAATTATTAGTGGTACAAGTCAATTACCAACTCCACCAATTATAATAGTCATTACTATGAAGAAAATTATTACAAATGTGTGGGCTGTAATAAAAACATTATTAATTTGATTGCCTCTAATTAGTTACCTCTGGTTGACCTAACTCAGCATGAATAAGTATTCTTATTGATGTTCCTACTGTTCCTGATCATGCTACAAATAAAGAATGTAAAGTACCAATGTCCTTATGTATTGTTGAGAATAATCATTTTTGCAGTAAGGTGGGTGAGTTTTCGGTGGTAGACTGCAAATGTACTTATGAGATATTTTCTCTCTTACCATAGTTGGGTCTTATATTCAGTTATGATTCTAGATTGCAACTCTAGATGTGTAAGGCTTTACTAAGACCTAAAAGATTATTCTTTTAATTATAACTTTAAAGGTTATTAGTTTAATTAACTTAAGTCCTTAGTATAATGAGATTAAAGTTGATGTTGAAATCAATCCTATTGTTGAAATTATTACACTTATAGGAAGAATAATTCTTGATTTTTGAGACTTTATCTTTGTGATCACGAATTTTTGGTATATGATATAACTAGAGCCGAAAATCTAATTCGTATGTTATAATAATGTGTAATTGTAGTTACTACAACTATAATTGTTATAATAGTTGCTATGTTGTTTTCTATGAGTGATTGTATAGCAATTCATTCTGGCAGGAATCCAAGGAATGGTGGTAAACCTCCTAGAGATAGTAGAGATAAGAATATTATGAATTTAATTTCAGTTTTTATTGTTTCTGGCTGAATAAATTTGGTTTGTGAAGAACAAATTTATTTACTTGAATAATAAAACTGTTATTAGCCTCAGTAAAGAATAAATAATAAAGTATATTTCTGAAGAGTTTTCTGTAATGGTTAAAGATGTGATTATTCACCCTAAACGTGTAGTTGAGGAGTATGCCAGACGTTGTCGTAATGATATTTGATGTAAACCTCCTATTGCCCCAATGATAATTCTTAAAATGATAATGGTTCAAATAAACGTTCTTAGTTGAATACATTATGATAGTACTATTATTGGGGCAATTTTTTGTCATGTTATTAATGTTAAGCAGTTATTTCAGCTTGAAGCACCTATGACTTCTGAAAATCAGAAATGGAAAGGTGCAGCTCCGATCTTTAATAGTAATCTGGATCTGATTATTATTGAAGGAATAAATTCTCTTTCTCATCATATTGGATACTTTATCTGAATCAGCAGAATTGAAACTAATAGTATTTCGATGCTATTGTTTGGACAATAAAATATGTAATTGATGATTCATTTATCATTATGTTTTTACTTCTTGTTACAAGTGGAATAAATGAAAATAAGTTGATCTCAAGTCCTATTCAAACTCCAAATCAGGAATTTGATGAAATGGACAGGATCGTTCCTATCATTAATTTTGATAGGAAGAGAGTTTTGTAGAGTTGTTGGTCATTAAAAAGGAGAGGATTGATACCTCTATAAATGGAGTATTAACCCATTAGCTCTATTAGCTTACCTTTTTACATTAAGGTGTGTGATGCACATTAGTTTCTGATACTAAAGGAGGTATTTTAATTCTATATCATATAATCTGTCTAATAAAGGTAATTTTATTCACTTGATTGACCCTATCAAGGTAACCCTTTAATCAGGCAATCCATTTGTTTGTATTTAATATGTAAAGTAAAAGTTTTTTTAAAAATTAGGTTGTTTATAGTTTTATTTATTTTGAATTAATTTGTCGTAATTTGGGCACATATCTTTTTGTCTATCTATCCATTTCTCTCTCTCTCTCTCTCTCTCTCTATATATATATATATATATATATATATATATATATATATATATAATTTATATTAATATACTACATTTAATTAAATAAATATACCTATAAGTTTATTTTATTAATTTTAGTGATTATTTTTATATATATATTTACCAAAGATTATAGCTACTTATGTTTTTAGCTTAAATATGTTATTATATTATAAATTATATAATAATATGTAATTAAATATTTTATATTATTATAATGTGATATAATAAATACAATTGATCTTACATAATTTAAAAATTTGAGATATTTGTGAACGTTGCTGCATATGACGATTTAAGAAGAAACTAAACTGCTTCAGCAACAACAATGTTTAATGAAATCGTCTTAACGCCGCTAAACTGTGTTTGTGAATCGTTTACCAGCCATACTCTGCCGCATTTCGCTGGTTGGAAGGCAAAAAATGCCGTACTGACAAATTTCACACAAGGAAAAGGGGGATGAAATGTCTCCCACTGGAAGGTCATGTTGTTTTATTTAAATAATTACAAAATCAAGTAAAACGGACACTGAGGTTGTCAGTATAAACACATTACTGTTGTCAGTATGATGTTGCACTGCCCAGGGCCTGTAATTTTAAAGGTCCATTTAGGTCAGGCATATTGTATACAGAAGTGGAATAGAGAGCACCACTAAATTCTACAATCTGTATGCATTGCGTATACACAGAAATTACTCTTACAGTGTACTTATGGAGCCCAATGAAGGAACTATGTATTTTCCGGTGAGCAAGAGCACTGTGAAACAGTCTTCGCTACATTAGGTTACTTAAACTGGTGTACTCTGAACTAGGATTTATGGTCAGTGACTAAGTGTAAGGTCAATGAGTCGGATGCGGGTTTTGCAACTATGTAATACTTTCCTACATTATAGAAGTGAATATTAAATTTGAACTAATATTGCGAAAATTTCGAACTTGGACAGCTTAGAATGAAAATCTTTCTTTTTATTGCAAAGGAAAACAAATTATTTTCTGAAACATTCTCTGTCATACACAACTTGAAACAGGTCACATCGACCAAATCATATGGAAGAACTGACAGTGACATATATCGGAAGACAGTAAGATCCCTTGGCTTTTGGTTCGACAGTATGTGACAGCCATTTCAAGGCGCAAGTAAATGAAACAGGCAGCTCGTTTCTGTTATTAAGTAACGTGTACATCAATTACTTTGCTTCTGATGTAATCTAAGAGTACTTGCTGATGTTTGATATTAACATGAAGAGGATTCCGTAGACAGGGAAAGAACCTGTTATGGGGAATTTACTTCTATAAGGACCAAAAGGCATTAAATGATCTTCAAGCACATGTTTTCCAGCAGCGATATGAAGAAAATGATAGTATGGTAATAATCGAATTATCCGGTATCCTCACACCTCACAGTGTATTTTCTCCAACTGAGAAATTTGCTGAATTAGTGAAAATTTCAAAATGGTTTCACATCAAGGCTATGGTGCCTAGAAGAGTCCTTACATCCTGCTGACGTGAGAATAGCAAAATCTGCATGTTAGAAGCTTCCTTCTACTTAACCATTTAACAGACTCGCATTTTTCCACCGTCACTAATTTTGTAAGCAAAGCACATCAACTATCACCCATTACAGCACACATCTGGGGATGGGAAATGTGGCTACAATGGTCTGGTGGAAGGAACTATTACAGGTACAAGGCGTGGGTTCAGGCATTTACTTTTAAGAGGCACAAACAGATTTACTTTACGTATGGTAATCTCAAGAGAAAGATGTTATAATCCGGAATCTGCATTAAGCATCACATTCCTTCATTCCCAACTGGGCACAGCCACACATTGGGAAATGACATAGGTGGAAGTCATAGTAAATTAATGTGATATATTATTAATACAAAACTAAAATTATATTAAATTAATTTAAGTATTAAATAATTGAATTATTTAATTACTACCAATAGATTAATTATATTATAATAATTAAAATATATAATTTTCTTAAAATAATAATATTAACTATATAAGATCAATTGTATTTATTACATCACATTATATTAATATAAAATATTTAATTACATATTATTATATAATTTATAGTATAATAACCTATTTTAACGTAAGTAGCTATAATCCTAGGTAAATATATGTATTAAAATAAGCTTTAAAATTAATAAATAAATTTATAGGAATACATATATAATTAAAAGCAATTTATTAATATATATTATTTAATACACTCCTGGAAATGGAAAAAAGAACACATTGACACCGGTGTGTCAGACCCACCATACTTGCTCCGGACACTGCGAGAGGGCTGTACAAGCAATGATCACACGCACGGCACAGCGGACACACCAGGAACCGCGGTGTTGGCCGTCGAATGGCGCTAGCTGCGCAGCATTTGTGCACCGCCGCCGTCAGTGTCAGCCAGTTTGCTGTGGCATACGGAGCTCCATCGCAGTCTTTAACACTGGTAGCATGCCGCGACAGTGTGGACGTGAACCGTATGTGCAGTTGACGGACTTTGAGCGAGGGCGTATAGTGGGCATGCGGGAGGCCGGGTGGACGTACCGCCGAATTGCTCAACACGTGGGGCGTGAGGTCTCCACAGTACATCGATGTTGTCGCCAGTGGTCGGCGGAAGGTGCACGTGCCCGTCGACCTGGGACCGGACCGCAGCGACGCACGGATGCACGCCAAGACCGTAGGATCCTACGCAGTGCCGTAGGGGACCGCACCGCCACTTCCCAGCAAATTAGGGACATTGTTGCTCCTGGGGTATCGGCGAGGACCATTCGCAACCGTCTCCATGAAGCTGAGCTACGGTCCCGCAACCGTTAGGCCGTCTTCCGCTCACGCCCCAACATCGTGCAGCCCGCCTCCAGTGGTGTCGCGACAGGCGTGAATGGAGGGACGAATGGAGACGTGTCGTCTTCAGCGATGAGAGTCGCTTCTGCCTTGGTGCCAATGATGGTCGTATGCGTGTTTGGCGCCGTGCAGGTGAGCGCCACAATCAGGACTGCATACGACCGAGGCACACAGGGCCAACACCCGGCATCATGGTGTGGGGAGCGATCTCCTACACTGGCCGTACACCACTGGTGATCGTCGAGGGGACACTGAATAGTGCACGGTACATCCAAACCGTCATCGAACCCATCGTTCTACCATTCCTAGACCGGCAAGGGAACTTGCTGTTCCAACAGGACAATGCACGTCCGCATGTATCCCGTGCCACCCAACGTGCTCTAGAAGGTGTAAGTCAACTACCCTGGCCAGCAAGATCTCCGGATCTGTCCCCCATTGAGCATGTTTGGGACTGGATGAAGCGTCGTCTCACGCGGTCTGCACGTCCAGCACGAACGCTGGTCCAACTGAGGCGCCAGGTGGAAATAGCATGGCAAGCCGTTCCACAGGACTACATCCAGCATCTCTACGATCGTCTCCATGGGAGAATAGCAGCCTGCATTGCTGCGAAAGGTGGATATACACTGTACTAGTGCTGACATTGTGCATGCTCTGTTGCCTGTGTCTATGTGCCTGTGGTTCTGTCAGTGTGATCATGTGATGTATCTGACCCCAGGAATGTGTCAATAAAGTTTCCCCTTCCTGGGACAATGAATTCAGGGTGTTCTTATTTCAATTTCCAGGAGTGTATATATATGTATGTATGTGTGCGTGTGTGTGTGTGTGTGTGTGTGTGTGTGTGTGTGTGTATGTGTGTGTGTGTGTGTGTGTGTGTGTGTGTGTAAAAAGTAATGCGCCCAAATTACAACAAATTATTGCACATGGGGGTGGATCTGTAGGTGTAGCCATTTTATCACTACACTTAGCAAGTGTATAATCAATTCTTGGTGCAGTAAACTTTATTACAACAGCAATTAATATACCATCAGAAAGTATAACTTCAGACCAAACCCCATTATTTGTTTGGTCTGTAGCCATCACAGCTCTTCTTCTTCTTCTTTCACTTCCTCTTTTAGCAGGAGCTATTACTATATTACTAACATACCGAAACCTAAACACATTATTCTTTGATCCTGCAGGAGGAGGGGACCCAATTCTGTATCAACACCTATTTTGATTCTTTGGGTGCCCAGAAGCTTAAATTTTAATTTTACCAGGATTTGGTATTATTTCACACATTGTATGCCAAGAAAGAGAGAAAATTGAATTATTCAGAACACTAGGTACAATCTATGCCATACTATCAATTGGATTAATAGGACATATTGTATGTGTACATAATATATTTACAGTATGAATGGTTGTTGACACACGAGCATACTTTACATCAGCAACAATAACTATTGCCATACCTACAGGAATTAAGGTATGTAGATGATTGGCCACATTTTATGGACTAAATTCAAGTTTAATCCGCCATTATTATGTACCCTAGGGTTCATTTTCCTATTCACAATTGGTGGGTTAAGAGGATTAGTATTAGCAAATGAATCCCTTGACATTGTATTACATGATAAATATTATGTAGTAGCCCACTTCCATGATGAATTATTTATAGGAGCCATATTTGAAATCATAGGAGGTGTTATTCAATGATATCCACTATTCACAGGGTTAGCAGTAAATAATTCATGATTAAACATTAGTTCACAATTACATTAATTGCAGTAAGCTTGACATTCTTCCCTCAACACTTCTTATTATTAGCAGGAATACCACGATGATATTCAGACTACCCAGATGCATATACATCACTAATGTAGTTTCAAGGAATTGGATCTACAATTTCTATTGTAGGCATCATTATATTTATTGTAATCACATGAGAAAGAATAATTACAAACTGAGCAATCATATTTGGGGCTAATATAAGAAGATCAACAGAATGATTACAAAACAATTCACCTGCAGAACATAATTACTCAGAATTACCATTAATTTCTAGATTCTAATATGGCAGATCAGTGCAGTAGATATGAGCTCTACAAACGAATGTTTGACCTTTTATTAGAGACCCAATATTGGTAGCATGATCAAATTTATCACTTCAGGATAGAGCCTCACCATTAATGGAGGAACTATCATTCTTCCATGCCCATAGTGTGATCATATCACTATTAAGTACAGTAATTGTAGTCTACACTATAAGATACATACTATTTATTGCCTACACAATCTGGAATATACTTCATGGGCATTTAATTGAAACTTTTGAACAGCTTTACCAGCAATTACCTTAAATTTTACTGCACTCCAATCACTACGACTATTATATTTACTTGTTGATTCAGTTGAAGGATTAATTACAATCAAAACAATTGGGCTACAATGATACTGAAAATATGAGTATTCACACTTTATAGACATAGAATTTGATACCTACACAACAACAGAGTAGGATTTAGAAAACGATGGTTTTTGACGTCTAAATGTAGATAAACGAACAATTCTTCCAATAAATACAGACGTATGAGTATTAACAAGAGCCTCAGATGTTCTTCACTCATGAGCAGTACCTGCTCTAGGGGCTAAAATTGATGCCACACCAGGTTGACTAAATCAAGGAACATTCAAAATAAACCAACCTGGACTATTCTTTCGCCAATGTTCAGAAATTTGTCTAGCAAACCACAGATTCATTCCAATTGTAATTGAAAGAACTTCAGTAAATTTATTCATCAAGTGATTATCTAAGATAATTTAAAGAGTTAGTTAAAATATATAACATTAGAGACTCAATCTAACATAACTAAAGAATTAGTACACCTTGAAACATCAGACGACTGAAAGTAAGTAATTGTCTCTTAAACCAAACAATAGTAAATTAACGACTACTTCTGAAGGGGAAGTTTAAATCCAAATACCTGAAATATCTCCTCTGATATGATTCTCTCTATTCATTATATTTTCAGCCACTTTAATTCTGTTCAGTCAAATAAACATTTTCTCATTTAAACCTAATCTTATTAAAAGAGCAGAAAAAGAAGAATTGAGATAAAGAATCTAACCTGAAAATGTTAACAAACTTATTATCAACATTTTATCCTACAACTAATATCGTCAACTTATCATCAAATTTAACTAGAACATTTCTAGGATTACTACTAATGCCAACAATATTTTGACTTACACCATCACGAATTAATATTATCTGGAATAAATTAAACTTAACCCTACATAAGGCATTTAATAGATTAATGTTCATTTTTATCTCAATTTTCATTACAATGTTATTCAATAATTTCATAGGGTTATTCCCTTACATTTTTACTACAACAAGCCACTTAGCATTAACATTTGCAATTGCTCTACCTATATGATTAAGATTTATATTATTTGGATGAATCGATCACACTAATCACATATTTACACACCTTGTACCCCAAGGAACACCACCTGCATTAATATCATATATAGTATTAATTGAAACAGTTAGAAATTGTATGTGACCAGGAACATTAGCAGTACCACTAGCCACAAATATAATCGCTGGACACCTGTTATTATCCTTATTAGAAAATACAGGACCATCTATTGCAATAAATTTAAGTTCATTGATAATTATCGAACAAATACTCCTACTAACCATAGAATCAGCAGTAGCTATAATTCAGGCTAATGTTTTTTTTTCTTCAATTTTAAGAAGTTTATATTATAGAGAAGTATAATATACTTACGTTAACAACTTACTCAAACCACCCATTCCACTTGGTGGACTATAGATCTCGACCATTAACAGGAGCAATTGGAGCAATAGTTGTAGTGTCAGGATTAGCAAAATGATTTCACCTATTTAACATTAACTTAATCATAATTTAATTTGGAATTACCTTATTATCTATAATTCAATGATGATGAGATTTAGTACAGGAAGGAACCTATCAAGGATTACTTACAGGATTTGTATCAATTGGATTACAATGAGGAATAATTTTATTTATTGCACCAGAAGTCTTATTCTTTTTGTCATTCTTCTGAGCCTTCGTTAGCAGAAGGCTAGCACCAACAATTGAACTAGAAATATTGTGACCTCCAATAGGAATTCAACATTTCAATCCTATACAAATCCCATTACTTAATACAGCTATTTTTTTAGCATCATTAGTAACCGTAACATGAGCACACCACAGTCTTATAGAATCTAATCACACTCAACCACTAAAAGGCCTCTTCTTCACAGTACTATTAGGATTATATTTCACAATACTTCAATCATACGAATATTGAAAAGCACCTTTCACTATCACAAACACACAATATGGATCAGCATCCCACATTGCAACAGGTTTCCGTGGACTCCATGTAATTATTGGAACAATCATCTTAACAACATGCTTACTTCCACACTCAATAAATCAGTTCACACCAAGACATCACTTTGGATTTGAAGAAACAGCATGATATTGGCACTTTGAGATGTAGTATGATTATTCCTATATATCTCAATTTATTAATGAGATAGATAATTGTTTTTCTAGTATAAATAGTACATTTGATTTCCAATCAGAAAGATTGACATAAATCAAGAAAAACAATCCTAGTTCTATCTACAAGAGTTTTCATTAGATTTATTATCCGAATTATCGTTATAATCCTTGCAACAGCACTATCAAAAACATTAATTAATGACCGGGAAAAAAGGTCACCATTTGAATGCAGGTTCAGTCCAAAAAGATCGGCATGAATACCATTCTCCCTTCGATTCTTCTTAATTGCGGTAATCTCTCTAATCTCTGACGTAGAAATCACACTAATCCTAGCAATCGTAATTATTTTTAAAACGTCAGACATTATCATCTGAACAGTATCAGTAATACTCTTCATTCTAGTCCTATTAGGTGGACTGTATCATGAATTAAATCAAGGAGTCTTACAGTGAACAGAATATAGGGTTGTAGTTAACTATAACAATTGGGTTGCATTCAGAAAGTACCAATATAATCAATCAACCTTAAATAGAATAAGAAGCGAAACACTGCAATCAGTTTCAACCTGAAAGATTGGTAAATAATATACCCTTATTCTTATTAATTAATTGAAGCCAAATTGAGACATATTACTGTTAATAATATAATTGAACTATAAAGTTCCAATTAAGGAAATGTAAAGCCAATATGAAAGATGCTAACTTTTTATGTTAGCAGTTAAACTCCATCTTAACAGCCTTCAAAATTGTTGAACACTCCGTTCTTGTCAGCAGAGTAATGGCACAATTTGTTAAGTGCATGTAAATCACAATACGAGTCGAGTTAGTATGCATTATTCCTGTTCTTCCTTGTAAATGTGGCCCAATTTGTCCTTGATCCTCCTGCAACATTATTTACATTTCTACATTGCGTAATCCTCGTAAACACTACACAGACTCTTGGGATGCCGAATTTCTTACGAATTTAGGTGTAACTGTAGTTGCAAGTGGCCTGTTGAATGGTACAGCTACAGGCTTTTTTAAAATTCATGAACAATAAAAGGCATTACGGTATAGTTTTCAATTAACCTGATAGCGACAAAATCCATGAGTCTACTTCGTCTTTTCATCTCCTGAAGTTGCTGTTCCACACTCTGTACATTCTTCATGAACTGCACTATAGCCGCAGGGCCTCTGGCGAAAGATCCAATAGCTGACAAGCCGGCCATGGCTGGAATTAAAAATGGGATAATAAATTGCAACTGATGTCTTGGACATTGGTGGAACCTTACATATCTAAGCCTGTCTTCTCCTTCATACTCCATTTCACTTCAGAATTCTTTTAGCCGCGGACAACGATGACTGGAGGCATTTTTTAAACAACCCATCGGTTTCTTTGTCTGTTTGTTTATTTGGCGCTGAGATGAGTTCATAACCTGTCTGAAATTTACCCCTAGAGTCAAGTTAAAGTGTGTCACACATTGCTTTCTCAATTGTGAATACGTTGGCCTATGCCTATACCCCTTCTTTCATGTATCTGCTTGACTTTATAGGCTATAATTCGATCTGCAATGTGACTTTCAAATAAACTTTTATTTTAAGTGTAAGCTAAATCATATTGCTTGCAGGCATCATCCAGCAGATTAACCCCTGATGACAATGCACCAGTCATATTTGCAGCTTTGTTCCAGGTACACAATAATTGTACCTGGTTATGTGTAACTCGCCATATATGGAAGTGAAATATGGATGACAAACAGTTTAGGTAAAAAGAGAATAGAAGCTTTCGAAATTCAGTGTTACAGAAGAATCCTGAAGATTAGTTGAGTCGATCACGTAGCTGATGAGGAGGTACAGAATAGAATTTGGGAGACAAGGAATTTGTGGCAAACTTGACGAAAGGAAGGGTCTGGTTGATAGGACACATTCTGAGACATCAATGGATCACCAATTTATTACTGGAGGGAAGTGTGGGTGCTAAAAATCATAGAAGTAGATCAAGAGATGAATACAGTAAGCAGATTTAGAAAGGTGTAGGTTGCAGTAGTTCTCCAGAGATGAAGGGGCTCACACAAAATAGAATAGCATGGAGAGCTGCATCAAACCACTCTTCAGACTGAAGTCCACCAGAACAACAACATGTTTAATTCATGGCAAACTGTCGAGAATACTGTCATTATAGTCCATGATGCACATCCTACAAGTCACACTATGCTACTACATACTTGGAGGTTTTGCGTGCATTATTATATATCATGACTCATCCACTCAGCTGTTGTGTGAGGATAGAAATCAGAGCCATTTAACTAAAGCCTTGCTCCCTCGATGTCTTATGACAGACTCTATGAGAAACACATCGAGTTCAGAGAGACTCTGTAATTCCTGTGTGTAGAAATTACCAGAAATTTCTTCACCTTCAGGATTCTTTACAATGTATATTCTTGGGACTGTTTGTCACACATTGGAAACGGTAAATATCTCTGTAGGCCAGTTTGGCAGGTAAAATTTTTCAAATGCTGTCTTGCATTTTGAAATTCGCACAAAATCACCTACATTACATTTCTGCATTTACAGATTAATGTGTCTACATACTGTATTTAGAAGGTCTTATTTATATAGTATGATGTCCAGAGTGCTTGGACTGCAGTATTATTAGCGGGAGAATATCGAGCCAATGGTATGATCATGGAAGATTAAACTACGTCCACACATAGTTTTTATTGTTCTATTCAAATGCGTCACGATAATCGTTTTCATGTGGCAGAATGCCGAACAGTGGTGTATTCCATACAGCTCCTTTACTGCCCTGAATTACCGATTGTAGAATTTGCCTCCATGATCGGTATGAATGTTGCCTGGGCAGCGATTCATCCCTGTCCCAGCAACTGCCCAAACACTTGTGCAACTTTGCTACCAATGTTCACCTCAAAGTAGGGCCACTTCAGTGTCATTTATTATATTGGTTAGCCTTGTAACGGTTCTAGTGATTTTTCGCCATGCATTTCTTTCCTCAGTATTTACAGGAGAAGTTTTTTTACATCTTCTAATTTTTTTTTCAATTTCATGGGCCTTTACAGTTACCACTTTAAGGGCATCTCCTAACGCTTGCCACTCTGCATTATGGCGCTTAGCAACTTTTCTTCCTGGAATCAGCATATTGCAGGACAAGTTCCTGCAAAGTTCTTGTAATGGGAATGTTTAGTTTACTCAGCCATGATGACAACTAAAAGTTTACATCAGCATGCAGGGGATTTTTATAGCTATCACATTGCCGGCTGCGTCGGAGATTTTCTCCACTCAGGGACTGGGTGTTGTTTTGTGGTGTCTTCAACATCATCCTCATCGATACCCAAGTCACCGAAGTGGCGTCACCTAAAAACACTTGCTCCAGGCGACCAGTCTGGTCTGCCCGACGGGAGACCCTCACCACATTACATTTTATTTCATTTCATTTCAAATGTCCTTTGCTTTATAAATTTTTACGTATGTGAGGGTAAATGCACACGCTTAATTATGCTTGTAATCCGACATGGATGATTCATACATACTTACACATATCGACACATCAAATAGAATGCATCGTCCAGTTGAGCAATGATTTCTTCAGACAGATTATGAGTTTGGCACGCCAACTCCATCAAATTGGTCCACATTTTCTCACAGGAGCTGTACACCTATGTTCGTAAGCTTATCCGCCTGTCTAGAGCATAATGGATTGCATAAATGCCATAAGTTAGGTCTTTAAATGTCTGCTCCTGTAGATGAGTGTACTAATTTTCGTTACAAATTTTAATCGTGCCTGGGTAGTCCCCTAAGGAAACCATAAGATCACCTAGAACGACTGAGGGAGCTTTACCAATTTCAGTGAACATAGCAGAAATATACATTGGAAGTTTCACATAGGCAAATTCACTCATCTAAGGATAATATGACATTTGTATAACTATCAAGGATTTTCGAAAGTCTCCATGGGATAGAATTTGCGATCTCAGATCATCCCCAGACTAGCAGATTTGCTGTCACTGATGTTTAAATTGTATGTGGTATTATATAAAATAGTTGGCAGCTGCTGCGATGACTTCGCCTGAGCTGCTGGAAGTAGAAGAAATGTATGGTCACATCCTTGTTCTTTTTCTACTAACACCACCACCACTAATACTTCATTTCTGCCTGCATTAGGGGGGAGACAAACTGTGACGCATAGTTCGACATGTTCACCCTTTAAGAATTCTTATGCATCTGATATAGTGCTATTTTGAACTGCTATTAATACAAAACATTTCTAGGATGTACGCAACCTTCAAAGAAGGAGAAAGGGTTATGTATATGTCTAACATTTTTGGTTTCAGGTACCAATACAAAGAAGCATGAAGAGAGCTCCACAGGCAAGTCAACGCATGACACAATGAATAAGGATATAATACTAGGTGTTATTGCGATAAGAAAGAGGGAGAAGGTATTAGTCGTTAATTTCCACATGCAGGCTACAATTGTATACTACAAGTTCTCAGCACTGAAGTATCTTTCATTTCTCTGAAGTTGGCCATTAATACGCTGTTAACAGAGAATGACGATAGCAGGACATTGGTGTCTTCAAGGAATATCGTAAGTCCGACAGTTCTAAACTTCCTGGAGAAAATTCTACTGGAATACATGGTGATGGTACAGCTAGAAGACTGTGGATTCGACAAGATGGAGAGTGTTGACGCATATTACATATTCAAGTGGCTTAAACCTAAAGAAGTATGTAGTGTGATTCTTGAAATTTAAAAAAACTAATGGAGGAATGTTATAATTTTAATTCACTATATTAGTATATGTTTCCTACAGAACTGATGCCTACCTTGTGCAATATTACACAGATTTCACAAGCATCACTAGTGTTTCAGAACAATACGTTAATTTTTGAAATTATGACTGTTGTGATAAACATTTTCAGTTGACTGGATATAGCGAGGGTGATGGTCCACTTCCTGTTAAACTTCGTTGTGATGGTTGTAAAAAATGGAGTGGCTGAAACAAATGTTATTTAATACTTCTTCTTTTTTCACATAGAATGCATGACTAGTTTAGCTCAGCCAGTTTTTAATTAGGCCACTTCCTTTTTGGAGTAGAAGTACAATACTCACTGTGCTGGACAAGCAGCATGTCTTGAAGCACTATGAATTAGATCCACATCATACAGAGAGAGAAGCAGCCTGCTGCTACAAGAGAGGGAACTGATGTGTGTTTAATCAGTGCATGAGGAGGAGGTATAGTGCATGAGGTGACTGCCCACAGCTAGTAGTCCACCTGCCTGCATTAGCCACTGCCGCTACTCACTCTGGTAGCTGCCAGCCACACAGAGTGGAGTTGCCCCCTACCACCCCTACTCCCCGATGGGCCCTTGCCATGTACAGCACTGGTATGTGTAGAAGATATTTGTTTATTTATTTACATGTCAAGTTCCATAGGACCAAGTTGACCAGCAAATCTACAAGGTCATGGGACGTGTCAGTACATGAAATTACAACGTAAAAGTAATAACAGATAAAAATAAAATGTTTATAAAAACAAAAAGAGTCAAGCCATAAGTTTAGGTAAAGGCAGTCAACAACAAAACAAGAATCAGCTTAATTTTTCAAGGAAATCCTTGACAGAACAGAAGGAGCGACCGATGAGGAAACTGTTCAGTTTCGATTTGAAAGCGCATGGATCACTGCTAAGATTTTTGATTCTGGTGGCAGCTTATTGAAAACGGATGCAGCATTTTACTGCACACCATTCTGCACAAGAGTTAAGGAAGTCCGATCCAAATTCAGGATTGATTTCTGCCGAGTATTAATTGAGTGAAAGCTGCTTATTCTTGGGAGTAAGATCATATTGTTAACAAGAAATGACAGTAATGGATATATATATATATATATATATATATATATATATATATATATATATATATATATCGAGAGGCCAATGTCGGAATACCCAGACTCGTGAACAGTGGTCGACAAGAGGTTCGTGAAGTAACACCACTTATTGCCCATTTCTGAGCCAAAAATATCCTTTTAAAATGGGAAGAATTACTCCAAAATATAATACTATACAACATAAGAGAATGAAAATAAGCAAAGTAGACAAATATTCATGTCGAACGATCACTCACTTCAGATACCGTTCGAATAATAAGAATGGCAGCATCAAATCTTTTTAAAAAATCCTTAAAGTGGGATTTCGATGACAGTTTACTATCTATCTGAACATCCAAAAATTTGAACTGTTCAGTTTCACTAATCATATGAACATTCTGTGAAATTAAAACGTCAGGTTTAGTTGAATTATGTGTTACAAACTCTAAAAAAAATATTTTAGAGTTACCCATAATACTAGAGGGAATATCATTTATATATCATTTATATCTGTGGGACACTTCCACTTGACTGTACCACACTCAGACCCTACATCACAGCCGTTCTGTTAACTCTGAATAATGACCTTTTGCTGTCTGTTGCTAAAGTAAGAGGTGAACCAATTTTCAGCTATTATTTGTATTCTGTAATGGTTCAACTTCTGGAACAATATTCTGTAATCAACGCAATTAAATGCCTTAGTTAAATCAAAAAATATCCCTAGCGTTCGAATCCTTTTGTTTAATGGATCCATTACCCCACAGAGAAAACGGAATATAGCATTTTCAGTTATTAAACGACTTGTAAAGCTGAACTGCACATTTGATAGCAAATCATGTGATATAAAATGACCAATATTATCCATACATACACAGCCTTTTCAATAACTTCTGCAAACACTGATGGGGTAGAAATAGGTCTTAAATTGTCTACATTATCCTTTTCTCCCTTTTTAGAAAGCGACTTTACTACTGAGTACTTCAATCAGTTCAGGAAACTGTCCATTCCTAAAGGAAAAATTACAAATATGGCTAAATACAAGGCTAACATGCGCAGCACAGAACATAAATATTCTGTTAGATACTCTATCATATCCATGAGAGTCGTTAGTTTTCAGTGATTTAATTGTTGACTCAAGCTCCCCCTTGTCTGTATCACAGAGGAGTATTTCAGACATCAGTCTTGTAAACGAATTTGCCAAGAGAGTTATATGATTCCCTGTAGAAACTAAATTTTTATTTAATTCATCAGCAATGCTCAGAAAATGATTGTTGAATGCTGTTCATATATCTGATTTATCAGCAAAAGCAATATTTTTACTACAAACTGACTTTATGATGTCGACTTTGTTCTGATGACCAGACACTTCCTTCACAACTGACCATATGGCTTTAATTTTGTCTTGTGAATTAGCTATTCTATTTGCGTACCACATGCTCTTTGTCTTCCTAATCACGTTTTTAAGCATCTTAAGGTAGTGTTTGTAATGGGCTACTGTAGGTTGATTGTAAGTACTTCTGACTTTTTGATCTAATTCCCACTTTGTTCTATTTGATAGCCTTATCCCTCTAGTCACCCACCTACGTTGCCTTTTCTACTAGTACCCTGTTTAAAGCATTGTACTGGAAAGGAACTCTCAAAGAGCATGAGAAATATGTTAAGGACAGCATTACATATGTCATCTATGTTATCAGCACTATAAACATCTTGCCACTGTTATTTCTTGATACTGCATTAACTTTCTAACATAGTTTGTAATTTTATGTAATATTTGTTGGACTACAAAAGCCTTTTAGTGTTAAAATTTGGGCATCACAGTCTGAAAGGCCATTCACCCTGTTACTAAGTAAAGCATATAGCTAATCTGTACCAGTGATGTTTAGTATAATATTACCATGTCACAGTAGTAGTTGCAAGAGTGTATTTTTGGTGAAGTACGTCATTACGTATCAAATATTTACACATTATTGCAGGTTATACGCTATAGAGTTAGTGGTTAAAAGTGTATGTACTGTATGCACTGTGGAGTTAGTTGCTACGTCCTGTATTCTTGTATGGAAATGTTATGTACTACAGTATTATAGTGTAAAAGCAACAAGAGCGTATTTATGGAGCACTGTCACTTTAATTAGTAGACATTTCCTGCATTTTCTAGTTATTCACTGTGGCATTAGTTGTCATTAAGCTCATATTTACACCTCCATTGTTTAACAAATCGTAAATGTCATTAGATAGAATACCCTGCTGGACGTTACCAACATTTCATGGTGTTTCTTGAGCGAGGTACAATCTATAAATGACAAATGCCCCTCAGAATGCTGGACAACGTAAAGGGGTGAGGTGGATGGAGGGCTCATAGTGGGGGAGCATCTTGCTCAAAAATTGTGTTAATTACAATGACAGTTATGGACCATTAATTGTAATTATAAAGACAATTGTAGCTCATTGATTACATCGTTAATAAACAAATTAAGAGCCCAAGTAAGCAGTTTGATTACATAAGGATGCCAGTGCAAGTGTCCAGTTTATTAACATACGGTGCCTCTCTGCAGCTTAATTTGCATTTCCAGGATACAAGAAAGTGTTATGATGAATAGCTCTTTTTGTTTGGGTAAGATAAAATGTTCACTATAGATATTACAATCTTATAAACGTTACAACACATTCATAAAATATAACATTTAGGTAACCATTTACTTGATATTAATATATGTCTTATCAACTTATATAGGTGGCTATGAATACAGCTGAAACATTTGTGTGAAAAACTACCTCAATGCAGTAACTTCTTCCATGTATACTCCACAAGCCACCCACTAGTGTGCGGTGTAAGGTGCTCCAGGTACTAATATCACTGCTGCACCTCCCTTTTCCAATCACAAACGATGCATGCAAGGAATGACTGTTTATAAGCGTTATATTAGTGCAGAATGGTGGACGTTTTCCTTCTAGTTGGGCATGAATGTATGCATTTTGCCGCTGACCACTTCCAAGTCAATAGATATAAATGGGTTTACTAGCATATATTTAATGAGCAGCCCCATTTCATGTCTACAATCAACCGATTTCCAAATCAGAATCAAGTACACCATATTTATTTCCACAAAATTAAAATAAATAACTCTATTTCACAAATGAACATGAATAAAAACCAATAAAAAATTTCAACTGAATATAAAATAAAAAATCAGAAGAAATGTAAGTTTTAAATGAATATGAATCAGTTAATTATAAATTTTTAACTAGATAAAAAATCATAAATATTAAAAATATTAAAATAATTTGAGGATAAATTGTAACATATTTTTCATTTTGCTTTTTTCTAGTAAAGATTTATTATATTTGATATTTCATTCCTTATCATCCGATTAATTTTAACTTATAAATTATGACAAATAAAAATATAATGAATCTCAATTGGAAGTCAGATTTTTAATAAACCAAAAGAGAAAGAATTATTATTTTAAACTGTCTATACTTATAGAACATTTGTAATGTAAAAAACATATGATACTGACTATAGGAAAGAATGTGGCTATGAATTTATTTTGACCTGTAAAGAAAATATAATAGATTTTTGGGAAGAAGTCGAAACCATAAACAGTCTTTCTTCTAACTTAAAAAAAGTGAATTATCATAAAATAATCATAATTTATTACTACATCCCTTTTGTAGTAATTATGACTTACACAAAAATATTGTGATTACTATAACTTAATAAATACAATAAAATATTATAAAGAAATTACATACTATTTTTAGAAGTTGCTCAAAAAATAAATATTGAAGGTAATGTTAATTTTAAAAAGATCTCAATTAATATTGTATTTTGAATATCATAAATTATAATTTTTCTGTAATAAAAAGTATGTAAGCTGAAGTGTTATTAGGAATTGTCTTAAAAAGGAACACACAATATTGTAGTTGTTTTTTGTATTGCCATAATGTTTTTTTCTTTGGGTCATATTTAAAAAATAAA
The DNA here is from genome assembly GCF_021461385.2 of Schistocerca piceifrons. Classification (NCBI taxonomy): domain Eukaryota; kingdom Metazoa; phylum Arthropoda; class Insecta; order Orthoptera; family Acrididae; genus Schistocerca; species Schistocerca piceifrons. The sequence goes on along the minus strand of NC_060149.1, from coordinate 822,725,305 downwards.
TAGTATATTTTGTAATAAAATTATAAAGGATTACTTCATTATCTCCTTTTAATTGTGTTACTAGCTAAAAATCACGAAATGAATAATGAGTTTTTAAAATTTATTTTGCACATATGAATTCCACATTTCTTCAGCGAAAAATTTATTTCATTAATTATTTACATAAATATTGTGTAAATGGACATTATCAAATAGTGAAGAAACAAAAAATCTGTTTTTTTTCATTTTTGTTTGAAGAACAAGAAAAAAAAATAATTCATATCAAACTCTGGTGAATTATAATGGTTTGTCATATCTATTTCTAAATTATTTTTCTTATTTAATACAGCGATTTCTTACTATGTAATTCAAAAAAGATATTGCTATTTTAGGGTATTTTAATCTTTCTTGTTATAATTATAGTTCTAAATCATGATCGCATTTATCAATAGGATGCGTCAGCTTCCATATTTTCAATAATAGTTTTTCTTTCATTTGGTAAGTATCTTTTCTTTTGACTCCAGCATTAATTTCAATATACCAAAATAACATATCCAGCAGTATAACTTGAAGTAAAAATCACAGTTAAATCTCCTTCCCACATTATTACTTTATAGTAATTTAAAAACCACCAATTATTTGTAAAGGATGAAGCACTTTATTTTCTTTACTATTTATGTTAGCATTATTGAGTGTATGTCGTTCTGTATAAATTCTATGAGAAAGAGTTGAACTTAAATGTAATGAATCTGACAAGGAAATAAAATATAATTTACTTTTTCTATAGTTACAAAATAAATGAATTTGTCAAAATAGTTCCAATGATTTTCTGTTATATGCATGGTAATCTCATCTATCAGTTAGAACGATTTTAAATTCATAAACAGCCAAACATGATTAGGTTGAACCCAAACACAGTAAATAATAATTTCCAAATCTTTATTACAAATATTTAAATTGTTTTTACATTTACCATTGACTGGAAAAGAATAAAATTGATAGCTTTCTATTTCGTTCGTTATAAAGATTAATATACACTCCTGGAAATTGAAATAATAACACCGTGAATTCATTGTCCCAGGAAGGGGAAACTTTATTGACACATTCCTGGGGTTAGATACATCACATGATCACACTGACAGAACCACAGGCACATAGACACAGGCAACAGAGCATGCACAATGTCGGCACTAGTACAGTGTATATCCACCATTCGCAGCAATGCAGGCTGCTATTCTCCCATGGAGACGATCGTAGAGATGCTGGATGTAGTCCTGTGGAATGGCTTGCCATGCCATTTCCACCTGGCGCCTCAGTTGGACCAGCGTTCGTGCTGGACGTGCAGACCGCGTGAGATGACGCTTCATCCAGTCCCAAACATGCTCAATGGGGGACAGATCCGGAGATCTTGCTGGCCAGGGTAGTTGACTTACACCTTCTAGAGCACGTTGGGTGGCACGGGATACATGCGGACGTGCATTGTCCTGTTGGAACAGCAAGTTCCCTTGCCGGTCTAGGAATGGTAGAACGATGGGTTCGATGACGGTTTGGATGTACCGTGCACTATTCAGTGTCCCCTCGACGATCACCAGTGGTGTACGGCCAGTGTAGGAGATCGTTCCCCACACCATGGTGCCGGGTGTTGGCCCTGTGTGCCTCGGTCGTATGCAGTCCTGATTGAGGCGCTCACCTGCACGGCCCCAAACACGCATACGACCATCATTGGCACCAAGGCAGAAGCGACTCTCATCGCTGAAGACGACACGTCTCCATTCGTCCCTCCATTCACGCCTGTCGCGACACCACTGGAGGCGGGCTGCACGATGTTGGGGCGTGAGCGGAAGACGGCCTAACGGTGTGCGGGACCGTAGCCCAGCTTCATGGAGACGGTTGCGAATGGTCCTCGCCGATACCCAAGGAGCAACAGTGTCCCTAATTTGCTGGGAAGTGGCGGTGCAGTCCCCTACGGCACTGCGTAGGATCCTACGGTCTTGGCGTGCATCCGTGCGTCGCTGCGGTCCGGTCCCAGGTCGACGGGCACGTGCACCTTCCGCCGACCACTGGCGGCAACATCGATGTACTGTGGAGACCTCACGCCCCACGTGTTGAGCAATTCGGCGGTACGTCCACCCGGCCTCCCGCATGCCCACTATACGCCCTTGCTCAAAGTCCGTCAACTGCACATACGGTTCACGTCCACGCTGTCGCGGCATGCTACCAGTATTAAAGACTGCGATGGAGCTCCGTATGCCACGGCAAACTGGCTGACACTGACGGCGGCGGTGCACAAATGCTGCGCAGCTAGCGCCATTCGACGGCCAACACCGCGGTTCCTGGTGTGTCCGCTGTGCCGTGCGTGTGATCATTGCTTGTACAGCCCTCTCGCAGTGTCCGTAGCAAGTATGGTGGGTCTGACACACCGGTGTCAATGTGTTCTTTTTTCCATTTCCAGGAGTGTATATTAAAAGTAACATTGTCACATTATTTTTAGATGCTCAGCTATTACGCAAATTATCAAAACAAAGCCAAAACCTAATCATCTTTATTGTATTATATGTTTTCCTATCAGATAAATATCAGTATATTTTGCTTTTGTGGTCCATGTTCACAAAAATTTCCTTTAACTTCCTTTACGCTGACATCTCTTAATTTATATGTGACTGCATTAGAACAGATGAGTTTCTCATTTCTATTTACCAATTAGCTCTATAGCCTCTTTCAAAACTTCCTCTTAAGATACTTATTCTTATTTCATCGCCAATTTTATATACAGGTTTTGTATCTTCTAGCAATTAAACGTTTTTCATTTTATTTGCCTACATCTTCTGGATTCATTTTTATTTTTGAATGTGTTGTCTTATTATATAAATCAAAAAGTACTAAACAGGTTCATTTATAATTCCCTTGTAAGTCAAATTTTTTCCACTATTTTTCTTTTAATGTTCTATTGAATCTTTCAAAATGCGACGTTTTTAATTCAGTAACAGTTGAATAATGAGTAATATAGATTTCTTGGCAAGTTTTTAAAAATATTTATTATAAAATTCTGTACTATTATCTCTGGGTAAATTTCTTGGAGATTTTTGCTTAAAAATTTTTCAAACATTTCTGAGGTATTTTTACTACAGTTATCTTTGATTATAATAGCGCAAGCTAATTTTGACAATGCAACGATTTTACTTTAAAACATTTCTTTCTTTCTAGAATTTTTGAAATTCCTTTAAATTTAAAAGAATCCAGTTTTACTTAATCCACTTGACATACATCATTTGAAGTAAAAATATACTTGAATATTTCTGGTACCTCAACTGCCGATTTTTCAGTACTCTTTTAACTTTAGGAAATCTATCTCAGAAAGAACAAAAATAGACTTGTACCACTACAGAAATAAGCCCTTCAGCTATGCCAAAATTTGAATTATTTTCTAATTTTTTTATGTTATGGATTAATTCTTGTTCACAAATTTTACTATGTTGTAAACCATTAACTTCAAATCGTTTCAAAAATCTGCTTTTCTTCCTTTTACAAATTGAACAAATAACTTCAGTTATTTATCTTCCGTTTTTATTGTAGTTCTACTTGATGGTGATTTTCAGTAATTTTTTTTCATTATAGACATCAAATATGATTGTCTGATAGGTGATTAAGGATAATCACTTGTGTAACAATTAATTTCACTGAATGAATTTTTTTCTTCAAATCTACTGGAATAGTTTTAACCTTATCTTTAACTTTTACACATACAATTTCTAATTTACGAAATATCTTTATTTATAGTACATACTCAAAAAATATGTATTTGTCATTTCTGGTTCTGTATGGAAATTAAATTAATCCTTTTTCTTAGACCACATTTATAATCCTCAAATCTATATAAAGTATAATAAGTTTGAAAATGGTATTATTAATCTTTGATAATCCTCTATAGTGCAATGGTGATATATTTCCTTTTTCAGCTTTTCAATGTATGTAAATTGATTTTTCTATTAATCTTTTGTTCTTATCCCCAATTTTTTAAATCTTTGATCCTGAGATCTTCATATATTATTTTTGTTTTGATTCGAAAAATGTTCATTTATTACCTTTAAATTGTGTTGAAGTTTATAATTTTCTCTTAATAAAGAATAACACAAACTAATTTAAATGACCACAAAAGAATTCGTCAAACTTTTATATTCTTTAAACATATAGTATAAATTATTTTACACAAATATTTAATTTGTATACCATCAATAATCATTAATTGCAATATTTGTTTTACAATAAGAAAACCAGTGAGTTTCATTATTATCACAAGTATCGAAACTCACTGTACAAAACTCAATTTTTTTAATTCATTGGGTAATTATCATTCATAATAGGGCATCAAAGTGTTTAATTTATAATTTTTAGTAAGATTTACTACATCAAAACGTGATAGAGGTTTATTGGATTTTATTTTTCAATTTTTTAATCCATTTCCACTCTTTCCCTTTCCTAAGTTATGCCTTTTTGTTCTCAAGGTCTATGTCGTTTAATGTTCTTGCCACTGTACCTGCTACCACATTTGCTGCAACGAAATATGATAATGCACCCAATAATAATAGTAAAAAACCTCGTTCAAGTACTGTTAATGCAGAATGTTTTTGCTTCTTTCATAAGATTTCAGTAATTTTTTTAGGGTTGCAATGCCTGCTGTTATAAGTAAATTTCCACCAGTTTTAACTCCTTTTTCCTTTTGTCCATCAGTTAAAAATTTTCAATAACATTTAATTGCTCATTATTTAGTTTTATTTTAACTGCTTTTAGTTTAGTTTTACTACTCAGCAGCAAAGTACAATAAACTATAAGGTTATTTTCATTTACACTGAAATTTTATAAAAATCGGTTTGAAATTTTATTAAAAGATGACTAAAAATATATAAGCTGCTTTATTTAGATTAAAGATTTAGAAGACTTCGCTTAAAAACATTTTATTTGCTTTAAAATATTATAGAAATTACTGAAAATTAAAAAAAAAAAAAACAAATTATTTTAATTTAAAAACTTATCCAAAAACATTGTACTTACATTAAAATTATATTGAATAAGCATTATAATTTGATTACAATTTTACAAAATTTTCTTTAAAACAACAGATACATTGTTTTGAAAATAATTAGAAAATTTATAATCCCCGACGATTGTCATTGAGAACCATACCAAGTTTTTGTTTTCTGTACATTATTCCTCCCACTCTTGTTGCTAATTTATCGCCAAATGAAGCATCTTTGCTAGACATCTTGTTTCTTCCCATTAATCGAAGTTTTTCATCTCCTTCTTTTTTTCTAAATCTTTATTGTTTGAATATGGAAATTCATGGTCTTTACAACTTTGGTCTAATAGATTTATTCCTTTATAGTCTGTAGCTAAACTTATTTCTGTTTTGTTCTTAGACCATAATAATTATTACCAGGAAGATGCATTTCAACAGGTAATTTATTAATTAAACTATTAACTTTTCCTTGTCCACAATTTTCTGATTCCCTAAATGTGTCATGTGAATTATTAAAAAACCTAATTAAATAAAGAACATTTTGGATTATTAATAACAAAATCACTATACTTATTTGTTAACTTCATTGTTATGCCAACTTCTTCCTTATTATACTTTTATTTCCAGCTAATTCATCCTTTCTGATTTATTGATTAATTAATTCGTCCAAATACATTTCACTGGTTTTTATGTAAATTTTTTAATAAAACTTGAGCAGTCTCAATTCTAACTTTCAACCTGAACTTAAGCCACTCATAATTTTTTTAAAAAATGGACATTCCAGATTTCTTTCATTAAATATTGATTTTTATTGCATCTCCTTGATTTTATTTTATCTGGATAGATATCAAAGTGTTATGCACCTAAATGAAATGAAATATCTGCGTAATCTGGTTAATCATCAGCATTAAATCTATACAGAGTTGTTTGTTTTTTTAGTTTGACTGAGTAATCGATTTGTTCCTTTATACATTCTATCACTATAAAATTCTACTGGCAATTTACCAACTATTTTAAGTGTACTCACAGATATTTATCCAAAAATAGTATCTTCACAATTATTGATAAAATCTACCATACTTTCAGTGTCATTTATTTTTTAAAAAATTATTTGGTGCTTGTTCATTATATTTTATTTTTTATCTATAACATCTTTTTCATATTTATTGAATAAAACTTGAATTTCTGATTAGCTTAATGTATAATCTCAGTCATACTTTTGGATTATTAGTATATCATTAGATTATTCTAGGGAATGTTGCTGATGACAAGGAAAAATTTGTTCTTTAACTTCATTTTTCAGCAGTTGCTTTTACGACTTTATCATCTCATCTTTGCTTGTATCAGTAACAGGTTGATCTTCTTTTTTTGTTTTTAGTATTGGTTTTCTTCCATTTTTTAAATTTCTCTCTAAATTTTTTTTTACTTTTTTAAGAACCTCTATATCACATTTTTTAAACATTGAACCACAGTAAAATCATTAATGATTAATTCTGTCATGATTAAATCTATTTTTTAAAAAGGTGATTTAACCATTATGTTGTTTTAAAAAATCTTTAACGTTTCTATGGTAAAAAATCTTTTATTTGGTGTCTATATTTTCCTTCATACTTTCCTTTTCTAGTCACATCTACTAGCATAAAATCCAAAATTATTATTATTTCATACATATTTCCTTAAAATCATCAAATTATAAATCGCTGCCAATCAACTGAAGGAACATGTGATTTAAATTTGTATCATACTATCTAAAAATATCGTAAAAATTGCAATTATCTCTAAATAATTGTTTTTCTATTTTTCAATGTGTTTGAGCTATATAAAACTGTATGTTCCTTTATGTGAAGTATAAAACAATCATATTTTACTACTGAATTATCTCCACATTCATCTAATGGAATATTTACATTATCGTATTCAATAAATGTAGGAGTTTCTTTATTTTTCTATTATAAATTTTTTCGTCTTTCTTTATAAATATTGAATATTTAGGTTTATCCAAACTTATAGAGTATATATAAAAATGATTAATTTTATTCCAGTTTAACCTTCTAAGAGATAAACTGTAAGTAACAATCATTCATGTCTTTTTTCCACAGCCACTTGAGTTACTGCACACTGAATGCAATTCAGTAAAAGTTTACCTCTTATGTTTTGTATTTTTTCTCGTTTTCTTATTTTTGGTTCCCAATCAGTATTCATTCATTAAAATAATTTTTTATTTACGTTAAATGAGATGCCTATTTCTGTTAAGAAAGTCATTTGTTGTTAAAAAAGATTATCTGTTCTTATAAGATATAGTTGTATAAATGTTGCAGGTGTAAATTTTTATAAGGCCTTCCTAACTCCAAATATTACTTCAAAAAATAATAAATTATTCTGTGATAGAGAAACTATGCTAATTCCTAGTGACTATTATATGAGGGTGAGTCAAAAGCAAAACTTAAATTTGTAATAACAAATCGAAATTTCGCGCCATTATCCTGTAAGTTGGTAAGTGTGCTACAAACAGTATGGAGAGTAGTCTGTAGGTGGCATCATAGCGCAGATTCACACTCACCATCACAGTTTCAGTATAAAGATGGCCACCCGAGTTGCAAATTGCACCAGGGAAGAACAGTGTTCTGTTATTCGGTTTTTGTGTAGTGAAGGTGTGAAACCTATTAAAATTCATCGAAAGAATGAAGATTCACTATGGTGATGCATGTTTGTCAAAGCAGCAAGTCTACGAACGGAGTAGGAAGTTCGCAAATGGTGTGACTTCAGTGGAAAATGCTTCTCATCCAGGTCAGGCACAACGAGTTGTGACTCCACAGAACATTGCAGCAGTTGAAGTCATAGTGAAGGAAAACCGCCGAGTGACACTGAAGGATATTACAGCATATTTAAGAATTAGTCATGTTTCAGCACACCACATTGAGCATGATATGCTCCAGATTCACAAAGTGTCTGCAAGGTGGGTGCCACAGCAGCTGACTCCTGAAATGAAAGAGCGATGTGTTGATGCTTGTTAATTACTTCTTTGATGCGTTGAACGAGAAGGGGATGGCTTCCATGCAACAATCGTTACTGGGGACGAAATCTGTGTTCACGTTCACCAACCGGAAACTAAAGGAGCAAGCAAGAAATGGCGCCATTCCTCATTATCAAAGCCAAAGACGTTTCGAACAGAACCATTACCAGGGAAGGTTATGCTGACTCACTTTTGGGTAGAAAAAGGCGTCATTTTGGAGCATTACATGCCTAGAGGGACGAGTGTCACCAGCACATCATACACAGAACTCCTAAATATCATCTGCGGCCTGCAATCAAATCAAAGCGATGTGGATTGCTGTCAGCAGATGTCCTTTTGCAACATGACAATGCAAGGCCCCACACTGCCTGTACAACAGTTGTAACAATCACAGACCTACATTTTGAGTGTCTTCCTCATTCACCATACTCACCAGACCTTGCCACAAGTGATTTCCATATGTTTGGAGCACTCAGAGACGCAATGGGAGGAACGAAGTTCCATTCTAATGTAGAGGTAGGGCACACATTGCATGAGTGGTTACGCAGACTACCAAAAGAATTTTTTCTAAAGCAATTTATGCACTTTGTATGCCCTGGACGACTTGCATTGAGCGTGTGTTAGATTATGTTGAAAAGTGATAGTGCTTTGTACCACTTCTGCACAATAAATAATATTTAAAACAATATTTAAGGTTTTCATTTGACTCACCCTCATACTTCAAAAAGTTCAGAAATTTTTTTCCAACAAGAAAATCAAGTATACACACTGGGAAAGATAAAAAAATTAAATAAGGTTTATTATTGAGAGTGTTTTTAAAATTAATGGATATAAAAGGTAGTACTGGAAAGATTTTATGCTTCAATGATCAAATTATTGAAGCTAAACAATAAACTAGTATCAATATTTTTTATAAGAAGATATACCAGGACTGTTTCTAGAACAAGTAACATTATTGCTTCCTTTAATACTAATTTCGCATTTGCTTTAGCTTTAATTTATGAACCAAAATATGCTTTATTCTTCAAAGTGATACTAAACTAATTCATCATTTAGAGATATATATGACTGATGAATGTATTGAGTTGAGAGATTTTTAAAGGTGCTACTGCAACAGTTAAATTAGAAATAAATTAATTACATCATTGTAATAGTGAAGATAATTTTCTGTGTATAAATCGAATCATTTAATATGAAGGCCAACATGAAAACAATTTTTTTAGAATTGGTTTCATAAACTGACATTTTCTTTAATATTACTGGCTGTGAATATTAAAATACTAGATATGGAGAAAAATGTGTGTAGAAGTCAGTTATAAATCTTACATTATTTTTCTGATAGATATAATAAATTAATTAATGTATATGCTTTTGTTACTTTGAAAATTGATATATGATACTAAAATATAAAGGAATGGAGAATATAAAAATAATGCGGAATATGATCTCAAATTTTATACAGAAAAAGCTTTCTATTTTATTATTATAAATGAATTTTACCACATCTTATTTTTCCATTTTTAAATAAAGTTTTTTTTTCGGAAAATAATATTTCTTTCCATTCGAAATGTCTATTGCCATACAAAGCGATTCTAATTCATTTTCTAACATTAATGAGCTGAAATTAAATTTTTATAGTATATCAATAACTGAGAACGTATAAATACTTAATATGGTAGATGACTTTGTTGGAAACTCAATAATAATTTTAAAATTATTTTGCAAAAAGATATAACAGTCGACTTGATGAATATTTGTTTCAGTTTCTCGACAAAGAGATTAATAAACTAAGATAAGAGGAATTAAAAATAATATTTCCAAAGTAGAATTCACTAATGTTCCATAGCGACTGAAGTTATTTAATAGAGTTTTCATTGTATTTATAATTTAACACTAAATAAGAAAAACATTGAGAATCCATTACCTCTTTCTGATAGTGAAAGTAATAATAACGAGATTATTAAAAAATAAGTCATCTAGAACAACAGTTAATGATTATTTAATGGAAATAGCAATTACAGAAAGAGCAAAGTCCAAAATTCTGAAAGCAGTTAACAAAAGATCCAGATTAGTAAAAGGATTAAATATAAATTTTAAATTGTCTTCTGAATACGTAATGCGAATCAATAATGATGTTAAGGAATATCCCAAATTATACATTTACTAGAGGAAAAGATATGCTAAAAAATTTAAGAAATTTAATTAAACATTAATAGAGTACACTTATAATACTTAAGAAGCTCACCTTACATCAAATAACCAGAAAAAATAATAGAACAAAAAGTTGGATCTATGTTAAAAATATTGTCAAAAATCAAGTTAATCTCCATTAGGAAAGTGGGTGCACTCTGCGAGTGTTATGTAACTTATAAATAATGGAGTACAGTAATCAGTTGTCCTTTTCTGCAGGTTTTATTACGCAAATCCAGATTTTAGCTGGTGCCTATCCATTGTCAATGCACTATTTTTAATATTGATGCAAAGAACTGTGACAGGGAATTAACATGCATAGAGATTAAAAATTAGTGGACTGACAATCGCTAGGTACTAGCCAAAATCTGGATTTGCATAATAAAACCTGCAAAAAAAAGGACGACTGATTGCTGCACTCTATCATATATAAATGATCAAAAATGTTTTCTATAAGTTATAAAACATATGAAATAAATGAAAATCCACAAAAGAGTTATTACATATAAAATCGTAGGTCTCGACACTGACCAAAAAATTAAAGGTTTAAAATTGACAGTATTTCGAAAATTGAGACAAAAGACATGTATCGATTCATGTTTCTTCTTTTGATAAAAAATGTGAAGTATATCCATTATATACAATAGAATTTAAAAAAGAAGATAGAAAACATACTAAATGATTATATTTTGAAGAGGAAATAATACACAGTACTGTTGGATAAAAGACGTATCTCAGCTTGTTTCACTTCGCCAGCGGGAGTGGCCGAGTGGTTCTAGGCACTACAGTCTGGAACCATGCGACCGCTATGCTCGCAGGTTCGAATCCTGCCTCAGGCATGGATGTGTGTGATGTCCTTAGGTTAGTTAGGTTTAAGTAGTTTTAAGTTCTAGGGGACTGATGACCCATAGTGCTCAGAGCCATTTGAACCATTTGTTTCACTTCAAATCTCGAAATGTAAAGAGTAGAAATTTATTTCAGATATATGTATATTACATTTTAATAATAAAAGAAAGTTAGATGAATACATAAATAGTTGTTTAATTAATATGCTAGTTCAGGTAGAATGACTGCAAGTAGTAAATACTGTATATAGGATTCAAAAATTACAATTATACAAAAAGATTGCTTTTCTTATTTATGGAGGTGTCGAATATTTGATATTAAAAATGAATAACTGTAAATCAAATCTGGAACTGACAAAAAGATTTAAATTAATTCAAAAAATTCATTATTAACAAAGAATGATCTTAATAATGTTTTATATAAAGAAATAGCAAAAGAAAAATATATACTTTCTAAGGAAAAAATGTTGTTTGCTGATACTTTTGGAAATTTTAGGGAAACTTTTTAACTATTTTAAATTTCTATCTAGCTTGGTATTATGGAACACCTAGTTTATCTTTTGGTGCTATGTTAAAAATAACTAAACAGCCAATTCAATTATTGCACTATTATGATATAATTTTAATGGTTGGAAAAGGATTATGAAGCAGTGTAATCCAATGCTGTAAAAGACATGTTAAATAAAATAGTAAACACATAAAAACTTTGATAAAAATTTTGTGTCGAATTATTTAGCATATGTAGACGAAAATAATTTATATGATAACAGTAGTTATCAATATTTATCATATGGAGGTTTTGAATGGGATAAACCAAAAAATTTCGATTCTAAAATAATAAGTAAAATGATGAACACTTATAAAAATGGCTATATTTTTGAAGTAGATTTCGAATACCCAAAAAATTTACGTATTTTCCAAAACATTTTAGTATTAGTTTTCAAAAACAAAATTGTGCTTGGAATTAATGAAAATAGTTATCATCTACTTAAGATATGAAATATAATTATGTTGTCCATTATAGAAATATAAACAGAATCAGTCTCTAGGAAGGAAAAAAAGAAATTTTGAAATTTAAACAATCACTTTGTTTAAAAAGGGATCTAGATTTAAATACAGGGATGACAATGAAAGCAAAAAATGACACTGAAAAATTTCTATAAACAGATGAACAATGCAGTATTAGGGAAAATGATGGAAAATATGATAATTTAGAGTAGATACAAAATTAATCTTCAGTGCTGAAAAAATAATAAATTATTAGCTAAACATAATTTAAAAAATAAAACAGTATGTAATAAAAATTTAGTTGCTGTCCATATAAATAAATCTAAAATTCTGCTTAGTAAATGTAATTCTGTTGTATAATTGTAATTGTTATCGAATAAAATGCTATGAAAGCAAAATATGGAGAAATATTGAACTTTGTTATCTAGATACTGATAGGTACATCCATAATATAAAAACCGAAGATTTTTATGAAGATATGTAGTCAGTGGCTGAGTATTTTGATACAATTGACTATCCATACAATAATATTTATGATATACCTCTAATAATAACAAGTATTCAGAAAATGATCAATGAATATAAAGGAAAAACAAATATTGGAAAAATTTTGTGGTTTATGACCTAAAACATATGCATATGAAGTTGATGAAAAGGAAGAGAAAAAAATCGAAAGAAGGAATGAAATGTGTTGTTAAAATTACAATATGTTTACAAGAGTATAAAGATTGTTTATTTAACAATAAAGAACAATATAGAACTATGAATTCAATGCAAAACTGTAAATGTAATACTTATTCCATCGAAAATAATAAAAGAATCATTAACTTCTCACAATAATAAGATATATGTTTTAGAAAATAAAATAGATATATTGATGCATATACATTAATTACTTGTATAATTTTTAATTTTTTTAAAATCATATCTTCTCCATTTATGTTTTCTATTAAAAAGGAAATCACTTTTATGTTTTGGCTTCCAAAGCTGTGTTCCAACCATAATAGTCTTCTTTTGAATGGATAATTTATCATAATTCTCAACAGGATGAATAACATTGTCGTTGATTTATCAAATAACACGTTTTATATTTCTTTTCAAATATATTTAATGTTTTTATTGTCTAACTCTTATAAAACATTGAAAAGACCCAGTTTATATAGAATTAATTTTTATTGTTAATGTATTCTAGAATTCATTTTTTACATTTAATTGAACAGTTGCACTTAGATCTTTGATTTTTATAAATAAAATTTAAAGCTTTAATTTCTTTAGATTTTATTCATTTTTTGAATTTATGTGAGTTAAAAATTGTCATCGTTTTCGTTTCTACTAATAATGATATCATTCAATGTTCTTCACTTGTAATTCGTTTTAAATGTATATATAATCTTCAGCATGCTTCTGTAGCACCACAACACGGAAATTTCTGTTCTCTTCTTGTCTGAACTGTTTATCGTTCATGTTTCATTTCCATTGAAGGCTACTCTCCAACAAATACCTTTAGAAAAGACTTCCTAATAATTACATTTATACTTGATGTAAGAAGCTTCTAAACTTCATAAATGCTTTTGTGGACATTACGCTTCTGCATTCTATGTAGTTTCTACTTCAGCTATCGTAAATTATTTTACTGCCCACATAGCAAAATTCATCTACTCCTTTTGGTGTCTCATTTCCTAATCTGATTCCCTCACACATTGCCTGGTTTTATTCAGTCTCATTCCATTACCTTTATTTTGCTTTCCTTGATGTTCATCTTATATCCTCCTTTCAGGACACTGTCCATTTGTTGCAACTGTTTTTCCAAGTTAAAACTCAGATAGTCGTTATGAGAGTTTTAATCGTAGTTCCTAATAAAATAATAATAATTTCGTTAGGGTCACTGGCCTAGTGCAAGTCTTTCAAATCAACACCACTTCGGCCACTTGTGTTTCCCAAACATACCTCAGTTATTCAATCGGGGAAAGGGGACCTACACTTAAATGTGGAATCCGAACAACGTGTCGTTTCTGGCGACTCATCACAAATATCTGAGAAGTAAAGCCAAGGTCCCCTCACCTTTTGGTTGTATGGAGCACTTTACCGCTAGACTGCTAGGATCGACTCTTAGCTCCTACGAGACAAATGGAACTGGTAGACTAAGTTGGGAGTCTGCTATAGTCGAAGTCATATACCAGGCGACGGTCGGGCTACTGACTGTGTACTAGAGTCAGCTAACAGCATATCCTGGTGGCGGCATAGATGCGGCAGACGATTCATGTCTTTCAGCAGCAGCCAGAAGCAGTTGTCTGGTGTTAGTAGCAGCAATATTCAGAAGACATGTCTCTTCAAGGGCGTCATAGATGTCCCTACTCTCGCGTCTCCGAGTGAAATATCAACTTTCGCTACTTGAACCAGTGTAGACGGGAAATTATAGACCGTATGGGTGCCCAACATTATAGGAATGATGTTCAGACCATGCGCTGCTGGCTTTGCGTTATTAATAGTGTTAGTGTCTTGACTTGCCACTAGGTGCCGGAACTGGTACGGCGATGTAGGGTTTAAACACAAGCATTAGTGTGCATTACAGTTGCAGACAGTTAAAATGGGTCTGGATAAGGTAAACAGGGCTTTACTCTAAAGCTGTTTTATCGAAACGACAACTGCTTTTCGCGAGTATAGGCACATTAAAGGATTACAGAGAGGCCTCTTTCCGCACGGGGAGTGAAGAACATGATTCGGAAGTTAGAATTAACTGTCAATTTGGGAACTGATCCTAGGAGAGGCCGACGGCCTAATGTGCTATAAATTGTTCAAGAAGTTACTGTTACCATGGCTGAGAACGCTGAATGTAATGTGCGATCTTCAAGCAGTGCACGAGCTGTGTTGGGAGAGCTGAACATTCCATGGTCCACCGGTTGATATCTGCTGTGAAAAATTGTGAAATGGTACCTGAAAAAACATCCAGGTGGTCTTCACACTGAGTGACGTTTGTAGCGTGGAGCGTTCCATGATACGCGATTAACAAATGTTGTCCTCTCATGTGGAAATTAAAATGTGTTTCTTTCAACGATTTATTCGTTATTTCTCTTCCGCTAGTCTTTACATATGTTTCCACAAAGTTTCATTGTCCTAAGACCACTCATTTTCCATGGGGGGGGGGGGGGGGCCTCTCAAGTGGCGAAAGTTTAACTACAATCATTCTGTACTAGCGACTCTCTCTGGGAAGAACCTCTATCATAGTTTCGACATCATGTCTCCCACACCAGGATGACATTTCCCCTAGAATTCTGCAGAGGTTTCTCTGTGGGCGTGATCATGCACCCAGCTGGCAAGCTCATGTTCTTCTTCCAGCTGATCAAATTATTTTGCAACATGCTTCTTAATTGTTGCACACCGCCTGTAATTCCCACGGTAGAAAGACCACGCAGGACCGCCAGTGAAGTTATTCCTAGCAGCCATTTCTTTACTTAGCGAGTTACGTCTCGCCCAGTAATTGTTGACATTCCCTGTCCTGTGTTCATCTCCGATTGCCATCGCTGTCTTCTAAAAGCTTCTATCTGCAAATGTCTACTTTCACTCCAGCTTTGTAATACAAGCCCATTAAAAGCATTTGCTGCAGCGCTGCGCCCATGTGACATGCTTTCCGTGCCTCTGCTGGTGTGCTATCTCCTGTGTCGTAACTCCCCCGAGCTGCTATTGATATCATCTGCTGCCGATGATATTAAATCCTTCCTCACGTTGCATTGAACTTTTACCAGAGCTCTTAGATTGTGTCACGATTTTAAAGTAGTATAATTCACCCTAACCGCATTACATAAGAAAAACTAAATGAAATTTGCAGAAGGAAGTAGAAATTTGCAGAAGGAAGTAGATAATTTCTCGTCATGTCACAAATATGGCGCTACTATCAATGAAATTCTTCCTAATTTTGAAGTTGGTACATTTTATGCATAAACATGAGATAAGAGTCGATTCTGACAGCGCAATGTTTCATTATACTACCTTTTTGGAATTATTGTGCTGCATGTGTTTCATTTAAAAGAAAAAATTGAAATAGAGTCCCTTCATAATACACTTTGTTTTGGGAAATTTTTACCACCGAAATTCATCCAAACTTTGTCGATGCTTGTAAATAATCTATTTCTTCTTTTGCACTTTTAATTGTAAGGTAGCCTAATTCATACGTGGCTGCACTTCTCCCGAGAGAAGGACGCTCCAAAATTGTAACCACTGATCAAAACATTCAAGAAGTTCGCAGTATCGTGTTGAATGATCAGCAGTTAAAGAAGTATGATGTAGCAGGAATCATAGTCATATCAGAAGAAACAATACGATATATTTCACACAAAGAAACAAGTTAGTAGTACATTTCTTGTACATTTAATGATTACAATAGTTAAGTACGTGGAAGGAATGGTCCGGTTCAGAAGCAGTTCTGTGCACAAATGCCATACACAGGTATGTAAATGACGATGGCAGTGTTGTTGACTCTGACAAGGCTTATAATGGACGTGCAATGTGTCAAACGGATAGTGAGTATTGAGAGTGCCCTGTGCTCACTTGACAGTACGTTACCAACTTTTAACAAGATTTGAAAGTGGCGTCGTTGTGCACCTGCATGTAGTTGCCTGGTAGAACCGTGCAATTTCTAGACATTTGGATCTGACAGTGGCCTGATATTGGACTGAGCGGGAACGCTATGGAAACCACACATGTTGTCTAGGATCCAGTTGACCAGACTTGAGCACACTAAAGGAAGATTGCCCCATTACGCATCAAACACATTTTAACCCCTTCAAATCACCATCTGCCGACAGACCCATGTCATCCCACACTACTGACTGGAGACCAGCAGAATCCAGCGAAATGAACCGTCGTTCCAAAAGTAGCCCACAGTTAACAAGCAACACAGATAGCTGCCATTGGAATGATGTTGTACTTGAGAAACATAGATTGCTAACGAGTGGCGCCGCATCATTTTAGTGATGATGCTCTACTCTGCACTATTTATTATGACCATTGTCGATAGCGACCGTAGGAGACGACGAATCTTACCAATGTTTGGAGACATAGACAGGTGACCTAGCATGAAGGTATGGAGAAACATCAGGTACAGGTGTGACTAGAGTTACCTCTGGTAGTGATTCAAGGCGAGTACCTTGAATCACTGCCACAATGGTACATCACAGACATGCTGCATACTGATGTGTTGCCTCTCGTGAGGCAATATCCTAGTAATACCTTTCTTTTGTATCTGTACCTAATACGAGCCCGCAGTCCGAAAAAAATGTAGTGACATAACAGGAGGTTACGTCGAAAATGAAGTTCATTTTTTTACTAAGAAACCACCGTTTTTCACTGGCCCGCAGATAAACCGTTCCCTTGGCCTCTTAATGTAATTGAGAACCCATTATAAGAGAACCAGTTACCGATTGGTCTATACACACACCAAAAAAAGTTTTACATCACCACGATTCCGAGAGTGTAGGAACCTGTACAGAAAAGTGGAACAGAGAGCAACATAAACGTCATTTCCGCCCTTTTTATTCCTCATGAAAACCACACATTGCATGTTGTACAACCATACAGCGACACCTTCAGAGGTAGTGGTGGAAATTGCTGTACACATCGATACTTCTAATACCCAGTAACACGTCCTCCTGCATTGATGCATGCCTGTATTCGTCGTTGCATACTATCCACAAGTTCATCAAGGCACTATTGGTCCAGATTGTCCCACTCCTCAACGGCGATTGGGCGTAGAGCCCTCAGAGTGGTTGGTGGGTCACGTCATCCATAAACAGTCCTTTTCAATCTATCCCAGGCATTTTCGATAGGGTTCATTTCTGGAGAATATGCTGGGGTCTCTAATCGAACGATGTCGTTATCTTGAAGGAAGTCATTCAAAAGATGTGCACGATGGGGGAGCGAATTGTCGACCATGAAGACGAATGCCTCTCCAATATGCTGCCGATATGGTTGCACTATCGGTCGGAGGATGGCATTCACCTATCGTACAGCCGTTACGGCGCCTTCCATGACCACCAGCGGCGTACTTCGGCCCCACATAAGGCCATCTCAAAACATCTGGGAACCTTCGCCTTGCTGCACTCGCTGGACAGTGTGTCAAAGGCGTTCAGCCTGACCGGGTTGCCTCCAAACATGTCTCCGACGATTGTATGATTGAAGGCATATACGACACTCATCAGTGAAGAGAACATGATGCCAATACTGAGCGGTCCATTCGGCATGTTGTTGGGTCCATCTGTACCGCGCTGCATGGTGTCGTGGTTGCAAAGATGGACCTCGCCATGGACGTCGGGAGTGAAGTTGCGCATCATGCAGCCTATTGCGCACAGTTTGAGTCGTAACACGACGTCCTGTGGTTGCACGAGAAGCGTTATTCAACATGGTGGCGTTGCTGTCAGGATTCCTCCGAGCCATAATCCATAGGACTGGCATCCACTGCAGTAGTAGCCCTTGGGCGGCTTGAGCGAGACATGTCATCGACAGTTCCTGTCTCTCTGTATCTCCTGCATGTCCGAACAACATCAGTCAGAATCACTCCGAGCCGCCTGGACACTTCCCTTGTTGAGAGCCCTTCCTGGCACAAAGTAACAATGCGGACGTGATCGAACCGTGGTATTGCATGGTTGAACTACAGACAAGGCGAGCCGTGTACCTCCTTTCTGGTGGAATAACTGGAACTGATCGGCTGTCGGACCCCCTCCGTGTATGGTTGTTTACATTTTTGGGCGGGTTTAGAGCCATCTCTGAACAATCAAAGGCACTGTGTCTGTGATACAATATCCACAGTCAACGTCTATCTGCAGGAGTTCGGGGAAGTGGGGTGATGCAAAACTTTTTTTGATGCGTCTAGTTCAGTTTCTATGAATCGCATGCAAATCGACGCACTGGGTGTCGATGAAGTGTGAGAGTAGTGTTAGTGTTCGATGCTTGACTGGTGGCGTGTTCCCCGACAGATGTGCCGCTGATGTGGCTGGGGGCGCGGCTCTCCGATCACGGCTGGGAGTGGACCAGCTCGCTGGAGAGCGTGCCGCCGGAACGGAAGGGCAGGCCGTTCCCACTCTGGACGCACGCAGACAAGCGACAGCTTCCCGGCCACGACTGCCTCGCCGTAGACCTCAGGAATCCGCAGATGCCCATGTTCGTGCCTCGCCCGTGCACCGATGTCCTTCACTTCGCTTGCGAAAGAGGTGAGTACAAGTATCTGGTACTTTCAGGTACGTTGTTCAGTAACTTTGGGGAAGAAGGGCAATGCTCGTCTCTTGAATATATCGATACTAATGGATTACAGATTATTAGGTAGTTTTATAAACATTTGTTTTTACCAAACCTCGAGGCAAATACGGTATCTTCTCAAAAGTATCCGGACACTGCTATGTAATGCGGAATCGATCACTAGGTGGCACGAGAGGCGGACACGTCAGCATCATACAGGAAGAGGATAGTGTTGTCTTGTCAGCAAGAGGCAGTAAGAGCGGAATGCATTGGTCAGGAGAGCCCAATGATTTCGAATGTGGACTAGTCATTGGATGTCACCTTGGTAAGAAATACATCGAAGACATTTCAGCCCTTCTACGGCTGCCCAAGCCCACTGTCGGTGGTGTGACTGTGAAGTGGAAACGAGGAGAAGCAACCACAGCTTTACGGAGACCAGACATACGTCATGTGCTGCCGAACGGGAATTGTCGAGCATTGCGGAGATTGGTTGTACAAAATGGTATGAGATCAGCGGAAGGAATCACTCGTAAGCTCCAAAGTCCTACCAGGAATACAACTAGCACAATAACTGTGCGTAGGGAATTAAAAATAATGGTGTACAATGGTCGAGCAGCTCCTCATAAGCAACCCATTTCTGTAGTCATTGCTACGCGTTGTTTGAGTTGGCGTAAGTAGCGACCCCAATGGACGGTGGTTGATTGAGAACGAGTGACCTGGAGTGATGAGTTACGCTGTACCCTGTGGCAATCCGATGGAAGGATTTGGGTTTGGCTAATTCCTAAAGAATGTTACCTGTCATTGTGCGTAGTGGTGGTGGTGGTGGTTAGTGTTTAACGTCCCGTCGACATCGAGGTCATTAGAGACGGGGCGCAAGCTCGGGTTAGGGAAGGATTGGGAAGGAAATCGGCCGTGCCCTTTCAAAGGAACCATCCCGGCATTTGCCTGAAACGATTTAGGGAAATCACAGAAAACCTAAATCAGGATGGCCGGAGACGGGATTGAACCGTCGTCCTCCCGAATGCGAGTCCAGTGTGCTAACCATGTGCGTAGTGCCAACAGTGAAGTACAGAGGAGGTAGTATTACGGTATGGGTGTGTTTCTTGTGGTACGTTGTGGTCCCATTATGGAGCTTATGAAAACGTTAAATGTGGAAGTATATGAACACATTTTATAACAATGTGTTCTGCGTACAGTAGAGAAGAAGTTCGGAGACGAGACCGATTGGATCAGCACGACAGTGCACCTGTCATAAAGTAACACTTTTGAGCTAATGGTCTGTGGACAACAACAGTCCTGAAATGGACTAGCCTACCCAGTGTCCCAACCTGAACGCAATGGAACACTTTTAGGATTAGCCAGAACGTCAACTTTCCTCCAGACCCCAGAATCCAACATCACTACCTTCTCTCATTTGGGCTCTTTGGGAAGAATTGGCTGTCTTCCCTCTACAGACATTGAGCCACATCATTGAAAGTGTCATCAGCACAGTTCAAGCCATCATAAAGGTGAAGGATGGACACACACCCCACATTAATGTCTGCTGATAGGTGTTCAGATACTTTTAACCGCATTTTGTATGTGATGTTATCGTTATGTAAGAGAGAGACGTTGGAAGCTGCGCCGCCGAAATTTGATTCCATGTACCCTGCAGGATAATATGCGATAAGTGAATGTTACTCTTTATTGTTGTTGTTATTGTAGAATATAACGACTTTATCAAAAGGTTGAATATCTTTATCATTTTTTTCCCTAATGGGCATATTCGATGAGTTTGGCAGTGTTTATTGCTGAATGCACATTTATTCTTAACTCCTTTTTTATTATCTAAGCCACGTTTGTAATTAGGTAGACCCTTGTGTTTGAGGCTATGTCATAAGCTGTTCTTCATCGTATTTCCCTTTCTTCCTTTTCTAATCAAAATTCTTTTCATCTAAATCTCAGTAACTGCTAAGTAATGAAATTAAGTGTTGGGTTTTGGGGTTATACAGCTATGTATGTATAAAATAAGAGAAAAGCGTTAGTAATGTTTTGTGCATCTTTAAAAAGTAATAACGGTGAAATAAGGCCTACAGCAGATTTGAAGGTGGAGGTTATGTGTAAAAATAGCAACCAATAAAAATAATCGACTGCATCGGTTTTAAAACCTTTTAAAGTGGACGCAGTCGAAATCGGCCCAGCATTGGCAAGTAATTGCACGCTCATCTATTAACAGAAACAGTGTTGCCGCTGTGGCAACACCGGTGCCCGTCAGATTAGCGAAGTTAGGCGTTGTCGGGCGGGACAAGTGCTTGGCTGGGTGACCGTCCGAAGCTGAGCGGAGTATCGCACACTGGACTCGCATTCGGGAGGGCGACGGTTCAAGCCCCCGTGAAGCCAGCCCGATTCAGGTTTTCCGTAATTTCTCTAAATCGCCTAAGGGAAATGTCGAGATGATTCCTTCGAGAGGGGACGGCCTCTTCCTTCTAATTCCTTCCCTAATCCGAGCTTGTGTTCCGTCTCTAATGACCTCAATGTCGACGGGACGTTAAACAGTAATCTCCTCCTACAGTTCCTACGTTCCAGGTCTGCCGACCGCTGTCGGCAAGCGTCATCCACTCAGCCCTTGTGAGGCCAATTGAGGAGCTACTTGACTAAGAAATTGCGGGTCCGGTCACGGCCGCTGGCAACAGCCGGGCGAGCGGTGTGCCAACCACTGCCCCTCCTTATCTGCATCTAGTGACGCCTATCGACAGAGGATGACGCGGCGATCGGTCGGAACCGTTGAGCCTTCCGAGACCTGTTCGGACGGAGTTTACTTTAGTTTCTAATCAATAAATATTATGAAAATGAAAGACGAATACGCCTATTAAAAATTAATGGCCTGCGGAATCCATAATGGAAAACAATTGTTGTACAGTTCTTTTCATCCCATCACATGCATAGCGGCTGGCAACAGACGTATCCGCGTTCTTCTGTGTACCTCTACTTTTTTTAACTAAGAGGTTCGCCGGCCGGTGTGGCCGTGCGGTTCTAGGCGCTTCAGTTTGGAACCGCGTCACCACTACGGTCGCAGGTTCGAATCCTGCCTCGGGCATGGATGTGTGTGATGTCCTTAGGTTAGTTAGGTTTAAGTAGTTCTAAGTTCTAGGGGACTGATGACCTCAGATGTTGAGTCCCATAGTGCTCAGAGCCATTTGAACTAAGAGGTTCTAAAAGACAATACAATAAAAGGTCAAAATATCTCGGCGTTGTTGATAAGGTGATTCAGCGCAAAGCTGATAAATAATTATCAGCTTCTGGCGAAAGTAAATGGTTAGATGACTAGCTTCGATGGAACCTAAGTAATGTGGATATCAAGAGCTTGATGTGAGTCCTACGGGATGGGGAGTGGATTTTACGGAGTTGGATATGTCACAAAATATTTTCTGTCTACGGCTATTTTGTCTAAAACTGGCATGCTGAGACCGTGGCTGTGTACAGTTAATGTAGGTTAATTCTTACAAAGAAGAAGACAGCAACCACTCACTATTAATGCTGCTATTTATTTAGGTAAATAGCGCCGTAACGGTTTCGAACTGGCAAGTTCATCATCAGACGGCTGTTCACATGATTTGCAAGATACACTTCTCATAATCGTCAGTTTTCGATTTTTATTCTTTCACTGTGGCGAAATATACTTGGCGTTTTGCTGCCGCCGTGTATTCGTAAATCTGCAGTCTTTGTGATAACTTCACATGTGGCAAATCTGCAATCTTTGTTATAACTTCACATGTGGCAAATTCTTTTTGGTGTGTGTGTGTGTGTGTGTGTGTGTGTGCGTGTGTGTGTGTGTGTGTGTGGTGTTTTGCACAATATGGTGATGTACAAATTACATAAGTGCAGGATATATTTTGGAATATTCGAAAAATACAATCCTGCAACTTCGCAACAAAATCGCAAGGAATTTTCGACGGCACCAACACACCAAGAATATTTCACCACAGTAAAAGAATAAAAATAGAAAACTGACGATTATGTGAAGTGTATCTTGCAAATCATGTGAAGAGCCGTCTGATGGTGAACTTGCCAGTTCGAAACCGTTTACGGCGCTATTTACCTAAATAAATAGCAGTATTAGTGGTGGCTGGTTGCTGCCTTCTTCTTTGTAAGAATTAACCTACATTATTTCCTGTCTGTTTTGGTAAACTGCAAAGTATGGCCATTTGAAACTTCACAGGAGGTGGTAACCCTTTGGTTCTTATTTATTTATTTTTTTGTCGAGATATAACGGGTAACGAGCATTTCCCAAGGACGGGACGACAGTTAAGTAACATCTTCTGAGTTTCTCTTGGCGCCTTGAAATTGTAGACTACATTCTGGAATCAGAGACTCTGAAGAGAAACCTTGGAACTCAGACTTTGCGGTTCTTGGTGAGTCACCAAGATGAACACGGATAGGTGACGTCGTTGACCGTGTTGGAAGAAGCTATTCACCATTATGTGTGATGAGGTAACTACTGAAATCCTCATCAGTAATGTACAAATTTTCGTGTCTCCTCTGACGGCTGTTATCATCACCGATGGTCATCGCAGTGAACATTTGTAATCACAGTTGCATTTTTTTAAGTGATGGAAGGAAGATTTAGAGGTAGAGAGGTCGGGAGAAATGTAAAATTCGAAGTATTGTTGACAAAGAACTATCACACACGAAGACGGACGTGAGAAAGGAGACGCTGTGGTCTTAAAGAACCAACATGGTGTCCACTTGTACAAATTTAACCATATAAAACTAACTCGGAACTGAAAGACCGAAATTTACATTTTTCCTACCGAACACGAGCCCAATGTCTTAACCAACGTCGCTGTTTCCGTTTATTTAATTTTAGTGTTTGACATCGTTTCGCAATTATAAATAAAGAAATAAACAGTTCTGATACAGCAACAACAACAAAAGGAAAATACACATAACAAAAGAATGGAATTGATGAGGTTTTCCTTGGTACCAGCCTAATGCAGTTATTTCAAGGATCTGTCGGTAGCACGCAAGTAACACTCCTGTACTATATGTGGCACCATCTGCGTCAACTCGTTACAGTTAAAGAAAGTATCTAGTGTCTCGCCATCCACTGTTTTCAAGTATAGCGATAGTCATTTTTGTGCCACATGCCTGTGTACTATTTTGTACTGCATGTTGTGAATTGCACTGCACTAATATAGTGACTGCTGGCAGGAAAATTTTACTATTTTGGCAATCTTTTTTCACTGGTAAAATGAAAACTCATTTATTTCTATGAAAAGACAGCATGCTAATAGCAATATTTTTCCATACTTTCTATGTCAATTTTTTCGCTTCTCCTATTACCTGCTAATCTCCTAGTATATTCATGTATATCCTTCTCGTACAACGCCTAGTCCGTTGTCTTGCAAGACAGGGAATGAGAATGACCCAAACCGAATAAACCGCCAGAAACAATTCAAAGCAAGTCATAAAAATTCTCAACATAATCGAAATTGAAGTTTTCCATCCAGCTATATTAAGGTCGGTATATGTGTGATTTAGGTTCAATCGCTGTCACAACAAATTTTTACAATAAAGGTGAATATTTCACGAGTATTTCCGTGAAGTGTTGAATACATAAAAATGGGGAAAAAATTGGTAGCTCTCGACACTCGTAATCGCTGGTTCGAGTCTCGTTTCGGTCATTATTTTTTCTTTTTTTCTATTCAGTTCGAATACCAACATCATTTAAATAAAAAATTCGTTAAATATGTGCCAACTGACATATCTAATTGTCATTTTTATGAAAAATGAGAGTCTTCCTATGTTCCGTTACATATCGCACACAAAAATCCAGCTTTCATTGTAAACATAAATATTTAACTGCCGATATTTTATAAAAGATTATTTATCAAACTTGTTTCGATCAAAAAATTTAATTTTTTCACCTCCGCTTCACTGAAATGTTCATAGAATATCGGCCTTCGTTTAAAAATTCGATGCCGCTTGGAATCGAACCCAGTCCCCCCTCCCCCCCCCCCCCCTCCCTCCGTGTGTCAGACGAGCACTGTACCCTTTTTTTTGTTCTCATTTTAGTTAGGACACCCGTTCAAGTTAAGTGTTGAGCCTTTGACTCAGTTTTTTATTACAGGGGGCAGCTAGCCCTCTGACCTAACACGCTGAGCTACCGTGCCGGCATATCAGAGACCCACAGTACCTGGGGGAAACAAGTGCCCTTATTTCATCATACTAAGCATGACTGGGAAAGTTCAAAGTCGATTTCCTCTTGAACTTTCGGGATTTGCAGCGAACTGTTATGGATCTTTCGTATTTGAGTTCTGAACCACGTGTACCACTACTACAAAAGAATACAAAAATCTGCTGCCCGAGTGGTCTCATTGTTTGATGATTGTGAGTTCGTGACGTCGACAAACAAAACCAAGTGGGGACCCTGTAGAATGAACAATCGTTAGGTGTATCACATTAGAGCATGCGTTGACTTCCCAACATTTTTACCCTCGCATTGAGATATAATTGCTTATAAATTATATGTTATTTTTGTGGCACATTGTAGTCATGAAAATCAACTTGTACCACATGGCATTAAGCAACATCCATAGATTGTTCAACTAGTAGCCACTTTTGTAAATATCACACACTATCAACATAAACTCTGCAGCTCACCTTCACAACAGCTACAGCGTCTACTAAAAAATTTTTAATGTTACTGCCCTGAACTGCAGTACGTATCACTATTGTGAGTAGCGTACTTGTAAGTTCATTTCTTGTAGACAAGTATTAGTGTAACACTGGAACCCATGTATAGTGAAAATAAATTAGAGGGCGTAACAGTAATGCTATCTAATGGAATAATAACATGTAGCAGATCTTAAGTCAATTAGAAATATACGCTTTTGTCCACAGCTGACAGGGAGTGTCAACATTACATCAAGACGATCCACCTCCCCGATCGTAAAATAATGTTAATCGAAGAAAGGAAATCCTTCGACGAAGCAGTGCAGTCCTGCGCGCAATATGAGGGCGTCCTCGCGACGCTGAACAAACCACATTTATTAAAAAGACTTCAACCACACAGCAAAAGTAAGTAACTTCTATAGATCATCCCTTAATTGATATAATTAGTTATAGCTCTTCCGAAAACTACCCTTACAGTCATGTATGTAATGTGTATGGCAGTCTGAATCGCAACAACATTTTCGTGTACTGCAATGCAAGAAGCGAAATAGTATAACTCACGGCTTAGTACCGCCACAGTTTACCACAAGTTACTCGGTAAATGGCTTACTTAAATACATACTAGAAAGCAGTGTAGAGATAATAAAATTAGCATATCAGCCTTTCTAAAATTGAGTAAGGTCTATCAGTTTGTTAACAAACATTCAAAAGAGTATAAAATTATTGCTTTCGGCTCGTTAATATAATTCCCCCCACCCGTCTCACCCCCCGTTCTAGTCTGATTAAATACATACAAACATATCTGTATCAGCTGAATTAGTTTTTCTCATTTTTAGCTATAGGATTTCAATTCCTATGTCTTAGTGTTCAAAAGAAATTAACAGCATTTAAGTTTGTTAAAGATTTCATTTTTGGAAATACTCCTGTCAATGTCTTCAAGTGACATTAACACTGATTTTCAGGCGGTGGCTATAATTATGGACAGAATTCGCGAGACTCCTCGCCTCTTCGGTAATGTCATTTGCAAAGCTTTACCGTCTGTTGCACAACATAACAGGCTAGGAGAAACAGTGCTACCATAATACTGTCGACCCACAGCGTCCAAGTTTACGTCACAGGAATCAGATAGTGATATGCCAACTGGACCCACTTTAGGAGTTAATAAAAACGACTTTTACACAAAAACAGTTTTAAAAAAAGTTTTCTTCTATTGTGGTAAATTTTCCCACGGCGTTGTAAGCTATTCACGACTGATACATTCTTTGCTATAACCCTGCCATTGTTAAGTCCAGATAGCAATGAGAGTTGAGATGCTGCAGGTCACATTCATCAGTCAGATATTTCTGGCACATTGGAATGAAACAGTGCCTATATCGCAGTGGAATCCATGAATCAGATGAAGGGAAACAAACCGTCGACAGTCCTAGTGATGCACATTTCTGTCACCTTCATCACACCAGATACAGGATACGGACGTTCCATTGGTCGCTAAGCTACCGATGACGATATATTCAGATAAAGATGACACATTCCTTTATCACTATTAACATGATTATATGTCTATACACGGTCCAACAGTCGTTCCCATAGTTGTGCTAGGATCCAAATAAATTGTTCCTGTTGCCCCTCATCGTGAACCGTGAACTAAACCGATAGTCACTAACTAGCCCAAAGTTCGCCTGGATGTATTTGAGGACACCTCTAGAACCCACACTGGGGCTGGCTGACGTATCCGAATCGAACGAGCTGGCCTCTATCCGAGACGACTTTCGCCTATCCACTCGGACGGACCGGTACCTTAGCCCATCCACGCAGCTACTCCGGTACGTGTCCGTGGCCGCGGTTCTCGATTATCCAAGTGTGGTAACACACAGCGTCCACCACAGCAAATTTATGCATCGACCCCATTTAGCAAAAAGAAGCCAGTTAACTATTAGGCCAGTGAATAAGTTCGTAGCGCTATGTACATAACAGACACTTTAGTTGTCACTAACATATTCTCCTTCACTTTCTACGTCTGCCAACAATGGGATATTGTGTGTGTGTATTGTGTGTGTTTGTGTATTAAACCGGAGGCTTCGTCCCGCCGTAGCCCTCAGTAGTTCACAACCCCACAACAGGCCACAGCAAATCACCCCACCCCACTGCAGCCCCACACCGAACCCAGGGTTATTGTGCGGTTCTGCCCCCAGTGGACCCCCTGGGAACGTCTCATACCAGACGAGTGAAACCCCAAATGTTTGCATGGTAGAGTAATTATGGTGTACGCGTACGTGGAGAAAGTGTTTGCGCTGAAATCGCCGACATAGTGTAACTGAGGCGGAATAAGAGGAATCAGCCCGCATTCGCCGAGGTAGATGGAAAATCGCCTTAAAAACCATCCAGAGGCTGACCTGCTCACCGGACATCGACACTAACCCGCAGGGCGGATTCGTGCCAGCAACCAGTACGCCTTCCCACCCGAGAAGCAGTGCGTCTGACCGCACGGCTAGCCGGGCGGGCTAACACTGGGGTAACTTTCCGATTCCACGACTGTAGAAATCACATAATTTTGAGGCGAAGAACTCGTCGAGCCATATTCAGAGTGCATTTTCATAAGGAAAGGAAGTTCCTTCAAAAAAATGGTTCAAATGGCTCTGAGCACTATGGGACTCAACTGCTGAGGTCATTAGTCCCCTAGAACTTAGAACTAGTTAAACCTAACTAACCTAAGGACATCAAAAACATCCATGCCCGAGGCAGGATTCGAACCTGCGACCGTAGCGGTCTTGCGGTTCCAGACTGCAGCGCCTTTAACCGCACGGCCACTTCGGCCGGCGAAGTTCCTTGAAGACTGTTCGACAGAACAGACAAGGTGAAAATCTGAGGGCCTAAGATCAGGTGAATAAAGCTTGGTGCAGAATGAGCTTCCGACCCAGTTCCTGTATAGTATTTTTTGTCAGTGTAGCAGAATGCTGACAGACGTTATCGTGGAGTAGGATCACTTCGCGCAGTCTCCCTGGTCGATGTTTTTGCATTGCGTCTGTAAGACGTGTCAGTGGCTGACAATAAATATCACCAGTGATGGTTACATCTCGGGGAAGCAATCTGTAGTACAACACCCCGTCGCTGTTCCACCAAATGCATAACATTATATTTTCTAGATGCGCGCAAGTTTTTGTACGGGGTGCTGCCACTTTGTTTGGGCACAACCATTCCTTTCCTTTCCTTACGTTAGCATAAAGACAGCATTTCATGGCACCAGTAACGGAATGGTCGTTGTTGTTCATGAGCCAATTGATGATGAGCAACCAGAGTGCACATGTGGCCACCCACCGATTTTTGTGATTTTGACTTACAGCATGCAGTATCCATACACAACATATTTGAACCTTCTCCACCGCATGCAAATGCCGCACGATGGTGGAATGATCACAGTTCATCAATCTTGCCAGTTCTCGAGTACACTGACGTGAGTCATTGTGGATTAATGCGCTTAAACCATCTTCATCAAACCCCGAAGGTCTTCCCGAACGTGGAGAGTCACTGTTGTCAAAACGATCCTCCTTGAAACGAGAAAACCATTTTCTTGCTGTGCTTTTTCCCAAGGCATTGTCTGCACACGTGGCGCAAATGCTTCGGACTGCCTCCGCTGCCGTCACCCCTCTCTTGAACTCAAACAGAAGAATATTTCGGAAATGTTCCGATTTCTCAACTCGGCACTCAGCATCCACAGCTCCATCACTATCTCCAAATAACAAAATGACAATGGTTACTCATAAACTCAAATAACAACAGATAACTATAAACAAAAAATGACTACTGATAAATAAACCCAAAGCAGCCGGAATACCAATATGCAAAACAAAAACATTGGGAACTTGTTCACTAACCCACTAATTTTCACTACACAATCACGCATGCTGGACCCGTACTGGAAGCAATTACTCGTTAGCGGAATCGGCATCCTCTGTTACGAATCGTTTGAGGCCACGTTGCCGCAAAGCATTCGGATGGCCCACCAGCTCTCTCAGATGACAAGACATTACAAATGTAGGGCTGGGTGGAACGCCGGTGGTTTTCTCGAAACTGAAGATTCCATTCTAAACGTCGTCTACATTAGTTTTAACACTTGCAGTGAATGTAGAAAGTTAACTATTACTTTAAATGTACATCAAATATAAATAGCTGTGATGCAGCCAATGATAACGTCCATTGTTGTTGTTGTGGTCTTCAGTCTGAAGACTGTTTGCTGCAGCTCACCACGCTACTCCATCCTGTGCAAACCTCTTCATCTCCAAATAAAAACTGCAACCTACATCCTTCTGAATCTGCTTACTGCAGTCACCTCTTGGTGCCCCTCTATGATTTCCTTCCCCACCCCCCTCCAAACACACACACTTCCCTCCAGTACTAACTTAGCAATTCCACGATGTCTCAGAATGGGCCCTATCAACTGATCCCTTCATTTCTTCATGTTGTGCCACACATTTCTTGACTCCCTAATTCTATTCAGTGCCTCCTCATTAGTTACGTGATCTGCCAATCTAATGTTCAGCATTCGTCTATAGCACCACATTTCAAAAGCTTCTATTCGCTTCTCGTCTAAGCCGTTTATCGTCCATCTTTCACTTCCATGAAGGAGGAGGAGGCTGATCTTATGGGGGTACACCCCATACACATACTTTCAGAGAAGCTTCCTAACACATAAATCTATATTCAATGTTAACAAACTTCTCTTCTTCAGAAACGTAGTTCTTGCCGTCGCCACTCTACATTTTATATCCTTCCTGCTTCGACCATCGTCAGTTATTTTCCTACCCAATCAGCAAAGCTCATCTACTATGTTAAGTGTCTCATTACCTAATGCAATTCCTTCAGTACCATCTGATTTCATCAGACTAAATTCCATTATTCTCGTTTTGCTTCTGTTGATGTTCATATTAAATCCTCCTTTCAAGACACTGTTCGTTCTGTTCAACTGCTCTTCCAAGTCCTTTGCAGCCTCTGACAGAATTATAATGTAGTCGGCAAACCTCAAAAGTTTTATTTCTTCTCCCTAAATTTAATTCTTGCGCCAAATTTATTTTTGGTTTGCTTTACTGCTTGCTCAATGTACAGAGAATAACACTGGTGATAGGCTATAATCATGCCTCACTCCGTTCTCAGCCACTGCTTCCCTTTCATGCCCCTCAACCCCTATAACCCCACCTGGTTTCTGTACAAGTGCTGAATAGCGTTTCACTCTTTGTGTTTTACCTGTGCTACCTTGAGAATTTCAAAGACAGTGTGCCAATCAACACTGTCAAAAGAATCCTCTAAGTCTACAAATGCTGTAAACGTAGATTTGCCTTTCCGTAACCTGTTATCTAAGATAAATCGTAGGGTCAGTATTGCCTCGCATGTTCCTACATTTCTTTGGAATTCAAACTAGTGTTGCCCAAAGTCAGTTTCTACCATTTTTTCCATTCTTCTATAAAGAATTCGTTTTAGTATTTTGCATCCATGGCTTAGTACATTGACAGTTCGGTAATATTCACACTTGTCACACCTACTTTCTTTGGAATTGGAATTATTACATTCTTCTTGAAGTCTGACGGTATTTCGCCTGCCTCATACATCTTGCACACCATATGGAAGAGCTGTTTCATGGCTGGCTTTCCCAAGGCTATAAGTCGATCTGACGGAATGTCGTCTACTCCCAGGGCTTCGTTCTGACTTAGGTCTTTCAATGTCCTGTCAAATTCCTCTCACCGTATTATATCTCCCATCTCATGTTCATCTACGTCCTCTTCCATATCTATGACATAGACTTCAAGTTCATCTATATAGAACCTCTATATATATCATCTACCTTTCAGCTTTTCCTTCTCTGCTTAGGACTGATTATCCATCCAGTTCTTGATATTCATATAGCTGCTTCCCTTTTCTACAAAGGCCTCATTAATTTTCCGGAAGGGGGTATTTATCTTTCCTCTAGAGAAACATGTTTGTAAATTCTTACATTTGCCCTCTGTCCTTTCCTGCTTAGCCATTTTGCACTTCCTGTCAATCTCATTTTTTAAAAGATTGTAATCCCTTTCGCCTGCATCATTTGCTCCATTTTTGTATCTTCTCCTTTCATCGATTAAATTCAATTTCTCTTGTGCTATTCAAAGGGATTCTACTATGCTTTGTCTTTTTACCTATTTGATCCTGTTCTGCCTTTACTATTTCATCTCTTAAAGTTACCCATTCGTCTTCTACTGTATTCCTGTCCGCTGTTTTAGTCAGCCGTTAGATAATGTTCCCTCTGAAACTCTCTACAACCTCTGGTTCTTTCAATTTATCGAGGTCCCATCCCCTTACTTTCCTACCTTTTAGCAATTTCTTTAGTTTTAATCTACAGTTCATAAAAATAAATTGTGGTGAGAGTCAATATCTGCGCTGGAAATATCTTACAATTTAAAAACTGGATCCGAAACCTGTGTTGCACCACTATGTAATTAGTCTAAAGCATTTTATTGTCTCCAGGTCTCTTCCACTATACAATCTTCTTTCATGGTTCTTAATCCAAGTGTTAGAGATGATTAAATTATGCTCCGAGCAAAATTCTACCAAGCGGCTTCCTCTTTCATTCCTTTGCCCCAGTCCATATTCACCTACTATTTTTCCTTCATCTACTTTTCCTACTACTGAATTCCAGTCCCACATTACTATTAAATTTTAGTCTCCCTTAACTATCTGAATAAGTTCCTTTATTTCATCGTAAATTTCTTCAATCTCTTCGTCACCTGCGGAACTAGTTGGCATGTAAACTTATACTACTGCTGTAGATGTGGGCTTCGTGACTATCTTGGCTACGATAGAGCGTTCGCTGTGCTATTCATAGTAACTTACCTGCATTCCTGTTTTCTTGTTCATTATTAAATCCACTCCTGCATTACCCCTGTTTGATTTTGTATTTATAACCTTGTATAAATCCTGTTCCTCCTGCCGCCGAACTTTACTAACTTTCAGTATATCTGACTTCAATCTATTCCTTTCCCTTTTTAAACTTTCTAACCTCCCTGACCGATTACGAGGTCTAACATTACACTTTCCGAGCCGTAGTACGTCAGTTCTGTTTCTCCTGATGACATGCTCCTGAGTAGTTCCCGCCTGGAGATCGGAATGGGGGACTATTTCATCCCAAGAATATTTTATCCAAGAGGATGCCATCATCAGACACCCGGATAGTGCTGCATGACCTCGGGAAAAATTATGGCTGTAGTTTCCCATTGCTTTCTGCCATCACAGAATGTTCAATTTGGTTGATGTTACAAGGCCAGATCAGTCAATCATCAAGACTGTTGCCCCTGCAACAACACAAAGACTGTTGCCTCTATTCAGGAACCACAAGTTTGTCTGGCCTCTCAACATGTACAATGACCAAGGTGCCACAATGTTTAGCACACTTGATTCGCATTTGGCATGCAGATTTAGGTTTTCCGTGATTTCCTTAATTCTCTTAAGGCAAATGGCCGCATGGTTCAACATCAACATCATTTCCGCCCTTTTAATTTCTCATGAAAACCACACATTGCATGTTGTACCACCATACAGTGAGACTTTCAGAGGTGGTGGTCCAGATTGCTGTACACACCGGTACCGCTGATACCCAGTAGCACGTCCTCTTGCATTGACGCATATCTGTATTCGTCATGGCATACTGTCCACAAGTTCATCAAGGCACTGTTGGTGCAGATTGTCCCACTCCTCAACGGCGATTCGGCATAGATCCCTCAGATTGGTTGGTGAATCACGTCGTCCATAAACAGTCCTTTTCAATCTATGCCACGCATGTTCGATACAGTTCATGTCTGGAGAACATGTTGGCCACTCTAGTCGAGCGATGTCGTTATCCTGAAGGAAGGCATTCACAAGATGTGCATGATGTGGGCGTGAATTGTCGACCATGAAGACGAATGTCTCGCCAATATGCTGCCGATATGGTTGCACTATCGGTCGGAGGATGGCATTCACCTATCGTAC
The DNA here is from genome assembly GCF_021461385.2 of Schistocerca piceifrons. Classification (NCBI taxonomy): domain Eukaryota; kingdom Metazoa; phylum Arthropoda; class Insecta; order Orthoptera; family Acrididae; genus Schistocerca; species Schistocerca piceifrons. The sequence continues at coordinate 822,691,383 of NC_060149.1, read as the reverse complement.
AGCCGTTACGGCGCCTTCCATGACCACCAGCGGAGTACGTCGGCCTCACATAATGCCACCCCAAAACAGCAGGGAACCTCCACCTTGCTCCACTCGATGGACACTAAGGCGTTCAGCCTGGCCGGGTTGCCTCCATACACGTCTCCGACGATTGTCTGGTTGAAGACATTTGCGACACTCATCAGTGAAGAGAACGGGATGCCAATCCTGAGCGGTCCATCCGGCATCTTGTTGGGCCCATCTGCACCGCGCTGCATGGTAACGTGGTTGCAAAGATGGACCTCGCCATGGACGTCGGGAGTGAAGTTGCGCATGATGTAGCGTATTGCGCACAGTTTGAGTCGTAGCACGACGTCCTGTGGCTGCACGAAAAGCATTATTCAATATGGTGGCGTTGCTGTCAGGTTTCCTCCGAGCTATAATCCGTAGGTAGCGATCATCCACTGCGGTAGTAGCCCTTCGGTGGCCTGTGCGAGGCATGTCATCGACAGTTCCCCTTTCTCTGTATCTCCTCCATGTCCGAATAACGTCACTTTGGTTCACTCCGCCTGGACAGTTCCCTTGTTGAGAGCCCTTCCTGGCACAAAGTAACAATGTGGACGTGATCGAACAGCGGTATTGACCGTCTAGGCATGGATGAACTACAGACGACACGAGCCGTGTACCTCCTTCCTGGTGGAATGACTGGAACTAATCAGCTGTCGGACCCTGTCCGTCTAATAGTCGTTGCTCATGCATGGTTGCTTACATCTTTGGGCCGGCTTAGTGACATCTCTGAACAGTCAAAGGGACTTTGTCTGTGATACAATGCCCACAGTCAACGTCTACCTTCAGGAGTTCTGGGAACCGGGGTGATCCAAAACTTTTTTTATGTGTGTAGATACGTAATTAATGTAATAACCTAACGTGCATCGTAGATCAGTGTCGAAACAGTATTTCTAACCGTACCGAAACAAAAAAATAAACCTTTCAGTTGCTTGGTGCAGTGGTTATTAGTTTTATTCATAACGATTGTAGTGTGCACTCGTAACAGGGAAATAAATATTGTAATTTCTGAAATGAGAGTGACAAACTTTAGGCGGATTTTTTTTTATTTTATTGCCATACGTTAGTACTATACTATACAACTATAAATGTTAACAATCGATTGGCAACCTTTAAAGCCGTATCCTACTGGCGCAAAACCTGTTTTTCATTTATTAAAATAATTAATGAGAATCATAGTATAGCTTATTGGGGACTAATACTAGCGTACACTATTGTATGAAATGAAAATTTACACACCAGATTTGTTAAAAATGTAAGCTTATTTATAAAGGCATACTAGCTGACATATAGCTGGTCAATAAACATAAAAATTGGACGCTCCTGTCCTCTCCATTTCTTGCATTGCTATATGCTTCTTAGTAAGTCTCCTGTCATCGCAAAGATAAAACGCATATATATTTTTAACAATACTGAAGGACTGCAAACATTATGACTAAATTAATGCAATCATTTACAGCCCTATTAAGTAACCTCGAAAAAATCTGGATGATAAGAAAGAAAATAAATATATACAACAAGAAACTGTGTAGAATCAAATGAATTTCGCTAACACATAATATTTTTTTTTAGTTTGCGTCTTTGAGTATTGACACAAAAACTAAATTTTGCAGTTAAGTAAGATACAGAACTACCGTTTACATCTGTCATCGTATACCCTAAATGAGCTTCAATCAGCTTCACCCTAGTCGATAGCAAGGGAACATAATCGATTTTAACGTGATATCCGAACACTGGTGGAGCCTGACGTTCTTCAATTGACATTGCCAAAGATGGAGGAGGTCTTTTGGTGAGTTTGCCATCGAGCATAGGAAACCAGAACCAGTCCACCCGACCAGACGCCTTTTGTCTAAAACTATGTCTCTGAGTAAAATTAAATCTGAATGGCCATACGGGAATTTGAACTACTGCACAAAAAGTCGGATGTAGGAATACTGTATGTATCAATTTTTGCTTGGACGTGACTTTAATAGTGACAAGATGTGGTGCATTTATATCAACTTTATAAAAAGTTTAATGTTGACCCTAACAAAAATATATCTAAAGCAAGGGTTTCTGCAAGTCTTCAGAAGGAATGTTGCACATCTCATGACACAAAGAAGGTGATGCGCACACCAAACTGCTTCCCAGCATTTGTTCATCGCTGCTGGCATTCGTTATCAAAAATTCACACCCCTTTCTGTCACTATATAAGTAAAGAAACGAGAAGACAGCAGCAAATGTTTCTAGCGTGATATCGCCCGCCATCAGTTTGCCGATTTATAAAAAGAAGCTTCTCAAGCCTTGGTTGGGAAACAGTTCCTCACCACACTTACTCTTCTGATCTTATGCTCTGAAATGTCCCCCTTTTACGATTGCTATCGGCTAACCATCAAGAAAATCCTTTTCTGGGTGAAAATGCGCTTTAACTGTTGGTTAATAACATATTTAATTCTGAATCAATAGTTTTCACAAACGTGGCAACAATAAACTATCTTAGCAATGTCAGACTGTTTTAAATCATGTGAGGTGTCATATACTTGGTGATTAATTTCACTCTTACATTTATCTTTTGTGTTCAATTAACCAACGAAATATGCGATAAAACATACACTGTGCTGATAGGAATTAATTACTACTTATCATGAAACCTTGTAACAAAAGAATATTTTAATAAAACAAAATGCATCCGTAAGATGAGCGCGCTCAAACCGCCACGAATTAGTAAGATGCTCCACAATTTTAAACTAAAAGTCCTGTGCCATACGCAAGTAACATTGCAGTACTTCCACAAAAATACGGAAATGTGGCAGAGACAGTACACATTGCAAAACATAGTTAACAAATAATTGTGACGCAATGTCATCAGTAAAATTTTATCTTCTCAAAAAAGTAAAAATGACCTTGGCAGGAGCAGAAAAATGCTGACCAGTGTGCAGTTCTGCAAGATAACAAGTTTTAAACCCTCAATGGGGCTCTTACTCTAGGTTGTGAGATAACTTATGATTCATAATTTTTCTTAATATTTCCTTACTGATTTTATCTACCTGATCATAGTTACGTGACAGAAGAAGTAAAAATCTTGTCGCCAGTGAGATTCAAACAAAAAGACAATTCAGCGTCTGTGTTACGGGTGCAACCAGGGCAGACACCGTAACTAAAAAGACGGAATTATTTGCACAGGTAGAGAAGAGTAAAACTGGGCTGGAAATAATCACTCACCTTAAGATATGCAACCCAACTTACACTATCTACTGCAGGGCGTGGAGCTTGTAAGTTGTGTCGCACATCATAAGGTGTATAAAATATACTCAAAGCTGGATTTATTTTGTCCAGCCTACAGTTTCCTAGACTTAGAAACCTAAAATTACTAACTCATTGTCACACCTTAAGAGGGAATAAATCCGAATAATTAGTGGATATGACAAGAAAATATCAATTCTGAGCCACTCCAGAAGGTAATACGACGGTAACAGAGTTGCCAACCATATTCTTGAAGGTCGTAACGTACAATTACATTAGCGGTAGGGGTAATATTTTTCCACAGCCAGACTTTCTTGAGGTGTACAGTTTATGCATCAATGAAGCTGCAGAGGCAGTACTGTCACCTTAAAGCGAAAACACCAAACGAAGAGACCAGTGAGTTTTATTCCCATTTCTGTAACCTGGAATTGGGTTAAAGCACGGTTACGAATAATATTCAGATCCACCAACTGCAAGCTGAACACCATAAATTAAGAGCAGGGGGATTATTTAAGATTTGCTTTCTCTTTTTATTTTTTTATATCTCTAGTGACTGTCTACAATTATTATGAGTAGATAACTTTCTCTGGCCTTTTAGCATCAGAAACTTAAAAACTGTTTTTCTTGGGAATACTTTAATCATAACTATCCCAAAACCAATGAATAACGTAAGGTATCAGCTCAATAAAGTGAAATTTGTGGGTAAATCATGTGTAAATACAGTCAAGTGCGCTCAAAAACCCATGAAGACGTGAAACTAGCCAACGTGTGCACTGAAAATTCTATTCCAGGCTCTGCTAATACGATGAGAGAAACAACTGTCATCGGAAATGTAGAAAAGGACACCAAAACCTGACAGTATTGTCTAGAATACGTCATCCATACGCGAAACTGCCTCTCAGTCTATAATAACCAAAAGAATGAAAAGCGTCATGATCTCGTAAAGATAACAATACCACCGCTGCCGTTCCTTTGTAACACAGAACTGTTTCTCGTGAATGGGCTCGTCCACCGTCTGTAAGCTTAATACAAAGAGAAATCAAGATAACAATAAGAGGTCCATCAAGCTGAGCGTGGGCTGAAGTTTCTACGCAGTGCCTCACAGCTGGCGATGTTTGTTCTTAATTTAATCCCTGCTGATTTTATGCTAACGAAGCCTCAAGGCTATCAGTATATTCATATGAGTATTTTCATGGTGTAATAGTGGGTACAGTCTGTTAAATTTAGTAGTACTCCACTTGTGGCTGAACATGACTCAGTCGGTGACGCATCAGCTAATAGCATTCAGGAAAAGTTCCGAACTGCCCTGACTGTTGTGTTACGTGCTTCATGAAAGTCACCAGAACAATGCCTTGTTGGCTGGCAGTCAGAACTGGTTACAGAAACGAGCAAAACTCTTCATTTTCGTGGGCTGTTATATCTTCTTAACAGCATATTGCTCACCACAATAACTCGTAAAATATTTAAGAGTTCATTTTGCTGAAGGACTGAATGACAGCAAGACCATAGCTAGAAAATATAAACAAAGGGAGCAACATTTACACACAGAGTCCCATAATAACTGAATACCACGGTGCTGGAAAGGGAGGGGAATATCCATATTCTCCTGAGCCATAAAGCAAAACTGCAACCAATACATAAAGGCGGACACTGGATGTGTCACTGTAAACCTGACTAAATTTGTATCAGACAAAAAATTGCTCAGCTGAGTGTGAATACCACCTACACCTATGCGCCCCACACTTTACATCGATACCCCTTCTTGGCTGTTTAATATTTTATTGAATTCAGTTTAATGTTTTGAACCTTTCAGCATATTTTGACTTTTGAAAGCGAATGTCGTGACTGAGCACGGAAGTTCATGGCTCTATGGCAGCAGCTTCCGACAGTGATAGCTGATCGGCTGTTTTGTTTTTTAAAGTAGAGTGTGTAGAACATACAATCTGATGTTATTAATCAAAGGCAGCTTCACGGAGTAAATCTACATCTACATTTATACTCTGAAAACCACTGTGAAGTTCATGGAAGAGGGTACTTCGTATTGTACTACTTCTTTCGTCATTTTGGGATAAATGAACACTGGGAGACTTTTGAAAGCAATGAATTTGGTCGTTCCCGAAATGTTTAGTTTGTTCCACTCTTGTTTAATTTAAAACTGTTGCTTCACCATTTATATACATCTTAAAGAATTTTTCAAATTTTCGAAATTATCAGTGGTATTGTCAACGTTGCTAGTCTTCATGTCTGCCTCTCGTTCTCTTTTTAATTGTAATTCTCTCATTCAGTTAAACATATTCTTCTGAGCAGCAGAATCAAGAGACAAGTCGATGTACCCAAGAGTTATCACGACAGAGTTACTAATACATTACAGCAGCCTCCCTGCCTTTTCACCGGATTTTGATATATTGGACTCTCCAAATTTGAGATCAAACCACTTTGTTTCTTTATGACTAAAGCTGCTACAAGCGTTAAGTCTGCATTTTGCTTAACCACAAAATTAAATTTTTGTATCATCATTGAAAAACAAAAAATAAAAGAAATTATTAAGAGTTTACGAAATTCATTTTGTTCTACACTGTTTCTTGTTGCATACATTTCATTTCTTATCATCCATATTTTTTCAATCTTACAAAACGTGACTGTTAAACTAGTCATAATCTTTGCCTCTTTCATCGTTATAGTGATAGATGTGTGTTCTTCTTTGTGATGACAAAAATATATTAAGGAGACTACAGAAATGTAAGTAATAGAGACGACACGAACGTCCATTGTTTGTGTTTGTTAAGTAATCGTACGTCAACTGGTCTGACTTTATAAATAAGTTCATTTTTAACAAATCTCTATTGTGAGTTTTCATTCCATACGATCGTATATGTTAGTATCAGGCTCCAATATATAATCGTTAGTTTGTCATTAATTGTTTCAATAAAAAACAGATTTTCCATCGGGTGGATACGGCCGCAAAAACTGACAATCGATTGTTATCATTTATAGTTGTGGGTACTAACGTATACCTGTAAAATAAAAAGAGCGGCCTAAAGTTTGCTGCTCTCGTTTCAGATTGTTGTTGTTGTTGTTGTGGTCTTCAGTTCTCAGACTGGTTTGATGCAGCTCTCCATGCTACTCTATCCTGTGCAAGCTTTTTCATCTCCCAGTACCTACTGCAACCTACATCCTTCTGAATCTGCTTAGTGTATTCATCTCTTGGTCTCCCTCTACGATTTTTACCCTCCACGCTGCCCTCCAATACTAAATTGGTGATCCCTTGATGCCTCAGAACATGTCCTACCAACCGATCCCTTCTTCTGGTCAAGTTGTGCCACAAACTTCTCTTCTCCCCAATCCTATTCAATACTTCCTCATTAGTTATGTGATCTACCCATCTAATCTTCAGCATTCTTCTGTAGCACCACATTTCGAAAGCTTCTATTCTCTTCTTGTCCAAACTATTTATCGTCCATGTTTCACTTCCATACATGGCTACACTCCATACGAATACTTTCAGAAATGACTTCCTGACACTTAAATCTATACTGGATGTTAACAAATTTCTCTTCTTCAGAAACGCTTTCCTTGCCATTGCCAGTCTACATTTTATATCCTCTCTACTTCGACCATCATCAGTTATTTTGCTCCCCAAATAGCAAAACTCCTTTACTACTTTAAGTGCCTCATTTCCTAATCTAATTCCCTCAGCATCACCCGACTTAATTAGACTACATTCCATTATCCTTGTTTTGCTTTTGTTGATGTTCATCTTATATCCTCCTTTCAAGACACTGTCCATTCCATTCAACTGCTCTTCCAAGTCCTTTGCTGTCTCTGACAGAATTACAATGTCATCGGCGAACCTCAAAGTTTTTATTTCTTCTCCATGAATTTTAATACCTACTCCGAATTTTTCTTTTGTTTCCTTTACTGCTTGCTCAATATACAGATTGAACAACATCGGGGAGAGGCTACAACCCTGTCTTACTCCCTTCCCAACCACTGCTTCCCTTTCATGTCCCTCGACTCTTATAACTGCCATCTGGTTTCTGTACAAATTGTAAATAGCCTTTCGCTCCCTGTATTTTACCCCTGCCACCTTTAGAATTTGAAAGAGAGTATTCCAGTCAACATTACAAAATTAATATCCCTATCACATTTGCACAATAGAATCACCATAATAAAACTAATGACCACTGCACAATGGAACTGAAGTTTATTTTTGTTTCAATACAGTTAGATGCACGGTAGGTTATTATATCAAATATGCATCTATAAAGGATGCTGTTACCAATTACATCACAACTAACTTACATTTAAATTAGTATTTAACTTGCTACATCCGCTGCAAGTGATAAAACTGGTGTAGACTACAATTGTAATGAAATATACACTTTTGTTGAAAATAACCGGCGTCCCACCAAGCCGTACAGTTGTAATGTCCTGGTACCACACAGAGATGGTGGGCCATCCGAACATTGTGGGTCTCCATGGCCTCTAACGATTCGTAACAGGGGATGCAAAGCAGGAGCCCTCTTGTCTGTTCCACTAACGAATAAGTGATTCTAGTATGTTCTTGTGTTAAATTTTTATTTTACCCATTGTAATATGTGACAGAGCCATAATTCCTATATTTCCGGTCTTTAATGTGCGATTAGCTGTTGAAGACGCATAGGTTAGCTGCTATAGTAGAAGAACAAGGGGAAACGGTGTCGGTTTGACAACGAAAAACTGTTTTTTTAGGTTCAAAATACGCATATTTTACCGTTTTAGTCCAATATACTTTGTGTAATAATTTTCAGTGTGTAGATTACAAGCCCGAAACGCGATTCAGTAGAGCTCCGAAAATAACCATGTGCATCTGTCATAGCATCTTTGTTTTCCCATCCAAATGTTTCCTCATGTATAACAGGTGTAATTCAGATGGTGCAAAATCTGGCCAATACGATGGATGTTCCCACATCTTGCTTTTTAAATCCCTTTGTAGGCTGGTGTGTTGTCCTGATGTAAGAAGACATTTTCTGTTGCATATTTTAACAGTTCCTTGTGTCAGAAGAGTTGTATAGTATTCGCCGATTAATTTTTACCCTTTGCAAGGGTAGTGTTGCTTCTAAATTTGAAGAATCGCCTTTTCCTTTGACGCCTCAACACATTTCCGTTACGGTGGTATTTCTCCTACTTGTCCTATCAAATTATGTATTTCACGGCGGCCAAAGCACTATTCCAATTTCAACACGATATTAGGGTCTAATCTATCTGTAAGGTGAACTGCAGTTCGCTGTTCTACCAAAATATTTTCCTAACTTTACTGTTACCTTGGGACATTCGCACTTTTCTAGACCTGTAGTAAATAATCTGAGAATACCACTCAGAGTCTCAGACAACTTTCTTGTCTAAGTTGTGAACTAAGTGACTTGCAGAAATATGTTGTTGATCTGAAGGAAACTTACAATCAATGCTAACCTACACAGTTATACCTCCCACGAAATTCTGGTCCATTCACATATGCTACAAGGTATGCGTTATTGTACTTTTGTTATCAAGTGCCATTGTGGGACCGAAAATCTCTCCGTGAATATTTGCAGAGATCGCACTAGAGTTTGCTGAGCATTTTCCTGACACTCTCGCACTCACTAAGCGAAGCCTTCACGGATCGATCCGCTCCTGTTTGGAAGGAAGGAAGGAAGATCAGGGCTTAACATCCCATCGATGACAAATTATTAGAGACGGAGTACACGCTCTGGTGGAGGAATGATACGGATGAAAATCGGCTGAGTCGTTTTCAAATGAGCACTTTCCTCCAGCGATCTATGGAAACCATGGAAAAAGTAGGTCTAGACTCTGGACGGGGATTTCAAGAGCCGTACCCCCTATGCGAATCTAGTGCATTAAAAATTGCGCAACGTAGTTCAGTTCTTCTTTAGATCTCCTCTATTCGTGTATAAGAAACGAGCAGAAAATTTCCGTTCGAGGGCCGTATAATCCAGAATCGGTATGCCAATCAGGCAAAATCACCGTGAGTATTGATGCAATAGTCCGTGAGTATTGATGCACCAAATTGAAGATACCCATTAGGTAGTACACCGCGTCGTGCTACGTGAAGAAGTCCGTAACTGTCAGCTGTATACCTTCGTTCGACTGGAATACTCGACACTTCAAAACCCATTATTAAGAGACCGAAAGCGTGATAATCGAACGGAGAGAGGTAAGAACTATAGGGCGGGTTCTCGATTGTCTCAAACTTGATTTGGTGTAACTTCTGCGTTACGCCATTTGTGATATTGGGACCAGCGTTGTCATAAAGCAACAGTACACCGTGTCACAGTTTTCCCGACGCTCCATTCCACAACGGTGGTTTTCGACAAACATGCTGGCCTACACGTATTTTTCACTCTCCGATGGATGTCTACCGGTGTTTGTCCGTCGGCAGCCAAGAAAAGAACAACAAACCGCTGGTCCTGTCTGGATGCATTTGGTAATAAAATCGCCATAGTTCACATTTCTACATTCACGGCATGCACGTTGGAAACACACGAATACCACACGCACTGCCGCAACGCTCTCAAACGGACAATATTTGATCGCCCCTTATATTATACTGAAGCGCCAAAGAAACTGATATAGGCATGTGTATTCAAATACAGAGATATGAAAACAAGCAGACTACGGCGCTGTGATCGGCAACGCCTATATAAGACAAAAAGTGTATGGCGCAATTGTTATATCGGTTACTGCTGCTACAATCGCAAGTTATCAAAATTTAAGTGAGTTTGAACGTAGTGTCATAGTAGGTGCACGAGCGATGGGACACAGCATCTCCCAAGTAGCGAAGCAGCGATGAAGTGAGGATTTTCCCGTACGATCATTTCACGAATGTACCGTGAATATCAGGAATCCGGGAAAACATCAAATCTCCGACATCGCTGCTGCCGGAAAAGGATCCTGCAAGAACGGGACCAACGACGACTGAAGAGAATCGTTCAACGCGACAGAAGTGCAACTCTCCCTCAAATTGCTGCAGATTTCAATGCTGGGCCATCAACATTCAACGAAACATCATCGATATGGGCTTTCGGAGACCAACGCTCACTCGTGTACCCTTGATGACTGTACGACACACAGCTTTACGCCTCGCCTGAGCCCGTCAACACCGACAATGGACTGTAGATGACTGGAAACTTGTTGCCTGGTTGGAAGAGTCTCGTTTCGAATTGTATCGAGCGGATGGAGGTGTACGCCTATGGAGATAACCTCATGAAGCCATGGACCCTGCATGTCAGCAGGGTGGAGGCTCTGTAATGGTGTGGGGCCCGTGCAGTTGGAGTGATATGGGACACCTGATACGTCTAGATACGACTCTGACAGGTGACACTTACGTAAGCGTCCTGTCTGATCACCTGCATCCATTCATGTCCATTGTGTATTCCGACGGACTTGGGCAATTCCAGCAGGACAATGCGACACCCCACACGTCCAGAATTGCTACAGAGTGGCTCCAGGAACACTCTTCTGAGTTTAAACACTTCCACTGGTCACCAAACTCTCCAGATATGAACATTATTAAGAACCTCTGGGATGTCTTGCAACGTTCTGTTCAGAAGAGATCTCCACCCCCTCATACTCTTACGGATTTATGGACAGCCCTGCAGTATTCATTGTGTCAATTCCCTCTTGCACTACTTCAGACATTAGTCGAGTCCATGTGAGGTCGTCTTGCGGCATTTCTGGATGCTCGCGGGGGCCCTACACGATATTAGGGAGGTGTAACAGTTTTTTTGCTCTCCAGTGTATGTCTGCCTGGTAAGGCTTCCAGACTGATAATCAACTCTAAATAATCGGTCGAATGAAGGTTATTTAAGTTATCTCACTGATGAATGAATTTTAAAGGGTGTATCATAATTAATAGCGTAAACGCATACAGTTGGAAGTACACGACATTAGAAGCAAAAAAGCCTCAGTGAACGTAGCGTCGAAAATGTATACCTTAAGAGCTACGAGTAATTTTTCGTCTTCGATATTGTGAAGCATATCTCTTCTACTGCAAGCTCTTTGCTTTCCACATTTTGGGAAGTAGTAGTATGGGCCAAAAAAAAATGTCCAGTAAACATTTCCTCTAAAATGCATACATTAAGAGCTATGAGCACGTGCTCATCTTCGCTACTTGGAAACACAACTCTTCTAATGAACAATTGCTCGTAACTTTTAAGGTATGCATTTTAGGGGAAATGTTTACTGGACATTTTTCTTGTTTTGGTCAATACTACTACTTCCCCAAATGTGGAAAGCAAAGAGCTTGAAGTAGAAGAGATTTGCTTCACAGTATCGAAGATGAAAAATTGCTCGTAGCTCTTAAGGTATGCATTTTCGACCCTATATTTACTGAGACTTTTTGCTTCTAGTATCGTGTACTTTCAACTGTATGCGTTTACGCCATTAATTATGATACACCCTGTGTTTCCTTAGTAAATCTTAGTCTTGCATTTCCTTTTCGTACAATAGCTCAATTTTAGGTGGCGCTGAATGTACAACCCCGTATATTTAACGCTATTCGGTCGCCAATCATGTAAACGAACAATAACGGGACTATCGGATTATTTATATGCTATACATTAGAGTAATTTATGCTTAAGGCCAATTCCTTTCCGGAAACGCATATTTTCTGACATCTGAGTATTTGTTCATTGGAGGGGCTCAGCATAACGTCCATTCATGATATGTTTTCATATGTTATGTCCATCCATGGTACTGCACCCCTCTATCTTTCGGCGTAAAAAAGCACTCCGTCGTCAGGCCACGAGTGGCCTACCGGGACCATCCGACCGCCGTGTCATCCTCAGCGGAGGAAGCAGATAGGAGGGGCATGAGGTCAGCACACCGCTCTCCCGGTCGTTATGATGGTATTCTTGACCGAAGCCGCTACTATTCGGTCGAGTAGCTCCACAATTGGCATCACGAGGCTGAGAGCACCCCGAAAAATGGCAACAGCGCGTGGCGGCTGAATGGTCACCCATCCAAGTGCCGGCCACGCCCAACAGCGCTTAACTTCGGTGATCTCACAGAAACCGGTGTACCCACTGCGGCAAGTCCGTTGCCACATCTTTCGGCCCAAAGAATCACGCATTCTTTAATGTTAACCAGTTTTTGTTGTACGTGCTGACGCGCATTACGATGCAATCCTGCAGCACTGGCACATCGTTGAGTGGAGTGGCGGTGTCCTTCAAGTACCATCGTAACCAAAAGACCAAGAAACTGAGATCTGGGGTACGAACAGGCTGGGGTAACTTACCTTTCTGACCAATCCTGAAATGTAAGTGTTAAATGTTGACACTACACGTATGGCCCTATTAATATGTCGCCAAGAAGAGTTGTATGCATTGAGGAACGGCGCCGCTGGCTTTTTAGTGCATTTGCATAGGGATTATCACCAGCCCACACATGCTGATTTTGATCTCTCATAACACTATCTCTCGTGAACTTCGCCTCGTTATTGAATACACTTCTGGACATTAAAATTGCAACAACATGAATGAGGGAACCTCCAAACGTCAAATTACACTGATCAGCCAAAACATTATGACCACTGCCGACCGCGATGTTGGATGTCGCCTGGTGGCGTTACGGGTACGTGATGCAGTACATGCAAAAGCATATAAACGGAGCAGACACGAACAGGGGATCACCCTAGCGAAGATATGAGGAAATTCATTGAGGTAACCAACTTTGACAAAGGACAGGTTATTATTACGTAACGTCTGTAAACGAATATGTCGGAAACGGCGAAGCCGATCGAATGTTCATGTGCTACTACTGTCATGGGCGTCTACGGAAAGAAGTAGATGGACAGTGAAACTACCATTAGGCACTAAATGGTTGGACGTCCAAGACTCTTGACAAAACGTGGGGTTCGGAGGCTTGTCTGCTCTGTGATCTGTGGCATCTCTGTCGAAAGAATACAATACTGGTGCACGCACAAATGTTTCGGAGCACACAGTTCGTCGTACTTTGTTGAACACGGAGATTCTCAGCAGACCACTCCTACGTGTTCACATGTTGACCCAACGACGTCGTCAGTTACGATTGCACTGTGCACGGGACCATCGGGATTCGACCGTCGATCAATGGAAACGTGTCAGCTCTTTAGTTGAATCACAGTTTTGCTACACTATGTCGAAGGTCGTCTCCACAAACGCAGCCATCGAGGTGAATGGCGGCTCGGAAGATGCAGCGCGCCACAGACGCAGGCTGGTGGGAGCAATATTATGCTATGGGAGACATTACCCTGCGCTTGCATGTGAACTGTGGCAGTAATCGAAGACACGCTAACAGCTGCGGACCACCTGCAGCCCTTCATGCTTGATGTCTTCACTGACGGCGATGTCATATTTCAGCAGTATAATAGTCAATATCTCGGAGCCAGAACCGTGGTTCAACTCACGTCGATGTCTCGGCGACCAAATTCTCATGATGTAAATTTTACGGAACCCATCTGGATCACCATCGGGCGCTACCACCACGTACACAAATCAGCGGCCCATTGTTTACGAGAATTACACGACATGTGCGTAGTCATCTAACGCCACATTCCTTCACAAATCTACCAACAAACTTTCGGATGCCTGATGCGCAGAATCAGTGATTTATTTCGTTCCTAAAACGGACAAAGAAGGTATTAAGCAGGTGGTCATAATGTTTTGGCTCATGAGAGTATCATGAAATGTACTACATGTTTCGATATTCAAATGTTTATCATTTCACTGCAACCGCACAAAGTATGTAAGAGTGATGTCATTTACACTCTGTTAAGAAGGAAAGATTACAGAGCGGGTTTCTCATTCAAAAATTTCATCTGAATCTTCGCTGTTTGTGATACGATTCTGTTATACCTTATGTAAAAAGGAGAAAAGTCTATCAGAACACATCGGAGCTCGACACTAGCAGGATCGTGCCTATGAACTGTAGTTTATCGATCCGTGATACAGCTGTCGAGATGGTGCTCGTAGGACCCCACGACTATCAAGCTAATACCGAATCGATTTGTCCAGGAGAGCCATCCATACACAACACCATGCAGGATTTCAGGGGGACTATCACAAGAGAGTACAGACATTTCCAGAAAGAATGTTCACTCTGCAGGTGGTGTGCGATGATTTGAAACTTTCTGGCAAACAAAAATTGTGAGCCAGACCGTTACTCGAACCGTGAACGTTGCCTTTTGGGGGCAAGTACTTTACTGGCAGAGCTATCCGAGCACCACTCAGCACCCGCACTGACAGCTCACTTCCACCGGTACGTCTTCTCCTACCTGCCAAACTTCGCCAGAACTTCTTCTGATACTCTGTGGGACTAGCACTCCTGGAAGCAAGGGTATTGTGGAAAAATGGCTATGCCACAGCCTTGGGGATTGATTCCATTAGAGGTAGTTTCACAAGGTATACCGGAAAACTGTGAAGTTTGGAAGGTAGGAGAAGAGGTACTAGAGGAACTAGAGTTGTGAGGGGCAGTTGTGAGGCATGCATGGATACCTCAGACAGTAGAGCTCTTGACCGCCGAAGGAAAAACCCCACGTTCGAGTATCAGTTCAAAACACAGTTTTAATCTGCCAAGACAGCCATTGTTCGCCCAGCACTGAGGATCACACAGCCACATCAGGTACCCCGAGTGAGGGAATGGTCTTGTTTGCAGCAATACAAGTATCCACACAGACACTGCAACTACATCTGGAGCACTGCGGACTGTCAACACAGCAAACATTGCCGTGGTTTTCTTGGCACGGCAGGAGAGAGATTAGTGCCCGACACTGGTGCATTCAACAACCGTGGATACGGCACTGGCACCACATTGTCCTTACAGACGACACCCAGTCCTGCCTGCAGCATCACGATGGACATAGCCCTCAGAGGGACTCAGAGGAGAATGAAAGTTGCTAGACTGCATTCGCCATCACCACGTGGGCGTTTGGTATGATACTATGGGATGTTGTAGGGTTCACAACACGACCAACACCAGCTCGTATAGCCAGTTATTTGGATTGCAGCAGCTACATTTCCGACATGGCAAGGTCGGTTACAGTATCTTAACTTCAAGCTTTCAGTGACGTTATCTCTGAGCAAGTTAAAGAAGTCTGCATGTTGCTGTTGCAGTCTTGACCTGAAGCAGAGAGCATTCAACTGCGCCACACTGGTCAGCACCTCCTCCAGATATATCACCAAGAGAAAACATCTGTTCATTGACGAGAGACAAGCATGCATCTCTTGCCAATAGAGAACCTCCACCGTTTCTGGATTAGACAAAGGATTTTCCCCCTCCCCTCTCCTCTAGTGATCCAGTGTAAAAGTCAAGGTCACCCTCACCCCATCCTCCACTCTCAGAGAATTCTGATACAGACAAAGGATTTCCCACTCCCTCTCCCACCTCCAGTCCACGACTGCTGACAACCCAATATTTTGGAACAAGCCCAGTTGTCTTAAGTTAAAATGGTGGTAAGTTACAAAAATCCAAGATGCTAAACTAGCACATTTGTGTTATGTTCAAAATAGCGGTAAATTAAAAAAATCGAAGATGACCCAATCTTCTTAGGTTAGACTGGCGAAAACTTAAAAAAAAATCAAGATACCACTTCTGTGTGCAGGTTTTATGTTTAACTTGATTTTAATCAATGTAGTGCAATTAGCCAACCATATTTTATTGTTACAGTTAGTAACTGTCCTCTCCCAGGAGTGTGTGTTTTGTTTACAACACTATGTCAGAGCGGTTTTCTGTTTATTGCTGAAGCAGGAACATTTGACGTAGATAAACATGGAGCAGCGACATTTTGTTTATGTAAACGTCATAACATTGTTCAAATGTTCAAATGTGTGTGAAATCCTAAGGAACCAAACTGCTGAGGTCATCGGTCCCTAGACTTACACACTACTTAAATTAACTTATGCTAGGAACAACATACACACCCATGCCCGAGGAAGGAGTCGAACCTCCAGCGGGAGCGTGACATGGCGCCTCAACCGGAGCGGTCAGTATTCGCGGCTCATGGCATTGAAATGGGGATACTTGGCATGTTTATTTAAACATTTTATTGTTTGTACAAGCACATCAATTGAAGATTTCCTAGATAACAGAACGCAGCATGTCATTCTCAATGGAGAGAAGTCTTCCGAAGTAGGAGTGATTTCAGGTGTGCCGCAGGTGAGTGTCGTAGGACCGTTGCTATTCACAATATACATAAATGACCTTGTGGATGACACCGGAAGTTCACTGAGGCTTTTTGCGGATGATGCTGTGGTACATCGAGAGGTTGTAACAATGGAAAATTGTACTGAAATACAGGAGAATCTGCAGCGAATTGACGCATGGTGCAGGGAATGGCAATTGAATCTCAATGTAGACAAGTGTAATGTGCTGCGAATACATAGAAAGAAAGATACCTTATCATTTAGCTACAATATAGCAGGTCAGCAACTGGAAGCAGTTAATTCCATAAATTATCTGGGCGTACGCATTAGGAGTGATTTAAAATGGAATGATCATATAAAGTTGATCGTCGGTAAAGCAGATGCCAGACTGAGATTCATTGGAAGAATCCTAAGGAAATGCAATCCGAACACAAAGGTAGTAGGTTACAGTACGCTTGTTCGCCCACTGCTTGAATACTGCTCAGCAGTGTGGGATCCGTATCAGATAAGGTTGATAGAAGAGATAGAGAAGATACAACGGAGAGCAGCGCGCTTCGTTACAGGATCATTTAGTAATCGCGAAAGAGTTTCGGAGAAGATAGATAAACTCCAGTAGAAGACTCTGCAGGAGAGACGCTCAGTAGCTCGGTACGGGCTGTTCGAGAACATACCTTCACCGAGGAGTCAAGCAGCATATTGCTCCCTCCTACGTATATCTCGCGAAGAGACCATGAGGATAAAATCAGAGAGATTAGGGCCCACACAGAGGCATACCGACAATCCTTCTTTCCACGAACAATACGAGACTGGAATAGAAGGGAGAACCGATAGAGATACTCAAGGTACCCTCCGCCACACACCGTCAGGTCGCTTGCGGAGTATGGATGTAGATGTAGATCATTCATACTGCACCACACCGCTTGGCCGTTGGCTTCATCCAAATGCGTCTGGCTCGACAGCTGCATGGGGAGCTACTTCCGCTTCTATTCAGAGGAATAGAGCAAGGTGCACCTGCTCATTTTGCCAATATAAGGACAGACAAAACATGTTTCTCTCGCTTTAGCCACCGTCATCATAACTGTTCCTTCTGACGCAGCCTCCCAGCCCCACACTCAGTGGGTGAATACTACTTATTATGTTTCTCATCTACTAAATGCTTCTGAAAAGAACCTTCAAAATTCAGTTTCCCAGTTTGTAGCAACGAGAAATATAACATAAATCTCCCACCCAATATTAAGAAGTTGTCGAAGTTCAGAAAATAGTGCGTATAAAAAGTGAAATGAAATCAGTATGCAACATTAAGTATAAGTTTACATCTGATGCATTTTTAGGTCATATGAAACATAGAAAACATATCGAAAGTGTATTAAAAGTTGAGAGCAGTATAATATCTATATCTGCCCTGAGAGATATGTCTCGCCCAAGGGTCGCATGCACTGCACCCAGTTCTGTGCAAGTGAAATGTGAATCACTTATTCGTATCAATTATCACATTTCATAAACACTTCAAGATATCGAAACGAGGTTTTTTGAAAATGATGGCATGTCAAGAGGCATATATTTTGCCATATGATTAATACTCTAAACTAACTTATCTTTTGAGATATGGAAGGAACTGTAGTTCTTCCGCTGTACTTCCTTTAATAGCATTTAATGTCTTGTCAAAGAAGAATACCGGGGCATGGCACACGTTAATATTTACAATATTCTATGCGGGTTGCTGTTCTTTAATGGAAACCTACTTGTTGTTATTTCACAAGATATGACTGCTAACTAACTATATGTTTTAATTATTTCAGAGTACCTCTAGACCTTCTGTTTATTTACAACCTTCAGGATGCTTTCTAGCTACATGTAATGACATTAGCTTGTCAACTAATCTTTCCAGCGTCACTATTCAAATGGTCTTTTACCGAAAAATCACACTGCCTTATGCCATCAAACTATGATACCAAATACTTAGTACAAGACTAAGCTGCTTGTCATCATCTTCAGAATCTATAAATCCTGAATCCTGTGGCTGAAACGTGTAAAGTGGAACAATCTGGCGTCAAAATGGCTAATGTGATGGAATAATTGCAAATGCAGCAGCATCAGTAGACGACTATTACCTTATGGACTGGACATAACAGAAAATTTTTCTAGGGTTTATAACAAAACATGGAGATGTGTGATTACCTAACATCAAAGCAAGATTTTTGTGAGCGAGAAGAAAATCAGTAGTGTGATTCTGAACAGCGATAAGACTGTTGAAATATACGGCTTGATGTGGATGAGCTCAAACTGTACAATAAAGGTAACTACCACAAGAAATAACCAATGTTCGATCACAACTACAGTAGCTTGTTGTCCGTGATCCATTATATTTCGTCCCAGGTACCCTATCGTGCGTGAGATTAAGTCACAATTTTAAAACCTCTACAATTATTGGTCTCCTGTGGGAGAAGGTGTGAAAATTTTCATTGTGATCGGAGATCGCATGTCAAGACAAGATATGATAGTATTGTAAGATATACATGGTGAACATTAGTAACTTCAGGGACGGATTCCTGACAGGAAATGGAAGAAAAAAGGCCCTATGAACATGCGTCCGGAAATGCATCGTTGCCCTGGTAGATGGCGCCGACGAATGGAAGTTCCTCTGACTATGCGCCGTGTTTTCCTTGTGTGTCACAGGCTATGTGACAGACGCAGCGTACTGTAAGGAGCAGAATGGTCCGGTATTCATGTTGGGAATAAAACGAGATTGTGTCTGTGTACGGCGAAGCAGAGGGAAAAGGCCGAGAGGCGGCACAGCTATACCAAAACAAGTACTTTCACAGACAACAAGCACATGACACAAAATTTCAAGCCCTTTTTGGGCTATTGTGTGATCATGGGTCGTTTCAGACAGATGAACGTGCAGGAAGGCTACGGACTGTGTGTACACCAGATTTGGAAGTCCGGGTTCTACAGGATATTGAGATGAACCGCAGTACAAGCTGCAAGCAAGTGGTCCGGCAATATGGTGTAAGCCAGAGAGCGATTATGTGTCTCTTGCATGAAAACCGCTACTATCCCTATCACCCAGAAAGAGTGCAAGGATTATTAGTAGCGGATTTCCCTCTACGGGAAGGAGTTTGTCGATGGTTTTAGCACCAGACCATCACATTTATGGGATTTCTGTCATCAGTCAGGTCGAAGACGCTCCGTAGCGTGGCCTGCTATATCACCCGACTTAAACCTCCTGGATTTTTACCTCTGGGAGCATCTGGAAAGCGTTGTGTAGCGCATACAGACAGCGGGTCTCCGACAATAAAGGTCACTCTTCCTAAGCCTTCTCTACACCGTTTGCCTCGATACAACACGTCCAGTGGATGCTGCGAGGTCAGATGCCAGTTGCCGTGCACTGCTAAGGCGGAACCATCGTGCCCCTATAGCCAAATAACGATTCTCTCTTTCTGATGTTACACGTGGTCGGCCCCGCCCTGGTCTTCGGGATACAGTTTCGATCTCTTATAAACTGTTGCCACATCCGAAAAACGTTCTATGAAGTTTCGGGATTGCAGCCGGATCACGCTGGCAACCGTCAGGTCCTATTCAGGTGAATATCCGCCACTGAAGCGGTGGCGGACACTCACCTGAAGGTGGCTGGACGGTTGCCAGCCGAAATATTGTGTCAAAATGTCAACATGAACCGGCTGCAATCTCGAAACTTCATAGAATATTCAGTACGCCGGGAAACGTCAAGAACCGCGACAGAAGAATGCTTCACATTAAGCCATCGGGCCACATCAGTTTGCGAATGTCCCGCTTCCATTCTTCACATGGCCCTTCACCGCACAGAGCCTGGTAGGCGTCTTCTCTGTGCCATACTGCACCATCTGTACCTGTGTACACAGTGATTGTGGATGTGGGACTACCCAGCAAACACTATCCCGTTTGATAGTTACCCTGATGTCATCATTGGTGTGGTTGTCCGTCGACCAGAATGCCATCTTATGTGCAGGACGCGATCTTTGACAGCTTGTATGACTATATAGTGAATTAGACACACGACGAGGAAATAGTGTTCGTTGCTTTAATTTTGGACACCAGTGTATTATGTCAGGACCGCATTATTATTTCGTGTTGACTGATTTTCCATGTTGAGCGTTTTTTCACCATATCCTTATTTGTCATCTAACAAAATAATGTAAACTATCCGCAATAAATTTTTAATAGCAATCATAAAGTTGCAGGAAAATGGAATTGAAAGTTCCGTCTGTAATCGATGGATACATTGAGTACTACCTTTGGATGGTCACCAAAGTTATGCAAGCAGAAGTACACTTCCATCATAATAGTAGGTTTTCGCCACACAGGTTGTGTGGCACGAATCGGGAACAAGTTTTCAGCTTACCTGAACCTTTCTTGGTTTGTAACAGTAAAACTGCCCACGATTAACCCCATTTTTTCCAAAATCAACGACAGTTTCCGTAGCTGATTTTATGTCAGTACCTGCCGTTCATTTGTGATGACCAAATTACTTCTTCATTTCATCTAAATCGCTGATATATTACTTTGTTTTCTTGGACGGTGATGTATTATGATTAGGAAATGTATATAAAGGTTTCCCTTGCCAACTTGTACTGTATTTTACTTATTGTCAGTAAATAGCTTTGTCGGTCACTCTATAGTTACCTGCAACATCACCCATACGACACTCCAAACTCTGTGGCATGTTCCCATCATCGATTCCTTCCTGTACCGACAACTGGCTACTGCTTCTGTATTGCCAATGACTCTAGAATGCACTGAGAGTTCTCAAGCAGTGTACGAGTCATTGGTGGCAAACTAGTTATTCAGTGTTTTACAAATGTTGACATACGTATCTGCGCAGATGAACTTTTCTCCTGACTCCAAATATCATGCAACCATGCGCAGGCCGATCAAAGTGCCCAGTAACATCGGTAGTAGGGACGCTACCCCAGGCTGCATTGTTGCCAAATTTATTCAAGATGGCGGATCCAAGATGGCGGTGATAGATGTGGCAATGTTGCAATGACGTCATGGCGCGAAGTTCAAATTTTGATGGGAAAATAGGTCAATAGGGCTACCTCCACTAACATAACCCCTCGCCCCTTCCTGACCCTCCCTCCCTCCACCCCCAAGATAATGGCGGCAAGTTCAAAATTTGGAGGAAAAAGGTCACTTGGGCTACCCCCACTAACCTAAGAAAGTGGAGGGAAAAAAGGTCACTTGGGCTACCTCCATTAACCTAAGTCATTCAACCACCACCTCTTCCTTGAATTGGCAGGAAAAGAACTCAGCCTGTGCTAGGCTGCTGGATAGGATGGATGTAAGTATTTTGCATGCAGTGTTTATTTGAACAATTTAAGTTGTCATAGGCAGTAGCTACACCCAGTGTGTTCACCATGAATTCTTCAGTCCAACTGACCTAGCACACAGTACCGCCACCAGAGGGCGCTGTCATTCCTCCTGTAACGTAATCCAAGATGGCAGTCTGGGAAAAAAATGGTTGGAACCAATAGGAACGCCTAATCCAGTCACATGTTAGACTTCAGCCAGTAAGATGGCAGTATCTGGTAACTTCATTGAAGGGGGTATAGGGCAGGTTCAGTAGCCCTGGGACCTCAGTCTCGCTCAGTCAGCCAGCAGCAGAAGAAGAAGAAGAACCATGAAGCATCAACAACTGTCGCAATCCAACACAGCCTTGCAGAGCAGGAAGAAACCGAAAAGTGAGTACCCCCTATCACATCTTTGTGTGTGGTTAGAGCTATTATTATTATTGGTTGTTTTCACATCTTGGTCGATATGTAATGCTTCCTCATGTTTGTTCAGCAGTAGCCCTCGACGTATCCCAGACCGCAGGGTCGACCAGCAACATGTCGACCTGTAGCAACCTCGGCTGCCATCTTGTCAAGACCTGCACTGACCTCTGGACCTGCAGCAGCAACAACCTCCACCATGTTTGAACCTGTGGCGACCATGTGAGATCCTGTAGCGCACATAGCCCACTTGCTAGAGCAGGACAAGGAGCTGTTGTTGTCTGTCCCACTCATCGATTTGTGTAATGAGGACACGCAGTCTGCTCCCAGCACATCGACCACTGCTGGTGGTCCTAAACAACAGCAAGGTGGAAGACAGTACTGATCACCAACATACAACCTATCCCAGCAGAACATCCCTGTGTTAGTGCAGTCACAAAGTGCAGATGCTGTGGATAAGAAGGCATCAAGTGTACCCATGATTTTCAGTCCTACATACAATTTAACACCCAGTGAAAAGAAATGAGCAAACATTGGTATAGAAGTACATCATGACTGGGGCTTCCATGCGAGAATAGAAATTGGAAATGCATCAAAGGGAGTTAAAGTGACAATTTCTGAGTTAGACTGGGACAAAATATGTCGTGCAGAGCGCTACATCAGTCAGCGGATGACTACAGATTATTATCCGGTTCGTACTCCACATACATTTGCCTTACTTTTGTTACGCTATCTATTACAATAGTGTATGATGACTCTGCACTATTTGTGAAATCGAGTGACAAGTGAGTTTATCTACAGCACGCCTCAGCTATGAACATGTACGATCTGGATACTGTGCTATGCCTTGCATTGGAGATATTGAATCATTGGTTGCCGAGCGTAGACTCTGCATACAGTGATGTTGTAAACTTCCTACATGTGCAAAATGTACATGTTGATGATTTGGAGCAGTACCTTTGTTTGCACATGAACGCTGAACCAATACAGAAACGGATTAAATATGCGTGTGAAAAACCCGAGTACTGTGAGGCCTGAGAGAGATACGTGTGGAATTTATTGCATATTAAAAAGCTTTGTTTGTGAAATACTGTACAGGCGCGAAGAAGAAGATAAAGAAAAAGTCTGGTGATTTTTTTGAAATGCCGATGTACGATATTTAAATAAATAATGTATGTATATCTAATCTCAAACTGTGTTCGTGTTTTATTTCATACCTCTCTCATTATAGTCCAAGCATTACGCTTATTAATATCTCTATCAGTCAATGCTACAACTATATTGATGCAGCAGCAGCAGACAATTACCCCAGACGTCTCCTCACCAGTTACTGAGAAAGCGAATGATGAAATTCTTCATGGGTAAAATATATATAGCCGATTTCTCTGTGTAGCCAATATAGCTCAGTTGGCTGAGTGATAGAGTTATAATGGCTACACATACTATTACCGTCCTTGCAAGTGTACCTTTCTATATATGCCAACTACTTGTCAGTACCTGGCGTAGTTAGTATCATGGCAGGGTGGGTGAAAACACACTCATCACGAGGACTTTGTTGTCAGTGCCTGGTAATATGAAGATGCAAAAGAAGACCTGAAGAAGAAAAAGAAGAAGAAAGGAATTCTCCTTCCTGATAATATAGAGCAATTAGTGGTAGGCCCATCCAATTGTGGCAAGACTAATGTCCTCTGGCGCTGCTAACGCATGTAGATAGAGTCCGATTTGAACATGTTTGTGTATTCTCAAAAACACCAAGTATCAGCTGTTACAGGAGATATTGCGCGGTATAAGGGGTGTTACATACACGACATTCAGTGAAAGTGGTGATGTCCCCTCACCTGAAAATGCAAAGCCAAACACCGTCTTCGTATTTGACGATGTTGCTGTGGAAAACCAAGACCAAATTCGGAAATATTTTTGTTTCGGTCGTCATATGGGTGCTGATGTATTTTATCTAAGCCAAACATATTCCAAAGCCCGAAACAGTTGGCTAGGGATAATGCAAACCTCATCACATCCTTTAAACAACACAATCTTAATTTAAAACACATTTACCAGGCACATGTAGGAACTAAAATGTCGTTTAATGATTTTGCAAAGATATGTGCTGATTGCTGGAATCATTCACAGAATGGATTTCTCGTTATTGATAAAACAAGAAAACTGAATGTTGGTAGGTACAGGCGAAACTTTCAATAGTTTCTGTATATATAGCCTGGTAAGGGAGGCTAGTAAATCAGTATACGCTGCACTATGGACAAATTCGCGCGCATGTCTATCTCTCAACCCGAGAGAATGGGTGTACGCAGACAGAACATTTGCCTGTACATGGATGCAAAACTTCGGGCTATTGTGCATGGAGTTGGAGGTATGCGCAGGGAACTAGAGACGCATTACCAGACTCTTCTGAGAATGGTCAATGCATTAAATGAGTTAGTTAATGAAATCGGTAGGAAAGTAATCGACTTAACTGGAAAGGTCGAGGCTATTGAGGGAAAAACAGATGTAGAGTTCAAATGGTTCAAATGGCTCTGAGCACTATGCGACTTAACTTCTGAGGTCATCAGTCGCCTAGAACTTAGAACTAATTAAACCTAACTAACCTAAGGACATCACACACATCCATGCCCGAGGCAGGATTCGAACCTGCGACAGTAGCGGTCGCTCGGCTCCAGACTGTGGCGCCTAGAACCACGCTGCCACTCCGGCCGGCAGATGTAGAGTTCCTTGTTGTTGAGAAGGGGGAGCAGGCACATAGCAAGAAGAAGAAGAAGAGCGAATATACAAAGCCTCACGCTGCGGAGACGTCTGATTAGTATACACCGAGATGTCAATGAAGTAGAAAATCATTCAAGCGCAGAAAGCGGTTCGAGAGAAATTACGGTTGCTAAGGTTAGGGCATATGCATCGACAGCAAACACTAAGAGAGACCTTTAAGCCAGTTACTGAATCTCTCAGGCAGCTCTCAGAAAAAAACAAAACCACACGATAAAAATGATGTTGCCATTGACAAATTCATTAGCCGTCACGCCTTGGTCAGATAGAACATTCGGCGTTAGCAGGGGAGACCATACATGTTAGGCATGCATCCTGTAAATGTAACTGATGACACGATACAGCCTGGTGAGAGACGGTTTGAAGTAACACCTGGCTTAATGAAACTTATTTTCCTAAGACCTACCAAAAAACCTATAAATTATTCAGCTAATGACTGGGAAATGTACTGTGAAATTCTGCATTTGACTGATGTACATAAGATCGCAAAAAGCCTGAGCAAGAAGAAATATAAAACCATTATAAAACTAATATTTGATGGCGAAAACAACAACAACAGCAGCAACGGCGGCGGTGGTATTGACCTTGAACATTCAGTGAACAATCGAATCCCACAGTATATATATTATGACAACCCCAACGAGCTAATAGATCGACTGCGGCTGCTCATGGCTTCAGCTGCTGCAGGTAATACATCTCATTCGAATGAGGCTGTTTTAGTAACCTCTGAGCTTAGAGAGAGGGGTATCATCGAATAAGTATGGAGACAATAGTTCGAGAATTGCACAAACCAGCACGCCAAACATACTCTCGTAGGCGTGTTATGATCAAAGGTTTGGACGACTTATTGCAGGCTGATCTTGTAGATATGAGGGAATATTCAGATGAGAATAATGGTTTCAAATATATTTTAATGGTTGTTGATATGTACTCCAAATTTGTCTGGACATTACCTGTTAAAAAAAAAAGGAGGTATGTCGCGGATGTGTTTGAGCATTTGCTACAGACAGGGACGAATCGATGCCCAGGCAACCTTCAAACCGATCACGGTGGAGAGTTTTACAATAGGTACTTCAAGATCGTG
This sequence comes from Schistocerca piceifrons, assembly GCF_021461385.2. Lineage (NCBI taxonomy): Eukaryota > Metazoa > Arthropoda > Insecta > Orthoptera > Acrididae > Schistocerca > Schistocerca piceifrons. The sequence goes on along the minus strand of NC_060149.1, from coordinate 822,665,350 downwards.
TGCAGCGGTATGGAATACATCACTACTCAACATTTACTCACCTGAAGGCAAGTATCGTGGAGCGTCTGAACAGAACAATAAAAAGCCGAATGTGGATGCGTTTAACCTTCGCAGCTCACGCAAATGGACAGATATCCTCCCAGAACTAATTGCTCAGTATAATAAAACCAAACATAGCACAATAAAAATGAGACTAATCGCAGTTCATGATAATGGACTCATGGATACGATGTACTGTCGCATTAAAATGCTCGATCCACGCAGGCAGAAATTTAATGTAGGTCATTTGGCACATATCTCAAAAATCAAGATAGCATTTGAGAAATCATACCTACCGAACTGGTCAACAGAGATATTTACAGTTTCAAAGGTGCAAAGAACAAATCCTAGAACTTATATATTTGAGGATAGTCGGCATCTTACAGTTGGTCTGTCTCGCCTACAAAAATAACAACAAATAAGATATATGAGTATAAACTGAGAAAACAAGTATGAAATAAGAAATTTTGAATCGCTACTATACAAGAACAAATTAGAATGAAAATTCTACTCACATGGAAATCCTGGCTTTGAACCCACCACAAGATGCTGGACTTTTGAGTGTCTGTCATGGTCCAGCCCCCTCCCATCTCTCCTTACACTCCAAGATAAAATTCTGGAGTTGCACTGTAACAAGGAGACGGAATTAATAAGGTGAATTTAACATACACACGAAAATTGCCGCTCAGAATACAAATTCTTTATTCACTTGGTATTAATGTCTCCAAAACTCTACGCCTCTTGCCGCTACACTCTGAAACATTGCTGCTGCTACCTCTCTTCATCTTGGGGAGGAAAAAACACGCACACACAAAGATGAAGGCACACACAACAAGGCGGACAGCAGTGGAGTGAGGACAATGGAGGTTTATATATAGACCAAGGTGACAAATGAGAGAGCTTCATTTGAATGGACAGTCAATGAGAAGCTTTTATGGAACGTCACTATTTCTGGAAGGGCCAGATGCGACCATCGTCTCTCTTTCCAAATAACAAGAATGTTTTTATGATTAATGGTGTTTTCGCAAGCATGCACAGACGTGATGAAGGCTTTTAGCGGTGAGAATTTTACCGTTTCTGAAACGCATTTTGTAAGCAGGGCATTGGGATTTCTGGAAGGGTAACACATGATGGTCGGAGTTCATCGTTAGGACCATCAAGGAAAATGCAATTGGTGTTACTCTGTGCTATTTTCGTGAACAGGTCCTACCAAAAGTTCAAAAGCATTTTTTACGTGCAATGAGTGTTTGTACCCTGCATTATTTTCGTCTGTTTAAGCGTTTTGAGCATGTTTTCATAGTGTTATATATGCATATTTTGACAATTTTACACGTAGTGGATGTATCTGTTGCATCATTTTGTGAACAGGACTGTAGGCTTTGAAATGCATTATTTCGACAGTTTACAATTAGTGAGCATGTTTGTAGAGCGTTTTAAAGGCATTATTTTGACAATTTACGAGTTGTTTGCGTGTCTGTATGTCAGTGTACTGCATTATTTTGTGAACAGATCTGTAGACTGTGCAGTGCATTATTTCTACAGTTTATAATTAATGGGCGTGTTTGCAAGGAGTTTTACAGACATTATTTTGACAATTTACGAGTTGTTTTAGTGTCTGTATATCAGTGCACTGCATTATTTTGGTGATGCACGAGTAGTTTGCATGTCTGTAGGCCAGGGCGAGTGTTATGTATCAGTGTAATAAATAAACCATGTGAAATCCATCCCTAAATAAATTGTTCCAACTTCCCACTGAAAATAAATACACTCCCTCCTTTCCAACAGCTAGACACAGACTGAGTCCTTTTCCCTCCAGTTCCAAGTGGTGGTCAGATGACTTAGGTTAGAGGAGGTAGCACAAGAGACCTACTTTCCCGCCAAAATTTGAACTTCTCGCCATGATATTGTGACATTGCCACATGTATCGCCGCCATCTTGGATCCGCCATCTTGAATAAATTTGACAACAATGCAACCTTCGGTGACGTCCTTGTTGCCCTACTACTAATATTATACGAATCGATTTTTAATTATTACCTATATCAGGCATGTTGATAACACACTGTGCAACAAGGTCAAAGGCTCATTTTTTCAAAAACCCATTATTGCCTCCCATTGCTATCTATAAGTTTGAACTTTGTTTCATAGTGCCTACAACCTTCCTCTGTAATGATGCAAAAGCGTAGCTTCCTGTGACATCACACTCGGGCTTGGCGACGCTTCAAACAGCAAGGTGTCGACACATGCGAAAAAAGGGATACAGCTCGGAGGTACATGTGAGCTGTAAGGTGGGTTAACGATGTCACATTAGCACTGTTTAGGGAAATCTTCGTAACAAGCAGACAGACAAATCTGTTTAAGAAAATAAAAAAAATTATCATCCTGAAACCATCAAAATCTGGTAACAATCCCGAAGATTATAGACCTATTGCATTTCTAAGTGTGTGCTATAAACTGTTGGAGAGAGTGCTCTACAATAGCATAGCACGAACTATCTTGAAGCTCATTCCTTTAGAACAGGCTGGCTTTTGACCAGACTGCAGCTGCAACAATCAAGCTGCTTCAAAGATCTGAAGAAAATGATGATCGTGTTTATTGACTTAACGTTAGAATATGACACAGTGTGGTGGAAAGCTATGGTTCTAAAGTTCTTAAGAACAATTCCATGTAACAGGGGTTGCACAACTTCTCAGTGACCTGCAGTCCAACAGGAAACTCCATGTTCAACAAAATGGTCAAGTAAGCAAGGTGTACAATTTACATGACGGATTACCACAAGGATATGTATTGGCCCCACTACTTTTCAATTTATGTGTTGCTGATGTACCAAAACCGAAAGCAAGAACATTTACCTATGCTGATTACATAGCCTTGCTGACACAGTATAATGATTTTACAACTTCAGAAATGACTCTCACTCAGGATCTATGAACTCTAGATGAGTTTCTTTGACTCATAGTAAATGGAAACAAAACTGAACCTTCCACCTTCCCTCTGAGTAACAGGTATGCTGGCTATAAACGTAAATTACATTCAGAAATCAGTAGCTGTCATATTTCCCATTCTCAGAATATCTTGGCGTGACCCAGGTTCGCTCCCTAACATAAAAAAAACACCTAACTGAAACAGCTTCAGAAGTGAGAACCAAAAACAACATATTACACATAATCTCTGGAACAAGTTGGGGAGCTAAGATGCCAGTTCTGAAAAAAATTGTCCTCTCACTTGTGTATTCTGTTAGTGAATATCGCTACCCAGTATGTTTGAATAGTGCTCATACAGACATGGTTGACACACAGCCGAAAGTAGCCATGGGAAGCATGGCTGGCATTGCAAAGCCCATACCCACGGAGTGGCTACCTGTTCTGTGTAATATCGAACCACCGAATATACGACGTCAACCTGCGTCGGAAAGAGATTTGGAAAATGTTCCAGAAATCTCTACCTGGCACAACACGATGACTTTGATACCACTCAAAGGCAACGACTTAAGTATAGGAAGCCCTCCTGGAGACTTAGGAAAAGCTCATTTCTGATGGATTCCAGCCAGAAACAGCATGGCGAGGAGAGTGGCTCGCAGTGAGTCCTGATTGTCGATCCTACACGAGACCGTCCTGGATTCACCCTACTGAGGAAGTTGTGGACCATCCTAAATCGCATGGAAGATGCCAGGACTTGCAGTACAAGTGGGGAATCGCTGAAAATGTCAAGTCTGACTGCGGACGCCAGTGAAAACAATACACCACGTAGTCACAGAATGTCCTCCAGGAGAGAATGCTGGAAGTCTGTCCAGCATACATGAGGTTTCTGAGGTGGCAGTCTCCTGGACGGAAAATTTAGATATCCAACTATAACAAACAGTTTGCAGATATTTGAAGCACTTTCCTATATATTACAATCTTAAACTTAGAATATCTATTCTGTTTACAAATATTACCTTTTTTTCTTTTATGTGCAATTCACCCAAGAGTTTTTTTTTAATTTTTTCTATTCACATGGATAATATTGTCATACCGACTTCATCTAAGAAATTCCTAATCAAGATTGAATGTAACTTATTGTATCTGCATTTTGTGTATATTGTATTACGATTAACACCATTGTGGTTCAATCTAAGTAATCCATCCTTGATGGCATAAGAAATAAAAAACAATGTTTTCTACTTGGCTCAACCTCTGTGACTGTTGCTGATACTGGTGTGCTATCCAGCTCTTCCTAGTGCTGAGCTGGAGCATTTCTGACCACCAATTTGTAGGAATCGCCCATTGCCGGACTGGAAACCCCTTCTGTTTTGTCAGGACGGAGACTGAGGACCTGTGTGGCGTGATTAGACGCAATAAAGCAGTATTCAAAGTTATTCCATTTATTACTCAGAATTCAACTCGTCGTCGTGTCTTCTGCGACGGCTGGTGGCTACGTAATCCAGAGAGGAATCCCTTGAATCCAACAGTGGACTCAAGGATGCCGAGGACGCTGCATCAGCTTGGAGTTGAAGTCGATAACACTTTGATGCAGCGGTTTGCCGACAGCTGACGGGATAGGCACACCCCAAGGGGTAACTCTGCTTGGAGATGGCGGTGAGTGCTACGTGTGTGTTTGATTCACATGCAGTTTCAATTGATTCATGCACAGGGAGTACTCAGCCCCTACCAGATCACTGTCTCCGTTGTCCCATCTGATGGACCACGATGTGGGATGCCTTGATGTCGTGCTGAATACTGAACCTGGCTCGCCAGTACGGTAGGCCGTGAGACTCGTGTGACGCTGGAGATTTAGGACAGCTTCTGCCCTGGACCAGACCAGCATCGGTATACTCCTGGACTACCCATCACTGCTGGCTACTGTGGTGACTTCAGTACTGGATGCTAGATTTCATCATCCGTGGCTACAGAATGCTGACCTTCTCGTAAGGCAGCATGTGTAAGACAAACACTAGAACAATCTCACACACAAGATGCTACCACACCATTACCAGAGGAGCGAGTGTAAGATAACCACTAGAACAATCTCACACACAAGAAGTTACCACACCACTACCAGAGAAGCGACTGTGAACGACATGAATGACATTGATCCTACTGATCGAGTGGTCTAGGAGGTTTGCGGTGGAGTATTCATGTAATCGAAGAGATGCTCCGCTCTACAACGTAATTCGTAGTGATCGAATCGGTTCTGCTCTTCTCGAGTCGTCAGCGGTCTTCAATTCTGCTGCATTTGCTTAACGAATTCCTTACAGTGTCTTTACTACTTAGTCAAACCGCTGCTAGGCGCTCTTGCGTCCTACCTAGTGTCGCTTACATAAAGTTACGAAGGCAGTTCGATCTACACTCATATAGCGACTTTTTGCTGGCTTCACTCACAATCTAGCTGAAGAGTGTCAGGTTGCTGCCTTCCTGACCAAGTAGGGTGTTGAAATATTTACGCTTCCAGCCTGGCGACTGCTGATACGTCCAATTCACTGAGTAATCCGGCTGTTCGAACTTGCTCTCCAGTTTCCTTCCTAGTCTGTCGCGTAACAATTCTTTCTAATATGATAACGCAGATATAGAGGACAGAACCAACAGTAATCGCACCAATGACTTACTTCTACTAGTAGTCATCTCATGTTTATACTTATTTATACAATACTGGCCATTAAAATTGCTACACCACGAAGATGTGCTACAGACGCGAAATTTAGCCGACAGGAAGAAGATGCTGTGATATGCAAATGGTTAGCTTTTCAGAGCATTCACACAAGGTTGGCGCCGGTGGCGACACCTACAACGTGCTGACAGGAAGAAAGTTTCCAACCGATTTCTCATACAAAAACAGCAGTTGACCGGCGTTGCCTGGTGAAACGTTGTTGTGATGCCTCGTGTAAGGAGGAGAAATGCGTACCATCACGTTTCCAACTTTGATAAAGGTCGGATTGTAGCCTATCGCGATTTCGGTTTATCGTATCGCGACATTGCTGCTCGCGTTGGTCGAGATCCAGTGACTGTTAGCGGAATATGGAATCGGTGGGTTCAGGAGGGTAATACGGAACGCCGTGCTGGATTCCAACGGCCTCGTATCACTAGCAGTCGAGATGACAGGCATCTTATCCGCATGGCTGTAACGGATCGTGTAGCCACGTCTCGATCCCTGAGTCAACAGATGGGGACGTTTGCAAGACAACAATCACCTGCACAAACAGCTCAACGACGTTTGCAGAAGTATGGACTATCAGGTCGGAGACCACGGCTGCGGTCACCCTTGACGCTGCATCACAGACAGGAGCGCCTGCGATGATGTACTCAGCTACGAACCTGGGTGCATGAATGGCAAAACGTCAATTTTTTAGATGAATCCAGGTTCTGTTTACGGCATTATGATGGTCGCATCCGTGTTTGGAGACATCGCGGTGAACGCACATTGGAAGCGTGTATTCGTCATCGCCATACTGGCGTATCACCCGGCGTGATGGTGTGGAGTGCCATTGGTTACATGTCTCGGTCACCTCTTGTCCGCATTGACGGCACTTTGAACAGTGGACGTTACATTTCAGATGTGTTACGACCCGTGGCTCTACCCTTTATTCCATCCCTGCGATACCCTACGTTTCAGCAGGATAATGCACGATCGCATGTTGCAGGTACTGTACAGGCCTTTTTGGATGCAGAAAATGTTCGACTGCTGCCCTGGCCAGCACATTCTCCAGATCTATCACCAATTGAAAACGTCTGGTCAATGGTGGGCGAGCAACTGGCTCGTCACAATACACCAGTCACTACTCTTGATAAACTGTGGTATCGTGTTGAAGCTGCATGGGCAGCTGTATCTGTACACGCCATCCAAGCTCTGTTTGACTCAACGCCCAGGCGTTCAAGGCCGTTATTACGGCCAGAGGTGGTTGTTCTGGGTACTGATTTCTCAGGATGTATGCACCCAAATTGCGTGAAAATGTAATCACATCTCAGTTCTAGTATAATATATTTGTCCAATGAATACCCATTTATCATCTGCATTTCTTCTTGGTGTAGCAATTTTAATGGCCAGTACTGTACTTACATCTCCAAGAACGTTATGTGTCACCTACTTGGCAAAAATGCATTTGTGCTTTTCTCAGGACAAGCTGAGTATTGCAGAAACGCATAGCTGGCGAATTGAGATTTTCTGACGACTATATGGTCTCCACCACCATTAATCAGCAGTTACATACGTTTTCTTACACTTTTAAGAACAACATTCACACACACACACACACACACACACACACACACACATACATGCCCGGGCGCGCGCGCGCGCATACATCTACTAGTCTCTCACCTTCTGTGATGACTGACTCTACAATTCTGCCTGTATTTTCAATTCGAATATGACCGTTCACCATCCTTTCCCAAGATCCAATGCGCGCTGTTTAATATGCGAAATCCCACAGAATAATTACTTGAACAGTTTCTGAATTGGCGAAATACACCTTTCGTGGAGCTCTTTCAACTGATGAAATGTTCTCAAATGCAACTTACAGGCTTTCATTTTATTTTATGTACTTCATGTGATAATTAATGCTTCTCAAAATTCCTCTTGGACAGCTAGTATTTCACTATCCTGTGCATTATTTCCCACTGCATTCAAAGCTTGGAAGGAAACTTATCACTCTATCAGTTCAGTTGGGTCAATATGTGCTGGCGATTTGATGGTGACAGTATTCCAGTCATGAACATTATCCTCTTCTTCTTCTTCTTCCTCATCATCATAATCATCATCACCCTCATCGTAATTATCCTCCTCTTCTTCTCAAACTTCTTTCACGTGATGACTGCAGTGTCCGACCAGTGGTTTCAATAGTGTGGCCAGGCTGACAAATTTCAGGAAGAGGAAGAGGAAGTTAACAAGAGACTCGCCTTTCTTCCATATTTGGGGCCCACATCAGCCAAAATCGGGAGGCTATTAAGAAAATCGAACATAAATACCGTCTTCCGACCACCGCCGAAGACGAAAGAGCTGCTGGGCTCAGCTAAAGACCCACTCAAACTAAACACACCTGGTATATACAGCATTGCCTGCGAATATGGTGTGCAGTACATTGGTCAAACGCAGCGCTGCATCTCTAAAAGGTGCGAGGAACACATCAGGCATGTTCGACTTGGACAGATAGAGAAATCTGCTATAGCTGAACATAGCATCAAAGAAAACCACACCTTTGATTTCGAAAACACCAGGGTGCTGTGCCGAGCCGGGAGCTATTGGGATAGCGTCATTAAAGAATCAATAGAAATACGGGTCCACGAGAATCTTGTGAACAGGGACGAAGGCTATCAACTGAGCGCGGCCTGGAATCCAGCATTAGCCGCAGTACGCCAGGAACGCAACAAGAACCGTCCAGCTCACGAGACGCGATCAGAATGCTCTGACGGAGACACGAACGGCGCACCCGCTTCCCCCTCCACCCCGCCCGCCGGCTCCGTTGGACCCAGCCTCCCACGGCCAGGTGGTGGGGGGCACACCGCAGGTGTAAAGGGACCGGCATCCTCAAAGTCTAGGCACTTCGCCAGAAGATGACGAGTATGTCACTCGTCGAAACGTCGCAGTTTGAAGACACCGCCACCCGGCTGGAAGCCCGAGAACTCTTCGCCAGCTGTATACGCCGGGAAAGCATACATTCAAAATTAATATCTGCCGGACGGCGTGGCCGAGCGGTTCTAGGCGCTTCAATCTGGAACCGCGCGACCGCTACGGTCGCAGGTTCGAATCCTGCCTCGGGCATGGATGTGTGTGATGTAGTTCTAAGTTCTAGGAGACTGATGACCTCAGATGTTAAGTCCCATAGTGCTCAGAGCCATTTGACCCATTTTAAATTAATATCTGAATTTTCTGTTCATGGGCATCATCTGTTCGCTCCGCATCCACTAAAGAACCACACAGTTTGCATGGAAGACATTACAGTTGCTATCTACAGTTTCTTCAGACGTGAGTGTGAAACTAACACTTGGGCTTCAGAGTGGGTGCTTTACAGATTTCTTTTGAATGTTACAAGAATGAATGTATTTATTATAATGTGATTCTGTTTCAACATAGGAAACTGATTGACTGACACATTAACGATATATTTCTCATGTTATATGCAGCTGCTCATGTGATACAATGCAGTGTTATTTGGATTTCTTTAAAGCAGTTACAGCTGTCAATACTTGGTTAGCTGCCGCAGATATCTCAGTTTACTCATATTGTAACGACCTACTGATTGCAATAGCCAACGGTCTTATCATAATGGTAACACAGTTTCCCATCAAATCACAGAAGTGCTGTAGGGCTTGGCTAGCAGTTAGATTAATGACCGTCCGAGTCTGTGGAGCACTGTTGGCACGTATGGTGCCCTCACCTCTTGTGTGGCTAATTGAGGAGCTACTTGATTGAGAAGTATCAGCTCTGGTTACAAAAACTGATAAGGGCCGCGAGAACGGTGTGTTGATCACATGCCCTTCCATACCCAGGCCCAGTGAAGCCCTCCAGTAAAGGATGACACAGTAGTCGGTCGATACCATTCGAACATACGAGGCCTGTTCAGATAGAGTTATTTGGTCAATTACTTAGATACCGTTTACAATAGATGATTTTCTGAAAAGTGGTGAAAGTGAATTAGAAAGTCCGTTAAATTCACATGTTTCTAATATGTATGATGACATAAAAAGTGAATCAGTTTCAATGTATCAAACAACCTGTAAGGCTACAAGTGTTGTGGTGTGAAAAATAATCTAAAAAACATTGTGCAGTTGAAACTGTGACTATTCCTTGTTGTATGTAAGTATGCAAAGTCATCCAAGTGTGCATCCAACTTTCCTTGGAATTTAATATTTTTTTTATACTCGTAATACATTTTTTACCAAGACTATTTTTTTGTTTGAGTCTTTACCTCTTCCCCATTTCATCTATATCACACTGATGATGAGGTAGTACAGTGTTTAACTTAAACATTAGATGTTAGAGGAGTATGCAATCAGAGAGAGATGTAATTTACTGCTAAGACAGTAGAGTATTTCAGTATGAAAATGAGTAAAGCTTAAACGATGAAATCTACTGCTGAGACTATATTATATGACATAGCCTTTGTGTCTCTGTGAGGGGGGCGGGGGCACATTTCTTACGAACTATCGTTATTTTGCATTAACTACTTCACTGGGACTGGTTGGAGAGGAAGATGGAAAGGTATAGCAAAAGGGCCTGATTTGGTTTTCCTCAATTTACGTACTTGAAAAATTGATCTAAGTCCAGTATCTTGGATTCTTGATTGGAGGGTGAGGTGGGGGAGGGGAGACAGGAAGGGGGTTGGGCTTGATGACATCATAGATAAGGCGGTGTGGCTCATGACATCACCATAAAGAGAGCAATGACCTAGGTCAAGATCAGTAAGGTAGGTTACAAATTTAAATAAAGTCAGCCTAGCCATACTGGTTTTCATGCAGATGTAAAGCATTCTTAAGGTGGTAAATAAATAAAACGTTTCAATGTAAACTGAAATAACTGAAACATTTAGTTACATAGCAATTGTATTTTTGACATAACAACAAGTAGATTTCCATTAAAGCAAAGTATCCCACATAGAATACGAGTGTATGCCATGCCATTGCATTAATCTTTGACGAGACATCAAATGGTGTTAAGCAAAGCACATGGACACATAGAAGAAAATATAATTACTTTCATATCTCTATGGATAAAATAGTTTAGTGTATTTATAGTACGTCAAAACACGTACCTTTTTAATGCTATCATTTGCAAAAACTTCATTTTGATAGTTTGAGCTGTTTACGAAATGTGACAGTTACTGCAACTAGGTGATTCACGTTCCCCTTGCACAGAATTGTGTGCGATACACACGACCGTCCTGGAAGATCTCCAAACTAATATCTCTAGAATGGAGATTGATATCGTTCTGCTCTCAACATTTAATACAGTTATGATATGTTTGCTACAATTCATATGAAGCGTTCTGTGCCTAAAAGATGCATCAGATGCAAACTGAGCCTTAATGTTATATAAAAATTTCATTTCGCTTTTTATACACTGTTTCCTGAACTTCAACAACTTCTTAATATTGGGTGGCAATTTTGTGTTACACTCTAGCTGCTATAAATCGAGAACCTGGACTTTTGAGGTCTTTTTTCAGAAGCATTTCTCAGATAAGGAATAGTGTCAAATGTGGTAAAATTCGCCATCTGAGTGTGGTGCTGCGATGTGGTAAGAGGAACAATGGCAGTGATAACGGCGGCTAAGGCGACAGAAACATGTAACGTCTCTCCTCGTCTTGGCCGAATGAGCAGGTGCACCCTCCCCTACTCCTCTGTAGAGGAGCAAATCATTCTTCTCGACCACTGATGCGGCTATGAGGAGGAAGGGAAGGAAAAGGGGCAACAGCATGATCTCAGCCAAGCGACTACTGGGCCACATGAAATGGCAGTCAGCTACTAGCAGCTGAGTGTCATACACAGTTGTGCTGCACTGTCTGTGAGACGTCCCCATGTAGTAGCCGAGTCAGATTCGTTTTGACTTTACAGTGTGCAGGCGGCGCAGAACAACACAACCTGCAGACACTGGCATGCTTGTTTAATCGCTAAATTTGTTAAACAAACATACCTGTCGTCTGTACTTCACCTTTATAAAGTTAAAAAAAAAGTTCTTGCTCCAAGTCTAATAATATCAGGCGTTCCTACTTCAGTAATAAATTAAAAAAACCTCTCTGCCATACTGTTTAAAACATTATACAAACGCCTACAATTGCAGTAATTGTTTTTATGATAAAACATGGTAGAAAAATCGTGGTACATGTTTTTTAAAAAAATTAAAAATAAAACCTTCACACACAAGTGGGTGCCTTTGATTTTTTTTAAATTACCCTCCATTTTAACTTCGGAAAGTGGGCTCATTCCACCATCTCTGAATGTCAGCGTGTTAGGGTCATAGTGGAGGAGGAGAGGGCGATATCCTTTGATTGTGTCACAACTGTCTTGAGGATAGGGAAGGTGGTGGAGTGACCTTGATCTTAACTTTGGGTGGAAGTGGGAGGGTGGAAATCCTTTGTCTGTTCCAGAAATGGTGGAGATCCCCTACTCACGCCGGCCGCTACGATTGATGAACTGTGGCATATAGCTGAAGCAGCGTGGAATGACGCACTGATATCTGTCGTCTGATGTCAGTTTGACTCGATACACAGTTAAGTGTGAGCTGTTGTTGCTACCAAAGGTGGCAGCTCTGTGTACTCAATTTTCCACCATATATAATCTCTAATCAGGTAGACGTTAATCAGATATTTTTCTTACTATATAGACACAATAAGTAAAATTTCATTATATTCTTTTCTTCTTGAATTTGTAAGTTTTATGACCACCAGTGTGAAATCTTGGATTCAAGCACTCGATCTGCGCTATATTTCTGCAAGAGCTGTTGCAATAACTACAATCAGCCACGTTGCTTTTGTGGCTCTAAGATCTCAGCGCACTGAAGATGATGTGGACACAGTAATTGTTCGTGAAATCCTACTCAGAAAGGGGACACCTCGTGCCTTCATCACATGTTTGTTCCATTAGATGTTTCACATATTTCTCCATCTCAGGCGTGGGAAGTGAGTGAAACCTTTCACTGCTCACATACTGAGTGTTAGACAAACTGTGAGTAGAGAGACAGGGCCAGTATGAGCCCGGATAAGGACCCTTAGCTCTAATTCACGGGTAAGATAAGACTTCTGAGGTAACATGTTACACCTGACACAGTTGTGGTTTTCACACTATGTGATCAAAAGTGTCCGGACACCTGGTTGAAAATGACTTATAAGTTCGTGGCCCATCCCCGAATTGCTCTTCAACAGTGGGAATCAAGAAGGTGCTTAAAACATCAGTGCATGCCTGTGCTGTGATAGTACCACAAAAAACAACAAGGGATGCAAGCCCCCCCCCCCCCCATGAAAAACACCATAACACCACCACCTCCGAATTTTACTGTTGGCACCACACACTCTGGCAGATGACATTCATCGGGTAATCGCCAGACCCACACCCTGTCATTGGATCGGCACATTGTGTACCGTGATTCGTCACTCCACACAGCTTTTCTCCACTGTTCAATCGTCCAATGTTTACGCTCCTTACACCAAGCGAGGCGTCGTTTGGTATTCACCAGCGTGATTTATGGCTTATGAGCAGCCGCTCGACCATAAAATCCAAGTTTTCTCACCTCCACCTAACTGTCATAGTACGTGCAGTGGATCCTGATGCAGTTTGGAAATCCCGTGTGATGGTCTGGATGGATGTCTGCCTATTACTCTTCAACAGTCGGTGGTCTCTGTCAGTCAACAGATGAGGTCGACCTGTATGCTTTTGTGCTGTATGTGTCCCTTCACGTTTCCACTTCACTATCACATAGGAAATAGTGGACCTAGGGATGTTTAGGAGTGTGGAAATGTTGCGTACAGACGTATGACATAAGTGACACACCATCACCAAACCACCTTCGAAGTCCGTGAGTTCCACGGAGCGCCCCACTCTGCACTCTCATGATGTCTAATGACTACTGAGGTCGCTGTTATGAAACACGTGTCAGTAGGTGGCAGCACAATGCACCTAATATGAAAAAGTATGTTCTTAGTGGTGTCCGGATACTTTTGATCACATAGTGTATCTCATCTCCCTCTTCACTGGGAACCCCCCAAACTGCTCACACATCTGTGTCAATTGTATTTGATGCATTCAAGGTTCTATAGTAATCAAATTACCCTTCTCCTTTGTCATACTTTTATTACTAGAGCAAATGTATGGGTCTCGTTCTTCTTGCTCTGTGTGCCACAGTGAGAGGATCATTCCCAAAAAAGTTATCCTACCTAAAAAAGTGACTGCAAATATTCCAATAATTTTCAAGATAAGACACTTTCATGTAACAGTGTGTTATAAATTAATGGCATCAGGGCATATACTACAAAAATGGCGGAATATATTAGTGCTCTCAGAGAATTGTTTGACATGGTGTTAGCCTACTTAAAAATGGCAGCCAATATTCCTGTAACTGACAGTCTAAATGACCACCTTCATATAGGTACAAAACAAGGGCCATGATGCTTCCTGCTATCTAGTCTCAACTACTTCTCCAAGTCGCTCAACAACTGCCTACATTGAAACACCCCCAATTAAATTTTGGTACTGTTAGCAGTCAAATAATGCAGCAGGCTAACCTTTTTATTTAAATGACTATGACCTAATAAGTAAGCGCTAATCGGTTTTGACTACCACAGGGGTCGTTTCAGACGGATTGTCGCTGCACAATAATGCTATATTCAAAGAATAGTGGTTTTGCATTAATCAGGGTCATAAAACTTGGTACTCAGTAGAGTTATATATTCTCATTAAACACGAATGGAGACGGTCACTACCATAGTAATAAATTTCTATTCATGGTTAACTTTGGCACAGGTCAGATATATTGAAATATCGAAACACACTGTTATGATAATCGGCACATGTTATCCCCACTGTAGTTCATTGGCGAGCGGGGTAGACGTCAATGTGTAATATCAGTAGTCCTGCATCTATAATCACTTTTCGGTAAAAGCATTTCGTCATCAGCCAGTATAATTCAGTTTGCTGGGGGTCAACCCACATCTGTGGGGCCACACACTCAGCCAGAGCAATATGCGTCCTCCCACTATGCCATTACGACAACTTTCTCACTGCTCAACACAACTGCCTGTCTTAACAATATCACTTACTGGGCGCTCTCGGCACTTGACAATTGATTCTTTGCCTACCTTCGACCTGTATAAGTAAAATATACTTACTTTTGAGTAAGAGACCATTGATCCCTTACAAGTTACCCTCACCCAAAAGACACTTTGGGATTTTTGGTTGGTTAGAAAATAAGAAAACAATAATATTTCTGCACATAAGCTTTTTAATTTTTACATAATATTTACCCACGGAAAAAAACCGTTCCTTCATTCTTCTTTGGCGTGTGTTTTAGTAACATACAGCTTAGCTTTTTACTTATGATTTCAATCTAGATTGTTGTTGTCGTTGTGGCCTTCAGTCCAGGGACTGGTTTTATGCAGCTCTCCATGCTACTCTATGCTGTGCAAGGTTCTTCATCTCCCAGTACCTACTGCAACCTACATCCTTCTGAATCTCCTTAGTGTATTCATCTCTTGGTCGCCCTCTACGACTTTTACCAGCCACGCTGCCCTCCAATACTAAACTGGTGATCCCTTGATGCCTCAGAACATGTCCTACCAACCGATCCCTTCTGCTAGTCAAGTTGTGGCACACATTTCTCTTCTCCTCAATTCTATTCAATTCTATTCATTAGTTACGTGGTCTACCCATCTAATCTTCAGCATTCTTCTATAGTACCACATTTTGAAAGCTTCTATTCTCTTCTTGTCTAAACTATTTATTGTCCATGTTTCACTACCATACATGGCTACACTCCACACAAACATTTTCAGAAACGACTTCCTGACATTTAAATCTACACTCGATGTTAACAAATTTCTCTTCTTCAGAAACGCTCTCCTTGCCATTACCAGTCTACATTTTATATCCTCTCTATCTTCGACCATCATCTGTTATTTTGCCCCCCAAATAGCAAAACTCTTCTACTACTTTAAGTGTCTCATTTCCTAATCTAATTTCCTCAGTATTAACTGATATAATTCGATTATATTCCATTATCTTCGTTTTGCTTTTGTTGATGTTCATCATATATCCTCCTTTCAAGACACTGTCCATTCCATTCAACTGCTCTTCCAGGTCCTATGCTGTCTCTGACAGAATTACAATGTCATCGGTAAACCTCGAAGTTTTTATTTCTTCTCCATGGATTTTAATTTCTACTCCGAATTTTTCTTTTGTTTCCTTTACTGCTTGCACGATATACAGATTGAATAACATCGGGGATAGGCTACAACCCTGTCTCACCCCCCTCCCCACCACTGCTTCCTTTTCGTGCCCCTCGACTCTTATAACTGCCATCTGGTTCTGTACAAATTGTAAATAGCCTTCCGCTACCTGTACTGGACCCCTGCCACCTTCAGAATTTGAAAGAGAGTATTCCAGTCAACACTGTCAAAAGCTTTCTCTAAGTCTACAAATGCTAGAAACGTAGGTTTGCCTTTCCTTAATCGAGCTTCTAAGATAGGGTCAGTATTGCCTCACGTGTTCCAACATTTCTACGGAATCCAAACTGATCTTCCCCGAGGTCGGCTTCTACCAGTTTTTTCCATTCGTCTGTAAAGAAT
Source organism: Schistocerca piceifrons (assembly GCF_021461385.2). NCBI lineage: Eukaryota > Metazoa > Arthropoda > Insecta > Orthoptera > Acrididae > Schistocerca > Schistocerca piceifrons. Next base: position 822,649,069 of record NC_060149.1, on the reverse strand, counting down.
TCGTGTTAGTATTTTGCAGCTGTGACTTATTAATCTGATATTTCGGTAATTTTCACATCTGTCAACATCTGCTTTCTTTGGGATTGGAATTATTATATTCTTCTTGAAGTCTGAGGGTATTTCGCCTGTCTCATACATCTTGCTCACCAGATGGTAGAGTTTTGTCAGGGCTGACTCTCCCAAAGGTATCAGTAGTTCTAATGGAATGTTGTCTACTCCCGGGTCCTTGTTTCGACTTAGATCTTTCAGTGCTCTGTCAAACTCTTCACGCAGTATCATATCTCCTATTTCATCTTCAACTACATGCTCTTCCATTTCCGTAATATTGTCCTCAAGTACATCGCCCTTGTATACACCTCTCTATACAGTCCTTCCACCTATGTGCTCTCCCTTCTTTGCTTAGAACTGGGTTTCCATCTGAGCTCTTGATATTCGTACAAATGGTTCTCTTTTCTCCAAATGTGTCTTTAATTATCCTGTAGGCAGTATCTATCTTACCCCTAGTGATATATGCCTCTACACCCTTACATTTGTCCTCGAGCCATCCATGCTTAGCCATTTTGCACTTTCGGTCGATCTCATTTTTGAGACGTTTGTATTTCTTTTTGCCAGCTTCATTTACTGCATTTTTATATTTTTCCTTTCATCAGCTACATTCAATATATCTTCTGTTCCCCCAGGATTTCTACTAGCCCTCGTCTTTTTACCTACTTGATCCTCTGCTACCGTCACTATTTCATCTCTCAAAGCTACCCATTCTTCTTCTACTGTATTTCTTTCCCGTATTCTTGTCAATCGTTCCCTAATGCTCTCCCTGAAACTCTCTACAACCTCTGGTTCTGTCAGTTTATCCAGGTCCCATCTCCTTAAATTTCCATCTTTTTGCAAAATGGTTCAAGTGGCTCTGAGCACTATGGGACTTAACTTCTGTGGTCATGAGTCCCCTAGAACTTAGAACTACTTAAACCTAACTAACCTAAGGACATCACACACATCCATGTCCGAGGCAGGATTCTCCGATACACGCGATCGAACAGCGGAGGAGTGGTACTCAAGCGTCAACTTTAGGTTACAATATCTCCGGATGTAATTAACATTTTACAATGCAACAAATGGCACTGATTACGTATTGTTTATATGTTCAGATGTGCTAACAAAACTAACGGGGTTCCATTTAAAAAAACGTAGGTTTGTGTTAAAAAACATACTTCCGTGCATTTTTAATGGTTTGTGTTAAACAATTACACTAGCCCTTCTCCTCGCGTTCAGTCTGTGAATTCGGTTCGTCAGTATTTGATGTGGTTTACGAAATATATCCAGCGGTAACGTTAGGTGACTCACCCTGTATAATCTATCTGAAACCTTTTAGTATCTCCAGGCCTCTTCCATGTATACAACATTATTTCATGATTCTTGAACCAAGTGTTAGCTATGATTAAGTTATGCTCTGTGCAAAATTCTACCAGGCGGCTTCCTCTTTCCTTCCTTACCCCCATTCCATATTCACCTACTAAGTTTCCTTCTCTGCCTTTTCTTACTACCGAATTCCAGTCACCCATGACTATTAAATTTTCGTCTCCCTTCACTATCTGAATAATTTCTTTTATCTCATCATACATTTCATCAATCTCTTCGTCATCTGCGGAGTTAGTTGGCATGTAAACTTGTATTACTGTGGTAGGCGTGGGCTTCGTGTCTATCTTGGCCACAATAATGCGTTCACTATGCCGTTTGTAGCAGCTTACCCGCACTCCTATTTTTTTATTCATTATTAAACCTACTCCTGAATTATCCCTATTTGATTTTGTATTTATAACCCTGTAGTCACCTGGCCAGAAGTCTTGTTCCTCCTGCCACCGAACTTCACTAATTCCCACTATATCTATCTTTAACCTATCCACTTCCCTTTTTAAATTTTCTAACCTACCTGCCCGATTAAGGGATCTGACATTCCGCGCTCAGATCCGTAGAACGCCAGTTTTCTTTCTCCTGATACCGACGTCCTCCGGAGTAGTCGCCGCCCGGAGATCCGAATAGGGGACTATTTTACCTCCGGAATATTTTACCCAAGAGGACGCCATCATCATTTAACCATACAGTAAATCTGCATGCCCTCGGAAAAAAGTATGGCTGTAGTTTCCCCTTGCTTTCAGCCGTTCGCAATGCCAACACAGCAAGGCCGTTTTGGTTAGTGTTACAAGGCAAGATCAGTCAATCAGCCAGACTGTTGCCCCTGCAACTACTGAAAAGGCTGCTGCCCCTCTTCAGGAACCACACGTTTGTCTGGCCTCTCAACAGATAACCCTCCGCTATGGTTGCACCTACGGTATCTGTATCGCTGAGGCACGCAAGCCTCCCCACCAACAGCAAGGTCCATGGTTCATGGGGGAGGGATACATTATAATGTACATTACAATCTAAATTAAAATCAATAATTCTCTATCCAGACAGAAACATGACAAATGCAAAACTCCATCGCTTCTTACAATTCTTCTAGCTGAGAGTATCTGGAAATATTAACTTTGCCTCTTATTCCTTGCACAACACTATTGTTAAAGCATTCCCTATCTACATCAATGTACGTTGGAAACACTAGTCCTACAAATTCTTTCGGAATTTCCATATACAACTTTAAGTATACGGCTTCTGCAAATGAGTGCAGTTACTCTGTTAGTTTTAAACTATGCAAACAGCTCTTCTGTCGCTAGATGGACAACATCCAGTTCTCCACATTTAGATACAACGGAACCATTGTCTTTAAGCGGACCCAAATGGTAATGGAGATTTATAAACATTCATGCGTCTTTTAATATAGTAATCATGCTTGTAATTACGACTTACCTTATTTGTTAGCCCAGTTACCTTCGTTTCTGTGCAAATATCGTCACAACAATGAAAAAGACTGTAATATGAAATCATTAAAACGTAATTTGCATCTGATTTCCCCTACAACCCTGGGTACAGATGCAAAAGGACTGTGATGTGGTAATCGCCTGTGTGGGAACAGCTCAGCAAAGGCATCGTCGTTGTGCCGCTCTTCCACTGCATTCACTGAAACCATACACGATGTGTGAGTCTCTAACTCTTCATCAGTAAACCTAAGCATAACACTGTGTGTCACTGTTAACGTACAACTATCATTGCTGGGAAAATAAACCTAAGACACAACATGAAATGTATTCACAGTTGCGAATACTAACATCCATCAGTCGTATAATGGAATAACAACAATGAAAATTTGTTTCAAACCATGGTTTCCTGCTTATTGCGAGCGGTCCCCTTACCATTAGGCTATCCGTGCACGCTTCACAGACAGAACCAAACTTCCATATGTCTTCAACCATATGCCTGCAATCTTCATTCGTACATGCATTACGTATATTCTGGTTCAGGGGGGGCGGGACACTTTGATTGCAAGTCGTTTGCCCACTGTCGGAGGATAAATGCGATATTTCAGTGCAGTTGTTCAGAAGTACGATGCAGTGTTCCTAAAGACATGCATACATGCCCATAGCAACAGTGCATCGTACTACTGAACAACACGGGCACTGCAATATCGTAAATATCATATAAGAGACGACAGTTCAACACTAAACACAAACTCTAATGCAAAGAGTGAAGTGGGCTTTATTGTTTTCAATAGGAAGTTCTGCGAGTGAACGGAATAAATTCGTTTCCAAACAAAACACACAACGCATTCTGTTGACATAGCTACCAGGGTCAAGAAATCAAATGAAATCCAATAATTCAATAACTAACTGACGTATCTCATACTCCTATACCAAAATACTCAGGAAGTATCTCTGAACAACCGCTGAAACATTGTCGATGGAGTCCTGCTTCATGTTGTATATCGACATCCATAATCATCTACCCAAGAAAGCTCATAGCTTGTTCAGCCAATTGTCTCCATACTTCTAAAAGGGGCAGTCAAATGAAAACGAAACAGATGGAAAAAAGTAAGTAAACTATTTATTGTCCGCAGCCCGTGGTCTCGCGGTAGCGCTCTCGCTTCCCGATCACGGAGTCCGTGTTCGATTCTCGGCGGGGTCAGAGATTTTCGCCTGCGTGCTGTTGTGTCGTCTTCATCATCATCATTCATTCCCATTATGATCGGAGTAAGGCAACGGCGGGTCTCCCGCACCATTTCCCTACGTTCTGACAAGAAGCATGGTACTTCATTTCCATTTCCAATCTGTTTATTATTTCAAAAATAATCACCATAACTGTTAGCACAATTATCCCACTGTCAGACATGACGGCTAACGCCTTCATGACAAAATATTGGCGGTTACCTAATTAACGATGATTGTACCCAGGCGAGAATCTCTTTGTCCGAAGCAAATCTATGGCCACCAGTGCCTTTCTTCTGGGCCCCAAAATTATGTAAACTGCACTGAAATATATCGGGACTGTATGGAGGATGTGTGAGGGCTTATCAGTTAAATTTCTGTAGGGTAGTCGAATAACCTTGGCCACACGTGGACGTCCCCACGTCGCTCCCTCTTTCTATGTTAATTACATGTAATGGATTTTTTCAAGCGCAAGAATTCCCATTCATTATTTACGTCAATAGTGTAGAGTCACATGACCAGCTGGTATTAGATCTACAGCTTTTACAGAATCCCAAATCTATCAGTGTGAACTTTTAAAGCAATAAACAATATTTTGTCCAGTGATCTAATTTGACATCTTTCCGTACTTCTCAGTGATCCACCAACTTCAAGGTAGGTAGGATCCAGTAGATCAGCTTCGATTTCCAGTCTTCCCGGAAGTAAAAGGATGGAAAACCCTTATCCTATTGGTGTGCTGCCGGCCGCTGTGGCCGAGCGGTTCTAAGCGCTTCAGTGTGGAACCGCGCGACCGCTACGGTCGCAGGTTCGAATCCTGCCTCGGGCATGGATGTGTGTGATATCCTTAGGTTAGTTAGGTTTAAGTAGTTTTACGTTCTATGGGACTGATGACCTCAGATGTTAAGTGCCGTAGTGCTCAGAGCCATTTGAACCATTTTTTATTGGTGTGATATGAGTACAGCGAGGGGGGAGAGGAAGGGGGTAGGAGTAGGGAGTTGAACGACACCCCTACGAAAGGTGGGTGTCTAGGTCTGATTCCCTATATAGAATACTGTTTTAATTTGTCAGCTTTCAGCTACCTTTTGATTAACTCCATATGTTAGGTTATTACGAAAGTAGTCACAGCCAGGCCCGACGAGAAGGCGTGGTAGGGGGGGGGGGGGGGGGTCAAAATCACTGGGGCCCTCATGGGGGGCCCAAGTCACTCACGGTTCGGATCCCCCAGTGTGCTCGGTTCGCAAATACCAGACTTCTATCGTAAAATAAATTTTGTATCATATTGGGTTTTAGATCACGTCCAAAGATGCCAACACGCATCAGTCGCCGGTTCATAATTCTCAAGTCAGTACTATCATAGTTACACCTCCACAAACGTAAGCTTGCGTGTGGTAGGTCACCTTTATGTTTGATGTTATACGATGGCGTCTTCTAATAAGATCATCTAAATAAATGGACGCCACAAGGCGAGAACCACGTTGTTAGTTCAATAATGCTGAAGTCCTTCTAGTGTCATGTGACTGTTGCACAGGATTGTAATTAAAAGAGCACAGCTTGCTTTATTTTGTTTTTAATAACACAGTATTTAAACCAATCGAAATTTTACCCATAGAAACGTTTTATTTAGAAACTGCAAATTTTAGCACCTCTGATAACGCGAGTTGAATTTTCGCCTGTTTTATTTGCCCAGTTAGTTATCAGCTCTTTTTTAAAAAGCGGTTATAACTGAGACAGCTTTTTCCCGACCCTATTTCTCATTTCTGTTGGCATCAGCGACAGACAGCATCCTTTGGTGCTGAAGTAAACGATTTCTGTAATTACGCCGTCTCCTGGATTCATCCTGTTACTCCTCAAAAAATCCTTCCTTTCCTCAAAAGATCATCTTCGCGAACACCTGTTACCCGTCAGCTCCACCCACAACAGAACAGCTACCGGACAGTAGTAATATTGTAAGGAATACTGTTCCGTAAATAACGATACCAACAGCTGACCATAGTGCACCTCCACCTCGTCTCGAGACCTTTGAGTTTGCAACACCGACAGTGAATTGTTTTACAAACTTTTTACAGTTATTAGTTTGAAGAGTAGGGGAGCGAGGGGCTTCTTGTAACGGTTTTCGTGAAAACTAATATACACTCCTGGAAATTGAAATAAGAACACCGTGAATTCATTGTCCCAGGAAGGGGAAACTTTATTGACACATTCCTGGGGTCAGATAAATCACATGATCACACTGACAGAACCACAGGCACATAGACACAGGCAACAGAGCATGCACAATGTCGGCACTAGTACAGTGTATATCCACCTTTCGCAGCAATGCAGGCTGCTATTCTCCCATGGAGACGATCGTAGAGATGCTGGATGTAGTCCTGTGGAACGGCTTGCCATGCCTTTTCCACCTGGCGCCTCAGTTGGACCAGCGTTCGTGCTGGACGGGCAGACCGCGTTAGACGACCCTTCATCCAGTCCCAAACATGCTCAATGGGGGACAGATCCGGAGATCTTGCTGGCCAGGGTAGTTGACTTACACCTTCTAGAGCACGTTGGGTGGCACGGGATACATGCGGACGTGCATTGTCCTGTTGGAACAGTAAGTTCCCTTGCCGGTCTAGGAATGGTAGAACGATGGGTTCGATGACGGTTTGGATGTACCGTGCACTATTCAGTGTCCCCTCGACGATCACCAGTGGTGTACGGCCAGTGTAGGAGATCGCTCCCCACACCATGATGCCGGGTGTTGGCCCTGTGTGCCTCGGTCGTATGCAGTCCTGATTGTGGCGCTCACCTGCACGGCGCCAAACACGCATACGACCATCATTGGCACCAAGGCAGAAGCGACTCTCATCGCTGAAGACGACACGTCTCCATTCGTCCCTCCATTCACGCCTGTCGCGACACCACTGGAGGCGGGCTGCACGATGTTGGGGCGTGAGCGGAAGACGGCCTAACGGTGTGCGGGACCGTAGCCCAGCTTCATGGAGACGGTTGCGAATGGTCCTCGCCGATACCCCAGGAGCAACAGTGTCCCTAATTTGCTGGGAAGTGGCGGTGCGGTCCCCTACGGCACTGCGTAGGATCCTACGGTCTTGGCGTGCATCCGTGCGTCGCTGCGGTCCGGTCCCAGGTCGACGGGCACGTGCACCTTCCGCCGACCACTGGCGACAACATCGATGTACTGTGGAGACCTCACGCCCCACGTGTTGAGCAATTCGGCGGTACGTCCACCCGGCCTCCCGCATGCCCACTATACGCCCTCGCTCAAAGTCCGTCAACTGCATATACGGTTCACGTCCACGCTGTCGCGGCATGCTACCAGTGTTAAAGACTGTGATGGAGCTCCGTATGCCACGGCAAACTGGCTGACACTGACGGCGGCGGTGCACAAATGCTGCGCAGCTAGCGCCATTCGACGGCCAACACCGCGGTTCCTGGTGTGTCCGCTGTGCCGTGCGTGTGATCATTGCTTGTACAGCCCTCTCGCAGTGTCCGGAGCAAGTATGGTGGGTCTGACACACCGGTGTCAATGTGTTCTTTTTTCCATTTCCAGGAGTGTATCTTGAGATCCATTGATGAAATTCCTACTAAATAAAGATGGATGGATGCTGTAACTCTTCCTCTACCAAATAAAGTAAAAATAATACCATAACTGTTGGTCATTATTTTACAATCAATTATTTGCTAGAAGAAGTGCGGTGTTACAACATACCTCGTGCTTGGGGCAAGTTGTAACGTCTACCGGGGCAAGTAGTAACCACAAACATTGTTTCATCTATGTTCCATATTCGAGAAGCATTAAACTGATATTTTTGGAGAAGTCGTTGAAACACTGCAAAGAATGAATTAACGTTAGTCTTATTGAACGACGTCGCTCGACTTAAAGACGTGGCTTCTGGTGTCCTTAAAGATAACTGTGGATTTCTACGCATAAAATTTTGGAACCAGTCAGTATCAGCCATGTTATTTTGATGCCAAGAAGGAGGAATGTTTTTAGCATTAAGCCGCACACCGCATTGGTAAGCTAGTTTCCTTACTTCTATAGGAAGTAGTCCAAAATATATTTCGGCGCACTTGAGTAGGTAGGAAGCCATCTTACCCTCTTCTTCTGCAGTAAATACTTGTCTAGGCTTAACATAACTAACTCTTAAACATTCATTATTCTTCTTTTTCTTTATTTATCTATAACGAGAGATATGACATAATCCGAAAGTCTGACTAGCTTTCCGAATACTGCATTTTTTTCTACAACTTCAGCCAGCGCTAACTCGTACACTTCTTGACTTTGTGTTTCCCCACTCTGACTTACTTTCATACACCCTCATTCTAGAAGAAAGGAAAAAAAAGTAGGTATCTTCATCATAACGTGGGGCATGTTGTAACACTTTACAACAAGCCCTGGGATTTTGTTACAACTAACCCCATGGTATGATTTTTTAACATTTATCAAGATAACTATTTAAACAATTTAGCAATCTGAAAAAACTGTTACACATTATCAGAGATGGATAAATTTGAATGTAAATAAGATATAGAAAGTTTGCAATTAGTCAATAATAATAACGCAAACCAAAATGTTACGACAGTACAATTTTATATTACCTCGCAAAAGTGAAGCGCGTGCACACTTCCGCCCACTGCGCCGGCCGGCGGGACACTGGCTATGGCAACATGATGCGGCGCGGTTTATAGGTCAAATCGAGTCAAAGAAATACGCTAATAAAGTTTAAGATCCTAGTGAAAAGAGCCTGTTACTACGTACCCCTGTTACAACAAGCCCCTCGCTCTCTTGAGAGCTTGATTTAAGTGATATTAGCATTATGGAATCTAAACACAAATCTGGGACAATGAAGAGAGAAGAAAAAGAGACAAAGCGGAGAGCGGGAAAAAAGGTGAGAAAAGTTTATTCTGCCTCGTATTTGTTTTTACCTCAATGCACAATGATAAAGAAAACGACAAAAACCATTTCACCTGAGGTTCAAGCTGCAGAAGTGGAAAACGTTAATCAAAAATCTATTACGTGATTGTGGAATATTTACTGTTTATTAATTTGTCATTCCCTATAATTTTATTTTCTGACATGCAGATGGAAAATGAAGAGGTCCATCTCAGAAAATGGGATATTCAAAAAATGGAAACGTCTTCGGAATTTTAGAGCTCTCGAGTCACAATGATCCAGTTCTTGCAAAACGCATTAACAAGGCCAGAGACAGACAAAAGGCTGGAAAGCGTTTACAAGTGCATTATCCGTTTAGTGATACTCAGAATGAATTTATTTCTATTTGTGCCCATCATGTCAGGAGTGCCATCATGAAAGAGAGAGAAAATGCGAAGTATTTTTCAATTGTTGTGATGCAACTCCTGACTCAAATAATACTGAACAGACAACATTCATCTTGCGTTATATTTACTTCAATAAGGGAATAAATCCACAGTTTTTGTAATTTCGTATATTGTGATTAGAAAACAGGAGTTGCTATTGCGCATTTAATTCGAGCAACACTTGTGAAACACTCCGTTCCTATCAGTGAATGCCGAGGACATGGTTATGGTGACGGGAGTAATATGAGTGGTGCTTATAAAGGAGCTCAGGCTCATATTGTTTGGTGGAATCCTCTTGCAAAATTTTCTCCGTGTGCTTGCGATAGCCTTAACTTAAGTGGAGTACGTACAGGTGGAAGCTGTCATGAAGCAGACACTCTTGTCGGAGTGTTCCATCAACTACAGAACCTGTTCAGTTGCAATCCACAACGACGGAAAATTCTGAAACTGTGTTGAAGGTTATTTATATTTCGTGTGTGATACCCGTTGGTGTGCACAGGTTGATGCTGTGAGACCAACTGCAGCTCGCATTGGAACAAACCTACTTCCTTCTGCATAAGACTCTTCCGTTCTTCTCGGTAGCTGTGATGGCTCTGAAACTTTCTGAAATATGTTAGTTCCACTAACAGTCTGTAGAAATAATGTTTTCGAAACTAGAAGTACATTTAAAACACTTTAATTACATTCTTGGTGGAAAGTATTCACTGATATGGCCAGTTTCGGGTCTCACATACAGTTCGAATTAAAGGAAAGCAGATTGTTACCTACTACACTAGTTCATAGATAGTTAAATTGTCCTAGTGCAGTAATCACACAACACAGTTCACTGGTTCAAAATGATTCACATGTGCCAAACTTTTAGCGTATCAGTTCATCATATCACTGTCCTCATACACATTTAAGGAACTCGAAACAATCGAGATAGTGTACAAAATTAATGAGTAAGTCCGTCAACACTGCACTGCTCAACAAAATTATAATCCCAAAATTCAGAATCTAACTGTAATTTTGACATAATTTGCAACTGAAGTTAGCTATGGTCTGAAGCTTTGATGTTAATTAATCTGGATGATATTTGATCTCAGACAATTTTAGATACATTGCGGTAAGGTTCGAGATACGTACTCTCAAATCATAGGCGTTAATACTCAGAAATATGTTTTCCTACCGCTCACTAAATATGTAAAGTCGTATTGTACTAACCTTTTCAGTTAACAATATTTCGTAACTAACAAAGTTTCTCAGTTAACTAATTATATCTTGCAATTATATTAGCAAGTAGTACGTGATGAGCAATGAAATTCAATGGGACTAAGCTTACTTATTGATCTGAAATTACTACGCACTTACTGGGTGCAAGGTACACTGTCATATTGTCATCATCATAGTTTAGGAAAATGTTAAGAAAATCTTGGGAGGCAGAAAAACGTAGCAGATGAAACTGGATACTCAACATGCTTCTTCTCAATGTGGACAAGATTGCCACTACTGATGAAATTCACATAAGGTAAATTTGTCAGCAGCAACACGTTCTGTGGTATGGGATGTTTTAACTTACGTGAGATCTTTCAAGAATTTAATCATGGCATCGATTTGGGTAAAGTTTTTGGTACCAACTGACTACAGAACAAATAACAGCAAGCTCGAAATACTACAACTGTTGTTGCGTTAAATACATTCAGAGCTTATTAAATGATTTCAAATATCTTGGCAAAAACTGGGACACTATTCTTTCGGAGCCTAAAGTTGTTGCCACTGCAACTAATATCGGCCCTGACTTTCTGGAAGTGCGTACTACGAAGAAGATATCTTTTAATGATGAGACAAAAAATGAAATCACTTCTGTTGCCATAAACTAGGAGTGCTGTGAGTACGATTACTTGCTCGTCAGGGCCTCTGTCGGTATGCAGATTAGACTGATGCTCATTCTGTCTTCCTAGATAAAGTAAAATGATAGATTACCCCATGACGTTAATACGCTACCTGAAAAGTCAACTGCTGCACACATTGGAAACTTTATTTGATAATATCCTGAACTCATAAGGGATCTCGCCTGTTGCTTATGGTGGCCGTGCGGTTCTAGGTGCTACAGTCTGGAACCGAGCGACCGCTACGGTCGCAGGTTCGAATCCTGCCTCAGGCATGGATGTGTGTGATGTCCTTAGGTTAGTTAAGTTTAATTAGTTCTAAGTTCTAGGCGACTGATGACCTCAGAAGTTAAGTCGCATAGTGCTCAGAGCCATTTTGGGCGTTTCAATTAAACGATTTGCTTTAGTGGTTGCCGAATGGCAGAGTTTAATTTGATAAACATAAGATTTATTGAAACAATGTGCAATCTAGTCGCAATAAATTAACGTTGAGATTAAAAATAATTTGAGAATGAATTTTTCATAAATATGATAAATCAATGATCAGATAAATGAATTGTTAGAAGGGTCGCCACCAGCATGATGCTGGACAATTACGACTGAGATGGTGCCCAAACATCTAAAGGACATGAAATACAGTTTCAACCGTGATTGTAAAAATTCGTAATCATTAAAAAACAGATCAATAAATAAAGGAATGAACAGAAAGAATCGTCACTGCACGGGTGAGCTCCAATGAATTAATTCAATACCGAAACTAAACAGAAAGAGAGATCGCTTTAGACTTAGACTTAGAAGACATGCGTATTAGTGCGTGAAGCACGCAGGTCGAATTATGGAAACTGAGAGTGTAAAACGGGAATGTACTCTTATCCCGGCGTTACATCGCGATCACTGAAGTCGGGAGTGCGAATTACAGATGTGGTCATGCCGTAACTGCTGTTGAGACAGCTGCAGACGAGTCACCGTGCACCGTGCTGCAGTTGTTGGCCTGGTCCGATGTGGCGTGATTGCGAGTGGAGGATCTCATCTTCCTCGTTACAGATCAAGGATCCCAATAAGTTCGAAGAAGAATTTAGAAAGACTGGGCGGAAGGCCGAAGCCAAGAAAAACGCGTACAGGCGTGGAATCCCAAACAGAATGAGAGTTAGAAACAGAATCAGATTGATACAGAGATGCCGCAGAGCTAGAATGCTTCTCTAAATTTTGATAGCATGCCTTCAGACCTCGGAAAGACATATGGCACAATCTTTCTAGCCAATCCTAGAAAAGTCCTAAATGCTCCTCGAGTGAGAAATCTGAAAGTCCTTTCTCTGGCTCCCACCATCACGTAAAAACGTATCCGCCAATGAGATTCTTGTCTGTGGAAACGAGAACCGAGTGTCGCCCCGTTCCCAGGGCCAGACTTGTTTGTTGGACATTCTCGAGATTTTGTGGATCTACGCGGAGTGTTCCCACAGTAAGGGCAGAGTTTGAAAATTTTCCAAACCTACGTACGACGACATATCTAGCTTCTGGAAACAGTGACTGAGAACCAGAACACATCGGGATAATGGCAAGTGGACAGCTGAGGACCCCACCGAAAGTTTGCTAGCAAGCAGAGTTGTTTCTCCCCCCCCCCCCCCCCTCCCCTTTTCCACCGTTGGTTTCCCGTTTTTCTACAGAGGGCGACTGTCTACCGTTCCACCGCCCATCATTCCAGGTGCTCGCGGGATAATCCTTGAGAGGCTCGCTCGACTGTTCGTGTGGTCTGCTAGCGTGAAAACCTGTATTTTGAGTGACACGAGGCTCCTTAAGAGCGTGCGAAACGTTCCACACGTTTCTGTCTCCAGCGAAGAGCATTTCCCATGATCCAGACCAGATACAATAAAGCGAAAAGCTACTGCCAGGATGAAATATTACATTAGTTACAGAGAAATGAGTTATCTACACTGTTAGAAACTATGCCCTGAACAATCATGTCATAAACGCGCAATATGGTGAAAAGCCGACAAATAGGATAAAATGTGAGGAGAAGGCCTGAAACAGCCCACCATCTCACAATGTGAATTTATAAGATTTATTCTACATTAATGTTTTTATGTCATTACTAACAATGTAGTGTAAGAATGAGATTTTCACTCTGCAGCGGAGTGTGCGCTGATATGAAACTTCCTGGCAGATTAAAACTGTGTGCCCGACCGAGACTCGATGGTGGAGCACTTGCCCGCGAAAGGCAAAGGTCCCGAGTTCGAGTCTCGGTCGGACACACTTTTAATCTGCCAGGAAGTTTCATATCAGCGCACACTCCGCTGCAGAGTGAAAATCTCATTCTGGAAACATCCCCCAGGCTGTGGCTAAGTCATGTCTCCGCATATCCTTTCTTTCAGGAGTGCTAGTTCTGCAAGGTTCGCAGGAGAGCTTCTGTAAAGTTTGGAAGGTAGGAGACAAGGTACTGGCAGAAGTAAAGCTGTGAGTACCTGGCGTGAGTCGTGCTTCGGTAGCTCAGATGGTAGAGCACTTGCCCGCGAAAGGCAAAGGTCCCGAGTTCGAGTCTCGGTCGGGCACACAGTTTCAATCTGCCAGGAAGTTCAATGTAATGTAACTTGGAAACCCGATATGAAGCAGTACAGACATTTAGACGAAACATTTGGGTCTTTATGAAAATGTTAAAAGATGACTGACTATATGTCGCTGAGGCACGCAAGTTATATATCAATGAATACTTCAGTGATGCCAGAACAGATTTAGAAGATGAAATTAAATGTTTGAAACAAATTCATACTTTAAGCTTCGGAGACATTACTTTGGAACCAATAGACTTCTTGATAAGATCAAAGAGCTTAACATTTCAAGCTTATTTCCGAATCTGTGTAGCTTTGTGCATCTTTTGGATCTTTCCAGTGACTGTAGCTGAAGCAGAAAGATCATTGACCACTCTGGCTCATGTCAAAAATTGTCACAGATTGACTATGCATCAACAATGTCTCACAGATTTGCGGACCCTGGCAACTGAATCTTGGCGAGGCAACTAGAATTTCATATTGTGATTCAAACATTTTTTGAACGAAAGGCTCGCAAAGCGCCTTTGAGGAAGTTATAGGCAAATTCATATTCATTACTGAGTAGCATCGGAAGACGAACTTGTAAATACATCAGTCGTATCAGTTTTCTCTCTTGCTGTGTACTGTATGTCCCGGTTGAGCTATCATCCAGTTCCATAGTTGGGGTCGTCTTGGGTTACTGATAACATTCTTCATAACTACTTTCCAAACCAATATTTATTACTATTCTTTCAGTCTCCTATTCCCTGAAAGTGTCATGGCAGTGGAGTTCGTTATTTATGTAATATTTAACCCTTCCACACTAATTCATGATACATCCTATTGGTGTGTTAGTTCTTTCAAACTCCCAGTAGGACACTGGAAGCGTGGTCAAAGAATTTTTTTGGTTTGTTTTACTACATTCCAAATGATTTGATTGTAATAGAACATTTTACAAGGTGTATCATAAAAATTATACCTGGTTTTCTGATATAGTAGAGGGTATGAATTAAACATTTGTCTTAATAAATCAATGTTCAGAAATGCGTCGTTTTGAGTTTATACTGGAACGAAGAAAACTGTGTATTGTAATGAAAGCGCTGCAAGAACTTGATAGCAAAACGACTCTGAAATTCAAAGCACGAGCTTAGAAATGATACATCACGCAAGTGTGCTACAAATTGTTTTGTTTCTGCGAAATTATTATAATTAAATATAATGAAAATTGCGAATATATTTATAAATATAGTTTAAATTTGTAGCTACTGCGGTCAGTGCTATTTCCGAAAAAATGTATGTGGAATCAGAAACGTGAATGCAAAACTGTACACCGAAAAAAGTTCGTACTATAGGCAGGAATTTAACATTAATTGTCAGTTGCGTAAATGGAAGCCTACCTTTCCGCATTGTCGTAGAAATTACGTCATCAAATTTCGCAGAAGAAATTCTGTGACTTACCATAACAAACTAACTTCAGTAGTTCATTGCTTTCATGGTAAGAGTAACAGCTGAAATGAAGGTATGTAAAAGCTGAGCGATGAGCACTAGTTTTTGTATAGAAAACTAAACATTTACAGTCACTGATAAATAATGTTTATGTTGATGTCCCCTACATCAGAAAATAAGGAACAGTAATAAACTTCATGCTTAGCGCTGGAACACATCGCGCGATTTCTTCAGGTACGCCTGCTTTCTAAAAACAATGCAATAATTTCCTCGGATGTTTTCAGGCCCTGTAATACAGAATAACATGGCATCCAACATCCAGTCGAACTTAGCGTTATTAATAGTGGTTCGACAATACACGTGTGTATACGACAACAAGCTCTGATTTAACCTCTTCCACTATAAAGAACTGTTAGTTCGCTCGGTTTCCACCGATAATATCTTCTGCAATGTAAAGTACTATAGTATAACTTAGATTTTTGAATATATGTTTACTGTTTGATAAGAAATTATATTTATTCTGTAGCTCATTCCAGTGAATATGTTTTGTGTGTTTTCAGTATTATGATACGTAGCTTATGCTATGTTTAATTCATGTCAAACTTTCTTTAAAATACGAGGCGTGTTTTTTAAGTAAGTACCGTCTTGAAATTAAAAAAAAAGACGTGCTAAGATATCTCAATCATCTTATTTTTACATGAAAGCCTGTACCTTAATCTACTTTTCTACATAATTTCCGTCAATATTTAGGCACTTGTCATAACGTTGTACCAGTTTTTGAATACCCTCCTCATAGAAGTCTGCCGCCTGACTTGTTAACTACTGCATCACCACTGATTTGACTTCGTCATCGTCTTGAAGACGCTGACCGACCAGATGTTTCTTCAAGTGCAGGAACAAATGGTAGTCACTGGGCGCAAGATCGGGGCTGTACGGAGGATGATCTAGAGTTTCCCATGGAAAAGATGTCATGAGATCTTTGGTCTGATTCGCCACATGCGGACGGGCATTGTCTTGCAACAAAACGATGGCCTTGCTCAACTCCCATGGACTGTTGCTTTGATTCTGGTGTGACGTAGGCCACCCATGTTTCATCGCCCGTATCAATTTGGCTTAAGAAATCATCACCGTCGTTGTTGTACCGCTCAAGGAAAGTCAATGCACTGTCTAAGCGTTTGGTTTTGTGCTCATCCGTCAACATTTTCGGTACCCAGTGTGCGCACAATTTTCGGTAATTCAAGTGCTCGGTCACAGTGCCATACAAAACACTACGAGAAACATTAGGAAAGTCATCCCGCAAGGAGGAAATCGTAAAGCGTCTGTTTTCTCTCACCTTATTGTCCACTTCCTGCACCAAACTTTCGTTAACGACAGAAGGACGCCCACTCCATTGTTCATCATGCACATTTGCGCGGCCATCTTTAAATGCTCTCACCCACTTTCTTACCCCTCCATCACTCATAATGTTTTCTCCGTAAACTGCACAGATCTCACGATGAATATCGATCGCTTTTAGGCCTTTAGCACTAAGAAATCTTATAACAGCCCGTACTTCACAGTCGGCGGGACTCGACGATTATCGGAGGAATCTTAAACACTCACAAGGGGAGGCCACGACGTTTGGAACGCAAATTTACTGTAAACTTCGTACACTCGCAGTAATCCATGAGGACAACAAAATGTGTAAGCAATAGCGCGTACTTCTCAAGCGTTACTGAGAAAATCGCAAGATAATTTCGGTCGTCAAATATATATCTGTGCGTGGCCAATTTAATCATAAAGCGGCTGCAGCCGAGTGGTGCCCGCACGGTAGCTTAGCGTGTTCGGTCAGAACGTTAGCTTTCCTTTCTAATAATAAACTGAACGGGTGTCATCGGACGTCCGTCCTGAACAAATTCAGCGAACAATATAGAACAATTTAAAAAAAAAAAAAGTGGTTGGCGTTGAAGCCGCTAGATCGCTGGGTCGAGTTCCGTTCGTCAGTTTTTTATTTTTTTTATTTTCAGCACAGTTATTTTCTTTCCTATTTATATTACAATTGATATAATGGGAAAAATACGTGTAATCGGATGGACTTTTATTAAATTTACAATATTATTTGGCAGTCTACTAATTTTTATTATCACAAATAATATAATATTCATAACTATCGACTAGTAAACGACCAAACGCATAAAGTGATACTGAAAATGTATGCTTGTCCGTGTCTTCAAAACTGTTCGTATTTAATCGAAAGAGAACGGGAAATATCTTCTTGGAAGACGCTATTAAAATACACTCGATACTGCATAACCAATTATCAGCGCCAATTTTTAAGGAAATACTGCGTTATGCATGGTTTGCTTCCAAACTATCGTCTGAAAGAGAGGTTTTTGAAAATGTTAACGAGGTTTGTTTTTCCACGGAAAACGTCAAAAGACTTTGCGTATGAGGAAACATAGCATTTATTCAATGCAGCTGGTGCCGTTTAACTTCACGTTTTCCATGTTTTTACGAAAAATACCATCCTCCAACTTGTACCTGTAAAGTCGAAAGCGACGATTAATAGTACATCTTTCGAAAGCCGTCCGTGCCGGTCAAAACTTGGAGGTAACAAGTCGTTTCGGGCTCCTTCCAGGTATAAGGGAGTTCTCAAATCACGGACAAGCATACATTTTCAGTATCACTTTATGCGTTTGGCCGTTTACTAGTCGATAGTTATGAATATTATATTATTTGTGATAATAAATATTAGTAGACTGCCAAATAACATTGTAAATTTAATTAAAGTTCGTCCGATTACACGTATTTTCCCCATTATATCAATTGTAATATGAATAATAAAGAAAATGACTGTGTTGAAAATAAAAAATTAACTGACGAACGGAACTCGAAATGGTTCAAATGGCTCTGAGCACTATGGGACTTAAAATCTGAGGTCATCAGTCCCCTAGAACTTAGAACTACTTAAACCTAACTAACCTAAGGACATCACACACATCCATGCCCGAGGCAGGATTCGAACCTGCGACCGTAGCGGTCGCGCGGTTCCAGACTGAAGCGCCTAGAACCGCTCGGCCACACCGGCCGGCGAACGGAACTCGATCCAGCGGTCCATCGGCTTGAACGCCAACCACATTTTTTTTCTTTTTTTAAAAATATTCCGTTCTATATTCTTCGTTGAATTTGTTCAGGGCGGCAGTCGGCTGATATCCGTTCAGTTTGTTCGATGGTCCGTTCGCTCAATTCTTTTATTGGAAAGGAAAGCTAACGCTCTAACCGAACACGCTGAGCTACCGTGCAGCCACCACTCGGCTGCCGCCGCTTCATGGTTAAAATGGCACGCACTGGTATATATTTGATGACCGAAATATCTTGCGATTTTCTCCGTAACGCTTGAGAAGTACGGGCTACTGCTTACATATTTTGTTGTCCTCATGGAGTACTACGAGTGTACGAAGTATGCAGTAAATCCGCGTTCCAAACGTCGTGGCTTCCCCTTGTGAGTACACAACGTAAACAAGGGAGAATCAGACTGTAATGGCGTCAGTGCGTAGCTTAAGGTACAGGCTTTCATGTAAAAATAAAATTATTGAGATATCTTAGCACGTCTTTTTTTAAAATTTCAAAACGGTACTTACTTAAAAAAAACACGCCTCGTAACAGTAAAACTCGATTGCTATATTTGGAGATGGGGTCTAATCAATCATCCTGCCCCAGACCTACAGCTGGCTCTCAGCGGGTCTGTCACAGCAATTACTGCCAGTGGGTAAGTGGCAAGTGTAAAGCGGCGTGTGTATGTGTGTGTAGAGTTCGCAGGTTTATGGGTTGGCGCACGCTCGGACGAGAAGGGCGTGGTACGCTGGCTGTCCACGGGCGAAGAGGCGCCGGTCTTCGCCGAGCGCAGCCTCGTGCTCTGGGAGGAAGACACCGAGGTCCTCGTCACGCACGACCAGTTCAGGATCAACGCGCGCCGCTACGGGGACATGGCATACAGCTTATTCCGCCGCCGCAGGAACGCCGTCAGTGGCAACCTCCATGCCAAGGAAGCCCCCAGAGGCAAGTGCATAACCTATATGATAACGAAGTACACCGTTCGCAGATATAGCGCCACCTTAGCCTTTAGTTTACCATACGCTGGTTTCCACTGATTAGAGGAAATCACATAACGGTAGTGATCCATCGTCTCTTGACCGCGTCTGTCTGCTCGTTCTGCTCGCTATGTTGTATTCCAGGGCTGATTTCCGGTAGCTGTGGGAAAGGGGCTTTCTTCAGCCTGGGGCAGATGGCCTGCTGTAGCCTTAGCCCTCCTAGATGTGTAATGACCTGAGTTTACTAGGCAGGCTTAAGGGTGAGTAATTGTCCTGTGATGTCGAGTCTTTTCCAGCACGTGGTACAATAAGCTTCTGAGGATACTGGAAAAAAGGAGAAACTTATAGACACGTTCGACTAGTGTGAACAAGATATGGTTAATGGTTGAGACGGGTATTACGATCAATCAAGGAAAACCCCCAGTTGGGAAACGGAGCCAAAATTAGTTGGTTACTGTCGAGTTGCAATTTACAATTTCTTTATTGATTACTTCAACCATTAAAAGTCATTTCTTTACCACTTGATCAGGAACAGATCCAAAAAAACTAGCAGGCATGAGCGCCTTTTCAAAACAATTTACTTTACAGTTAACGGCCAACCCATTTTACTTAAAACCGGCTTTGATAAAACATTTGATAACAAATCAAAACTATCCAAGTAATGAAATTAAAAACTTTACCTTTAATAGCCAAGCCATTTACCTAAAACAGACTTTGATAAAGCATTTCATAACAGAATTAAAACTTTCCAAGTAAGGAAACATAAAAACCAACTTGCATATAAATTCGCTACCGAACATGTAGGGAGCCACTTCTTTTAAATTTTGGCACAACAAGATACTAAATTACAAGGGCTCGCTAACAGGGAGGCAGAACTAGCATTTTCAAAGGATGCCAAATAGATTAAAACAATCAAAGTAAAGATACAGTCATTCACCTTTTACAATCACTAACAATTTTAAAGCCACGTAATTTTAAAAAACCCACCAATGAAAGGCAAACTTAACCTTTTTAAACAGTGGCCAAAAACAATCAGAGTAAAATACAACCATTTAAAATTTTACAATAACTAACAACTTTAATACCATGTCCTGCCACCAAAATGTCCTGGGATAGAAATAATTAACCGACCGGGTGTAAGGGCGGCCACCATTGTCTCCCGAAGGATGCTCAGGCTAGAAGAGGACTAACAGACCCACAACGCCTCACATCCAGCAATCACATTGACCTCACGCGAGCAGGGGAGGAGGAGGAATCAAATCAGGAACCATAATCCCTGCCCAAAAATACACTTCCTCCCAGACAGTACTAATAAGAAGTCAAAAGATCACTGTCTATAATTACACCGGCGACAGGGATAGGAAACCCAAACGCAGGAGGCCACAAGGCAGAAAAGACGCTGGTTGCACAAACCAAAATTCTTCAATTAACATCTAAACCTTTAACCAACTGAACTTGCAGTTTATCAGAGAAACAGCAAGTCAACTCCGATGCCAAGGTTCCTCACACCCGACCGTGTCCACGTCGCCAGCGTACCCAACTGGGCACAGTCACGCAGCCACGCGCTCTGTCACGGAGCCCTCGTCTTCTCTGCACCCACGGCGGCGAAATACCACTCCTCAGGTTAGGCGAGTTACTAGTCCCTCATTCCCGCCTCCAGACGGACAATTTAAAGACATCCGTTGCCGCTCCCACCAAGTAGTGACTCGGAACCACAGCCGTGACCCCCGGGTGTTCACAGCAAGAGCTTAGAGCCTTGTCTTGTCAAATCGCCCCACACGTCTCGCACCGCCAGGATAAACCACGCGGCTTCTCGGAACAACAGCTAACTCTCCACCGCCACGCCACGCCGCAGTCTCCTCGTACGACATTCTCTAATTCCCGATTTTAAAAACCGACCGACCGACTCGTCACCGCTAGGCAACCAACCTGCCATCCCCCCAAAGATCTTATTCCCTTACACAAGGCTAACAGGAAGCAACGACTCGAAGATCAATAAGACCAGACACGCCGCCAGAGGGGAATCTCAACAGAATCGTACGCAGCATAACGATAAATATAAAATAATCAATTAACGATGGAATGGAAGGACTCAGAACAATCTTAACAGCGCGATATATGTTGAGAGCCGACACACGGCTCAATGGTAGCGCCTGGATTCGGTTTCTGAAGTTGACTGGCTAAAAGGGCTAAATTTGATACATGCTGCCTCACAAAAAATATGAAGCACCCAAAGAGGAGGAGGAAACCGGTTGAGGGATTATTTGATGTTATTTTAGTGCTTACAATATTGAGTCAAATTTACAAAAAAAACTTGGCAGTGTGACACTGCATCCCATCTGGCGCAGATGCAAGCAGTCATTTGGTTGCAAAGGGTGTCATAAAGCCATTGTATCCTCTCATGAGGCAACCTGGCCCACGACTATTGTAACTGTTCCTTTATATCCTAAATACTGGCACTGGGATGTTGTTGGTCCCACACATGTTCCGTCAGGAGCAGATCTGGGGATCTTGCTGGTCATGGGATTACCTCAACATTATGCAGATAGTTCGTAGAGACACGTAGCATGTGTGGACGTGCGTTGCCGAAGAATGGAACCACGATACTGTCGCATGAGAGGTAACGCAGGAGGTAGAAGCCTAACTGTGACGTATCGCCGGGCCATTAGAGTTCCATCAATTGCTGGCAGTGACCTGAAGTCATACCTGAAGACTCCTAACATCACAACCTCAGGAGTAACAGTGTTGTGCCTCTCCAAGACACTGAAAGAATGTGACCTCTCCCCAGGTCTACCATACTTGCTCATGATGGTCATCAGAGGTAGTGCAGACTCGCAGCACATTGCTGATCACAATTCATTCGTCAGCAATCCATGCTTGCCAGTCACACCACCACTCGGAAAGCAGCCGTTTGTTCTATAGTGTTACCAACAGCCTATGCATGGGTTAGTACAGGGTGTTTGAAAAATGACCGGTATATTTGAAACGGCAATAAAAACTAAACGAGCAGCGATAGAAATACACCGTTTGTTGCAATATGCTTGGGACAACAGTACATTTTCAGGCAGACAAACTTTCGAAATTACAGTAGTTACAATTTTCAACAACAGATGGCGCTGCGGTCTGGGAAACTCTATAGTACGATATTTTCCACATATCCACCATGCGTAGCAATAATATGGCGTAGTCTCTGAATGAAATTACCCGAAACCTTTGACAACGTGTCTGGCGGAATGGCTTCACATGCAGATGAGATGTACTGCTTCAGCTGTTCAATTGTTTCTGGATTCTGGCGGTACACCTGGTCTTTCAAGTGTCCCCACAGAAAGAAGTCACAGGGGTTCATGTCTGGCGAATAGAGAGGCCAATCCACGCCGCCTCCTGTATGTTTCGGATAGCCCAAAGCAATCACACGATCATCGAAATATTCATTCAGGAAATTAAAGACGTCGGCCGTGCGATGTGGCCGGGCACCATCTTGCATAAACCACGAGGTGTTCGCAGTGTCGTCTAAGGCAGTTTGTACCGCCACAAATTCACAAAGAATGTCCAGATAACGTGATGCAGTAATCGTTTCGGATCTGAAAAATGGGCCAATGATTCCTTTGGAAGAAATGGCGGCCCACACCAGTACTTTTTGAGGATGCAGGGACGATGGGACTGCAACATGGGGCTTTTCGGTTCCCCATTTGCGCCAGTTCTGTTTATTGACGAAGCCGTCCAGGTAAAAATAAGCTTCATCAGTAAACCAAATGCTGCCCACATGCATATCGCCGTCATCAATCCTGTGCACTATATCGTTAGCGAATGTCTCTCGTGCAGCAATGGTAGCGACGCTGAGGGGTTGCCGCGTTTGAATTTTGTATGGATAGAGGTGTAAACTCTGGCGCATGAGACGATACGTGGACGTTGGCGTCATTTGGACCGCAGCTGCAACACGGCGAACGGAAACCCGAGGCCACTGTTGGATCACCTGCTGCACTAGCTGCGCGTTGCCCTCTGTGGTTGCCGTACGCGGTCGCCCTATCTTTCCAGAACGTTCATCCGTCACGTTCCCAGTCCGTTGAAATTTTTCAAACAGATCCTTTATTGTATCGCTTTTCGGTCCTTTGGTTACATTAAACCTCCGTTGAAAACTTCGTCTTGTTGCAACAACACTGTGTTCTAGGCGGTGGAATTCCAACACCAGAAAAATCCTCTGTTCTAAGGAACAAACCATGTTGTCTACAGCACACTTGCACGTTGTGAACAGCACACGCTTACAGCAGAAAGACGACGTACAGAATGGCGCACCCACAGACTGCGTTGTCTTCTATATCTTTCACATCACTTGCAGCGCCATCTGTTGTTGAAAATTGTAACTACTGTAATTTCGAAAGTTTGTCCGCCTGAAAATGTACTGTTGTCCCAAGCAAATTGCAACAAACGGTGTATTTCTATTGCTGCTCGTTTAGTTTTTATTGCCGTTTCAAATATACCGGTCATTTTTGAAACACCCTGTATATTCCTAGTCCGGTTGCTTCTAATCTCCAGCTGGATGACACAGAATGTTGCAGGCAGTGCACTGCTTGTTGTTGGATGGCAGGTGCAGACGTGAAGGCGTTACGACGCGTTTCGTGTACAATATGGTGAGCCTGGCGGTCAACTGGAACCTTAACGACGAGTATGCATTCCCACACGTTCCCATGCTATCCAACATTGGGACACAGTCACATGTTAATGCCCCACAAATTTAGATATTGCACAATTCAACCAGTTGGCCAAAGAAGATCAATAATGAGACCTCTTTCAAACTCTCTTAGGTTCTGATAACGTTGTGTCACACGAGTAGGTGGCATTTCCATGTGCTTCACAGTGATCATGCAACATCTGATGCTGCTGACGCCCTTTATATACCTTACCAGGTCTGGTAACGTCACTAAACTGGAGCAATACTAATCCACTCCGTGGCTATTCTACCTGTCATAGATAATTGTAACTCTAATCATTTACATAGCCGCCAATGGTGTGTATATGTACGATATCACACTGACATCCAACCATGTATTCTGAGTGCTTCAGTTTTTATTTGCCTGGAGCGGTTTAGAACTCGTGAAAGTATGGAATAGCAAGCAACCGTTGTGTGGTGTAGAAACCGTGTGCCCTCTGTGGCAGAGATGGTGTTTTCGCAGAGTTTTCTAAGTAAGGATGTAGGTGATCCTTCGTGGTCAACCAAATTATTAATTGCAGTACAGATGACTGATAGAATCGGGAAGTCCTTTCCGTCTCGCGGGCGCAGAATTCTGTTTACACTTTTCATGGTTTCTCTAGGTTCAAATGGTTCAAATGGCTCTGAGCACTATGGGACTCAACTGCTGAGGTCATTAGTCCCCTAGAACTTAGAACTAGTTAAACCTAACTAACCTAAGGGCATCACACACATCCATGCCCGAGGCAGGATTCGAACCTGCGACCGTAGCGGTCTCGCGGTTCCAGACTGCAGCGCCAGAACCGCGCGGCCACTTCGGCCGGCCTTTCTCTAGGTGATAGTTGTCTTTTAGAGAGCGTATACATTCTAAGCAAGCACCTTACGGATCGTAGGTAGCTGGAGATGGTGTTTATTAAAACATGTACTTGGCGAATTTTAATTGAAGCCAATAAATTCCATTTCCCTCTATGGAAATGTGAGTGTAATGTATTTGTGTCTTTTGACCAACTTCAGCTGCAGTCCTCTTTTTGCGAAGATTATCGACGAAAGTTGCTAGGAGCCAGTTGGAGTTGGTGTATAAAATGTTATCAGTGTGCATTATCCAGTCCAGTAGTTGGGTCGGGAATCTTTCTGAAACTAGACTGTACAACACAGTTAAAGGATCACTATTCGAAACGTCGTAATTGTCTCCCATTGCGGCGTAGAAGTTTCATATTGGGCTCAAAGGCACCTACATTAACCAGAACAGCTATTCACAACAGTGCGAACCACCTGCAGGCCAGCCACAGATACCTCGTAAGCGACTGAACAGAATTCCAATGGACAGTGACAGCTACCCACAAGAACTAAACATGATCAGACAGAGTGCTACAGTAAATGGCTACAAAGTAAACACTGTTGGCAATCTAACGCATAATTTAAAAACACAACTGACCCCAAACACATACAACAGTATCACAACAGGAAACACCAGTAACAACCACACAACAGAGAACACACAAGGCACACAAGATGAAGAAACCACAATCAAAAAGAAAACGTGGCACACCCTGACATTCGACAATAAAATAATACACAGACTAGGAAACATTATGCAGAGACAAGATATACATGTGGCATATACAACAAATGACATACTGCAGAAAGGATTAAAAATACCCAACACCCCTAGATAAATTCAACAAACCAGATATATACCAGCTAATCTGCAAAAGACTGCGATTCAGTATACACCAGACAGACACATAGAAACTTCAGGATAAGACACTCAGAATATTTAAAAGTACTGAAAAGTGACAGCACACATTACACATTTGCAGACCACCTCATTAAAAACAACCACCACCAAAAAGGCATAGAAACAGACCTACAAATCCTAAAACACAGTAATCATATGTACCATTCTTTAACAATAGAAGAAAATTACAACATCCAAGAAGCTGTCACACAGAGCGAAAAAGTCATCAATGACGAAACAGTAGTTTGCAACACGACACTATTCAACACTCTAAACGCACTATCAGACGACACAAATTAAAACAGACATGCACACACGCACACACACACACACACACACACACACACACACACACACACACACACACACACAGACAGAGCGAGAGAGAGAGAGAGAGAGAGAGAGAGAGAGAGAGAGAGAGAGAGAGAGAGAGAGGAAGGAAGAGAGAGAGAGAGAATGGTTCAAATGGTTCAAATGGCTCTGAGCACTATGGGACTTAACATCTGTGGTCATCAGTCCCCTAGAACTTAGAACTACTTAAACCTAACTAACATAAGGACATCAGACACATCCATGCCCGAGGCAGGATTCGAACCTGCGACCGTAGCAGTCGCGCGGTTCCGGACTGAGCGCCTAGAACCGCGAGACCACCGCGGCCGGCAGAGAGAGAATGAAAGCAAATGGAACAGATTCGAAGTTCATGGACGTCAAACCAAAACAAAACAGTAAACAAACGATATTCGGAAGCGCACCAGGAAAATAAATTTGTGCAGCAAAACATGTCTCCAAGCCAAAGCAACGTAACAAGAAGCTGTATTCACAAATTAGCAGCAGAAAACATGAGTAAACACTGTCAAAATACGAAATATAAACTGTGGATAATAAACGATGCCAAATAAGTCTCCACATCTAAGCTTCATAAAATTTTTTATCGATGTTCACAGGTCAGTCCAACTACACAATAACATCAAAAACACGTTTTCCACACAAGTACGAACCAGCCACAACTCAAAACTAGCAAGACACTGCATTGACAAAACCAAAAACGGGTACATACTACGATTTTTACCGAAACATGTCTTTTAAAGGTTAGATGTAAACAAGAATTTAATGCAGACGATACTGTATTCCAATATGTCTCATGCCTGCAGATGACATGGTGTACTAATTTAGACACAAAGGAATTACAGACATTGGCTGCGAGCGGACATTGATTTAAATCAGTGGGGAAAGTTAAAAATTTATGCTGGATCGGTAGTCGAGCCCGGGCCTCTTGTCTTTTATAAGCTGGAGCCGAGGGCAAAGTGGGCAGGGGCCGCTACCCGAGGTCTGCCCACGATGTCCCGTTCTCCCTCTCAGAACTAAGCAGGATGGAGAACATAGGATCCAAGAGGGCCAAAATGCGTCAAGGAAAAGGAGGAAATAATATATTTTAATTATTTATTTTATTTTTTACTTTATTTATTTATTTAATTTTTTATTTTTTTAACAATCACCAAAGTGTTGCAGAAGCTCGTTCTGTGGCATGCCTCATAATACCGAGAAGAAGGTAAATTATAGCTGGCCCTCGTCGGCTACCAAACAGGAAGAAAAACAAAAGAGATCGTCCCGTTATAATACGAGGGCGCTCCGTGGTACTACTCGCTGCGGAATTATCGATCCCTGTCTTCTCCTATCAGTGTTGAAGCCGTTGGTATTTCAATCTTAACAAATAAAAAAAAGGTTCGTGGTTCAACTTCTGCTGTCATGGATAATCCAACTGACAGATGGGTAATGAAAAGCGCTCTGGAGGAAATTTGAGTCTTATTTCTGGTACTTGGTGTTCTCTACGGTTTCTCAGTGTCGTTCGTTTAAGTAGTGCCAAAAATCGAGGACTGTTTACTTACTGTCACCAAACAAGTAGTTGATGGTGTGGCCGCGTATCGATGACCCAGAATTTTGCTCGTGGAGAATACACGACGTATAGGAAGAGAAGCGATTACGCAGTTATCTAGTCGGGAGTCGGCGTGTGAGGAAAGCAACATCTGGCGCACCAAATACCAAACACGATTCGCCGATCCGCATACAAGGCGATGGTCACCTGCATCCACCACTCCGCAGGTGATATGCAATGGAGAGTCTGCGAGGTGAGTTTTATGTAGGTGAGATTGGCACACCTGCTTCCCGTTAACCGATAAGTACCAAGCGAACTGAAAGTCCGTATCAAGGGTGGCGGCGCTCAGCGATTGCCACACAACACGCCACTCTATGTAGGGGTCTTTCCTTTCAGTCACGTTCTGCGCCCTACTCAGTTGCAGGTTGTTGTATACCGCCCTCGCTGATACCAAGGGTGTTGCAATAATGCAGTGCAGATATAACTTAGCTCAAAGAAGAATTGGCTAATGTAGAAGAAGGTGATGGGATGTCCGATAACAGTACAGGGGGGAGGGGGGGGAGAGAGACATCGGCACTAAGACCTCCAGCAGTGGACTTATAAGTTACGTCAGATAATGTCGCCACATCTTCATGTGAGAGCTTAGAAATAGGGCCTTTGTTCTGTCCTGAACATGAAAAAGGCCTAAGCCTCAGTAGTAGGCGGATGGGGGTGCTGGTGCAATTTTGATATCAAACTGATTTGTAAATTAATTAAATCGATAAATTAATCCCCCCCCCTGACACCCACCTCCACCACCAGATGACGTCATGTGTTTTCGTCAGACTGCAATTGGGTCCCAGTGCCCCCTCTCCCCATCCTCCCCCTCCCCCCCCTTCCCCACCTATCCTATTGGGGCGAATGTCGAATTTCGGTGGGAATTTCGAATTTCGGCGGGAATTTTTAGTCCCAGGGCTGTGCTGACGTCGCATCCCACCCACCACCCTGGAATTGGTGGGAAATTAAAAATGGTAGTACCCTTTCTGGGACTCGAACCCTAGTCCTTCTGGACTGAAAGCTCAAATGCCCCCCCCCCCCCAAAAACAATTATACCACCAGAGGCGCTTGGAATTGGCGGGAAATTAAAAATGGTGGTCCACTTTCTGGGACTCGAACCATGGTCCTTCTGGACTGAAAGCCCAAGTGCACCCTCTCCCCCCCCCCCCCACATGGAAACTGCCCAGATGCAGAAGAGACAGGTGAGGTTAGTGTACTTTAATTTAATTACGTAATTAATCATACAGATCGGTCCAAGTTACACAACTATTTGCATAGCGCTAAACAAGGAATGCCTAAAATTGCAATACAGCTAAAAATAGACGATACCATACAACTGCAGTTATCCTGCTGGGAGAAAATTTCGCAATACAACTCGAAACTAGTGACAGCTACACTGAAACTCTACCCTTCTCCTACAAGCTGGCGGGAAAAAGGCTGGGATGTAAGGTACTATCTTTATTCTTTTTGGCAGGAAATATGTTCAACTCATGAGATGCTGATGTTGGACAGAGAGGTGTTTAATACGTGTATTGCCTGTAAGCATTCAGCGGAGGACTGTATCTATCTTTCTTTGATGTCAGAGTTCACTACAGATGCCTGCTCAAAAATCACCCTGCAGCCCAGGTAATCAAAGCCAATACATGGTACCACAACTGATGGATAATATGCGTCACTGTTCTAATTACACTTCGAAATTGTCATGAAAAAAAAACATCACTCATAATGAACGGATCATAATGCAACACATGTACTGGGGAAAATCGTCGTCGCAAAAGACTGCAGAGGGGGCAGTAGTTGAACGTGCATTCTCCTTGATAGGTGCTCACAAGCTGCCAAAATTCAAGACCCTCTTCCCTCCTCTCATCCCGCACCTCCTTCCCTCCCTCCCTCCATCCAACCCCCTACGTGGGGGACACAGGCTTTTTCAAATGATCAGGTGCTCTGCCGAACACCTCGTGGCACAAGCTGGCCGCGGTTGTTGTTAGCCTTGAGGTGACAGTCCTTCGCCAACACAAAAGCGTGTATAGTCAACTAAACAATAGCAGATAAAAGGACAGCAGTCCCAAGTGCAACTTGTTCATCCAAAATATTGTGACACAGCGCCACCCGCACACGTTGCCCCCAATGTTTAGGGGGTGCACTTGCAGCAGCAACCTCACGCAGACTAGGCATGCCCCCAATGCATCCAGTAGACCTGTCGTTCTGCGATGGAGAACTCTTTTATTTAATATCAACGCAACTCTTTCTTGCAATCTGTTAAACGAATTCTCGGAAAGACTGCACCCCTCTGAAACAACAAAGAAATTCAGGAGAATGGGCCAGATGGTCCGCAGTGTCCTCAGTAGAAAGTGTCGCCATTAGCACGTGGCTGGGCGGACAGCATTATCGACGCCAACAAAAGCTACACATACAATCGAGCGGGGCATCCCTCAGAACAAAACCATGATAAATGGGGACTATCCTGACTGCAGGTTGTTTGTCTAAAAGGACTGCCACCACGACCTCCTTCGGTACTTGGCCATCACGCCATTCTGAGTACTGGACTGTAACATTTGTATTTAACATCAACGCACTCCTATAATCAACCGGCTATTAAAAAAGAAAAAACACAATCGCGACGATAGTAGGCGCAGTCCATTTTCTTTTAGTTTATGGGCAAAATTGGTATAGTTTTTACATTCAACTGCAGAATACAATTCGCATCTCATTATTTTGCGACATCCAACGAAGTGCATCGCTACAAGTTACAGATGATCAGCAGAGACATGCCCAACCTGCGTAAAATCAGGAAAAAAACTTCCACTATTTTGATGCGAAAATTTTCGATCACCACAGAATATGCTCGTATTTCGAAACCGTCATCAGAGTAAAGGAAAAGCGAGAATTTGAACTCCAAGGAAGAAAAACATTTATGTTAAGCAATTTCTTTCAGCTTAATCGACGAATTACGTGACCTGAGAGCATCTGTCGCATTCAAATCAGTGTCTGTAACCAAACTGTCATGCACGTATGTGTTACGAACATTTCGGACACGTGAAATAAAATTAGAGACTACAATCTTTCACGCCATTTGTTTACATGTCTGGAAAAAAAACACAATCATTTCACTGTCAACAACAAGAAGCTATAATTCAAGAGGACGTAGCTGTTTTGTATAGTATGGCAGGTCTCGTTTCACCAGTACGATGCTATATCATACTGGCGTTTACAAAACAAATCGTGAGAGCCTGTCTTGTAATAGAACCCCCTATAAAATTTTGTCATATATCTCTCTCTTCCGGTACATCGAAACAAAGTGCCGTCCACGTGCTTACATTTGACATTTTTGATCCATAACTCACCTCTACCGACATATCTGTAAAGGTTGCATCATACATCATTCTCGCGTTCTAGTTTTGTAAGCAATTTGATCATCACAGCCTGTTTCACGCGATCTACTCACATGTCGAGAAAAAAACACTATTATTTCTAGGCTCCACAACGAGCTATAATTCAAGCTGTGTCTACTTCATAATTAGAAACTATGAAGTATGAAATAACACAGGACGTTCAGTAAGTCCAATTTTTGAACACGCAATCGTGACAATAATAATAACAACAATCGTGATTCCACAAGGATAGATACAGCCGATTTCTATTAGTTTTATGAGCAAAATCGGTGTAGTTTTGTGAGAACTATCTGCATCCAAACTGTAGCCAGCTATAGCTCTCATAATAGAACCTGCTATAATATTTTACCACATCTCTCTCTTCCGATGTATCGGAAAACAGTTACCGTCTGCATTCTGTTATCGAGCATATTACATATACACGTATCGCTCCATTGGAACTGGAGGTCAGTACTCGAAGTCCTTTGCGCAGATCTGCACAATGTTTTGTCGTCTGTACTGGAGGAAATCCATATCCAACAGACTATCAATCACACAACAGGGTTCCTGTATTGTTCCTTCATAAGCAGTTTAATACATTGTTTTTTCTGTTGTAACACATCCAATCAGTGTATAGAGCCATAAAGTCCGTTTTTTCCACAATGACTTAGAGGTCTGTGTCACCTGCTGCTAAACTGACACTAACAAGTTTCTATCCTTTGGCTCTCCCAGAAAGCTGAACATCGCGTGGTGTAAACTATGCAGCTCCCATAACACACAGGTTGGTAAAAATAAAACACAGAGGCGATGTTTCACGTTGACAAAAATGTGGAAGACATCGCAACATATGGAAACTGCAAGAGTCTTCGGTATTGTAGAGCTTTTTCAACAGTTAATCTCATCTTCTACAGCAACAGGGTTGGTTCAAATGGCTCTGAGCACTATGGGACTTAACATCTGAGGTCATCAGTCCCCTAGAACTTAGAAATACTTACACCTAACTAACCTAAGGACATCACACACATCCATGCCCGAGGCAGGATTCGAACCTGCGACCGTAGCAGTCGCGCGGTTCCGGACTCAAGCGCCTAGAACCGCTCGGCCACCACGGCCGGCCAGCAACAGGGTAGCGGATGTCTCAATGTTCCGTTTCGAAGAGCATTGCTTCCTCATTTTCCAGTCATGTACATGATTACTGTCCCAGTGTTGACCATCGCCAGAAGGTGCTGTTCACAACACACACGAGTTAGTATAAAGAAAAAGAGGTACTGCTATCTTATTGGTGAAAAAAATAGAAAAAAAATAAAAACATGTGGAGGGCATCGCAGCATAAGGAAATAAGACGAGTCTGCAGCATCAAGAAGCGCCTCCAAACAACTGTCTGAAGGTGATGACCTCTACATTTATTGTCATACTCCACAGTGACAAGTAGCAGATATCCAGTTGTTCTGTTATTTCAACACCAGCCAGTGACACCGCAGAATGCTTCCCAATTTCTGCATCATCGCTAAATCACCCCTCCACTACGTTGCAAGTATCATATACTAGATTGCGAATTCAGCTAGATGACTGTGCAGAACATCCATTCAACCATATACATCAAAGTATTCCAGACAGCGTCCTATACCGATGCGATGGAGTTACCTACACATTTCTAGCGCATCGATCATAGTGCGGAAGTTACGATTACGGCTGGCCAATTTACCCTGTGTGGATGGGCGTTACAGAGAAATGTCGCATTCATAGGATAAAGTCGGAGACTGACAGATTCCTCCCACATTGTCGCCGGCTGTTGTGTCGAGCGGTTCTAGGCGCTTCAGTCCGGAACCACGCGGCTGCTACGGTCGCAGGTTCGAATCCTGCCTCGGGCATGGATGTGTGTGATGTCCTTAGGTTAGTTAGGTTTAAATAGTTCTAAGTCTAGGGGACTGATGACCTCAGATGTCAAGTCCCATAGTGCTTAGAGCCATTTGAACCCACATTGTCCGCGACCAGTCCGCCCTGCAACACCATCTTACCCACGGCACCCATCCAAAAACACAAGATCCCTAGATGCGTGAGTGACAAGAAGGGTAGCACCTGTTATTGGTGTATAGTCGACATGAGAGTTTTGCGCTGGTATAACAGACAGTTAAGAAGAAACGTGTGGTTTATACATGATGGAGCTCCAGATGGATTGAGTTTGAAACATTTCATGTAAATCAAGGGTGCAATCAATTTTGAAGTATTATTCCACTGTCCGGAGTCAGTATCAGGAAAGCACCAGCTTGAGAGAAATGATCGTAGAGTATAAACGCACACTCGGATGATTACACGGTCCTGCACCTGAAAGTACTATATTGTTAAAGTCATATGTTTTCCGAAGTATTAGTCATGAGGAACGCAGCTCTCTTAATACTCTAATGCACGACATACTTGTCCAACATCAGACATACTGTAACACCCCACCTGTCACTTAGCTGGTTTTGGCGTGTGTTCACCCCAACTAATTGACTAACAGATCAACAGAGAGTGCAAAACTGCCGCAATATCGGATAACGCAAAAAAATAATATGGCCCTGTGACTCCAGATTGAACTGCGGTGGCACTGTTGACATTAATTTATTCAGAATTGATCACTTTTAATTAAAAAGGGGTGCACATTGATGTTATATTCAGCTATTGAACACCAGATGCAAATGTTGAACATAAAATTAATTAAGAAAGTGACTTGGGATTTCAACTATTTGATTGAAAACAGATGCAGTCGATTAGCACAAATTTATTTTAACTCCCGACCTTCAATCATCACATCACAAGACTCTCCTATCAGGCAGTGGTAACAAATTGCGTTTGCGTGGAGTAAAGTGTGATAACTCAAAAGTAATTCCTATCGACTGACCCAGGTGTAATGCGAAGTGCGAGAAGAATTCTACAATACACGGCCCATGAAACCCTCGTGGAAACTTTGCAGATGTGATCCAACAAATTAATCAGTGGCCGGAGCGGGCGCAATATCACCAAATACAGCGTGGCGGAGCAGTGTCGTTGTGTGGACGTCGGCCGACCTCATGGTACTGCAAGGCTGGGCTCATCTATTCACTCCTGGCTATCTTGCTCAGTACATAGCTGAACCAAAACTGTCTATCTCCAAGCTCAATAGTTCCATTTGCTAAGTCCTAAACTGCAGAGATGCTCACTCTTTCTCAGGCAAGCTGAGTAAAGAACGCCATGTCCGCACTCTAGGCAAGCTGGGAACGGAAGACCTCTATGGGGACTTCTCCCAGCCCGTCTTTGCCTCGGTTTCCCCTCCAGCAAAATCACTTACGCCAATTGCAGTGCAAGTCGGGTTAATTATGCGTCGCTTCCCAGAGCCGACCAATGCCTGCTCTGGGAAGTGACCAAATTCCCACAAAATTTCCCTTCCTCTCAACTTCTGTTATTTAGCTCCGCCCAGGCCACCCATCAAGGTTAGCGTCTGCACAAACACCAGTTTTTTCCGGAATTCTGACTCCCAGGAGAGTACTTCAAATTCCTCGGTCCTACGTTCCCATCGGAGGCCGGTGTATTTCATTCTGTCACTCTTCACCTGAGTTACTTCAGACTCTGTGGACCGTGAATTCAGCATGAAGTTGCTATAGTCACGAACACGCATATTTTGACCTATGTTGACCGCTCCACTGTAGTTTTGCACGGTTTTCTCGCATGTTTCACAGAAAACGGGATGACAGAAATTTATCAACCGGCGTACAAGTTCTCCGTCTGTTTCCCGGTACACCAGCATGGAGTTGGGGTCAACCACCCACTCACTGTCACTCATCTTAAGGCAGCTGGAGGCCGCGCCCCGTTACCACTTTCTCAGAGCTTGAACCGCCCTAAGCTGCCTATTGTCACTTCCCTTAGCCGCTCCCCCGGTGGCCACGGTCAATTCTGAGTACTTCCCTGGGGTAAACTAGCCTCCAGTAAATCGACGCGTTTCCACAAAATTTACATGTTGTGTGAATTACTTTAAAACCATCACCTGACATTAATTATTCCAATACATCCATACTATACCCTCTACAACATGCATTGTGCCTTGTCAGTCATTTTTGTTCAGCCCTACTGTTCGCTCAACGTGAGTTAGGTGATCTTTAATGACTTCATGTAAGGGGCATAGTTCTTGCCATCTTACAATACAAACACCCTGTAAGTTTCCTACCCCAATCACTACGGTGACAAAGTTTGAAATGATAAAACTACTTCCTTCAACACTATTCTGGTGTCCTAGGATGGGACCGTCAGTGTATATCCACTGCTCGAACTGCTTATAAACCAGCTAGAACGAAGTCTGAAGACAGTTGTTCCATCTCTTAGGAAGTTAATGGATTTTATACATCTCTTTAAAACGGAAACGTACGTGCCCTCAATCACACTTCCCATGTCAGTCGTGCAATTAGTAGTAGTAGTGATAGTAGTATTGGTTTTGACGGATGTGGCTATGGCTCCCTAGGAAATAGAGCGAAGAAAATCCGACTTGAATCTTTTCGACAGTTGATACATGGAGGTACCACACACACACACTGCTGCAGGAAAATGCGCATGAAGAAACAGCAACTCCTTACGAGGGAGTATGCACCACAATCAATAGACAAAGGAGATGTAAAAGTTTTATTGCTGTTTACAGTAGCATCACCACAGCTCTGGTAGAACTCCTCTTGCACAAAGACGTCCTGGTCTCATGTCAGATAGTTTTGCTCATGTGTAGGATAATACAGCAATTTCATCCTATCACAAAATGTCTCGAGTACACCCCAGGCTGCACGGAGTGGCCGCGCGTTTAGAGGCACCATGTCGCGGATTGCCTCGCCTCTCCCGCCAGAGGTTCGAGTCCTCCCTCGGGCATGGGGTGTGTGTGTGTTGTTCTTAGCATAAGTTAGTTTAAGTAGTGTGTAAGTCTAGGGACCGATGACCTCTTCAGTTTGGTCCCTTAGGAATTCACACATATTTGAAGACATGAGTACACCCCAGTCACACTATTAAAGGTGGGATATGTGACATCAGTCCACTCTCCTACAGAACATTCTAGGGAACGGCTTAAGTCTGATAAACGCAATGATCCTACTCTTTAATACTTAAGAAATAACGTTGTTTGTGAGAACCAGCTGTAATCCAGAAATACATATTCGACTGCGTGTGTGAGAACACAGTTATGGATTGCGATGCATATGTATTGCCTGCTTTAATACTGTATGGCACCTCTGTGTCATATATATGTCGCCTTTGTGAATGCAGCCAGAGTATAATGTTTAAGCTTTTGTTGGTCTTGAGTGACCCGGTACCCCGCAACCCTCCTCAATTCTTTTTCTCTACTTTTACGTATTTTCAATCAATTTAAGTAATTTTGCAAGCTTTTTTCGCAGTTTTACATATTTCGTAGTATTTCCCATCAGTTTGTCGTTATTGTAGTAGGTTTTCGTAGATTTTTATCGATTTTATGTCGTTTTCATATTTTTTATGTTTTACCATAGGTATATAATCATATTGCAGGCGTCCCATGCGTTGTTTGATTTTATACAAGGAGACTTGCGTGCCCTATGCATCTGCCTTTTAAAAATCCCTAAGAATTCCCTTCTTCCTGATGATCTAGATGCACGCATTTTGGATAGATATATCATAAAAAGTTTAGTAACACTCGCCTCGTGCCTAGATGAGATTCAGCGAGTGGTGCAGAGAAGAAACTCGTAGTCTCGGTACAAATCTGTGTACCGCTACGGCATATCAGAGAACTTGTCTGCAGACTCATGTAGAGATGCACTTGATAAAAACTCTGGCACAGTTATACACATTCATCTGACTTCCACTCTACCAGGTAGGGATCTGCAACAACGAGTGTGTACAGAGTTGACTTCTGATGCTGCTGCTCTGATATTCGTTTCCCTGTAAGTATATGCTCTTATCACTTACTAGATGAGCTTCGTTACTTTTATTTCCACCGTCCAACTCTGATACGCCCCCACTACCACGTCAGGACATCTACAAACCGTATGTTTCGGGTTTTTTTAATCCTAGTAATAAGGTATTCGTCAGTTGACAGTGTGTCGACTGCACATAGCGTCCTGGACCGTGAGAGTTTCTCCTCCCCGTACCTACAGAGTGCGCATCCTCGGCAGAGTAATTTATAGACGAACAGTTAGCAAGTTATGCATTTGAACTGCAACCGTACATCGCTGACAGCACTACACACATACATATAGAGACTATCCATGCATATTACCAATCGCGAAGTCACTATTTCAACCACTTGTACATTATTTTCGACAGTGCTACAGCCCCAAAAATAGCTAAAGACTCTTCTCAAAGCAATTCTGTAGGGGATGTAAACACATTTGAACATCCTGCTAAAGAGCATACTCTTAAAGATCTATGATGATGGAACATGATCATTCCCATTCCACTGTTTTGTGTGCTAGATGTCCATCAGATGAAGGGCGACAATCCTTCATGAGTATTAATGTTATGTACGGTACAGAACAACATGAACGTTATAGTACTGTATGCGAATGCGTCGTCACTCACAAGCAAATATTCTACAGATCCAATGGATTTGTTCTTTTTTTCAGTATGTCTGTTCCTATGCATGTGTTGCGGATGGCTCCAATAAACCCGACCCAGTCCTCCCATTGGGAAATGCGCAATGCAGTATGTCTGGGATAGGGCGATATCAATTTGCTATCAAAATTGCACCAGCACCCCCATTCCACTACTACTAACCACCTCTGTCCCTCAGGATGGAATCTTAAAAAGCATGTCAATACTAACAAAAGAACCCAAAACTGCCAGCATGCAGTGGGCAGAGATGGTGGGATGGGAAGTATCTGTGCGATATCAATTTGCTATCAAAATTGCACCAGCACCCCAATTCCACTACTACTAACCACCTCTGTCCCTCAGGAGGGAATCTTAAAAAGCATGTCAATACTAACAAAAGAACCCAAAACTGCCACCATGCAGTGGGCAGAGATGGTGGGATGGGAAGTATCTGAGCAACATGAGGAATGAGCGATGCCAAATAGACGTTGGCACTGTGCGTCAGTTGCTGAATATCTAGAGTCCTAAGACGGTGATCAGTTACCTCTGATCTGGTTTAATAGATGCCCGAAGTTGATGGTTATCGAGCGCCACAGGTCAGTTGTGAAACCAATGCCCAGGCAACATATCATGTCAATTATTCGAAGGGGGCGACACACCGGTCGGGCAGCCCCTTATCTATAGGCAGAGCATGCGATTTTTCGACATTGAGACTACTGCCTAATGTCCCTTCATACGTCGCCACGCACGCCAGTGCTGTGCGTACATCATCGCAGTCGCGAAGGAGTACTACCAGATTGTTGGCATAGGCAGTGCAGCAAAAGGTATGTCCACCAAGTGTCATCTCCACCAGGTGTTGATGGAGGCCATAGACCAGAGGTTTCAAAGCGAGTGCGTACAATATCGCTGAGAGAGAACAGTTCCATCTCACTGAGCATTGATCATGATCGGCGGCGTGAGACGGCCGTTGTACAACACCCTAGCGCCCAAGGTCCAGTTACTGCGTCACTCACGATGGTGTCTGGGTATCCAGTTTGTCGTAGCGCCACCGTCAAAAACGCTTAGTCAATCCTATGAAATGCCTGGATCAAGTCGAGTTAGGCCAAGACCCTAGGCATTTGGTCCTCCTTGGTAAGTGCACTCATGTAGCGATACTGACAGATTACAGTGCTGATATTATGATCGCCTCCCAACGATGGCTGGACCGTCTGCTTAAGACGCACCGCCGGCAGTCGAGCAAACATCTTCATGGTACTGTTCAGTAAGGTCAACGGACGATAATCGCAGATCCTGGATCCGCCACATGGTTTATTTATCGGAACAATCAGTCCTTCAAGGAAGGCTCCAGGGAGCTGCGCCGCGGGGGACAGTAGATGTCCGCCCAAGCTGGCGCTAGCAATTGTTGGAAAGCAAGGTACAATCCCAGAGGGAGGCCGTTGGATCCCAGTGACTTACATCTGTACCGCTTCAAGGACCTGCGCCTCCGTTACATTGCAGTCAAATCAGTTGCTGCAACCAGGGGGGATTATGCAAAAAGTGTGCTGAGAGACATCCGCAGTCACCTCTGGGTGACGATGATGCTCCGAGTACAACCTAGTGTCGTGGGTGTGAAGGACATTCCCTATATCTTTCTGAGTATCTAGGCGTCGCCCAGCGTCCGTTGTGACAACGTGGATCAAGGCCCATCTCCGGAGTCGTCTTTCTGCAATGATATGATACACTGACAGTCCCTCCTGTGCCACTCTGTCTTGAGTGCGCATCCTGACGATCGCCCCCTGAATGTGGCGGCGTGGGAGAATGGTGATCTAGGACTTGGTCGATTCACCATCGTCTTCCGTGCGGGCGAGTGTGGGAGTGTGGAACATTCCTGTAGAATGCTGTAATAGAAGTGAATGGAAAGGGCAGACTGGTAGGCGCTGCGCCGATGAGTGCAAGAGTCCCACATGTCTTCTACGAGATGCTGACATTCTGGAGAAGCGAGGTGGGCCACGTTTAACTTTCATGGACTATGCCTGTGCCATACCCTCTGACGGTCGAGATTGATGGTACGTACATAGAGCGCATGGTCAGAAAACGCTATGGGCAATTCTTTGGCAGCTCTTGTCCCTCTGCCAGCAGAACGGGAGATGCAAACCTGATCGAAGTGGCTAGGTGAATGACTAGTGTGGTTCCCATGAGTCCACAAATGGAGATTATTGACAGCTGTGGCAAGTTTGGCGCACGCAGAGTGACGCAGTAACTGAACCTTGGGAGCTAGGGTGCAGTTGAAATCCCCTCCCAGTACTAAGGCGTTCTGTCGTCCCAGAAAGAGGGGCACGATTGCATCTGCAAAGAAGGTAGATCGTTCCCGATGCCGGCCTGATCCGTACAGCGCATGGATGTTTATGAGTCTGACTCTGGATTGTAAGAGCCATACCTGTGGTGTCAGGTAGATACTCAACATTGTTCGCAGGTATGCCTTCGAGGAGGAGAAACGCCACTCCTCTACCAGTGCAGATAAAAGTGAGGCATATGTCGTGTGTCCGAATGGTCCTGTGAAACCTTCTTCGACATGCACCTTCCGAAGGAAGGCAATGTCAATGTCCGCTGTATTGAGCGTGTCTTGGAACATGACCAGTTTATGGCGTGCATGAATGTTATTGATGTTAATTGTTACCAGGCGGTAAATCTGATCGGTCGCTCTCTCGAGTAAGTTGTTCGGTATAGCGTCTGCAGCCGCCAGGGGCGGTCCCATCAAAATCGCCGATTCAGCGACGGTCACTGTGACGGGATGGTGCTGGATACAGCCGAGGCACTCCCGCCCTCGGCGTCCAAGGTGTGCTCTAATTCTTCCTCGATTTCGTCTGCCCAAGAGTCAGATGTGGCAGTTTCTAGCCGCTGAAGGTTACTGTCGGTGGAGCGCTCGCGCGCATGCTCGGCAGCAGAAGTTGGACCATCAGCGGCAGGCGCAGCAGGTACTGCAGTCTCTGCGACAACAGGACAGACGGGCTGCGGCGTCGGAAATGGGCCTTCGTCCTGTTCAAGCATTTGAAGAAGGCAATCATCAGATAGCGTACAGCACCACTTCTTGCGTTTTCGAGGGGACCGTTGTTTGCGGACGTGTTGTTCCGTATCGGAATGCGGACTGCAGCCATTCGGCCCTGCCCCCGGTGGGAGGAAGGCAGAAGTCGGTACAACTCCTGATTCGACATCCATCTTCTTAGGAAGGTGAGCCTGTAGATGCGAGTGGTCGTTGTCCTTGGATAGTTCGGCCGGAGACAATGTGCAAGGAGGTGCGTGGTCCGCACGGCGGCAGGGTGTGTCGGTCCAGGGCAAGAAAATCTGTCGCTTTCGTAGCCGCCGCGAAGTAAGGGGAAGTGTAGTGGGCGTCGCAGGGGGTGCAACGTCGCGGTTCAGTATCTGAAGCTGTCTACGTTAGCTACATAGTGATCGGACATAGCCTTCCTGGCCGCAACCGGCACAAGTACGAGGCCGTCCATCGTACATGACGATGACCCTGCAGCCCCTGATAACTAAATAGGACGACCCGTGCTCCGACGGTTCAGTCTTGATTTGCAGCACGCCGTTTAAGAAGTGACATGTCTCAAACGTTTGTCATTTTTCAGCCTGGTGGCTGATCACGTTACCGTACTGTTTGAATAATGTCATCACAACATTTGGCGGGACTTCAAACAGGAGCTCGGAGATCCTGAGAGTGTGAATGCCAGATCCAGCGTGGTCTATCGTGATAGTACCTATACGGACGTCACAGTGCCGAAATTTGAGATCACTAGCGTGTCTGCTGTAGACATCTGTGCACATCTCCTCATTTATCAGTCTGATATAGACGACGCTGTTAGTAATTGATAAGTGGATCCCTATGATGTCTTGAGGTGCAGTATGAAGATCGTCCCGCATCCGCAGTAAGCTCGAATTCTTATGGGAATCGGCGAAATGCCACAACTAATGAGGTTAACGGGCAAGGAGCAGTACATTAAGTAGTGTGTGGATAAAGTTGAGAATTTGGATCTGACGGGGGAGTGTGCTAGGGCAGTCCGTGCAGTTGCGAGACCAATGAGTACGGATGGTGCAGTGTTCAGCGCATCTGGCTAGTAAGCAGGAGACCAGGGTTCAGCTCCCGGTCCGGCACAAACTTTCAATTTTCCCCATTGATGTAAATCAATGCTCACTCGCAGTCAATGTCTGTAATTCCATTGTGTCTTAATTCATAATGATTTCTGGATTACAAGGGTCTCCTATCTTTTGGAGATGTCCGAAAGAAGAGACATCATATATACAGTACTTATTTAGGCCTATGACTGATTTCGATTGGCAGCCACGGGACACAGATAATGTGAAATAAAAGGTAAAGTGCATTTATAATTTAAATAACAACAAAATCCACTGTAATATATTTCCTAACCTAAACAAAAGCCGGTCGCTGTGGCCGAGCGGTTCTAGGCGCTTCAGTCTGGAACCGTGCGGCTGCTACGGTCGTAGGTTCGAATCCTGCCTCGGGCATGGATGTGTGTGATGTCCTTAGGGTAGTTAGGTTTAAGTAGTTCT
Organism: Schistocerca piceifrons; assembly: GCF_021461385.2. Taxonomy (NCBI): domain Eukaryota; kingdom Metazoa; phylum Arthropoda; class Insecta; order Orthoptera; family Acrididae; genus Schistocerca; species Schistocerca piceifrons. The sequence continues at coordinate 822,606,975 of NC_060149.1, read as the reverse complement.
AAGTTTAGAGTACTGATGACCTCGGATGTTAAGTCGCATAGGGCTTAGAGCCATTTGAACCATTTTTTTCAACCTAAACAAAATCAGTATGTACATATTTCAGAAAAATAAAAGAAAAAAATCTACTGAGAATGCCACAGCTATGGTGAAAATTTTAAAGCAAAATAATAATTTGCATACTTGCAAAAAAACAGACCCATCCTTAAATCATCATAATCCCATTTATGCCTTATAGTGCGTTTTACAATCAGTTTCATCACATTCGACTCATGACTTTTTAAGTTATCGATATTTTGTAATTTTTATTGATTTGAGTAAACCACTAGACATAAAGACTCCACTGACTGACAATAGAATTTTCCGAGAATAATGTGCAGTACATTTCGTCACTTATGCTTCACAGTCTGTCCAAGATGTCCGAGCAATGCAGAAGCACATTTATAGATCAATTAGCTGAGTGCCCGGCGTTCTCAGCTGTGCATTTTTTCCAGTCTTCTGTTAGCCTACTTCCCCTTCCTCTTCTGTCCACCTCCTCCACCCACTCTCTGCCCATCTCATCCTTCCCTTCTTCCCGTTCATCTCCTCCTTCCATCTGCTCCCTCCTCCTACTCTTTGTCTGTCACCTTCTTGCCAGTTTATCTCCTCTTCCCCTCTCTAAACACTGGACTCGCATTCGGGAGGACGACGGTTCAATCCCGCGTCCGGCCATCCTGATTTAGGTTTTCCGTGATTTCCCTAAATCGCTCCAGGCAAATGCCGGGATGGTTCCTTTCAAAGGGCACGGCCGACTTCCTTCCCCGTCCTTCCCTAATCCGATGAGACCGATGACCTCGATGTCTGGTCTCCTTCCCCAAAACAACCAACCAACCAACCCCCCCTCTAAGTTCATCTCCTATCTCCCTCTAAGTCAATCTCCTCCTCCTCCACTTCTCTGTCCACCTCCTCCTCCCCCTATCCGTGTCCATCCCATCCTTCGCCTCTCTGTCCATTTCTACCACTAACTGTCTATTTCTACCCAATAGCAGGCTGGTTGTTCTTACCCCACAGCATTTCTTTCTAGACAGTAAGAAATATGTGTATCAAGTGTGGTTGAAGTCCATCCAGGGGTTTACGAGGAGATTTTAACCTGCGGCCTTTCCAGAGAAAGCACATGTCACATATATTTAACATATTTCACACACACACACATTATATATATATATATATATATATATATATATATATATATATATATATATATTTATCATGTATCTCTAGAGAATTTGACAGTTTCGTTTTCACGTAGCTCAGTCTTTATGGTATCATCTCTCTTGAATAATCTGTCATAAAACGATATAATTTTTGTAGGTACATTCATTGGTACATTTGGATGCTGTCTGCGAAATGTGTTGCCACTGAGGTTAGTAGTAAAGACGTAATAAATTAAAACGTCATGCATGATGCGGCAGTTTTTCACGCATCACAGTGTTTATGACGACATATGTCCTCAAATACGTACTGTACGTTGATATAATTTTGTAAGTACATTTAGAGGCGTATTTGGATACTGTGTGAGAAATTTGCATTGAATAGACTTAGTAGCAAAGACGTAATAAATTTATATGTCAAGCCTGACGTGGCAGTTTTACTACATCAACAGCGAAAATATAGGAAGCGATAAACTTTCTTTCTTTCGTCATTTTGCGGTGGCTGTTAGCATGAAAATTTTTCATACAGGTTTGAAGTTACATATAAAGTTTGCTGTGTTCACCAAGTGCCTTCATTCTCAAATACTGGGTGCATAAAGTTTGGGTATTCGCGGGTCATTGACTACACTTGTTTTTCACTCTACCTCCACCCCTTTGATAGGTACGTGGTTCTTACCTCCACAGCGATTCTTTCCATACGGTAAGTAATATATGTACCAAGTCTGGCTGAAATCGGGCCAGTGCTTTAGGAGAAGATGAGGGACATACATACATACAAACATTTTTATAATATGTATGTATGTCAGGCAAGAACCTAGTAATGTGGGGTATGAACGGGAGGAAGTAGTTGAAAAGGGAGTGAGACGGGGTTGTAGCCTATCCCAGATGTTATTTAATACCTAGATTGAACAAGCAGTAAACAAAATAAGAAAAAAATTTGGAATAGCTATTAAAGTTCAGGGGGAAGAAATAAAAACTTCGAGGTTTGCCGATGACATGTGATTCTATCAGAGAGAGCAAAGACTTGGAAGAGCAGTTGAACGGAACGGTCAGTGTCTTGGAAAGAGGATTTAAGATGAGCATCAACAAACGCAAAACAAGGATAATGGAATATAGTCGAATGAAATCAGATGATGGTAAGGGAATCAAATTAGGAAAGGTGACACTTAAAGCAGTAGATTAGTTTTTCTATTTGGGCAGTAAAAAACTGATGATGGGCGAAGTAGAGAGGATATAAGCTGTATACTGATAGACTGGCAATACCAAGAAAAGTATTTCTGAAGAAGAGAAATTCGTTAACATCGAATATCGATTTAAGTGTCAGGAAGTTTTTTCTGAAGGTATGTGTCTGGAGTGTAGTCATGTATGGAAGTGAAACATGGACGATAAACAGTTTAGATAAAAAGAGGCTTTCGAAATGCGGTGCTATAGAAGAATTCTAAGATTAGACGGATCGATCACATAACTAATGAGGAAGCCCTGAATATAATTGGGGTGACAAGAAATTTGTGGCACAACTTGACCAAAAGAAGGGATCGGTTGATTTGACACAGTCTAAGACATCAAGGGATCACCAGTTTAGTAATGGAGGGAAATGTGGGGCGGGGGGGGGGGGGGACTGTAGAGAGAGACCAAGAGATGAATACAGTAAACAGATTCAGAATGGTGTAGGTTGCAGTGGTTATTTGGGGATGAAGAGGCTTGCACAGGATGGAGTAGCATGGAGAGCTGCAGCAAACCAGTCTTCGCACTGAAGACCACAACAACAGCACTGTAGTACGAAATCCACCTTAGCTCCTAAACATTCAGCAGATATGATTGCCGTTGACAATGTACAACCAGGGATTTTTCCGTGTTAAGAGAACTGTAACGGGGTGAACTCAGCCTCGTGAGGCCAGTTGAGAAGTTAAATGAATAAGAAGTGCCGACCCTAACTTTCGGAAAGCTGAGAGCGGCTGGGAGAGCGATGTCCTGACCATATGCCCCTCCATATCACATGCAGATGAAGCCATTGGCAGTGGATGATGCCGTGACTAGTTGGAATGGCGTGGTCTTCACAGCCCGATAGTGGAGTTTTTTCATTGTGATCTGAACAATTACGAACGCCTCCAACTGTTGCGTTCGTAATCGTCACACTCACCTGTGAACTCACCAGGCAGATTTCACGGCAAGAAAGACACTGAGAGAATAGACGTTCGGAGCGAGGGAATGATGGACATGTTATGAATGTCGCGCTGCTACTGAAAACAACCCGTACAGTAAAGATCTGTATTTTAAAATCCATCAGAATAGAGGGTATGTCTGAAGTTTCTAGCTACGAATGGCCATTTCTGTCACTTCTCAGAGCAGTTTTCTGGGATGCCATGTATGGTACTCGTAGATCGGTATCTGTATTTCAACGTTTACTTCCGTTGAATTATTTGTCGACATGACTTAAGGCCCGTAGAAGTAGAACATGTTTAGGAAGGACAGGCAATAACTTACAATTACTGCTTCCCTCTACCGCATAACTAGTGAAGTAATGTTTTAAAAACTGATGTTTTGCAGGACGAAAGAAACCACCCGTAGTCTGCATGCAGCTGAACAAGAAAGGTCTTTTTGTAGAATCCTCCTGCCACATAAAACGAAGTTTTGCATGTGAAACGCGTAAGTATCTTATTTTATATGCTCATGGTTATGTCGTTAACTTTTATCTCGTAGCTACCAAATAATATTTTTTCAAGTTATTGTGGTGAACTTCGTTACATTTTTACTTTTCACTGTTCAGTTAGTACCCAACCATATATTCCTGTTCTTGATTTTACGGACTGATTTAATTAATGTAGTTAATACTTTAAAAAATGTCAAAAACTTTATTGGATGCTCTGTGACGAATAACTGTTTTTGGCTCCTAAGGCAATTCAATGTGATAACTGACTGTTGCGATAGCGGCGTAGAAAGAAGTAGAGCAGACATACTTAGGGTTACTCAACAAGGAGGAAAAATATTACGAAGGCTACACGCTGCTATGCACAACGAGTCAAGGACCGTTAGTTTTTCTCTTAGAAAAAACGTTAACCATTTAAGGAGACACCGAACATACTCAACATCTACACATGCTATTTCCCAACAATGCATCACATGACATAACAAAGACATGATTTGTATCAGCGCGCGCTGAGATGATTTGGGGAACAAACCTCATCTCAACCTATAGGACGAGCTTTCGTATAAGAACTTGTGACCCACACTTCGCGATAGTAACAGTGTGTTCAGTCTCGTGCCACGTGAAGCTTAAGCTGTAAACGGAATGAGCTGCCAATGGCGCAAGTAAAAATGTTGTTTGCAATTCGGACAACTAGTTCAGTCTTGTTGCAGGTTCCTCCTGGCTTACGTAAGCTCAGAGGAACACTCAAAATTTCATTCACTTACTCGATTTTATGAAATATTATTGCATTACCATATTCATTGGAACATGGTAAAAACAATTTTGTATTTCAAATTTGATACGACGAACTACACATTTGTCCTCATTTATGACTCATCGCGTAGAATACAATAACGGAAGTAACGTGGGAATATCAACAATCAATTTCTTCGAGTGACAACGTGCTCGAGCAGAGATACCTAAATAATGCTACATGTTAAAAACGAACTTAATTTTCCAAGCATTCTTCTCAGGTTTCTCGTACTAAATGAACTATTGAAGCTAACGAAGCTAAATCATTAATATAGACATTGAGTTACTGTCATATCAGACATTGCTCTCAACAAAACCTGCAGGTTGATCACAGGTTGCTTAAGACCTACCCCAACTGATAAGCTCTACTGCCTGGCTAGAATAGCGCTACCATGGGTACGCAGAACGCCACCATGGGTACGCAGAACAGTGGCTGCCAACAAGGAGAGACTGAAAGTGGAACAGGACAGTGCCCATCCACTGCACGGACATAATCTACCACAGCAACGGCTGAGATCGCGAAAGAGCTTCCTGAGAACATCCGAGAAGCTCACCATTTCACCAGAGAAGGCAAGGCTGGCGTTATGGAAGAAGTCTACGCCTCACCTGCAGACGCCAGAAGCTGAAGAACTACCACCTGGACACAACGAGAGCTGGCTGCTGTGGAAATCTTTAACCAGATTACGATGAGGAATTGGACGATCCAGAGACAACCTGAAGAGATGGGGCTTCGTAACAGAAGATAAATCCTGTGATTGTGGACAAGAACAAACCACAAGCCACATGCTTCAGTGCCTTTTGTGCCCTACATCCTGCACAAAGATTGATCTCCTGCAAGCCACTCCAAGCGCCTTGGAGGTTGCAAAGTACTGGGCACATGTAATATAAATACTGATGTGTATGGCTACTGTAAATTGGTATGTTTCTGACTCGAGAATCATAATATCAGTAGAAGCTGAAATACCATGTACAATCCACTGCTTTTTTAAAAAGTAAGTGAATGAAACAAGTTCGGGTACTCTGCAGTGAATTCTCGCTAGAATTAAGCTGATGATTGGAGGAAGTAATAGATGGTCCATATGAGATTAAAAAGCATACGGGAACAATCCGGGTGCGTGTATCTGTAGCTCGCAAAACGTGGAAATATCTAAGATAGGCCTGCATCCAGCAATAGACGTAAAATTGATTATGATGGACGCCATAACGATGAATGTCTCTAAATGCAAAACATAAATTTCTGCTTCTTTTCGAAAATCCAAATTTGCCGCACAATACAGAGACCTACAATCATTTTCTAAGAGGTTGAGAGGCGTATAGCGAACACTTATTGCGATATTACTACACAGTTAACTTAATGTCTGTTAATTAAGAGTACGAGAACACATATTAGTGCCTACCTTTCACCTTAATGGCGGCATGAACTCTGCTTGAGACACTTTAAATGTGTTGTATGAATGTCTGTTGAGGAAAAACAACTCACTCATCCACAAGAGCCGAAACCAGAGGAGGTAGTGACGTTGACGCTGCGGTGCGGATCGAAGTCGACATTCTAACTCATCCCAAAGATTGGATTCACTTCAGGATTTCCGGCAAGACAGTCCATTTCAACAATGTTATGTCCACAAGCCTTGTCTCACAGATGCTACTTTATGACAGAATGCATTGTGTCCAAACTATTCCTCTACTGTACACACTACGTAATTCTATAACATGCTTTCATATCCTTCTGCATTTAGCGTTTTCTTAATCGCAATAAGGGTACCACACCCCAACCACTAGAAAACCTCGCACACCGCAACACTACGTCTTCCGTGCTTCACTGTTGGCACTACACTTACACTATGTGATCAAAAGTATCCGGACACCCCAAAAATCATGCTTTTTAATATTAGGTGCATTGTGCTGCCACCTACTACCAGGTGCTCCACATCAGCGACCTCAGTAGTCATTAGACATGGTGAGAGAGCAGAATGGGCGCTCCGCGAAACTCACGGACTTCGAACGTGTTCAGGTGATTGGATGTCACTTGTGTCATCCGTCTGTACGTGAGATTTCCACACTCCTAAACATCCCTAGGTCCACTGTTTCCCATGGGATAAGGAAGTGGAAACGTGAAGGGACACGTACAACACAAAAGCGTACAGGCCGACCTCGTCTGTTAACTGACAGAGACCGCTGACAGTTAAAGAGGGTCGTAGAGTGTAATATGCAGACATCTATCCAGACCATCACACAGGAATTCCAAACTGCATCAGGATCCAATGCAAGTACTATGACAGTTAGGCGGGAGGTGAGAAAACTTGGATTTCATGGTCGAGCGGCTACTCATAAGCCACACATCACGCCGGTAAATGCCAAACTCTCCTCACTAGGTGTATGGACGATTGAACAATGGAAAAACGTTGTGTGGAGTGATGAATCAAGGTACGCAATGTGGTGATCCGATGGCAGGATGCGAGTATGGCGAATGCGCAGTGAACTTCATCTACCAGCGTGTGTAGTGCCAACAGTAAAATTCGGAGGCGGTGGTGTTATGGTGTGGTCGTATTTTTCATGGAGGTGGCTTACACCCCTTCTTGTTTTGCGTGACACTATCACAGCACAGGCCTACACTGATGTTGGTTCCCACTGTTGAAGTGCAATTCGGGGATAGCGATTGCATCTTTCAACACGATCGAGCACCTCTTCATAATGCACGGCCTGTGGCGGAGTGGTTACACGACGATAACATCCCTGTAATGGACTGTCCTGCACAGAGTTCTGACCTGAATCCTATAGAGCAACTCTGCGATGTTTTGGAGCACCGACTTCGTGCCAGGCCTCACCGACCGACATCGATACGTCTCCTCAGTGCAGCACCCCTTGAAGAATGTGCTGCCATTCCCGAAGAAACCTTCCAGCACCTGACTGAACATAAGCCTGCGACAGTGGAAGCTGTCATCAAGGCTAAGGGTGGGCCAACACCATATTGAATTCCAGCATTACCAATGGAGGGCGTCACGAACTTGGAAGTCATTTTCAGCCAGGTGTCCGGATACTTTTGATCACATATTGTATGAGTTGGTAACGTCCTCCAGGCATTCGCAAACCAAAACCGTCGGATTTTCATACAGTGTGGAGTGACATCACTCCAGGTCATTCGTTTCTAGTCATTCACTGTCCAGTGGCGTTCCCTTTACACCACCTCAAGAGTTGCTTAGCATTGACTATGGAAAAGTGTGGCATGCTCGACCATTGCACTTGACTCTTTAACCCCTGAAGCACAGTCATTGTACTAGCTGGACTGCTGGGAGCACTTTGGAATTCACGAGTTATTTCTTCCACTGATTTCATGCGATTTTCTACAACCACCCTGTGCTCGATGGTCCCTGACTACCTGGTCTTGGTTTATCTGTGGTTTAAGAATATAGATTCGCAAGTTGTCTCGGAATTGTAATAGTTAAGTCGGCCATATACCGCTTTCATTACTGTAGAGGCAGTTTCTGTACATGGGTTATCGCCTGTGTTTGTCACACTTACACCACGGATGGTTTGAAAAGGGACACACCACCTAGACATAAAAAATAGATACTTCTCAATGCAACTTATGTCGAAGCTACAAACATTTATTTCAGTTAGCTGTGGTTGTTCCTTCGCGTTTCCACTTCACTACTACCGCATCACCAACAGTCGATTTGTACAACTTTAGAAGGATTGAAATACCCCTGGCGTATATAATACTCGGGTGGCATCCAGTGACTAGCCCACATTCGAAGTCACTGAGATCTCCGGACCAACCCATTGTGCTGATACTGCATCTCTACTGACAGCCCAATACTCCCCGCCTCCTTTTGCACTGGTGGGTCCGCTTTTCGTGACGTATAGTACTCAGTTCCTCAACACGTACGAGTGTCTGGAAATTTTTTATCTAGTAGTGTATTCCTCACACACCTAAATTGCTAATAAATTCCATTAATTATCTTTGAATACATCAGGACTCGTAGTCGTCCAACGTTTTTCTTCTTTGCTCATCAACCATCAGGTTGACTGCCAGCTACTCGCCATGTTTTTCTGTCACTGGCATTCCTCATGACAGCAGTACAGGTGGTTCAGCTCGTATCCACTGTTGTGACCGACAATTCGCAATTTTTCACAAACACAACTTTTATTGATGAAAATTCACAAAGTTGATGACTAAAAAACAAACGAAAGGTAATAATAACGATGCCAGTAAAAGTCTTCTAATTGAGGCAAACAAAAGGTCACTTCTAATTTTCCACAAAGGTTCGTGGTAACACACACACACTAGTGAGAGCCCAATTCAGAGATGAAGACGTAATCTTCAGCGGTCGAAGTACACAAGGTCGGCATCCGGAGTGAACTGAACTTCAGGGCTGGTTCTAGCCTCTAAATAGCTGTCTCCAGCCAATCAAGTTTTCGCGTAGTGATACTTCCTGCAGCCCATGTCTGTTTCCATTATCTTGTATGTAAATAGCCGGTATTTACCATGGTGCTTTTGGTACCCCTTGGTCATAGACAACCTTGTCCTCTGTGATGTAATATGGGGTGCCAGCCCTCAGGGTCTACCTTGGCTCCAGCATAACACCCCTCCTGCCTTGGAAAAGCTGGTGCAGCACAGGCGACCACAGGGGAGAGAGTACCAATATAGCCTGGTGCCATAGGCTGATGTGCAGTTAAGTCCCCCTGAAGGAGGCAGTGGAACCTGGCCGCCAAAGAGTAGGGCACCGCCATTCGCACGAGGCGGCTGCAATGCCGCACCAGTGGCAGTTGTGAGGCGACGTCAGGCTGGGCAAGCGGCATGGGGACGTCCACGTCATCCAACTGAGGCGGCGCTGAAGAGAGCCCAGGAAGTGGCTTCAGGGGAAGGTCCCGGAGCTGTCTCAGGTCCAGAGTATGCGTCAGTGCTGGGCTAGCAGCTGGGAAGATCATCCACCAACTGAGGAGAGGGTATCAAGGAAGGGACCAGCGATGGGAGAGAGAGAGGAGCTGGCGTTTGGGGCCGGGGCCGCTCGAGGAAATGAGGATGCAGTTGGTTGTGCCTGTCATCCAGGCGTACGTTGAACACTTGTCGACCATGGGGCTGGATAATGACCCCTGGAAGCCAGCTGGGCCGGGGCCTGAAACTGTGAGCCCTCTCCTTGGAGCCGGATGAATATCAGGAAGCGCCTGGCAGGGTGTGAGGTCCAACCTGTGGCAGGAGGAGATGGAGTAGGGTCCATGGCTGGCGACTATGGAGCAGTTCGGCTGGACTCTTGTCACCCACCGGCATGGCCCTGTCGGTACTGAGAAATAATGTAAGAGCTTCTTCCAGAGAACGGTCCTCCATGTACTTCTTCATCTGAGTTTTAAAAGTGCGAACAAGGTGCTTCGCCTCTCCATTGGATTGGGGATGGAAAGAAGGGGTAAAGATGTGGTGGATACCATTATCGTGGCAGAATTTGGCGAACTCTTGACTGCGAAATTGCGGGCCATTGTCTGATACCAAGGTGACAGGAAGGCCTTCAATAGAAAATATTTTTGACACGGCCATGATGGTATTCTCTGTGGTAATAGTGGAGCATCAGATAATGAAAGGGAAGTGGCAGTAGGCATCCGTGACAAGTAACCAGTAAGCACCGAGGAAGGGTCCTGCAAAATCCACATGGATGTGTTCCCATTGAAGGGAAGCAGCTGGCCAGGATTGGAAGGACCAGTGTGGTGTGGGCCCGGGTACACTGCTGACAACCCTGGACCATGTGCTCTGCTTCCACTGTCGTGCCTACCCAGTAGACATGGCGACTTGTGTGGGTTTTCATCCGGGCAATACCCCAGTGACCTTGATGTAAGACATGGAGAATCACCGGACCGCAGGGAAGTTGGTACAATGACCTGTGGATTGGCGTTATTTTCCGCATGGAGGAGCACCCTGTTGAAGGCCACCAGTTGATGGTAGATGGAGAACAAGAATCGGAGGTCAGCCTGGGCGCGAGGCAGAGGAAGTGTCACCAGCTACGGAGAACATAGTGGTGCAACAGATGAAGGAGAAGATCTGTGGTCGTTGCTGCAGCCACCCTCTCAGCTGTGATGCGGAATGCAGCTAACGCATCCTGTATGCCTTCATCGGCCTGAAAAATTAGGAGGTCCGATGAATCAAATGCCGAATCCTGGCTGGAGGGGAGCCGAGACGAGGCATCATTGTTGGCATGGTGGGACGTGGGCCACAAATGGATGGTGTACTTAAAACATGAAAGTAGTAGGGTCCTTTGCTGCAGGCAGTGGGATATCTTCGTGGGTAACTGGGCTGACCGGGAAAATAAGGCCATGAGGGGCTTACGGTCAGTGATTAAGCGAAAAGAAGTACCGTAAAGGTACGGGAGGAATTTGGTACAGGCAAACACGATGGCTAGGGCCTCCTTCTCAATTTGGGAACATTTGCATTGGACCTCTGTAAGGGATTTAGATATGTATGCCACCGGGTGTTCCAATCCATCTGGGAGATGGTGCAAAAGGACAGCCCCAACACCATAGTCCGAGGCATCCATAGCCAAGAGGAGAAGAAGAGAGGGGTTATATGACATGAGACACGCTGCAGAGTGCAACCTCCGCTTTAAGGTTTGGAAAGCCGATTCATAAGCCGGGGACGAATGAAAAGGCACATTCTTTTGACATAGGTGATGGAGGTGCGCCGCAATGTGGGCGGCGGAGGGAATGAACTTTCGATAGTAAGCAATTTTACCCAGGAAAGACTGCAGTTGGTGGACGTCACACGGACGAGGAAGGGCCGTTATAGCAGCGATGTGGGAGGAGGTAGGCGATATGCCATCATGGGTAATGATGTGACCGAGGTAGGAGATAGCAGGTTGAAAAAAGGAGCATTTAGCAAGGTTGCATTTTAGGCCTGTGGTTCGTAGGCGCAGGAACAATAGTGCAGATGACAGATGTTCATCTGCAGTACGGCTGGTGACGACGATGTCGTCCAGATAGTTTATACAACCTGGCACATCCCGCAAAATCTGTTCCACGTAATGCTGAAAGATGGCTGGTGCACTAGTGATGCCATATATGAGGCGGTTCAACCAGAACAGCCCAAACGTTGTGTTGACGATGGCCAAGTGAGTAGAAGGCTCATCTAAAGGTATTTGGAGGTAGGCCTTGGCAAGATCGATCTTCGAAAAAAAATTGTCCCCCTGCGAGCTTGGAGAACAGGTCCTCAGGGCACGGGAGAGGATAGTCTTCAACCTGTAGCTGAGGGTCAAGCACAGCCTTGAAGTCGCCACAAACTCGAAGACGCTCATCTGGTCTCTTGCGGACGACCAAGGGTGCCGCCCACGAACTGTAATGGACTGGAGTGACGACTCCCTCCATGGTGAGACGGTCCATTTCTTGTCAGAGAGGCTGCTGGAGGGCATGGGGAACCTGCCATGTCCAGAAGTACTTCAGGCGGGCGGACTGTTTCACCTGGAGCGATGCATGAAAATCTTGAGCACAGCCGACACCCGGCGAGAAGAGGTCCTGGAATTCCATGCACAAGGTATCGACTGCCGGGAATGGAACCTGGGAAGACACCAGATGAACATTGTCGTTGATGGCGAAACCAAAGGCCCAGAAGGCATCCAACCCAAAGAGATCCACCATGGTCGCATTGTTGACCATAAGGAAGGTAACTTGCCGGCGAACCAATTTATACATGACGGAAGCCGTGATCTGACCCAAGAGGGCGATCGCTTGCTTATCATAAGTAAGGAGACGCTGAGGTGTGGGCGCCAGGGGGAGGGGGGGGGGGGCGCCCCAGAGAAATAGTTGATCAGTGAGACCGCTGCTCCGGTATCCACCTGCATCTGCAGTGGCCGACCATTGACCTGAACGTCGATCATCAGCTTGGAAGATCCCGAAGACAGCACCTGGTTGACATCCATGGGTATAGGCCCCCGACGGTCATTGGCCGGATGAGGAGGGGCCTGCCAAGATCGGCAGACAGAACTGACATTTCCGTTACAGGTAGACACTGCACAATACGTCTACCTGTCAGGGCAGTGGTCCCATGCATGGTTCTTAAAGCATCCCGGGAGGCCGGCAGCCGGAGGACTAGCGGCGCTGCCGAGGGCGCGGGGGCCTCCGTGCACCGCCGGTCTGCGCCAGACCCATGGAGCCGTCCGAGGGTGCGAAGTCCTGGACAGGGCGGCCGCACTGTCGACGCTGTGCAGAACAGGACGGTCGGCGCTGGTCATCGGAACGGACGGCGGCAACAGCTTCGACCTCCACCAGCGATGCGACGGGCTCCGAGGCGTCGTTGTCGCGGAGGGCCGCCACTTCCGCCCTGGATTCCAAACGCTTGTCGGCCGCCATAGAAACTTCGTACTTGAATGCTTGATCAATGACCTGGTCCAGAATAGGCTCATCGAGTCTGAGGGCGTCGCGCCAGAAAGTTGCATCAAGGGCGGCCTGGATGAGATGGTCGCGGACCATGTCGTCCTCATAGGATTATTTGGAGACTCGTGTGTTGAAGTGACATTTCCGGCTGAGACCTAGTAGTTCCGCTGCCCACTGGCGATAGGACTGACCAGCCTTCTTGCGACACTGGTAAAATTCGACACAGGCAGCCAACACGTGGAACCGTCATCGATAGTAAGCCACGAGAACCTCACAAATCTGGGAGAAAGTCAAAGAATCCGGAGGTCGAAGTTGGAGTTTCGTCAAGAGAACGTACACTTTGGACTGGTTCCAGGACAAAAAGTAGGAACGACGAGCAGCCTCTTGGACAACCTGCTGGATTTGAAACTGCTACTGGAGCTGCTTCTCGTATGTTTCCCAGTCTTCAGCATCCTCGTTGAAAGCAGGAAACTGCGGGGGCGGCGGAAATGGACGGATTTGGAAGAGTTCCGTAAATAAACTTTCCTGTGTATCCTGAGATTTCTTTCAAAACTGTTGAAAACCTTGTAGTAAGTCGTGCACACTTTGGAGCATCTGTTGAAGTACAACTTCCACCATGAGGAAGAAACATACAGGCACCAACTCGTCGCCATTTGTGTTGTGACTGACAACTCGCAATTTTTCACAAACACAACTTATATTGATGGAAGTTCACAAGGTTGATGAGTGAACAACAAACGAAAAGTAACAATAAGGATGCCAGTAAAAATCTCCTAATTGAGGCAAACAAAAGTTCACTTCTAATTTTCCACAAAGGTTCGTGGTAACACACACATACTAGTGAGAGTCCAATTCAGAGATGAAGACGTAGTCTTCAGCAGTTGAAGTACACGAGGTCGGCATCCGGAGTGAACTGAACTTCAGGGCGGGTTCTAGCCCCTAAATAGCTGTCTCCAGCCAATCAGGTTTTGGCGTAGTGATACTTCCTGCAGCCCGTGTCTCGAGCTCCCTCTGCAGGAATTAGTGCTCGTAATGTCTGTTTCCATTATCTCGTATGTAAATAGCCGGTGTTTACCATGGTGCTTTTTGTACCCCTTGGACATAGACAACCTCATCCTCTGTGGTGTAATATGGGTTGCCAACCCTCAGGGACTACCTTAGCTTCAGCATAACATCCACCATGATATTACAGTCTTGGTTTGTCTGCTGCATTCTTCCCCTGTACTGTACCTTCGATGATACTCTTGATGACACCATCACATATCAGCAGATAGACGATCCACGTGTCCCTTCTGTGTTTTATAAGCTTGCAAAGACATTACTTCTATTCCTACACTCGCCAGAGCAAGTTCTCTTTTGATGCCTTGTCTACCCAGGCAATCTAACAGTGTGTCCCAGTTCCGTTAGGACTGCTTGTGTGAAATTCCGAACTGCAAATGCTATGACGTGGTTAATTGTGGCGTTACGATCCTCGAAGTTTCAACAACAGCTGTGAAGAAGGTCAAAGTGCCAGTTTCACTGAAGCAGGCGTTCCGGTCACGAATGTAACAGTACGTATCTGACACTTGTCGTAAAATGGCGGTGGAGCAGCGAGGCTGCAGTAACTTTTTTGAATCTCCCATCGTTTGTGGGCGAGGACTGATCACATTCGACCCGAGTACCGAGAGGCAGGATCCTGGTCGCTCGTCCAAGACAATGCCCCAACCCACAAAGTGAAGATCGTGTGCACGTTTTTGGCCAGAAAATGAATCACAGTACTGGATTACCCGCTGTATTTGCCGGATTTGACCCCAGCCGACTTATGGTTGTTTCTTTAATCGAAATTGGCAATGAAAGGGCACAATTACTATTAAACTGAGAAACTGCAAGAAAGTTTCACTGCAGTACTAAATCGAATTCCAAAAAAGGATTATAGCGTCTGTTTCAAAATACTTTTAAAACGATTTTAGCTGTCTACTGATTCAGGAGGAGAGTATTTTGAATAAATACAAAGATTTTGTGGAATATAATCCGTAACTTTTCTTTTTCACAGCCACTCTCCTAACGGAATTGCGACACACTGTGTATAGTATTCTGCGGTAGCACCACATCTCGAAGGCCATTATTTTGTGTTTTTCTGCTTCTCCGAGTGTCCAACATGTTTCACTTCCGCACAGTAGCAAATAAACCTCTTTATAAGATCTTTCCAGAGATGTTTGCATATGCAGCTAGATGTAAAAATGTTTCTTCTTTTGTCAAAAGGAGCCCTTCTCTGGTAGGTGCGGCTTGCAATATTCTTCTGATCTTGCATTTGACGTAATTTTGCACTGTAAGTGTGTGAAGGGTTCGATGATGTCTAGTAGCTCATTGTTAAGTGAGCATTGAATAAGTATGTTTTGTGTGCTCACCTTTAATATTTATGTTTTAGAGTTAATAGTTTTCATGTTACAGCAAGAGTTGTAACCATGGACTTTAATTTCTCCTATAGCTACGTTATAGAGTGTTGTTAATTAAGTACCTCTGAAATTTCAGAAGACAGCTGCGCCAAAACTACAAGACATAAACTAAAATCGCGCTTATCAGTGAAAAGAAATTTCAGTTCGTAATATTTTGACAAACGACTCGCAATTAGGGGCAAACGTGTCAGAACAAATCGTCCGATCCGTATTTTCATATCGAATTGATTCGGACCTGCAGGTAGGCGACCCTACAAAAAGAGTTCCCTAGCTTCCGCTGCCATTAAGCCTTCCTCGACTTCAATGAATTGCATGCATGTGAACCACTTGCTGCAGAAAGATAACATGTCGACATTTCTTCCTTTTACAGCAGAGATAAATAACTGAATAATACCGGTTTAATGCGATTTATCTCCTGACATGTAATTCTGGTTTCTTGATGTAGGTACACTTGCTTATTATGCACAAGTATGAAGTAGATGGAAAGACTGGGATGACTTTTTTGATGTTCCACATGTTCCCATTCTGCAGTACACTAGATTTTCAAATTAATTTTTGGGGTTAAGTTCCTTGTTTTAAGTTAGAATTTTACATACTAACGTCTTTTATTGTAATAAACATTTTTACATGTTTCTGGATAATATTTGACTATTGCATAGTTGCATTACTCAGTTATCTTCATCTGCATAACGATTTGCCGTTGTTATTGGCCATGATGATATAGACGATAGATTTCTTGATGTCATCCATTTTCTTGTTATGTATAGGCAGTACCGATATGAAGGATATCTCTGAAGGGAGTTCCAGGGGCTGTACAGCTTTTCTCAGCCTAAAAATATCCATATTCAAGCCAGTAATATTCATGTTGCACTTAACACTATCCGAATTTTCAGCTGAAAAGGCAATTCATGGTATTTTGAAATGGAGAGAGACCTTTTCAGGTGTCTCGGAACAACTTTACTACTCTAATCATCGCTCAGGCAGGTTCTTTTGTAGAATGTAGGCCACTAGAAACTGCAGTCTATACAATAATCCATCTTCATTTGAACAATGGAAAACGTCTTCTCGTTTTTTGAGGAATGTTTTATGAGTTCAACAATGCCATCCACTGTGTAGTATCTTTCCCCCTTCCACCAACATATCCCGAACTAGTTCGCTGTCTACAGTAAACGTAAAATGACAGCGTTGCCAAACCCGTTTATCGCGCAGGCAGGTTTCCTTTTGGGGGTAAACAGTGCACTGATCCACTCAGAACCAAAATAGTCAAAAAAACGGAGATTTATAAATTTCTGTCTAGCTGCTTTCTGCAGTAAGCGATTCATGTGCTCTTCCGCCCGTATAGACATTTGCAGCGACACAGCCGCTGCACATATTGAACACATGCAGTGAGAGTTAGAAACTTGAAGAGATACTCCATCCACTGATATTTGTCTGTTTGCTGTACGTCTTCTAGTTTCCGCATAATTACGAATAACGCTGTATAATAAATTTTATATTGATAGATTTTCAAAAACTATAATATAATTTAATCGTCCACAGCTCGTGGTCGTGCGGTCCCGCGCCCGGGTTCCCGGGTTCGATTCCCGGCGGGGTCAGGGATTTTCTCTGCCTCGTGATAACTGGGTGTTGTGTGATGTCCTTAGGTTACTTAGGTTTAAGTAGTTCTAAGTTCTAGGGGACTGATGACCATAGATGTTAAAACCCATAGTGCTCAGAGCCATTTTTATAATTTAATCAATCTTGCTTCCTCCCACGCACGGTGTAAATAATGCTTCACTACAGGTTACATTTCGAATTCTATGTATACTTTGCAAGAGTTATATTCTATAAGGTATAATGATTCAAAACTTCCACAGAGCATGATTGTTTTAGGGGCAGATTCCAATGTCTGAAAATAAGATTATATTTCTCTCACAAATTCCTTCTTATTATTGTTCATAAGGTAATAAGACTAGGTAATTCAGTATCTATATGTCATAATGGAATACAGAATTTTCTTATGCCTCCTGTAAAACTACCTAAAGTTCAAACCTCGGGCTGTCCTTTAGGTACAATTTAATAACATTTTACGATGGTTCTGCTTGGTAATAAATTGTTTTACAGGAACTGTGGCATATTTGTGGTTTCAGGCGCTAACGTATCACTACTAGAAACAGAAAAACTAACCTTCGGTAATGTTAATTACCTTGTTGTTATGAACAAGCTTATTTGGGACGAGGCCTCGGAAATATGTAGGCACAACAATGGACAACTCGCTCAACTGGATCCGTCGGAGAATCAGAGGCTGAATGGCATAGGAAAAGGTGAGTTTTAATTTTAACATCAGACTAAGCAACCTCATATGTTGCATGATACTGGCTGTAATAACATCGTTCTAAAAACAACTGTCACTATACTTCATGCAACTATTCCATTAGTTAACTTATAACTTGATCTCATAACGTGACAATCTGTTATGGCTGTTTTTGTTAAAATAGCAAGTATAAGGGGCGTTCAAAAAGAAACGAGCCGGAGGCATAATTACAGAAACCAGTACTTCTATGATAGAAGTATTGATCCTGGATGTTGAGACACTTGTTCCACTGTGACACAAGGCGGTGAATGGCTGTATCATAAAATTCCCGGGACTGCGATGTTAACCAGTTCCGCACGTACAGCTGGACGTCATCGTGCGAGGTGAATATTTTGCCCTTGAGAGCCTTTACCAAAAATGGCGTAATCACAGGGAGAGAGGTGCGGACTGTATGGAGGGTGGCCGAAAACCTCCCATTTGAATTTCTGCAGGAGTGCCGCGACTGTGTTGACCGTATGAGGTTTTGCATTGTCGTGGAGCACAATGACCCCACAGGTGAGATTGCTTGGTCGTTTTGATTTGATCGCTTGGCGAAGGGTGGTCGAGGTTTGCGAGTAACGCTGGGCATTCACTGTTGTCCCGTGCTGCAGCAAGTGAATCAGAAGGGAGCCATCTTGGTCAAAGAAGAATGTCAACATAACTTGTGTGGATGGCCTTTGATTTTTTTGGTGGTGGTGACCCTGGACGCTTCCACTGGAGACGTTTTCGTTTTGATTCTGGTTCGAAGTGATGACACCATGACTCATCTCCAGCCACCACTCGTGCCAGGTACGCATTCCCTTCCCGAGCATAGCACTGCAGATTAACGAGACAGTGGGCCATTCGACATGCTTCCTGGTGTGGTTAAAGACTGTGGGGCACCCATTGGGCACACACTTTGTGCATGTGCAGTCGTTCCTTCATGATGGCATGGACATTTCCGACACTCAATCGGACCAAGGCGGCAATGGCTTTCACTGTCACTTGGCGGTCCTTGGTAATGAGTGCATCCACCAGCTGGATGACGTCATCGGTAATGCAGTGTGGTGCTCCAGATTGCGCATCATAGGCTAACGACACCCGTCCTTCCCTGAAGCGATTGTACCACGCCTTGACCCTTGCAAGGGACATGCAGTGTTCGCCGTACACTTGTCACATTCGTCGATGAATGTCCCTCCCTCCTACTCCTTCCGCTGTCTGAAAATGAACAACACCTCTTTGCTCTTCTTTTGACGCCTCCATGTCACTGTTTGCAATGCAACTGGCAGCGTTGGACGGTTGATGCATGCTGCTGCTAGCTCTTTATAGTCACGTGACGTGCACTCGTGCCCTCTAGCGAAGGGCTGTGAACTTCCACGCTTTGGTCGGAACCACACCTCGTTACGCACCCCACGATATTACCCTCCTGTCACCAGTTTGCGCAATCCAGACTCCGGCTCGTTTCTTTTTGAACACCCCTTAAAAATTTCCAGGACACACCGAGAAAAAACTACCATCTGATCTAACATTCTTTTTACAAAATATTTCACCCGTAGTGGAGTGCTTATCTACATTTATATGCATACCTCGCAAACTACCGTACAGTGCGTGGCAGAGGGTACCAAGTACCCCAACTACTAATATCCTTTCCTGTTCCATTCCAAATAGAGCGAGGGATAACAGGACGGCCTATATCCTACTGTACGAGTCCCAATTTCTCCTACCTTGTCATCGTGGTGCTTCCGCGAAATGTATGTTGGCGGCAGTATATCCTTTCCAGTCAGCTGCATATGCCAGTTCCCTAAATTTTCTCAGTACTGTTCCTAAAAAAAGAACGTCGCCTTCCCTCCAGGAATTCCTGATTGAGTTCCCGAAGCATCTCCGTGATACTCGAGAGTTGTTCTAACGTAAGGTAACAAATCTATCAGCCCTTCACTAAATTGCTTCAATGTCTTTCTTTAATCCGACCTGGTGTGGACACTAAACACTCGAACAGTATTCTCTACTATAATCCTTACATGCTCGTTCCATTTCATACCGCTTTCAATAGTTATGCCTAGTGCTTAATCGGCGTAACTGTGTCAAGCAGCACGCTATTAATGCTGTATTTGACATTACAGGTTTGATTACTGGCTCATCTATACTAACATTTTTCTACATTTAGAGCTAGCTGCCATTCGCCACACAAATTAGAAATTTTATTTAAATCGTCTTGCATCCTCCTACAGCCACACAACGACTGCACCTTGCCGTACACCACAGTATCAGCAGCAAACGGCTGCGGACTGCTGCTCACTCTATCCGCCAAATCATTTATGTATACAGAAAATAACAGTTTCCCTGGGAATTCCTGACGACACCTTTGTCTCTGATGAACATCGAGAGCTGAAACTGACTAGATAAAATACAAACAGTACTGATTTTGCTATTTTGCCAAAAACTGACATGTTGAGCCCGTGGCTATGTACAAAATATAGATAGACTCTTACACAGAAGATTAGAGCAACCAGTCACTTTTTAAACGCTATTTATTTATTTAAACACCACCGTTACCGGTTTCGAACCGATAGGTTCGTCTTCAGAGCGCTAGTTCACGTTTCACATTACATTTCGTGTTTTGTTTCCCCACCTGACGGAACTTCCTTGGGGTGGCGATGCCCTGCAATGAAAACAAGATGTGAAACAACGTCTTTTCAATTGTAATTGTCCCTCACGACGATTTTAAGTGATGTAAACAAATTATTATTATTAAATGGAAGATGTTTCGGTTACCTACATTGAAGAATCCACGCCATTACGTTCCAGTGCAGGTTGCTTATCATCTTGCAACATCCAAAACTGTATAATGCATTGCCCGCATCTCGTGGTCGTGCGGTAGCGTTCTCGCTTCCCACGCCCGGGTTCCCGGGTTCGGTTCCCGGTGGGGTCAGGGATTTTCTCTGCCTCGTGATGGATGGGTGTTGTGTGCTGTCCTTAGGTTAGTTAGGTTTAAGTAGTTCTAAGTT
The DNA here is from genome assembly GCF_021461385.2 of Schistocerca piceifrons. NCBI lineage: Eukaryota > Metazoa > Arthropoda > Insecta > Orthoptera > Acrididae > Schistocerca > Schistocerca piceifrons. The sequence continues at coordinate 822,586,249 of NC_060149.1, read as the reverse complement.
CTAGGGGACTGATGACCATTGATGTTAAGTCCCATAGTGCTCAGAGCCATTTTTTTGTATAATGCACTTTTTTGTGTGTATATATATGTATACAAAAGTGCATATATATATATATATAACTGTACATAATGATATATACACAATGCACATATATGCACAAAAAATTGCATTATACAGTTTTGGATGTTGCAAGATGATAAGCAACCTGCACTGGAACGTAATGGCGTGGATTCTTCATTGTAAGTAACCGAAACATCTTACATTTAATACTAATAATTTGTTTACATCACTTAAAATCGTCGTGAGGGACAATTACAATTGAAAAGACGTTGTCTTACATCTTGTTTTGGTTGTAGGGCATCGCCACCCCAAGCAAGTTTCGTCAGGTGGGGAAACAAAACACGAAATGTAATGTAAAACGTGAACTAGCCGTCTGAAGATGAACCTAACGGTTTGAAACCGTTTTAAAACTTGGCTGGTTGCTGTAATCTTCTGTGTAAGAGTCAACCTATATTTAGTACAGATTTTCTTCATGAGACATCCTTTAAGTCACCTTCGCTCTTTTGATAAGCCCACTGCACAAGATATTAGTCAGCTCTTAAACAGAGCACTCTGGTCGCTTAGGGGAGCTGTGGATGCCGTAGAGCTCATATTAGGCGGTCATCTACCGTTGACCTAAGACCTGACAGTGAAGTGGTGTGTACAGGATGATTCAAAATAACTGTACACACTTCGTGCGTGTATCACAATAAACGTAAAATGTTAAATACAGTTTTGTCTGAAATTGCTTTAATTCCGCGATGTGCAATAGGCTACGAATAACAAGTACATCACAAACAACGCAAAATTAATTCTTCTGAGAAATCAACGAAATTCATCACAGCCCATAACATGTCTCTGTAGATGAGGACAGTGACGTTCTCGACGCCTTAGCACTCTCAGAATGTTTCAAGCTCTGCTCATATCATTCTGCACAGTTGAACAGCTATTTTCAATTCGCTGCTGTAGTTGTGCTACATTCTCAGTTGCAACACCACGCACGAGCTCCTTGAGACGGCCCCAAAGGTAGAAGTCCGTGGAGGTTAAAATCCGGAGAACTGTCAGGCCAAGGAACAAGTCCTACACTACCTATCCACCTACCAGGATAAGCAACACTGAGATACTCTCTTGCCTTGCGACTGAAATGAGCAGGGGTACCGTCATGCATAAACCATAAATTGGTTCGTGTAGCGGACCACCCAATTAATGTTCCAAAAACTGTCGATACACTCAGCCAGACAGGCACCGTGGAATAACATGCGATACGAGTAACTGGTTGGTCACTGTACCATACCAAACGTTCATTGCAAAACGATTTTGATATCCTCGTACTGTAGTTAAGTGAGGATTCTCATACGCCCACCCGTGCATGTCATGAGAGTTCACGATACCCGCACGTGTAAAGAGGCTCTCATCCATAAATACTACTTGACGACCAAACAGTGTATCAGCAGCATGGCGCTCGAGCAATCACTGATAGAAATTCTAACGCCTACGGTAGTCTACAGGAGCCAGATCCTGTACCTTCTGCAGGTAAAATAGGTGGAATTGCAGTCTTTGAAGAAGGCACCATACAGTTCATTGAGGAACCCCTACAGCAGTGTAGAGAGGTGTACTAAGCCACATCAGTCGGTACGCAGGCGAGCACGACACGCCCATAGCCTGTACTGACCCATGATGTAATGCCTACCACGAAAGACACTACGCATCACACCTCGAAAATAAAGCAGTTTGCCGGCCGCGGTGGTCTCGCGGTTCTAGGCGCTCAGTCCGGAACCGCATGACTGCTACGGTCGCAGGTTCGAATCCTGCCTCGGGCATGGGTGTGTGTGGTGTCCTTAGGTTAGTTAGGTTTAAGTGGTTTTAAGTTCTAGGGGACTGGTGACCATAGATGTTAAGTCCCATAGTGCTCAGAGCCATTTGAACCATTTTTTTAAAGCAGTTTGCGAGAAAACTTTGTTTAGCATTTTGCAATTACTATGATGCATTCACTACACCCACGAAATGTGTACAGTTACTTTTGAATCACCCTGTATATATCAGTCTGCTGAACGGCATCTATGCAGTAATAAGGGCTGACGTGGAGACGTGACAGGTGGAAGGAAAGGAGCTATCGTGTTCGAACGTGCCCATGGCCACACAGTCAATGAAATTCCCTTAGTTCTCAGTGTATCAATGCGGACCGTCCAACGTGTCTACAAGGAATGGTGCACTATCAAATGGTTCAAATGGCTCTGAGCACTATGGGACTCAACTTCTGAGGTCATTAGTCCCCTAGAACTTAGAACTAGTTAAACCTAACTAACCTAAGGACATCACACACATCCATGCCTGAGGCAGAATTCGAACCTGCGACCGTAGCGGTCTCGCGGTTCCAGACTGCAGCGACTAGAACCGCACGGCCACTTCGGCCGGCGGTGCACTATCCGCAACAGCCATGTAACGTGGCGTAATAACGGTAGCCGTGAAAAGATACTAATTGACAGGGCCCGGACACACGCGTCACACCTTGTCAATGACTATCGATTTCAAAAACGGCATAAATTGCGTTGTTAGAGAACGCAGGTTCATCTCAACCCGCCGGCCGAAGTGGCCGTGCGGTTCTAGGCGCTGCAGTCTGGAACCGCGAGACCGCTACGGTCGCAGGTTCGAATCCTGCCTCGGGCATGGATGTGTGTGATGTCCTTAGGTTAGTTAGGTTTAACTAGTTCTAAGTTCTAGGGGACTAATGACCTGAGAAGTTCAGTCCCATAGTGCTTAGAGCCATCTCAACCCGTTTCAGAGGACCATAGCGAAAGAAAGTGCTTTCAGTCGATATCTGAAGTCGACTACATCGTTAAGGGCCATTGCTCACAGAGGTACATAAAGTTGCATATGCTCAATGGGGCAAACAACACAGAAACTCAAAAATAACTTACGGGAATGCAGCCGGGCTACGTCACCTACGTACATTCCCGTACGTTACTTGACTAGTATACGCCAGGAAAAACGTAGGTCTCACAACACGGAAACTGCTCAGTAGCTGAGTAGCGTGTGTACTGTGGTGCGACGAGTCCAGAATTTGCCTCCTTTCAAACCACCGAGCACATTTATGGCCCAGTGAGGTGCTCAACCGCAGTCTGGGGACGTGTTTCTTGTATCATGATGTGGGCCCATTCAGGTTGTTGTAAACCTGGGTGTTTATTTCACCATTCTCGATGACCAAATGTTGCCCTTTATTGTATATCTTCATGGTAAACATGCTCTGGACGCTTCAGTCTTCCAAAATGACAAAAATCGTGTTCACAATACATTTCTTGTTTGACAAACACTCAGGCGCCATGTCGCACCACGATTGGCCCTCTAAACCACCAGATCTGAATCCCATAGGCATTGTCTGAGACTATTTTGAACAGTAGGTGAAACATAGCCATTTACGGTCCCGTAATATCTTAGCTCTGCGGGATCTAATCATCAGGTGGTTTTATCTGGATATGGAATACCTGAAGGAGCTTGTTGACTCTTTTTATCGCCGAATTCTGGCTGTTATTAAGGCTAGAGTCGGTTTTACTCGTTGTTGGCGAGGTGTTACCTTGGAGTAAGACGACCAATGGGGTTTTAGGGAAAATGATCATGATTTTTAGGGAGGTTTGAGGAAGAATTAGTCACAATAAAATTTTAACTGAACAACAATATCGCATTTTCTTGGAATAGGTGGCAACAAGGATAAAAACGCTGGCATACTTTGCTTGCCTACTTTTAGTCTATTATGTCATACAATATGATATTTTGGGGTAACTTCACAAACCGAGAGAAGGTGCAAGTGATGAAAATTGATTCACTTTAGAAGTACATGAAGACACATGTAAACGCTGGACAGTTTAATCATTATGGTTATGGAAAGAAGAATACACAGATCGGAAAATTTCATATTGCCTGACTGGCTCTTTCGAAGCGTTGCGAAACGTTGTTGTGTTCTGGGAGTTAACTGGGAAATAAATAACGTAAAGAACATGTTTAAACATGAGCATCTCTATAAGCCACCTTCGTGAGTCCTTGTTACTTCCGTGAGTTACTTATACCATAGCTGCTGATCGGTACGAGGCAAGCGCATCCAGTAGGTTAGATGTCGACAATAGTATCGATTATTATACGCTAACTCTTCGAGATGTGTCGGTCAAGAAATCTTAACTATCAATAGAACTACACAGGTTAATATTTATTGCATTGGTCACTGACGAAATATACGGGATAAATAGGCGATCAATAAGGGAGTCGGTAGATTCGAGAAAACAAAGGAGAAATGGTCACCATACCTCGAAGTGACTAGTTTTAGTACGGTGTACTTATAAGTAGATATACTGATGAGCCAAAACATTATGACCACTGCCCATCGCGAAGTTGAATGCCTCCTGTTGGTGTTGCGAGCACGTGATGCACTAAGGAAAGAATGTAGGCGAAATAAAGACGATTGGGCAGTCATTATAGCGAAGATGTGGGCCGCAAATGCGGAAATCCACTGATATAAACGGTTTTGACAAAGGGCTCACTGTTGTGGCGCTGACGCTGAAAACGAGAATCTCTGAAACTGCTAAGCAGGTCGCCTCTTGGCGAACTACTGTGGTGACCACCTATGGAAAGTGGTTGAAGGATGGTGAAATAACGAGTAGGCCGTATGGTATTGGACACGAAAGGTAGAGGTTGGAGAATCTTCTAGTGTGTAATTCCAGACAGGCAGGGATCTGTGGCAGATCGGACGACAGAGCACAATGCTCGTTGTAATCTCCCCCCCCCCCCCTCTTTCCTATTCCATCTATTGTCCACTTTAAACGATGTCCAGTCCAAGCAAAGTATTTCATGACGATTTGAGAGGAGCGAAGATTACATTAAACTTGCAAGTTTACTTAGCTTGTCATGTCGAGATGGCTCCAGTTTATCTTGTCTAGGGGTCTGATTCTTGAAGATTAAAAATTTAACATCAGGTCCTCATGGTTGGTTTGAACTAATAAATTTGAGGATTATTGTTGCAACATTTTTACGCAAATACGAGGGTTGGAACATTAATAGCCGGCCGCGGTGGTCTTGCGGTTCTAGGCGCTGCAGTCCGGAACCGTGGGACTCCTACGGTCGCAGGTTCGAATCCTGCCTCGGGCATGGATGTGTGTGATGTCCTTAGGTTAGTTAGGTTTAAGTAGTTCTAAGTTCTAGGGGACTGATGACCTAAGATGTTAAGTCCCATAGTGCTCAGAGCCATTTGAACCTTTTTTTTGAACTTTAATAGTGGCAACTATTTATTTATAGCTCGTACAAAATATATACGTGTTTCAAAGTTTTCCTGACCTTCAAAGTAGTCACCAGCATTGTGTATAACCCTTTGCCAGCGATGTGGAAGTCGTAGGATACTCTTAGCAGTGTCAGTTGTGTTGACAGTTCGAGTGGCGCGGTCTATTGCCCGACGAATTTGTAGCAATTCTGAAGCGAATGCCGTGAAGTGTTTCCTTCAGTTTAGAAATCGAGTTGAACTCACGAGGACTTAAGTCAGGGGAGTGTAGTAGGTGGTATAGCACTTAGCAGCCCCATCAGTCAAACAAATCAGTAACAGCTTACACTGTACGTACTTGAGCATTGTCCTGCAAAATGATGGTCAAGTCCTGCAGGAAGTGTCATCACTTCGGTCTCTATGCTGTTCATTTTTGAAACACAACCTACGACCAGCTGTTCTACTGTGTTTTAAAAGTGGAACAACTATTAAACAGGTGGTCATAATGTTTTGGCTCATCGGTGTAGATGTAGGTGTTATTGTTGCTTGTTGCTTTCCGAGAAGTCGTTTTTGTTTCATTAGACTTTTGATTAGTTGGTTTCTCCAGCCTCGGAAGCATAGACGCTTCGCGTTGCAGCATTATGCAGTTGTCGAAAGAGATTCTAGCATTTTTGAGCGCCATGGTACGCAGTTGACAACTTCATGTTGCAGTGTACGTTGACAATTTCATGTTGCAGTGTACGAGAACCTGTGGCTGGGCGGACAAATAAAGGACGCCGAGTGGCTGTGGGACGATGGTTCGAAGATCCAGCAACCCGGAACGGCAGTGGCTGCGACGACGTCGGAACGACGGTGCGTGGGCGTATCGCGCATCGGGCCGCAGCAGCCAGTGAAGCTGGAGGCGTGGTCGTGTTCCGAGCCGCGCGGCTTTCTCTGCCGCTTGGGAGCCTAGGCCGCACGGCGCGGCCGGAGGACAAAGCCACACAGCAACGTGAGCGCTCCAGACTGTACACCTGCCCTCTGAAGAATCTGTCCAGGCGATATTAACCCATTCCTCGGCTTATTTCTTCTGCATTCGAGCAATGACGGGACCTTCCGCTGCCGACCATTCCCGCGTCTCCTTCGTACACCTCATTCTGGAGACTTCCGGATTGGGTGACATAGTGTCGCGTCGATGATAATAACTTTGTTCCTGAGTCGTTAGATGTGCAAGAAATGTGATATAACCTTGAAAACTAGTTTTTTTCGATTCGGTTGTTTTTCTATTATCTGACTCGTAATCTAGATGTTATAAAGACATCTAGTAATCGTAAGCTAAGAAAACGAGGTTTATTTGAGGTGCATTTATTATATATGCTCTGTAGGAGTGAATACACATAAACTTTCTCGTAGTTATTCGGACGGCTCTCGAAGATCGTCGTTAACGAGTTGCCTATTTTAAAAGCAACGGACATTTCTCCACCAATGCTGCCACAGGGAATAAGGCAATGAAATAGTTGAATAATAGAAATAGTATCACCAAATCTACTTACTCATACTGTGTAATAATTTTAAATTATATAATTGATTTTTATTCTCTGTTCCCTATTCCTGAACGACAAGGTATTCGCAGTTAAATGAATATTTATTAATTATGTCACTTTTAATTTTGATAAAATTAACTTATAACATTAAAATGCGAGGCGTTGCTAGTGGGTTTCACTAGTCATGGCGCTTATAATATGCAGAATCAAAGCAAGAATCTGCAACTAAAATTTATGTTGTTTAACTGTGCTAAGCAGCATTTCATTCATTGGGGAGGGGGGGAGGAGGGTTGTGGTTTGGAGTTACATCTGTGCCACTGATTCGTGCGTGAAACCCAGTCAAAACGCATCGTATTTTCATGTTTTTATAACCTAATGTGATCATTAAAAAATGACCGGTGGCATAATTAATAAATGTCTATTCTACTGATGCACCACACACACTGTATTCACATTCGACCATCAAAATACTTACATGCTAAGAGAGAGTGTGCCAACCGTTTATTGGGACGCTTAACCTTTGACAAGGAATGGCATCGCTTTTATTATTTTTTCACATATTTCATAATTTTTAGACAAATATATTGAGTGTGTTTCTTCGATGACGAAAACGAAAAGAGTACAAGTTCCTGGTAAAGGTAGGGTGACCATAATGAAAGGAAAGAACACCTTTGAAACATCTGTTGTTAAGTTACCAGTAAAGCACAAAAGATTAAAAGGTAAAAAGTGTCACCTCATAACAGTTTCTGTTTAATTGTAAAACATTAGTACTGTTAAAAGTTTTAATGATTCCTTCATTAAAGTAGTAAGATAACATTAACTAATTCTTCTGGTGATAACTGCCAACAGTTAAGTGGTACAGTGTCGGCAGTTAAATAACAATAATACTACAAGAAAAAAGCGTGATTCCGCTCATATTTACCATGCCGTTTCAGAATGTAAATCAGTATCCATATATTCGGTGGCCGAAATTAAAACATGTCATCTCTTGGATGCATTTATCGCCGAAATGTTAATGTACTCATTACATGCAATGACTTAGACTGTCGGAGATGCCACACCTGATTGCCTTAAGTCCTCTTAACTACATGAAGAAATGTTTTCCGTAAAGTAACGTATGTGTAAGTCCGTCTCAGTAGGTGAGTGGTCAATGCGACTGACCCTCATATGGGGGACTCGACTTCGATTTTCGGTACTGCCAAAGGTTTTTCCTTGGTGGAAGGGCTGGGTCAGGATGCCAATTGAGGAGCTACCTGATCAGAGGTAGCGACTCGAAGGTCAGACCGTCGATAACGGCAGGAAGTGCAGTGCGCTGACCCCATGTCCCTAAATACCGCATCCGATGATCTGTAGCTGAGAATCTGAGATCTGTAGCGGGCGGTCGACTTCACTGCCTCATCACGGGGTTTCCTTTTATTTCCTTTATTGTATGTGTGAAGAGAAAAATTTATATCCTGGTACCTTGAATTCTGCCGTAGTGTGTATGCGTCTAAAATAAGTAAGTTGGTAAAGGGTAGCTTGAAAAGATTTAAATGTCAACATTAACTAGTTTTAAGAGCAATACACTTAGACTATTTAACCAACCACCATTACATTATAAATATACTGACTGTAGCGAGCTTTAAAAAAAAAATGCTGATTTTGTGCATAGTACAGCAATTAGTTAAAAATTACACTTGAGTGTTAATACTCTTTTTTTAGGGTATATTCGTGTGCTAGAATATGCGAGAGCAAGGAGACAGTTTGTAGGCTTTCCAGTTAGCTTATAAGACCTTTTTTTTCCAAAAACGCATTGATTCTCAAGGTGGAAATTTAATGTCCACAGTTGTAGCCAGTGGGTCTGAAAGAGCTATAAATAGTGTGCCGCATCTCAAAGCGATCAGTTCCAGCACTGAAATTTGAAAGGAGGTTAGCGTGTCAAAGGAAGAGTTTGAAATCATGTATTCTATTCAACAAAAAGTTTTTTCTGGTGCTGGAATTTCGCAGATTAGAACACACTCCTACGGCAAGAAGCCACGTCATGGTTAAATCGAAAACTGCACGTTGTTGATGTAGGAGTGTGATCTAATCTGTGGTATTGCAGAAAAATATTTTGTTCATTGGAATACATGTTTTCAACCTCTTCCTTTGATAAGCTAATCTCCATTCAAATTGCAAGGGTGGAACTCATCGCTCTAAGCTGCGTGGCACTATTTAAGCCCTTTCAGATCCACTGGCTATAATTGTGTGCATTAAATTTTACTGTCTCTTACTTGGAACAGAAATATTTTTCCTCAGTGGAAACCTCATGAACACATTTGTGAATGTTCAGTCTTTTTATCATGTACAAGAGCTGCCAACTGTTTGGCTTCACTATGAAAATATCAACTAGTCAGTGCAACAGTGCACAGCAGCTTATGAGCGCCAGAATATAAGGAAGTAGTTCGTTAGCTATATTCCACTGTATAAATGAATATTATTAATATTGTTATATTGCATGGTAATTATTGAATGGCCAGTTTATTTATTACAAAAGCGAATATTTCAAAATTAGTTATATTAGTCCACAGAAAGAAGCCGAATGTACAAAGTATATTTTGAAAACGGGTACATATTTTTGTATACATCTTGCATCTAAAATCATTAAAAAATCACATAAGGGTATTACAGCATAAAAGAAAGTTTTTCTTCCTCCAGAAAAAAAATCAGGTCTGAAAGGGATAGGCACTATGTATTGCGATTGCAGCGCCATCTGCTAGCAGCATTTCGAGCTATTTAGAAACTTCTGTATAACTTCTTTATAAAATACTTACAGCTTTCTCAATAAACATATCGTTTATTGGACTCGTCTATCGATCTCAGTTTTCGAGGTATTTAATTTTGAAATCAAGGACTTCTTCGCTGGACACGCTGTATTTACATGAAATTATTGCAATATATAAAAGTATAAAATGAGAATCCGAACTCCACGTATAAAATTTCAGAGGTTGTTCGGGGATGTTTACTGAGTATCAATGGAAATGAGCGTTTGGCGTCATTGGCCGGGAGGCCCCTCGCGGGGCAGGTCCGGCCGCCATATCGCAGGTCTTATTACATTCGGCGCCACATTGGGCGACCTGCACGCCGGATGGGGATGAAATGATGATGAACACAACACAACACCCAGTCCCTGAGCGGAGAAAATCTCCGACCCAGCCGGGAATCGAACCCGGGCCCAGAGGACGGCAATCCGTCACGCTGACCACTCAGCTACTGGGGCGGACACTACTGAGTATCAATGATCTCAGGTAGCTCGTTACAGAGTGATAATGTAATTATAACAAATTCCGTTTGTTGCACCAACTACCTTTGTTTATATGACGAAACGTTAATGAGCAGTGAAAAGACTGTGATATGTGATATGTGATCACCAAACATACAGCACAAGACACGGAGTAACACACAACTACCCTCAGATGCCAAAGTGCTGCAATATCGGTGCCGTCTCCATACGAAAAGTTCAGCACAGAGTCGTTGTACCGCTCTTCCAATGCGGTCAGTGTACACATACACGAGGTGCATTTCGGCCATTTCTCCATCGGTACACCTATCCTTACTGCTGTATAACACTGTACGACTAAGACCTCCAGAAAAACAAACTCGAGACGGGGCAGAGCAATACCGAGTGCAAGTATCAGAGCGAAAAGTAAAGTGGTCACGACTGTTGTCGTTCTTTTTAAGAACAATTATTTCAGTGAATGGAACAAGTATTATCTTTCCAACCAAGAAACACAACGCATACCGTCTAAATTTTCATTGTTGTGCAGATATTTTGTGTGCAGTACAGATGCAAAGGTAAGTACGGGAAATAAGTCAAACGAAATGCAATTACTCTATAAAACACACTGGAGACGACAGATCTATTGTACCAAAATCTCAGACAATGACTTTAGCAAATTTAGTTGGGTTCACCGCCGGCCGAAGTGGCCGTGCGGTTAAAGGCGCTGCAGTCTGGAACCGCAATACCGCTACGGTCGCAGGTTCGAATCCTGCCTCGGGCATGGATGTTTGTGATGTCCTTAGGTTAGTTAGGTTTAACTAGTTCTAAGTTCTATGGGACTAATGACCTCAGCAGTTGAGTCCCATAGTGCTCAGAGCCATTTGAACCATTTGAACCAATTTGGGTTCACCCTCCATAAATAGTTTATGCTATAACTACCATCAGGAGCATCTAATTGGAGTAACTTGCTGATTTGCACATCCCTCACCCCCATCACCACCTCGCAAATTAGAATCTTATTTATTTATTTGGTGATACATTTTTTTCATCTGGCAAAATTATGGTTTTCAGGCTCTCTCTTGCATCTAATTAAATATATTTAAGGAGTTGACACTATAATGTGTACAGTACAGGAAATCTACATAATACTAAAAACAATAATTGCTATAGTAATAAACGTATCCTATTACAGTAATATCAGTCTTATTTTTGTGTTAGGTAATTTTCACATAACGTAACATTCCAGTAGGGTGGGGAGCAATGACATATTAACAGAAATGCATGGCAGCAGTACAGGAGTTATCAGATCTCTAGAAGAAATTGATTGAGTGGGGAATAACGAGAAGAACTGAAGTTAGCAGGTGAGATGGAAAAAATATAGAAGTAGACAGGTACGAGGAAAGCTGGAATAGTATTGACAACGTGGCACAAATTTTGGTCCACTGCTGGACAGGCAGAAGACAGCTAGGGTATTAAGGGATGGATGCTAGTTCGATCAAAACAGGTAAAACTTTAATCTCCTCTTGAATGCAGTGTTTTTAGGATCAGATGCAGATTACTGGGTAGTTTGTTCGAAAAGCGTATGGATGAAATAGAGAAATAGGTGGAGGAAGATTTAGTGTTACGCATAGTTACGGCCAAGGTGCTCCACGTATTAGAGATAGTGTTGCAGTTATGAAATATTCCTCTGAACGAGTACTGAATGCCTACACCAAAAATTATTTTGAGCAAAAAAAATGGCTCTGAGTACTATGGGACTTAACGTCTGTGGTCATCAGTCCCCTAGAACTTAGAACTACTTAAACCTAACTAACCTAAGGACATCACACACATCCATGCCCGAGGCAGGATTCGAACCTGCGACCGCAGCAGTCGCGCGGCTTCGGACTGAGTGCCTGAACCGCTAGACCACCGCGGCCGGCTATTTTGAGCAATTAGTTGAAGTATGCACACGTAAGTGTAACTAGCTTCAATAACATGCTGGAGCTCTCAGCGACAAACAGTCTTGAGCAAACAGAGAGATAGGAATTAGTGACCACAAGTTCATCGTAGCGAGACTGAATACCGTAACATCCAAAAACCAACAAAAATTCACGTAAAGTATATCTTTTTAAAAAAGCGGATAAAAGAACGCTTGACACCTTCCTGAGAGACAGTCTCCAATCCTGTCATACTAATTATGTAAACGTCAACCAATGTCCCTTAAATTCAAAGAAATAGTACTGATGGCAGCTGAGAGTTTTATATCAAGTCAGTTAATTAGAGACGGGACAGATCCCCCATGATACACAAAGCACGTCAGGACACTGTTGAAGAACCAATGAAAAAAACATAAAGACATGCAGTATTTTAAAGAACCCAAAATCTTCATGATCAACGACGGTTCATAGGTGTTCGATATTTAGCGTGGACTTCGATGAGAGATACTTTTAATCCATTTACGTCTACATCTACACGACTACTCTTTTTTGTGAGAGGGTTCATCGACGACCTTCATACAATTTCTCTACCGTTTCACTCCCGAACAGCGCGCGGGAAAAACGGACACTTGACTCATTCCGCGCATTCTCTGATTTTACTTATTTTCTTACGGTGGTCACTTCACCCTATGTTAGTGGCAGTCAACAATATATGTTTGTATTCGAAGGAGAACGTTGGTGACTGAAATTTCATGACGAGATCTCGCTGCAACGAAAACCGCCTTTGTTTTAATGATTGCACCCTAATCTGCCTATCATATCTGTGACACTCTCTCTCCTATTTCGAAATAATTCAGGACGAGATGCCCTTCCTTGAACTTTATCGATGTCCTTCGTTAATCCTATGTGGTGAGAATCTCATACAGCGCAACAATATTCCAGAACATGACGGGCAAGCGTAGTGTAAGGTGTCTCTTTAGTAGGCCTGTTGCATCTTCTAAGTGTTTCGCCAATAAAGCGCAGACTTTGATTCGCCATCCCCTTAACATTATCTATGCGATCTTTCCAGTTTAAGTTATTCGTAATTGTAACCCTAAGCATTTAGTTGAATTGGCAGCCTTTAGATATGTTTAATACCTCGTGTAACCCAAATTTGATTGATTCCTTTTATTACTCATGTGGATGACCACACATTGCTCACTATTTAGGTCATTTCCACTACTCTTGTCATACAAATACCTTGCTAAATCATTTTCCAATCGGTTTTGCTCTTCTGATGGCATTACTAGACGAGAAGCGACAGCATCATCAGCAAACAATCTAACAATGCTGCTCAGATTGTCTCCGAAATCGTTTATATAGATTAGGAACACCAGAGAGTCTATAACGCTTCCTTGGGGAATGCCAAACATCATCTCTGTTTCACTCTATGACTTTCGCTGCGACCTTTCTGACAGGATATCACGAATCCAGTAGCTCAGTAGAGACGAAACTCCGTAGGCACACATTTTGGTTATAAGCCGTTTGTCAGGAACGGTGTCAAAAGCCTTATGGAAATACAGAAATATGGAAGCACTTTGAGACCCCGTGTTGACAGCACTCATTACTTTGTCTAAATAGAGAGCTAGTTGCGTTTCACAAGAATGAGATATTCTGGATACGTGGTCACTATTTTTTAATAGCTCGTTTTGTTCGAGGTAATTCATAATGTTCGAACACAGTATATGTTCCAAAATCCTACTGCAAATCGACATCAGTTATACAGGTCTGTAAATCAGAGGATTACTACTATTTTCTTTCTTGGTGTGACTTGTGCAAGTTTCCAGTCTTTTAGGTATAGATCTTTCGTCGAGATAGCGGCTGTATCTGATAGCTAAGTATGGAGCTGTTATATCATAATACTCTGAAAAGATCCTAACTGGCATACAATCTGAACAGAAGGTCTTCTCTTTATTAAGTGGTTTAAGCTGCTTCATAACATGGAGGATATCTGCTTCTAAGCTACGCATATTGGCAATTGTTCTTGATTTGAATTTTGGAATATTTACTTCGTCGTCAACAGCAACGTTAGCATTGGTATCGCACAGTGAAGTTATTGATTGTGTCTTGCTGCTGGTGTACTTTCCATATTTCCAGATTCCACAACGAAACTATGTCTCGAAATCTGGAAGAATATCAAAGGACGTTCTGGTCGTATATAAAGTATACCAGCGTCCATGCACCATCAATACCTTCGCTGTGCGATAGCAATGGTAATGTTAACGACACCAGCGCCCTCAAGACGTAGGTATAAAAAATTGTTTACTGAAATTCCTTTGCAAAGGAAGATGCAAGAAATATTCCGGCTTGGATTGTGTATTAATTTAATTCCTTTCGGGGTATACTAGTGAAATAGTTGTACAATTAACAGTCATATACAACCACAGGTCCGAAGAAAGATCCATACCTAAAGACTGGGAAGTTTTTCAGGTAACAACAATACACGCGAATGGAAATATATGAGGCGTCATGCAGCGTATGTGCAATGTAGTGTGACTCCGATGTGAGTCTATAAGCACCAATATGTAGGTAAGGGATTAGTGTGGCATTCGTATCTTTCCGACGAGCGTGCATTAAATGTAGATACATGAACTACAGCGATGTTATTACCAAATGCGTCGAAACAGGGCTGCCGAAGTACAAACACTGGTACACATTTATCAGAGAATGAAATATGTGCGTGGGGTAGCATGTCCGTCGAAAACTACCATTGTGGAATGGTGCGCCAAGTTCCGTGCTGTAACGCACGTTCCCATATCGCAAATGTCGTAACGCAGAAGTTACGGCAACCCAAATGGGAGACACTCCAGCACGCACCCTATAGTCCTGATCTCTCCCCAAGCGATTATCACGCCTTCGGTCCTGTAAAAAAGGTACTGAAGGGTTGACGATTCCTATTGGACAAGGATGTGCGCCAGGCAGTTACGGAATTCTTCCCACAGCAGGACATTATGTTGTACCATGTGGGCATCTTCAAGCTGGTTGATTGATGGGATGATTGCCTCAATGCTCACGCGATTTTGCATGATTAGCACAATGATTCTGAACTGTACAGTCTATAGGAGTAATGTGCTGTATTATAGTCTCGTATCACTGACATCGATTTGTAGTGGGGTTTTGGAACAACATGTTCTGCAATTATGAAATATCTGGAATAAAACAACCTATTGACACATAACCAGACGGATTCACAAAATTTCACTATTTTGAAACAGAACTGGCTCTTTTGAAATACTGCTAACACTACTGGCCCTCTATTCACATGAAGTAATGAAAGCTGCCTAGAGCGGATCCCAAGTTAAATCCACATTTATAGATTTCCAGGAGACTTTTGACTCCATTTCTCGCAAGAGACTTCTAATCAAATTGCGTGCCTTTGGAGTATCACTTCCGTTGTACAACTGAATTCGTGTTTTCCTGTCAGAAAGGTCACAGTACGTAAAAATTGACGGGAAGGCATGGAGTAAAACAGAAGAGATATCTGGCATTCCTCAGGGAAATGTTATACTCCCTCTGCCGTTCCTAATCCATGTCAACAATTTAGGAGATAATCAGAGCAACCATCTCAGATTGTTTACAGATGATGCTGTCGTTTGCCGAACGTCATCACAAGATCAAAACCAATTGTAAAATGACATGAAAAGTATTCGCAACTGCGAATATGGACCACCACTAGGTGTATAATGGAATGACGACAGTTTAAATTTGTGCCGAACCGGGACTCGATTCCCGATTTCCCACTTATTGCATGCGGTATTTTTACCTTTTGGCTATCCGGGCACCACGCATGGCCAGACACAAACTTCCATATGACCATGTGTCCACAATCTAACAATCTATGCTCTTACATCCATTATGTATATTGCCGTACAGAGGAGACATTTTACTTGAGAGTCGCTTCCCCAGCATCGGCAGCTTAATACGATATTGTTGTGCCTGTGCTAGTCCGAATTACTATGCAAAGTTCCTTCGGGCATGCATGAATATCCGAAGGAACTTTGAATTGTAATTCGGAATAATACAGGCACTGCAATAACGTAATTGTGAAATGATTTAGACAAGATATTTGCATAATGCAAAAAGTGGTAATTGACTCTAAACCGTAAAAAATAGGCGGTCCTCCACACGAGTTTCCATTAAATTTCGTTTACACGGTAAATCACACAAGTTTAATGGCTGTTAATGCAATTAAATACCAAGGTATTACAATTACGAACAACTTAAATTGGAACCATCATATAGATAATGTTGTGGGAAGGCAAACCAACGACTGCGTTTTAGTGAAATAACACTTAGAAGATGGAACAAATCTACTAAAGAGACTGCCGAATCTACGCTTGTCCGTTCTCTTCTGGAGTATTGTAGTGCTGTGTGGAGTTCTTAATAGGTGGGACTGATGGAGGACATTGACAAGTTCAAGAAGGGCAGCTCGTTCTATATTATCGTGGATATGGGAAAGAATGTCAGGGATATGATAAGCGAGTTGGGGTGGCAACTATTAAAACAAAGGTGCCTTTATTAATGTAACTGAGTGTTGTCTCCTCTATCGGTCATGTCCGACAGAACGACAACACTCAATTGCATTACTATAATCAAGCACGACGGCTCTATAACATATGTTTCAGTGCAGTATACAAATATCGTTCGAGACCACTACGGGAATCAAGAATTTGCGAGTAGGAGGTATAATGGACGGGGGACGCTGCAATACAGAGTGAGGTAAGTTGAGAACTTTGGTTGGCCGGAATGGGTGTCCGGGTGGCCGAGACGGTTATTGAAATCGTTCTAGAGAAGCGCAGCATTTGGATTCGAGCCCCGATCCGGCACAAATTTTCCACTTTTGCCACTGAATACCGCAGTGCCATGTTCGGCTTGGAGTCATGATTTCCCACCTACCCCTTTTCCTTTCTTCCGCCTTCCTCGGTTTCATAAACAGGCGCTTTCGTTTGCGGTGAGATCTTTACACGGAACTTCAGTAATCTGCGTTGACCTTTGAACGCCAAAATAATTTTAGTCTCCGTAAGGAGAAATTGCCGTCTTAATAAAATAAGATAAATCAGATTTCGCACGTAAAGATTTAGATGTTCATTTTTCACACGTGCTGTTCGAGAATGGAACAGTTGAGAAACTGTCTGAAAGTGGTTTTATGAAACCTACGTTAAACACTTAAGTGTGAATTGCAAAGTATTCACTCAGACTCCTTGACAGTAACCATTATCAATCGAAAAACAGTAAAAGCAATGGGCACATAAATTAGGAAGAACGAGTTGTCACAGTATTCAGATAATCTCTCTCTCACCTACATGTAATTAGAAAGTTTGAGAAACTAAAACTAAAACTACACTCCTGGAAATTGAAATAAGAACACCGTGAATTCATTGTCCCAGGAAGGGGAAACTTTATTGACACATTCCTGGGGTCAGATACATCACATGATCACACTGACAGAACCACAGGCACATAGACACAGGCAACAGAGCATGCACAATGTCGGCACTAGTACAGTGTATATCCACCTTTCGCAGCAATACAGGCTGCTATTCTCCCATGGAGACGATCGTAGAGATGCTGGATGTAGTCCTGTGGAACGGCTTGCCATGCCATTTCCACCTGGCGCCTCAGTTGGACCAGCGTTCGTGCTGGACGTGCAGACCGCGTGAGACGACGCTTCATCCAGTCCCAAACATGCTCAATGGGGGACAGATCCGGAGATCTTGCTGGCCAGGGTAGTTGACTTACACCTTGTAGAGCACGTTGGGTGGCACGGGATACATGCGGACGTGCATTGTCCTGTTGGAACAGCAAGTTCCCTTGCCGGTCTAGGAATGGTAGAACGATGGGTTCGATGACGGTTTGGATGTACCGTGCACTATTCAGTGTCCCCTCGACGATCACCAGTGGTGTACAGCCAGTGTAGGAGATCGCTCCCCACACCATGATGCCGGATGTTGGCCCTGTGTGCCTCGGTCGTATGCAGTCCTGATTGTGGCGCTCACCTGCACGGCGCCAAACACGCATACGACCATCATTGGCACCAAGGCAGAAGCGACTCTCATCGCTGAAGATGACACGTCTCCATTCGTCCCTCCATTCACGCCTGTCGCGACACCACTGGAGGCGGGCTGCACGATGTTGGGGCGTAAGCGGAAGACGGCCTAACGGTGTGCGGGACCGTAGCCCAGCTTCATGGAGACGGTTGCGAATGGTCCTCGCCGATACCCCAGGAGCAACAGTGTCCCTAATTTGCTGGGAAGTGGCGGTGCGGTCCCCTACGGCACTGCGTAGGATCCTACGGTCTTGGCGTGCATCCGTGCGTCGCTGCGGTCCGGACCAGGTCGACGGGCACGTGCACCTTCCGCCGACCACTGGCGACAACACCGATGTACTGTGGTGACCTCACGCCCCACGTGTTGAGCAATTCGGCGGTACGTCCACCCGGCCTCCCGCATGTCCACTATACGCCCTCGCTCAAAGTCCGTCAACTGCACATACGGTTCACGTCCACGCTGTCGCGGCATGCTACCAGTGTTAAAGACTGCGATGGAGCTCCGTATGCCACGGCAAACTGGCTGACACTGACGGCGGCGGTGCACAAATGCTGCGCAGCTAGCGCCGTTCGACGGCCAACACCGCGGTTCCTGGTGTGTCCGCTGTGCCGTGCGTCTGATCATTGCTTGTACAGCCCTCTCGCAGTGTCCGGAGCAAGTATGGTGGGTCTGACACACCGGTGTCAATGTGTTCTTTTTTCCATTTCCAGGAGTGTATTTAGTTCTATATCTTTCAAACTATAATTTTAATGGATCTCCTATTTGAAACTAGAAACAATTAAGCAAATATTTTGTCACGTAAGTGGAGTGCGACGAATTTTAAAAGGCTACATGAACATGTCAAATGCATGACATATCGCACAAGTTCGTAAATAACATCCTTATTTTGGAACACTAGAATCAGTGAATGTACGAAAACGTCTAACCTCACCTTATGAGCAGTCAACTGTATGATGTAATAACCACATGGAGGAAAACAAAGCCTCACTACCCAAGAATAGTCGATCAAAGCCAGTGTCACCCACTCTGCATTGTTGCCAAACTTATTCAAGATGGCGGATCCAAGCTACCTGCCATAGATGTGGCGATGTTGTACTGACAGTATAGCAGGAAGTTCATATTTTGGCGAGAAATAGGTCTATTGGGCTACCTCCACTAACCTAACACCAGCCCCCCTCCCAGTTTCCCCCTCCCCTCTCCTCCATTCTCTGTTCCCCGCCCCCACTCACTCATTTAGAAATTGGCAGGAAAATGACTCAACCGGTGCTGGGCTGCTGGATAGGATGGATGCAAGTCTTTGTTTTGCATGCATTGTGGTATATTGTTTACTTAAGCAATCTGAGCTGTCATAGACAGCATCTCCACCCAGTGTGTTCACCTTGAGGTCTCGAGTCAAACTAATTTAGTTCACAGCGCCACCACCATAGGGCGCTGTTGTAATCCAGGGTGGAGATCCAGGGAAAAACCCGAAAAATTTCCTCAGTCTGTGTCTAGTTGCCGGACTGGGATGATCTCATTATGGTAGGCTAATATAGCGTGCACAACACATCTACATGATAACTCTGCTATTCACAATTAAGTGCCTGGCAGAGGGTTCAATGAACCACCTTCAAGCTGTCTCTCTACTGTTCCACTCTCGAAGGGCGCACGGGAAAAACGAGCACTTATTTTTTTCAAAATGGTTCAAATGGCTCTGAGCAGTATGGGACTCAACTGCTGAGGTCATCAGTCCCCTAGAACTTAGAACTACTTAAACCTAACTAACCTAAGGACATCACACACATCCATGCGCGAGGCAGGATTCGAACCTGCGACCGTAGCGGTCGCGCGGTTCCAGACTGTAGCGCCTAGAACCGCTCGGCCACTCCGGCCGGCACTTAATATTTTCTGTGCGGCCCCGATTTCTCTTATTTTATCGTGATGATCATTTCTCCCTATGTAGGTGGGTGTCAACAGAATTTTTTCGCAAT
Source organism: Schistocerca piceifrons (assembly GCF_021461385.2). Lineage (NCBI taxonomy): Eukaryota > Metazoa > Arthropoda > Insecta > Orthoptera > Acrididae > Schistocerca > Schistocerca piceifrons. The sequence goes on along the minus strand of NC_060149.1, from coordinate 822,566,235 downwards.
TGGAGGAGAAAACTGGTGACTGAAGTTTCATGAGAAGATCCCGTCATAACGAAAAACGCCTTTGTTTTAATGATTGCCACTCCAGTTCATGTATCATGTCTGTGGCACTATCTCCCCTATTTCTCGATAATACAAAACGAGCCGCCCTTCTCTGAACTTTCGCAATATCATCCGTCAGTCCCACCTGATACGAATCCCACACTGCACAGCAGTACTCCAGAATAGGGCAGACAAGTGTAGTGTAAGCAGTCTCTTTAGTAGATCCGTTGCACCTTCTAAGTGTTCTGCCAGTGAATCGCAGTCTTTGGTTTGCTCTACCCACAACATTATCTATGTCATCGTTATAACTTAGGTTATTTGTAATTGTAATCCCTAAGTGCTTAGTTGGATTTACAGCCTTCAGATTTGTATGACTTATCGCGTAATCGAAATTTAGCGGATTTCTTTTAGTACTCATGTGAATAACTTCACACTTTCCTTTATTTAGGGCCAACTGCCACTTTACGCACCACACAGATATCTTATCTAAATCATTTTACAATTCATTTCGATCATCTGATGACTTTACAAGACGGTAAATGACAGCATCATCTGCAAATAATGTAAGAGGGCTACTCAGATTGTCTCCTATGTCGTTAATATAGATCATGAACAATAGAGGGCCTACAACACTTCCTTGGTGAACGCAGAATATTACTTCTGTTTTACTCGATGGCTTTCCGTCTGTTACTACGAACTGCGACCTTTCTGACGGAAAATCACGAATCCAGTCGCACAACTGAGGCGATATTCCATAGGCACACAGTTTGGTTAGAAGACGCTTGTGGGGGACGGTGTCGAAAGCCTTCTGAAAATCTAAAAATATGGAGTCAATTTGACATCCCCTGTCGATAGCACTCATTACTTCATAAGTATAAAGAGCTAGTTATGTTCCGCAAAAACGATATTTTCTGAATCCGTGCTGACTATGTGTCAATAAATCGTTTTCTTCGAAGTACTTCATAATGTTCGAGTACAGTATATGTTCCGAAACCCTATTGCAAATCGACGTTAGTGATATGGGCCTGTAATTCAGCGGATTACTCCTATTTCCCTGTTTGGGTATTGGTGTTTCTTGAGCAACTTTCCAGTCTTTAGTACGGATGTTTCTGTGATCGAGCGGTTGTATGTAATTGCTAAATATGGAGCTATTGCATCTGCATACTCTAAAAGGAACCTGACTTGTATACCATCTGGACCGGAAGCCTTGGCTTTATTAAGTGATTTAAGCTGCTTTGCTACTCCGAGGATATCTACTTCTATGTTTCTCATCTTCGCAGTTGTTCTTCATTAGAATTTAGGAATATTTAGTTCGTCTTCTTTGGTGAAGGAGTTTCGGAAAACCGTGTTCAATAACTCTGCTTTGGTGGCACTGTCATCAGTGACTTCACAGCCGTTATCGCGCAGTGAAGGTATTGATTGAGTCTTGCCACTAGTGTGCTTTATATATGACCAGAATCTCTTTGGGTTTTCTGCCAGATTCCGAGACAGAGTTTCGTTGTCGAAATTATTAAAAGTATCTCGCATTGAAGCACGGGCTATATTTCGAACTTCCGCAAAACTTTGCCAATCTTCGGGATTTTGTGTTCTTTTAAATTTGGCATGCTTTTTTCGTTGCTTCTGCAACAGCGATTGGTATATATCTCTCAATTGCCGTCGATACTATCTCTCTGAAGTCATTCCACATCTTTTCTACGCTTACGTGATCAGATCGGAAGGAGTGGAGACTGTCTCTTAAATAGGCGTTAAGAGCATTTTTATCAGCTTTTTTTAAATAGATGTACTTTGCGTTTCTTTTTTATGATTGTGGGTGTTTCGGTATTCAGCCCAGCAGCAACTGCCTTGTGGTCGCTAATCCCTGTCTGTATTTGTCATGATACTCCCTATTTGTCCTGGATTATTTGTTGCTAAGAGGTCAAGTATGCTTTCGCAGCCATTTACGCTTCGAATAGGCTAATGAACTAACTGTTCAAAATAATTTTCTTTGAAAGCGTTCAGTACAATTTCGGATGACGTTTTATGTCTGCCGCCGGCTTTAAACGTATAATTTCTCCAGCATATCGAAGGTAGATTGAAGTCGCCACCGACTATAATTGTATGAGTGGGGTACCTATTTGAAATGAGACTCAAGTTTTCTTTCAACTGTTCAGCAACTATATCTTTTGAGTCGGGGGTCGGTAAAACGATGCAATTAATAGTTTAGTCCGATTGTCAGATATAACCTCTACCCATACTGTTTCGCAGGAATTATCTACTTCAATTTCACTACAAGGCAAACTACTTCTGACAGCAATAAATACTCCACCACCAACTGCATTTAATCTATCCTTTCTGAACATTGTTAGAGCGTTTCAAAAAATTTAGTGTTAACTTATTTCCGGCTTTAGCGAGCTTTCTGTACCTATAACTATTTGAGCATCAGTGCTTTCTATTAGGGCTTGGAGCTCTGGTTCTTTCCCAACACTGCTACAACAATTTACAACTACAATACCGATCGTCTCTACCACTACCTTACTGTGTTTTACCTGCCCCCTTTTAGACGGACTCCCTTTCTGTAGTTTCCTGACACCCTCTAACCTAAAACGCCGCCAATCCCTTCCACACAGCCCCCGCTACCCGTGTAGCCGCCTCTTCTGTGTAGTGGACTCCTGATCTATTAAACGGAACCCGGAAACCCACCACCCGATGGCGCAAGTCAAGGAATCTGCAGCCTATTCGGTCACAGAACGGCCTGAACCGCTGATTCAGACCCTCCTCTCGGCTCCGCACCAAAGGACCACAGTCCGTTCTGTCGACGATGCTGCAGATGGTGTGCTCCACCTTAATCTCGGAAGCAAGACTGGCAGTCTTTACCATTTCCGCTAGCCGCCCGAAACCAGAGAGAATCTCCTCCGATCCAAAACGACACACGTCATTGGTAGCGACATGGGCTACCACCTGCAGTTGGCTGCACACTGTACTCTTCACCGGAAGCTACCTTTCCACATTCGGAATGACTCCCCCCCGGTATGCACACGGAGTGCACACTGTTTCTAAGGGGCCCCTAACGTTCGAGCTCCCAACTACCAGCAAACCTATCCTATGTGAATGTCCAGACCCTGCGGGCCGAGAAGCTTCCTCTGAAACAGGGTGGACGACTGCATCTGGCTCAGAGACTTCGTCAGCCACAAATAACGTCCGAAACCTGTTCGTCAAACGAACCGGGGAGGCCCTACGATCGGCCCCACAGAAAGTCTTTCGCTGCCTGCCACTCGACCACAGGTGAGGGGTCAACTTCAGTGCAGGCAGTACCCGGGGCGGCCACAGCAGTGGATCGATCGGGGGACACATTGGCTGAGCTCGACGTCCCTCGCATCCCAGCATCCGAACCCCCATAGTGATGCTCCTTGGCAGCAGTCTCAAGCTGTGTGACCGAAGCCAACACTGCCTGCAGCTGTGAGCGAAGGGTCACCAACTCAGCTCGAATCTATACAACAGCAATCACAGTGCCTATCCATTTCTGAACTCGCTCCTGTTTGAAACTTGTAAAGATATGTGATAAACAAAATAAACAAACGGTGTACTCGCCTTATTAGCAGCACGAACTCGCAGTACTCTCTCACTGACGGTCTAACGGACACTGAGCTGTTCTAAGCAAAACAAACGAAAGCCTGTACGATACACATTGTTTAAACAACTTGTTTAAGACGATGTTAAACAATTGCAGCGTTTTCTCGTTCCGACAGCATATGGAATCATGTAGTTACACTGTTACGGATCGCTTAAACGCATCTGGAAAACTTCCTCGCTTCTCGCCATTCCGCGCATTTTGCCCGGAGTCCGGGTGTGCTGGAGGGACTTGGAACCGACGGTGTCCATGCCAGTCACTGGAAGAAGCCATGCGGCAGGCTAGCAGCGCCGGCGCGCGGTATCTCCAGCTTCGCCACGCACTTAGCTCTTCCTGTCGGGCTGGAAATACCCTCAGCCTTCCTCCTTCTCATCCCTGGAACATCGATGCCCCTTTCCATTGAACATGAACTGATTCAGGGTTTGTTAAAGCTGGTGTTTAGACAATGTGCAGAATATTGTCACACAGATATCTTAAAGTTGTCACAGGAACTAAATGCACCACTGCACAAAGAGAGAGAGAGCGAGAGAGAGAGAGCTTTCCAGATGACGCAACAATATTTAAACAATTTGCACTGTAATTAAACGTTTTGTTCCGAGGGATGCCACCACAACACTTCCACACTGGAACACGGACACCAAAAAAGATCATGGTACATTTGTGAAACCTTCCCTGAGGCACTTCGCGCTTTGAGCAAAGGCTGCTTCAGCAGTTACTAAATCCAATTGAACATGTCTCTAAATACACTTTCAAAAAGATCGCAGCACTGTAGTTTGATTCAATTTTGCGGTGTATACCGCCAGACTTGAACATAGACTCTAAAAATATCGTGGAACACTTGTGAAACTTTCCAGTCTTCCTCCCAGAGACAGTTCACCCACTTTTGTGGGAAACAGATCCCAAAACCGAGAGCAACAGCAATACCTAATTCTACACGCCAAAGTGACGATATTTGGAGGTCGAAATAAATAACTCTGTAACTTTAAACGGGACGCTCATTACTTGTCGACTTTGTACTGCTTATCTGAAGACACTGACAGACAGAGAATAATTTCTGAGTCCTACAACTGGTGTACTGTTTATCACCTTCCTGAAATGTCGTGTGGTCTTAGTGTATATTTGTTGCTGGAATCAGGGCGTTAAGGCTCTTACTTTTTATGGTTCAAATGGTTCAGATGGCTCTGAGAACTATGGCACTTAACATCTGAGGTCGTCAGTCCCCTAGACTTAGAACTACATAAACCAAACTAACCAAAGGACATCAAACACATCCATGCCCGAGGCAGGATTCGAACCTGCGACCGTAGCAGACGCGCGGTTCCAGACTGAAGAGCCTAAAACTGCTCGGCCACCGTGGGCAGCGCTTACTTTTTATCTCCCTTATTCTCGAAACACACTGGTGTCTAACCACAGACGGAAAAATCAGAAGAATTACATATTTAAAGTCAGATGATGTACTTCGAATCTCAAAACAGATCGTGAAAAAACCACAAATAGAATTCAAAGCAATGTGTTAAATCGAGAAAAAACTTCCTAGAATTTTCGATATCCTAGAGCTCATGGTCTCGAGATGCTCCAAAGCCACATCAGCAGATGGGGGGGGGGGGGGAGCAGCATAGCAGCAATCCGCCTGTACAAACAAGAGGAGGATGATCTGCTTGGACTTGTGCCTAAACACCTGAACAAACAAGACATCATGTGACTCTTAGGTATCACAGAACTTTCCGTAGACACCTTGCCCCTGTCTTGTTCGAACCAGTCTATAGAGGCTCCTGTGCGCTGCACAAAGGCTGTCTTGTGACTCTCTGACGTCATAGCACTTCCTGCGAGTGGAGCGCTCTGACCGGTTCTCACTGAATTTACCCGCCAAACTGCTGCTGCCGGCGTGAAAGCACTGCTCACCACTTTCTGCAGACGAACAAATTACTAGAGTTTCAGGGGAAACTATTTTGTACACATCGAAAAACGTACAGATTGTACTGGCAGTTAAACTCTGCAAAAGTGGTTTACAGATTACGAAATACGTAAACTACCGCCAAAGACACTTGCTCAATTACGCTGCTCTGCTATTGCCGAGGATAGCTTGAACTTTTCGGTGTGAAATCGATTTCCAACCACGCTATATCACAACAAACTACTGTACCACCGTACCATATCGATGTAGCAAACACAAGTTGTATCCTTACAAAATCATCATTTCTGCGTCCTCCATATAGCTATCGACCACCAGACATTCATACAGTTACCGCGAAGACAGTCAGATGCCAAAAAAACCTAAGCATGTTCACGGAATATTTCCTGCGAGGTCGGTCGGTCATCCACCGTCGTCAACAGTTACAACTCAACTGTCCACCGCACATGCTGGCCTGATGCGCGATCAGAGCGCTCTCTGCAGACTGCAGCCACTCTCCAAACTGGTGTACAAATGCTGGGCTGGTTCCCTCTAACAAAGACGTCCACCGATGGTGCTGTTTCCGAACTGGTCCACTTGCTATCATGGTACCTGCAACAAGCTGCAAACATCTCTAGACTCTGGCATTACAAGGACAAATATATTTACACATGCATTGCCAGAACATCGTACCATTTACGCGATATTTCTCGATATCGAGCACGTAGCACTACGCTACCAATCACTTGCACAGTATAATCTCGAAGACAAAGAGTGGGAATTATATCTACAAAAATCCAAAATTTTAGCAAGGTGCAGCGAGGTGGGACGTACTGCAAACCACTGACTAACTAGAAACTTATCTGCGAAGATATTTACGTGAAAACTCGAAAATAGAGGAATCTGGTAGTTCCACATATATTTTCTTAATGAATACCAACGTCAATGATATAAAATATTCCAAATCATCCTTCTACTTTACAATGTCTCTTAGGTTTTAACACTTATAATCGCATGTGTTTCTCATGTCTAGAGAACTGGAAAATGTCTCTTCCACTTGTTTTTCACCATCTAGATGCACACAACACACATCACAACCGATGTTCTCTCAAGCAAATTAAAACTGGTATGTGCACGATGGCAGTACAGTCAGTCACCCGGTCGATTTACATGGGAGGGAAAATTGTACAGAGCGAACACTCGGCCATATTGATTCTTCTCAAATTTCCTCGGAGTATACTCGCGACCCACGCGATCGCGAAGACTGCCTAACGCACAAGGAGAATTAGATCACTATTCACCCACCTAGAGGGTGACACGGTTAGGTCAGCTACGTTCTTGTATCCCAGGCTTTCCAGGTCGGGTAGCTCCCGCCGTAAGCCAAAAATGTCAATCGTTCCTGCCACACGCTACGTCTGTCACATTCCCGCACACCAGGAAGAATCGTCCTAGGAAATGAGCCGAATATTTATCATTCCACTTACAATGATCAAAGTATCGTAAATACTCCCTGCTGACGATTATGGCTCTGGAAATATCAAAATCTTTACCATTCTTATGACTGGACGTAATTTTACACCTAAAAAAGTCTCTCTTCCCTTTAAGATTATGAACATGTTGAAATCGCAATTTTCCTTGTTATATCCATATCTTTGTTATGACAGGACAAAGCCATATTCTTTGCACATGCCACAACAACGGCCACAGTAACTTTACACCCCAACACATATTTTATAAGCCTGCTGATCACAGCGAATCTGTCGCACGTCCCCCACTAATTGTAATATTTCGCCAGTAACTGAATGCTGGTGATACCAAGTAATATTGAACGAAAATCCGCGATGGATGGACATGTCTCATTTATTTTTCTTGCGAGTGTTATTAGTGCATCTGAGGAAGAGAGATATAATCGTCTTATAAGCAATGCGCTATTAAAAAGCACAAGCGCAACGACTATATTACTGTCATCCTGCATAAAAAAAACAGTCTTGTTTCTACAGGTGCAAACGTGCATCGCTAAAGATATTTATGTTAAAAATTATACAAGCTTTATAAATCGAGATATGGTATTACTTTTGAAAGAAGGGTCTTCCTAACAAGTACCACGACATTGAATATAGATGATGATTGCTGGTGTGTGTATCAACAGAACAAAAGCGCGAGTGGACGTCACTGGCTGTGTAAGCTCGTAATAAAATCACTATTCCCACCAACTTTAGACAGTGATTCGACTAAGAAACGTGGTAATAAGCCAATATCTGCAAGTCCCTCATGACACTGTAGATATTTCTCACGCTAACAATCAGTATTTGTAGCGCACTCTAACTCAGTGCCATGTCAAAGATTCTATGACATATCCACTCTCTTATAGGTGAGGGAGGATGATAGTTGATTGAGAATGCTCACATACAGTACATAGTGTGCCATGAGACGAAGCACGTTAAGAAAAATGCAATGCTACGCTGAGGTAGTAAGAAATTCACAAAATCATATGACCAGTCCACTGGTTTTCATATCTATAGAGTTATGCTTTCCAGTAGATATGCTATCTGTGATTTGGAATCAAGTCTCTCCATTCAACCAAATACTTCTTTGGACCCTTTGGAGATGTCTTTTTAATGATTACAGTGAATGTGGCGCTCTCATATCTCAAAGCGAGTCACCTCTTTTTAAACCTATTTGCTAAGGACTCCACACATCAAAACTTCAACATGGTTTTAGACAGTCCCTCTGCATCTTGTAACTGTTCCTCAGTCTCTGCCCTACCCTCCTTGCCGCTTTGTCCGTATGATCGTCCCAATTTGAGTTGGAACTGAGTAGCAGTTGAGAACGCTGTATCTTCCACCTTCTGTAACTCGTGGAGAAACATAGTGAGTCGAGTTAATGCGACAGGACTGTGTTGTGGTCACTCGGCGGAAATGGGAACATGTTGACATTTGTGGTAAGGTCTTATGGGACAAAACTGCTGAGGTTATCGGTCCCTAAGCCTACACACTACTTAATCTAACTTTAAACTAGCTTCTGCTATGGGCAACACACACAGTCATGCCCGAGGGAGGATTCGAACCTCTGACGGGGCGAGCTGCACAGGCCATCACGAAGCGTCTCAGACAGCGCAGTCTGCAACTGATAATCTGTGGCATGTGGTCTTCCTATAGTACAGGCAATGAAACTTTACACTGGTCTGTGCAAGTGACTTCGATCACTGGCTAACTGCCCCAGTTGATCAAAACCTGTATATTTAGTAGGATCACCACAAATGCTCCATGCCACGCACACAGACAGTATTTGTGTCCCCATATACCAGAAGACAGAAATGTGTTAACATCTTACTGAGTTCTCTACTAGGTAATGTTAGTGGAGTTTTTATAGTTCGTATTGTTTCTCTGTTGGAGGGTACAAAATAAAAGGGATAGAGAGAATGTTTAGGTGTCAGATATGAAAGCATACTGAGAGATGCGGAACTTCACTGGACTCCAGTACCAGAATGTAGTCTGGAGATGCATTGCAATGCAGTAGCAAAATCATAGTCCCTCTTTCAGTTCCCATAACTCACACTGTCTTTGCTACTAGCTCATGTTGCAGGAGAAAGCTACGTTTGCGCTGACCTTACACACTGAATACACTTGGCGGAGCTATGACAACATGTTCCCACTTCCACCGAGTGGCCAGAACACAGTCCTGTCGCATTAACTCGACTCACCCTGTTTCTCCACGAGTTGCAGAAGGTGGCAGAACAAGCGTTCTCCAACTTCTGCTCAGTTCCAACTCAAATTGGGACGATCATACGGACAAAGCGGCAATGAGGGTAGGGCAGGGACTGAGGAACAGTTACAAGATGCAGAGGGACTGTCTAAAACCATGTTGGAGTTGTGCTGTGTGGAGTCCTTAGCAGATAGGTTCGAAAAAGGTGACTCGCTTTGAGATATGGAGCACGACATTCACTAGTGGCTTTAATAATTAAAAGGACATCTCCATAGGGTCCAAAGAAGTATGTGGTTGAATGGAGAGATTTGATTTCAGCCACAGACAGCATATCTACCGGAAAGTGTAACTCTATAGATATGAAAACTTATGGATTGGTCATATCATTTTGTAAATTTCTTACAACCTCAATGTAGCATTGTATTTTTCTTGAAGTGATTCGTCACATAGCACATCATCTACTGTATGTGATCATTCTGAATCAACCATCACCCTCCCTCACCTATAAGCGAGTGGATATATCATAGAATTTTTGACATGGCATTGAATTAGAATGCACTACAAATATTGACTGTTAGAGTGAGAAATATCTACCAGTGTCATGAGGGCTTAATACCACGTTCCTTTGAATCACTTTCTGTAGTCGGTGGGAAGAGTGATTTTATTACGAGCTTGCACCGCCAGTAACATCCACTCGCGCTTTCGTTCTATTAATACACACACCAGCAATCACCATTTATATTCAATGTCGTAGTACTTGTTTGGAAGACCCTTCATTCAAAAGCAATACCATAACTCGATTTATATATCTTGTATAATTTTTAACATGAATACCTTTAGCGATCCTCGTTTACATCTGTAGAACCAAGACAGTTTTTTTTTATGCAGGATGACAGTAATATAGTCGTTCCGACTGTGATTTTTAATAGCGCATCGTTTATAAGACGATTACATCTCTCTTTATACGATGAAATGATAACACGCACAAGAAAAACAAATGAGACATGTTCATCCATCGCGGATTTTTGCTCAATATTGTTTGGTATAACCAGCATTCAGCTACTGGCGCAATATTACAATTAGTAGGGGACGTGCGACAGATTCGCTGTGATCAGCAGGCTTATAAAATAAGTATCGGGGTGTAAAGTTGCTGTGGCCGTTGTTGTGGCATGTGCAAAGAATATGGCTTTGTCCTGTCATAACGAAGGTATGGATCTGACAAGGAAAATTGTGATTTCAACATGTTCATAATCTTAAAGGGAAGAGAGACTTTTTTAGGTGTAAAATTATGTCCAGTCATAAGAATGGTACAGATTTTAATATTTCCAGAGTCGTCAGGAGGGGGTATTTACGATACTTTGCTAATTGTCTAATGCCATCAGACTGAGGCTGCAATCGTAATATTTAATTGTAAGTACAGTGATAAATATCCGGCTCATTTCCTAGGACGATTCTGCCTGGAGTGCGGGAGTGTAGCAGAGGTTGCCTGTGGCTGGAACGCTTGACATTTTTGGCTTACGGCGGGAGCCACCCGATCTGGAGAGCCTGGGATACAAGAATGCAGCGGACCTAACCGTGTCACCCTCTAGGTGGGTGAATAGTGAACTAATGCTCCGTGTGCGTTAGGTAGCCATCGCGATCTCGTGAGGCGAGAGTATTCTCCCTGGAAATTTAAGAAGATTCAATATGGGCGAGTGTTCGCTCTGTACAATTATTCCCTCCCATGCAGATCGACCGGTTGAGTGACTGTACTGCCATTCTACACATTCCCATCTTCATTTGCTTGAGAGAACATCGGTTGTGATGTGTGTTGTGTGCATCTAGATGGTGAAAAACAGGTGGAAGAGACATTTGCCAGTTCTCTAGACACGAGAAACACATACGATTATAAGTGTTAAAACCTAAGTGACATTGTAAAGTAGAAGGATGATTTGGAATCTTTTATATCATTGACATCGGTATTCATTAAGAAAATATATGTGGAACTACCAGATTTCTCTATTTAAGAGTTTTCACGTAAAGATCTTCGCAGATAGTTGCTAGTTGCTCAGTGGTTTGCAGTACGTCCCACCTTGCTGCACGTCGCTAAAGTTTCGGGTTTTTGTAGATATAATTCCCACTCTTTGTCTTCGGGATTATACTGTGCAAGCGATTGGTAGCATACTGCTACGTGCTTGAAATCTAGAAATATCGCGTAAATGGTACGATATTCTGGCAAAACATGTAGAGATGTTGGCAGCTCGTTGCAGGAACCATGGTAGCAAGTAGACCAGTTCGGTGACAGCACCATCGGTGGACGTCTTTGTTAGAGGGAACCAGCCCAGCATTTGTACACCAGTTTGGAGAGTGGCTGCGGTCTGCGGGGTGCGCTCTGATCGCGCATCAGGGCAGCATGTGTAGTGGGCAGTTGAGTGGTAACTGTTCGCCACAGTGGATGACCAACCGACCTCGCAGGAAATATCCCGTCAACATGCTTAGGTCTTTTTTGGGATCTGTCTGTCTGTGCGGTATATGTATGAGAGTCTGGTGGTCGATATCTATATGCAGGATGCAGAAATGATGATTTTATAAGGGTACCAATTATATTTGCTACATCGATATGGTATGGCGATATAGTGTGGTTGGAGATCGATTCCACACCGAAAAGTTCAAGCTTTCCTCGGCAATAGGAGAGCAGCGTAATTGAGGAAGTGTCTTTGGGGGTAGTTTACTTATTTCATAATCTGTAAACCACTTTTGCAGGGTTTATCTGTCAGTGCAATCTGTACAAAAATAGTTTCCCCTGAAACTCTAATAATTTGTTCGTCTGCAGAAAGTGGTGAACAGTGCTCTCACGCCAGCAGCAGCAGTTTGGCGGGTAAATTCAGTGAGAACCGGTCAGAGGGCTCCATTCGCAGGAGGTGTTATGACGTCAGAGAGTCACAAGACGTCCTTTGTGCGGCGCACAGGAGCCTCTATAGACTGGTTCGAACAAGACGGGGGCAAGGTGTGATGTCTGATAGTCACATGATGTCTTGTTTGTTCGGAAGTTCAGAGATAAGTCCAAACAGACATTCCTCCTCTGGTTTGGACAGGTGGAATGCCGCAATGCTGCCCCCCACCCTTCGATGTGGCTTTAGGGCACCTCCAGACCAGCAGTTCTAGGATATCGAAAATTCACCGAAAATTCCAGCAATTTTTTATCGTCTGTAGCACAGTGCTTTAAATTCTGTTTGTATTTTCTTCACGGTCTGTTGTGAGATTCGAAATACATCATCGACCTTTAGATATGTAATTGTTCTGGTTTTTTCGTCTGTGGTTAGACACCAGTGTGCTTCGCGAATTCAGGAAAATAAAAAGTAAGAGCCTTAGCATCCCTGACTCCAGCAGCAAATATAAACTAAGCCCACTCAATGCTTCGGAAAAGTGATGAACACCACAGCAGCTGTGGGACTCAGAAACTTTTCTCTATCTGGCAGTGCCTTCGGACAAGCACCTGAAACTGGAAAAGTGATGAGTGTCTTGTTTAGAGCTATAGAGTTATTTATTTCGACTTCCAGATATCGTCATTTCGGCATATAGAATTGGGTATTGCAGTTTCTATCGGTTTTGGAATCTATTTCCCACAAAAGTGCGTGAAATGTCTCAGGGAGGAAGACTGGGATGTTTCACAAGTGTTCCACGATTTTTTTTTGGGTCTGTCTTCAAGTTTGGTGGAATAGGTCGCAAAATTGAATCAAACTACAGTGCTGCAATCCTTTTGAAAGTGTATTTAGAGACATATTCAGTTGTATTTAGTAATATCTGAAGCAGCCTGTGCTCAGAGACAAGGGAAGGACGTCATATTTTCCACAACAGTGCGATAAGTGTCTCAGTGATTGTTTCACAAGTGTGCCATGATCTTTTTTTGGAGTCCTTGTTTAAGTGTGGTGGTAGCATTCATCAGAAGAAAAAGTGTAATTACGCTGAAAATTGTTTAAATAGTCTTGCGTCATTTGGAAAGCTCTCTCGCTCTCTCTCTCTCTCTCTCTTTGTGAGTGGTACATTTAGTTCCTGTGACATCCTCAAGATATGAATGTGACAATATTCTGCACATTGCTTAAACAGCAAATTAATAACTCCTGAAGGAGTTCGTGTTCAATAACAATGGGCATCCATGTGTCAGTTTTAAGTCCCTCAGGTGCACCTCTACTCCGGGTAGCCTGCCAGAGTGGCGAGACACAAGAAAGTTTTCCAGATACGTTTGACCGATCTTGACAGTGGTTCCTCACGAGACTGGAATGGAAAAGCGCCGCAGTTGTTTAACGTCGTCTAAGTTCTCTGAAACACCAGCATCAATTTAGAGGTGATTTGAGATTTCTGAAATAAATAAACAATATTCTTAAACAAATTGTTTAAACTATGCCTTGTGCACTCTATGCTAGACTACTGTCATGAGATCCTCCCAGTCCTCCAGCTAGACACAGACTCAGGGAATTTCCCGCCATTTTTCCGCAGACCGCCATCTTGGATTACATCATGGGATGGGAGGGGTACAAGACTGGGGGGAGGGCCAACATCACCCTCGAGTGGAGGCGTTTTGAACTAAGTAAGTTGGACTCCAGACCTCAAGGTGAACACACTGGCTGGAGCTACTGTCTATGACAACTCATATAGTTTAAATACACAATGTACCGCAATGCATACGAAATAAAGACTTACATCTGTTCTGTCCAGCAGCCCAGCACAGACTGAGTCCTTTTCCCACCAATTTCCAGGTGGTGGAGGGGAGGAGTGGCGAGGGGGAAGGGGGGAGGGGGCTGAAGTAAGGTTAGTGAGGTTAACCCAGTTGACCTATTCTGACATCAAAATTTGAGCTTTCCGCCATAACATGAGACGTTGTTACATCTGTGGCCGCCATCTTGGAACTGCCATCTTGAGTGAATGTGGCAGCAACGCAGACTGGGTGATGCCAGATTTTTTCCACTACTCCCAAGATCACTGAGTGTTTTTTAAATTCCACTAAATGGCTCTGAGGTTACATTTTTAAAACGCTGTTTCAGTTGACCAAGAAGAATTTAAAATTTAATATTTTTTTATAATTTAATAAATGATACCGCTAAAATAGACTCACATCTGAAATTTCATCTCGAAATTTTATCATTTTAGGGGACTTCCAAGACAATACAAAATTAATTATTCCAAACTATGCTGGGTGTTATCAGAAGAAATAGTTTGTAAGAAATTAAATCAACATAGTTTGTTTCTGGTATGGCTGAAGGACTTATTCAATCCACGGTCTTGTTTCATGTCGTTGTCCTACGATACTCCTATGCAAAGGCATACCCTTAATGAAGGTTTTGAAGATCTTCTAATTTTAATATTCAAAACGACAATGCTATTGACTGATGTACGATATGTAAGCTTGACAAAATATTGAAAAATAGGAATAAATTAAAAGGATAAAATGTTGATGGCGAAAAAGGCTACTGGACAAAATATAGAAGGCTGAGTTTTCTCTTCCAAACTGTCTGTTAGATCAGATTTCCTCTTTTCCTTCCCACTCCTCACATACATCATCAATTTTATATTTATATGTCGTATAGAGAACTGCCAACGTTATACATGATAAATGGGAAGCACTAAAGGAACCTTTTGAAATTTTGGTAGCATCAGATACTTTAAGCACTGTGAGAATAAATGAAGTGCTTACTGTGTAGGATTATCTTCAAAATCTGGGGCCATGTTCCTGGCCTTTTTTTTCAGTTATATGTGTGGTAAGCGTTCACTCAGATGTCCGGAAAAGCAGACACCACACATATAATTATATAGATATGCCTGGATGGGCAATTCAGTTATTTCAATGCAGTTGCATAGTATCGTTCGTCCCCTTGTGGGGATCCAGTGAGGCTGTGAGAACAGGCGAAAGTAAACGGTGTCACATCAGTGATTAGCAGCATTTTTGAACCGGAGTTGGACAGGAAGTGTATCCAGACAGCTTTCGCAGCCATGCAGAGCGGATGCATTGTGTGTTTCCACCTGTGAGACACCCATGCTTCTTGCATGTGCAGCATACGAGTTTTCGATCTACCATTCGAGCTCCCAGCAGAAAACATTATCACGGCTTACTGTCCCTATGGCACTGTAAATGGTCACACTGCCAAAAGCTCAGCGCAGTTCCAAACATACGTCGTTCTTAACAGTGTACGACAGAACAACATCAATCTCTTGTCACATGCCATCTTATACACAAATCAACGTCTGCAGCATGGTCGTTATATACAACAGCCAACCCAAGACGTGTTCTGGATGCAGCAAAGAAGGCCACTCAGGTCTGAGTGTCGTCAGCTGTGCATGACCTAACTGCCGGCAGCAACCATGATGCCTTCAACTCTAATGACGGTTTTACCGATTACCAGCACTAGCGCTCTCTTCTCATCCCACCAATCATCGACAGTGTCATATACTGCTGCCACGGATAACGCTGTGGACAACATGTCACACTCACAAGCTGACGCGACTCCAACGCCACTACCAACAGCGATGTCTGCCAATCCCGTCCCTGCCAACGATATGGACGTCACGTCGCTTATTATCCCTGCGACCTCCTTCATCCTGGACCGCAGTGACATCTACATTTACATTTATACACCGCAAGCTACCCAACGGTGTGTGGTGGAGGGCACTTTACGTACCACTGTCATTACCTCCCTTTCCTGTTCCAGTCGCGTATGGTTCGCGGGAAGAACGACTGCCGGAAAAACTCCGTGCGCGCTCGAATCTCTCTAATTTTACATTCTTGATCTGCTCGGGAGGTATAAGTAGGGGGAAGCAATATATTCGATACCTCATCCAGAAACGCACCCTCTCGAAACCTGGACAACAAGCTACATCACGATGCAGAGCGCCTCTCCTGCAGAGTCTGCCACTTGAGTTTGCTAACCATCTCCGTAACGCTATCACGGTTACCAAATAACCCGGTGACGAAACGAGCCGTTCTTCTTTGGATCTTCTCTATCTCCTCTGTCAACCCGACCTGGTACGGATACCACACTGATGAGCAATACTCAAGTATAGGTCGAACGAGTGTTATGTAAGCCACCTCCTTTGCTGATGGACTACATTTTCTAAGGACTCTCCCAATGAATCTCAACCTGGCACCCGCCTTAGCAACAATTAATTTTATATGATCATTCCACTTCAAATCGTTCCGTACGCATACCCCCAGATATTTTACAGAAGTAACTGCTACCAGTGTTTGTTCCGCTATCATATAATCATACAATAAAGGATCCTTCTTTCTATGTATTCGCAATACATTACATTTGTCTATGCTAAGGGTCAGTTGCCACTCCCTGCACCAAGTGCCTATCCGCTGCAGATCTTCCCGCATTTCGCTACAATTTTCTAATGCTGCAACTTCTCTGTATACTACAGCATCATCCGCGAAAAGCCGCATGTAACTTCCGACACTATCTACTAGGTCATTTATATATATTGTGAAAAGCAATGGTCCCATAACACTCCCCTGTGGCGCGCCAGAGGTTACTTTAACGTCTGTAGACGTTTCTCCATTGAGAACAACATGCTGTGTTCTGTTTGCTAAAAACTCTTCAATCCAGCCACACATCTGGTCTGATATTCCGTAGGCTCTTACTTTGTTTATCAGGCGACAACGCGGAACTGTACCGAACGGCCGGTCGAAGTGGACGTGCGGTTCTAGGCGCTGCAGTCTGGAACCGCGAGACCGCTACGGTCGCAGGTTCGAATCCTGCCTCGGGCATGGATGTGTGTGCTCTCCTTAGGTTAGTTAGGTTTAACTAGTTCTAAGTTCTAGGGGACTAATGACCTCAGAAGTTGAGTCCCATAGTGCTCAGAGCCATTTGAACCATTTGTACCGAACGCCTTCTGGAAGTCAAGGAAAATAGCATCTACCTGGGAGCCTGTATCTACTATTTTCTGGGTCTCATGAACAAATAAAGCGAGTTGGGTATCACACGATCGCTGTTTCCGGAATCCATGTTAATTCCTACAGACTAGATTCTGGGTTTCCAGAAATGACATGACACGCGAGCAAACATTTTCTAATCTTCTACAACAGATCGATATCAGAGATATAGGCCTATAGTTTTGCGCATCTGCTCGACGACCCTTCTTGAAAACTGGACCTACCTGTGCTCTTTTCCAATCATTTGGAACCTTCCGTTCCTCTAGAGACTTGCGCTACACGGCTGTTAGAAGGGGGCAAGTTCTTTCGCGTACTCTGTGTGGAATCGAATTGGTATCCCGTCAGGTCCAGTGGACTTTCCTCTGTTGAGTGATTTCAGTTGCTTTTCTGTTCCTTGGACACTTATTTCGATGTCAGCCATTTTTTCGTTCGTGCGAGGATTTAGAGAAGGAACAGCAGTGCGGTCTTGCTCTGTGAAACAGCTTTGGAAAAAGGTGTTTAGTATTTCAGCTTTCGCGTGTCATCCTCTGTTTCAATGCCATTATCATCCCAGAGTGTCTGGATATCCTGTTTCGATCCACTTACTGATTTAACGTAAGACCAGAACTTCCTAGGATTTTCTGTCAAGTCAGTACATAGAATTTTATTTTCGAATTCACTGAACGCTTCACGCATTGCCCTCCTTACGCTAACTCTGACATCGTTTAGCTTCTGTTTGTCTGAGAGGTTTTGGCTACGCTTAAATTTGCAGTGAAGCTCTCTTTGCTTTCGCAGTAGTTTCCTATCTTTGTTGTTGAACAACGGTGGGTTTTTCCCGCCCCTCACAGTTTTATTCGGCACGTACCTGTCTGAAACGCATTTTACGATTGCCTTGAACTTTTTCCATAAACACTCAACACTGTCAGTGTTGGAACAGAAATTTTCGCTTTGATTTGTTAGGTAGTCTGAAATCTGCGTCCTTTTACTCTTGCTAAACAGATAAACCTTCCTTCCTTTTTTTATATTTCTATTTACTTCCATATTCAGGTATGCTGCAACGGCCTTATGATCACTGATTCCCTGTTCTGCGCTTACAGAGTCGAAAAGTTCGGATCTGTTTGTTATCAATAGGTCCAAGATGTTATCTCCACGTGTCGGTTCTCTGTTTAATTGCTCGAGGTAATTTTTGGATAGTACACTCAGTATAATGTCACTCGATGCTCTGTCCCTACCACCCGTCCTAAACATCTGAGTGTCCCAGTCTATATCTGGTAAATTGAAATCTCCACCTAAGATTATAACATGCTGAGGAAATTTATGTGGAATGTATTCCAGATTTTCTCTCAGTTGTTCTGCCACTAATGTTGCTGAGTCGGGAGGTCGGTAAAAGGAGCCAATTATTAACCTAGCTCGGTTGTTGAGCTTAACCTCCACCCATAATAATTCACAGGAACTATCCACTTCTATTTCACTACAGGATAAACTACTACTAACAGCGACAAACACGCCACCAACGGTTGCATGCAATCTATCGTTTCTAAACACCGTCTGTGCCTTTGTAAAAATTTCGGCAGAATTTATCTCTGGCCTCAGCCAGCCTTCCATACCTATAACAATTTCAGCTTCGGTGCTTTCTATCAGCACTTGAAGTTCCGGTACTTTACCAACACAGCTTCGACAGTTTACAATTACAATACCGATTGCTGCTTGGTCCCCGCATGTCCTGACTTTGCCCCGCACCCTTTGAGGCTGTTGACCTTTCTGTACTTGCCCGAGGCCATCTAACCTAAAAAACCGCCCAGTCCACGCCATACAACCCCTGCTACCCGTGTAGCCGCCTGCTGTGTGTAGTGGACTCCTGACTAATCCAGCGGAACCCGAAACCCCACCACCCTATGGCACAAGTCGAGAAATCTGCAGCCCACAAGGTCGCAGAACCGTCTCAGCCTCTGATTCAGACCCTCCACTCGGCTCTGTACCAAAGGTCCACAGTCAGTCCTGTCGATGATGCTGCAGATGGTGAACCCTGCTTTCACCCCGCTAGCGATACTGGCAGTCTTCACCAAATCAGATAGCCGCCGGAAGCCAGAGAGGATTTCCTCCGATCCATAGCGACACACATCATTCGTGCCAACATGAGCGACCACCTGCAGATGGGTGCACCCTGTACCCTTCATGGGATCCGGAAGAATCCTTTCCACATCATGGAATGACTCCCCCCGGTATGCACACGGAGTGCACATTGGTTTTCTTCTCCTCCCTTGCAGCCATATCCCTAAGGGGCCCCATTATACGCCTGACGTTGGAGCTCCCAACTACCAGTAAGCCCACCCTTTGCGACTGCCCGGATCTTGCAGAATGAGGGGCAACCTCTGGAACAGGACAAGCAGCCATGTCCAGCCGAAGATCAGTATCAGCCGGAGACAGAGCCTGAAACCGGTAGATCAGACAAACTGGAGATGCCTTCCGTTCAGCCCTCCAGAATGTCTTTCGCCCCCTGCCACACCTCGAGATGACCTCCCACTCTACCAGGGGTGAGGGGTCAGCCTCAATGTGGACAATATTCTGGGCAGCCACAGCCGTAGTCCGATCGGGGGATGCGTGGAACGAGCTGGCCATTCCCGACTAACCCCCGTCCAGACCCCCACAGTGATCCCCATTGGCAACAGCCTCAAGCTGTGTGACCGAAGCCAACACTGCCTGAAGCTATGAGCGAAGGGATGGCAACTCAGCCCGCATCCGAACACAGCAGTCGCAGTCCCTGTCCATGCTAAATACTGTTGTGCAAAGAACGTCTGAACTAATCTACAGAGAGCACAAACAATTCGACACAAAATTTAAACAGTTATTAAAATACAAGACTGCCTAGTAAATGCAGTAATGCTGCTACTTGCGCACTGCTGACACACTGCTCAGCGGCAGAAGGCTAACTGTACTGTCAGTAACGTACAAAGACTATTTTAAAGAAATAAACAAATGACAGACGACTACGCGACTTTACACGTCACAGTTATTAAAATGCAAATCTGCCTCTGCTAAATACGAAACTACAGAATGATTTGGCGGATTTAACTAAGCAAACTCCCTTATGTCTTCCGACACAGAGAGACAGACATGCAAACAATGTTCACCTAAACGTCGCAAAAGGAGGCGTCTTATGGTCTCAGAATGAGACAACTCATCTCTCCCTGATGCTGATGCTGCAGAGGCTGTCCAGCCTGATGAGCCCTTAGAGAACCTGCACAACGACAAGAACAGTGACAATGCAATGCTGGGTCTGGCTGTGGCGGTACCTACTCCGCCAGCTCGCCTGTGTGCACCTGAAACAATGGAATCCACCATTATGACTACTGCCGAGACATCATCCACTCTTACAGACAAGGTGAAAGTTATGAATCCTGCAATGACATTGCCCTCGATGGTGCAGAGTGACGACATCAATGATGACTCAAACCACAATCTGGGGATGGACTTACCCCAGATGGAGTTCCAGCTACGTCGACACCAACGCTGTAATGGGGTGTACAGCACTGTTCGTCACTGCCCTCCTCATCCCCTACTGATGGAGTTCCCTCCACAATGGGACTCGATTCCAAATGTACCAAACAGCAATGATCAACACTAACAACATTAGCTCCTGTGTGGAAATCCAACTGCTGCAGGAGATGATATGGGCTTCGAAGGCCGACATCCACTACTACAGGAAGTACACCTAGACACACTTAGGACATCGTGGGCTATACCACTTATCCCTCTTCTGGTGACCAATTTGGGCGTTGTGTAGCCATCTATGCCAAAGAGGGCATCCCGGTAGCTGATGTCACATACCTTCTGACCGCCAGAAGCATGACGATCACCGTCATGTGGATGCATATCATCTACATTCACGCCCCATCAGGCTTCACCCACAGACACAACAGACTGCGCTTCTTCTCAGAAGAAATCGTCCCTTTATTGCCTGGGCACTGTGACCTTTACTTGCTTGTGGGCGAATTTAATTGTGTCCTCACCCTAAGGATCAAATGCCTCACTTCAACACCTGTCAAAAACTGTGCCTTGTCAACCATGATCTGTTGCTTCATGACACTTGGAAAGTTCAGCATGGCGACGCACCTGGACAAACTTACCAGACTAGTCATTCTGTGAGCCACCTTGACATGATTTACGTCTCTGGGGAACTCACACCTGCGCTCCAAGGTGCAGAACTTTGGCCCTTTGGCTTTACAGAACACTGTGTGTACATCTGAAATAGTCTCCTCCTGCAGCAAGTGGTCTGGCGCAGTCGTGCATAATAGAAGTTAAATACCTCTCACCTCTATGATCCAGAATGTCTTCAGTGCGTTATCACCTTTGAATGTCGCTTGCCTAAGTACTGCACAGCCTTGACTTGGTGGCTGGGATGTGCCAAACTGGCAATTTGACATGCCTTGAATCAGAACTGCAAGGAAGTAGCTGCGTGATGCCGGCACGCTAATGACTATTTCTATGCCATTCTTCGCGACCTAGACGCCCAGCCGCCCACCCCTGAAACCCAGAGGGAACGCAGCAGTATTAAGGCAGAAATTGTGACATTGACACGCTGCAGACTGCAGGGGGCGGCAGTGAGTACCAGACGTCAAGATTCGGCGGAACAGGAACACCTCATCATGCACCATACAGCCTCCAATGGGAAACAATGCCGAGAACGACGCATCACCAAGATCTACATCTATTGCGCCCAGCACTTCACTTGTCAAGCCGAAATCGTCACTGCCTATAGTAGGCCACTACCGTAAAATGTACCAGGAGGAGCCTACCAACACCCACTCTGAGGAGGTGCTGTTGCCACATGGCACATATGCCCTCACTGGTGACGAGTTGACAGAGCCAGTTACATCTGATGAGGTCCACGATACAATTAACAAGGGTGCTTTGAATAAGTCACCTGGCGTCGATGGATTGCTGATAGAATTTTATCGAGCCTTCAGTTTGCTAATGGCGTCGCGGTGGACGATAATGTTTCATGAACTGTTGACGACAGACAATGCTGTACCATCAGCCTGTGTCATGGAAATTATTATACCGATCCGCAAACTGATTGGTTGGTTGGTTTGTGGGGCTTCAAGGGACCAGGCTACAAAGTCCATCAGTCCCTCCACAAACTGACACTAGGAGTGATGACAGCACTTTACCAGCCCCAACTCTGATTAATGCAGACTATAAAATTTTTTGCACGACTCCTGGCGACGTGTTTCTGCAAGATACTCCCACGCATTCTATCCCCAGAACAGACAACTCTGGGTGACCCAGTTAATATACAAACACAAACGGCTACAGGGGAATGTCGCAGTCTGATCGCTCTGGCAGCGACATTCAGTCTCTGTGCTGTGGTGTTTGCCATTGATTTTGACAGCGCATTCGATAACATAGACATCGTTTTCTATTCTCTGTGATAGGCTGAGTGTGTTTTCCAGCGCCCTTTATTTCTATTGTCTGGAGCTTGTAGAGCAGCGCCGAATCCCTGATTCAGGTCAATGGCCATGTGGCGGGATCAGTGACCATACGCCTCTACATAAACGAAAGTTGACCACTTTCGACACTACTCTATGCCATACCCTGGAGCCACTCATCAGGAGCCTGACAGCCCACCTTTCTGGTCCCATGTTATGACAGCATGCTTTTCGTTGCCGTGCGTATATGGATGACTTTCTCCTCTTAGTCCACTTGTGCACCGAAACACAGATTTTACTCAGTTTGATATCAACATAGGGAACTGCAGTGGGCAGTATCATGAATGTGGCTAAATCCTCGGCGATGCCCATTGGACAAAGCCTCTCTCAGGATGACTTAGCACCCCTCCCGATTCGCAGAACCCACGATACCTTGGTACCATCTTCGACTCCACCATCCACCACTTTGCTGCCATCAATTTTCGGCGTACTCTCCAACTTATCTGCTCAGCAGTGCGACAGAATCTTCTCCATCGACTAGATTCTTTAAAATGTGTCGAATACCTCAATCAACATGTGGCGTCCAAGATGATCCACATCACGCACGTACTCTCACTTCCATTAACTACTGGACACAGCCTGAAGGCCACATTCAGCTATTTTTTACAGCCGATATGCTCTTTAAATGCTCATACTCCCACTATGAGCAAAGGGCCTAAACCATCACCATGAGTGGCATCTTCATACATGGCCACTACGCACATGCAGTGGAACGGGGGTGCTTTCCTTATGTGCAGCTTGCTAGATATTCTTACGTCCATGACCATATCCCTGGTAGTGTCAATAGGTCACACGACACCCCATGTGGCGCACATTTCTGAATTCATTGTTGACTTCAGTTATGCTCACTCTCACTAACTGGGCATGCGTCTTCTCGAACCAAAGATTTCTACACCCCACTACTTCTGAGCATACCCTGTAACAGCATCGAAGTCAAACACTCATCGACATAGTGGCCCACAGTTTGCTGTCATATCCCTAGCCTCTCTTTCCCTCCAATGTCCTGGCAACATGGTACAATGTCGCGTGCGGAAAATTCACCAAAAATCAGCGTCTTCACCCAATCGGATTGTTGGATGCTCCACTTTGTACAGTTTGCTATCTTGTGGATGACGGTGCCTACCACCTGACCTGTGCTTCCACCAGTGATATCTTGAAACTGGGTCGACAGTTCATTGCTGCTACCTCTGCGTTCCACCAGACTCGATTAACCTATGGACTTTTATCCATCCTGAAGATACTCATTTCTCCACCACCAAAACCCATGCTACTGTATGAGTCAAGGGGTCAAGGGATGGACGATCACTTACCTGTATACTGATGGAGATAAATCACGCCTTGACTTCTGGCAATACTTGCAAACCATCCACAATGAAATCAAACACCGACCAAGCTACTGCACGTTATTCGCAAATGACCTTCTTTACATCTTCTGTTCAGCTGGATGGTGCCAAATGCAGTTGGCACTCTGGCCCTCTTACTGACATCTAAGATGCCCACACTACTTGTACTCACAATTTCATTTCTTTTACTGGATTCCAAAATAAAATAATGTATCTGTGAACTCTGGAGGTATCAACGCTAATTAATTAGGATACCCAAATGAGACCTAATTAACGAAAAAGTTAAAAACTAACGGGAAATTTGTCCGACTTATCTGCTTGATATAATACTCCACAGTAGGGTAGGAGCATGGACACGCACCCTATTCTTATATGCACTATACCAGACCAAACTGGGCTTTCTCTCAACTCTACTGTCCCCTCGTCCTTGGCTAACGCCCTCCTTTCGTGCACTTCTGCCTGGTAGTGGTACCATGCACACTGTGACCAGGCCTTGCATGGTGACCCCTTTCCACTCTGCCCCCCACACACCATCTGCCAAGTAGGAGGACGCCTGGCAGTCTTACCATGCACCTACCCCTTCTCCCCTCCTTGTCTATAGCGTCATCTCTCAGATAACTTTCAGTTTTATTTCTTCGTTGCCTCCACACCTTGTTATTAAAGACCTGTGTATGTTTAGGTGTAGGGTCTAATGTTGGTTTCACTTGAAGGATAGCCTTTACGTTGTAGTTATGCTTGTACGAATAAAAATATTTTATTTAACCTGTTCCCTGTTCCCCAATAAAAAAACCGGAGGGGAGCAGCTCAAGGACAAGAGGGGAGAGGTATCATGGCTCATGATCAGGCCTCAGGTTTCCACCCCTGTCCACACTGTCTCCACCATATCGAAGCTAATGGCTTCACTTCCTGGTACATATATTTTTAAAAAGACTGGAAAGGCGACCATTCACGAGATGCAGAGAATCCAGGTTTGAGTCTCAGTCCAGTAACAAATTTTCAATGCTACTGTTGAATTATTTCAACGCTCAAGCAGGTAAGTCGTACAAATTTCCTGTTAGTTATTAACTTTTTCGTTAATTAGGTCTCATTTGGGTATCCTAATTAATTAGCGTAGATACCTCCAGAGTTCACAGAGACATTATTTTATTTTGGAATCCAGTAAAAGAAATGAAATTGTGAGTACAAGTAGAATAAAATCAGAAAATCCGAACTACCGGAAAGCAGATTCAATAAGTCAGTCTAGAGTAGCTATACCCAAGGAAGTACACAATAATCAGACTTAAATTAACATGCACAATAGTTCACAAAGCATCTTTGTGTAACTTTATTGTTGAGTGGATCCAGTTTTGATGAATTTAAGGCATATTTCCGGAAGGATGCTTAAATAAAATAATGTAATAAGTTTCTTCCAATCTTCGATTAAGGAAAGTTGCATACAGTGCTTTCTGTACTGTACTTGAGGAAAGAATTCAGGAACCGAGATGTAAATGTAAAAAATACTTCTGTATCTTAGAGCAAATACTCTTGTTCTTACTTTTCGTGAAGTGCTGGACGTCTTCAAAATTGCCATAACACTTCCCTTGATAATAAATGAACCTTAATGCTGATTCTGTACGTCGAAAATGAAGGAAATCGTTTCTTAGTAAACACATGTGAGAACTTTTAATTGAACTAGTTATGGCAAAATATAAAAAACAGTGCTCATAAACACCAAAAAATTAATTTGAAAGTTATCAAGTCAGCTTCGAATAAGTTACACCACATCGAATTCGTCTACAAATAAACAAGGTAAGTGTGTACCAATGTAGCTCCATTGTGTGGATATCCCATTGACTATCCTGTTTATATTATAATAGTGATAAGACAATAAAAATTTTATAATAGTGACAAGACAACAAAAATTTACAAAGAGGATGAGAAAAAGAGGGTAGAAGAAAGAGAAAATGGAGACAAGGAGTTAAAACGCGTCTGAGGCTACAAATTGTGGTGTTTATGGACTCAGTGAGCTGTATGGCAATAAATATAAGTAAATATAAAGCAGTAGATGAACAGAAGGTAATGGAGAACTGCTGAAACCTGCCAGAAAGATTTCACATGTTTTAGAATATCTACAAATTTTCATTTAAACATTTGTAACTTTCAAGTAAATCAGAGCTCGACATTCTGATAGAGGAGCAGATAAACTAAATATTAATCTTATTCACACTCGGGAGAAGGGAGTATTCACTCCGTGTCAGGCCATATTCATTTAGACTTTCCATGCTTTTCCTGACCACACTGACACCGAAAAAAAGTGCAACACCAAGAAGGAGTTGTGCGACGTAAACAAAAGATGGTAGAACGTGTTTCTACATATGAAATATGATATCTTTTCAGATTTCACTCCAGTCTCATCAGAGTGGTGTTAGTAACGCCACAGTAAAGACTGAAGTCGCACTGCTTTAAATACACGCTATAACGGCCGTGAGCGTTATTTACCTTTGAGATTAGACGTGATGACTTGATGTTAGTCAAGAATGTCTTTAAGGCGACAAAGGAACCGTCATCAACACTTTATGGAGTTTGAATTATGAGGTGTAATAGTGCTACGAGAAGCTAGACGTTCCGTCTGTGATACTGTAGAAAGACTTGGCAGGAATGTAGCCACTGTAGATGATTGCTGGGAGTGGTGGTTACAAGAATGCACGGTCGCAAGAAGACAGAGCTCCGGACGTCCACGTGGCACTACCGAGAGGAAAGACCATCGTGTTCAGTGTATCGCTCTAGTGCATCTGTAGCAGCAATTTGAGCGGCATTTTGAACCACAGTGACACAACCAACTGTTACTTGAAGCACAGCTCTTAGCCAGATTCCCTGTAGCGTGCATTCTATTGACCCCTAATCATTAGCATTTGCGACTTCAATGGGGTCAAGTGAGAGCTCATTGGAAGGCAGGATGGAGGTCTGTCCTGCTTTCCCAGGAAGGCCGGTTCTGTCTCGGTGTCAGTGACAGTCGATTGTTGGTTAGGAGGCCAGTTGAGTGCCTGGAACCAAACTCTCTGTGTGCAAGACACACTGTACCAGCACCTGAATGTATGGTCTTGGGTTCTATTTCATCCGATAGCAGGAGCACTCTCACGGTTATCTCACTCACCCTAACTGTAAATCTGTACGTCTACCTGGTGATTCGACCTGTTGTGCTGCCACTCATAAACAGCATTTCAGGGGATATTTTTCAACAGGATGACGCTCGCCCACATACCGCTGTTGTAACCCAACATGTGTTACAGAGTTTCGATATGTTGCCTTGGCCTGCTCAATCACCAGATATGTCTCCAGCTGAGCACAGGCAAATCATTAGGCTTCGCATGGACTGACTGAACTCCTCTATCCGACTGGCTGGCACAGGTGCAGCATCTTCTTATGTTGGCTCAGAGGTGGTGCTACTAGCACGTGCAGTAGAGGGTGTGTCTTCGAGCCAGCTGCGGATTGATAGAGCAGACACATCAGTTATTGCCGCTCTCGCGAAATTGACTGCCTGGCGTGGTGTCGATAGTGTACGATACCACATTCCTCCCCCATCGCCATCGTCATATACTGGTTCTACCAGAAACGACGCCGGACGGGGGTAGGGGAGGGGAAGGGCGGAGGTCTGGGCGCAGGTGCTACTGAGCAGGTGGGAGCCAAAACTTAGCCAATGACAAGCTCCTTCTTGCACTCTGTCATGGTGAATAGCTGGAAACATCAGACGAAAAACCAACCATAGTGTGCAGACCCACGCCCACAAATGGAACATTATCATCCATCTGCGAAGGCGCAACAGCGCCTGGAGGGTCCGTTTGAAGGCGAAAGGGTGAAGGGGCCCCACCTCTTGTGGCTGGGGCTGCTGGCACTGGGGTGACGGCGACGGGACTGTGTCGACGATCATTGGCTCTCATCCTGCTCTGGTGGCACAAAACCTGCCGAGGGGTGGCGAATGTGGCTTAGGCTGCTGGGTTATTCTGAGCACCAAATCTGCAAATGAAAAATATGGTGCAAAAAATGGTTCAAATGGCTCTGAGCACTATGGGACTTAACATCTGAGGTCATCAGTCCCCTAGAACTTAGAACTACTTAAACCTAACTAACCTAAGGACATGACACACATCCATGCCCGAGGCAGGATTCGATGAAGCGCCTAGAACCGCTCGGCCACCACGGCCGGCAAGATATGCTGCAGGATCACGTTGTCCACACAAGCGAAGCTGATTGTTGTGGCTCTGGTGGGACACTATAAAAACATATAAAGGGCGCTCCAAGACTTTGGTGATAACTCCTAGTTCCCAATGCCTCTGTCTGCCAAAAACTCTGAAAAAACCTAATCATTTACATTAAACTTGGAGCATTGTGGAAGACGGGCTGACTGCTGTGAAGGATGCATTGGCACCCGTGCAGAAATTCCTCCAGTGACTTGGTGTTGTGTGACTGGGAATGGTACAATGAAAGGAAGAGCACTGCTGACTGTACCTACTTATGGGCAGCAATTAACTTGTTCATCTCTTGCTTGAATGTTGTGAAGAAGCTTTCCACTTCATCATTAGCTTGAGCGTGTGATGTCGACGTCATCACATGCTTGATACCATTGGCGTCACAAAACTGCTGAAATTCTGCTGCTGTCCATTGCCTGAAACCACATCTTTTGGTAGGCCCTCTATCCAGAAATTAGATGTCAAAGTCCTTGTAGTACTAGCTGCCGTGGTGTTTCCATGGGCACCACAAACTGAAACTTGCTAAAGGCGTCCACCACAATACGCCCACGAGAATCCCAGTAGGGACGAGCAAAGTCAAAATGTAGATGCTGAAAAAAGACGCTGGGCTTGGGATAATCAAAAAATTTATGTACCAGAGCAGTCTAGTGTTCTATTCATGTTGGACATTGTACAGTCACACATGCAATTTGTGTGTCCATGCCGATACACGTACAATGGCGTCAGGCGAGCTGCTTAGTATCTACAATGCCCAAATGGCCTTGATGGAGGCGGTGAAGAATTTTCTTCTGTGGTATAACGGGGTCAAGGGTTTGATTCCCAGCCAGGTCGGGGATTTTCTCTGCCTGGGGACTGGGTGTTTGGGTCGTTCTCATCATGTCATCAACATCATCATCATCATCATTCGTGACAGTGGCTAGACTGGACTGTGTAAAAAATTGGACTGTGTAAAAATTGAGACTTTGTACAGGCACTGATGACGGCGCAGTTAAGCGCCCCACAAACCAAACATCATCATCATCATCATCAATTTCCTTCTGAAGAAATCGTGGCCCAAGCACATGGGACTGATCATTTTATGTGCATGACAAGACAACATCCCACTGGACAGATAAGTTGTGCCGAAGAGCAAAATAACGGCATACAACTGGATTACTAATCTGTTTAATAATGGAAATGCCATGTGGCTAGGGCCTCCCGTAGGGTAGACCATTCACCTGGTGCAAGTCTTTCGAGTTGACGCCACTTCGGGACTTGCGTGTTGATGGGGATGAAATGATGATGATAAGGACAACACAACACTCAGTCCCTGAGCGGAGATCTGTTTAATGGAATGTGGCTAACAGGTGTAAAGGTACTGTGACAGAATCTTGAAACTTGGATCCTTAGTTGCTGCCTGAGCAATCCATCGACAATCGGTGGGAAAACTACTAAATGTTTCATTATTCTGAATGTCAGTGTTGAAACAAGAATCCTCTGAGGTGTCCAACGCTGTATCAGTACCAACTGGTAGGCGAGAGAGAATGGCTGTGGTTGAATGCTTAGCGACTGGCTTGTACACTGTTCCTTACTGATAATTTGAGAGGAGCAGAGAGCAGTGCTGCAACTTTAGCGCCGTGTGAGGAGGGACTGGCTTGGAAGAACTGAGCAGTGAGATGAGAGACTTGTAACCCATCACCAAGTGGAACTTCCTGCCACATAATTATTGGTGGAATTTGGTCACGCCCTATACGATAGCAAGAGCTTCCTCCTCAATGTACTTGTACTTCGCTTTGTTGAGGCTGTGAAGGCAATTGGCCTGTTCAATGATCAACTCTGTGTGAGAGAACAGCGCCTAATCCCATAAAATGATATGTCAACGCAAGCCTGACCAGCTTAGCGGCACCAAAATGTACCAAACAATGATTGTTCAGTAAAGCATCTCTAAGTTTCTGAAATGTGGCTTGACACTCTAGAGTCTACTCAAACAGAACATTCTTATGTTGAAGGCTATGCAATACATCTGCAACCTGCACAGCATTTGGAATGAACTGAGTGTAATAAGTTAGGTTACCCAACACAGATTGGAGTTGACTGACATTTCTAGGAGTTGGGAGGTCCCGTATGGTGGTTAAGTACAACGGCGAAGGGTGGATAACCTGACTGTTGATCACATGTCCTAAATATTCAATTTCATCCTGGGAGAAGGGGCTTGTCTTTATTACACTTTGCGCCAGCATCTGAGAGCACTTGAAACAATTTCTTGAGATTGGAAAGATGTACATCAAGAGTACAACCCAAAACGACAATGTACTCCAAACAGTACAAACGAGAAGGAACTGTAGCCATTAACTGTGTCAAAAAAGTCGAAAAATTGCAAGTGTAGATACACTGCTGCAGGGCAACCTCAAAAGCTTAAATAATCCCTATATACGACACCTACGGTATTGCAGTGCCTGTGTTATTCTCAATTACATAGTAATGTTCCTTCGGTCATAGGCATAGCAGACTTCACAGAGAGAACGTTGTCTTGAATGTGCAAACCAAACAGATCAAAAGAATCCATGCCGAAGGTATTTTCACTTTCAATTGAGCACAAAACAGTGAATGAAACTGTCTTGGTAACATTACGAGAGGTGGCAGGTAGGTTGTAAACACTGAGAACAGGAATTTCATGTCCACTGAAACCAGAAGGAGTTGCCTGTCAATCATGTAGAGTAGGTTTGACTAACAATTCGTAAGTGCTTCTGTTGAACAAAGTCACTGGGGTACCAGTTTCCAACTCCATTCATATTCTGCAATTGGCAATCTGCAGAGTGACGACTTACTGGCCTGACACTGAATGGAAGAAGTGTGTGACCCCTTTGCTGTAGCACCTGATTTAGGCTGATCAATACTAAAGCGATTCGTGGCTTTGAAAAACTTGCATTAACACTCATGGACTGAGACTTTTCAGAACTTTTCAGTGTGTATTGGACTTTCGTTTATGCAAAGAAAGAGCTTGAACATGACCGTGCTTGCCACAATGATAATACTTAGTGTCACTTACAGAGGAACGCCTGGCGCATGTTTGGTGAGAAACACGGAGAACATGATTTAACGCCGCTAGTCTGCTGCCTAGTACTGTGTTTCTGTTTAAAGTGCTGCCCTGACTGAGACTTGGCATGCAGCAGCATCCGACGTATGAGCACAACCTGTTTACCTCTACTCAGTATAACACAAATAGGAGTGGAATGAATATCAACCACTGCACTGTCATAAAAGTTCTGATGCTCCACTATTTCCAAAACCTGCTGCAAATTAGGGTTAGGATACTTAAGAATCAATTCGTATATGCGAGGATCTGACACATTTTGGGTAACGCCATCCCTGAACATGGCACCATTATAATAACATCCACTCACACTTAAATTTGCAATGGCATGTAAGCCCTTGCAAGTCTCCTACTCAGTGCTTATGAGTTTGATTTTGTTGCCTCTACAAATGAAAGAATTTTTAATGCACAGCTGCCACATTAACACTCTCTAAGGCAAAAACACTGCATACCACGAAGGAATTATTCGAATGGGACGTAAATCGGTAAATGTGATGCACATGTACCAACAAACAACTGATTACAATTTCAGAAACTTAGCAAGTCATCTAGGTTCAGTTAGAAGCGGGCCTCATCACTGCAGACATTTCTACTCAAGTTAACGAGATTCTAGGCCAAAGACGTGTCTGCAGACGTCCCGGAGTGTGATGGGATACCAAAATGATTGTCTCCCACCGTATGGCCCAACAACTTGAAGTGATGATCTGGGATGCCATTTCTTTTCATAGCAGGACTGCTTTGGTCGTCTTCTGTGGCACTCTTACAGCACAGCGGTGCCACGGATATAATAGAAAGTAAAACTGTTCATGAAAAAGTTTCACAAAAACAAAATATGTGAAAGACAGAAGATAAAAATAGACATCTTTCATCCGACTCCGCTGAAAATGGAGAACAGACACTTAGAGTACCTTCTATAAAACTTGTAAACTGTACAGGAATTATTATCCTAGAAAATGTAATAAATGAAGATCAAATATAGCCTCCTCACAACAGATAGTGAACATCCCAGTTTATGTAAAAAAACTACACATTCATTTAGTACAATTATGTGCTTATAGAGTGTTTTACTCATTGAGTGTACTCATTCTGCAAAGCTCATTATCTCATTTCAGTGACATCTACAAAAATTTAGCCAAATCTTACTACTCACTGCACCAAGCTACAACAAATTATGTTAAATAAAATACCCACTATAGCGTTCCAATCAATGTCAAAAGTCAGGTAAGCCATTCCCTTCCTGTAGAGAAATCACATAGTAACAATGAAGGAAAGATACAATAAACAATATTCAACAAACATTACAAAATAACATTCATGCATGGTAGATAGTAATGATGTGGAACAAATCATTTTACATTCTCATCGCAAATTAATTTCTAGTCTGAAAGTTCTTAAGAATATTTATTTTTTTAAAGAAAGAAAAAAGATACACAGATATGAGTTAGTAATCCCTACCCACCATCTTTTACACATCACAGTAATAAAAATTCTTCTGTGGAACAGAAGAAGTTGTCGAGGAGAAACTTTCTTAGTTTGTTATCAAATTTTACTTTGCTGTCTGTCGCACATTTTATATCACTTAATAAGTGATCAAAAAAACTTTTTTGCAGGATTTTACACCTCTCTGTTGTACTATGGACAACCTTAATGTGGAGTACTGAACGTCATTTTTCCTTCTGGTATTTAATTATGTACTTCATTGTTCCTTTTGAACTACAGTGGATTATTTACAACAATATATAAATATACTGTGAAGCAGCAGTAAGAATACCCACCTCCTTAAACAAATACCTACAAGACGATGCGGAAGAGCACCACATATTATTCTCACAAATCATTTTTGTGCACTGAAGACTTTCTTTCTTAAAGTTGAGTTACCCCAGAACATGTATTCCATATGGTATTATAAAATTAAAATATGCAAAATATGTCAACTTACTGATTTGTCTCTCTCCAAGATTTGCAATAATTCTAAGTGCAAATTGACTGAACTAAGTTCTTTTATGGGCTCCAAAATGTGTTGTTTTTTTAAAAATTAAACATTCAGACACAATCAGTACACAAGAAGAAGTGCTTCCCTAAACTAAACGCAGTACAAGGCGATCTGTGTGTAAATACTAAAACAATAACAGAAAGAACATGGCCATGTTTAATAAGCCTAGCAACATAACATCAGTATCAAAAGCATCTCCACTGGTAATAACTTCACAAATCATGTCATAAACAGGAAATATCGATAACACTAACATAACCAGCTAACTCGCGTAAGAATGCATAAATATTCATCATGAAATCACATACATACACACAGACTGACATGATGGTTCACATGTCAAAAGGATAATAAGTTAGTTACATGTTCCATGGACCATTTTGCATGGTAGATAGTAATGATGTGGAACAAGTCATTTTACATTCTCATCGCAAATTAATTTCTAGTCTGAAAGATCCTAAGAATATTTATTTTTTAAAAAAAAGAGAAAAGATACACAGATATGAGTTAGTAAACCCTACCCACCATCTTTTACATATCACAGTAATAAAAATTCTTCTGTGGAACAGAAGAAGTTGTATAGGAGAAACTTTCTTAGTTTATTATCAAATTTTACTTTCCTGTCTGTCGCACATTTTATATCATTTGATAAGTGATCAAAAAAACTTTTTTGCAGGATTTTACACCCCTCTTTTGTACTATGGACAACCTTAATGTGGAGTACTGAACGTCATTTTTCCTTCATTTTGAAATACAGTGGACTATTTACAACAATATATAAATATTCTGTGAAGCAGTAGTAAGAATACCCACCTCCTTAAACAGATGTCTACAAGACGATGTGGAAGAGCTCCACATATTATTCTCACAAATCATTTTTGTGCACTGAAGACTTTCTTTCTTAAAGTTGAGTTACCCTAGAACATGTATTCCATATAGCATTAAAAAATGAAAATATGCAAAATATGTCAACTTACTGATTTGTCTCTCTCCAAGATTTGCAATAATTCTAAGTGCAAATTGACAGAACTAAGTCCTTCATGAATTCCAAAATGCGTTTTTTTTTAAATTAAAAGTTCAGACACAATCAGTACACAAGATGAAGTGCTTCCCTAAGCTAAACACAGTACAAGGCGATTTGTGTGTAGATATTAAAACAATAAAGGAAAGAACATGGCCATGTTTAATAAGCCTAGCAACATAACATCATAAGCAAAGGCATCTCCACTGGTAAGAACTTCACAAATCATGTCATAAACAGGAAATATCGATAACACTAACATAACCAGCTAACTCACGTAAGCATGCATAAATATTCGTCATGAAATCACATACATACACACAGACTGACATGATGGTTCACATGTCAAAAGGATTATAAGTTAGTTACATGTTCCATGGACCATTTTGCATGGTAGATAGTAATGATGTGGAACAAGTCATTTTACATTCTCATCGCAAATTAATTTCTAGTCTGAAAGTTCCTAAGAATATTTATTTAAAAAAAAAAAAAAAGAAAGAAGATACACAGATATGAGTTATTAATCCCTACCCACCATCTTTTACACATCACAGTAATAAAAATTCTTCTGTGGAACAGAAGTTGTCGAGCAGAAACTTTCTTAGTTTGTTACAAAATTTTACTTTGCTGTCTGTCGCACATTTCATATCACTTGATAAGTGATCAAAAAAATTTTTTTGCAGGGTTTTACACAGCTCTTTTGTACTATGGACAACCTCACCTTGGAGTAATGAACGTCATTTTCCCTTCTGGTATTTAATTATGTACTTCATTGTTCCTTTTGAACTACAGTGGATTATTTACAACAATATATAAATATACTGTGAAGCAGTATTAAGAATACCCACCTCCTTAAACAAATACCTACAAGACAATGTGGATGAGCTCCACATATTATTCTCACAAATCATTTTTGTGCACTGAAGACTTTCTTTCTTAAAGTTGAGTTACCCTAGAACATGTATTCCATATAGCATTAAAAAATGAAAATATGCAAAATATGTCAACTTACTGATTTGTCTCTCTCCAAGATTTGCAATAATTCTAAGTGCAAATTGACTGAACTAAGTCCTTCATGAATTCCAAAATGCGTTTTTTTTTAAATTAAAAGTTCAGACACAATCAGTACACAAGATGAAGTGCTTCCCTAAGCTAAACACAGTACAAGGCGATTTGTGTGTAGATATTAAAACAATAAAGGAAAGAACATGGCCATGTTTAATAAGCCTAGCAACATAACATCATAAGCAAAGGCATCTCCACTGGTAAGAACTTCACAAATCATGTCATAAACAGGAAATATCGATAACACTAACATAACCAGCTAACTCACGTAAGCATGCATAAATATTCGTCATGAAATCACATACATACACACAGACTGACATGATGGTTCACATGTCAAAAGGATTATAAGTTAGTTACATGTTCCATGGACCATTTTGCATGGTAGATAGTAATGATGTGGAACAAGTCATTTTACATTCTCATCGCAAATTAATTTCTAGTCTGAAAGTTCCTAAGAATATTTATTTAAAAAAAAAAAAAAAGAAAGAAGATACACAGATATGAGTTATTAATCCCTACCCACCATCTTTTACACATCACAGTAATAAAAATTCTTCTGTGGAACAGAAGTTGTCGAGCAGAAACTTTCTTAGTTTGTTACAAAATTTTACTTTGCTGTCTGTCGCACATTTCATATCACTTGATAAGTGATCAAAAAAATTTTTTTGCAGGGTTTTACACAGCTCTTTTGTACTATGGACAACCTCACCTTGGAGTAATGAACGTCATTTTCCCTTCTGGTATTTAATTATGTACTTCATTGTTCCTTTTGAACTACAGTGGATTATTTACAACAATATATAAATATACTGTGAAGCAGTATTAAGAATACCCACCTCCTTAAACAGATGTCTACAAGACAATGTGGATGAGCACCACATATTATTCTCACAAATCATTTTTGTGCACTGAAGACTTTCTTTCTTAAAGTTGAGTTACCCTAGAACATGTATTCCATATGGCATTAAAAAATGAAAATATGCAAAATATGTCAACTTACTGATTTGTGTCTCTCCAAGATTTGCAATGATTCTAAGTGCAAATTGACTGAACTAAGTTCTTTTATGGGTTCCAAAATGTGTTGGTTTTTTTTTATTAAATTTTCATCAATATGGATACTTAAGAATTTTGAGGTTTCCTCCCTATTTATTATTTCCTCATCACATTGCTGTAGTACCTATAAATATGCAAAATTGAATATGTTGTGTCTTTTTGAAGTTGAAGGTGAGATCACAGCAAAACAGTCAATGATACTTATATGAACTTTGTTTACCATTTCTTCTGCTTCTGCACATATGCTTGGATTGATTAAATACTAGTGTTACCTGCAAAAAGAACTAATTCTATTTGTTGCATACTAGGAAGAAGATTGTTTACATACATGAGGAGCAGTAGTGGATGTAACATTGAACCTTGGGGAACCCCATATGTGATTTCTCCCCAGTCAGAATTATAGCCCTGGAGTATATTGATTGAACTACTAAGTAAAATTTTCAGTTTTGTTTTGGTTAGGTATGTCATTATCCGTTGGTTGACTATACCATCAGTCCCATAAAATGTCAATTTATCTAGGAGAAAGTGCGATTCCCACAGCTAAATGCCTTAGAGAGGTCGCAGAAAATACCAGCCAGCGCCATTTTATTATTTAATGCTTGTAAAATCTGGCGAGTGAACGTGAAATGGCATTCTCAGTAGAGCAACCATTCTGAAACCCGGACTTTGATTTGCTGTGGATACTATTGTTGCTAAAGTGCAACACTATTCTAGAATACATCATCTTCTCAAAAGTTTTGGAGGATGATATCAGCAGTGAAACAGGTCGGTAGTTGCTGACACCTCTTTTACCACCTTTGTTAAAGAAAGGTTTAACAAAGGCATATTTCATTCTCTCTGGGAAAATGCCTTGAGTTAATGATGCATTACATATATCAGATGAGACAGGGCTTATCTCATGGGAACAGATTTTTAATACACTATTGGAATCACCATTAAAACCAGAAAAGCTTTTTTTTCTTAGTTTCAAAAGGAGAAATTGGTGATACATCCATATGATTGAATTTTATGAAAGTTAATTTTCAACATATTGATGTTGTTTTGCTCTTGAAGTGATGTCCCCATGCTTAATACTAAATTTAAGAAATGATTATTAAATGCATTTGCTACCAGTGACTCATCTTGCATTCAGTTCAATAGTGATGCTGTCTTGTTCTGTGGCTGGTTGTCCTGTCTCTCGTTTCACTACATTCCAATTAATCTTAAGTCTGTTGTTAGAAGTACTGATTTCTGACATTATGTGCATGTTCCTAGACTTTTTAATAACCTTTCATAGTAATTTTGAGTAGTTTCTGTAGTGTGCAACTATTGCAGGATCCCTACTTCTTTTTGTCAAAGAATACATTTCCCTTTTCCTTTCACAAAATAATTTACTGTCTACTGAGCCATGGTTTTTTACGTGGCTATTTAGCATCCTTAATGATTAGCTTATACAGAAAGCTATTTTCAAGTAATGATACGAATTTATCATGGCATAGATTAAATTTTATGGCAGCATTTGATTCATTATAAATTACATCCCATGTCATCTCCTGTAAACTATTCTTAAAAACATTTGTCCTGGAGTCATTAATTATTCTAGCTGATTTCCTTTGAGGAGTACCCATAATGTACGGCACTATATTATTTATCGTAACTAGCTGAGGATCATGAGCAGAGAGAGCATTTGTTACTGGATAAACAGTGATTTTCTTGCTTTCATCTTCATCAAAGAAAACATTATCAGTTAGGGTCCTACTGTCTTTATCCACCCATGTCGGAAAGCTAATTACTGAAATCAAATTGTAGGATCCAAATAAGGTTTACAGATCATTTTTCCTATCAGAATCCCTTAGAAAACCTACTTTGAAGTCACAGCAGTCTATCAAGTGCTTGCTGCTGTCTGACAGTAAGGAATCCAGATTCCTCATTAACAGTTCAAAACTTCCCAGTGGAGCTCTACAATTAAAAATGAACTATTTCTCAGCATTAATTCACAAGCACACACTTATATGCGCCAGTCACTACAAAATCTAGTTATCTCAATGTTTCTGAACTTGTGTTCTGTCTTTATGTATGTAACAATTCCTCCTTTTGACATCTTACTTCTGCGTGAGTAAGCTGCAGTAGTGTCATCTTTTATATGTGACTTAACTAACCCTGTGGTTATGCGGTGCTGAGACAGGCATAAGATGTCTATCTTTTCTTAGCTCTCTAAATTTTCGAAACAGACAGAAGCTCTTCTACCTTATTACTCAATCTTCTAATATTTCAATGAATCCAGGTATCACTATGACATCGCTGTGCGGAGAAAAAAGTCGTCCTAGCTAATTCAATTCACCACTCACCAGTTGTTTAATATGACAGCCATCCTTTGAGTCAAAAACATTATGTTCACTCACCAACATAAACAGATTAAAAGTAAAAGTTTCAACTTCATTATTCATGTCCAAGTTCCGATACCTTAATATTATTAATCTCAACACCATCCTCTGATTATTCCTATTATCCTTCATCACTTCCTCTTTAATTGTTCAGAATAAATCTAGTGGGGCATTACTCTTGGTTGGATTTCATGGAGCAAAGTCTTTATTACACATTTATTTATGATACCTCAGCCATCTGAAAATATACGACATACTAGACAGACAGACATAATTCTATAGGACTTCATCAAGTCAAGGCACTTCTCTCCATACTACTCTTTAAAGTTTTTTATGTTTCAGATATGATTCAGCCTTGAGGCTTGTCCTGCTCTTGAAAGTCTCCATCTCTGTTCTATTTTGATGTGCAATGTCCCTCACATTTTATGGTTCTAATTCTACAGGGGAAAAGTTGTCTATTAATGAATATTGTTTGCTTCATGTAATTTCAACAACACCTTTTG
This sequence comes from Schistocerca piceifrons, assembly GCF_021461385.2. Taxonomy (NCBI): domain Eukaryota; kingdom Metazoa; phylum Arthropoda; class Insecta; order Orthoptera; family Acrididae; genus Schistocerca; species Schistocerca piceifrons. Next base: position 822,526,976 of record NC_060149.1, on the reverse strand, counting down.
TTCTACCTCTATTGACTTCGCTACTCTCCTGCGCTTGCCATTCCTCTGACATGGCTCAGCAGCCCTTCTGATGTACATTCCTTAAAGACAGCTGCGTAAAATCACTGTTTCAACTTGGTGTTCGCTAGAAATACTACTATCTCTTGATTTTTATCTTGTTGACGACGACTCTTTGGAACCTGAATTGTTAGTAGGAAAGTCGATCACTAGGTAATTCATTAAGAACTTCCTCAGATTGTTGAATATAAAAATCCCATAGTTTGTGACATCTTTGACAGTGAAGTCTGCACAGTTCTCCTAGTTCTTTCATCACAGGTTCTAAGCGACTGGATACCAGATGATATACTGAAACATAAATAGTTTATATAGAAGTTTGTATTTTTGATGATATACAGCACTTTTCCAGGCTATTGATTTGGATTGTGGACCACTATCTGATATCACCATTCCACATATCCAGTGTTACACAAAAATTATTACAGTTTGTGTGTATGACAGACTGACTAGTAGCTCTGCTTGAGGGTATCAGTGACACAGATTTAGAAATTAACTTGACAGGAACAAAAAAGGGGCACACCTCACGAATTCTTGAAAGAGGACCAGTCAAGTCTACTGCAGCAAACTCTTTTAATCCCGATAGAATAATCGGAAGTTATGGTGCATGATGAGATCCTGTCGGTGGTTTCACTTTGGACAAGGCTTACACAAAGCCAAGACTTTACAAATACATTTTTCCACTTTCAAAAAGTAGCATGTTTCATGAAGCTTGTGAAAACACTTCTTAGCACCAAAGTGAGCGTAACTTATATCAGTATACCAAGTCATCTTATTGACAAAGCTACCAGGAATGCACACAACCCACTGTCAATGATTTACACCTCTAATTCTGAACAAGATAACTAAATAGAATTGTCGAATGAAAACATCACTGGGATCTCTTTACTTTACCTTTGCCGGCTTCCACATCAGATCCTTGTCTTGCCCCATGGCAATGTTTTCAAGAGAAGTCGTAATGAAATTATTAAATGTGACATTCTGCAAACATATGATCCTCAAAATTGCTTTATTTGTGATCCAACTTGACTCCATAGTTTAGCCCTAGATGAGACTTTGAAAACACATGAGCTATGATGTTATCCCGACTGGGAATGTAAACAGTTCTAAAATTCAACTCTTGAAGATACGGTGTCCACCTGACTAGCGACTATGAATCAATTTCGCATTCATTAAAAATTTCCGGTTCTTGTGGTCAGTATAAATCACAGTCTAATACATACAGTCGCGACACTCACTGCTGTGAAAGTTGTTACCATTTGACAGTTCAAGTGACACTAGCGCCCCTAGCGGCCAGAAAGCTCTCCTTCCTCTGACAGCAGATGCAACGTAAAAAAATGTTTGTTTTTAATTCGTTTTGTACGTAATTTACAAAATAGTAAGTATATTTTTGCATCACAAGTGTTAGGAGAACAGCGAGAGACATAAATGATCGTGAAATATAAGTAAACAGAGCACAAACTATTGAATGAAGTGACATAAGCTGCAACATATTCTTGAAGAAATAATTAAGAAGTAGCATACAATCGCACTTATTCCACTGAAACATCTTATTCTTTGTGGTATCAGGTTTTCTCAATAAAAAGCATGACTGTTTTAAAACTTTATTATATCCCATTGATACATTTACCGAAAATAAAATTAAATGAATGAGTCAGTCCTAACACTTTAGCAACCCAAATGAGCCAGCTTCATCACTTTTTTATTTCTTCTCTTGCTCCTACAGACTTTTTCTTGATTCCTGAATTTAATAATGTAAAAGAGCCTCGCTTTCACAAACAGTCTTATTAACAGCAGCTTGGATTCAGCACAGCACCCAGGAGGAAAATTGGGGATGTCCATCAACATGTTCACAAAGAAAGTACCACAATTACTTATGTGAGCATATTCATCAAAAGTAGAAGTCATCTTAGTCTCACAATGAGTTAAAAATTCTTTGACATCTTCTGTGCAAATAAATAGGCTTCCAACGTTGCCTTCATAACTTTTAAAATGATAATAAACTTTCTCATTTGCATCTAAGTCTTGGCTGCCATCTACAAGTACTGTCCTACATTTATAACAGTCATGAATTGTAATCAGTTTCTTTAATATATGACCAACCACGTATCTCATGCTGTTTGCCTCTCACAGGTCTGTTTGGACTTACACATTTGGTAGTCTGATCACTGAACTTGTGTCACTGATGTAGAAACGGTGGTGAAACAAGTAATTTGGGCGCTGCTTTCACATCCACTATTGTCTGACCCTAGTTGATCCCCTCACAATTGGAGGTAGCTACACTATGTGTGTTCATTAATTTGCTTAAAGCGCAATTCTTGAATGCAGCACAAAACTGTCGTGGTGATGGGTTGCTTGAAAAAGCACCTTTATGCCTAATCACTGAGAAAAGGTTTTCCAGTGGATCTTGATTAATTTTGCATGTCATCAACAAACATGGTCAATGCGCTTATGTTACCCACAAGTCCTTTAACACACTTAATCCTAGACGAAAAATCTTTCCCATCAACATCTACAAACTTCCATGACTGTATCCATGGCTTCAGTGTCTTTAATATTTCCAAATGTCTTGAGGCACTTGTAATGCAGTTCCTTAAGCATACAGGCCCTTTAACACTATATGCATTAAATATGTCAAAAATATCGTTTACTTTTTGGCAAAAATCTGCAGTAGCAGTAGCAAATGATGATATCGTGCCACAAGTAACAAGTGTCTCAATGCCAATGTATGACTAAACACACGAACTGCAGTGCTTACCTTCATTTTTGAAAATGCTGGCAGTTGGACAGCTCTTTTAGTGAGCTTGGGGGCCAACTTTTAACTTCCTTTCACAATCACTTGAGTACAACTGACAAATGTCCTTCCATGAAGCAGTGGCAATCCATCCTTCATCTGTTGTGTGGATAATGTTATACCTGAATAAATTATTATGTATGCTTTTTATCATGTGTGCGGTGACATAAAAAAGTTGATCTTACTCCCTTTGCGTACTAAGCGTGGATTAACTGGTGTGATACCCAGTCTGCGCCTCCACTCCACAAAATTCGAACCTTGGTCAGTCACACATGTTTTTACAACCAAACCAATCTCTGTGAATTTTTTGTCAACTTCAAAAAATATGCGAGTCAGATGGGTGGCTCCTACTGGTCGTTTAGGGAAATAATATACTAATGGTTGTTTAAAATTTGAGAATATGCCGTTAATCATTATAACTAATGCAGTATTGGCAACCACAGATGTACGTATGAAACCCATGTCTTCAAATCCAATAACACGATCCCTAGAGCTGTCATATATCAAATTTTCCATTAGTGACATCTCATCCATAGACAAATTAACAATTATATCAGTTTCTGGTAACTGCTACACTTTCTGCTTTAAAAAATGAAATATGTTATTATTTATCCCACAATTTAATTGTATATCTTCCACATACCTTTGTAAGGTACATACTGATGGAAGGCTAAAACAGTGTGATAAAAAACTGTATGCCTGAGAACTATAATACAACAAATTAAGTGCAAATAATTTAGTTTCAACTTTCTATCTCTCACGACGTTTTCCATTCAGTGGTATACTGATTTGGCTTATCAATAAATCGAGAGCATCTTTTTTCAAGTACTTGGACCCAATACTTTTTAAAATGAGCTTGTCCTTTTGTACTTGTGTCTTGTGACGTTGTGCTAGCAGTTTATTCTTACGATGGGCACTTTCCTCGTCACGTAGTAATTTTGTACGAAGTCTAATGATTTGCACATTTTTACATTTCACACGATTTTTCAACACGCGAATAATTTCACGTAATCTAAGCATTTCATCTTCAAAAGATGTCTGTGTTGCAGATTCCGTTGTTAGTGATTTTATATATGTCTCTCGTGTAGCCACACTTGTGGTAGCTGTTTCTTCTGTGTCAGGAGACAGTTTTATTGTTTTTGCAGTAACATGTTCATGTTTGTATGGCAACTTTCTCTTCATCGTCACTAGTTGTGGCTTGTTCGGCACGTCAAATAACGTAGGAACTGCACTCCATACCAATGTCTTCTTTTCCGCGCTCATGACCTGGTTTCACTCGAAATGTAACGCACAAAACTTCACGTTATTGTGCAAATAAAGGACATCTTTTTGCAGCAGGTCCTGTCCTCTACTATTTATTAACCATTTTTTTGCTCCTAAAAAAGAAAAACAAATTCAGTGATTCAATACAGTTTAGAAAAAAATCGTAAATTAAGAGCCCTCTAATGTAAAGTTTCATACCTCTCAGGGTCCTTAGGAAACCTGAAGAATGACAAATGTGGTGTCTTCTTCCTATTATTACTGCAACTGATTGCGCCACATACATTGCCTTTCGTAAAAACCATGTTAAAAATTAATATAAACGATACTGCTTACATTTACTGAATACCGTATTCAGCAGCGTAGCTTCTCCATTGCTTGGGGCACTGTTGTCGTGGTGTATAACAAAAATCAGCGAGAGTGTCGCGGGTGTATATATTAGACTGTGGTATAAATCTTAGCTGTCCAACCAAATAAGTAGCATCTAAACTTTCCAACCACCAGACAATGGCTACAGCCTCAAGTTCAGTTACTGAACAGTTGAGTTCACACTTCATGAGCTCTCAGTTTTCAAAAACAGTTGTATGATTTTTCACAACTCCATATACCTTAAATTCCTGAAATACCTCAGTACAAAGACACATCTTAGAACTGTCTGAGCTTAGACAAATATCCTTACTGAAATCTGGATGTGGAGGGGTGCCTCCAGAAGAACCTGTTTTACATTCTTAAACTCACGTCTACTTGGCGATCCAGTCCCAAGCAGTTTCCTTTCCTGTCAGTGCATAAAACTGTGGTATAGCCAGGACAGTCAAATTCATTAACCTTTTGTAAAAGTTGATTAACCCCAAAAATCCATGAATCTTTGTCTTTGGAACAGGAAAATTTCTAATTTCTTCTTTAGGTCAGATAAAATCCGTTATGCAATGACAATGTGTTCAAAACATTTTACTTGCTTCCGACCAAATTCTGACTTTTCCAAGTTACCAGATGCATTGTACGCTTTGAAAACACTAAACAGCCTTCCCAAAACCTCATTATGTTCCTCTCAACTCCCTTCTGCAATTTAACACATCATCAACATATGTGCTCATCTTCTTTCTCAAATGATTTCTCAGTTTTTGCTTCAACTCTCTCCTTGTCTATAATCGAAATTTTTATTTTTATTTTACATAATGACTTCATTTTGCTCAGTGACCATACACATACAAAACGTTTTTCTCTCTAACAGCAAATGTATGGTATTGGTGTAACCTGAAAAGGTATAGGTAGTCACTTATTCCTGGCACACTGTCTTCAATACTCACTCCCCGTGTAGGTGTATCTACACTAACAGTAAGAGTCAATTTTGAAGGTCTATTTTGAGCTTTAAATAGATGTAAATTGCATCCTGTGCAGATAAGAGTGTCATCTATGTACAGAAAATGGAGCCAAACGCAAAAAATTCTCAAAAATTAAAACAGCATAAAAAATTAAATTAAGAAATTATATAATAACACTGTAATAAAACATTAAAAGCAAAATTGCAGATCTGTTCAGTGTAGTTTACATTGACCATTTACACATGGGTTATCACTATAAAATATCTGTCTGACTATGAATCTCTCACTCAAGCAAGTGTTATCATAATAATAGCATTATATATTAAAAATACAAAATTATTTTTATTGAAAAGAAACTGAGCATCTGGCAGGAATAGTGATGCAGTGTAACTATGCATTACTCTGCAATGGTCCACTGGTGACCTTTGGCCACTTGTCCAGTTGAATGTTTATCCATGTATATGATAGGGCTCTTAATGATGATGCATTGCATCTTCTCCATGCCATGTCACAGCTCATTGACCAGCCATGGCTGTGATAATAACTCCTCGTATGTAGTGTGCAGTTGTGAAATGGTGCATCAGTGGGCTTTGATGTTAGGGGACCACAAAGGACCACAAACTAATTGAAATGTATGTGTCATCCTAAGAATGTTGTGCTAATGGGAAACTTTAATCCAGTTATTGTGTCTGCAGCTTGCGGTCTCATGGTCGCGTTCTCGCTTCCCGAACACAGGGTCCCGGTTTCGTTCCCAGGGCAGTCAGGGATTTTCACCTGCCTCGGGATGACTGGGTGTTTGTGTTGTCCTCATCATTTCATCATCATTCATGAAAGTGGCGACATTGAGCTGAGAAAAGTTTGGGAATTTGTGTGGGTGCTGCTAACTGCACAGTGGAGCGCCCCACAAACTAGTCATCATCATCATCCAATTATTGTGTTCTGGACCTGGTAGTGCTGTGTGTCTATAAGTGATGAACCACTTTAAGTCCATAGTTTCCTTGTGTATCAGCAACTTTAAACAGTAAGCCAAGTGCATTTAAAATACTATAGGGCTAGGGCCCCTGTCATCTCAAAATAAATCTTTAAGTCAATCATTTAAAACAGAGTAAACAGTAACATGTCTCTCCTTGTAGATTGCTAGTATAGGATATACACTTATGTACCTTAACTTCAAACTGGATAAAAATCGCCAACAGTACCAGGGAGATCAGAAAACACTGAAGAATGGTCATACACACCTCAAATTTCCTTTCACTACACCATGTGCCTCCTCAGTAGAGTCAGTCTGATTCCTTATCTTTTGCTCAGCACTGGCACTTCTTTGGAAATCTAGTAACAGAACTGCATTAGCCAAACTCTCGTCCACAACAGTTTAAGATGGCCGCCGAGTGAGAGCACAGGTATTTTCTTTGTCCACAAAAAGAACTAATTTAAGAGGAAATAGTGTCAAATTTAAATTTTCTTTGTTTCGTATAATTGCTGTAGTGCCTGTTCTTACCACACAACTGAATATTAGCATCCCAGCAGAGCTTATTCTTGAAAAAACTTCGTGTCATCTGGAGTCCCGATAATCACGACATAACCCGATATTTTGCGTGACATAAACACAAAAAATTCTATTCAAGTTTTCTTATTAGTGCAAAATTCGTTAAAAACAGACAGCTACTATTTTCATCGGTGTCTATTGTCACAATAAAAGTTTAATTAAACGTTTCTAAATCGTATCTAACACTTTTCATATTCTTTACTAGTTAGACAGACGCGATCTAGGCCTAAATTTTTCGAGTTATAATCGGTAAAAAACCTGACCAAACACGCTTGATAACGTAAATTCTCTGAAAGCAAAGCAATTACTAATTCATTCTCCTGTCATTGTATCTTGTACAAAAACAACAACAACCGCTGATAAGACCTTTATGTTGTTTTTGGTTTACGTACAGCCAGTCTCGCGTCCTTGAGAAATTTGAAACATTCTTTAAACTTAATTATTGTTTCAAAACTGACCACAAGTGAGAAATGTGGATTCTGTTGTTGTTGTTGTTTTTGGGGAAGGAGACCAGACAGCGAGGTCATCGGTCTCATCGGATTAGGGAAGGACGGAGAAGGAAGTCGGCCGTGCCCTTTGAAAGGAACCATCCCGGCATTTGCCTGGAGCGATTTAGGGAAATCACGGAAAACCTAAATCAGGATGGCCGGACGCGAATGTGGGTTCTGTTACAGGGTAGTGAGTAGAGGAATTTGTTGCCAATCTCATTGGGGGGGGAGGGGGGATGCAGTGGAGAAAATGTTGGGGAAACAGAAGAGGCCCTCTCCTGGAACTGCAGAGTATGAAGTAGGAACATTTTAATTGGGGAACAGGAAAGGAAAATCTGTGGCCTTCCAGCACAGTTGGAGGAAGTAAGGAAGGAACTGATAAAGATCAAGGGAGATAGGGGGGAGAAGAGGGGTTGGGAACTGGCAGCCAGTAGGAGGATAGGTAGAAAGAGAAAGCGATCTGACAGTTTTATCATCAACACCAAAAACAGGTATCTACCATTGCCAGAGTTAAGTGGAGAAGAGCCTCGGGTAGAACGAGGAGCAGGAAATGAGCAGCACATTTCAACTGATACCAGGAAGCCTAGGAATGAACAAAGTGTTAGGACGAAGGAAGTGCTGCTGCTAGGTAGTAGCCACGGGAGAAGTGTAGGCCCTCAGTTAGAGGAAAGTTTAGGGGTAGTGTACCAGGCCACCAGTATCTTCAAACCAAATGCAGGGCTAAGTTACGTGATAGAGGACTTAGAGTCTCTATATAAGGACTTTACAAAAAAGGACCATGTAGTGATAGTGGGTGGGACAGGAAACAGTTTGGACAGGGATGGGGCATATGACATAGGTGGTGATCTGGACAAGATAGTTTCCATGACTCATGGCGCCAACATACACTTTGTTGAGCATCATGACTGACCACATCTTGATAGAGCAGTGAGGCAAATCAATGTGGGGTTAGGGATGGCTCTCAGGGCAGCCAACTTTGCTCATGCTTCTCTGGTGCCTGTCAGGATTATCAACAGATAGAGTTTCACTAGGCATGGCCTGCACCTAAACAGGACTGGGAAGGGAAGATTGGAACAGCTGATTCATGAAAATATAGGGGGTGGATCTCAGGCTATACATGGTCAAATGCCTGTTGTCATGGGTAGGAAAAGTAATTCTTTTATAGGATAAATCCAGACAACAGGTTCACCTGCCTAAAGACTATCTCCAGCAGTTTAAAAAATACTGAAACAATCACTCATAAGACAGATTTTAACACTTCAAATATCACACATACCAGAAGTCACAAAGAAAAACAAACAATTGGAAAGAGTAACATGGGGCATTTCACAGACTTAACACTCCTCCATCAATACACGCAATCAACAAAAAATAAAATACAACTATTAGAAGTTGAGTTCCAATCTTTCAATTGCACAGTGGTTTGTGTTACTGAGCTCTGGTGTAGAGACACGCAAATCCAACATGTAGTATTATCATTGCATGAAAGGGCAAACTGTTACAGCAGAACTGCTTCAAGGTGTGGAGGATCATGCATTTATATCAGAAAAGGAACACAGTTCAAATCAAGATATGACCTCAGTACAGTAAGTGAAGACAAACACTTTGTAATATCAGTTATTGAATTAACAGGGCTTGATATCACAAAGAAATTAATCATTTTGTGTGTGTATAGATCTCCTAGTGGTAGTGTGGAAACTTTTTCAATGAATTAACAGAAGTTCTAGATAAAGTTTCAAGTAAAAACATCAACATACTTCTGTGTGCGGACACTAACTTCAACACTATTATCATAAATGAATCCAGCAGCACCCTCATAAATATCCTTCAAAGTTTTGGCATGTCCCTATTGGTCAATAGTGCAACAAGGGTTACTACAATGACTGCAGTAATTGACCATGTGGCCACAAATATGGACAGGGAAAAATGTGATATAGCTGTAAAAGATCTCAGACTATCAGACCATCTCTGTCAAATAATAACAGTAAAATCAGGCATTGAATCATACCCTGAACTACAAGCCTACAAAGACATCTTTCAGAAATCAAAATAAAAGATTTTTCAAAAGAACTAGAAAAACAAAGCTGGGATCAGGTGTATAAGGAAACCAATGTGAATATGAAATTCTATAAATTCTCCACATTATTTAAATTCCATTTCCAAAAGTATGCATGTGTGTATCAACATCTCACAAAAACTGATGGATAACATTAGGTATTAAGAAGTCCTCCAAACACTTAAATACCTCAGTTCCATGAAAAAGAGTCTTAGTGATCCAGAATTCTTAAATTTCTATCATAGGAACAAAGAGATCTATAGGAAGATGCTGATTGCAGCAAAAAGTCATTTAATAACAAAATAATATATAATGCAGAGAATAAAAGCAGAGCAGTCTGGGATCTTAAAAAAAAGAAAATGGGGATAGGCAAACAAACACAGAATAACACTGCTAAGGAAGGGGGATAAGGTAATAAATGATCCACAACACTTCGCAAACTATGTAAACGAGCATATTTCAAGCATTGCAGAAAAGTTACAGCAAAAATTTCCCAAACCAAATATAACACCCGTAAATAATGTTCCACTAAATACAATGATGTTACTTCCAACCTCAAAGAATGAAGTCAATAAAACTGTTCAAAAACTAAAAAATAAAAAGTCAGTAGGCTTAAATGAAGTACCAATATGTGTACTGAAACAATCCATAGAGATTATACAAGGCCCCTTTACAAATATAGTAAATGAATCCTGCACATCAGGGACATTTCCAGAGCACTTAAAACAGGCAAGACTTGTACCTTTGCTTAAGAAAGATAATGCAGAAGACATAGAAAATTACTGGCCCATTTCCCTGCTGCCACCACTCTCAAAAATACACTCCTGGAAATTGAAATAAGAACACCGTGAATTCATTGTCCCAGGAAGGGGAAACTTTATTGACACATTCCTGGGGTCAGATACATCACATGATCACACTGACAGAACCACAGGCACATAGACACAGGCAACAGAGCATGCACAATGTCGGCACTAGTACAACGTATATCCACCTTTCGCAGCAATGCAGGCTGCTATTCTCCCATGGAGACGATCGTAGAGATGCTGGATGTAGTCCTGTGGAACGGCTTGCCATGCCATTTCCACCTGGCGCCTCAGTTGGACCAGCGTTCGTGCTGGACGTGCAGACCGCGTGAGACGACGCTTCATCCAGTCCCAAACATGCTCAATGGGGGACAGATCCGGAGATCTTGCTGGCCAGGGTAGTTGACTTACACCTTGTAGAGCACGTTGGGTGGCACGGGATACATGCGGACGTGCATTGTCCTGTTGGAACAGCAAGTTCCCTTGCCGGTCTAGGAATGGTAGAACGATGGGTTCGATGACGGTTTGGATGTACCGTGCACTATTCAGTGTCCCCTCGACGATCACCAGTGGTGTACGGCCAGTGTAGGAGATCGCTCCCCAGACCATGATGCCGGGTGTTGGACCTGTGTGCCTCGGTCGTATGCAGTCCTGATTGTGGCGCTCACCTGCACGGCGCCAAACACGCATATGACCATCATTGGCACCAAGGCAGAAGCGACTCTCATCACTGAAGACGACACGTCTCCATTCGTCCCTCCATTCACGCCTGTCGCGACACCACTGGAGGCGGGCTGCACGATGTTGGGGCGTGAGCGGAAGACGGCCTAACGGTGTGCGGGACCGTAGCCCAGCTTCATGGAGACGGTTGCGAATGGTCCTCGCCGATACCTCAGGAGCAACAGTGTACCTAATTTGCTGGGAAGTGGCGGTGCGGTCCCCTACGGCACTGCGTAGGATCCTACGGTCTTGGCGTGCATCCGTGCGTCGCTGCGGTCCGGTCCCAGGTCGACGGGCACGTGCACCTTCCGCCGACCACTGGCGACAACATCGATGTACTGTGGAGACCTCACGCCCCACGTGTTGAGCAATTCGGCGGTACGTCCACCCGGCCTCCCGCATGCCCACTATACGCCCTCGCTCAAAGTCCGTCTACTGCACATACGGTTCACGTCCACGCTGTCGCGGCATGCTACCAGTGTTAAAGACTGCGATGGAGCTCCGTATGCCACGGCAAACTGGCTGACACTGACGGCGGCGGTGCACAAATGCTGCGCAGCTAGCGCCATTCGACGGCCAACACCGCGGTTCCTGGTGTGTCCGCTGTGCCGTGCGTGTGATCATTGCTTGTACAGCCCTCTCGCAGTGTCCGGAGCAAGTATGGTGGGTCTGACACACCGGTGTCAATGTGTTCTTGTTTCCATTTCCAGGAGTGTAATAGAAATAGTTAAGATAGACAGATTAATGAATTACCTGAATAAATACAATCTTTTAAGCGAATCACACTTTGGTTTCTGAAGTGGAAAAAATACAGAGTCTGCCATAGTAGAATTCACAAAAATTCTACTCAACGCTCTTGACAAAGTTGAGAGTGGTACAGGCATATTTTTTTATCTTTCTAAGGCCTTTGATACAATCTACTTCAAGATTCTATTAAATAGATTAGAAGCATTAGGAAGAAGAGGAGTAGCTAATGACTGGTTTTGGTCATACCTAGCAGATAGGGTTCAAAGAGCAGAGATAACACATACTTCAAACAGATCTAAACATTTAGTAATACATCTATCAGCACCAAAATACATTTTATAGGGGCTCTGCAAGGTAACATATTAGGACCAATACTGTTCCTGACATACATCAATGACTTTCCCAGTATTGTTTCTCATGGTGAAAAAATTCTCCTTGCTGATGACAGCAATATTATAACTGCTGACTAAACAAGAGAACTCCTTGCTGGGGAAGCAAATGAAACTCTCAAGGAAGTTCACAATTCGTCAAGAAGCAACAAAATGACACTGAATACAAAGGCCATGAATTTCAGTTTGGAGAGGAAAATGACAATATTAAATTAAATGTAGATGGCACCTCTATAGACTGTGTAACAAATGCAAAATTTCTAGGAATGGATATTGATTCTCAGTTGAAGTGCTGTGAACACACAAAAGTACTTGCAAACAGAATGTCATCAGCATGTTATGCCCTTAGCATCCTATCATCAGTGTGTAACATGCAGTGTCTTTTAGATACATACTATCTATATGTTCACTCGATTCTTAGCTATGGCATTCTTTTTTGGGGAACAATGCACAAAATATGAACACAATTTTCAAATGCCAGAAAAGAGCCATAAGAATAATAATAAAAAATAGTAGTCGAGCTCATTGTAAAGATCTGTCCAAAACTATGGGGATTTTTAACTGCTCCATGTGAATACATTTACCAGTCAGCAGTATACATCTAAAATAACTTTGGTAATTACTGCACAAACAGTTCTGTCCATGACCATGGAGCAAGAGCTAGACACAACTCACATTTACGAAGAAAAATAAACATAAAACTCAAAACATCATTTTCTACCAAGGAATAAAACTATACAATAAATTACCAAAAGAGATTACAGAAATTGCAAAAATATACTTATGTAAAAAGGCAGCAAAAAAGTACCTGTTATGCAATACATTTTATACATTGAAGGATTATTTAGATAAAACAGAGTAAGGGTTTGGTAAAAAAATGTTATACAAATAAATGCTAATAATGATTATAAAACAGCCAACATTCCACATAACACCTTCATATTATGTTTTTTTCATTCTTTTTCCCTTTTCTAGGAAAACGTACCCCCGAGGTATGCATGGCACAATACTAACACCATTTCCTCTTTCTGACCTCAACATCTCACTCACTACAGAGGGATGCTGACCCTATTTTTAGGGATAGCAAACTGGAAGTTGCAGTACAGAAAATGGCCCAGAGATCACCAGTGTGTGTGTATTTGTGTGTCAAGTCAGTGAAGTGTTATGAAAAATTGTGTGTATAGTGCGTGCAGTGACTGATGGTGAGATATGAGAGAACAGTGTGGCATTACATTATTAAATAAGTTATTTGTAAAAAAAATTATTGTATACCATGAGTAAATCTAATTATTGTCTCTAACTATAAGTGTGTACATGTATGTGTATACGAAGTAGTTTATTTTAAATTGGCCTAAACTTGTAAATACTTTGATATGTCCTATATCCTTGTAAAAAGAGATCTATGGATGAATAAAGCTACTACTATTACTACTACAGAGATCGATTCAAAAGAGAACTTAGACCTCGTGAGAAATTTAAGACAGTCATTCGAATTCGTGTCCCGCATTACACATTCATCAAATAAAAACTTCAACATTAACCCACAATACTTCAGCAACACTTGACTATGGCCGAAGTCCATCTCTGCTTAGTACGTAGACAAAAAATCAATTCCTAATATAGCATCAATCGCCAGCTTTGGCACAACCACAAAATTTGCAGTAAACCACTTACAACGACACGAAAATTCGACACACAACTATCTCTTCACCTCAACACTCCTTCTCAGGCTTGTTCCCTTCACCTTAGTCTATTGTAAAGGAAGAGCAGGCCATGAACTACACCTTCACATCTCTGAAATGCTGCCTCACTCAACACAGATTTGTCTACCAGTATCGAGAATACAAAGCAAAATAGCCCTGTTAACATTCCTCTGAAGCACTGTACTCGTTACAGCATCTACATTTCCCTGTCTCTCATCAAGCAAAAGTTCCCTTGCACCTTCAAAACCCAACAGGTTTATTTGTTCAGTACTATTGTTCATCATATTTGCCATGCCAGATTAAGTTTCAGACTGCAGTTCCAATTGTGTGGTGGCAGACTATCTCCCTGCACGTTATTGGGCAGATAAGCTGTTTGCACCTCCTCAACTTGCAGGACTAAATCTTTATCATCCATACAATTGTCTCTACCATTACATCTGCTATCTCTGCAATTACGAAAATATATAGCTTTCGAGTTGTTCCTACCTCTCCTGCAATCACTATTCACACTGAGATCTGGCATTTTATCCTGATGCCTCCATCTGCCATTATCATACATGTCATGAATCATATTGGCCACAATAACTTCTATTTCGGTGTGGTCGAGAATCTGGATAGACAAACTGGTTATTGTTCCTACCATGACTATTCTCATCATCACTCTCATACTCCAACTCTTGTAGCAACCTTAGGACATCATCCATCTTTCACATGACAAGCAAGGGTAATTGGATTAAATGTGGAGAAAGTATCACAAGACAAATTCATCAGTACTGTAAGAATGGAATCTGCTCCACATTAGTCATAACCACAATTGCCACTGTATTAGTCATCGGATAACATTGTCTAAGAAACCACACAGTTCCAATACAACTCGCCAAGTGGTAAAATAAAGAAACAAGGTGCCTTGTATTCTGGAATCAACCTATAGAAAATGTGATGTTCGATTCTTAGTCCCACTGCATGAGTAGAAACAATAAGCTGTTTTCAGTTATTGCTCTCCACTTTCTCAGTGTAACACAATGCAGTTTCACTCAACAGCACACCATATCATACATGAGCAATACGTCGATTCACTCCAAACACAATACGCTGAAATAGGATGCCTCGTTTTCTTTCAAAGCAAGCAAATCGTGTGTAGCGACCACACCCTCGCTAGACATTGGTCAAAACAACTGTTGCCTCAAAGACCTCAAGCAGATTCACATGTGCATCTGAAACAGCAGTGAATATGCAGAAGTCGAGGATGTGTCCCAGATATAATACCAAAGGAAACTGCTTGTGAGAAAGCCACATAACAACAGGATATATGGATGGTGCAAGATTATAATGGATGTATTTCAACATCTTAGAGCTGATAACAATGTGACACTTGCTAAGTGTCATACTGTAATGTAGATATGTAAATATTTATTTTGAGGGTCTGCAGTGCCTTAAACCAAGTGTAGGCCAAAAAATTAAGTGTCAAGTACCTGCTTAGGATCTTATTTCTAGCCACAAGGCACTTAAATTGAGAGTCAACAGCCACAATTAGGCATCAGTGCTGGCAGATACACATGTCTGTAAATAAAATTTTGACATTTGACACAAACATTTCAGTCTTGTGTAGCTGACAATTTTGGTAGACATTTGAGATTCTGACACTTTACAAGCATCATGGGACAATTTAGACAAGGAAATACTTAATTTGATGAGGCATTGTGCCTTACACCGTTTATCATACAGAGATTGAACTGTGACTGTTCACAACAGCTGCTTAACTGAGACGTTTATGGTATAGATATTGAGAGTATGTGTGTGTGTGTGTGTGTGTGTGTGTGTGTGTGTGTGTGCCTGTGTTTGCGTGCGCGCATGTGTGTGTGTGTGTGTGTGTGTGTGTGTGTGTGTGTGTGTGTGTGCTACTGACAAATTTTAGATGTATGAATACTGCTAGTTACATCCTTTCTAGAATATTTATATGCTAAATTTCTTGAACATGGCATTAATTCAAGAAAAGGTTAGATATTTTTCGACTTGGAAAATGTTGCACTACTGGCAAATATCTCAGAACATGGCACCACTTTTACGCAATTCAAGCAAACCACAAGTATCAACTTTCACCGAAATACTGCAATTTTGGCAAATATCTTTGAACACGAAGCGAATTATATTTTTCAGCATGCAAATATTGTAATACTGACAAACATCTTTTAAAATGGCACCATTTATATGCAATTACGTTAAATCATCTAAGAGGGTTAAGGGAATGACTAAAATATAGTTCTATTTAAAAAGGCAGTTAAAAAGTACATGTTAAGCAGTACATTATATTCATTGGAGGATTTCTTAGACAACATAGAAAAGAGGTTTGATAAAAAAATAGAACATGTATAAATACACTCCTGGAAATTGAAATAAGAACACCGTGAATTCATTGTCCCAGGAAGGGGAAACTTTATCGACACATTCCTGGGATCAGATACATCACATGATCACACTGACAGAATCACAGGCACATAGACACAGGCAACAGAGCATGCACAATGTCAGCACTAGTACAGTGTATATCCACCTTTCCAAGCAATGCAGGCTGCTATTCTCCCATGGAGACGATCGTAGAGATGCTGGATGTAGTCCTGTGGAACGGCTTGCCATGCCATTTCCACCTGACGCCTCAGCTGGACCAGCGTTCGTGCTGGACGTGCAGACCACGTGAGACGACGCTTCATCCAGTCCCAAACATGCTCAATGGGGGACAGATCCGGAGATCTTGCTGGCCAGGGTAGTTGACTTACACCTTGTAGAGCACGTTGGGTGGCACGGGATACATGCGGACGTGCATTGTCCTGTTGGAACAGCAAGTTCCCTTGCCGGTCTAGGAATGGTAGAACGATGGGTTCGATGACGGTTTGGATGTACCGTGCACTATTCAGTGTCCCCTCGACGATCACCAGTGGTGTACGGCCAGTGTAGGAGATCGCTCCCCACACCATGATGCCGGGTGTTGGCCCTGTGTGCCTCGGTCGTATGCAGTCCTGATTGTGGCGCTCACCTGCACGGCGCCAAACACGCATACGACCATCATTGGCACCAAGGCAGAAGCGACTCTCATCGCTGAAGACGACACGTCTCCATTTGTCCCTCCATTCACGCCTGTCGCGACACCACTGGAGGCGGGCTGCACGATGTTGGGGCGTGAGCGGAAGACGGCCTAACGGTGTGCGGGACCGTAGCCCAGCTTCATGGAGACGGTTGCGAATGGTCCTCGCCGATACCCCAGGAGCAACAGTGTACCTAATTTGCTGGGAAGTGGCGGTGCGGTCCCCTACGGCACTGCGTAGGATCCTACGGTCTTGGCGTGCATCCGTGCGTCGCTGCGGTCCGGTCCCAGGTCGACGGGCACGTGCACCTTCCACCGACCACTGGCGACAACATCGATGTACTGTGGAGACCTCACGCCCCACGTGTTGAGCAATTCGGCGGTACGTCCACCCGGCCTCCCGCATGCCCACTATACGCCCTCGCTCAAAGTCCGTCAGCTGCACATACGGTTCACGTCCACGCTGTCGCGGCATGCTACCAGTGTTAAAGACTGCGATGGAGCTCCGAATGCCACGGCAAACTGGCTGACACTGACGGCGGCGGTGCACAAATGCTGCGGAGCTAGCGCAATTCGACGGCCAACACCGCGGTTCCTGGTGTGTCCACTGTGCCGTGCGTGTGATCATTGCTTGTACAGCCCTCTCGCAGTGTCCAGAGCAAGTATGGTGAGTCTGACACACCGGTGTCCATGTGTTCTTTTTTCCATTTCCAGGAGTGTAGTAATAACAATAATAAAACATATATCATTCCACATAACATTTTCACACTAAGTTTTATTTCCTTTTTCCTTTTTTTCTTCCAGAAAAAGCTATTGCCAAAATTGTGAAATGTATAGAATTAAAAGCTTACCCTCGAATGGAATCAGACATTGTTACTATAATTCCAGCTGATCGTGTATGTAGTGGTACATTATGAAATAACATGTGTGTATTGTGTGCAGTGGCTGGGAGTGTGTTATGATTGAACAGTGTAGCACTAGCCTTTTCCATTATTAAATAACTTCTTTGTAAAACAGCATTACACACTAGAGATGAATCAAATGAGGTAGCATGGTTCTAAACAGACTGGTCTTTCGCTCTGGAGGGTGGAGGCTCAACTAGTGGATTACCTCTCTCCTCCTTGTCAGACTAGACTCATAAATATGTTAATGCCTGTATGTATGAATTACATTACTTTTGTTGTTCTAAAATTGTATTACCAAGGCATGTTCAACATCCTTGTAAAAGTGATCTACAGAGGAATAAAACTACTACTGCTACAACTACTACTAGCCTGCAATTGGCTGGCGAGGAGAAGTGACCGAGGGAAAGGGGGAGATGAGGGGTAACAAAGCACAACTGGTTTAGTTCCACCATCTTGAATTGTGTTTGAAATTTGCTGTTAGTGCACAGCCATCTTGGATTTTTAAATTTATCACAATTTGGATGGATAGATTTCTCAACTTAATAATGGCAGAATCTAGGATTATTTGGCAACTGCTGTGTGTGACGATCCGCAGCAGACAGTTGAACTGTGAACTAGGTCTTTCAGAGGTATACACTCAGTTCCAGAAGAAAACGCACGCCGTTGTCTGTATGGAATAAAAGACTCTATTATAAATATACACTGAAGATCCAAAGAAATTGGTACACTTGCCTGATACTGTGTAAGGCCTCATGAACATGCAGAACTGCTGAAACACGATGTGGCATGGAATCGACTAATATCTGAAGTAGTGATGGAGGGAACTGACATCATGAATCCTGCAGTGCTGTCCATAAATCCGTAAGAGAACGTGGGGGTGGAGATCTCTTCTGAACAACACGTTGCAAGGCATCCCAGATATGCTCAATGATGTTCATGTCTGGGAAGTTTGGTGTCCTGCAGAAGTGTTAAACGTAGAACAGTATTCCTGAAGCAACTCTGTAGCAGTTCTGGACGTGTGGGGTGTCGCATTGTCCTGCTGGAATTGCCCAAGTCCGTCGGAATGCACAATGCATTTGAATGGATGCAGGTGATCAGACAGGATGCTTACAAACGTATCACTTGTCATAGTCGTATCTAGATGTATCAGGGTTCCCATATCACTTTAACTGCCCACACCACACACCATTACCTAGCCTCCACCAACTGAAAACTCCCAGTTGTCTCTATACCCGTAAATGTCTATCTGCTCAATACAATTTGTAACGAGACTCGTCTGACCAGACAACACGTTTCCAGTCATCAACAGTCCAATGACACTGTTGACAGACCCAGACGAGGCGTAAAGCTTTGTGTCATGCAGTCATCAAGGGTACACAAGTGGGCCTTCGGCTCTAAAAGCTCATATTAATTATGTTTCATTGAATGGTTCGCACACTGACACTCGTTAATGGCTCAGCATTGAAATCTGCAGCAATCTGCAGAAGAGTTGTGTTTCTGTCACATTGAAAGATTCTTGTCATTCGTCATTGGTTCTGTTCATGCAGCATCTTTTTCTGGCCGCAGTAATGTCGGATATTTGATGTTTTACCAGATTCCTGAAATTCACAGTACACTCAGGAAAATCCCCACTTCATCGCTACCTTGGAGATGCTGTGTCCCATTGCTTATGCACTGACTATTAACATCACGTTCAAACTCACTTAACTCTTGATAACTAACCATTGTAGCAGCAGTAACTGCTCTAACAACTGCACCAGACACTTGTTTTATTATATAGGCATTGCTGACCGCAGCGCCATATTCTACCTATTCACATATCTCTGTATTTGAATACGCTTGCCTATACCAATTTCTTTCGCACATCAGTGCATGTTTACATGAAAATACGTGTTATTACTAATTGCACAGTTACCCAATAGTTACTCCAATTTCCGCTATTATCGGTTATAGCTAGGCATCTTAGCCCTCTCTCCGGCAAATCAACCATGTTCCCAGCCTCTAAATATCGTTTGACCCACTTCGCAACGAATAACTTTGACTTTCCAAGAGCTTTAGCAGCAACTCCATATCAATGCTTTGGTCCCTTTGGATGATTTATAAGGAACACTGCCTCATTACACTTCAGATATTTTGCACTCATTTTAAACTGCAACCGACAAAACTAAACATTCAACTCTCACTCTCTTTATTTATATCAAAGTCTAACTTAACAGCCGCTACTCTCAAGGCTTTAAAAATTGTTACCGTTCGACAGCTAGAGCGACACAACCGCTCCAAGCGGCAAGAACGGAGAATATCAGATGCGTCGTAAGTATAAAGCCAGGCTCACACTCACAATAAAATTGTTGCCACAACTAGTGGCATACCGCAGTTACACTGCAGTTGCATGTGTGAACTACTAGTTTTTAGTGGCGCAACTTAAGAAACGCTACTTTTGTCACGTCACAAAAAGTTAAGTTTGGCTGTACTTTGTTGCGCCACTTTCCTACCACCACTTCTCCCTGGCGGCAGTATTTCGAAACACGAACATTCTGTCGCAGTTATCGTGATATAATTGCTATTTTATTTCTGAAGAAAGCGAAAACAGGTACACTTTTGCAGCTTCTAGAACTGCAAGAACAGAAATCTATGTTTGATTTTGTGCAGCAGTGTGTGTGTGTGTGTGTGTGTGTGTGTGTGTGTGTGTACAGGCCAATGACGTATCCCACAGTCTCAAAAGATTAAAAAATGAACAAAGAAACAAAATGTTTCTAACCAAAAAAGCGAGTCGTATAAACTTCGTAATTTGTGAGACCAGGCATTTCGTAAATTGTGGATTATACGCAGGAAATAGTTACAGAGTGTGATGTGGCAGCTGTTAAACTAAAAACTAGTTATTCGAAATTCCTGTATGAACGAATATAAAAAGGTTCTAAAATCTTGGAAGAACGGCGTGTCTGCCGATGATATTTACATGTCAGCTGTTGGTTAGTTTTCCACTGCAGAGAGCATTTTCGTCTCTGAGTGTTATTTCTTTCAAAAATGCGTTTGTTTCCCCTGATTTGTCCCTGCGCAAAATCTTTTTTCGGACCCAGCATTTGGGTTTCGCCTTCCTTGTATTTAACTCCTGTCACAGCTCTAAGGCCATAACCTGCACTAAAACATTCACACGCGCCCACGTTAAAAGCTGTGAGACTACATAGAATTCTTGGCGTCCTGTGTGAATAGTAGTTCACGATGCCACTACAATAAGCCACAAGCTGTGGTGCCCACAATAGATGCATGTGTGAACCTGGCTTAATGTTTATTTTCATCCCTTTTCTATGTGATTTAGGAAATATTTGAATTATTGTTTTGCCTCCAGGAATTTGTGTAGTATCAGAAAACAGGAATGTTTCTAAAAATGATTCTAAAATAAGAGCAAGTTGGGATAAAAATCATGAATCCAGGGGCAAGCTACAACACATTCGTGAAGAAACACTTGTGACATTGGATAGAACAGCAGCTTACCACGTTGATATCAGAGGAAAACAAACACACAGAGTCATATGTAAGAATCACAGACATGTACTTCTACATGCAAAAGGGATTGCACCCCATTTGCAGTTCCGCAGGCCTACCATGTTTTAGCTATTGTCACCTGTTGCCATAAGTATGACCTTCATCTTTATATTATTCTAAGTGAGAAAAGCAACTGCCAAATAGTGAGAGAAATATGCTGTGTGTGTAAACCTCTCAAATCCAAAACCACCATCAAAAGTGCTGCCACATATTAATTCTGCCATTAGAGACATTTCATCCAATGACATATTCACCAGTTAATCAGTATCGGAGAAATTCTGTACCTTCTGCATTAAAAGGTGGAATATATTGTTACTTATCCCACATTTTATTTGTCTGTCTCCCACATACCTCTTTCATGTATGCACTGATGGAAGCATAAAACATTCTGACAAAACTGTATGCCCGAGTGATGTAGCATAATAAATTTAGTGCAAACAACTTATTTTCATCTTTCCATCTTCAAGCACGTTTCTCTTTCAATGGCGTGATAATCTGGCTTAACAACAAGTCAAGGTCACCTGCTTGTAAATATCGGGTTCCTATAGTCTTCAAAATTTGTTTGTCCTTCTTCACTCGATCCTTCTGATATAGTTGCTGATGCTGTCTGTGCTTAAAATGATAGGCACTTTACTTATCTCGTAATAGTTTTGCACAAAGTCTAGGGATCTGCAGGTCCTGACAGTTCACGTGCTTTTGCAAGACATGAATACCTGCTTTTAATCTACCCACTTCATCGTCAAAGGTCTGTGTTGACAATTCAGATGAATCTGACACTGATGTATGGAGAGTTGAATTGGCTGCTTCTGTGCCATATGACTGTTTTACAGCTTTAGACGGATTATCGAACCTTTGTGGCAGTTTCTTCTCCAGCGTCAGTTGAGGTGTCTTATTTGGAATGTCAAACAGTGTGGGTCACTGCATTCCACAAGAGTTTATTATTATCTGCATTCATGAACCGGTTTTGTTCGAAGTGTGCTGCACAAAACATTATTATAAAGGTAAACAGGGTCTTTTTTCATAAGATCTTCTCGACTGCTATTCACTAGCCATTTTCTGCTCCTAAAAAGAAACACTAATCATTAATACACATGTACTTTGCAAGCGAATCCTGACAATGCACATTAGTAACATGATGCTGTACACCTCTCAGGGTCCTTATTATTAGATTAGATTTATTTTCATTCCAATTGATCCGTAGTGAGGAGGTCCTCCAGGACGTAGAACATCTCAGAAAAACAATAATACATGACAAATATTTACAACTAAAACAAATAAGCTAATGTACCTTCGACAGGTCCCATGTGGAATGACCATCTTTTTTCTTTTTAATGAACACTATATGAAAGGATCATTTTGCAACACTCATTTACTAAGATCACATTAATGCACTGAATTTAAAATTTAAAAAATTATTTTTTTTATTTATAAGATAAGAAACATGTAATAGAACTACTGCAAAATGGTTCAAATGACTCTAAGCACTATGGGACTTAACATCTGAGGTCATCAGTCCCCTAGAACTTAGAACTACTTAAACCTAACTAACCTAAGGACATCACACACATCCATGCCCAAGGCAGGATTCGAACCTGTGACAGTAGCAGTCGCGTGGTTCCAGACTCAAGCGCCATGAACCGCTCGGCCACCGCAGCCGGGCAGAGCTACTGCAATACTTATTTACCATTAACACAGTACTGCACTGAAATGGTGCAGAAGTTTTACACACACAAAGTCAGTTGCTTCTACTGAGAAATTCATCAATGGAGTAGAAGGAATTGGCCACCAATTAAGCCATTAGGCTTCTCTTAAACTGAATTTCATTGGTTGTTAAGCCTTTTATAGCTGCTGGTAAGTTATTGAAAATGTGGGTTCCTGAAAATCACACCTTGCTGTACGAGAGTAAGTGACTTTAAATCCTTGTGATGATTATTCTTATTTCTAGTATTGATTCCATGAACTGAGCTGTTGGTTGAAAAAGTGATATATTTTTAATGACAAATTTCATTAAGAAATAAATACTGTATATTGGGAAGCGGTAGTTAGTATGACTAGTTCCCTAAACAGGCCGCTGCAGGATGTTCTTGAGTTCACATATGACTCTTATTGCACGTTTTTGTGCCTGGTAAACTTAAGCTTGACTTGATGAATTACCCATTATGCAGTGAAAGTAAGCATAGTATGCCAGGTATTTCGTTTTTATATCTCCTATGTCTGACAGAATTAGCACTGCAAATAGAGATTTGTGTAGACACTTCAGCAGTTCTATGGTGTGCTCCTCCAGTTGAATTTATTAGCAAGCTGTAATCCCAAGAATTTAGCACTGTCCACTTCTTCTATCTGCTTGTCATTATATGTTAGGCACATATTTGGGGGACACCCCTTACAAATTCTGAATTGCATGTAGTGTGTTTTTTCAAAGTTTAGTGACAAAGAATTGGGTAGGAACCAGTGATTAATGTCCACAAATATTTTATTAGCCTATCTTTCTAAGACTACACTTGATTTTCTATTTATTGCAATGTCTGTATCATTGTCAAAGAAAACAAACTTTTTAGCATCTGGTAATGTTACTGATGAAAGGTCATTGATATACACAAGAAAAGGGAAGGGTCGTAAGATGGAACCTTGTGGGACCCCAAATGTAATTGGTCTCCAGTTGGATGATGTCCAATAGCTTAATACATGTCTCTTTCCTAATAAAACCGTTTGTTTACTACCAGAGATATAACATTTGAACCATTTTAAGCATTTCCTTGTATACCATAATATTCTAATTTACTTAAAAGGATATTGTAATTTACACAGTCAAATGCCTTTGACAGATCACAAAATATACCAGTTGCCCTCAGTTTTGTGTCTAATGAATTAAGTACATTTTCACTATAAGTGTAGATAGCTTTCTCAATATCAGAACCCTTTGGAAATCGGAACTGTGACTTTGACAGTATGTTATTTGTGATAAGATAGTTATAAAGCCGATTGTATATTACCTTTTCTAAAACTTTTGAGAATGCTGGCAAATTGAAACTGGAGGGAAATTTGATGCTATTTCTTTATCTCCCTTCTTAAACAGTGGCTTAACTTCAGCATATTTCAACCATTCAGGAACTATTCCACTCATAAACGACTGGTTACACAGATAGCTTAATATGTTACCTAACCCATAATCACAGTCTTTAATTAACTTTGTTGATATTTCATCATACATACTAGATGTTTCTGATTTTAAAGATTTTATGATGTTCATTACTTCTGCTGGGGTAGTGAGGGTCAAATTCATATTGTGGAAGTTACTTGAAATGTTTGGTCTGATGTATCCCATGGCAGGATCTACAGAACCTGACAACCCTATCTTTTCAGTAACAGTTATAAAATGTTTGTTAAAAGTTCTGCAACACAATACACATTTTTCACCACTGTATCATTTGCTCTTAATGTTATTTACTCCTTTCATGTCTGGTTCTACAGGTCTCCTCCTTCTCTATATCACATATTGTCTTTATTTTGTTATCTAATATGACTATCTTTTCCTTGTAATTTATTTGATTTGATGTCCATATTACAGTCTTTAATATTTTGCAGTATTTTGTGTGATGTGGTATAGTAGCTTTCAACATCAGATCTGCTTCGGAATGACAGATACAGCTTTCTTTTTGCTTTACAAGATGCCTCTATTCTTTGAACAATCTATGGCTTCTTTGTAGACTTTGATCTAACCTTGGTTAGTTTTGGGGTGAAACAGTCTTCAGATAAGATACGTACTTTATTAGCAAAAGTGTTATATTTTTCATTCATGCTGTGAGCACTGTAAACATCACTCCAGTGAACGTTTTTCAGGAGTGTACTAAAATAATCAATTTTTAGCTTTTGATTACCCTCTTGAGTTCAGATTTAACAGATTTTAGATCCTGTTCAGTATTAACATTTAACAAAAAGGAACTGCATGTCATAGTCTGAGAGACCATTGACTATTGGTTTTGTAACATAATTTTGTTCACTGGACTTTTCTATAATTATATTATCGATGGCTGTTTGTGAGCAGTTGGCTATCCTAGTTGGGAACTTTACAGTGGGAATTGAGTTGAATGATAGTGTTACTAACTCATATAAGTTCTTATTAGGAGAGTCTTTGAGGAAATCTACATCGAAGTCACCAGCAAGCACTATTTCTTTGTTTTTGGTTGTTCAATGGGCCACTACAGCTTCAAGATGGTTTATGAGCAGATTAAAGTTGCTTGCAGGTGATTGTTTGTTGTTGTGGTCTTCAGTCCTGAGACTGGTTTGATGCAGCTCTCCATGCTACTCTATCCTGTGCAAGCTTCTTCATTTCCCAGTACCTACTGCAACCAACATCCTTCTGAATCTGCTTAGTGTATTGATCTCTTGGTCTCCCTCTACGATTTTTACCCTCCACGCTGCCCTCCAATGCTAAATTTGTGATCCCTTGATGCCTCAAAACATGTCCTACCAACCGATCCCTTCTTCTAGTCAAGTTGTGCCACAAACCTCTCTTCTCCCCAATCCTATTCAATACCTCCTCATTAGTTATGTGATCTACCCACCTTATCTTCAGCATTCTTCTGTAGCACCACATTTCGAAAGCTTCTATTCTCTTCTTGTCCAAACTGGTTATCGTCCATGTTTCACTTCCATACATGGCTACACTCCATACAAATACTTTCAGAAACGACTTCCTGACACTTAAATCTATACTCGATGTTAACAAATTTCTATTCTTCAGAAACGATTTCCTTGCCATTGCCAGTCTACATTTTATATCCTCTCTACTTCGACCATCATCAGTTATTTTACTCCCTAAATAGCAAAACTCCTTCACTACTTTAAGTGTCTCATTTCCTAATCTAATCCCCTCAGCATCACCCGATTTAATTTGACTACATTCCATTATCCTCGTTTTGCTTTTGTTGATGTTCATCTTATATCCTCCTTTCAAGACACTGTCCATTCCGTTCAACTGCTCTTCAAAGTCCTTTGCTGTCTCTGACAGAATTACAATGTCATCGGTGAACCTCAAAGTTTTTATTTCTTCTCCATGGATTTTAATACCTACTCCGAATTTTTCTTTTGTTTCCTTTACTGCTTGCTCAAATACAGATTGAATAACATCGGGGACAGGCTACAACTCTGTCTCACTCCTTTCCCAACCACTGCTTCCCTTTCATGCCCCTCGACTCTTATAACTGCCATCTGGTTTCTGTACAAATTGTAAATAGCCTTTCGCTCCCTGTATTTTACCCCTGCCACCTTTAGAATTTGAAAGAGAGTATTCCAGTTAACGTTGTCAAAAGCTTTCTCTAAGTCTACAAATGCTAGAAACGTAGGTTTGCCTTTTCTTAATCTTTCTTCTAAGATAAGTCGTAAGGTTAGTGTTGCCTCACGTGTTCCAACATTTCTACGGAATCCAAACTGATCTTCCCCGAGGTCCGCTTCTACCAGTTTTTCCATTCGTCTGTAAAGAATTCGCGTTAGTATTTTGCAGCTGTGACTTATTAAACTGATAGTTCGGTAATTTTCACATCTGTCAACACCTGCTTTCTTTGGGATTGGAATTATTATATTCTTCTTGAAGTCTGTGGGTATTTCGCCTGTCTCATACATCTTGCTCACCAGATGGTAGAGTTTTGTCAGGACTGGCTCTCCCAAGGCCATCAGTAGTTCTAATGGAATGTTGTCTACTCCCAGGGCCTTGTTTCGACTCAGGTCTTTCAGTGCTCTGTCAAACTCTTCACGCAGTATCTTATCTCCCATTTCATCTTCATCTACATCCTCTTCCATTTCCATAATATTGTCCTCAAGTACATCGCCCTTGTATAAACCCTCTATATACTCCTTCCACCTTTCTGCCTTCCCTTCTTTGCTTAGAACTGGGTTGCCATCTGAGCTCTTGATATTCGTACAAGTGGTTCTCTTCTCTCCAAAGGTCTCTTTAATTTTCCTGTAGGCAGTATCTATCTTACCCCTACTGAGACAAGCCTCTACATCCTTACATTTGTCCTCTAGCCATCCCTGCTTAGCCATTTTGCACTTCCTGTCGATCTCATTTTTGAGACGTTTGTATTCCTTTTTGCCTGCTTCATTTACTGCATTTTTATATTTTCTCCTTTCATCAATTAAATTCAATATTTCTTCTGTTACACAAGGATTTCTATTAGCCCTCGTATTTTTACCTACTTGATCCTCTGCTGCCTTCACTACTTCATCCCTCAGAGCTACCCATTCTTCTTCTACTGTATTTCTTTCCCCCATTCCTGTCAATTGTTCCCTTATGCTCTCCCTGAAACTCTGTACAACCTCTGGTTCTTTCAGTTTATCCAGGTCCCATCTCCTTAAATTCCCACCTTTTTGCAGTTTCTTCAGTTTTAATCCGCAGTTCATAACCAATAGATTGTGGTCAGAATCCACATCTGCCCCTGGAAATGTCTTACAATGTAAAACCTGGTTCCTAAATCTCTATCTTACCTTTATGTAATCTATCTTATACCTTTTAGTATCTCCAGGATTCTTCCAGGTATACAACCTTCTTTCATGATTCTTGAACCAAGTGTTAGCTATGATTAAGTTATGCTCTGTACAAAATTCTACAAGGCGGCTTCCTCTTTCATTTCTTCCCCCCAACCCATGTTCACCTACTATGTTTCCTTCTCTCCCTTTTCCTACACTCGAATTCCAGTCACCCATGACTATTAAATTTTCGTCTCCCTTCACTACCCGAATAATTTCTTTTATCTCATTATACATTTCATCAATTTCTTCATCATCTGCAGACCTAGTTGGCATATAAACTTGTACTACTGTAGTAGGCATGGGCTTTGTGTCTATCTTGGCCACAATAATGCGTTCACTATGCTATTTGTAGTATCTAACCCGCATTCCTATTTTCCTATTCATTATTAAACCTACTCCTGCATTACCCCTATTTGATTTTGTGTTTATAACCCTGTAGTCACCTGACCAGAAGTCTCGTTCCTCCTGCCACCGAACTTCATTTATTCCCACTATATCTAACTTCAACCTATCCATTTCCCTTTTTAAATTTTCTAACCTACCTGCCCAATTAAGTGATCTGACATTCCACGCTCCGATCCGTAGAATGCCAGTTTTCGTTCTCCTGATAACGACGTGCTCTTGAGTAGTCCCCGCCCGGAGATTCGAATGGGGGACTATTTTACCTCCGGAATATTTTACCCAAGAGGACGCCATCATCATTTAATCATACAGTAAAGCTGCATGTCCTCGGGAAAAATTACGGCTGTAGTTTCCCCTTGCTTTCAGCCATTCGCAGTACCAGCACAGCAAGGCCGTTTTGGTTAATGTTACAAGGCCAGATCAGTCAATCATCCAGACTGTTGCCCCTGCAACTACTGAAAAGGCTGCTACCCCTCTTCAGGAACCACATGTTTGTCTGGCCTCTCAACAGATACCCCTTCGTTGTGGTTGCACCTACGTTACGGCCATCTGTATCGCTGCTGGTGATTGATGTACATTTAATATTATGAAGGAGTTTTTATGAAACTCTACTTTTGTTGCACGTGCTTCCATATGCTGTTCTAGGCAAAATTTAGGAATGTCTATGTTCTTAAATTAATGACAGTTCCTGATGAATGTGGCAACTCCTCCTTTCTCCATTTCTGTTCTATAAAAGTGAGATGCTAACCTACATCCTGTAACACTTTAATGTTCTATACCAGTGGTCACATGAAGTTTCAGAGAGGCAGAACTCTAATTCATCTATACAAATAATTAATTCATTAAATTTATTTCTCAGTCCTCGAATATTTTGATGCAATAAAGATAGCTGAAATTTCACACTGACTGAGTTAAAACTGTGTAGAGTTGAAATTTCTGCTGATTGTTGAAAATTCTTAACCAAAAGATGTTTATGCTGATGTGAGAAGCTAGAATTACGTTTTTTGGTTTCTTTCTCAAACTGAAGGTTTGTCTCAATCCTAACTTCTCTTAAAACTTTGTTTCTTTCTGTCCTCCCTGCCCTAAAAAGGGTCTTTTCTGAGCCCTATAACCACTGGTATTTTCTCACTCATGACAGTGCCTCCTCTCTTTAACTTTCCTGCTATTTTCCCAGCCAGTTTACCCTTCCCATTCCAGGTAAGGTGAAGGCCATGCCTAGTATAATCCCACCTATTGAGAGAATCAACAGAAACCAGACCAATGTGTGACCCTGCACCTGACATAAGCAGCCATGCCAACTCCAAATTAACTCTGCTGACAGAAGAGTTCAAATGAGGTCGGTCATGGCGCCCAAGAACAAATACAAACTCAACACTATTATGCTTCGATGCTGATACAATCTTTGCCAGATCACACTCTATACTTCACCCAGGATCTCAGTCAATACTATTACCTGGTCCACTCACTACAACCACAGTGTCTTCCTTAGTGAAATCTTTGCAAAAGTGATCCAAATCCTCTGTCACCTGCTTCAGCTAGCACCAGGTTTAAAAAAATTGGTGATCTGGTATTCTGATCCTAGTTCATCCTGCAAAAGTTGGCCAACACCTCTTCCATGGGAACTACCTAACAACAACAATTTCTTTCTCTTTACTGATTTCCCGACATTCTTACTTTTTAATTTGCTGCTGAAAGTTTGTTATGCCCTGTCTACACCTGCAACTGCTTGAGGCTCACCAGCTTCTAACTGAAGCAACAAGTCAAATCCATTTTCAACATTCACCACAAAGCTGTCAGACAAAGTTCAGGCCTGTTCCCCCTATTGCCACTTCCCACCTCTCTTTGCCCATCTCCCTCCTTAACCTGTCAAGATCTCCCTTGGCCTTGTCTAACTCAGCCTGAAGGGCGGTAATTTTCCCCTCCTGTTCTAGTGCGCCGTGGGGTAGCCGTGCGGTCTAAGGCGCCTTGCCATCAGAGGTTCGAGTTCTCACTTGGACATGGGTGTGTGTATTGCCCTTAGCGTAAGTTAGTCTAAGTTAGATTAAGTAGTGTGTAAGCCTAGGGACGGATGACCTCAGCAGTTTGGTCCCATAGAACTTACCACAAATGTCGAAATTTCCTGTTCTAATATCTTCCTATCTCTACTACATAGCCTACAAAGAGATAGATGAGGTGTCTTCTACTTGTTGTTGTTGCAATTTATTGCGATACAGACGCTCCAGTTTGTAAAAACCATTGTCAAACCAAAATAAACAACTAGTATTCGGTTTTGCTTTCACGATTGCGCCGACCTCAACGGATTTACGTACTGGCCGCTTGGCGCGCTGCTGGTGCAGTAGGCAACAAAATTTATGTGGAGTGTCGCGACTGTTACTTTAGACTGTGATCTATACACTGAGCATAAGCGCATTGATTACAGATTCGACACTACTACCAGAGATGTCGGTGCGGACGTTACATTTAAAATTATGGCGTACACTTTCTTGTGGAATTGACTGTACCACTGATTCACAAACTTTGCTAGTGTCGCTTTCGGTGTGTGTAAGTATTCTAACACTGGCAACCAAGCACTTAAACTCAGTAATGGAATTTAAAGCTAATAATATTGAGCCGCGTGGGATTAGCCGAGCGGTCTAAGGTGCTGCAGTCATGGGCTTTGCGGCTGGTCCCAGCGGAGGTTCGAGTCCTCCCTCGGGCACGGGTGTGTGTGTTTGTCCTTAGAATAATTTAGGCTAAGTAGTGTGTAAGCTTAGGGACTGATGACCTTAGCAGTTAAGTCCCATAAGATTTCACACACATTTGAAAATTTGAACATTTGAATAAGATTAATCATCAGTGAAGTGACTGCAGCATTCTAATGTACAAAATTTATAGATGTGACCACTGGAGGAATTTGGAATCTGTTTAGGCTATAGAGTTAGTAAAATCGGATACAGGTGTGGAAATAGAGACGTCAGAGGTGACAGTAGTGGAGGAGAAGCCTTCAGCCCTCATGGTGGATAGAAGTGTGATGGTAAAGACAGGACTATGATTGTCGCGAAGGTTTTTCTGCTACTGTAGCGCGGTAACGGAATTAGAACAGTAGTGATATTGAGTATGACATTCTTTGAAGCACACATTCATTATCCAGGAGACTAGAGAAATTGTAAGGTGGTCTGAACCTAGGTAATTATAAATCACTGGACATACAAATACAAAAAACAATTAAGAGGGAGGATGGGACATTGAATATAATTAATTAAAAATCAGTGTACGCATATTAAAAATAAACATAACTTAGAAAATCGTGTAAATGGTGAGCATGTTGCCACATTTTTTGTCAAGGAAGTGTACTAAAATTTTAAAACTGCCTCGTTTCACATCATAGCGAAAGGTCACAATCTCTGTCGCATTATGTGAGAGTTTTGAGTGTGTATGGATATTTATGCTTCTCTCTATTTAGACATGTGGACCCAGGAGTTTTGCGACGACTAATTGAATGCATCACGTATTTTTATACAGATATCCGCGCAGTCAGTTAGTTGTGTGAGGGCTGGCCTCTACAGGTACTGGCATATTGAAATTATAAGGGCATGGAATATTTTTCCACTTTCATCACAATTTCCAGCTTTAATAATTATACTTTGTTTTATCTGAAGCCAACAGAAAGAGAGAAAGCTTCAAATTTGTTGCAATTGTGTAGGCCTAATGTGTCGCTGTGTGTTTTGATTGTATCGAGTTGCGCCACAGTCTAGGTAGACTGTGGTTACGCTTATCGACTAGTTACTGGTTAGAGGCAAAGTTTATGTTTGGGATGTTTAGAACCAAGGAGACAGGAGGTTAGAATAATTGAATATTCCATTGGAATATATGTGTTAGGTGCTTAGGTCTATGAGGTACATTGATGCTTAAAGCCGTTTTTTGATTTGTAAAAGTTTTTCTTAAATAGGGATCCCACATAATGCAGGGAAATATAAATAAAAAGCGACAAGAAATTATCAAAACTGCGGAATGAAAACTTAGCGGTGTAGTGATAGTAGAAAATGTAATGCAGGTGTTCCGTGGAAGTGGTGTTATTCGATTTGACGAAAGTTTTGAATTGCAGAAACATAAATTCTATATGTTGTTGAGAGTCAAAGACGAACAATTAACACTTTACAACTTAAATAATTTTGTGCTGTGAACCGTCTGATTCTTCGGCAGCGAAAACTGTTAATCTAAGGCAAAATCTTACACAGTTCAGCCTAGCAGTCTTACTTTCACATATTGCATTCCCTTTCGTACCAGTATTGTATTTTGCAGTACAGATAAGGCACAAACTGTATAGTCATTGCTTTAGAACAGAGTGCCACAATTATGTCATGCTTTTCATGATCACAATTTTCCTAAAACGAAATTATCAACTGTTACCTTTGTTTCACTGGGAAGCGGTGTGACCGAAAACTAAGCTTCGTAAACAATTGCTCTGTAATGACACTTGGCCAGTAAATATAAAAATTGCACTTGGCTGCAAATGTGAAATTTGATAATGGTGGCTGTGCTACTAATAATGCAGTTGTTTGTGTGGTAATGATACTTTGAAGCCACAAGAATTTAGTAACACGCCTACATACATGATATATGTTAAATCAGTAGGCGAACGTGCAGTATGTTTAACAAATATCTATAGTCAATTCCAATGCTTACTTGAATACAGTGCGTATTATTTCTCATGAAATGTAATTTTGTTACCAGTTATAACCGTTGGAGGTTGTGTAAAGTCCGAGGTCCAGTTTGGCCTTCCAATGTAAAAACAGCGACCAACACTGTAATCATATTATTGTTTAAACAGAGGTAAAAGTCTTGTTTATTTTATTCAGTAACCAAGTAAATGAAGAAAATACTACATAACAAATGTGCCCATTTGGACTGCCTCTGTAATCTCTTCCACTGCTTTATTTCATTTTTCATTAACCCAGTCAAGTTCCTCGACAGTTGTGTATTATTGTATACCTTGGTACCTTTGTATTAACACTTTATGAAGTGTTAAATTGAAACGAATGCAGTATGTAATGTTACACATGCGTGTACAGAAATGAATCAGTACACTGATAGTTTATTTGGCTTCTTTATTATTATATTTTTGTGTAGGTTGTGGTGACAGACTGATAGGCAGCATAACCCAATAATGGTCTGCCTGTCATTTTGTTGATGTGTGTCAAAGCAAGAGAGTGATAACAGGTTCAGTATTCCCCAGATTTACTGCCTTTATCATACATCTCGTATAGGGATCCTGAGAATGAGATAAAAAGAGACTAGTATGTGTACAGTAGCATGTCATTTCTCCCAAGTTCCATTTGCTAATTGAATGAGATAAGTGGTAGCTTGCATTTGTAGAAAATCTCTCGAACATGCCCTGACTCTTGGCTCGTACTGTACAGATATAAATTTGGATACAACAAACAATATCGAAAATAACTGCTTCACGTGCAGAATTACTTATCCTTGAGGAATGGATATGAAATTTTTTGTTTTGCAGCATAGAATATTGTCTTTCCTTGAGGGTTTTTTTTTCCTTTTTTTTCAGCATTAAAACTTCTGATGTAGCCTACTGTGAGGCAATCATTTCACAATTTGGAGGCTATATTTTACTGATACAGCAGAAAGTTGTCCAATGCCACTGCTGTATTCCTCTGAAGTGGTGCAAGTTTCCACCTCGGATTTCTCAAGGGAATTAGTATGTGTCTTTAAGAAACATATGTTATGTGAAACTTGTTAAGATGACAGGCAAATGAAATGTGAAGTGTTTCAATATATCCATAAGACAGACATCAAGAGGTGCATTCATTGCAAGATATTGACTGAGAGAAAACACTAAACTGAATGTGTTACCAACATCCCTCAATGACTGCTGATAATGACAAGTGTTCCACTGCAACACATTTTTTATTACTGACTTTTGCAGTACTGATATTTTGTTAGAGTAGAAATCCATTTCCAAAATAGGCAGGTGTGAATACAGCTGAACTATCTTCAAATTCATATAGCTTTAGGTGCCATATATTTCCTTTTCACAAGTAACACATGACTTGGTCGACACTTGAAAATGTTGAGAGTTTGGCAACTAATAAAGAGGTTATTGTTATTCCTGTAGTACATGTTCAAAATCTTTACATTTTCACTGATTATTCTTTCAGTAAATTAATTTTCAAATGAATTAATCATTAAAGCAAATGTAATGTAGATTTTGAATATGTGCTACAGAAGTAAAGAAAAAGGCAATATCCTGTACGTTGGACAATAATATCATAGATTACTTATGTGCTGCAGCATCGTATAAACTTCACAAATGAAATGGCTTGTCAGTATAGTCTCATATTTAAATTTCGAGTAATGTTACAAATTGATATAACTAATTTTGAGAGACCAATTGTTTCCTCGTGTGTTCAATATTCGATCAAAATATTTATTGGCTTTTCCGTTCTCCATAAGCCTGAATGTGCATGTACACCTTTCTTACTATTTTTATAGATAACAGTCTTAGAATTGGAACGTACCATGAACGTGGTACCATGTGCTCCATAGGCATACTCCGTCAAGCATTAAATATACTGAAATTTGAGGTTCCAAATATACATCAGCACCCTACGTAACATTTGCAAATTCCGTACAATGTAAGCTAGAGTCTAATTTAGGTTGTTTTTACTTGGTAATCCACTAGACAAAAGTACCATAGCAGGTGATTTAGAAGCTAAACTACAATGATTTCCATAAATTAGGAATATATCATAACACTGTTGGGTATAAAGCAAATGATATGAATGTTGAGTATGTTATTGCTACAGTAGTGTTGGGGAAAAAGAACTCCCCGCCAGTCAACAGCAGTGTGTCCTGCTTGAGTTATTTGTGACACCAGATAGTTTGACATCTAATTGTGGTTATTGTGTTAATGAGAAAGACCACTGTGCTAGCGAATTTGATGAAATGGTATCAAGAATCATTTATTCAACAAAATGAGATGAAGACACATTTGAAGAATGTACTGATAAATCGCCAGTCAGCTTAAAGGAAAACCTCGTGGAGTTACTGCGCAGGCCGAGCTAGATCATGCAATGGTAAGGACACGGAGCTTATGTTCAGGATGTGGTGATTCAAATTGCTGTCCAGCTTTAGATTTTTCTGTTGTTTCCTTAAAATGCCTCGATGGTTCCTCAGAGGACGACATGACTGCTCTCCTACCTCAGCCTTCCCTCAAGTTGTCAGTCTGTGGTCTCATTGTTTGTGGTAAATTAGACCCTACTCCACCTTTCTTGCATAATGTTGCAGAAGACATCATGTGGAAATAATAAGTAATGACAGACCCAAATGCAGAAGTATTTGCACGTACATGGATCGCCACTTTGAAGGAAACCTCTTCTAAATGAACATACTTGGTAAATACACAAATTTGCGGCACCAATCCTGTGTCATTTCTGTCAGATCCCATACATGACATTTTCTGAAATGGTACAAGAATAATAGTACTACACTGTGTGCCTGCTGTCACCGAGTATATCAGTTTTTGATTAATCATTTCAGAATGTAAGGACTGAGCTCAAGGGCATAAACCACCCACATGGTAATATGCCATGGGAAGTAGTTCCGTAGTAATAGGAATAATATTGTTTTTTTTTTTATGTGGATAATTCATAGCCATGTAAAATTAATCACTGGCATTGCAGGTGCCAGACTAAGACCCAGTGGAAGAATCCTCAGGAAACAGTCCCATTAACAAAGGAGGTAGCATACAGAACACTCTTTCAACTAGTATTTGCATGTTGCTTCGCAGTCTGAGATGTGTTCTAGCTAGGATTGGTAGAGGGAACAGCGAAGGTCCCGAGAAGAGCAGCACATTTTATTATATGTGCATTTAATAAGAGCAAAATTGTTGTGTAGATGATCAGCCAACTCCAGTGGCAGATTGTGCAAGAGAGGTGTTTTGTCTCACGGTGTGGTTTACTGTCAAAGTTCTGAGAGTGCGGGGCACTCCTGGAAGGGTCAAACAATGTATTGCTTCCTCGTATGTATATCTCACGAAAAAACTGTGAAGGTAAAACTGAAGAGATTCGAGCACATGTTGACTTTAACCACATGAGATGATGCTTTTCAAACAGAACTCAAACTTTTCATAGTAAATAAAGAGAAACTTTGAGATACAGATGGTGAAAAACTAATAAATTATAGATATTGTGGATGCGAAGCTTAAAAAATGTTTGGGATTCTCATAGGAAATGTGCTACATCTTGCACTCCTCCTCACTAGTTCTGAGTCGCGCTGATGTCAGCCTTACAAGTTGACCAACATACATTTTATGTAGAACTCATAAATACTATCATTTACAATGACAAAATGTTGCTGTCATGTTGTTCTACTAGTCTGATCAATTGCCCTGCATTGACTGTTACTTGTCATATACCAAACTGACATCCATTATGATCATGTGAAACACATTCTAAATACAAATATAAATTATTTGCTGGAAATTGTGTTCTCTTGCTCAAACAACAGTATGCTATGCATTTCACATGTTGGCTAAATTTCACTGTCTGTAACAAGCAGCTCGTGAATTGTTATAATGTCTGTGATTTTTCCTTAATTTATGAAAACTGCCATTTTTCAATGGTAATAGTTAAAAAAAGGTCATTATAATATGCAGAAGAGAAGCAGAATTTCATCTATGAAGATAGTTTACACATTATGGTATGTACCTTTTGCGTGTAAAAATTTAATTATTAGAGCACTTAATCACTAAAATTCTTGTACATCATGAAAGATGGACACAGTTGGTCACCGTAAAATTATTAATCCTACTTTGTCTTTTAGCGGTAGGAACCGTTGATCTGCTGAGAATAATGTCATTGTCTTTTCTAAAGCAATATTGCTTTCTGCAGAAATATGTTACAGTGTGTGGAATGTACAGAAGAGTGCATTTAAATCTTAAGGATATGTCATAGAATTACCAGGTTCAAATGTGCATTGCTACAGGGGAACTGTCAGAAAATGTAAAATTTGTATCACGTGAGACTAAATTGTTGCACAAAGAGTGAAACGAGGTCCTGGGAAGTTAATGTTAGCAACTATGTGGGGCTCACACACTGCTGTCATATACATGATATTGCTGAAATTTTGTGTGTGGGGGGGGGGGGGGGGGGCGCATGTGCGCGCACACCTGCATGGTGTGGTATATGTTTATTTTTTCTCATAGTATTACCATTTCCTCAAATTTTTTGTTAATCTCATTTGAAGTATAGAAGCAACAAAGTTTAGGAGACATGAAAAAAGACAGCTGAATTGACTTCATCATCCATCTAAACAAAAATAATGTGAAGCAGTGGCAAGAAGGAATATTCTCAGTAAATACAATGTGTAAAGATAGGTTCTGACTGCCAAAAGTGAGCTGAGGTCGAGTGCCTGTGTCACCTAAAAGTGAAATGTTATTTGTTATAACAAGAGATGTGGCCAGTGTTCGATTTCACATTACAGAATGAGGCACAAACTGTATACTCAATGCTTTAGAACAGAGTGCCACAATTATATGTAATGCTTTTCATGATCACAATCGTGCTAAAATGAAATAACCACTGTTATGTGTGTTTCATTGAGAAGCGCTATGACCAAATACACAACTTTCTAAGTGACGCCAGCATAATGTCACTCGGCCAGTAAATATAGCAGTAGTACTTGGCTGAGACTGTGAAATTAGGTAATGGTGGCAGTGGTAAAATTAATGCCCATGTTTGTGTGGTATTCACGTTTTCAAGTGACAAGAACTTTGTAACATGCACACAGAGAAGATAAATGTTAAGTGAGGTAGTCAGCAATCGTGTAGTTTGTTTAACAAAGACCTGTAGTGAATTTCATTGATTTACTTAAAAACTGAGCTCATTACTTCTCTTGCAGTATAGTTTTGTTATGAGTCAGTTTATCATTTGTAACCATTGGAGGTTGTGTTATTTAAGTCCAAGGTCTTGTTTGGTCTTCCAACATAAAATTACTGACAAACACATGAAAACGCTGTAATCGCATTATTGTTCAATAGCAGTTAAAAGTGTTGTATATTTTATGCAGTATTTTAAGGTAATAGTGCATAACAAATGTGCACATTTGGACTGGCTATGCAATCTCTTCCACTACTTACTTTCATAGTTCATTAAGCCAATCTAGTTCATTGTCAGTTACTTATTATTGTATATATTTGTACCTTTTATTAACACTTCATGAAATGGTGAAATGAAATGGGCGTATTATGTAATGTCATACATGTGTGAACAAAAATGAACCAGGGCACTGATAATTTTTATTTTGCTTCTATATTATCTTCTTATGTAGATTGTGCTGATGGACTGATAGGAGCATAGCCCAGTGAATGCTCTGTCTGACATTTTGCTGAAGTCATGTATCAAAGCAGGAGAGTGATAACAGTAGGTTCAGTATTCCCCAATTTTACTGCCTTTATCATACATCTTATATACAGAGATACTGAGAATGAGATAAAAAGAGATTAGTATGTGTGCAATAGCACGTCATTTCTCCCAAGTTCCATTTGTTAATTAAATGAAACAACAAGTTTACTGTTACCAGTCACCGTTTTATTTTTTCCACGACACGTTTCGAAGGTTTAAACCTCCATCATCGGGTGGATTTACATTAGTTAGTATTACATATGTGTGTATGTTGTGTTACGACATTTGGAGGAACTTGTGGCACTGCCTCCAGTGGGCACAGGTTCCTTTATCTGTCGTAACACTTCACATGTATACTGCCAATTGAATAAGATAAGTGGTAGCTCATATTTGTATAAAATGTCTCGAGCATGCCCTGACTTCTGGCTTGTAGAGTATAGATATAAATGGGGCTACAACGAAGAACAACAAAAAGAACCATTTGTAGTGACTCCTTAAGCAGCCTACAAGCTCTCTACCAGTGCCTCCGTAGGCATCCTTTGGTAATGACTATCCAGGGATGTCTTTATGCCCTCTGCAATAGTGGACAACCATGACCTTCATTTGGACCACAGGACGTGCCAGTATACCAGGCAATGAACCTGCTGACCGCCTCACCAAACAGGCTACCAGTAAACCAACTCTGGAGGAGGACCTGCTGGGGACCGATTTGTGATCAGTCTTCTGCTGCAAAGTTTTTGCTATCTGGGATACTGAATGGCGCACCCTCAGTACACCAAATAAACTCTGTATGATCAAGGAGACAAGAAATGTATGGTGGTCATCCATGCGAGCCACTTGCAGGAAATCTGTTGTCCTTTGCCGGCTCTGCATTGGCCATATGTTGCTAACACATGGTCACCTCCTCCGTAGCGAGGACCAACTGTGGTGTCGCTGTAGCTCCCCTGTGACTGTCGTCCACACCTCGTTGGACTGCGCACTTTTAGCCACTCTGCAGCGGACTTTTATCCTTCCCACCACCCTGCCTGTGGTGTTGGGTGAAAATGCCTTAATAGCAGATTTAGTTTTACGTTTTATTCGTGAGGGAGGTTTTTATCATCCCATCTAAGAATGGGCATCTGCTCTTCTTTCCGAGGCCTCCACCCTCCCTTTATATTAACTCTCTGTCACCCTTTCTTTGCATTTGTTTGTTTTGGTCTTCATCTTTTCCCTATGTGTGTTCATCTTCCCCTGTCTTTTTTTTTGGGGGGGGGGGGGACATTTTAGTGTGTTGCAGAATGGCTGGCTCATCCTCTTTTATTCTTGCGATTAGCCAGCTCAGACCATCTGCTCTCTGGTTGTAATACCTTCCTCTACTTTTCCTTGTAGTGTATGTTTTCCCCCTCTTGTTCATTTCTTTTGTTTTCTCTTTCATTGTCATTCCCCATTCCTTTTAACCCATTTTACTTTCTGAAACGAAATTTGGGTGTTGCCTGACCTTGCACCTTGTTTGCATCAGGAAAAAGGGACTGATGACCCTGTAGTGTGGTCCCTTTATACCCCATACCAACCGAAAAGAACCACTTCGCATACAGAATTATTTAT
The DNA here is from genome assembly GCF_021461385.2 of Schistocerca piceifrons. Lineage (NCBI taxonomy): Eukaryota > Metazoa > Arthropoda > Insecta > Orthoptera > Acrididae > Schistocerca > Schistocerca piceifrons. The sequence continues at coordinate 822,486,650 of NC_060149.1, read as the reverse complement.
CCTTGCTGAATGCATATGAAACTTTTTGTTTTGTAGCGTAGAATACAGTCTTTCTGTGAGTTGTTGGGTGTTTTTTTTCCCCCAGCATGAAAACTTCTGGTGTAGCCTACTGTGTGGTAATCATTGCATAATTTGAAGGCTATATTTTACTGACATGGCACAAAGTTGCCCACTGCCACTGCTGCATTCCTCTGAAGTGGAGTAAGTTTCCATCTCTGATTTCTAAAGGAAGTTAGTCTATTTTTTTGTAAGAAACATATCTGCCCATAGGAGACAAAATACACAATGTGAAACTTGTTAAGGTGACAGACCAATAGAATGCGAAGTCTTTCAATATATTTCTTAGACTGAAGTCAAGTGTATTTGAGGAAAACACCAAACTGGATGTTACCAACATGCTGATAGTGACAGTGATCCACTGTCTTGCATTTTGTACTGACTTTTGCTGCATAGTTTTTTGTAAGAATATAATAATCCCAGTTAACAAGGATGTGTGAATACTACTGAACTATCCATTTAATAAGTCAAGGTTGGAAAAGAAATAGTGAGGCAGGGTTGGGGAGACATGAATTATTTCCAGCTATAAGAAAACTGGTACAGGTCAGCCAGTGGAAAGACTAGTTTGAGTTCCAGAATACAGCAGGAACATGCAAGACAGTACTGACCCTACGCGTTATATTATAAGCTAGGTTAATAAAAGGTAAACTTATTTCTATAAAATTTGTAGGTTTAGAGAAGGCTTTTGGAATATTTTTGATGGTAGTGAGGATAAAATATAAGAACTAAAGGTTACTCACAACTTGAAAAGAAGCAAACTGTAGTTACAGAATATCAAACACAAAATGGAAGCTGTAGTTGATAAGTGAGAGAGACGGGGTTGTAGCCTATTCCAAATGTTGTTCAACGTGTTTATTAGCTAACTATGAAAGAACTCTAGGATACTTTTGAAAAAGGGAATTGAAGTTCAGGTAGAAGGAACAGAGACTTTGAGGTTTGCCAATGATACTGAAAGCATATTGTGGGCAGCAGAATACTTGGAAGAGCAGTTAAGAGAATGGGTAATGTCTTGAAAAGACAAAAGTAGAATGGGGGGAGTGCAGTGTAGTTCAAGTAAATCAGGTGATGAGACACCAAAAGCAACAGGGAATTTTGTTGTTTGTGCAGCAAGATAACTGATGATGGCTCTTGGTATAAAATGCAGAGTGACAATAATGAGAAAGGCATTTCTGACAAGAGAAATTTCTTAACTTCACATATAAGTTTGTGTGTTAGGAGGTCTTTTCTGAGGATATTAGTCTGGTGTGTAGCCTCATCCAAATGTGAAAATTTGGACAATGATCACTTCTGACAAGAAGAGAATAGAAGATTTTGAAATGTGATGGTACAGATTAATGTTGAGGGTTAAATGGGTAGAGCTACTTATTAATGTAGAGGTATTGAACTGAGCTGTGGAGAAAAGAAATTTATGACACAAACTGATTAAAGAAGGGATTGGTTGACAGGACAAATCCCGTGGCATCAAGGAATCGTTGGTTCGCTAATTGATGGAAGTATGCAGGGTTACAAACTGTAGTGGGAGACTAAGGCTTGAACACAGCAAACAGGTTTGCATGGATGTATGTTGCAGTAGTTATGCAGAAATGAAGAAACTTGTGTGGAGACCTACATCAAGCTAGTCTCCTGACAGAAGATCATGAAGACAACAACAAAAAGCATGTTGCAGTGATGATCAGGTGTAATGTGGCACTTGTAGACAACTTGAGCAAAGACACAACGTAATGTCACTGTCAAATTTTGAATAGTGTTGGTTGACTAAAACAGCAAATTTATTTTATTTTCTATTCCAGAAATCCTGCAACTGACAATTTTATGTTTAGTTTTTTTTAGTACTGTACAGCTTTGGCTGTGCACCATTTTGAAGTACACTGTTAAAAAGTTTTTTTGGTATAAAAACTGTTTTCTGTACAAAAATTTTACAGTTTATTTGAAAAGTGTCTAAGGCTGAAATTGTTCTATAGTATAGAAATGAACCGAAAATTGACAGTTGCAGGCAGTATGGAATCATTCAAAAAATTCTTAGCAACTGTGTACCCATATCCAGTGAAAATCAGTTTACTTATTATAAAAAGATGATACTTCTATTACATATGAGAACTATTCACTTAAAAGTTCCTAAAACATGGTGGCTCTAGAGTTGGTACCACACATTCCATTTGACAAGTAACATGAGTCAGTCAACATTTGAAAACATTGAGAGTATAACAAATGATAATTAGTGTTTTTATTCCTGTATTACATATTCAAGATCTTCAGCATACTGTCACTGATTATTCTTCCAGTAAATTAATTTTCAAATGAATTACTCATAAGTGAAAATGTAATATAGATTTTGAATATGTGCCACAGGAATAAAAAAAAGGCAATGTCCTGTTTGATGGACAATAATACTGTAAATCACTTGTGTGCTGCACCATCGTATAAACTTCACAAATATAAAAGCCTGCTTTTATAGCCTCATATTTAAACTTCAAGTAATGTTATAAATTGATATGACTAATTTAGTGACAACAAATGTTTTCGCACTTCTTCAAAAGTCAGACAAAATATTTATTACTTCTCCATTCTGAATGTGCATGAACATCTTCTCTTACCATTTATGTGGAGAGCAGTCATACAATATGAACATGGTACCATGTGCTCCACAGGCCTGCTCTCTCTCTCTCTCTCTCTCTCTCTCTCTCTCTCTCTCTCTCTCAGGTGTTAAATGTACTGAAATTTGAGATTCCAAATAGACACAATATGTTATTTGTATATGACAGTAGCCTACTTAACTATCAGTGCTCTACATAACATTTACAAATTTTGTACATCACAGGCAAATGTCTAATTTAGTTGTTTTTCATTGGTAATGCCAAAGACATAAGTACCACAGGAGGTCGTTTAGAATATATAATTTCTTAATAGGTAACCAACTACCTAAAGTGAGTGCATACATCAACAGTAGGTAAACGTCTGGTGGAGCTTGGAAACACTGGCGAGAGATACTGGCAGAACGAAGCTTCAGATTAGATTAGATTAGATTAATACTAGTTCCATGGATCATGAATACGATATTTCGTAATGATGTGGAACGAGTCGAATTTTCCAATACATGACATAATTAGGTTAATTTAACAACATACTTAAGTTAATATAACAACTTTATTTTTTTGTGTCTTTTTATTTTATTTTTTTTTTAATATTTTTTTTTCTTAATTTATATCTAAAAATTCCTCTATGGAGTAGAAGGAGTTGTCATTCAGAAATTCTTTTAATTTCTTCTTAAATACTTGTTGGTTATCTGTCAGACTTTTGATACTATTTGGTAAGTGACCAAAGACTTTAGTGCCAGTATAATTCACCCCTTTCTGTGCCAAAGTTAGATTTAATCTTGAATAGTGAAGATCGTCCTTTCTCCTAGTATTGTAGTTATGCACACTGCTATTACTTTTGAATTGGGTTTGGTTGTTAATAACAAATTTCATAAGAGAGTATATATACTGAGAAGCTACTGTGAATATCCCTAGATCCTTAAATAAATGCACAAGTGGCTTAGTAGCTAGATACAGGCTGAAGTCCAGTTTGAGGTTGATCACATCATTTCCCTCTTGCAATACTTGAAAGCTGTTGAAGAACAAAATATATCTTACTACCTTGTTAAGCTAAACTACACTGTATTCCATAAATTAGGAATACACCGTAAATACAACAACAGCGTTAGAAGGTGTAAAGCAAATGATACGAATATTGAGTGTCTTACTACCACAGTACTGCTGGGGGAAAAAAACTACCTGCTAACCAGCAGCTCTGTGTCCTGCTTATGTTATCTATGACACCAGATAGTTTCAGACTTGGCAGTACTTCTTTTGTGAATTAGAAAGACCACTGTGTTAGCAAACTTGATGAAAGGGTGTTGAGGATAGTTTATTGAACAAACTGAGATGAAGGCATATATGGAGAATGGAGGCAGATAATTTGCCACTCAGGTTTAAGGGAAACCCTATGGAATTCCTGCACAGACTGAGCACGATGGGACAGGACTTATTTTCAGGAAGGTGGTGCTTCAAATCACTATCCAGGTTTAGATGTTTCTATGGTTTCTCTAAACTGCTTCCAGCAAATACCAGGTTGGTTCTTTAGAAAAATACATGACTGATTTCCTACCTCATCTTTCCCAATCTCTGATGACCGTATCGTGTATGGGAAATTAGATCCTAACCTACTTGTCTTGCGCAATGCTGCAGAAGATGACATGTGGAAATGAGTAACGGCAGACCCAAATGCATAAATGTGTGGACTTCCATAGATCACCACTTTCAAGGACAGCATCTCTGACTGAACATACCTGGTAAATGCACAAATTTGCAACACAAATCTCATGCCTTCTCTGTTAGATCCGATACATTATATTTTCTGGAACAGCACAAGAACACTAGTATTAAATTGCATATCCTCTGTCACTGAATTTATCATATTTTGATGACTCATTCACATTGTAAGGATTGAGCACAAGGACAGAAACGAGCTGTACAGTAATATGCCATGTGAAGTAATTCCTTAGAAATATGAACAGTATTGTTTCTATATATGACGGTAGTATCTGCTCCCGAAGGAACAGTTACAATTGATGACCATGCAGCTTTGCTAGAAATGAAATGATAATTAATCGTCTGTGCCCTCGGTGGCTCAGATGGACAGAGCATCTGCCATGTAAGCAGGAGATCCTGGGTTCGAGTCCTGGTCGGGGCACACATTTTCAGCATGTCCCCAATGAAGTATATCAACGCCTGTTTGCAGCTAGGGTGTCCATTTAATTATTATTGTTTCTTTTATGTGGATAATTCACTGTCATGTAAAATTAATTGCAGATGACACAGGTGCCAGACTAAGGTACAGATTTCTGAGTGGAATTGGAGGACAAAAAGTCCTACGAACATGGGTCTGGAAATGTATTGTTGCCATGGTAGGTGGCGCTGATGAATGAAAGTTCCTCTGACCACATGCCATGTGTTCCTTGTGTGTTGCAGGCTGTGAGATTGACATGGTCTACTGTAAGCAGCAGAATGGTCCAATATTTGTGACGGGAACAGGCCAAGATGGTGTTTGTGTATGGCCAAGCAGATGGAAATGGTCTAGAGGCAGAACCTGCTCCTCCATATCTGATGTATGCACAGTCCACCACCTTTCTGCATGTTTGTCTGCCTGAAAGGACCCATGATAACACAAACGCCCAAAAATGCTTGAACTGTATGCTGGTGTGGTTGGTGATGGTACAACCATGCTGTCTCGCCTTGTGCCCGACACGAGTACCAGATCATTCTGCTGCTTGTAGTATGCTGCATCACTCACATAGCCTGCAACACAAGGAACACACGGCACATTGTCAGAGGAATTTTCATTTCGTCAGCGCCTTCTATGTGGTAACAATGCATTTCCAGGCACATGTTCATAGGATCTTTTTTTCCTCAATTTCCAGTCAGGAATCTGTCGCTGCAGTTTGTCAGTTTTATTAATGTTCACTCTGTATATATCTCGAAAAAACTGTGATAATAAAAATCTGGGAGATTCTAGACCACATGGAGGCTTGCCAGCAACGTTAATTCCTGCAAACCATTCATGGCTGGATCAGGAAAAGGGGAAGTGACACTGGTACACAGAGTACCCTTCACCACTCACTGTGAAGTGGCGTGCGGAGTATAAGCGTAGATATGGCTAACTGAATCTCCTGTTTATGGTCTCACACAACATATTTGGAATTTTAAGAGGTTATTCACCATGAAGGTACTTTTTTTATTACTTATGATTGGTTTTAATTCTCTTTGGAAACCATTGTCAGCTCTTCTCGTGTGTATTTAAACTGCACATGACTCTAACCACATGAGATGATGCTTTTCAAAGAAAACTGAAACTGGTCACAGTTAATAAAGAGAAACTTTGTGATACATATGGTAAAAAATTTATGAATTATAGGGATCATGGATCCCAAGCTTAAAAAATGTTTAGGATCCTCCTATGAAGTGTCTTACTTCTTGCACTTCTCCTCACAAGTCCTGTGTCGTGCTGACACCAGCCTTACAAGAAGTCCAACATGCATTTGATATAGAACTCATGTATACTATCATTGGGAATGACAAAATGTTGTTGTCATGTTGTTTCACTAATCTGAGTAATCGCTCTCTGCGTTGACTTTTACTTGTGCTGTACCAAACTGACATCCATTATGTTCATGTGAAACACTTTACCTATATTAATTTATATATTTTTTGCTGGGAATAATGTTCTCTTCCATAAATAACACTGTGCTATGCATTCCACATTTTGGCAAAATTTCACAGTGTGTGACAAACAGCTTATGAATTGTTATTTTTGTGGTTTTTCCTTAATTTATGGATACCAACGTTTTTCAACAGTAAGACAAAAAAAGGGTAGTTATAATTTGCAGAGTAGAAGCACAATTTCCTGTATTGAGATAGTATAGTCACTGAGGTTTATACCATTTGATTGCAAAAACTTAATTCTTAGAGCAATTAATAACTCAAAAATTTGGACATCATGAAATATGGAGACAGTTGGTTGCTGTAAAATTATTATCCTCCTTTATCTTTTAGTTGTAGAAATTGTAGATCACTCAAGAATAATGTCATTGGCTTTTGCAAAGCAATATTTTAAGACACACTTTCTTACTGTTTTGTGCAGAAATGTCTTTGTGTTACAGTACATGAAATGCACAGTCCAGCGCACTTAAATATAAAGATTCTGTAATAGCATTACCAGGTGCAAAATGGACTGCAATAGACGAACTGTCAGAAAATGTAAAATTATGTCAGATACAACTAAATTATTGAACAATGAGTCAAACTAAGTCTTGGGCTGAAGAAAGTTTTGTTGTTAGGCAGTTCTCATGCCAGAGGTGTAGGCCAACTTCTGCAGGAGGAATTAGGACCAGAATACCAGGTCACAAATTTTTTCAAACCAAGTGCTAGTCTGGATCAGGTGACAGAGGATTTAGGTTCACTCTGTAAAGGATTTACCAGGGAAGACACCGTGGTTATTGTGGGAGGGCCAGGGAACAGCATCGACAGAGATCCTGGGTACAGTGTAGAGTGTGACCTGGTAAAGATTGCGTCAGCATCGAGACACACCAATGTTGAATTTGTATCTGTCCTGAGACGCCATGACCGGCCTCATTTGAACTCTTCTGTTGGGAGAGTCAATTTGGAGTTGGAACGGCTGCTTGGATCGGGTGCGGGGGCTCATATTGGTGTGGTTCCTGTTGATTATCTCAGTAGGTGGGACTATACCAGGCACGGCCTACATCTCAACAGGAAAGGGAAGGGGAAACTGGCTGGGGTAATAGCAGGAAATTTAAGGGGGGAGGCACTGCCATGAATGGTAAAATACCAGTGGTTACAGGTGTTGGAGCAGCACCTTTTTTAGGATAGGTAAGACAGAAAGATGTCAAGTTCTACGAGAGGTCAGGATTGAAACAAATCTTCAGTTTAGGAAAGAAATTAAACAGCACAATTCTAGCACATTGGATCACCAATCACAGCTATCAATTATAAATTTTCACCAATCACCAGAAATTTTATCTCCACCAAGTTGTATCTCAGTCCTAGGTAATTCCATTGATGAATTAAAGTCACCCAACCCAGTTGACATAATGTGCCTCTCTGAACACCATGTGACCACTGGTATAGGAACTAGGCCTAAGCACAATGAGAAACTCAGACAGGAGAGTACTGCAAATGTTAGAATAAGGAAAGGTTCTCATAAAAGTATAATTAAAAATAATTTAAGTATATTTCATCAAAATATTGGGAGTTTAAAGAATAAAGTAGATGAGCTTCTGGTTTGTTTAGAAGATTTAGAAGCTGAGAATGAAATAGATATACTATGCCTGTCTGAGCATCACATTGTTACTGATATGGATAAGGTAAATGTAAGTGGTTATAAGCTCCCTGCACATGTAATGAGAGAAAATATGGAGAAAGGAGGAGTTGCCATATATGTCAAAAGTTATCATTGTGCAAAAAGTATAGAAACAAAAAAGTTTTGTGTAGAGAAACATATAGAAGCATGTGCCTGTGAGCTTAAATTAAATAAAGGCACATTTATAATTGTAACTGTATATAGGTCCCCATCAGGAAATTTTCATCTATTTCTGAAAAATTTGGACTCCTTGTTGTGCTATCTGTCAGACAGGGGGAAGCAAATTATTATTTGTGGGGACTTCAATGTAGATTCTCTGAAAGAGGGTAATAGGAAAAATGACCTTGAAGTATTACTCGGTTCTTTCAATTTGATACCCGTTATTGATTTTCCTACTCGGGTGGTAAAGGATAGCAGCTCACTGATAGATAACTTCTTTATAGACCAAGATAAGTTTAACCAGATAAATGCACAGCTAGTTACAATATATGACATAGCTCCATTCAGCAATACTAAACAGTCCTCCAAAGTAGTACGTTCAGTCAACGATTTAACAATTGCAAATTTCAGGGAAAGCCTACAGCAGTTAGACTGGGATGAGGTGTACCGTGAACCTGATGCCAATTTAAAATGTAATTTATTTCATGACATTTTTGTAAATGCATTTGAAAACTGCTTCCCCAAGAAAATAGTTAAATATACTCGTAAGAAACCTTGTAACAAACCATGGCTTACTAAGGGTATAAAAATATCTTGTAACCGGAAAAGGGAAATGTATCTGACAGCAAGAAAGAGTAGTGACCCAGAAACTATCAAAAATTATAAAAACTACTGTGTTATATTAAGAAAAGTTATTAAAAAATCCAGGAGTATGTGTATCATGTCTGAAATCAGCAACTCTGATAATAAAATTAAAACAATTTGGAATATTATTAAAAGAGAAACAGGTCAACCAAGAGCAGAGGAAGACAGTATTACCATCAAATTGAATGAAAACTTTACGAACAAAAAGTCAGAAGTTGAAAATATTTTTAATAATCATTTTCTAAATGTTGTGGATATAGTAGGATCCAGGTGTTCATTAGAAGATGCTAGGCTGTTAATGGAAGAGGCCATACCTATGCGATTTGATACAATTGAAATCTCACCCACTTCTCCCTCTGAAATTAGGAAAATAATAAACTTGCTTAAAAGCAAAAACTCACATGGAATTGATGGCATTTCCAGCAAAATACTAAAAGCTTGTTCTCGACAGATAAGTAAGATTCTCAGCCACCTGTGTAATAGCTCTCTGGAACAGGGCATTTTCCCTGATAGACTGAAATATGCTATTGTTATACCTTTGCATAAAAAGGGGGATAGATCTGATGTCAACAATTACCGTCCAATCTCCCTTCTAACAGCTTTATCCAAAATTTTTGAGAAAGTAATGTATTCAAGAGTAGCTTCACATATCTGTAAAAATGAAGTACTAACAAAATGTCAGTTTGGTTTCCAGAAAGGTTTTTCAACAGAAAATGCCATATATGCTTTCACCAGTCAAATTTTGAATGATCTGAATAACTGAACACCTCCCATTGGAATTTTTTGTGAACTCTCAAAGGCTTTTGATTGTGTAAATCATGAAATTCTGCTAGACAAGCTCAAGTATTGTGGCATGAGTGGGACAGTGCACAAATGGTTTAATTCGTACCTAACTGGAAGAGTGCAGAAAGTTGAAATAAGTAGTTCTCGTAAAATGCATAGATCAGCACATTCCTCAAACTGGGGAACTATCAAGAATGGGGTTCCACAAGGGTCAGTCTTGGGTCCTTTGTTGTTCTTATTATATATTAATGACTTGCCATTCTATATTCATGAAGAGGCAAAGTTAGTTCTCTTTGCTGATGATACAAGTATAGTAATCACACCTGAGAAACAAGAATTAACTGATGAAATTGTCAATACTGTCTTTCAGAAAATTACTAAGTGGTTCCTTGTAAACGGACTCTCACTGAATTTTGATAAGACACAGTACATACAGTTCCGTACAGTGAATGGTATGACGCCATTAATAAATATAGACCTTAATCAGAAGCATATAGCTAAGGTAGAATATTCCAAATTTTTAGGTATGTCCATTGATGAGAGATTAAATTGGAAGAAACACATTGATGATCTGCTGAAACGTTTGAGTTCAGCTACTTATGCAATAAGGGTCATTGCAAATTTTGGTGATAAACATCTTAGTAAATTAGCTTACTACGCCTATATTCACTCATTGCTTTCATATGGCATCATATTTTGGGGTAATTCATCACTGAGGAATAAAGTATTCATTGCACAGAAGCGTGTAATCAGAATAGTAGCTGGAGTCCACCCAAGATCATCCTGCAGACATTTATTTAAGGATCTAGGGATATTCACAGTAGCTTCTCAGTATATATACTCTCTTATGAAATTTGTTATTAACAACCAAACCCAATTCAAAAGTAATAGCAGTGTGCATAACTACAATACTAGGAGAAAGGACGATCTTCACTATTCAAGATTAAATCTAACTTTGGCACAGAAAGGGGTGAATTATACTGGCACTAAAGTCTTTGGTCACTTACCAAATAGTATCAAAAGTCTGACAGATAACCAACAAGTATTTAAGAAGAAATTAAAAGAATTTCTGAATGACAACGCCTTCTACTCCATAGAGGAATTTTTAGATATAAATTTAAAAAAAAATAAATAAAAAAAATAAAAAAAAATAAAAATAAAAAAACACAAAAAAATAAAGTTGTTATATTAACTTAAGTATGTTGTTAAATTAACCTAATTATGTCATGTATTGGAAAATTTGACTCGTTCCACATCATTACGAAATATCGTATTCATGATCCATGGAACTAGTATTAATCTAATCTAATCTAATCTGTGTTAGCAACAATGTTTGATCCCATATTGCAGTCATATACATGGTACAGTTTAATCACATTGGAATCTGAATTATAAAAGGAATTAAGTTTAGCAGACATGAAAAAGACAGGTGAATGGAATTTATCATCCATCTAAACTGAACCACTGTGAAGCAGTGGAGAGGAGGAATACGCTGGTGGTCTTTTCTGCAGTTGCCAGTGAGAAGCCTTCCTGTTGATCCATGACTAAACACACACTTCTTTCACAATGTCATTTCTGTTGTAGCCAAAGTCAAAGTAGCATTATAGAGAAACAGTGATTACAAAACTGATGGCTAATGTCAACATGGTTTATGTGGCAACACTACATTTGTTCACACACCTGCCACCAGCTTGGCTTACACATGTTAAAAATGCAGCTGTAACTGCTACTCTGCTACAGTATTATTTCATTGCAAGTACTGATGCTAATAAATTGCCCCAAAGCTTTCAATTTCTGCTACTTGCGCATGCTTTGGCAATTCCCGTAAGAGTTTGGGCAACCTGTGCGCATTCGCACAGATGAAGGTCAATGGCTGGGTAGCCTTTAACTATATATATATGAAGACTAACTGTTTTCGAAAGAACAGATTACTGTTGTTGACCGTGCAGCTTTTCCCTGGAATAAATGATGACTAACCGAAACCCTCAGCTGCCGACAGGTGTTGTTGATATACCTCGATGTGGACAGCTGAAAATGTGTGCCCCGAGCGGGACTCGAACCCAGGATCTCCTGCTTACATGGCCAAAGCGTGTGCGCGTAATGAGTGTATGGGCAAATGTCTATAAGGTACATTACATATGTAGAATTGTGGACAGTTGGGAATGTGAGTCTCACGGGAAGCGTGCAAGGGATAAGTCCCTCCAGTCGCACTATTCATCTGTGTCCTTGGTGGCTCAGATGGATAGAGCGTCTGCCATGTAAGCAGGAGATCCTGGGTTCGAGTCCCGGTCGGGGCACACATTTTCAACTGTCCACATCGAGGTATATCAACAACACCTGTTGGCAGCTGAGGGTTTCAGTTAGTCATTATTTATCTTTAAATATGTTTCGCAGATATGCATCCTTTCATAAATCAGTTCCTCTGGACTCACCTGAGATCTACATGTTGGTTTTTCTGGTGTGAACAATTCACTTGGGCCGAGAACTTCATCCATATTGTCCCAAGAAAGAGTTCATGAATACTGAACTCAGAGCATAACGTTTTGAGACTTGATTCTTCATGATGAATAGATCTGTCCTCTATATGGCATAGAATAAAATGTAACATGTCATGGTTCCACTGAGGGCATACACCGGATTGACAGAAGTCATGGGATATCTCCTAATATCATGTTGGACCTCCTTTTGCCTGATGTAGTGCAGCAACTCGACATGGCATGGAATCAACAAGTCACTGAAAGTCCCTTGCAGAAATATTGAGCCATGTCTCTATAGCCGTCCATAATTGTGGTAGTGTTGCAAGTGCAGAATTTTCTGCATATGCTGACCTCTCAATTGTGTCCCATAAATGTTCAACGGAATTGATGCCAGGCTATCTCGGTATCCAAATCATTCACTTGAATTGTCCAGTAACTTCTTCAAACCCATCACAAACTATTGTGGCCCAGTGACATGGTGAATTGTCATCCATAAAAATTCCATCACTGAGTGGCTGCTAATGGTCGCCAAGTTGCCAAACATAACCATTTCCAGTCAATGATTGGTTCAGTTGGACCAGAGGACTCTGTCCATTCCATGTAACCACAGCCCACATCACACTGGAACCACCACCAGCCTGCACAGTACACTATTGACAAGTTGGATGCATGGCTGGGGTCAGGGATTTTCTCTGCCTCGTGATGACTAGGTGTTGTGTGCTGTCCTTAGGTTAGTTAGGTTTAAGTAGTTCTAAGTTCTAGGGGACTGATGACCATGGATGTTAAGTCCCATAGTGCTCAGAGCCATTTGAACCATCTGGCAGCTGAGGGTTTCAGTTAGTCATCATTTATCTTTAAATATGTTTTGCAGATATGCATCCTTTCATAAATCAGTTCCTCTGGACTCACCTGAGATCTTTGTGGAGTTGCCTTGCACTCAAACCCTACCATCAGCTCTTAGCAGCTTCAGTCAGGACTCATCTGACCAAGCCATTGTTTTCTAGTTGTCTAGGGTCCAACCAGTATGATCATGAGCCCAGGAGCGGCACTGCAGGTGATGTCATGCTGTTAGCAAAGGCCCTTGCATCAGTCACCTGCTGATGTAACCCATTAATGACAAATTTCACTGCATTGTCCTAAGTGATACATTTGTCATACATCCCACATTGATTCTGGTAGTTATTTCATGCTGTGTTGCTTGTGTGTGTTAGCACTGAAAACTCTATGCAGATGCTGTTGTTTGCAGTCATTATGTGAAGGCTGTTGGCCACTGCATCTGTGGTGTGAGGTAATGCCTGAAATTTGCTATTCTCAGCAGACTCTTGATGGTGTGGATCTTGGAATATTGAATTCTGTAACAATTTCCAAAATGGAATTTCCCATGTGTCCAGTTCCAACTACCATTCTGCATTCAAAGGCTGCTAACTCTTATCGTGCAGCCATAATCACGTTGGACGGGTTTTCAGATGAATCACCCGAGTACAAATGACAGCTCCGCCAATGCAGTACCCTTTTATACACCGTGTATGTGATATTACTGCCATGTGCATATCACTATCCCATGACTTTTGTCACCTCAGTGTAGTAACCTAATAGTAATACAGTTTCCTTATGGAAAAGTTACTGAATAAGTCTAATAATAAACTATGCCTGCTCAAATTCTCAGTTCATTCATCATGCATATTCTACCAGATAGTAGCATTTCTGTCACAAAATGTCCTACATCATTATTTTTAGAGACTCTGACTTCATATTGAGTATATTTTTGCTTGTCAATTTATTATATATTTTCATCCCCAAGCACGTATCAACTTCAGTTGGTGTATGAGAAGCGTAGTATCCACCACTTTTATTAACACAATATTTTACAAAGACATACAGGTAGTCAAGTCTAATATAAACTGAATAAAAAGTCCAAAAACATGGAATTTCAGGTACAACAAATGGGAGGGTCAAACTTGTAGACTCACTCAGAGTTGAAAGAGAACAATTCTGCTGATCCCTATGAAGGCTCGCATGGTACAAGTAATGGATCTTGACTATTGAGGATGAGGGCTGCAGGTAATGATGGCACCACTTACGAGACATATCCACTGTGGAAGGCATCAGGAATGAATTCAGCTGCTGTGTGGTGTGGCGGATGTGTTGGGCCACACCATCCTTCCTCCTGTCAGGGAGTAGGTCCTGCTGTCTTATTGTTATTTGTGGTTGGATTATCCTGTTAATGTGGTGGCAGCTGTGTAGGAACAGCTGTGTGCCACAAGTGGCATGGTGACCCTTTGGGTTAGCTTGTGCCTATGCTTCAGTTAATGTACTCCTTGTATGAGGCTCATCTACATTGGATTGCTGGGACTGTTTGAAGAATCACCATCTAATGAGCTGTTGATGAACTCCATATCTCCCATAATTGGTGGATGAGGTTGGAAATGGCCCACATTGTAGTGGGCCCAATGCAGGAGCAACACAATGATCACCAGCAGTGGGTGAAATCTACTGCCAATCGTTTTGGGAGCCTATAGCATGTTGTCCTTATGTGCTGATAGTTGCCTTGTTAACCTGAAGAAGTCAGGGCAAGTGTTGACAGGCAATGGTACCCAGTTGCATTTATATGTCTTAAGAGCCAAAAAGCTCCTTGAGGACTGGTACCATGATGACTTAAGGATGCTGCAGCAGAGTTGGGATACCCACTGGCATTATGGAGTAGTGGCTCCTTGGTAGCGGTTGCAGGGTGTACCACTGCTGTGGGCACACATATATCTTCTGCATGCTCCACCAAGGGCACAGCTATATCAGTACTGTTTCCTTGGAAGTTTGATATAAGCTCTCTCTCATTTTTGATTTGAATGTGCACACTATATGCTTTGCTTCCCTGTTTAATTGTGGGTGGAAAGGTTTTGATATGATGTGGGAAGCATGGGCACAGAATCCTGTAGGTATTATGAAGGTGAACTCTGGCCCATACTAGGTGACTACTGTTTGGGGCAAATCCTCAGTTCTTAGGATTTTTGTGATGGCCTATACATTCCCTTCCATTGTGGATTCCATATCTAAAATGTAAGGATAATTAGAAAGTGCACCAACCACTTCTAAGAGATCAGCAAAGGCCTACATAGTCACCTCTGTTGTGGTGCATCACATGTTCAAAACATAAAGGTAATTAGGAAGTGCATTGACCATATTCAATGAACCAATGAAATCTACTTTAATGCAATACTGTTGTGGTGCTGACTATGCAGCAAAAGTGTGAAGTTAGACTAGCTGCTGCTTGATACTGTGTTCTTAGATGAAGGCCATATGTCTTCAATCTTTGAGCCTATTCCTGGTCAGTATAAAATACACTGAAATGCCAGAGAAACTGCTATAGGCATGCATATTCAAATACAGAGATATGTAAACAGGCAGAATATGGCACTGAGGTCGGCAATGCCTGTTTAAGACAACAAGTGTCTAGCGCAGTTGTTAGATCCGTTACTGCTGCTACAATGGAAAGATATCAAGATTTAAGTGAATTTGAATGTTGTGTTATAGTCAGAGCACGAGCAATGGGACACAGCATCTCCGAGGTGGCAATGAAGTGGAGATTTTCCTGTACAACCATTCCACCAGTGTACTGTGAACATCAGGAATCAGGTAAAACATCAAATCGCTGTGGCTAGAAAAAGATCCTGCAAGAATGGGACCAATAATGACTCAAGCGAATCCTTCAACGTGACAGAAGTGCAACTCTTCCACAAATGGTTGCAGATTTCAATGCCGGGCCATCAACAAGTGTCAGCATGCAAACCATTCAATGAAACATCACAGATATGGGCTTTTGGAGCCGAAGGCCCTGTTGTGTACCCTTGATGACTGCACGACAGAAAGCTTTACACGTTGCATGGGCCTGTCAAAACCGACATTGGACTGTTGCTTGGTCAGATGAATCTCATTTCAAATCGTATCAAGTGGATGGATATGTATAGGTATGGAGCCAACCTCATGAATCCATAGATCCTGCATGTCAGCAGGGGACTGTTGAAGCTGGTGGAGGGTCTGTAATGGTGTGGAGTGATATGGGACCCTTGATACACCTAGATATGACTCTGACAGGTGACACATACGTAAGCATCCTGTCTGATCACCTGCATCCATTCATATCCATTTTGCTTTCCTACGGACTTCGGCAATTCCAGCAGGACAATGCAAGATCCCACTCGTCCAGAATAGCTACAGAGTGGCTCCGGGAACACTCTTCTGAGTTTAAACACTTCTGCTGGCCACCAAACTCCTCAGACATGAACATTACTAGGCATGTCTGGGATTCCTTGTAACGTGCTGTGCAGAAGAGCTCCCTACTCCCTCATACTCTTACGGATTTATGGACAGCCCTGCAGGATTCATAGTGTCAGTTCCCTTCAGCACTACTTTAGAAATTAGTTTGAGTCCATACCACATTATGCTATGGCACTTCTGCATGCTCGTGGGGGCCCTACACGATATTGGGCAGGTGTACCAGTTTCCTTGCCTCTTCAGTGTATGGCGTGTGAGGAGTCCATGCCCCAGTGGATCCAGCATAGAAAAGCTAGTATCTTGGTCGTTAGGGCAGGGGGAATGACTATCCAGCAGTCAATTAAATAACAGTGTTCTGTGGATTACTACTGACCAGTGGCAAGGAGGCCAGTAGGTGCTTGGGCCAACCATTTTGTACCAATTGGTCACCTGCTGGAGTATATTATCTTGCTGGGTGGAATATCGTACACGAAGTGCCATCAGTTGAATCCTATCAAAAAATGTTGCATTTACATGTCCACCTGGAAATAGAAAACTGTGTTTTTAGTAAATGCTGGGTCTGGGTGCACAAGGAGCTGCAATAATACACTACTGGCCATTAAAACTGCTACACCAAGAAGAAATGCAGATGATAAACAGGTATTCATTGGACAAACATATTATACGAGAACTGACGTGTGATTACATTTTCACGCAATTTGGGTGCATAGATCCTAAGAAATCAGTTACAACTGCCCATGCAGCTTAACCACGATACCACAGTTCATCAAGAGTAGTAACTGGCGTATTATGACGAGCCAGTTTCTCGGCCACCATTGATCAGACGCTTTCAATTGGTGAGAGATCTGGAGAATGTGCTGGCCAGGGCAGCAGTCGAACATTTTCTGTATCCAGAAAGGCCCGTACAGGACCTGCAACAAGCGGTCGTGCATTTTCCTGCTGAAATGTAGGTTTTCACAGGGATCGAATGAAAGGTAGAGCCACGGGTTGTAACACATCTGAAATGTAACGTCCACTGGTCAAAGTTCAGTCAATGCGAACAAGAGGTGAACGAGACGTGTAACCAGTGGCACCCCATAACATCATGCCGGGTGATATGCCAGTATGGCGATGACGAATACACGCTTCCAATGTGCGTTCACCGCGATGACGCCAAACACGGATGCGACCATCATTATGCTGTAAACAGAACCTGGATTCATCCAAAAAAATGACGTTTTGCCATTTGTGCACCCAGGTTCGTCGATGAGTACACCATCGCATGTGCTCCTGTCTGTGATGCAGCGTCAAGGATAACCGCAGCCATAGTCTTCGGGCTGATAGTCCATGCTGCTGCAAACGTCGTCGAACTGTTCGTGCAGATGGTTGTTGTCTTGCAAACTTCCTCATCTGTTGAGTCAGGGATCGAGACGTAGCTGCACGATCCGTTACAGCCATGCGGATAAGATGCCTGTCATCTCGACTGCTAGTGATACGAGGCCGTTGGGATCCAGCACGGCGTTCCGTATTACCCTCCTGAATCCACCGATTCCATATTCTGCCAACAGTCATTGGATCTCGACCAATGCGAGCAGCAATGTCGCGATACGATAAACCGCAATCGTGATAGGCTACAATCCGACCTTTATCAAAGTCGGAAATGTGGTGGTACGCATTTCTCCTCCTTACACGAGGCATCGCAAGATGGAATTTGTTTCCATACAGAAACACATGGAATTTCTTTATGGCATACACAATAGCTTAGTTATACTTTTGTGTTTGGAAATAATTATTTTGTGGCAGTGTTAGCATCTGAAGGTGAATGCAACAGGTTGTTCAGACCAGTCAGGATCTCTGTGAGTTAACACAGCTCAACACCACATTTGGTGGCATCAGTCACCAGTATGAGCTGTTACCCAGGTGTAGAAGTAGCTAGGTATGGCAACAATTTTAATAGCATTTTTAGTTACTTCATTACTGTTGCAGAAACAACGAAACAAACATGCCAAATTTAAACAGATGCAAAATCCCCAAGATTGACTATTCTTTACAGAAGCTCGAAATTTAGAGCGGAGTTCAATGCAAGACGCCTATGACAGTTTCCACCACGAATCTTTGTCTCGAAACCTGGCAGACAATCCAAAGTGATTCTGGTCGTATGTGAAGTATGTTACCGGCAAGAAACAATCAATGCTTTCTCTGCGCGAGAACAATGGAGATACTATCGAAGACAGTGCTGGCAAAGCAGATTTACTAAACGCAGCCTTCCGAAATGCCTTCACAAAAGAAGACGAAATAAATATTCCAGAATTGGAATCGAGAACAGCTGCCGACATGAGTAACGCAGAAGTAAATATCCTCGGAGTAGTGAAGCAACTCAAATCACTTAATAAAAGCAAGTCTTCTGGTCCAGACTGTATACCAATTAGGTTCGTTTCGGAGTATGCTGATGCATTAGCTCCATACTTAATAATCATATACAACCGTTCACTCGACGAAAGATCCGTACCCAAAGACCGGAAAGTTGCACAGGTCACACCAATATTCATGAAAGGTAGTAGAAGTAATCCACTAAACTACAGGCCCATATCGTTAACGTCGATATGCAGCAGGATTTTAGAGCATATATTGTGTTCGAACATTATGAATTACGCCGAAGGAAATGGTCTATTGACACATAGTCAACATGGGTTTAGAAAACATCGTTCCTGTGAAACACAACTATGTCTTTATTCACATGAAGTGCTGAGTGCTATTGACAAGGGATATCAGATTCCGTATTCCTGGGTTTCCAGAAGGCTTTTGACACTGTACCACACAAGCAGTTCATAGTGAAATTGCATGCTTATGGAATATCGTCGCAGTTATGTGAGTGGATTTGCGATTTCCTGTCAGAGAGGTCACAGTTCGTAGTAATTGACCGAAAGTCATCGAGTAAAACAGAAGTGATTTCAGGCGTTCCCCAAGGTAGTGTTATAGGCCCTTTGCTGTTCCTTATCTATATAAACGATTTGGGAGACAATCTGAGCAGCTGTCTTCGTTTGTTTGCAGATGACGCTGTCGTTTATCGACAAATACAACCATCAGAAGATCAAAACAAACTGCAAAAAGATTTAGAAAAAATATCTGAATGGTGCGAAAAGTGGCAGTTGACGCTAAATAACGAAAAGTGTGAGGTCATCCACATGAGTGCTAAAAGGAACCTCTAAACTTCGGTTATACGATAAATCAGTCTAATCTAAAAACCGTAAATTCAACTAAATACCTAGGTATTACAATTACGAACAACTTTAATTGGAAAGAACACACAGAAAATGTTGTGGGGAAGGCTAACCAAAGGCTGCGTTTTACTGGCAGGACACTTCGAAAATGTAACAGACCTACTAAGGAGACTGCCTACACTACGCTTGTCCGTCCTCTTTCAGAATACTGCTGCGCGGTGTGGAATCCTTACCAGATAGGACTGACGGAGTACATCGAAAAAGTTCAAAGAAAGGCTGCACGTTTTGTATTATCGCGAAATATGGGAGAGAGTGTCAGAGAAATGATACAGGATTTGGTCTGGAAATCATTAAAAGAAAGGCGTTTTTCGTTGCGACGGAATCTTCTCACGAAATTCCAATCACCAACTTTCTCCTCCGAATGCGACAATATTTTGCTGGCACCGACCTACATGGGGCACAACGATCACCACGGTAAAATAAGGGAAATCAGAGCTCGTACGGAAAGATATAGGTGTTCATTCTTTCCGCTCGCTATACGAGATTGGAATAATAGAGAATTGTGAAGGTGGTTCGATGAACCCTCTGCCAGGCACTTAAATGTGATTTGCAGAGTATCCACGTAGATATAGATGTAGATGTAGATCACCCTGTCACATTCTAATGACCATTCAGAATACCCCCTTTTTATATAATTTATTCAATGTATGTGAAATTTCTGCCATATTAGGCAGAAATTTGGTACAATAGCTTAGTTTACCCAGAAAAGGGTGCAGTTATTTTAAATTTAGCAGTTTTTTCAAGTTGTTGATTCCATGAATGTGTTTCAGTGTTTGCCTAAAATTACATGGCCTAAGTATTCTTTTTTTTTCGCCTATCTGCTTAGGTGAGTGGTAATGTGTTTGCCTACCATGCAGCAGTCCTGGGTTCGATTCCTGGCTGGGTTGGACATTTTCTCCACTCATGGACCAGATGTTGTATTGGCTTCATCATCCTTTCATCATCATCACCAACACTCTAGTCACCCAATGTGGCGTCACCCGCAATAAGACTTGCAACCCGGTAGCTGAACTTTCGCAGATGGGGCCTCCCAGCCAACAATGCCATACAATCATTTCATTTTCTTTCTACTTCTGTCTGGAAGAAATGTGATTTTTGCAAACTGCATTTGAGATTTTGAAAGCTTCATCCATTTTTATTCAAATTGAATTGACTATTGAATAAATAAATTAATAAAATGCTGGGAGATTGGGCAAAAATGTGACTCTAAGTACTAATGTGGCTCACTTTCTTTCTTAATGGTTGGTCATAGTCGATTATCATTCACACCCCACAATATTTCCAAGTGCAACACACAAATATGCAAGTGACATCTAAGTGTGGAAGAACTGCAGACTTGTATAAATGAAATCATTATAAAAGAATGAAAGATACATATAAATCCCAGAGGATTAAGAAAGTAGGCCAAACCAAAATTTTAAGTTTTAAATGAAATCAAGTTTATTGAAACCAAGCCAAAAACGCTATGAATGGTGATATACACTGAAGTGCAGTAAATGAAGACCTTAAGTGCAGTTAAAGTTATATTAAATGTGTAAACTGTACAAGCAGATTCTCAAAACTTTGTAGACTGTGACAAACGTGTCCAAAATCTAAGTCCTGATCATTAGCCTTAAAAGTTCCATTTTCTACAGTCCTCTAAAATCAGTTGCTTCAAACTGCTGGAAAACTTGTAAGTTCAAAGCTCCAGTAGTGAAACAGATAGACTAACAAAGGACTAACTAAAAGACAGTGTGAAATAGCTGTAACTGAAGTGCTTTAGATTACTCTAGATTGACGCAGTTCTCGAGGTGTCCATATATTGTTTTGTTCTGAGATATAGTTTTGTTATTAAAGGTTATAGCATGCAAAACTGTGTCTTCCATTGGATTACCTATGCTACTAGTGACATCCTTATAGTAATGACCTACTCAGAACACATCATGATGAATGTGTCGAATGGAGATGGCTTTAAAAAAGACTATGGCAACAGCAGCACTTCACAACCAACCAGCAGCAATGCGACACATACTCTGCAGGAGCAACAGCCTCAGCAAATGGCTCCACAAGTTAAGGATGTGCAAAACCTCAAGGCCAGAATTCTGGTTCCTGCACGTGGAAAGCATTTTCTGCCAACACAAGATACAGGATGAAATGTTACAAATTCCATTGTGTCATCACACACTTAAGTGAAGCGTAGACAATAACTGCAGAGGACACTTTACATTCACATAGCTATGCAGTGCTTAAAACCTGTCTAATCAAACGCTTTGCACAGGCACTGCAAATTAATGGTGGACGATGGATTAGGAAACATTTTCGTCACCCAACTCCTGCATTATCTGCACTTACTAGTGGGACCAGACCTACTTTCTGCACAGTTCCTCCACATAATGTGGTTCAACAGGCTTCCAGAGAACATCATACTTATCCTCACAGTGGATAAAAATGTTTCACAACAAGTGCTGGCAGACAAAGCTGAAAAATTGGTGGCTAGCATAAAAGTATAGTGTAGTAGTATTCATCTGCCTTTGGCCCCAACCCAAGCATTCTGTCAGCTGACGCAAACACGGGCCTTGACACAAGTGCGCTGGTGGAAGCACCAGCCTCCACACCCAATCATCTGGCCCTAGAAGTTAATGTACTTGAAGCACAGGTAGCAGCACTGCACAGAGCATGGCAGTAAGGAGAGCTAAGCCAAGTCAGACAGTGGGACAATGATAAACTAGTTAGCAGAGAGTGACAGAACAGTGCGGGACGTTGGTACTTCTATCATTGCAGACTTGACAACAGAGCTTGCACCTTTTCAGCCCTGTGCTAGTATCCAAATCCCGCTGACAACCACTAAAGGGTACAGCTAGATGTTGGTCTCAACTTTCAAGCTGCCCTTCTTGTGACACGACTACCATGCTGGGTTTTATGGAGATGCCCATTCACGTTTTTGTATGCAGTACATGTGCAGGCATGCAGCATGTGAATATATCCATATTAACCTTCACATTGCCGTTTCAGCCCACTGGCATGGCAGTTTCTCAACATACAATGGGATTCCAGAATCATAATGGACTGGAGCAGCTAGTTGACACACATGCATACAAGAAAATCTTCATTTTTCAGCCAGTCCCAGGCACAGGGATGGTATACATGTGTCACAATTACATGACCACCCCACTTGACTACAAAACCTTCAGCTTTGAAGAAATGGGATTTTACAGTGGCCCCTACCAAAGAAGTGGTTTCTCTGAATGCATAGGTTCCTCTGAATGGAATGAGACAGTGCCAAATTTTTTGGGTTTAAAGACCTTAACTAATAGTACCCTGGTAAGAGTAATTAACATTTAAAATAATAGGGTATCTAATCCTAGTTTATTATTTCAATTTCACAGATTCATAAAAAGAGCTATAAATAAATTTTAACATTTCACCTTACAAATTTATATTTTAACCTAAATAGTATAAATAACTGTTTTAACGAATAATATTCACTAGTATCAATCATATGACTGTGGCTGCTGACACGTATTATACTGATACCAAATCAGTTGCTAAGTCCAAGATCACTTGATAATTAAATCAAATTACTGCAAAAAGGACATTTAGTTTAATAAAACTTGCATACAATACAAAGAAAAAGTTAATAAACAAGCAAGAATAAAACTTTTGGGAAAAATAATAAAGTGTAAAAAATTAAATATCATAAGAGATAGGAATAAATACAAATATTTCTAGAAATCTTCCAGGAAAACCAGTGGCTTCAAGAGTCCACCCCAACACACCTGGGAAGATGACTGCAGCCAAAGCAAACACTGACAGACAAATTAGGTACAGAATCATATGGCCCTTGGACAGCCAATGGGCCTCCCCCCTCCATATGGAGCTCAAATAGGATGGTTCGTGGAGATCATTTGGTGATTGCTGGATACCAAATGAGAGAACCATTCCTGACAGGCACCCCATTCTCCATATAATGGACATGAAAAATGGACTGGCTGGAGTGACAGTTTTCAGTGTAATTGACTGTGCATGGGCAGACACATAAATCCCCATGGTCACAGAGGTATACCAAAGATTGCAATAACGATCCATTTCGGGTTATATGAGTCCTTGTACATGCCATATGGACTAAAAAATGGTGCCAAGATGTGGTAATGTTTCATACATCAAGTCCTCTGAGGTCTAGAGGACGCATATAGTTATATGGACGACATCCTCGTTCTCTCTTATTCCCTGGCACAGCATGCTAAGCACCTAAGACTGCTTTTCAAACAGGCAGGCGTCGAGGTGAACACAGCTAATGAGTTATTGGCGAGGACAGGGAGTAGCTGCTAGGATTTGAAGTGTTGACAGCAGGCGTCTTGCTCCTAGCTGAATGTGTCAGAGAAATTCGGGAAGTGTCATGACTAAGTTCGCTCAAGGATCTTAGAGAGTTTTTAGGTATACTCAACAACCACTAACGCCAACCACCCCATAGAGCATCGTTGGTGGCACCACCGACCTGACTGCTTAGACGAAAATACACAGCAGGCACTAGGAACATGCCTTGGAGCGAGGAAGCTATAGCTTCATTTGAGTTGGTGAAAGGTTACGCTGCACAGGCCATACTTTGAATAATCTGCATAAAAGAGCGCCAACAGCTATCATGGTGGATGCAAACCAAACGGCAGTGGTGCCGCCCTCCAACATCACACTGATGGAGCATAGCAGCACCTGGCATTCTTTTCCTTGCTGTTAACAGAGAACTAAAGAAACTGGAACGCCATAGATCGCGAGCTATATGCCATCTGTGCAGTGGTGAAGCACTTCCATGAGTATGTGGAAGGCAAATGGACCACTCTCCCATCACCCTATTGTTTAAAAAGGGTCACATAATGGTTCACCTCAACAGATTAGACAAGTGGAGTTCACTTCCTAGTTTACAACTCTCAACAGATTAGACAAGTGGAGTTCACTTCCTAGTTTACAACTGATGAGTAGATTCAAGAATTTCATTGCTGACTGCTTATCCAGAAGTTGTGCCAATATCAGAGCGGTACAATGGGACCACATCACACGTGCACAGGTGCTGGACAAAGAGAGAGGTGCACTGTGGGAGCAACAGAATACAAGTGTACAATTACAGAGAGTCAAAGCAGCACAGACAAATGTAACTCTGTGATGTGATGTGGCACAGGGTAACACATGCATTTAAGTCCTACGTGACTTCTGGAGAATCATTTCTCAGCCCTCCATAACCTCTCACACCCAGGAGTAAAGGCTATGACGAAACTGGTAAAGAGTTCAGAGGTGTGGCCTGGAAATGATAGAGATTGCTGCACGTGGACAAAGCAGTGTGACAGGTGTCAGCAAAGCAAGATTGGCCACCTTCTCCTTGGCCAACAAGGCTCATTCATCATACCTTCAGCCAGATTTGGGCACATCCATGTAGACCTCATAGGTCCCCTTCCTCACTCCATTGGCTTCCATTATCTGGTAACCTTAGTGGATTGCTTGACCTATTGGCCAGAGGCCAGTCCAGTGACAGACATCATGACAGTTACAGTGGCAAAGACTATCTTAGGGGGTTGGATCATAAGGTTTGGCACGCCACACTCCATCATAACTGACAAGGGCTAGCAGTTCATGGCATCCTCACTTCAGGAAACCCTACAACTATGTGGCTGCTCCCATATACACACCACTAGCTACCACCTAGCCAGCAATGATATGATGGAGAGGTTCAACCACATCTTGAAGGCAGCATTGATGTGTGCCAACACTACGTGGTCAGATGCACTGCCCATTGTCCTGTTGGGCCTGCAATCAGCAATCACAGAGGACATGCAACATTCACCAGCACAGCTCATGTATGGCAATGATCTACGCCTACTGGCAGAACTAATTACCAACAAGCCTTCCCACCTCTCCCCACTCCCCACCAGTCTCTGTCACCGAGTTTGGTCGACACCTATGAGAAAAGATGACCCCAATTCACCTATCCATGCCACAGTTACATGTACACAGGAACATCTTTATACACAAAGATCTCCACAGCATACCTTTTGTCTGACTATGGGACAATGTGATCTGCCCACTGCTCACGCTGCCATACAGTGGCCCATATAAGGCTCTTCAGCATGGACCACACACCTTTAAAATTCAGTATGGAGGACGAGATGAAATGGTTTCTGCTCCAGACCACCCATCACACTGCCAGTCAGACAGTGCAGTGCAGAGGAACACACGAGGCTGGGTGCCACCAGCGGGAACACCCCCCCCCCCCCCCCCCCCTGGGTCTGAAGAGTACAAGATCTGACATACTGTAAAACACCAGTTCTCCAATATACCTGGGCTCCAGATTTTTTTAAAAAAAGTTGGCTGATGTAGCGATACAGATCTACTAATAAAGGACTAACTGCTATGCGAAATAGCTGTAGCTCAGGTGCTCTAGACTGGTGCAATTCTCAAGGTGTTCGTGCATTATTTTGTTCTGAAATATAGTGTTGTTAATAAAGGTTATGTGTGTAAAAACCGTGTCCTCCATTTTATTACTTATGCTACTAGTGACATCCCCATACTCT
Source organism: Schistocerca piceifrons (assembly GCF_021461385.2). Taxonomy (NCBI): domain Eukaryota; kingdom Metazoa; phylum Arthropoda; class Insecta; order Orthoptera; family Acrididae; genus Schistocerca; species Schistocerca piceifrons. The sequence continues at coordinate 822,460,550 of NC_060149.1, read as the reverse complement.
TATCATGAAAGTTAGTGTCTTAACAGTCACCAGACTTCGCCGAAATTGTGCTAATCGGAACAAAAGGTAAAGTATTTCACATATACGCGACTGACTTGCTAAAAATACAGTAAGTCCAAACAAAAGTTAAAGTACAATATTAAAGTGCCCGTGCTGTCAAGAAATGTATTTGCAATTGAAATGTATTGTGCGTTCGAGTCGCACTATGGCAAAGTTTTCATTGTCGTCATTCCATCCCACAGCTGAATTTTGTCCATATCAGCTATTGGGAATACATTTCATGAAAAAGTTCAAGAATTTTGCATGTACGACCAAACCCAATGCCGAGAATTAGTCACTGGAAAATCCATACCACGAACTGACACAGATTCTCCCTGACCTGTCGACCAAACTCTGGTAGCCTCTATTCTTCCAGTTAACCGCCAGTTTAAATACCACATGTTACATATCAGAGGAAGACCAAAGGGTTCTCGCTTTCATATTCTGGTTCCTATACTGTGTATCCGTGGTGATTTCTAAGTTCTTGAACGATTTGCACATCCAGTAGTAACTAAACAGGCTGTAGTTCTAGTTGTGCGATGGTCACAAATCTGAGACGTTCCGTGGCGTTGTATGACATCTTCAGCCATCATCTGATGTACCGTTTGTGTAAATATATCAACGCATTAAATAGTTTTAAATTTTTAAATATTTTCGCGGAATACTCATTTACACAAACATCGCAACTTCTGTAATACACTGAAGCACCAATGAAATACATAGGTATGTAAACAGGCAGAATATGGCGCTGCGCTCGGCAACGCCTATATAATGAAACAAGTGTTAGATCGGTTACTGCTGCTACAATGGCTGGGTATCAAGATTTAAGTGAGTTTGAACATAGTATTATAGCCGGCACACAAGCGATGGGACACAGCATCTCCGAGATAGCCATGAAGTGAGGATTACCCGTACGACCATTTCACGAGTGTGCTGTGAATATCAGGAATTCGGTAAAACATCGGCCGGAAAAAGATCCTGCAAGAACGGGACCAACGACGACTGAAGAGAATCGTTCATCGTGACAGAAGTGTAACCGTTCCGCATACTGCTGCAGATTTCAATGCTGGGCCATCAACAATTCTCAGCGTGCGAACCATTCCACAGAACATCATCGATATGGACTTTCGCAGCCGAAGACCCACTCGTGCACCGTTAATGAGTGCATGATACGAAGCTTTACGCCTCGCCTCGGCCCGTCAGCAACGACATTGGACTGTTGATGACTGGAAACATGTCGCCTGGCCGGACGAGTCTCGTTTCAGATTGTATCGAGAGGATGGACGTGCACGGGTATGGAGACAACCTCATGAATCCACGAAACCTGAATGTCAACAGGGAACTGTTCAAGCTGGTGAAGGCTCCCTAATGGTGTGGAACATGTGCAGTTGAAGCGATATGGGACACCTGATATGTCTATACATGACTCTGACAGGAGACACGTACGTAAGCATCCTATCTCATCACCGCATCCATTCCTGTCCATTGTGCTTTCCGACGGACTTGGGCAATTCCAGCAGGACAATGCGACAACTCACGCGTCCAAAACTGCTACAGAGTGGCTCCGGGAACACTCTTTAGAGTTTAAACACTTCCGCTGGCCACCAAACTCCCCATACAAGACCACTATTGAGCATATCTAGGATGCCTTGCAAGGTGCTGTTCAGAAGAGATCTCCACCCCTTCGTACTCTTACGAATTTATGGGCAGCCCTGCAGGATTCATGGTGTCAGTTGCCACCAGCACTACTTCAGACGTTAGTCGAGTGCATGCCACATCGTGTTGCAGCACTTCTGCGTGCTCGCAGGGGCCCTACACGATATTAGGTGGTGTATCAGTTTCTCTGGCTCTTCACTGTAGTTCTAGTAACGCTACATTGATCTGTTTCGGGCAATGAATCCCTCTCAATGTCGAGAAAATTTTGGTATTATCTGGTATTTCACTGAATTTCGTGAAGATAATATTTCGCTATTTTTCTTTGCATCCACTCACTCTGTCACTGGCATCCTTGCTCACAAAGTAAGCGTGGTTTCCGAGTTTTTCTCCTTTTCGAGCCACATTAAAATAATAGTACTAGACTCTTATATGTGTGACATATGCCAGTAAAACGCCTGGCTGCGTTGACGTTTCTGACTACGAATTAATATCACATGACCATACCTATCCGGTCTCACGGAATACCTAGCTGCGCATGTTCTTCCTATCAGCTAACAAGAGAAAATGCCCATCGCACTCCCGTCAGATTTAGTGGTAAGACGGCCAGTGGATAGACCGTCAAAAACTGGACGCAGATCAAGCGTGAAAACTGGAAGGTGTACTGAGCTGTGAATAAAAGCAGAATAGAAACAGTGAACGGACCAAGTGTAACAAGTGCAATATCGAGAACAAATGAACAGTCGTGGAGTCGTCGTGGTTAAGTGGTCACGTTGTTAAACGGTTCCCGGGTTCGATTCCCGGCGGGGTCAGGGATTTTCTCTGCCTCGTGATGACTGGGTGTTGTGTGATGTCCTTAGGTTAGTTAGGTTTAAGTAGTTCTAAGTTCTAGGGGACTGATGACCATAGATGTTAAGTCCCATAGTGCTCAGAGCCATTTAGACCATTTGGATTTTGTTAAACTGTAGTCCGGACGAGCCGTGTTTAAAATTCTCTCGTGCCATTTATTTATTTATTTTACAGCGTTATGAACCGTCTGTCCGGTCATTGAAATGTTTGTTCTGTTTCTGTAGCCTTGGCAGTTGTCATACTATACACTGGTTACAGAATATGAGTCTGGTGGTAAGAATACGTTACCGTCGCAGGCAAATGTGATGAATAATGAGAGCAGGCGAGATACCACAATGACGTCTCACAGAAATGAAAACAACGAACAATTGGGTGTGAACTATGTTACAAAAAAGGAATTCAAGAGTCAAAACTTCCAAAACGGAATGCCACTTCAAAAACGTTAAAAACATGTGTTTTGACAGAGCACAGAGAAACTATGTGATTGTGAAACTGTTGCGTTCATTTGTTGCAGCTTATGTGACAAACTATTACGTTTTCATTATTTCCTTAGGAGTAATCACATTCACAGTTATACTAACACCTAAATCGGGCAAGGAGGCATATCTCACTCACTTACCAGGCTTACAAATTAGGTGCGTTGATAAGAGATTCCTATCATACGACACACGTACTGTCACTAATGCCGTGTATGACACACCATACACGTTTTCCGGTTAAGGATTCAGTTGACTTGTCGCCTTGTCATCAAACTTTGCGGTTCCCATTCGAAAGCCACTTCCTTTCGGCTGCTAATAGAGTAGATATGCAGAATCAACTGCCTTAATAGGCACCTCGCTGTTGCAAACGGACGTTACACGTTACACCACGACACAGACACAAATTTGAATGCAGTGAACAGTGGAAAAAAAAAAATTTGCACGAGGAAAGTTTGAACACGGCTCGCTCCTTTGGCAGTCCAACACTGGATGACACAACTACAACGGCGTTACTATTTCAGATTGCTTTATATTGTACTTCTTGGACCGTTCACTGTTTCTATTTAGTTTTTTTTTATACAATTCAGTACACCTTTTTTCTGTTTTCACGCTTGATCTGTGTTCAGTTTCTGATGGGCTGTGCACTGAGCCCTCTTACCACAAAATCTGAGGGGGGATGCGATGCGCAGTTTCCCTTGTAAGCTGGCTCTGAGCACTATGGGACTCAACTGCTGAGGTCATTAGTCCCCTAGAACTTAGAACTAGTTAAACCTAACTAACCTAAGGACATCACAAACATCCATGCCCGAGGCAAGATTCGAACCTGCGACCGTAGCGGTCTTGCGGTTCCAGACTGCAGCGCCTTTAACCGCACGGCCACTTCGGCCGGCTTTGTAAGCTGTGTGCTACGCTTACCTACTCTCATATCGCTTGCCTACTCTCATTTCGTTTGCTTTCTTTGTTATTTTTCCGTTTCTTTTTTAAATTTGCGCTTTCAGGCGTAATAAATCTTAATAGTTTTAATTTCGCCAGGATGAAAGTGTTGAGTAAACTACCTTTAATAGTGATACAGACGCCTTAACAGAAAAGTATTCATGAAATTTAAAGGTTTTGTACTTGGATTAGACAAACAATTATAGAACATTAAAATAAGTTATGGGCATAAAGCGAAAATTACATTCAAAATATCTGTGTAAATGTATTTCAAGTAATCTGCAATATTCTGCCTCGGCGAATGCGGGTTGGTTCCCTTATTCCGCCCAGTTACAATATGTCGGCGACTGCTGCGCAACACTTTCTCCGCGTAAGCGTACACCATAAATACTCTATCACGCAAACATTGAGGTTACACTCGTCTGGTGTGAGACGTTCCCGGGCAGGGGTCCGCTGGGGCCGAACCGCGCAATAACCCTGGGTCCGGTGTGGAGCGGCGGTGGGGTAGGTGGAATGCTGTAGCCAGTTGTGGGGTTGTGGACCACTGAGGGCTACGGCGGGGACGAAGCCTCTCCGTCGTTTCTAGGTCCCCAGTTCCATATAATACAATACAATCTGCAGTATTCTACCAGCGTATGTTAAGCTCTTTTTGCATCAGTGTTGCAGGAAAAGCTGAAAGACTATAACACATTTCCCAGTATTGAATGCACAATGATAATTAAATTGACAACATGCGCTACAACTAATGGTGACTAATGTTTAGTCTCGAGCCCATTTCTACAACACTGACGCCACATGTGTTTTAAAAATAGCAGTCACACGCTTTCTTTCTGTCTTCTTAGCACACCTGAAATGGCGCGGGATTAGCAGAGCGGTCTAGGGCGCTGTAGTCATGGGCTGTGCGGCTGGTCCCGGCGGAGGTTCGAGTCCTCCCTCGGGCATTGGTGTGTGTGTTTGTCCTTAGGATAATTTAGGTTAAGTAGTGTGTAAGCTTAGGGACTGATGACCTTAGCAAATGGTTCAAATGGCTCTGAGCACTATGCGACTTAACTTCTGAGGTCATCAGTCGCCTAGAACTTAGAACTAATTAAACCTAACTAACCTAAGGGCATCACACACATCCATGCCCGAGGCAGGATTCGAACCTGCGACCGTAGCGGTCACGCGGCTCCAGACTGAAGCGCCTTTAACCGCACGGCCACACCGGCCGGCTGACCTTAGCAGTTAAGTTCTTAAGTCACATATGATTTCACACACATTTGAACATTTTGAACAACTGAAACGTAATTAGCACAATATTTTTGCCTTTAGTAACAGTCAGTCATTTTAGTATACTTGCTACTTCGTTGAGTAATGTGCAAAACAGAGGGATCAAAATGAGGAAAAGCACACCCATTTATACCTTCGAATATACAGTCATATTCCACTTCAGAGCAGAGTCGAGCGTCAGCTATTCATCGGTCGCCGAGTGCAGCATTTCTGATCCGAAATGTCAGCGCATCCAGGCGTTTTACTGGCGTGAGACACTCTCCGACGTGTACCTGCCTACCTGAGCGCCCACATGTCCTGCTTTTGACAGTTGTGAGTTATAACTTTCGGCTGCACTGGCCTTCGTCTGAGTTCTCTAGTGTCTCACCTTGCTGCTGCGATCAATGGCATTGAGCGTAATCTTACAACCGTCATTTTCCAATTAGTGAAGAAAGTCCTGAGGTTTTCTACGTGTTCCTGCCCTGTGGCACCTGGTAAGATTAAATCATCAAGATAATTTGTTCTGTAAATAATTTCTTGAGTCAGTTGCTCTATGTATTGTTGAAAAATCGTGGCTGCGTTCTCAACGCCGAATGGTAGCGCTTACAACAGTATAAGCCGAACGCCGTGTTTATTACCATTATCGTTTGAGAGACAGAATCAAAAGAAGTGTGCAAATAAGCATCAGCCCGCCCCCGGTAGCTGAGTGGTAAAAAAAAAAAAAAAAAAAGTGGTCAGGTGGTCAGCGTGACAGACTGTCAATCCTAAGGGCCCGGGTTCGATTCCCGGCTGGGTCGGAGATTTTCTCCGCTCAGGGACTGGGTGTTGTGTTGTCCTAATCATCATCATTTCATCCCCATCGACGCGCAAGTCGCCGAAGTGGCGTCAAATCGAAACACTTGCACCAGGCGAGCAGTCTACCCGACGGGAGGCCTTCATCACAGGCTATTATTATTTATTAGCATCACCCAAGTCTAACTTGCAGAGTAAATCAACATCGGCTAGTTTCACCAGTAATTTTTCAGCGTGGGGAATGGGGTAGAAATCTATCACTGATTAGGCGTTAATTATGGACTTAAAATCCCCGTATAGCAAAAGCACTTTTGTCGGTCTGCGAATGATAACCAGGAGCTTTGCCCACTGTCCGGATGAGGAGAGTTCAACATCATTTTGGATTTGGAGTATATCTGAGTCATTTACTGCCGATTTTGACTATTTTTCGACCGTGACTGTCTAAAGAAATATGTAAAGGTACTTTTTTTAAATTACCGCTACCAGTCACAAACTTTGTCAACTATTGTATTACTTATTTATTTAGCGACATGTTTCGAGGGAATACCTCATCTTCAAGCTAAATGGCATTACAAAAACAACTTCACAATAGGGTCATACTGATGTTACATAGTCTTTTCGCAAATGCTGTGGTCATCTTTGCTCTTCTGGCGTGGCAGTCTCGTTGTGATGCGCTGATGTGTTTGCATTTCCGTGGCTTTCTTGGTCACTGCTCACAAATTGTCACTAACATAGCAGTAACTTGGAAACACGATCACAAAGAGCTCTGTAGTTTCCAAGTTACTGCTGTGTTAGTGACAATTCGTGAACAGTGAGCAAGAGAGCCACGGAAATGGAAACACACCAGCGCATCACAATGAGACTGCCACGCCAGAAGAACAAAGATGACCACAGCATTTACGAAAAGACTATGTAACATCATTATGACCTTATTGTGAAGTTGCTTTTGTAATGCCATTTAGCCTGAAGATGAGGTATTCCCTCGAAACATGTCGCTAAATAAATAATACAATAGTTGAAAAAGTTTGTGAGTGGTAGCGGTAATTTAAAAAAAAAACTTTTACACATTTACTGCCGGCTTTAGCAGAAACAGAACAGGACGAGTGTGATGGATGACCGACGATTGCGTTGTGATGTGGGCCTCATAATCTTGACCACAACCTGAACCTGGTGAAAATAATGTCTGTAACTAGCGTCTGTGATTGTCCAAACCTTGGAATGGATATTTACCCTATCATGAATTTGGAAACCAACAGATAGCACCAAATCCGAAAATATTTTAGGATGTCACCAGGCCAACTGCCAAAAAGATCACTATAAACTGAACTTTTATAGGAACACATTTCTTGTTGTGGCTGACTAGACTCGATTAACACAGCGGGTAATAGAGGACAACCGAAGCGACCATAACTTAAGTGTCTAGACGTACGAGGGACATAGGCTCCTGTCACCTGTAAACGGATAGGATGCTTCTTTATGTGCAACCTAATGTATAATCTGCTTGAAATACCAGTTTCCTGGTTAAGCACAGGCGTGACACAATTTTACTTCCATGAACTCTTCTTCCTCTTCCGAGCACTGGATGTGCGGCTGGCTGTGACAAAAAGCTGCCACCTGGTCCCCTCGCACGATTTAAACAAAACAAAGCACACTGATCTTGTCAAAAGCCGAGAAACGATTCTTCCTGGAGTTGTAGCTCTCTCGGCTGCCCTGGGACAACAGCAGTGTGTACCTGAGTGACACGTTAGCTCCGCGCCGTTCGTTTGCAGGACTACGCAACAGAGAACTGCAATGACGAAAGGCTCGCCGTTGTGCCCGCTTGCTGCGTCTTAATTTTTACTACACGTGGCAGGCACATTTACCAAGCCGCAACGACAGTGGTGTTAGCAGTCTGGCTCCGGCTGCTGCGCAGGTGACTTTATTCAACGGAGCTAGTGACTGATCTATGCCGCGGTACGGGCGTCATCGCGCTACTGTACTCAAGATATTGTGAACATTAAAGCGAAGAGTGGCTGTGGAGTAGGTGCAGCAGAGAATAAACCGAAAGGTGTTGCCTCTACCTCTATCCTTTATGGTTCTTATGTATTCGTAGGCTGTAGCAAGTGCATACGGTTCGTGGGGTGGACCGAGGCCGCACCTAGGACGTGGCGAGATAGCTCTCCGCCAAGGTCACAGGCACAGATGGAATGCAAAATCTGACCAGTTAAGAAAAATGCAGCTTATAAATTAATCGGGAGAATGATGATCGTGATGATGGTTGCTTTGTGGGGCGCTCAACTGCGGGGTCATCAGCGGCCGTACGTATTCCCAATCTGTACACAATCCAGTCTAGCCACTTTCATGAATGATGATGGAATGATGAGGACAACACAGACAACACCCTATCCCCAGGCAGAGAAAATCCCCAACCCGGCTGGGAATCGAACCCCGTACCCCGTGATCCATAATCGGGAGAAGCAGGTGAGTTCTTCTACCACTCGTGTTTCTATTTTCTGTTTACGAGAAGAATCCTTTCCCTTCGCCAGCTGTTGTGCATTTTTGAAATTGAGGAACAAGTAATTAAAATTTATTACAGAGTTTACAAGCATTTCACACTATTTCAAAAAGTTAATTTCAAAATTTAAACGGTCCCATTCACTAAAAAGAAAGAAACACGAAGCCCATGATAGTCACTGGAGGACTCGCTAGGTTTTACAATTTCATTCCTTGTGTAACTCTTAAATTATCTGGGGTATCTTCTGAACTTTGTCGGCTTGTCCGTCAAAAATACACCTATACCTACTTCTGAGTGATTAGATCGCAATTCTCCTGATTATTTCTGAGTACAATGAGAAAGTACTTGTTTTCTATAGGTTCAACCGTTGCAGCTGGCTTAACGGACACAATTCGTTCTCGAATCTTGCCCGAAACGCGAATCATTCTTTGAGCAGAAAAAAAACATCCCGAAAATAATATTCAGACAGATTTGTAATAGGCTACACTACCTGTGATGTAATTTTATTTATAATACAGCACATCCATTTTCATACAGAGGAGCTGCCGACAGATATTTATTTACGCTAATACTTCGAGAAAAGTGACGTGGAATTATCGAAAACTAGATTTGTAGCGCGCATAGCAACTGCCTTGTAGTACCTTCAGTGAATTCGCGTTAGCTAACGACGATAAATCAAAATCGGAATCCATGATCAGATAATGCAAGGCAATAAATCCATTAATGAAAAAAAAGTGCAACATCGTTACAGAAAGTTTGCAACATTGCCGTGCAGATCGATGCACTGGCACCGGAGACAACAATTCGGGCGTGAATCCAGCTGAATTAGACATTGTTGGAGTTCCTATCTTATAAAGCGTTAGTTCCTTATCGGAGGTGTTTGTGAAGCGACGTTTGACTGTACGTGATTCGCTTTTTTTTCTTGACTGTTAATTACAAAGTGATTTAAAGTGTGTTTATCTGGCGTGTATATGTGTAGTTCTGTAGTCTCGTTTAATAATGTCGCAAACAACATACTCAAGTGGCTCAGAAAAAGACATGCAATTCAAAAAGAAAATACCAGCGGACTAACTAAACTAACTTCATTTTTTACAGTTGAAGACACTAACAGGAAGAATGATTCATCGACCATATCATCTCAAGATACCTCTAAATCTCAATGCTTAGAAACGGGGCCCATGTTATAGAGGATAACAATTGTGTTTCGAATTCATCAGTTCCAGTTATGAAACTATATATCTCACGACCCTGAAGTACTGTGATTAAATTATAACGGAAGAAGTACGTGATATTTGGATTCACAAAAGGCCAGTGCTTTTTCAAAATAAAAATAGTAACTTCTCCGAAAGCTCTACGCGTTTTTCTGATGTAAGCGGTAAAACAAAAACCAGGAACTTATCTAGGAGTGTTTCCACTCGCAAACTGACGAATGGTGAGTGTGTGGAAAGAAAGTGGCTTTTGTATTCACCATTGAAGAAATCCGTGTATTGTTATTGTTGTCGTCTACTTAATAATACTCTGGACAATAATTTGAGTTCTTCCAGTTGATGTAAAGATTGTAAGCATATAAATAACTTATTAAGGGAGCTTGGGCACGAGCATGAGAAGGGAATCAATGATTAACTATGTCGAAAGCAGCAAAATTACTACACGAGAGGATAATGGATTGCTTTCACAATTTAATGCTCAGGTCAGCTATTGATAAACGTACAAAAAAGAACTGGTGCAGCTGTGAAAGTATTGGCTTCAAAGAAACCTTGGTTTCATGGAGACAATGACATTTCGGGTTCTCAAAATAACGGAAATTATTTGGGATTCTTAGAAATGATAAGATAATTTGACGGTTTTTTTGCTGATCATATACAAAACTATGGAAATCGTGGCAAGGAAATACAAATACATCACATTTGTCTGTGAATATTTGCAGTCAGTTTTTTAATGTAATGGGACAGGAAGTCTTAATGACGATTGTCAACGAACTAAAAGCAGCCGAATACTATTCAATAAGCTTGGATTCCCCAACGGAGCCCTCTCATGTTGGTTAGCTTGCTTTCATCGCTCGGTACATAAAAGGAGTCAGCCTGTTGAGAGACTCCTTGCGATTTTTGATTATGTAGGAGCATAGGGCTCAAAATATAGCAGATACTGTTTTTAATTTATTATATAGCCTTCACATTTCAATAAAGGTCGTCGTCGTGGACAGAGCTATGATAATGCAGCAAATCTGTTAGAAGTATACTGGTCTTCCGGCAAGGATAAAACAAAAATGTGAATTTGCTCTTTTGTCCCTTATGTCGCACATTCACTGAATCTGGTAGATCTTCAGGCGGTTGGATGTGTTTCATAAACAGTAGCGTACTTGCCGTTTGTTCAAAAATTGTTCACGTTTCTTTTCGGGTTCGAGCAATCGACAGAAAATTTGACACAATTTTTAAGTGCAAATAAATTTCTGAAGTCCGTTCACTAAAAGCAGATAGTTTGCATACGTTCATGGTCTTAACGCGTTGCATAATGGTTACAATCATATTTTTGAATCTTTAAAGTCTATTACTAGAAACGCCGATCAACCATGGGAAACAAGAACTGAAGCTCAAAGCCATGCCAAGAAAATGGAATAAACTGAAGACCATTCTCCTACTGGATATACAGAATGACCTTTCGAGAATTATCAACAAGACAAGCATATATTTACAGAATTGTACTGTCACAACAAACGTTGCAACAAAACGTTTTGCATCTTTTGCCGATTTTATCAGTAGTGCACGCAGCACAATTGATCAGTACGAATCGTCAATGAAAGAGAAAAATCCAAGTGCTGACTATAAAGATAATTTCCAAAGGATAAGAATTCGCAGCACATGTCTCACTTTCTTTGAAGAATCATCAGAGACAGCGCAGTTGAGTGGCAAAGAAAAATTTAATGTAGGAACTTTGCTGCCTATAATCGACACACTGGATGTTCATTTAAAACAACGTTTGGAATCATACGAGGAAGTTAACAAACTTTTTAGTTTCTCTCGGTTAAAACGAATCGACTTTGTCCAGTTGAGAAATAACGGCAAAGAATTTGCAGAATTCTATTACAAAAACATTAACGGTAATGAACCGATATCAGAATGTTTTCATTTAAGGCAATACTTGAAAAACATTCCATATGAATCTCCGGAATTTAGTAGTTCAGCCTTATGTTCTCTAATAAAGGGAGATAAAAAGAAGAAACTTTCCCGACAGTAGAAGTTGCTATTGGGATATTTCTTTAGATAATGGTAACCAACTGAAGTGTAGAACGTTCATTTTCACAACTAATGAGAATAAAATATTAATTACGAAGACTGTGTTGCAGGAACGACTTACTAATTTGGCAATCATGTGGATAGAAAGTGACAGACTTCAACAACTGGACGTTGAGGACATAATTGAAGATTTTGTATTTCGGAAATCTTTTAAAGAAACCATTAATTTTAATGTAAGTCCTATTCGCGGAACTAAACACTTTTATTTGATTTTTATGATACTAAACAATAAAGTCACTAAACAAATGTACATCATTCTGATGTTCTCATTCAGTTTTTAAGGTCTCCAGATGCTGTGTGCCCAGGGACACCATAATATGTGTGTCCAGCGATCCCTGCACGACCTCAGATGGCATTGTTTATGAGGCAACAGTACTTTTGGTTCACACAGCTGTCACCTATACAGCTCACCAATGTTCAACAATGGAACTCTTGCTGTAACTTCGCTACGGTTTCGTTGGCGAGCTGATGCTGAAGCAAATATGCTATTTGACTGAAGGCATCTGATTTTTGCCAGCTGAGGTGTGACTTGAGACTTTTGAGGTAGAATGCTTTAAAGTATTTAACAGAAAACTAACGGCAATGGAAATCAGATCTCACATACATCAAAAAATTTCATCTGCTCTCAATCTCCTGTCAGAAAACGTCTCAGATGAAATCTCTATGTGTCATCTTGAGAAATGTGCAGCTGATTTTAGTGTGAAATATACAGAGATTAATATGGCATAGTTAGTTAAAATAGTAGCTGCTTTCAAGTCCATGTGAAAGTGGAGATTAAGATAATGTTTCCCATTTGGATATTTTGGAGGTTTTTCAAAGTATGCGTTAAGAGGTGCTTTCCCAAACGTCGAAACTGCTTTGCCAGGGACTGCAGGTGGGTGAAAGGAGACTGTTAAATCTAACATCTTGTCTATAGGATACGACACGGCTGCTACACTTGCCTTCAGTAACTTAACCAATGAATTTTGTGTGCTTGAAACAAAGAAATGCAAAGTAAAATTGTAATACAAACATTATTCTTGGAAGGGATATTTTCTCAACTGTCGATTAAGGCACTTTTCTTCCACTTCTAGTTAGGAGTGAATGAACTATTTTTAATTTATAAAGAACAAATAAAATCATTATCACCTTCCTTTCAAGAATTAGGCTGTTGCTTGTTCCAAATTCACAAACAAAATCATTCTCATCTTGTTCGAGGTCTTCCAATATCCTTTTTCCCAATTGGCCTGTAGTTCAGGATCTTCTGGGAAATTCTATGAACAGGCATTCTCACAAGGTGTTGAGTCCTACCTTCATGATACTTTTGAATTTTTTCATTTATGTGGAAAGTATTTAACTATGTTCCAAAAATTTCTTCATTTTTTGTGCAACCCTTTTTCTTCTTTAGGACTCTCATCTCTGTTGTCAGAATTTTATTTTTTTGTTTCTTTTTTTAGTATCCCACTTTTTTCTTCCAAATTCCACAACATAACACAGGAACTGCTATCACTTTGTAGAATTTCATGATGACCACATTTTGCACTTCATGGCTAAATGTTCTGCCGATGATATCAGAGATAGGTTTGAACTTGTGTGTTTTAATTTCAATATCAGAATCAAAATCAAAACTTATAGCAGAGCCTAAATAAGAAATCTGAGAAACTTGTTCTAAAACTGAATTATCTAACACAGCTTTTGATCTTCTTGGATATTTTCCTCACAAATCATTATTTTAAATATATTACAAGAGATTTTGAAGATGTATTTTTTGCTTATTTCGTTTGGCTTGTTTACTAATCTCTGGAGGTCATCTTCATACTTTCAAATAATAACGATATCATCTGCAAACAGAAGCACGTTCAGGATTTCCTCATTCATTATCTTAAATCCTTAGTTTACTTTACGCTTCCATTTATAAAGAATGAAGTCAGTGTAAATATTAAAAATGGTAGGTGATAACCCACACCCTTGACTTACACCTCGGTTAATGATTATTTCTGATAATTAACTCCTACCTCTGTTTATAAAAATGTGTGTACTTTGTGAAGACTTCACTACTTCTATTAGGTGATATGGATATCCAGATTCAGACGTAATGTTCGATAGGCTTTCAGGGTTCACACAGTCAAAAGCCTACTCAGAGTTGGTAAGGTCTTATGACTTTCTAGATATAACTCTGTTTCTTTTCTGTTATGTTTTTAATTAAAAACACATTTCTGTGTATGGATGACTTGATTTAAATTAATTTTGTTCTCCAGCAATAACAGCTTCTGGGATGTTCTTCGAGCAGTTATTGATTAGCTTTGAGTATAGTTTGTAATCATTATTTAGAAAAATAATGCCAGAATAGATTTTACAGGCATTGTGTTTCCCTTTTCTTGAAAAGACAGATTACTTCTGCTGTATAGAAAGGGTCTGGGATCTTGCACTTCCTCCAACATTCATTTTTTAAGTGTAAAAATCTTTTATCTAGGGATAATCATCAATTTTTAATTATTCAAAACTAACTATAAAAATCTTTTTATTCATTTATTAACTGTAAAAATATTTTATCTACTGATAACCCTCCATTATCTAGTGATAACTCTCCATTTTTAATTAGTTCTGCATTTATTCCATCTATTAACGTGTCTTTTCTGTTCTCAATGCCTTTCAAAGCTCCTTGCAGCTCTTCCACGGTAATTACATCTGCTGTTTGGTTATACATACAAGGTCATTTATTTAGAAAACGTCAGTTACATCTTATTAACTGCATTATTTGTTATTTTTCGACATAATCACCCCCGTTATCCAAACATTTGTTAAGTCGGTGCACAAGCTTTTGTATCCCACAGTCATAGATGGTTGCTGCCTGTTGTTGGAACCACATTCCAACTTCATCTTTGATCTCTTCATCATCGTGAAATGATTTTCCACCAAGATGTGACTTCAGGTAATGAAAGACATGGAAGTCGGTGGCCGCAAGGTCTGGGCTGTATGGCGGATGGTCCAATACATCCCATTTGAATTGTTTGAATAGTGCTTTGGTTACGAGCGCTGTGTGAGGCCGAGCGTTGTCATGAAGCAAGTGGACTCCACTTGTCAGCATTCCCCTGCGTTTGTTTTGAATTGCCCTTCAAAGACGTTTCAAAGTCTGGCAATATGCAGCAGCATTAATTGTCATTCTAGGAGGCATAAATTCCAATAGAAGAATGCCTTGTCTGTCCCAAAAAACAGAAGCCATGATTTTCTTCGCTGAAATCGACGTTTTGCATTTCTTGGCTTTTGGTGAATTCGAATGGCGCCATTACATTGATTGTTGCTTGGATTCAGGTGTATGGTGATAAACCCAGGTCTTGTCACCTGTCACAATGTGATCAAGGAACTCATCACCTGCTTCAGCATAGCGTGTGAGGAAGTCGAGTGCAAAGCCCACCCTTTTCTTTTTGTGTTCTTCCGTTAACGGTTTTGGAACCCAGCGCGCACACAATTTCCTGTACCCTAACTTGACAGTCACAACGTCATAAACAGTTGTCATTGACATGTCCGGTATGATCTGATGCAATTCATTCAATGTGAGATATCTATTCGCACGAATTGCTACCTCCGTTCTCCGAAGAAGGGCATCAAAGCTCACAGATGGCGGACCTGTTCTTCGTTCATCATGAACATCGATCCTACCTTCAGAGAAATGACGACACCATTTCGTTACATTTTGTCGATTCATAATGTTCCCATAAACAAAAACAATCTCTTTATGAATATCCACTAGTCGCTGACCTTTTGCACGAAGAAAACGTATGACGGAGCCCACTTCGCATTTGGCGGGATTCTGAATCGGCGCAGCCATTTTAAACACGACCTACTCCAACCAGAAGCAACGTTCAACTGCCGAACGACCGCGAGGAGAATGCTAACAGTTCAAGGTTAACACCAGTGTTGCCAACTTGCTCGCCAAAACTCTTATGTTCCTCTGGCGTACGGTGTATCTTTACTTCCCGAAATACCCTCGTACTTTCTCCAGTGTCAAGTTTGGCCTTCTGTATAGTGATTTATCCATTGTTCCTGTTCTTCGTGTCTCTCCAAGCTTGTTATAGCTCCTTCATAGTTATTCTATCTACTGTCTGATTGTACATACTTTCTTCAGTGTCATCTTTGGCCTTGTTTGTGTACCATAAGTCTGTATAGTGATTTATCAATTGTTCATTTGGTCTAATATTCAGTGAGGTAGTGTCTTTTTATCGGGCTTTCATGACTTTGTGTGCACATTGATGTATACCATGTACGTTATTCTCTAAGATGCTTATTAACAAGTCCCACAATTCCTGGTGAGCTTCGCATGCTAATTGTTTCACAGTGTTCCTTTTTATTTTGTAAGTTTGCAGCTCTCTGATGTTTCTGTCTGTAGAAATTACAGATAAGCTACTTTTTTATATTTAATGGCTTCTTTAATTTCTGTGTTTCCAATTCTGAACCATTTTTTTTTTCATTTGTTTTCTTCCTTTTACCAAGTGCTTCTGAGAATGCTTTGAGGGCGCAGGTCTTAATTTTATTCCATTCGACATCGACTTCTTTATTGACCGGTTGTGAAGCTACCTTTTCTTAGCTAATAAGGTTTCCTAATTCTTTATTACTACAGGAGATGTACTTTTCATAACTCATGTAGTGGCTTCTTTTGGGGTTTCGTTCTTTTCTTCCATTTTGATAGTAGCAGTGTCTTACTGCATAAAACAAAGTGGTCACCACCTATGTCGCTTCCTACATAAACACATACATTTTGCATAATATTCTTCATTTTATCATTACATTTCATATAATCAGTCACAGATCTTGATCCTCCTGCACTCCATGTAAACTTAAGAATGTTTTCTTTCTGTAAAATGTATTATTAACTTTAAAATAATTAAAAAAGGTGAACTGGCCTATCTCCTGCCCGTTATTATTAAGAGTTTTTTGTCCAAGTAATCTTGTTATAGGTACAGGTGGGTTTACAACTCTTGCATTAAAATCACCAGCGATGGCAACATGATCTATCTTGTAACTCTTCAGGCTTTCCCAGCGAGATCTTGACATGTGGAATAATCGGGTCTACTGCTGGATGTTTGTGTCACTCTGGCACAATATTTTGGCCACGTAACTCGTTGCCTTCTTCAGGTGCTACCTGAGACTGCCGTATTGGAGGATCTTGTCCAGTGACACAAACATCTATCTTGCTAACTTTGTTCGATCCTTTCTTAAGTTCATCATAAAAAAGTATCAGTATCATCCCTTTTCTTCTCTGGGCCATATACACTTATAACTGTTATATGTCCTCTTGGAATTTGAAATCTGGCCATCATTATCCTTTCATTCATGAAGCTGTATTCACGAATCTTACCTCTCCATCTATCACTGAATAAAATTGCTACATCAGCACTAGCTCGTTTTTTCTTGTGGGACGCCACTGTCAGCTATCCAGCAAATTGTCAAATTTTTTATTCCTTTTAGTATTTCTTAGTTTCTGTTCATATTGCAATATCCACTTCCCTCTCTTTGAGTACCTGGTTTAACTTGCTCTGTTTTTTGATCAGTCCTAGATCATTCCACATTGGCAAAACATATAATCTGCAATGGCAAATCGTTAATCCTGTGGGGTTTTTCGGTTATCACCAGTTGATCCAGTTCTGTGTCTGAGGCTGTTTGTGAGTTTGCCAGTAATTTTACAATCCCCTGGCTGGATCACAAGCACTGCACAGGTTAGGTCACGTGATGAGACTGCCACCTCTAGGAATCGCGACATGCCTGATTTTCTGTTGGGGTTACCTTCCTTAGGGAAGCTGTGTTTACCTCGCACTTAGAGTCCTTGCTGCCCTATGTTATGAGACACACTTGGGCTCCTCCGTCGAGACTACTCCATCTTGGGTGATCCAGCCATTAGCTACACTACTGCCGGCACAGCTCTCGTCTTTGTTGAAGCACACAAACGCTCCCGCCCGGCACTGAAGATGCCTTTCGTTGAGGTGGTGTCCCCTGGGAGGAAACAAATAATATCTCTTCTTTATTATTTTTATTATTTGTGTCTGGATTCTGCTGGATCACGCAGTGCTTTTAGGTCCATTCTCTTGATTTACAGTATGACCCTCACTGTATATATGTCTCTCACATTGTATGGTTCATTTCACCTGGTTCATTTTTTTAGATTCTTCATTCAAAGCAACAGTTTATCTTTCGTAATTTACTAATTAAGGCTTCCATTAGAGTTGCAAATAACATTTTTATTAGTGACTAGTTTTGAACATTTTCGTTCATTTTCAAACCATTACCTACATTATAAGGTACAATATTATTAACAAAACATGAAATCCAACATTTTGAAACATTTTGTGTGCACTGAGTACAGCAGTGCAACAAATCTTTTATAATATACCTGCATTTGTAATGTTGCACTGTACATTGGACTAACACATTTGTTTTTACATCTGACCAATACAACAAATGTTATTTGACGGTATTTCGATATCCTGATATATTGGAAATTCGATAGGGATTTTCAAATATTTATACATAAAAATTTGACAGGCGCCTTCAGTTGTTTATAATGTGTTCATATGCTCTGTCTCTCAGCGATTGTAATGTCACAACTAACTACCTAGATACTGCATTGATGGAGGTCTCAGACGTTATCAAACTATTTTATAAATTGCTGGTGTAAGCCAACTGCTTTACTGAACCATGAATGATTATTAAAAAGAGCAAAAAAATTGCAAAGTTAGACTGTTCATTCATCAGTTGTCCGGCTCTTTTTGTCTTCTGTTTACATATTTCCCAGTTTTCGAGCATGTCTAACTTCATTCCTTCAGATGCCACATGTAAAATTTTCATAGCTCTCCCATTACACACTACTGTATGTTAAGTGCTTGCAGTCTTGTTGCATAGGCTGATATGTTCATTGTATCTACCGGTAGTTATAAAATTCTGGTCAGTTCGAGCTATATAACAATGGTCACATGTTCCAAATTGTAATTTATACACACCAGATGCATTAAATTTTATTCCTTGTTTACTATTTTATGTTTTAGTGCTGTTATTTACATGCTGTTCAAAATGCCACTTTTCACTGTTTAGGGGAAGCGTCCAATAACTTTTCCATAATACAGAAATAACATTTCAATTTAATAAACTTTTTTCTTCTATATATGGTTTTTTAATCTTTTATATTCTTTGAAAACCTGTGTAACTTTTAAAATCATGGCTACTGCTATTCATCTAATGGAAGCTTATGTAGGTGAGCTACAATAGCAAAGAAATATGTCTTTTTATTTTTTGGTGAGTGGTTGGAGTCATCCCTTGTTGTTGTATCTAAGTGAGTTGGTTTACCATAAAGGAAAATTTCAGCTTATTTTCTGTCTTGTTATTGTTAAGTCTAAGAAGTTAATTTCCTTTTGGTCTCTTTCTCTAAAGTGTATTTAATACAGTGGTACTGCTACTTAAAAGTCATGTGCAGGGCATGCACAACCTTCTCTCTCATCTTTTATTACAATAAATGTATTGCCTACATAGCTTTTTTACATAACTATTTCTGGGTCAACATGGTGGGTTATTCTGAAACACCGCTTTCTCTATATCGCTGATAAATATGTCCACTAATAACGCAGAGAGGCAATTTCCCATCGCCAAATAATGCCTCCATTGCTACCCACTCTCACTAAATTCAAAGTAATTAACACTGAGGCTACATTTCAGCAGTTTAAGAAATTCTCTTACTTCCCCTACCACACGGTGCCATTGAATATTAAATTTTTTCATATTATTTTTAAAGTTTCATCTATTGGTATAGTAGTATATAGGTTTACTATTTCAAATGACACTAGTAGCATGTCATCAGTGGTCAGCAGATCTTTAGCTTCATTCGCAAATGCTACTCTACTAGGTACGTTATAGTTGATAGAAAATCTCAGTGAGTTTTTTTATACAAAATGTAATTAATTCTGCCATTGGAGCCTCTCTCCCAACCATAATAATGTGCACATTCTTGCTCTCTTTGTGGAGTTTTCTCGGGGCATTGAGTGGTGGGAGTTTGGGATTCATGCTAATAAGTATTTGTTCCTTATGTAGAAGTAACAAAAATTTCCTTAAGAATGGCTTAAAATGATTTGGTTGGGTCTTTCTCAACCTCTACGATATCATTCTGTACAAAAAAACTGTAGTACTCTTGTACTGTAGTCATATTCTGCAAAATAAAATTTATTGTATTGATCTGACAGAAAAACAATCAGGCCTTCGTACAGTGAAACTTTATGATTGGAAGTATGTCATAAAAGATTTACTGCACTGCTATAATATGTGCATACAGATTGTTTGAAAATGTATTATTTCATGTTTTTTAATAACATTATGCCTTTTAATGTAGGTTATGGTTTGAGAATTAACGAAAATGTTCGAAATCAGTCACCAGTACAAATATTATTTACAATCATAACATAAACCCTAATTTAAAAATTACAAATAACCAGTATATAGTTGCTGACACTGATACGAACACAGTGTTGGAATTAATAAAGTTTAACTTTTGACCAATCGGATTCTTGTGTGCTACTTCCTCTGCTTCTATCTGGACTTTCTCGAGGTCCTTTCTTGTTTGATCCATGGTAGATTCTTTAGTTTTCCAATGTGTGTCCTAAACTTGTGTGTCATTTCGTTGTTGGGAGTCTTTCAACATGTCTACAAAATTTGAATGTTCGTTCTCTAGTGTCTGCTACCACGTTTTACAATTTCTCTGTTGCTTTACATGATTTCAATGTCTATCAGACCGCCGTTTTGTCTAGGCCAAAAATGTTCCTTGTAATTCTTCGATCTATCTTCAGGATGTCTCCCAGGTCGCCTTTTCTGTTGAGAATTAATTCGGTTCCGTACAGAACATTAGGATTGATCACCGTTTTCTAATGTCTGAGGTGTGCATGTGTGGATACACATTCTTTGTTGCAGATGTCATGCATTCTCCCACATGCTCTCTTGAGTTTTTGTAATTGAACTGTCACAACTTCCTTTACTACCCTCGTTTGCTCTATGATCTCACTGGTATACATGAAGTGTCTGGCTCTTTTGATTTTCCGTACTTTGTGTTTAATTTTTGAATGATAAATTTAGTACAGATCAATTCAGTTTTTTTAAAGGTGTTTGGAGAGCAGCCTTTTCATCGCAGTGTTTGAGGACTGCTGCTGCAGATACAGTATGATGTGCCAGAGTCATATGCTGAATATGATGGTCTTCCCTCTCGGTAGTGCCACGTGGTCTTCTTCCGACTGTACATTTTCATGACCACTGCTGCCAGCAGTTATGTACAGTGGTTACATTCCTGCCAAGTCTTTGTGCAGTACAGAAGAAGGAACACCCAGCTTCTTGTAGCCCTATTACAAGACGTCGTTGAAACTCAGCGAGGTGTTGATAACGGCGTCTTTGTCGCCTTACAGGCATTCTTGACTAACATCAACTCACCACATCCAATCTCAAAGGTAACTAACTCTCACGACGGTTACAGCGTGCACTTAAAGCAAAACTGATTTGCATCCTCAAAGTGACGCTACTAGCGCCACTCTTTTGCAACTGATGCGACAATAGAATAGACATCATCTTTTAGATGTAGAAACACGTCTACCATCTTTACTGTACTAAATAAATATCGTGTGCCTAGGGCCTCCCGTCGAGTAGACTGTTTGCCGGATGCAAGTCTTTCGATTTGACGCCACTTCGGTGACTTGCGCGTCGATGGGGATGAAATGATGATGATGGGGACAGCACAACACCCAGTCCCTGAGCGGAGAAAATCTCCGACCCAGCCGGGAATCGAACCTGGGTCCTTGGGACTGACATTCTGTCGTGCTGACCACTCAGCTACCGGGGGCAGACTTAACTGTACTGGACAAAGATGAATGAGCACACTGCATGAGTTGTGAACAAGATCCTTGACTCTGTGTTCGATTGTATCTGTGGTTGACTCGCTAGTCACTCAGTTGTGCATCGCTGGGGCGTTCTTGTTTGAGGCATAATGGCGAGCACTTGAGTTTTTCAGAAAAAGAGATCAGTTATTGTGCATCTGGGGGAAACTATCTGGAATACTTTATTATGGAGATGAAATCTCATTTATAATACTTTCTTGTTCTTTATACTGATGGAGAAGATTTTGGAGAAGTTTTAAAAGTATGTTTGTAGTTTGTAATGAGAAAATTTTGTAATTGTTAGACTCCTCCTATGTTGTGCAATATTTTTGTCAATAATCAGAGTTTGGTTTCTCAAGAACAATTTTCTTTAGTGCAAAACACAACTCTATGGTTCACAGTAAAGTTGTGAAGATTTTGTCGTGTGTACATTGCACCTTGCGACACATGAAGTCACAGATCAATTCTGACAAGCAAAAGAAATTTAGGGTACATTATTCATCTTTAGCTGCTTCATCTACTGATTTGCATTTGCTTTCAAGAACGTCAGTATAACAGTCACGAAGAATAGCTTGCTGAGCAAGAAATAAGTCATTTTTATTTCAGGGCAGATCTCACGTTGCATTCTTGAGCAAACAGCGCACAGTCAGGATTGTCAGGTGTCATACTAGCAATCATATTAATTTTCAGTGAACAGTATTGGTAAGCTTACACTATGTATGTATGTATTTATGTGTGTATGTGTGGGTTATAGTGCTTCTCACTAGGTGTTCCAGCATTCCTCTCTCATTCCCTATCGAGCAGATTTGGCTGGAGCAACTCTCTAATGCTTCCCAGCATTCTTCTGCCATTCTCGCTGCTGTTACACCGTACCTGTCACTTGGGTTAAAGTACAAGCAAAAAAAATCTATAGCCACAACGCATAAATAGGCCTATTTCTTTGTTTTCGATAGCCAGTTTCGACAGACTTTGGTGCCATCTTCTGGTATGTAACATAGTGCGTGTACGTAGAATATATCTCCTACGATGATTTAAGATGTAATATTTGGGAAAAAATGTTTTTTGTGTGACATTACAAGGATAAAGTGATTCTACATTTACACACCATTAAAATTTTTTGTTACGAAACGTGTTTATTGTCAGTTAGAACCTCATGCCAAGTTGTCAGATTAGTGCATAAAATATAGCACATTATACATTATTTTATGCACAATTATGACAACTTGGCACCAGGTTCCATCTCACAATGGAAGCGTTATGTAACAAAATTTTTTGAAGACATGTAAATTAACAGTTTCCGTTTCTGATTCTTGTAATAAATGTCACACAAAAATTTTCATGTCAAATATTACCACATAAATCGTGACAGGAGATATTTTCCGTGTTTGTGCACCTAGTTACAAACCAAGAGATGTTATCAAAGTCTGTCGAAACCAGCTGTTGAAAATAAAAACGTATTTACGCGTTCTTGGCTACAGAAAGTGTTTTACAAATCGATCTTTCCCATTTCTTAACATGAGAAAATTATTTAAAGTACAAGCTTTTTCATGTTCCCATCATTTTAACTTGGGATCCTCATGTCTTACGCAGCATGGCGAGCTCTGTGGCCCCATCTCCCGACGTTGGCAATGGTCACGGTGACACAGCTCTTAGCCGCCGTGGGTGGATTACTCGAGCACAAACTTTGCGACTGCAGACTTCTCCATAGCTTGGTACATGTTTGTTTAAATAAAGATTAACTGTTACTATCTTACTCCCTGCAGTTATTTTAAACATAGTTCTTGTTGAGTTAAAATTAGGGCAAGGGGTGTGACTGCAGCGCCATCCTCCACATCACGTGAGATAGTTCAGTCAGTAGTATGCATGTGACACCTTTGTGCTCGGAACTGTCACAGGGTGCGACACTATGCCGAGTTAGATGAACTAGAGTTAGAAGAAGCAGTATGCAAGAATTCTATCAGCAAGCATACACCTCTGAGTTGAGCCTTTTGCTCCCAGTGTGGTGTTAAAGATATAAAGTGGAAAGCACCAAATTTAGAGTAAATCAGTGATAGTATTCCGCTGACTGACTAGTACCTGGGGAAAACATGTAACAGGGATGGACCTGTACAAACATCCTTTGTCTCCGACCTCATACTGTCGCTGTTCGAGAACTCAGATCCTGATGACATATAGCGTGTTCCAGTATGGCCTGGTCGCCATGTTCGTTCGCCATCTTGTAGTCCAGATCACCTATCTTCAATTCTGATGTCATAGTAGGACTGCACCACTCTGGGCCAGTATTCCAGCTCTGAGCCAGAAATCCAGAGTATTATAACTAGCCTGACAGGTCTGAGCTGGATTGTGACATCATATAGTTGCCGCCATCTTGTATTTCTATTGAGACATCTTGGTCTCTGACATCGCAGATCCTGTCCGAGTATTTCAAGTCTCGGATTGTGACATCATAGTGCCTCTATTCCAAGTCAGCCAGTACGACAATGGACCATTTTGAATTTCCCATCAGTTTATACTTAGGACAACAGCCCCATTTCTACATGAAACACACTACTGCAACTGGTCTGTTTTCTGAATTTCCCACCAAAATCTTAACTCCCTGCATTTTATACATTTTTATTCATTGTGAGAACAGGTGGGGGCGTGGGTTGCGTTAAGGGATGGTATGGTGTGGGGTGGTGAAAACCCATAACATCATAGATGACATCATTCTCTCCCTGTTACACTTTTACCAGCTTCGTTACACCCTCAAACGATTTCTACAAGAAATCCATTTTCATACCCAATATTTGTAGGACCATGTTTTATTCGTTAATGCCTCTATAAGCTCTTGAATAAAAATCTGGACAGTTACACTTTATTTCACTTGAGACCATCTTGTATATAGTACCAGTAAAAAACGAGGTCATGTCTGTGGAAGCACTTACTGGCTTCTGCAGGCTATGGTTGGGAGATGCATGTACAGGTTTTCGTTGTTTATGGAAATGTTGCTTTAAATAATTATAAAATGTAAACGTGAAATTTCTGAAGCAAAGAAATAACAATGAATGAAAATGTTACTTTGTCAAAGCTTAACATGCCAACCACCACCTTGTTGCAGAACACAACCTACATAACTATTAATGAAGTTCCTACATAACTTACCTTCATCATTGTCACAAAAAATAGATTTACCTCGCTACCACAGTTAAGTAAGAACGAGACTCAGGTAGACGAAGATGTAGTGAATACCCAACAGTCTTTCGTTAGGAAACCAACTGTTTCGAAAAAAGTAGAAAGTAGGAGGAAAGTTCTGTTGCTAAGAAGTAGGCATGGAAGAGGTGTGGGCCAGATTTTGCAGGAAAAATCAGGTGACAGGTACCACTTCAGAAACTTTTTTTAAGCCCAGTGCATTCCTTAACCAAGTGGTAGAGGATGTACAGTCCTTGTGCAAGGGCTTTGCAAAGCAAGATAATGTTTTTGTAGTGGGCAGGGCAAGAAATAGAACTGATAGAGATCATGGCTACACTATTGAAAGTGACCTGGTAAAAATAGCTTCTGCAATGAAATATACAAATGTTGGGTAGGTGCCTGCTTTCACACAGTATGATAGGCTCCAGTTGAACAGCTCTGTAAGGAGGATCAGAATGGAGTTGGATCAGGCTTTGGGCAGTTGCTGGGTCAGATATGGGTTTGGTTCCTGTTGATGCTGTTGGTAGTTGGGATTCCACTAAGCATGAACTGGATCTCAGTAGAAAGGGAAGGCTAAATTGGATGGGCTGATAGTAAAATCCTTAAGAGGGAGACGCTGAAACATATGGAAGTACCTCGTTTTCAGGCTAAGATCAGTGTCCAGTGATACAACATTGAAAGGAATCAAGCATAACGAGAAGCTCAGACAGGCAGGTACTAAAGATGTCAAAATATCACAAGATCCTTATAAAAGTACAGTGAAAAATAATGTTCGTATATTGCATCAGAATATCAGAAGATTAAAAAATAAACCAGATGACCATCTTGTTTGTTTGGAAGATTTCGAAACAGAAAATGTAGTAGATATACTATGTCTGTCTGAACATCATATAGTCACAGATACGCAAAAGGTGCATAGAAGTGGATATAGGCTTTAAGAACATGTAAGTAGAGACAATATGGAAAAAGGAGGAGTTATCACATAGGTTAAAAGTTATCACAGTGTGATAAACTTAGAAATTTAAAAAAATTGTGTGGAGCAACATACAGAAGCATGTGCCTGTGAGCTTACACTAAATAATGGTAATTTTATAATTCTAATTATGTGTAGGTCCCAATCGGGAAATTTTTAATTACTTCTGAAAAACTTGGATTCCTTGTTATGCTATCTGCCAGACAGAGAGAAGCAAATTTTTGTGGGCGAATCTCCAGGCTGGAAGCTGTGGCTGCAGGGGACGTCAAGCTTCCGGCCGTACCCCGCTGTCTGGCCTGCGCTCTGGCAGAAACGTCCCCTGGGAAACCCAATTTTAAAATATTCAGCCTCCAGGTTTCTCTTATCGCCTCTTCGAATCTGCATGGCCTGTATTTGCAGGTAAGACACTGATCTGTTAGCTTTCTTGACCCTGCTCTCATCGATGGTGTAAAATGATTTTGTTGTAAACACACCAGGATATATACTAATTCTCTTCAGCACTGCAATTCTGCTATTATTTCCGTTACTGTAACTTAAAACTGCATCATAGACACCTTTTGAGCATCTAATCCAAATTAGATTATTGAGGCTTTCATTTGCATTTTGTATCTTTCCTTGAAGACACTTCCTCAATGATCAGGGTTTGCAAGAAACCTCAATGTGGGCTTAAGTGCATTCATAACAGGTTCTGGTAATGAGCGTTTATGTGAATATGTCTCATTTCTGTTGTTGAACTTACACCAATCGCCTTTCAGACACAGATTGTGCAATGGTGTTGGGTAAGTGGACAGTTTGTGGAAAAAAATTGCCCACACAGCACACCTCATTTCCTCTAAATTATGTATATTTTTCCTAATAGCTCTCCCATAAAATAACTGAAGAGAATCAGTTTCTTTCAGAGTAAGCCTGCTTTTCCCTCCTCAAGTACTTCACCTTCCTTCTCTTTCAACAAGCGGCGAAGCCTGCCACCAAGCTTCTTTTGAATGTGGATTTTTATCTGTTACAGTGTTGGATGAAGAGAAGTCTCCATCACCAAGGTATTTCTTGCCACAGTTTCTCACTGTTTTCATTGTTGGACATTTTCCTTGTTACACACTGGTGGCAGTATTTAGACATAATTTCTACATCTGAAACTTTACCTGAGTCAATACCAATAACAGATGCAACTCCATACAGAGATGTGTGATCCCTTTTCATCCATGTCACATCTACAGACACACACAGATCAGTAATATTTGTAAGAGATTCACTGTCATGAATACCTACCTCAGGATCTATTTCTTCTTGATTTATTCCCATCAGTTCCAACACTGCCTTCTTCATAGAAACTTTTGCCATATTGCATACAACATCAGACATGTCCAGAAAACCACACAATAAATTACCTCCTTCTCTACCCTGTCCAAGGCATCTCAGAGCATATGCTAACCTAAAATTGCTTTCCTTGGTACCAGTGTCAGTTTATTTGGAGGAGGTAAATGAAAATTCACAGCCACACGAATTACAAATTAATTTAAAATCACAAGCTATTCCCACTCTTCTTTCTTCAACAACAATCATGCATTCCATATATTTACAGCTAACACATGAACATGAAATCTTTATAGCCTGGCAGGCAAGCTCTAAATCAGTAAGTCTGAAACTTGAGGAATACATATCAACATCCTTCACGCACCTGTACAATTCTCCTGTCCCAAGTTTCGATGCTGAAGCTGAGAGCTTATGTTCTTCATTTCGAGCTCCTTCCTCTTTTTTTGTTGGTAAACCGATTTCCATGAAACCTTCATTTCCTAAATGGAGTTTTTCCACGACCCATTATGCATAAATCTTGACTTCTACGTCAAGGTCTGCAAATTAAACCTTCCACATACTAATATCTGTTAGTGCTGTCAAAACATTAATAAACCACATACAAGTTTTCAGGCAAAGATATAGATGTCAGCCAGAGATATAGATGTCAGCCAAACATATCAAAATAAAATAGCTTTCACACTGACAAAAATTCAGTTGAAGCAAGCTGTTTCCCAAATGCCGGAAAAGGTGAGAGTGACTACCAGTGTAGAGTTAATCAGTTTAACAATTTAATAGCATTTATAAAGCTGCTATCACGATAAAAATCACACACAACATAGATTAAAGTGTGTAGACTAAGAAAACAATATTTTTGAAAAATCTATTGTTCAGTCGAAAATCCATTACACTCTCCCTTACAGCAGAAAGGAAGCACAATGTTGTCTCTGCAGCACTTCAAACACAGTGTGACATAAATGTCACACAGGGCATTAAAGGGATAAATGAAAAATTTCAAACAATATGCATCTTAAATCTGGGGCTAAACAAAGGGATCCCAGAGATCCCACTTCGTAGTATGTGTTGCAGTAAAGTCACCTCGTGAGTTAAGGCCAATTCACACTGGTCGTCACGGCACGGCACCATCACAGCAAGGTGTATTCACGCGGTCCGTCACGGCACGCAAGTCAGTTCAACTCATGTGGTCTCAACTGGTATGGCTGTCCTCAACTGTTCTTTTCGCGGGAATTGCGATCTTCGCAAGATGGTTTTCAACTGTTTCTACACGGAAAGTGCATATACACAACGTGGTAGATCATGAACGTGAATGCAGAAAATGACATTTATTGGACTCAAACGGTGTACAGCTTGCATCGATAACGTGTATATTAGAGAAAAAGACAGAAGTGCAAAATAACACAAAAGGCGCGTGGGTCCGAAAAATGTCATTAAGCGGTGCAGGAGGGGAATTTCATACACTATACAAAGAGCTCGAGGAAGAGGAATCTTCATTTTATATTTTATGTAGTTGGAGCATGAGTTGTTACGTCAAATTGCACCCATAATTACTGAATGAAACACAGTGTAACGATGTGCCATCACATCACATGAAAAATTAGTTTGTTTAAGGTTAAATTTAGTTGCTGGTCCAGTACAAGTTTTGGGGCAATAGTTATATATCCCTCAATATCCTTCCCTTAAAGATTTATGTGTTTCCTTAACGTCTTGTACTTGGCTCTTAATAGTTCAGGTGCCTTATTTGTACTAGGGTTAGCAATTGAAACCCCAAATATTGACCACTGACGATTGCTAAACTGTTTCACACACAATCCAGGGAGCTACTTGACAATTCATAAGCCTGCCACACACATATATTTCAACAAACAACTTGCACTGTCAAAATGATTCAGTCTACTTCTTTATGAAACGGTACAAATGCCTGACAACAAACAAATAAATTCCACCTACTACCGGTAATCGATCTGATTCTACACAGTACTTTTTTCGCTTCAAGTTGGAGTCATATTGCAATTATTTAATTGTAAGATAATTAAATACCATACTAGCACGTATAAAAAAAACTTTATAAATGTAATAGAGGGCAAGTAGTTAAGTACGTTCATGTCGCACAATTCAGACTCCTGCCTCACTGCTGCAGTTAATCTTTCGTCATTTATTACACATTTTTACAAAAGAAATAACGAAACGAAACAGTTTATAACAAATAACGAACAAACAACAACTGATATTAACCACGAAACCACAACGAAACGAACTACGGAGATCTCTGCATGGCCGTGTATCGAGAGGAAATGGGCTTGACGTGTGTCTCGCGGGCCCCGAGGAATCGCTTCATGACGTCATCAGTAAGGCTGAAAGCATGACAGCGCTGCCTGGTGACTAGCCCTGTAAACAACTCTGTTGACGTAAGTGACGTCACACGTTGGCCACAGCGTTTATACAGACTTGCCATCAGTTATTGTTTTGGAACGTCATATCAATCCAGATTGTTTGAATGAAGCTTCCATTAACAGAATTAAATGTAGAAAGAAGGTTTGAATGCGAATAATCTGGATTATGGTGACATAATAATCCGCAGCGTAGTCAAAGTTACACATTAGAGTCTTACGTGATTGATTGAAGCCAACTGATAACAAATTATTGGTCGAAAGGCAGAGTGATTTATAGCATAACACATATTACGCATTGAGGACAATGTGTATAAATGTTTTTAACGCATTAACTGCAGCTTTGAATTACCAATGTAGGCTAACTACCACTGAGACGTTTGCAGCACGAATTTGTCTTTGATCCCATACCAGCAGTAGCAAATGCGGAAAAACAAATCAAATATGGTAAAGGATACGTAGTGGAACGCCCATTGCATTTTTCCAGTTTGTGTACGATATCTGTAAGTAATATGCATCAAAACACGTCGGATGATTGTTCATTTTCTAATATATGTTTTTTGGGGATGACCCAGTAGTTTTATTTTTTTATTATGATAAATGCATTAAATGTGGGAAAGTGCATTTAAATACGCCGCAAACAAATATTAGGCAAAGCCACACGTCTGTCTGTTATCATAACCGTTATTTCTCATTCGCTGTGTTCCACAACTGTCGAAAAAATTATCGCTTTTCAACCTAATGTAGACCTCAGACAATGCTACAAATAGTTATTACTCCAGCCAAGGTTTCTAGGGAAAGGGGGGGAAGGGGGCGAAATCCAGTATAGTGCTCTAGCCCAGATATGTGCTCTTGCCCAGTGTGTGTTACCGATATGCTTAAATTTTGATCACTGTTTTTCTGTAAACAAACAGCTATATGCCAATCACATATCCCTGTATGTAGTTTCTCAAAAATCCAGTTTATGTGATCTTAAGATAAAAAGAGCTCAATGAGGGAATATTAATAGATCTAAGCAGTAATCTCCAAATTGTAATACTGCTATAGATGCAAGTCACTGATTGTCAGAGTGTATCAGTGGGACAAAACATTTGAAGTAAATC
This sequence comes from Schistocerca piceifrons, assembly GCF_021461385.2. Taxonomy (NCBI): domain Eukaryota; kingdom Metazoa; phylum Arthropoda; class Insecta; order Orthoptera; family Acrididae; genus Schistocerca; species Schistocerca piceifrons. The sequence goes on along the minus strand of NC_060149.1, from coordinate 822,429,956 downwards.
ACAAAGCTTAGGTTAGTTCAACTATTACTTCTTAATGTAATAGGCAGTCACAATTTTCTTCCGTATTTTGATGTACATAATACTACACAAGCAACCAAATGGTACCTGGTGGAGGGTACCTTGTACCACTACAAATCATTTTCTTTCGTGTTCCACTCGCAAACAGAGAGAGGGAAGAAAGGCTATCTACCATCTGAGCCTAGATTTCTCATGCCTTCTAAATTTTCTCAATAGTGTTGTACAAAAAGAACATTATTTTCCCTCCAGGGATTCTCACATGTGTTTGCCAAGCATCTTCATTATACTCGCACATATTTTGAAACTACTAGTAACCTATATAGCATCCAGACTCTGAGTTGCTTCATTGTGTTGCTTAAATCTGACCTGGATCTCAAACATTGGAGCAGTACTCATGAATGTGTCACATAATTGTTCTATACGGATGGTGTAAGTGATCTTCCCCTCATTTCCAGTCACAAACTATATTCATCTTCCCAGAGGAAGGAAGTAACAATCCTGAAAGCTAGAAAGGTTGTGTTTTTTTTTTTTTTTTAATTCAAGTGCTGTTTTTCTCTCATACTTTGTATAAGTCATTTCATAATTTTACAATGAGTACTGTCAGCTGTACATATAATGGTTACATTAAAATCCTGTTAATTTGAACCTTAGTGTTAACATTAACTAGCAATTGCATTCGTGAGTCAAAACATTATGTTTAATTATAATTATGGAAGGAGAAGCTAATGAATTTTTTTTTACTTTGTATTTTTTTATTACCTTAGGATTTTCAGTTTTCTGCCTGATGTCTAGCAGCAACCTGTTAAAGACTTTCGATCAGAATGTGATATTCCATTCTGAATCGTAGGCAGGGATGTATAGTCTACATGGACATTGTTTTTACTTCCAGTATTTTGCAAGTTCATTTCACTGAACAGAGTAAAATTACCCCTGTTATGAACAACAAATACTATTAGGGAGTAAATATGTTGACATGTAAGTGAAAGACTCCGAAGGGCCCTGAAAAGACTCACTGCGCTATCAATTTTACACAATAATTTTACTCACATGGAAAAAAAGTTTTGTTAACTTGCCACATCAGATTTGAATAAAATCGCAAGCTTTTCATAGCAGCCTCCATCACCGTCACCAGTAATGGTACTGGTGTGGTGTACTGTAGCAGCACATTAAAAGTGAAACTTCCTGGCAGATTAAAACTGTGTGCTCGACCGAGACTCGAACTCGGGACCTTTGCCTTTTGCGAGCAAGTGCTCTACCATCTGAGCTACCGAAGCATGACTCACGCTCGGTACTCACAGCTTTACTTCTGCCAGTATCTCGTCTCCTACCTTCCAAAATTTACAGAAGCTCTCCTGTGAACCTAGCGGAACTAGCACTCCTGAAAGAAAGGACATAGCAGAGACATGGCTTAGCCACAGCCTGGGGGATGTTTCTCATTCTGGAAACATTAAAAGTGTTTCAGTTGAATTGATTCTGTATTATTTCTCTTCCTCATGTCCTTGACATTAATGTTACCAAGTTGTGTTCTTGTACAGTAATTAGTTTCCATGTTATAACATGCTGCTATCTTGTGCTGACAATGAGATGACTTTCATAGAAATACTGAATTATTTCATTTGTAATACAGTTTCATAGTTTTTGTAGTTGCTCATGACCTTTACACTTGCATGCAATGGATGTAGCATCAGCATACAGAACTATCCTTGAATTTGGGGAGCATTATTTTGTCATTTACATAAATCGACAAAAGAAAGTATCCCAGTACTAAGTCCTGGGTACCCTGTATTACATATCAATAATGTTAGATCAGTGTGTGCCTCTCGCCATTCTTAAGAGTGAAAACTGATTTGTGTTAGATAAGGTTTTATTAAACTGTGAACAATTATCAGCACTATTACCCAGCCGTTTTCCCAGAGTATTTACTATCTCTCTCTACAAGCAATTGATAGAGATTAGCTTTCCCATCTATAGCTTATCGCAGAAAGTTCAGTAACACCTTCAACACATAAGGAATTGAGCACCAACTATTGGCACTTTTTACAACATCACCATAAGGTTTGATATCCCTACTGAAAGACGAGCAGAAATTTTTTGTTAATTGGTGCATAATAAGGTTCTTTTTTGGTATACCAGTGCTCAGTAATAACTGAAACATCTGGTTTATTAAAACATGCTATTATGTCCAAATCATTGTGCTTACTTCCTAGGCTCGTAAAGTTTTGGAGGATGATCTTTGTTTGCAGGTTGCATTGTCACCACATGTTTTTTCTTTTTTCTTTGTAACCATAAATATCCTCATTAAGTAAATCAGATGTACTTGTCAAACTGGGAAGAGGACACAAAAAGGTCACACATGTACAAAATAATAATAAAAGGAAAGATTCCAAACGAGTTTCTTACAGCAAAATGTAAAACTTAATTGTTTTTGGATATATTACTTACTTATATCCTTCATTCAAAAACTTAAGAAGGCTGTTAGTTTAGTGTCTTCAAGGCATAATGCTGTTTCATTGAGCATCGCAACAATCAAGCCGGAGATAGTAGTGTACTATGATACTACCTATGAAGAAATTGATGCACTGGATGTGAAGTGCACTGTTTAGTCCACCCAGCAGATGTTCCAGAAGATGGCCCTGCACTATTCTATAGCATCATGAATATTTGTGTGGTATATACATTAGTGATATATTCATCACTGACAGAAAATTTAATAATCACATTTTTGCTTGAAGTTTCTGAAATGGCAGTTGATGAGATCATATCTGAAGAGACAGCTATCAACCTACACTTTCAGCATGAAGTAGGACTACAATTACCAGAATTCTGAAATGTGGATCTAGTAAACCTAGAGTTGCTCTAGGTAAATAAGTAAGATGTGACATGTGTCCCAGATCAAAGATGAGAAAATGAAAGGTTGCTGTATTAGTTATAGCACACAAATATGCAGTGACTAAGAAGTGTGAAATGACTGTGTTCAAAGCTATGTAGACTTCTTTAATTCCTGGTTTAAGTCATTCACATTATTTCATTGCTGTGTTAACTGCTGCCATCCATTAATACCCAGAATGTCAACAACTACTTTGTTACTTTAAAATCTTCAACATGTTCACTGTGGCTGACACAAAGGTCAATAAGAGCTACTAGCCACGAGCTTTTAAGTGTCAGCTGCAGTGAATGTGCAAAACAAGAAAATTTTTCCAATTTAATTTAAAGTCCTATTCAGCTTCCTTTTTCAGGCGTGTTTATTTTTAAATATTAAAACTGATGAAAGTTTCATTACAAGACCCCTAATTTTGAAATCTGGATGACATCATCCCAGCACTGCAACAAAATATGCACCATACACAACAGGTTCAATGCAATCTCTCCTCTCCACAAATTTGCACCTCAGATGTGTTATATGTCATATATATGTTATACATCATATAATACTACAGTTAATTTTCCATATATCTGAGCAAAATGAGTTACTGTGTGCCCATGTTTATCTCATCTAGGCATTGCATCTTTCCCTTAACTTCAGTGTGCTTTACAATAAAATTTGTATGAAAAGTTTTGTGTGTAAATTACCTATTCTACACCTACAGCTAATGCTTGTGTAACCCAGTGTGCCATTCAGGTGGGTTTACTGGTGTGTCAATATAATTGTCAGGTTTGGTTTGAAAGGGTTTCTTGAAATATATTCCCACATAAATTTTTAAGTATCTATTCTCGGTTGCAAAATATCTTACACACTGTCAGTGCCATTTCAATGCAAAGATTTTAAATCATGCTGGGGAATATACCAATAACACAGTTCCAGCATACCTCAGAAATTTAATTTTAGTTGCTTCAACCAATGACAATTACGGACTTGCCAAGTCTTGCACTGCCCTGTTTTGTGTATTAACCCGTTGGCTGGCATGAAGGTGCCGGTGGTCACAGCAGATTGCTCTGCTGGGGCCAGCGCTGATCTCATGGTAACAACCAGGTATCAGCAATTTTACACTTTAATCTTACCGAGGAAAAATATTTACTTATATTTGATATCCCTTACCATTTCAAAACGATTTTTCGGTTTGCGGTATTTTTATTTAAATGACTACAAAGTTATTCATGGATTCAGTTTTAGATACATATTTAACATATTATATTTAACTGTGTAAAGGATAATTCCTGAAACAGTAATTAGCATTCTAGCTGTATCTTTTTAGCCAAGGCTGTACAGATGCATATACTTCACACTAGTTCCTAAATGACTGCTTAACACATTGACTACCATGCTGCTGACAGCAGAGCAGCACACTTAATGCTGTATTCCAGACCTAATCATGTCAGGGCCAAGAAATGCAGAAGATAATCTCTCAGGGAGTACTATAATATAATAAACTTATAACTAAAAAGGCCATTTCCAATTATGTCTACCAAGCAAATTATGCATTGTGTCAGTGATTTCTTTTGCCATAACTGACTAGTGAACACACATGCCAGAGTATGGTGAATATTTATACTTTGCCTGTGAGAAGCAGCTATGCACATAGTCCAATTTATGTTGAAATTATCACCTGGGTATTTTAATTAAATTTGGTCTACTATAAGCAACATAATAAAGGAATCAAAAGAAAGACACACACAGAATTAATTTCTTTATTAACAATGCTCAGATTTCCACATCACCATAGAGGTACCAAGCTGGATGCGTTACTCGTTTTTTTACATGGCGAGTTTCCCCAGTAGGCCTATAAACCATGAAACAGACAAAAAAAGCTACTTCTCGTTGTCTTCTCTTCCTTGGACTTTCACTTCAGAAGCTCTGAAACATCCATTACAAAAACACATTGCACCACTCACAAATCTGGATTCAGTCACTGCAATTCATATCTATTTTACTGTCAAAAATACTGACTATGATCAATGATTAATTGTGAACATTCAAAAGTTTTCAAATGTGCAGGTTACTGTTAAAATACAGTTACTACACAATTTTTGATCAGGAAAAAGTTACGATGATTGCAACTTAAATACCGAAGCCATTTGTTATGATAATACGCCGTTACCACAAATAATCCACATAGATGCGTTGAAAGAAACTTTACTGAGTAACATAATGCATCAGAATACTATAGGCACAAAGAATGAAATTTCTGTAGATTTACCATACATTTCACTTTTCTTGCGCATGATAAGATTACTAACGGAAGTTACTTACCGTCCATTGTCTGGAATATAAACTATCCTTTCTCCTCTGCAAACATGTGCTTTTGCAGCAAGTATTATCAATTTTTTTCCGTGATTGAAAAGCTTTAACGCGCACAAATCCCGCAATCATACACAAATCCACAAGGCATCAGCATGCCATGTTCAAAGAATATCCGCGTTTCGAAAACTACCAGCGATATTGGCTTGCATGAGAGACGACGTCATGCCATGATATGACGTTGTGATTCCTCGGGGCCCGCGAGACGCTTCTAATGGGCTTGGCGGCATGGAGGTAAAAATAAGAGGAGTTGTCATGACGTCACAAACTTGAAGCCGACCCAAGTCAAGATCCGCCATGTTAGCTACCCCAAAACATTCGCTTCTGGTAGTTTGATTTCGTGTAGCCGTGAAGTGTTTTGATAAAAAATGCCGGCTTGCGTCGCTTACTGGTGTACTAGTCGTTCTGATTGTAGTCTAAAGTTTAAACAAATCACATTTCATCCCTAAGTGGACTTATTTAATCGCTATTTTCTTATATATACTTGAAATTCTGATGCACTGTAAAGTAATACAGTATGGTTTTATTTCTGTGATTTGACTTTAGATTTCCTATCAGTCCAATGCGAAGAACTCTCTGGAGGTGAGCAATACACTTGGTTTTCATTGTTTGGTTATTTCCAAGTAACTGAAAAGTCCTGGCAAGAAATATCCTGGAAATGTAGACTAATGTTTTAAAATGCGATAATTTAATATAAATGTAGTGTAACTTCATGTAGTTAATTAAATCTTTAGTAAAATCTGTGGAACACATGTTACAGTGGTTAAATTAGGAGTACTTAAAGGTTTACATATTTGTTAAAGCAAAGTTCCCTATCAATGTCCAGGCTATTTAGATCATTATATTAATCACTGTGTTGTGTTAACCTGTAAATTGCTGTTATTTGCCACACTGAATGTCACTTGGTAGGTACAATTTAAAAACAAAGTAGATGTGTAAACTACGATGGGCCTGACAATCTTAAATTCCGTTCTTTTCCTTCGTAATTTAACGAACGTTTCACTTCGTTGACATGACAGCTGACTTGTTTATATCGTCCCTGCATACATCTGTGGGACACCAAAGGAAATAAGGCAAGTTTCTTGCAAACCTGAACATTTAAAATCTGCATTTGACTTGAAAATGCAACGAATCCAAATCGGTGCCTGTAAACTATCAATCATTGTTTTGGAGTTCTGGCTTTATCAATTATCGACACACACACAATGAAAGTGAATAGAAATGGATTATGAAAGCACGCTTTTCACAGCACATACTTCTCTTCTCTGTTATTCGTTGTATAAACAAAAAGGAATTACAGTACTGAGGCCAGAAGCTTCATATTTTGGTGTCGTATTACTGCATCGAATATGCATTTAAGACCAGAAAAACGATTGAAGTTGCGTTCCTTATGCTGTGTTGTTCACTAAAACAGTGTAACATTTACTATATAAAATAAATATCGCGTGCACACGACAGAAATAACGAACACGAAAGAATTGTCGGGTCTAGTGTAGCAGGGGATACAACCCGTCGGCTTTGGGACAATGACGTCACAAGTCGCCAGAGAGCAGTTTACCATTTTCGCTTTTGCTGTTATGTTTCAGTTTCTTTTTTTTACTGATTGCTTAATAAAGTGGATCTGTTTATTCTATCTCGTGAGATTTTTTTTTAAAAAGCCAAAAAACACTTATCAGCCACTGAAGGGAGCTACAACACTAGGAAGAATCGCTTCTCGATTGGCCACTTGTGACGTCATTGTCCAAAGCCGACGGGTTGTATCCCCTGCTACACTAGTCCCGAATTGTCTGCTAATGTTTTGGGGGATCCAAGATGGCGGCAGGCCCTGCCCACTGGCTTCAAAACAACGTACAGCGTAAGTCTGTAGCGCCATCTCCCCATATTCTACCTCCATGCTTGGCGGTGACGTTAGCAACAACGGCTGGATAACGTTAGCCGGCAAAACTTTCTTCCCGACAAACTTTGACGGTGCCGTGATTGACGGGACAGGTCGGGATGGCACGGCACGTCCATTGTTGATGCTGTTTGTAATGCATTGGAAAATGTTTTGAAGGGACGGGACGTGACGGCGAGTGTGAATTGGCCTTTAGGGGTTAACCCCATCATAAAGTTTCCACGGGGTGTCAAAAACTACACACTCGATAGATCTGCATAGAAAACATGTCACTTGGACCAGTGCGTCAGATATTAAGCCACAGAATGTTGCGTGCCTTTCGTCCGCTGTCTCCTAGAGTTTCGACTCTAGCCGTGAACGATTGGGTCCATGGAGCTGTTGTTGCATGTCAGGGGCTAGAAACAACACAGATCACTGCACAACCATCTCTGCAAGTGAAAAGTTGCGACTGTTATGATTGTCTCTGAGTGTACTCCGTTAACACGTTGACGTTGTTAGTGACTTGATGAGGAAACAAATATTTTTGTGTTGCTTGAAGAGCTGGTAAGTATCTTGTTTTGTAACTGGTGATTGGAATCTGGATTATATCGTAGTCTTATGTAAGAAAATTGATGAATTAGCGGTATATCTTTGACAGTATGACGGGCTTTGTAAAACGAATACATTCCTTAATTTTACTGTATTTGTAATTGTTTTCGGTGTTGTTCGAAAAAGCATTTTTCTTGTTTTTGTGTATGCCGCAATATTCATTAAAGGATTTGCGTCCTGTACTTTTTTATACGCAGTATTTTAATAACCTAGATGCTAATGGCGTCGTTCTGCATTGAATATTGGGGACACATAGTTGTTAAAATTAATCGGTGTATAGTGTTGTAGGTGTTTTAGCAGATGCTACATGATAAGTATGAATACCGCCGCCATAAAGAGTTCCGGCGCAGCAAACATCTCGCATGTTTGATTCGGTGTTGCAGTAAGACCACACCCTTGTTTGATGGATGCTGGTATTGCATTGATGTTCGTGCGGTAAGTTTATGGTCGGCTGCTATAGCCCAAGTAAATATTGTAATGAATAAGTTGTAGTGTGTTTACTGAAGTTTGTTTTCTTCTTTATTTTAATTTTTAACTGTTTTTCACATTTCGCACCTCTTTACACGGAAGAAATGAAACTGTGTAGTACCAAATTGTCGTGGAATAATTTTATAGCTGTCATCGTTCACCGAATGTGACGGATGTTTAAATTCAGAGCTACCGTATCTGCTGTTGGCATTTTTGTGTGAGAAAACAGAAGTTCTGTGGTGATGCTTCTTTGATTATTTACAGCAAATCAGCCTGTCAGGTGAGTGTCATGATTATCTCGTAATTTGAATGTACCAATTGGTATAGGTTTCATCACAAAGGTGCAAAAACTGGAGGAAGGCGCGAAATCAGGACAGTTACACTATGCACCTGTGCAGGGTTCCCAAAAATACAATGGGAACCTTACACAGGTGTCTAGTGTTCCTGTCACTTCATCGTGAATACATCCCATCTGAAGCACAGCCAATGCTGCTAAAGGTTGGTACTCATTGGAGTATTGAAAATTGCAACTGTGCTTTGCTTTTATGACACACTCCTAGCAGCTGCAGGCTTTCTGAGAGGACACACACTGTGGTTATTTCTCATTTACTTTTAATTTTAGCACCCTTTACTAGACTTGAAGCAAATTCTAAAATTTCTCTTTACATTTTCTACTAGTAAGTCATACTGCAGGACACATCAAATCTAGGTGAGTACTCATTTCTCCACTGAATTTACTGTCAAAAGTATACCACAGCAAATATGTCCTTTCTGGTCTTAGATTTAAGGGAATGTATTGTTTCATGCTGTTATTTAACTGTGCAGCATAGTTATTGTGAAGTTCTGTCCATAACAAGATTGATAATGGTAAAATGGTTTGACTGTAATTATTTTGTGTGTTGATTGCATTGAGGGAATATTAAGTTTAATAATAGTGTAGAAACCACTGGAGTAACTTTGGGAAGAACTGGAGTCAACTTCGCATCTGGCCGTCCCTGTTTACTTTAAATCACCTTGTGTAGTTCTTAAAGTAGACCATGGCTGATATCCATCTTCATTCATGTCCAATTCAAGATAGGACTCTATTTTTATGAAGTCATTAAATTCCAGTCTCACCTCATCCTCTGCACCCTCGGCGGACTTCTTTCCCAGTGAGCAGCTCTCCACAGGGTAATTTCAGCAATGACTGTTACATGAAATACTACTGTTCTTGAATTCAATACAGAAGCTGAGGTTTTTCAGCATGTCTCTACTACTACTACTACTACTATTATTATTATTATTATTATTATTATTATTAATGCTGTAAGATGTGATGTGTGCAATTTGTAGTGTGAATTAAGTGTTCTGCTTGAGCACAAGCAGTCTGGTGGAAATATAAATCTGAAATTATCCTGTATAACATAAAATCTAGTTTAGTTGATGACTAATCACCTGTAATTTTAAATGCACGGTTCAGAGAAACCGTTTCTGTGTCTGTCATTTAGGAATTCATTCGTATGAAGAAGCAAAATATTCCCAGTGCTGTAATTACTCTAATCTTTTCTGGTTGGCCCACACTATTTTCTGAATGCTAGTGATTTGATTTAAGGCATAACTGGGTGTAGGAGAGTGGTTTAAAAATTGTGCATATGAGGTAGTGTTTCAAGAAGATGCTTAATTTTCTAATTAGGTAACTGGCTGGATAATCATGAGGCCAACTGCAGAAAACAAAATATCGTTCAAGTAATCATGTTTTCTAGCTATTTTGTCTTTATATTGGCTAAAGTGACTTCTAAATTATTTTGTGGAAATTTATATTTTGATATTTGATGTGGTGGTTTGAAGTCTGAGAATTTCACATTTAAATTCACTGTAATATGATGGTAATGTATGTTCCATTTTCATGAAGTCCATGTCACTGTCAGTTTACCTGTAAACTAGAGCACCTGGTGTTGTTAATTACTTCTGATGTCTTACACAGGAATACATGTTATTCACACTGTCCCAAATTGTAAAACACTTGCACTATAACTTCATGCAGTGCCACAAGGCTATTGCTTTATGCATGACTTCTTAAGAAAAATGATCTGTTCTCAATTTATCTTAGGTTTTGAATATGAGGCAGAAAAGTATCAAAAGGATTGTCCTCTCATGGTCATCTGCATAGTGTATGTTGTTAAATCTTCTATGGTTGGTGCCATAACTGTTCCGGCACTCTGTTACTCTAAAATTAGAAAGAAAATTGTGCAATCCATTACTGAAGTGTCAGTAATTCTTTAGTGTTTGTAATAGCCCAATGAGACATTTTTGTTCGTGTGTGTTCAGTTTTCTTATCGCCCACATTTAATTTATGTATAGTTACCATGAAACATTTAAGGAATATGCTAGTAATGATTCTGTTAAAAGGGCTTCCTTCTCCCATCCTTCTCAGTTGAGTTTTCCTCCTGTGTGATTAGTTTTTCCACTTTGCTGAATGGCAGTAATACATTACACTCTTGCCTACGTCCCTTGTCTTGTCGCACATCATCCATGCATCAGTGTGTTGATACTTTTGTCCTTCTGCAAGTAGCTCAGTAAATTGTTCTTGTAGTTTGAGTACATGGTTCACTAATCCCAGTAAGCATGATAATTTAGTTTAAAGTTAAAGTACTACTATTGTTTTTGTACCCTACTATATACGCTTCCCACAGGCATTTGCATTCCTGAGGAGAGTAGGTGTGCACATTCACTGTACATTTTGTACAGTTGGACCAAAGCTGATTTTAATTTCTCATGGATTTCACTTTTACTTTTTGCCTTAGAACTGCAATTTTCTCCAACACTAGTGGGTATTGTATGAGGTGTAAATGCTGTATTCTCGTTGTAAAAACCCTTTAGAAGAAATAAAGGAAGGCTATGAAACCCATGCATAATACAGGGCTGAAGTTTAGATCAGGGCCACTGGCAGTCACAATGCTATTTATCTACTGCTCAAAAGTTGGCAGTGCTTCAGTTTCACGTAGCAAGTGGGACGATAGTTTAACGTAACCATTGAGAGGAGAGAAAAATTTTTGAATTTCTAGTGCCTGCATAAAAACCATTCTCTTCTTCTCTGTTCTCACAAATATTTGGCTATTTTTTCCAAGTATTTGTGAGGTTGTGGTTAGGTTGGAATGTGACAGCTTGGCTGCAAGTTTGCAAAGCCAACACATGGAGAAGCTGAAAAACTGGTTGTGGTGGCAGACTGAGGTCTAGTTTAGACCAGGCCCCATGTTAGGTTCGAATAAGACAGTTTTTCTTGCAAAAATTATATTAAAAACCTTTATTGTTCCATACATTTGTTTCTTTTAATTGTCACAAATTACGAGGTTGTGGGTATGTTGGGACCTAATAGCGCAGCTTAAATTAATATTCTTGATTGTCAAATATTTGCTTGTTTCTTCTGAATATGTTAATGATTTTGGAGGTTGTGATATGTTGATATGAGAATGTGACAGTATTTTTCTAAAACGTGCCAGCTGTTCTTTGATTTGATTGCGTAGACTCAGTAGCTTAGATACCATATTTACTTCCTACCATGAGTGCTTAGAACATTGCTATATGGAACACCACTGACCCCGATCTAGACTTCCATTGAATACTGGATTTGCAGGTACTGGTGGTTGTCACAGAAATACTCTACTTCTGATATTTGGTGTGCTGTAGCCTATTGAAGAAGACATAATGCGTACACTTGATTAGATTTCAACTTGGCTTAGAAGGCTTGATGGTATTATTTGCTAACTTTTTACCCGCTTTAGTCCATAATGTTTAGAACTTATTTAATTCATGTGTTCAGAACTGAGTAGTTGCCATTGTATGTGGCATTGCCTGTTCTCTTTTTTGAAATGAGATGTAGTTCTCAGGATTGCATTAAATGTTGGCTGGAGCATCATCCAGAGAAAACATTAACTAGAAAGGACAATGCAACATGGACTTAGTGGATCAGTTTTAATATAATACCAAACAGAGATCAGACAGTACAGCTTAATGGATCATATGACTGAAATTGGGAATACACTTTATACTCAGAACTATGGAGAGTATTCTCAGGTTTGTGCGAAAATAGCAAGTCAGAGAACATACTTCACCTGAGAATGTTCTCAGCATGAATAAAAGGGTGGGGGAAGTTGCTTGAAACAGAGAAAATTCCCAGATTTTGCATGAATAAAACCAGAGAACTTCCTCAAAAGTGGAGAACATTCTCTGTTTTTGAAGTGAACTCTGTAGCATACTTCAAGCTGATTAAGCAGTGTTGTGGTTAAGTGTTACCAAGTGGACAGAATTTATGGTTCTCAAAAGGGAAAGGGGGGGAAAAGATAAAGATATATATGTAGCATGAAGAAACTCTGAAGAAAGAAACTGTAAAAGCTAATATGGAGTTAACTGTGAAAACATTATTTGGCTGGTGAAGCACTTTCTTCCTGAAACTCTCAAGAGGTGGTGGTGCCCTTTCCAAAGAATCTAAAATGAAAATATTTTTGTGTTATTATGTGAACTCAGGCTTTGACAGTTGTAGGAGAAGACTAAGGAATACAGCAGACATTTTTATATGTTCTGCAGCAGATTAACAGAAAGGCACTGTTGTGGATCCTATTGCCAAGAAACATAAACTAGAAACAACAAAAGTTAAGTGGCAGTCTAGATATCAGTTTCCATGTTCAGTGGGGCCCCTCGATTGCATGCATATATTCATAATGAAACCTTCTGCACATGGACATAAAATATATTATTCGAAAGGGCTTTTCTTCTGTAAATGGGCAGGTGATTTGTGATTATAGTGAAATGTTCAATAGCGTTAATGCTTCATTGTGTGGCTGTGTGCATGATGCTGGGATATGGAGAAACTCATACGTATACCATATATTATGTAAAAAAAGTGCAGTGCTTAAATTTTAGGAGATGAAGTGTAGGACATTACACCTTGGTTAGTGACACTGTTCCAGAATCCCAACGCACCTGATGAGGTGGTGTCCAACAGATGTCACTATAAGGAACAGGTGGTAATTGAACAGTGCTTTGGACAGGTGAAAAAGCCATTTCCCAGTTCCGCAAAACAAAATGTGTGCCCAAACAAAACCCCACAGTGTGACAATATCCTGTTTTGTTTCGCACAATGGAGCAAAACAAGCGGGGATGAGGATTTTGAGGCAGCTAGTGGCAGTGACCACAATGTTCCAGTATTCAGAGATGAGGACGTAGCAAACGTGTGTACATGGTACAGACAGAAGGCAACTAAAGTGTATGGAAGTTATGTTTGTTCCAAGCATTGTGTAAACAAATGTGATTGGCATATTTTTTTATATATATATATAATTAAAGTACTTTTTATTTCTTCAGGTATAGCAAAATTCCGTTTTGGTGAAAATAAAAAAAATAAAAAAACTAGTTCTCTGTTGACAAATAAGAAAATGCAGTTCAGTGCTTTTCTTCCTCCTCATTAAATTTATTTTATCAAAAATTGTTTAACCTGCAATGTTTCAAACTGGAACAGAATATGCCAGATACTACAGTAAATAAGTGCACAAACTGTGTAATCCTTAACCTTTTAAACCTGCCAAAAATTGCTCTTTTTGTTCCACTTTACCAAAAATTGTTTCAAGGATGTGGTTAGGCATTTGCTAGATATTACAGTAAATAGGTGCAGATATTTTTAATCTTTAACATTTTGAACTGAAATATGTTACTCTTATTTTTTCACTTTAACAGAAATTTTTACTGAATATTTTCTTTAAGGACATATGGAAATAAGTAAGTGAAGAATATAATGAACATTTTATTTAAAAAATAATTTTTAATTAAAAAAATGTGATTTACTCTGACATTACACAGTTCAAGCTATTGCTTTTCTTAAGTTTGTTGTATCAATTTCTGCTGCTACCTCCTCAGGATATGTAACTGGTATAGTAATGCTAGTCTCATAATTCAGCATTAGACAAATTCATAGTCTCATCTGTTCCCATGCTTAATCTGCATCATTTCAGTGCTCTCTCAGGCCCCAACATGGGTGAGCATGAGGGTATTATTTCTAGACACACTAGATCTTGTAGAGCCTTGTATTACAATTTGCAGTTGTTACAAAATTGCTTGTGGCTCAAATTATGTACAGCCAGAATCTGTGAGCTCCGAACTAGCCTCTGGAAAGACATGCTAACAGAGGTTGCAATCCCCACTGCAGAAGCTCCTAAAATAAATAAGAAAACAGTAATATTAGTGTGTTTCATGGCTCCATTTTTAAAGTGAGTATAAGTAGCAAGCAGGTTTATGCAGATATGTGGGAGGGAGGTTTGTTAAATTTTATGCATGGTACACTGTGCTAGTTTCACATAAGTGGGCTAATATCGGACAAATTTTACCAAACATTGTTTCATTTTCACTAGTTAAAAATAAATAGTGTATTTTGCTAATTCACAATTTCCAAGCATTAAGCACATAATAAAAAATGGGGAGGAGGGGACTGAAAATAGTTAAATTTCATGAATTTTTTTTCCTCATGGACTGTGTATTTATATGGAAGGAGGACATACACTCACAGTGTTTAGCACTCAATTTTATCGTTACATGACTAATAGCAGTGATTGCAATTAAATAGATTTGGTCCCTTTACTTTCCAAACCAACCAATTAAATAGACGAAGACTTGTAAGGACAAGCCTTTGTCAAAACTGCAGGTTTCTGTGGAGGGTGGTTTTCTCCAATTTATCTTCTCACTTAAAACATTTTCAGTAGCTTTGCATAAGACTAGTTCACCTGTGTTATTGAAGCACTGGCCATGTTTTGGGTAATACTCCCTTTTAAAAAGTGCTTGAATTTATTAGTGTCGCATTATTGAAATGGTCATAGATATGTTTGTATTTGATTTATTTTCTGTATTTCTTTGTTGACACACGAGATTCCATCAAGTCATGCGGATGTGATGTTTACTAGTATGGTATTTGTTTTTATGTGTGAAGTTTGCTAGTGTTGTGTTAGGGCAGAGGTTGCATCCAATGCTGAAGTTTTACCATAATCATTTGGTTCTCCAGCTACAACAAAATCTTTAGCTGACTATTCACAGAAGTCACTTTTGCCTACATTACTAAGGCTTCAGATTTCATAATCCATCTACTTCTAAGTTGGTAGAGTCACTCGGCAAGAAACTAAATATACTAGACATATGACGACGGTGATTCTCAGGAAGAATCCTCATTTTGTGTTTCGTTACAGACTTCAACCTACGATTTTTTTAAATTCCAAGTGTTGCATTCTTCCCTTTCATCTGCTGTCAAGTTTTTTGTCTTATTATTTGGCACCTGATTTGTTATATTTGTGTTTACTTAAAGTTTTAAATCTATTTTGTAAAGAGGCACTTGATTTCATAGGATTTTTGCTTCTTTGTGAAAGTTCTTTTCCTTGAAACAGATTTCCATCCACATTCTCTAACTGGAGAGCTTTAATATTTTCTTGTAACAGTGAAGTGCCTTTCGCAAAGTTCATTTATTCCTGGGCGTCTCAGTGTTGAGCAGGAGCAAGAATTCTGTTCAGCCAAATTAGTTAAGACATGTGTATTTTCTATTTGTGTCAGCATTTTTGTCTTGTAGATTATTTTCCTACACTTAGGTGCAAGAAAAATGACTCAATTTGTTGCAGTAGTTGCACAGACTCCCATTATGCACTATTATCTGCTACGGTCGCAGGTTCGAATCCTGCCTCGGGCATGGATGTATGTGATGTCCTTAGGTTAATTAGGTTTAACTAGTTCTAAGTTCTAGGGGACTAATGACCTCAGAAGTTGTGTCCCATAGTGCTCAGAGCCATTTTTTTTTTTGCACTATTATGTTACATTTAACACATTTTATGTCAAGTAACAAGACTTTTTCCTCAGACTGAAACACTCTACCTCTCTACCTGCCGCTATCGTCGTAACTTAAAGGAGGCTGCACTGCATGGCGATTTTAGATGGAAAAATTCTGTGCAACAGTTAGGTTTGTGTAACTGGTGAATGCATTTCCTAAAGGTAAAAATTAAATACCATAGCAATGCTATCTTTGTGCAGTTTATACCAAATTTGATAGTTTTGATCACAATAACAACTTTTGATGACCAGTTCTATCTGTTAATCTGCTAGATTGAGCCCACCTATAACATCTGTAATGTCAGCTTGTATTGCTAATTGAAATTGTCATGTAAAAGAGTGAAGAAGTTGACACAAGAGCCATCTATACTGAAACAATAAGAAAACTGTTTGTGGAAATGAGATTTTCTTAGGCATGGTAACGAACAGAAACACTGCTTGTGAATAATACAACTCTAAGCAGCATACATGTTTCATAATTGATGGCATGTCTCAAGAAAGTGTGATCTCCATTGGTACAATGAATTATGAACACCTATCATTGATTATTAATTATGGTTGATTTTGGTCTGCTAAGCAGATCAAAATTAGTCGCCATTAATAAAAAAAGAACCAGATGGTGTTTCATGTGATGGAACAGGTGTCTGGAAAAAACAAATGATAGGGATTGCAGACCTGTATGTGAGCCAACTTTAGTGAATTCTCAAAGTTTGAAACCACTTACTGTGTAATTGGGTGGAGTAAACACTGTTAAGTACACGGAGTCAAGAGTTTGGATATGTTTCTCTTCATACTGGTTGCTTGCAAGTCTGCAAAACAACACTGATTACTGTAGGATTATGGCCAACAATTTGCTGTCCGATCATATCCCATACATTTTTTATAACCTACATCTAAGATGAACCTGCATTGGTACTCATAATTTTTCAAAGAAATGGCACACATTGTTTGCCATTTCAACAGCTGAACTACGGCATTCTGATCCGTGTGACAGGGCAGGCAATACCTTGGGATGTAATAACTCAGTGACGTAGTATTTCAGATTGTCCTCAACTAACAGGAGTTCAGATTGCCTGTTGTATCAGTTAGTGCTGTGTATCCTTACTTGTTTGTCCACTTCACTGTCTATGCCGTGTGCCAGATATCATTTGGAGCAGTTGTAGTGGGACTCCGTCACAAAAACGGTACATTTTGCCACTTATCATGTCAGCCTATGGCATTCACATGGTCATTGCAGTCTGATGCATTTGTGGATTTGGACATGAAAGCTTATAATAGAACATGCATACCTTTAGCAAGTGTCATTGAACTGTCTACGTGTGTCTGTATGTGGTGTTGTGAAGCATTTTTAAGTCAGTACCAAGCTGAAGCTGGACATTCTGTCACACATTTGTGTGATCATGATTGTTGTTCTGTTGTCACTTCAAATGGTCCCTTACCCACATATCACCTCATACAACTGTCCTGTATACAACGAAACTGATCAGTGGCATGGTAGCACACACTGTGTGAGCTAAAATTTCACAATATGACAAAGCCATTTCCAGGAGACCATTTGTTGTGCCCTGTTCAAACTATGCCTCCTCTGTTATCAGTGAGGCATAATGCCACTTGCTTTGACGTTTCCACTTTGGAGCTTGTGACTACCTGAGCTTGCCATAACAATACACATTCTCTCTGCATAGTTTGGGCAGCCATTTCATTTTTCAAATAAGAACATGCTATGTAAGTGATCAACATTTTTTCTAGGGTGTGGCTGCTGTTATTGATATAACTGCCCACAGAAATTTAATTTAATTTTAAATGACAAAATTGATGAAAATGGAAGAATGATACAGTAAACTGATAACTTAAAATAGTATGTAAGGAAATACAGAGAAAAGTGGGCTCAAGCTCCATTTTGCCTGTGGAAAAGTGATGTTATTAAGAAATAATAGAGAGAAGATTGGGGGGAAGAGGCAAGAAAATCTCACATGTATTTATAAACAATATTTGCAAATACAAATTCAATATTTTAGCAGTCCAAGGACAGTTTGTCAACAGAGTAATTTTGTTTCATATTGACAAGATATGGAATACTCAAAAGGAGGAAAAAATGTAATTCTGAATAAGATATTAGACTAACTGCTCCTTTTACTGGCAGCCAGAGAGATGAAGTGAGGCGGGTAGTGGGATGTTGACGTCAGTGGTTCAGAAGAGTGACAAAGATAAAAGTGACGGAGTTTGTCATAGTGTAAGCAGATAATCAGTTCAACTTGCAGGATCATATGTATTGGGTAATACAGAGCAATACAAAGTTAGTTGGTAACATTCAAACAACAAAATGTGAAGGAAGAGGGGAGTTTATAGCAGCTGATGAAAAGAATAGCAGCTGTTTGTGACACCAGATGCAAATTGGTTGAAACATACAACAAATAGAGGCAGTAGGGATCATGACAGTTAATGGTTGAAGATGAGAGGTGAATGAACAAAGTCGTGGTACTAATAGTGTGCATTGAAAATGGGACAGCAACGTCTCTAGATTTGTGGAAAAGCATTTTAATTGCACCAGAGGCAACAAAGGCAGAAAATGATTGTTATTGAAAGAATGGACTAATGATTTGGCTGCAGCACATGCAGGACAGCAGAATGGGAACCTGGACAATCCAAAACCTCTTCTGGAAAAGTTTGTCATTTCAAAGATCACTAAGGTCATATGATTATTTTATTTATTATTTTTTTCTTTGTAGTTTCACTAGTGGCAGTGCCTTGTGTGTTTGAAAGGATCAAATTGCACAGTTAGGTTCTTCGTTTCTTACTCGGCACATCATGGACAAAAAGTTTGTACAAGGACAAAATCATCATCAAAGATGTATACAGCAATATATTTGTTTGTAGGGCCATCTTCCACAGTAGCTGTTATAAACGATTATTATTGGTTTTTCCATCTTGAGCTTACTGCAGTTCTCGAGTATTATTTACAAGATGTGTGTCCCTTTTTATTTATAAAGCATCTTCTGTGGTCATTCTGGAAGTGTGGATACTTAATCACATCTCCAAGTAAGAATATCCTAAGCCCAAAAATGGCCATATTGAGTCATGATGTTAAACAGAAATTTTACTACACTATTTTTCTCCTTTATAAAAATCACATATCTAGCACTGCTACTTGAGCAGCAATAGCTGTCTTCAGAATATTGTGCATCATGTAAAGAACTAATTCACCCATGAAAAAATTGCAAGTTACGCTAAGATATTTTTGCTGATGGAACAACAGCACAATTAAAATTGTAACTGTAGTTATGACATCTGTGCAGGGAAAGTATACTATTTACAAATGTGTCACATGTATTGTCTTCGCTATTAAGTTGGGAGCATTGTCATCTAAGTTACTTGTAGCCAATAATATCTCTGCTGATTGTAGATGTGGTCATCAGTAAAAGTATGAGTGATTTGGCATAGTATAATGATTGGTAAACAGCTGTGTTAATGATTTCTGAATTTGTTGCTTTCATAATTGACTAATTCTGTATTCAGATTGAGACTGAAATATAATGAGCTGGCTCTGAACCCTATGAAGGGTGTTGAATGTAGGTGCTCATTTTCTCCTGTGTGAATAATGATAAAGAACAGAATGTCATATAGAGAACTGAAAAGAAAAGGAGAAAAAAAAACTGATGAGTCCTAAAGTTCTGAAAATAGTAATATATGCTCGTCTTGTATACAAATTTAAGAATTTTTTTTCATAATTTTTGGCCCCCCTAATACTATTTAGAACCTCAAATAATAATGTGTATTGTCACAGCAATAATAATTATTTGAATCTGCCCATTTTTCTCTACAGGAGATAGAAATCTAAATAAGAGAGATTAGTTTCCTACTGATGTTGAAGGATGTAGTTCATGGTTTCCCAAAGCTTTCCCAGTAACAGCTAATTTATTATAGTTACAATCAGCGTGGTCCTCAATCCAGTGAGTACTGCTGAACGTAAGTACTCATTTTCTTGTATATTAACAATGATAAAGAACAGAATATCGTATAAAGAACTGAAAACCTGAAAGTCCTGAGATTCTGTAGGTATTAATGCAAATTCATCTTCTATACAATTTATGAATATTGTTTATAATTTGTTGGCTCTGTAAGTTCTATTTAGTTTTGCAAACAAGTGTGTGTTATTGGAGCCATAATTATTATTTGAAGCTGTCCATTTCTTTCTACAGGAGAGGGAAGCTTAAATCAGATGGATTTGTTTCACGCTGATGCTAAAGGCAGAAGTTCCTTGTTTCCAGATGATCATCCCAATGAGCTAAAATATTAATACTTGGAACCATCAATAAGATGTCTGTACATTTTGGTGTTTATAGATTAAAAAGAGTATTTCCTTATAAAGTTGGTGTACAGTTTACTTCATGTTTTAGCTTCATGTTTATACAGGGTGTTACAAAAAGGTACGGTCAAACTTTCAGGAAACATTCCTCACACACAAATAAAGAAAAGATGTTATGTGGACATGTGTCCGGAAACGCTTAATTTCCATGTTAGAGCTCATTTTAGTTTCGTCAGTATGTTCTTCCACCTATGCTCAATGGAGCACGTTATCATAATTTCATACGGGATACTCTACGTGTGCTGCTAGAACATGTGCCTTTACAAGTACGACATAACATGTGGTTCATGCATGATTGAGCTCCTGCACATTTCAGTCGAAGTGTTCGTACGCTTCTCAACAACAGAATCGGTGACCGATGGATTGGTAGAGGCGGACCAATTTCATGGCCTCCACGCTCTCCTGACCTCAACCCTCTTGACTTTCATTTATGGGGGCATTTGAAAGCTCTTGTCTACGCAACCCCGGTACCAAATGTAGAGACTCTTCGTGCTCGTATTGTGGACGGCTGTGATACAATACGCCATTCTCCAGGGCTGCATCAGCACATCATGGATTCCATGCGACGGAGGGTGGATGCATGTATCCTCGCTAACGGAGGACATTTTGAACATTTCCTGTAACAAAGTGTTTGAAGTCACGCTGGTACATTCTGTTGCTGTGTGTTTCCATTCCATGATTAATGTTATTTGAAGAGAAGTAATAAAATGAGCTCTTAACATGGAAAGTAAGCATTTCCGGACACATGTCCACATAACATATTTTCTTTCTTTGTGTGTGAGGAATGTTTCCAGGAAGTTTGGCCATACCTTTTTGTAACGCCCTGTATACTCCGCAAACCACTCCTTTTTCCTTCATTGTTAGCAGAGGTTGAAGATGAAACAAACATGGTTGCACTTTCACTCTTGGCAATTGTTCTCCTATTTTGAAACCATCTTTTCTTACGCTGCATTGGGGTCACTTCACCTCACTTTCACAAAACTCAAAAGAGAAATAGTACTGTTGTATCATGTGTTCTGCACTTAGCAAAGTGATTTTTTATGAATTTGTTTTGCTGTGTAATCTGAGTGTGTTGTCAACCTCTTGGCAAACTGGGGACTGATACGTACTGCAGTCTTGTGTAACAATAAACTCCAGTTACACTTTACTGCTCACTGTGAGGTACAGCAATATCACATTGTGTATCATAAGAATGGTAACACCTCCAAAGATGGACATCCGCATGCTGGTGTTAATTAATAAGCAATGGTGGTAATTAATGAGCAAGATCTCATACTTACATTTGATTCATATTAGTGGCAGTATATATCAAGGAATGAATTTTATGACTGAAAGTACATTCATTCCAAATCCAATGCTTAGACCGAGCGAGGTGGCGCAGTGGTTAGCACAGTGGACTTGCATTCGGGAGGACGACTGTTCAATCCCGCGTCCGGCCATCCTGATTTAGGTTTCCAGTGATTTCCCTAGATCGCTTCAGGCAAATGCCGGGATGGTTCCCTAGAAAGGGCACGGCCGATTTCCATCCCTAATTCGAGCTTGTGCTCAGTCTCTAATGACCTCGTTGTCGGCGGGACGTTAAACAGTAATCTCCTCCTCTCCTTCTCCTCTCCTCCTCCTCCTCCAATGCTTCACAATGAATGCCAATACTGTAGGCATACCATCGTGGCAGGCAAGGGCCAAGCAATTTGCAACACATGTGTATGTGCGTGTGAAGTTGCACTTCACCACCTTTTTATGCAAACATTCAGTATGAAGTTGCAGTGACATTCAAATAGCTGGCACATATAATTTATTTATTGATGGAAGTGTAGAATAACAATGGGGTACCAACCTCATATGGAAAAGGCAGTAAGGTATATGTTGCCTGCAAACAATGTAAAGTGCCAGCTGCATTTTTTGTGCAGACTGGAGCTACGTGCATACATTTGCTTCCCAAAGTCCATCTACTTAATCACTTTCAATGAGAAACAAATACCCACTCACAACAAATAGCAGTCCAAAGTAAATTGGTCTGAAGCCTTCTAATTATGCAATGCTGGTTGTGTCTGATGGGTCCATCATCCCAGCAAAGCAAAGCCAAGCCTAGTGATAGTTTTGGGATGTATGCCAACCCTATCTGTGATTTGAGCAGACCTCGAAAAAGTTTGACCCCTGAATACATTTTTAATTTGGTGTTGTATGTAAACCATAACTGTTTGGCAATAGTCATAGATGGGGCTCAGTGCAAGTAACCTCCTGGCTGATGTAATTTTTTGCCCAACATTGTTTTACTCAGTGAGCTTCATGGATTTGATGCAGAGTCACAGGTGATCATGAGGACACTGAAACATTTTCTGCTGCAATATTTCTTATCTGCTGTGATCCAAATGGTCTTTGACCTATGCGAGACACACCTATAACAGATAAATGAAGTCTAGGAAACCCTTCTCTATCTACAAAGGTTTAGGAGGGTGATGGCGTTTTGTTTGGTACCAGGGTACATGAGCATTTTGGTAAAGCAAGTGTTAAATGTGGCAACAAAGGAAATTGTTTTTAAATGTCCCATGGCCCAATGTTTAGTGCTTCTACAAACTATCTGTTTTGCCCTTAAGGTACAGTAGTGCTTGTGAAAAGAAAATAGAGGGTAGCATAGGACAATAAGCTGCTGTTGGTTAACTCAGTTGCTTGTGTATAGCACACCTATTTTTGGATTCTTAGTTAAGATTTAGTAAATTTTAAGTTTGTAATGTAGATTTTGTTTGCTTTTCCCGATGTAGAATATGGAGTTGGCCAATGTATGGTCAAAACTGACTATGAGTGTAATCATTATGTGACTGTGTGTAAGGTGAAAGAGAAGTGTATACATCAGTCACTCTCTATGGATATTGAAATGATTAGTTGCACACTATATAACAGCAGCAGCATTGTAGAAGTGTAGGACAGTCTAGTGCAACAACCATTATGAGTAGCACTGTGATAATAGTAGAGGTGTGTGGGCTCTTGGAATGTATTGCCAGGGATTCTGTGTACTCACATCATGTACTAAAAATGGCACAACCTAGGTGATGCTGATGACTAGGAAGGAGAAAAGATGAAAAATATAGTCAAAATGGTCACTAAAATCCATTATTTGAAGATATTGCTGTGGCAGAGCTTCAGTCAGGAGTGGGCATATTTGTCTTTACAAACCCATGTATACACTATTGCACTGAAATATTAGTAGAAAAGTGAGTTTTTCTCACATCACAGATGTAGAAAATATTCAGTATAGGTATCAAACCAAATGAATCGTCAGATTTAACTCAAATTTCTGAATAGTAAGGACATTGTCAACATTTGGATACTTGGAGTTCATACTAATTGACAGCTGTTAAATACAGTCTAAATACAGATCTCTCAAGCAAAGTTTACTTTTACGAGTCACTATTTATTTCCATGACCTGTTTCAGAGGTTCAAACATTCATCAGTGGATATATATGACATGGATCTGTGCAGTTATGACTTTCAGGTAACCTGTGTCACTGTCTACCAGACTGAAAACTTATTTCAGTAAATGACTGTTATGTGGAGGTTACATTACATGCACTATGGCACTGTTGTAAGCATTGAAGGGAGAAAATATGGCATCTAAAATCTAATAAGTACAAAGAACATAAGACAAAACAAAAAAAAACACTGTTTTGGAGCAAATCTCAAAGCCTTGTGTAGACTTTCAGTTGCATATGTGAACATAAATGTAAGTATTTCCAGTGGTTACAGATTCTTTTCTGCAAAGTTTACATGACTTCACCCTTCTTACACATTTAAGTAGTCATGGTGACATGTTACGAACATTAAGTGTAATAATTATGTTGGCAGCAGTAGCAGAATTTATATATAAATAATAATTTATTTATTGTTACTGTGTTAAGATTACATCAATCACAAGCTATATCTAAGTAATAGTTGCATTGACTCATGGATAACACAACAACAACAACAACAAAAAAGGTTTTTTCAGATACAGAGAGAAAATGTGGTGGACCTAACTAATTTGATCTTGCTGAATCTGAAAATGCAATTAGATTTTTGCTATCACCCTCCAATTTTTTGTTACAGAGGTTTTTAAATGCCTATATCTAAAAACAGAGACTAGGGTAGTCTACACTAAATTTAGACAATATATAACATACTTACTCTGGTGTCTTGGGCCTAATGTACATTTTTTCAAGATGTTGACTTTCGTCAGGGCGCTGATGACCATGATGTCAAGTGCCCCCTCAAAATCATCATCATCATTTTTACAAGAAAAATTGCAACATTCATTTGCTCGATGATGATGGGGGAGGGTTGAGTCTTTTTGATGATAACTTCCTTCTGTGGGATATATCTCTTTCATGCTTCAAAAACAAACAGTAGTAGGGAAGAAGTCTAAATGAGAATGACAGAAGTGCATTTTTAGTGACCTTCTGCATCTAAGATTTTCATAATACTCTAAAAGAGTACTAATATGTCACTGTTTTGTGCTATTGTATTCCCTAGGAAACCTTCAACGACATCTTTAAAAGAATGTCGGGCTGCAAGTTCTAACTGAATTAATTTTTCATCGAAGTTCTTAATGCATTAACATCCTAATTTGTGGCCCAATAAAAATCCCCTCTTTCAATTTGACATCACTTAATTCAGGGAACACTTCACGTAGATACATTAAACCATTAGCATTTTTTGTCCATTCCCTCGACAAAATCCTTCATAAGGCTTGAGCTTAATATGCAGTGGGGGAAGGAAAACATTTTGAGACTCCACCAAAGGTACCTAGTTCACATTTTCTCTCCCTGGAGCCAAGTTCTCTCGTGGTGGCCACTCCACTGTTTAACTGTATAATTTTTATCTGTTGTACGGTTGTCCCAAAGACAAAGGAAACAGCAATTCTTTGTGAAACCACTTTGGAGACCGCTTAGTAAACCAACCACATTAAGATCACCACGTAATTTCCAATTTTCTTTCTTATACTTAATAGCTTCAAGTATCTCTGACAAATTTATGTAGTTCTTTCCTAGTCACAGAGTATCCCACAGGTACAGATGGAAATTTATTACCATTATGCAATAGTACAGCCTTTAGACTTGTCTTGGAAGCATCAATAAACAACCGCCACACAGCAGCATCACATGGTATGTTTAATTGTTTCATTACTCCTACATCATCACTACAAGCACAAACATTGCCCACCATATAGTAATATGTCATCAGATCTTTATTACATTGCCTAAAGCGAGTAATTCTTGTTTCTTCATGAAGTAAGTTACATTCCTTAAGACATGAAGCTCCTTGGATAAGTGTAAATCACGAACTAGGTCATTTAAGTCTGTTTGTGTAATTAAATGTGGTCTTTGTCCTGGAAAATGCTCCTCTTCACTTGATTGACATTGTGCTTCTTCAGTGTTTCTACAAACACTTCATGATCAGAATGAGGAACTTTTTCCCACACTAGTGGAGGAATTGGAACTGGCAGGTCTTCACCATGGGGAACAGGTGTGATTGCTGAGGGCAGGTTAGGGTACTTAATATTCTTCTTATTCTTTGATGATGAAAATCAGTTACATTAGTCAGACAGAAGTATCAATCATCATGATTTTGAGGCACTTGCCAGATCATTGGTATGGCAAATGGTAAGTGCTCTTTTTTCCTTTCTGCCATTGTGTTAGTTTAGAATTGCACCTAGTGCAAGCTATGAGAGGTGCCCATTCTTTATCCTGATCTGCCAGTTGGCATTTGAAGTATAAATGATAAGACATCTTCAGTCAGTCAGAAATTGGTCATATTTGTTTCCTTGTTGTGAATTCACCACATATATAATAAAATGAGTCAGAATGGTTTGTACATCCATGTTTTGATTTCTTCATGTTGTATTTTTAATGCTTAAAAAACACTTTTCTGTAGAATGAACTTAGCCAGATCAATTCCTGAAAAAGAAAAGAAAAATTCAAAGACTTGGGATAACATAGAAGGAAGAAGTAAACAAATGTATGTGACTGGAGGGTTTAAATACACAATGTAAAATACACCAATGTTACATATTACATTTAAAAAGTAGTTCACTTTAAAGTTAAGAACAAAAAAGGTCACTGCATAATTTTTTATCACACTCCTGTCAAACACAAAGCACTTAAAAATCTTACAGTGAATTCAGCTATGTTGCATAACTTGCAGGTCATACCTTTTAATCCTGACGGGATGGAAACTTTTTGATTTCACATTTTATGTCACAATACAATATAGAATTAAGTTCTATATGTGCTTTGTCTGTACCAAAACAACTGTTGACTAGTGTAATGCAGATACATATTCCCTCAAGCTGGCGGGGTGTGCAAACTGGTGGTTTGTCAGTGATTCTGTTGGGTTTTCTAAGTCAGACTAGTCAACTATTCATTTACAAACTATCATGCAAATAACTAATAAATTCTTGATAAATACGAAAGGTAGATGTTAGCTGTTTGCATGCATATATGTGTGCATGAGTGTGGTGCACACGCACACTAACTTGTTACTGCGTTTGATACCAATAAGTGATGAAGTGTAATAAAATGTTTGCATTGAAAGACATATTTATATTAAACTTTATTTTATGCCAATGGAAAGGACCATCTGTTAAGACTGAGGTAGGAGAGTAGATGTTCATATGGACACAGCAATGAGATCTGTACCTTTCAAACTAAAAGTAAAAACATAAAGTGAAATTATGTCATATATTTAAGCAGCTTTCTTTATTTTTCTTAAAGGTGTTCTTTAAGGCTAGGTGAAAATTGAGACACAGATAGCGTGTGTGGCATGGCCCAGGGCAGTGCATGTTTTTGTAACTTAACAAGTTCAAGTGGGACCACGCAAATTGGCATGTGATGTGATAGAGACAACACATGCCTGAACCAGGTCACAAGGCATGGTTGTGGCACAGTTTCGCACACTGCACGCCATGCTAGCACTGCATGAGAGGTGAGGCATGGAGTGGGAAAGCACTCTTCCCATATGCTATCTTCTGCACAGCTCATACGGACAGTGATTGTGTTGACCTCTCAAAAAAATATTGCCACACTACTGAACTTCATTGTCATTGAATAGTGTTCCTTTTGTCACCATTTAAGCTCTTTGTTGTTTTCATTAGTGCATTATATTTTTTCTGTTGTTTATGCCCACATAGTTTCTATGTTTTCTTTCATCATTGTTTCATTCCTCAAGAACAATGCACAATTAAATGACTGGTGAGCTATTAGCCACTGGGATTGTATCTACTGCCTGTACAATGTTTTCACATCATAAGAAGGGTCAGATGATTCATTGTAAGGGTAGTGAAATAGTAAGAATCCTTATAAATAAATCATGCAATCAAGCAGCACAGCAGGAAATTTAAGGTATTTAGTACAGTGAAACCAGGTTGTCTACGTGCTGCCTATTATTCTGGCATATCTGTACAATGTTACAGAAATTCGAAAAGTGGGAATTTCTGCTTCTGGTAAAAAGCATCCAAGATCTGGAGTCTATAAATTTCACTGTGATTACTTGGATGTAGATATAATAAGTGACATTATACTGCATGCATGTGGACATTACATTTTCACTGTAAGCTAGATGATGATGATTCAAATACCCAGTCTGCGGGGAATCGAGCCCAGGACCCCGTGATTCAGAGGCAGCAACACTAGCCACTAGACCATGAGCTGCAGACCTGTAAGCTAGGAACAGCAGAAAGATTCTCAATATGATATATTTGATATATTTAATTTGTTGAAAAGTATTGTTGGTGAGGAAGGCAGGCCTTCATTCATGATAATGTTTTCCAAATAATGTGAAATGTTCCAATCACAAAGCGCACCTTGCTAGCTTGCACGTTCTGCTCGTGCAAATTATTCTCAGCTGTTGTCAGTAAACTGGTCGTTTGGTTGAGCAGTGCATCATTTGTTTACTTATCTCAGTGATAATTCTTCTATTTGCGAATCGCATAATGTCAATTGGTTAAGCTGTAAATGAGTAACAGCATCTTGCTTGTGTGTGTCACTCCCCCTGAAGGGCACAATCACCATTATTTTCATATTTCTCAGATGAAGAGCAGGAATAAAAACCTTGGGTAAGTTTCCATTCCAGTGTTGCACTATTGAAAATATGATGAGTTCTGAGCATTCTGTCAGAATTGCAACATAATTGGTGATTTACTTTTGTCTGAATTCTTAACTTTTCTCATTCGAAGAAGCATCATCATTTATGAGTAACTGCTACATTTTTTGTGTTTATGTATTTAATTGTGCTGTTCCTGACAAATCCCAGTGTAATTTGCACAATCTCACCTTGCTGTAGCTATTGTGATAGAATCCTGAAATGGTGTCTCATTAAATAAGTAATTGGTGACCAGGGAAGTAAGTAGCTTATGGAAAACCTAATTGTGTCTGTCTGCAGTAATAGAAGAGAAGAAATTTCATGTTTACTTTCATACTAGGAAAATCTCTTTTAGCTAGCTACTGATGGCTCTTAAAAATTACAGAACTACATTGAAAAAATAAAATAATAATTATAACTACTACTATATTACTGTAGGTAAGAAAGTTGTGTGTGTCAATTATTTGACAAAATATTCTCCTCTTATGCTATCATTCGCCAAGATTTCGTTTAGATATATCGACCAGTTTCGGAGTTATGAGGGATGTTGTGAATATTTCATTTTCGCACGGTGTGATCAGGAGTGAACGGGCTACATGTGATCCATTTTCTCAATATCAGAAACAGATGGAGACCACCACCTGATTCTATAAAGAAAAATTCAATGTGTTAGCTATATTTCATACGAAACAACATGGTGTAATATGCACCAGATGCAAAATCATAAGTATTCCTATTTTTCATTGCAAACTTCTTGAATTTTGTTCAATGTCTTACTTGAATGCGTGTATTACAATAAGTATGACGATTAGCAAGATGATGGGCACTTCACCATGAAGCAGACATATAAAGCTATAAGTAACATAAAAATCATTTTTTTTTACTGAGTAGTTTGTGTAAAACCGTTTAAGATTACAGCGTCCATGCCTCGATTCTGTCAGCAGTGCACATTGCCAACTGGTGTGGGCAAAGAATGTCTACATGTGTCAATATGCACAAGCCCAGCGAGACACTTGGGGAAGGTGAATGTCTTGCCATAATGTCATGTCACTTCGCATGAGCTATACGTGTCTCAATTTGTGCTTTCATATCTTTCCTCATTCTGAAAAAAAAATTTCATTTCATCAGTCTGCCAACATTCACTGAATTCGTATAAAAAGGCAAGAGTCCAATAAACTGACTTCAGCAAATAAATGATATGTTTCAGACATTCAAAACTGGTGCATTATACATGTTGATATGGTGTGAATTAAATGGTGCCCATTGTGTTTATGTGCAGATATTTGTAGGATCTAAGTTTTTCGTCCAGCGTGTCTTAAATTGTTTTGCATATTGTGTGGAGAAAAAAGGCGGAGGGAGTGTCAATATATATTACCTTAATGAAACCGAAGGCCAGGAGGTTTGCACATGAATCAGAACCTTATGTTACTAGGTGAACTCTCTATTCTGAGTAGTGGACAGAGCAACCTTCTCAACGCAGCTGTATTTTCATTTGCCATCATTGACCTCTGATGCTCTACTGCTCTTGCAGGCAATGTTCAGTAGGAAGTGAATAATGAATTGCACTCCAGTGAACACTTGCTCCTTTGGTTTCATTTGTCATGCAGTTCTGCCTCCACACACAGGAAATGGTAGTCTGTACAGCCAACTAATTATTTCAAATGATTTCAGTGTCTAGATGTGGGTGGCTTACCTCACAAGCACAATCCATATTTCCATGGCCTTCAGGCCAGCTCTAAAAGCTCTTTCTGGCATTTGAACATAACTACCAACTTATTATAAAGAAGATTAAAACAAAATTGTGACAGCAGAAATTTTCACTATGACAGTTAAGGTATGGGGAAATAATTTTTAAGATTTCAGGAAGAGATAAGAGAGGTGCAGTGTATTTCATGTAATAGCAGCCACTGCCAGCTGAGATCTAATATTATATTGCCAAAATATTTTTGCTGAGACAAACAGCTATAACTTCAGTTCCACCATCTCTGAAATTTCAAACAATCACTTCCTGATGTGGGAGTTGGATTTGACATTACTTACAATTCATTACATAACAATCATGCTAAGATTAGTTACTGTAGTTTGTGGTGTAGGATGGATATACTTAAGGACATTTCGTAATGCTTGGAAAGAAGTCTGTTATGTCCTCCTTCATAAAACCAGAGATGAATTGCACTTGCCAAATGGTTGTGGTAGTGATGACATCACCAGCTACGCCTGTAAATCAACATTTTAATGGACTTAAAATTACTTTATATTTGACAAAAGATTGGAAAACTGTGCCATCCAAATGTAGTCTTTCAAAATATTTTATAGAAACACCAAAGTTTTTACATTTTCTTTATGTGTGATTCGAAGTGCCGTGTATTGCTTTGGGTGCAGCTGCATAGTGCAGTGTTGTAAGAGATCTTGGTAGCACTGCAGCAGATGGTGTATGCTGTAGGGCAGAACAAACTCGTCTCTTGTGTTATAAGTATTTAGGCTTCCACAGCTAGTGTCATTTCGAATAAAATAATTTTGGGTATTTGATTATCTTGTGATTCCTTCGTTTCTCTCCAGTCAGTTAACATGTTGAGTACTGTGAGCCTGCTGGTGGCTACTGCAAAGTCTCGCACTTGATGCTATGTGCCCACCGGTGGCCACAGCAGAGCCTGATGCCATGTGCTCGGCCTCTCTTCTGGTGGTGAAACATCAGTAGCTATGTGTGTGGCAGTCAACGTGTTAAAGGTATGTACCCAAAAGGCAGCATCGTCCAGAGCTCCTTTGTCTCATTAAAGAAGCAAAGCCACGAAACAGCCAGCTGTGTACAGTGGAATCCAAGTAAAAACGTTGTTGCAGCGGCAAAGGGGGCTTACAGGAATCACATTCTGGTACTATATTCAGTCTACCTGCAAGCTGTTGCTTGCTGTTGAATCATGTTATGTCTTTTGTGGGTGCACAGTATTTATTTGATAACAAACTGTGGGCAGTGAAACAAAAAAACTGATCAAGGTGTCAAAGAAACACTACAGGATTATCAGATTGATGAAAAGGTGGTATCAACACTTCAAAGAGCTACAAAAATTATTCCCAAATTGTCTGTATTGGTATTAATTATTTAAAGAGAGAATGGCACAAGATTTTTGACTTGGAGCAAATAACACAATTACCGACTAGTTCTTAACTTGTTTGATAGGAAAAATTAAAACTTGCTTAGTCCAGTGCCTTGAGGATCACAGCGTGTTTTTTTTTTTTTTTTTTTTTTTTTTTTTTTTTTTTTTTTTAATGTGGCTTGTATGTGAAGTATATGTGAAACATGAATATATATTTTTTTAACCAATTTCAAAGCTAATTGGCTCACCCCTGTTGTGGTTGAGTGGAATTTTTCTGTATTATTGTTAAATTACCTCCACAGTCTCATTTCCATTGAGCTACAGATGAAGTTTAACTGAAGAGAAGTGTCAAATAGCTGTTAATGTGAAACAACAGATACTGCAAAATACAATAATGTAAATTGTATGGTATCAGGTACACATTTTGATACATTACTAATAAGTCTTCTAAACATGTGGAGTTGATAAATAATGAATATATCAAGGCCTCTAACACATCTGTTTAAAAAGGGAGTAAAGTTTCAATGGACTCTGGATTGTGAACAATCCTTTGAGTGCTTCAAAGACTTGTTGACGTTTGGACCTGTCCTCACTTTGCCAGATTATCAAAAGCAGTTTATACTGTCTTAAGCTGCCAGTTATACCACCTTGAGGTACGTGTAAAACCAGAAAATAGGACAAAGTGCCCTATAGCTGATGCTTTGAGAAAGCTAAATGAAGTAGAAAAGAAATACTCAAATAGAGAGGAGGAGGAGGAGGAGATGATGATGATGATGATGATGATGATGATGATGATGATCAGCTTGATTTATGGTACCACATACATGTGTGGTAGGTGTTTCATACTTATAACAGATCACACAGCATTAAAATGGCTGTTGGGTCTTAAAGATCTGACTAACTACTTAAATGATGAGCATTTATAGCTTAGTGAGTTTGAGTTTGAAGTAGTACACTGCACCAGAAGACGCATAGCAATGCCGATGGATTAAGTCTCAAGTTACATGCAGTGGAACATGTTGGTATTTCTGTAAAAGAATGGCATAAGGCTCAGTCAGCTGATCGAGACTGACAGCAGTTTGCAACACAAGCCCGGTTTTATGCTGGCGATGGAGCATTGTACAAACAAAATGCATGCAGTTTATAGCTGTGCAGGTGAGTTCATGGAACAAAATTTTGAGGCAGCCAACAACTCCATTTTAGTGGTACATAGTGTTGAGTTTTGTGTTGTGGAAAATTATTGGTGAAAAATGTGCAAGCAAGACCTAGAACAATATGTGAAAAACTGTGTATCCTATGTATAGAGAGCCAAGCTAAGTCATCAACAAATTGCATTACATAGATGGCCAAAGGCCAACAGCCCATTCCAGATAATTGGTATGGACACCCTCGGAACATTTACACTGACACTTGTGGGGAATCTGTGTGTCTTAACTACAATAGATCACTTTGACATTATTTGGCTATGGCTGCTGTGCCAAACCAGATATGGTAGCTTGGGCAATTACTAGGATGCTGTACTACCAGATGTGGTACCAGCCTATTGCTCAAAGGTGCATCAGAGTACAAGATTATCATTGTGCAAGATGCCTTATGGTCAGAAAATGGCCTCCCCATTTGAATTATGTAAACCGGCCCATCGGGATGACGTGTTATTGGTGTGAAATGTTGCTAAGAGAACTGAGGTGGAGATGACACTAGGTTAAAAAAAGGCAAATATGAAAGCCTTGGAGAGGCAGGAACAGGCTCTAAAAGAGAAGGATAAATTGCTCAAATACCATGTTGGACGATGTGTAATGTTGACCAACTGCTATGTTCCGAAAGCAAAAACTAGGAAATTTATTACACTATACCAAGGGCCTTACCAGGTAATTGAAATGACCAATCTGGTAAACTGTGGTACATGCGAGAAGTCCGACCATTTAAGGGTGAGTGGGAAGACCTGCCTCAATTACCAGCAGCTTCCTCCAAAGCAGGAGGGAGGTGAGAGGGAAGAAAAGTAAGAGCCAACAAAAGAAATGAGTTGCGCCTACAATCACTCCAGTTTATCCTTATGCCCTAAGGTCATATGGTGACCTAGCAAGCTAATTGTGGATTTCCTTTCCATCTAATGCATGGCCTGGACATGATTCATAATAAATCTTTAGGGGACAGCAGGTGACATCACTTTGGGCCACCAAATACTGGGCAAGGGAAAATGGGAGAGCAAGAGGCATCGTTATGGTGACAGTCTGGGAACTGTTGATCAGTTATAGGGTAGTAGGGTCCATTAAGGTACAGCCTTTGGATAGCAGTGTGCTGATCATTCAGCAATTGGTTGTGATACTCTTCGATCATCCGTGGACATTGTGTATGGACTTTCATGCATGAGCAGTAAAAAATGATATACTTTGGTTGGATGATGTCTCAAAAAAATTATAGCTTGCGATTCTAGAGAAACTGTTGCTAAACAACGCTCAAGGGAAATATCAGCTATTGATCTATTTCTGAATGCCCCCAGGTGCGTTTTTGTGAGACTTCAGAATTCATACTTCAGGTCAGGCAGCAATAGCAATAAAAAAGAGGGTGAATAGACATGGAGGAGCGGGGGGGGGGGGGGTGTTGGATTTTGAAGACAGTTTTCAGTACTGTTGATGCAGAAGACTTAAGAAAGGTAAACTCTATTCTGTGACATGTGTAGACCAATGTGGTGTCTAATCAAGGTACTGTTGCACTCAACATCATGCAACTAGCGGGTCTTGAGAGACATACAATTAATACTCAGCAGCTCAGTAGCCTGGCCACCATACTTATGTCCCACATCCAGGAGACTAAAGACATGGTAAATCAGGACTCGAGCATAGTTAAGGGCTATCTGAATGCTATTATCCGCCAGCTGACAATCACAAGACTACATCGCTGATGCACGTATTGAGGCTCCCACACTGCAAGGAGCACTTGACAATGCTACATTTTGACACCTGACCTCAGTACTTCTACCCTCGGATCAGTTACTCAAAGGTCTACAGAGGGTACAGGAAGTTCAGCCAGCACCCACAGAATTACTAGCAACTTTTGAAGGGCTCTGCACTTGAATTACCATATGGCAGACTTCACCTAGAATGGTATGCAGGTACAGGTCAGTGTGCACATATCCCTGACTTGACGAGAATGCTGGAATGAATATTATGTCATCTTCTTCCATGTAGAAGTTTGTATGATTGAAGGTGCAATGTCAAGCTGGGCAAGTCACAGTATGCCTTACAAAGCTGGTTCATACGGTTTCAGGATCACGCGAGCTCAACGTATGCCACATGGAGAAACCTACATATGACTGTCCTCAGGAAGTGATCACAGGCAGAAACAAATAGTTTCAATGGGTAGGCTCACACTAGCACTACTGGTAGTTGTCAGCTCCACATGTTATGACCAGGGATGGTTAAGTGGCACACAGCAATTAGAACTGCATGTGCAGGATCTGATACTCAGCGACTCTCACACGTCTCTGGTCCATCCTTCTGGTTGCTTGTGCCCATTACTGTAACGACAGTGTTAAAAACCACTAGTTGCTTACTCTATCCATCTGTCCTCCTGTTTGAAATTCTACCCAGGGAAAACCTGACCTATATGAATATTACTGTGGATTCAGCCCTACTTGTTTCCATAGACCAAATGCTAGCAACTGACGTGGTGGGATGTTGATGTAGCAACTTTTTGGTCATATACAATAAAACCGTAATGAACATCCACAACAGTGAAACTCGTCATTTTGGTAGTGCCTACCAAGCTTCCACCTGCACACCTATACTAATAGTGTCAACACCTGTGAGGAAGATGCTTAGCTGTTGAAGTGTCACAGTGGGACTCCTGTAGATGTGAGTCAAAGACTAATGAAATGGGCCTGCAATGAACTGCAGAGAATTTGTGGTGTCACCGCCAGACACCACACTTGCTAGGTGGTAGATTAAATCGGCCGCGGTCCATTTAGTACATGTCGGACCCGCGTGTCGCCACTGTGATCGCAGACCTAGCGCCACCACAAGGCAGGTCTCGTGATACGAACACGCACTCGCCCCAGTTGTATGGACGACCTAGCTAGCGACTAGATGTACGTAGCCTTTCTCTCTCATTAGCCGAGAGACAGAATAGCCTTCAGCTAAGTTAATGGCTACCAACTAGCAAGGCGCCATTAGCCTTACAGTGATTGTAATTAAAGTCTCCTGTGTATAGTCAAGAGCGATGTACCACAATGATTGATTAAAGATAAGTATTAATCCAGCTACGTACTTTTCTTCATAGCATTAATTACGTAGCCTGTTCCAGTACTTGACGCCCGTCTGCGTTAGTCTAGCCTGCATTTTCAGCCATCTCGATCTACAAGGTGTTGGCCCAGCTGCCGACACATCAGAATTGACTTGCTCCAGATACAGCAACAGAGAGAATTTGGAGGATTGATTTCTTCAAAGAGCGATAGAGTGTAATGGTGCAAGCCTGGGCTCGATGCTGTAAAGGGGATGCTTGTCACAATATGCTGGTGCAGCTCAATGCCATGACACCAGCTGTGTCCTGCCCCACACCTGCTGGTCAGTGCATGGCTAGTTACCGAACCCAGGGACACTTTGCCATTTAGTGTAAGTGACATTTGCAACAGCACAACAAATCCACTTTGGCCCATATAGTGCTAAACCATATTGGCAGTGTTGATGAGATGCCCATTTATTTTGACTTTCCCCTCAAGCTTCTTGATTGGGCCTGCATTGAAATATATATCTTGGAAAGACATTGTAAGTAAAGTTCCAGCTTTAAAAAATACATTGATTGTTACAACCGCTGTTTTGGAAGATTTCCATTTTCAAGTACACCTACATTGTTCTGACGTATATATAACATCTGGTGTGACTGTATCTGGTAACCATTCTTATATTTCACGTGAAATTCTAAAATATTGATTTCACATCAATTTTTTGCTGTTTTTTTTTCTTTCTTTTTGGGGGGGGGGGGGGCAGTTCACACCATAGATCTGTAAACTATGGTGTATGCATTTTAAAGCTTTGAATGATCATATTATTGTCATATTCTTGAATATTGGCCATTTCTCCTGGGATACCCTGTATGAATGGTGCGAGTTTACAGAAAGTAGTGTTAACCTTTTTGGCTAATCTTAAGATACTTTATATCAGTAAAACAATTTATAATTATTTTTGCATCTCTTTGTGGTGGTGAGGCATCAGATGGACAGAACATCAAATCATAGTGGCAGATATGTTGATAATATTAGGAAATTATTAGTCACACTTGCAGCTGATTTGTAGCAGGCATAAGTTATCATGGCTAAAGATGTATGTATGATGATTATTGACAGTGTATTATTTTGCATAATTGAAGAAAAAAAGCAAGTATAGAGAGATCTCATGGAAAGCAAGTATTAATAAAAAGGGAAAGCTGAAAGATGGGCAGAGTATATTGAGGGACTATCTAAGGGGACTATAGACTATATTATAGAAAGAGAAGAGGAACTAGATGGAGAGAGATGGGGGATATGATGCTGAGAAGAGACTTTGCAAATCACTGAAGGACCTAAGTCAAAACAAGACCTCAGAACTACTGAGATTGTTGTAAGAGTGTGGCATGCTAAACCTATTCCATCTGGTATGAAAGACAGTTTGAGAAATGGGAAATACCCTCCACTTTCAGGAATGAAATAATTCAAATTTCAGAGAAGTTTTGTGACCCGCAATGGGTGGCTGTACAGTTGCGTGGTTGGAGTAGCAGTGTTGGGTCACTGTCAGGAGGTTGGACATTGGTAGCACACAAAAACAGCATCAACAGTCAAACATTTTATTTTGATTCAAGCTATAGCTTTTGTAGTGCTGCTTTGCAGTGAACACATCTCTCTTTGGTGAATGGTGAGAACAGCATATGGAGGATCCCTGAGGTCAGCAGGTGGCCAGAGGAATGCTGGTACTTGAAGTCCATGCAGTGGCATTTGCACAGGCACACTGTGTAGTTGCTTGTGGCATGACATGCCAGTGGTTTAAAGGTCTACTGTAGTTCTTGCAGGTAATGTCAGCCCTCAGAAATGGTACTCTCTCTTGCAGCCAAAGGCATGTGGCACCAGCACGCCTGAACTAGCATAGGAAGGCAAGCAGCTGCACTACCCTAAAACAGCTGCCCTCAAGGGCAGAAGAGCAGTCAGACCTGTGACGGTGAAGACCCAAACTCAACGTGGCTGCTTGCAGCCATATCACCTTGTTGCCTGGCATAAGCCTTTCATCATGGTTGGTGCTGTCAGGCTGGAACACCTGTGGCTAGAAATGATTGGTATATATAGTGGTTAGGAACCCATTTGTTGTACCAATGTACTGTTTCTAAGCGTGTATGGTATAGCATGTGTGTCACTTGGTATGAAAACTGGCCACCTGCTCGCACAGTAGTCCTCTCCATTTTCTGTCGTCGGTATTGTGATACTCAGCTTGGCTTGCAGTGCATGTATGGCCCAATAGCTGCAACTACCATGATGGTGTTTTGACTCCTCCTACCTTATGAGGCTTTTCACAACTGCTTTTGCAGAGCTGCAATTTTCAAAGTAGTTCTCAAAATATAGTGGCTCTGTTACAGAAGGCAGATGCTAAGTGGTGTGAATATTATCAAACTGTGATTATAACAAGTCACAAATTATGTACAGAACAGTAGAATAACTGGCAGAAGTTCACTTCAGAGAATATCAGTTTGAGTTCCAGACAAATGTGGGAACACAAGAGGCAATGCTGGCCCTATTAATTATCTTTGAAGATAGACTGCAGAGAAGGCAAGCTACATTTATAGCATTTGTAGAATTAGAGAAAACCATTGAAAAATTTCACTGGAATACACATTTTAAAGTTCTGAAAGAGCGGGTATAAAATACAGAGATTGGAAGATTATTCGCAACTTCTACAGAGACCAGAATGCAGGTCGAATCAAAGGACGTGAAAGGGAAAGAGCAGTTGCAAAAGGATTTAGAAATCGCTATAGCGTATCTCTTATGTTATACAATTACACTGAGTAAAGAGTACAGGAGACCCAGGACAAATTTGGGAAGAGAATTGAAGTTCAAAGAGTAAATAACATTTTGATGGTTGCTGATGACACTGCAATTCTGCCAGAGGCAGCAAAGAACTTGGTAGAGGAGTTGGGCAGAGTGGATATTGTCTTGAAAAGAGATTATAAGATGAACATCAGAAGTAGTAAAACAAGAGTAATAGAATGTGGTGGAATCAAATTGGGCGATGGTGAGCGAATTAGGTTAGAAAATGACAAAAGTAGTAGAATAATATTGCTGTAGGAGCAGTAAAATAACTGACAACGGCCAACGTAGAGAGAATATGAAATTCAGATTGGCAATAGCCAGAAAAATCACTTAGAAAAATATAAATCTGTTAACATGATATACAAATTGGAATGTTTTAAGTCTTTTCTGAAAGTATTTGCCTGGATTGTAACCTTTTGATGCTACAACTAAAGCTAGCTTTGCCATGTGTCGAGACGTGCATTAGTGCAACCCCAAGGCCATTTAAGAATGAGAAGACCCTATTTAATTAAAACCATATTCCTATGGAATACAGGCCCTTTCTTTGCAACTAACGTGCTTGCTTGTGTACTTAAAATTTTGATATAAATTTTGTTGCAAAGTCTGCATATCTTTTAAGATTAACTCCTCTAAGAAAAGACGCAATGATAACCAAATTCCTTATGTACTTTAGAGCAGTATCACAGAATCTGATCTATGATAAGATCATTATGAGAGAAATTACTTGGTTTAATTAAAATAGCAACAACTGTTTGAATCTGCCGAAACTTTGGATGGTTCCTTTTCTTCAAAGAGGCGCCTTGATATGTAAAATTCTGCCCTGACAGCAAGGCAGTATGGGAACCCTCTGAGGAATGACGGCATTATATGCTATCTTTTTCCTGGTGGGTAGAACTTGGCAGAAGAACTCAGCAGTTGGTAGGAGACCTATGTTGACATCAAAAAGTCAATTTCCCCACATACTTAAACAACACAACTTTTGCACAGTAAAGACTGCAGCCTGACTTGGCCATGACAAGGAACAGCCTTGTACAGAAGTGAAAAGTGGAAAATAAGCAGTTCAAACAAGAAGAGAATTGAAGCTTTTGAAATGTGGTGCAAAGAAGAATGCTGACGATTAGATAACTAATGAGGAGATACTGACTGAATTGAGGAAAAAAGAAATTAATGGCAGAACTTCACTAAAGAAGGGATTGGTTGACAGCACATATCCTTGAGGCATCCTTTACATCATAATATCATCAGAATCAGCTTCAAGGAATTGTCAGTTTGGTAATGGGAGTAAGATCCTTCTGCCACAGTATCACCAGTGCAGAGGCACAATCTAGCCTGTAGTGTAAGGGCACATTCTCAACAACTTTGTTACTATCTCCTGTTTAGTGGCTTATCAGTAATGTCTGTCCACTTTGAATTTTATATCAATATTTTGTATAATATATTCTGCAGGGATTTCTTTGTTGTGTCAATAAAGTGTGAAGGCTGGTCTCAGTATTGCTTATGGCCTTGAATTTCAATTCATAAACATTTAAATGATAACTTTCTCTTCTAGTGTTAAAATCCCTTTCCCACCTCCTCCCTCTCAGTCTCTTAAATGGCTAATTTGGAACCGACCTGCAAGTAGATAAGAAGTTAATAGCTTTACATAGTCAGCTGTCTTCATAGAATTGATTAACAGATGTTGCAGATAATTTTCCTGCAGATAATCCATAAATGTACTTGCAGTCAGTTGATTCTGATGATATTGTGATGTAAAGGGTGTTGAGGAACTGGGTTTCAATTCTGTGTGTTCCTGATGAGTGCTGCTGCTGCTGCTATACTGTAGTAATATCGTAGAACTGGATGGAAGCTGTTAATCTAATTTACAGAGTGACACAACATCATCTCTGTGGGGATGAATTACAATGAACTTTTGGCAGATTAGAGTCATATCTGTTCTTACTCTGTGTTGATAATATGCCATTTAACTTGAATTAAGAGTCAGTCAAAGCTTTTTGCAGGTGCAAATATTATCAAGCAATAGAAAGAAGTATCAATGAAAAAAATAATAAATAATGGTTGTGGGAAAGGTTTTAACTGATTTTGCACAAACTGGATAATTTAAAACCTAAAAATGCAATCTATTTTCTACTGTCAAAAATATGCAGCCTCTCACTTATTTTGTATAAGCAAAAAATATAGTAGATATTTCAAAACGTTTAGCTTAAGCTATTTTTGCCATTGGAACATAGAATTCAATAAGATAACAAATTTTATCTATTCTCAGTCATCATTATTACACTGGGAAATGGAAAGTGTTACACCTCAACGAAACACAATTTTCGTGTCTGTGCATTGAGTTATTTAAAATGCCATCCTTCTCTGAACTTATTTTCAGTGCAATAAAAAGTCATTGTTATAGATGGAGAATGTTGTGAGTTCTGGAACTTTTCAGGTTGCAGTTGCAACACTTTATTCCTAGAGGATGTATGTGTGTGCAATGTATCCCCATCTTTAAGACTTTGAAACAGATCGAATCATTGTATAGACAGTTGGTTGTAGTTCAGTGATTGCTGACTGGAAAAGGAATGATGATGAGATGGACTCAGAACAATAGTGAGGCAAGAAGAGTAGCTGAGAGCCTTCCAGAAGGACGATGCCAGGAGAAGCTCATAGGAATGGTTTCTCTGCTGTGACAAATAGAAGACAACAGTTGAACTCCAGGCAGTGTCGCTGTTGGGAACAGATTACTGGATGCTGGTTTCAGATCTCGAGTTCCTGTGCTTTGTTTACCACTGATATAGGATGCAGGGACTTGCATGACAAAAAGAAAGCATCAATGGGACACTGAGCAAAATTCTTTGGCGTTCAGTTGTGGTGTTGATTTCTGCTTGTGGCAGTCAGATTGATGTCAGTGTGTCCATAGACAAAGTAGCTGGATCTCACAGGAAACAGAGATTCTCTAGACTCGTACCTCTCCAACTTCTGGAGTCATGGTGTCCTTCATGACGAGGGTATTAAATGGCATACTTCAGCCGAATAATGCAAGACCCCACACTGCTGTTCACACCACAGACACTGTGAGAAAAATACGTTTTTTACTGGCATAACAGGTCCCCTGATTTGTCACCCATAGAGCTTGTCTTAGTTGGGAAGAAATATATCTTCATACCAACCTCCAGCCAGCAGTCTTCACGAACTGACATAGCATGTGTTTCAGGCAAGCCAAGAAATTCCTCAACACGACATTGGGAGGCCGTTTGTATCAATGCCACAATGAATAAAAGAGTGTTTTCATGCTTGTGGGAGTCACAACTCATACTGACGTTAATGATGGACATGAGATTTGACTGGAATGAAAGTTTAATCGTTTAATACCGCTTATGTGATGAAAATATCCACAAAGTTTGATAGATATCCGACTGGTGCTTCATAGTGTGCTGTTTCTATCAATGTGCGTGGGATAATTTTTCGAATAAAAATAGAATATAATTAGAACTGTGTGAAGGGTTCATACAGGTACATCCTGCAGACAATTGCTTAAGCATTGGGAACACAAATAGACACTCACCGATGAAATTTGTCAACTTTCATTGGAATTTCGTAAGTACTGCCACCTACAGAAGTGAAATACTCAATTATGAATTTGTTTGACGTTTTACCTACAGACATAAAATGTATGTAGTTGTTTCAGATAAAGATTAAAATCAGTTTTCCCTATTTTGTAGAATATATGTAAAAGTGTGTATTTTCTTCAGTTTGTACACTTCTCGTCATAATGTATACAGTGAATGTCAACACTGGCTATCAGTCGTTGCTGCTCGGTTATCATAATCCCAGAATGAGAACTGTTACTCGTAAATATACAGTGAAGAGAAGAATACATGTATTAATATCGTAGACTCAACAATTTGTATCATAAGGAAAAAAATAGATTCACAGACAATGTACTGACTAATTTTTTTTCACTTTGTGAACTTACACTAGCATCCAAACGTTAAACATGGTCGGGACAATGAGACATGGAAAGATTAAAGTTGATCAATCACTGCAAACCGACATCAAGATTTTTCGCAAGCGAAACTGTGTGTTAGTGTAGCAAATGGGTAACCCCTAATTAGAATAGACATTTGATTCTAAAATGACGAAAACAAGTGAATGGTGCCATGTACGTTTCAGGTGTATAGGCACTTCCATTTCGAGCAGAGCGTAGTCGTGGAGTAGCGTACGACAGTGACGACATTTGGACATTTTTATACAAACTGGAATCCTCAGACCATTTGGAGGAACTGAGGCACTGAATACCATCTCAACATTTTTAATGTGCTGCGAAGTATCATTTCTGGAGTACTCGACACTTCTGAGGCACAGGATAGGCTCTTCATATGCCATTACGAGGTCAACCATTAATAACCACCCAATGATACGACTAATACCTGGATTTTACTACACAACAAAGTCCGTCGACGTCTCTAGAGCTTATACACTCCTGGAAATTGAAATAAGAACACCGTGAATTCATTGTCGCAGGAAGGGGAAACTTTATTGACACATTCCTGGGGTCAGATACAGCACATGATCACACTGACAGAACCACAGGCACATAGACACAGGCAACAGAGCATGCACAATGTCGGCACTAGTACAGTGTATATCCACCTTTCGCAGCAATGCAGGCTGCTATTCTCCCATGGAGACGATCGTAGAGATGCTGGATGTAGTCCTGTGGAACGGCTTGCCATGCCATTTCCACCTGGCGCCTCAGTTGGACCAGCGTTCGTGCTGGACGTGCAGACCGCGTGAGACGACGCTTCATCCAGTCCCAAACATGCTCAATGGGGGACAGATCCGGAGATCTTGCTGGCCAGGGTAGTTGACTTACACCTTCTAGAGCACGTTGGGTGGCACGGGATACATGCGGACGTGCATTGTCCTGTTGGAACAGCAAGTTCCCTTGCCGGTCTAGGAATGGTAGAACGATGGGTTCGATGACGGTTTGGATGTACCGTGCACTATTCAGTGTCCCCTCGACGATCACCAGTGGTGTACGGCCAGTGTAGGAGATCGCTCCCCACACCATGAT
This sequence comes from Schistocerca piceifrons, assembly GCF_021461385.2. Classification (NCBI taxonomy): domain Eukaryota; kingdom Metazoa; phylum Arthropoda; class Insecta; order Orthoptera; family Acrididae; genus Schistocerca; species Schistocerca piceifrons. Next base: position 822,386,244 of record NC_060149.1, on the reverse strand, counting down.
GCCGGGTGTTGGCCCTGTGTGCCTCGGTCGTATGCAGTCCTGATTGTGGCGCTCACCTGCACGGCGCCAAACACGCATACGACCATCATTGGCACCAAGGCAGAAGTGACTCTCATCGCTGAAGACGACACGTCTCCATTCGTCCCTCCATTCACGCCTGTCGCGACACCACTGGAGGCGGACTGCACGATGTTGGGGCGTGAGCGGAAGACGGCCTAACGGTGTGCGGGACCGTAGCCCAGCTTCATGGAGACGGTTGCGAATGGTCCTCGCCGATACCCCAGGAGCAACAGTGTCCCTAATTTGCTGGGAAGTGGCGGTGCGGTCCCCTACGGCACTGCGTAGGATCCTACGGTCTTGGCGTGCATCCGTGCGTCGCTGCGGTCCGGTCCCAGGTCGACGGGCACGTGCACCTTCCGCCGACCACTGGCGACAACATCGATGTACTGTGGAGACCTCACGCCCCACGTGTTGAGCAATTCGGCGGTACGTCCACCCGGCCTCCCGCATGCCCACTATACGCCCTCGCTCAAAGTCCGTCAACTGCACACACGGTTCACGTCCACGCTGTCGCGGCATGCTACCAGTGTTAAAGACTGCGATGGAGCTCCGTATGCCACGGCAAACTGGCTGACACTGACGGCGGCGGTGCACAAATGCTGCGCAGCTAGCGCCATTCGACGGCCAACACCGCGGTTCCTGGTGTGTCCGCTGTGCCGTGCGTGTGATCATTGCTTGTACAGCCCTCTCGCAGTGTCCGGAGCAAGTATGGTGGGTCTGACACACCGGTGTCAATGTGTTCTTTTTTCCATTTCCAGGAGTGTAGTTACTACACAACAAAAGCCGTTGACGTCTGTAGAGCTTATGGCTGCCGCTGGTGTTGCAGGTTTCCGACAAACTGTGTATGGGATGGAAACTCAGCACATTTGATTTGTGTTACGTCTGACTATGAGTGCCCTGTTTGTGTCAGTGCAAGGATGGGTCTATTTCTTGTGGAGTCAGCGACACCGATATAGGGCCATGAATGTGGTCCTCACACCTTAACATCGCTTCCGTTTTCAGAATTATTTTCATTACACATTAGCCTGGAAGGAAAGTGGTGGCACGTATCACAAGTAAAATCGCAGAAATCATGATGAGATATTAGTGCGTGGAGGCGTGATGAGCGTATAGAGCCTCACACTTTGTTATTGATTAGAAGAGAATTGTTAACCCCAGAGCTACAGAGTACTGCACTCGCATGTGCAACTTTCCATAGTTTAAGTCCGACCATGGATAATGCTGAATGTCCACTCTTGTGGACAGGTTTTCTCGGTGACAGAGATACCCACTGCGTTAACCACTGTCGATCTCGTGTGTCATCTCCAGTGTCAACGGCTTTCTCGTGGAAGAGACCTTCTGTTGATTTTTAACTGCGTGTCTTCACTCTTCAGTTGCTGAATTTATAATGTGTGTGTTCTACGTTGCTGTATGACTAAGTATCTTACGATTGTTAGCTTTATGTAATTCAGCTACACATTTCAATATCCTGTTCAGGTAGTATGTTTTCATTTCCGCTTTTCGCTCACATTTATGAAACTAGTGTGTTAACGAATTGGGTCTGGAGCATGTTAGTGGGCGAATGAACAACACAGCAGTATTGGTATATTTGTTTATTATAAAACTTTGTTTATGTACATGATATTCACTTGAGTATCAGACTCCTGTACTGTATTTAACTAGGCCTATAACTAAACTCAGGAAGGAATAAATCTTACAAAGATGAGTGTTACTTTAGTACTATATAACAGGAATGATTAAGAAATGTCTCGGCAGTATGTGACTTATGAAGTGAGTTTGCATTTAAACGGAATTAGTTTTTATAAAGGAGGAAGCTTTTCGTTGTACTTTTATCATAGCATTTTTATAGAAACATTGAGCACAGGACCGTTTTACTACATGAAATGTGATGACTATGACTTTTGGGCTTTGAGTTTCAATACATTTATGTATTCAGTAGCGTATTTGCATTGAAGCCCATTGACATTTTAGACACACTGCTGTTTGCTGTGGTGAAGCATAAATTACGTTTCAATAAAGGATAATAATACATAAATGTAACAAACAATAACAATGGCAGCTTAACACAGAAGGCCACCAATTAACAACTTTCTTCAGAAATCACATGAAGCAGACACAAACATTTTGTCCATTCATTCATATACTTCGCGTTTCATTTCGTTCGTGAGTAATAACTGCTTGTATGTCGCGCTAGTTACTGAAATGTAGAGAGGGACACAATTCCTGAGTAAGAGTTACCTCGTTGTACTAGCATCAAGTCTAGGCGGACTTGTAACGTGGAAGTAAAACGAGGAAAAGTGGACATGCAATGTTAACTAGTCGTTCAGTTAACAACGCTTCTCATTTAAAAATTCGTATAGTGGGTAGTCATTTGCATAAATGTTGCTCGTGGAAGGAACAGTTTAAGACTGACCCTTACTTTTACGTGTGCAGAGTAGTTCGCCATAGTAGGATGTCCACAGTGTTACACTAAAGTACCGGGTGATCAAAAAGTCAGTATAAATTTGAAAACTTAATAAACCGCGGAATAATGTAGATAGAGAGGTAAAAATTGACATACATGCTTGGAATGACATGGGGTTTTATTAGAACCAAAAAAAAGTATTGCTAGACGCGTGAAAGATCTCTTGCGTGCGTCGTCTGGTGACGATCGTGTGCTCAGCCGCCATTTTCGTCATGCTTGGCCTCGCAGGTCCCCAGACCTCAGTCCGTGCGATTATTGGCTTTGGGGTTACCTGAAGTCGCAAGTGTATCGTGATCGACCGACATCTCCAGGGATGCTGAAAGACAACATCCGACACCAATGCCTCACCATAACTCCGGACACGCTTTACAGTGCTGTTCACAACATTATTCCTCGACTACAGCTATTGTTGAGGAATGATGGTGGACATATTGAGCATTTCCTGTAAAGAACATCATATTTGCTTTGTCTTACTTTGTTATGCTAATTATTGCTATTCCGGCCAGACGAAGCACCATCTGTCGGACATTTTTTGAACTTTTGTATATTTTTGGTTAAATAAAACCCCATGTCATTCCAAGCATGTGTGTCAATTTGTACCTCTCTATCTACATTACTCTGTGATTTATTCAGTTTTCAAATTTATACTGACTTTTTGATCACCCGGTATATGTTGTCAGTGATAGTGTCATGTAAGTCCACACGAAATGAGCTGCTTCGGAGGAAACTTTTGCTTAGTACGGACTTTGAGAGTTCCTGATTTCATTTCGTAATAAAGTTGGTGGAGAAAGAATCATTCGTGATTTATGTTTTAGACGTATACCGTGCAGTGTGTATTGTTCCACCCGAATTCGATGACCCTCTCTACAACAGCAGTCGGTCGAGTACGTGTAAGTGTGCACCGAGAAAGAAACGTTTATCGGTTTCTTCGTACGCTTAGGAAGAAATGGTAACGTGTGTGTCCGTGATGACGTCGATGACGGGTGTGAGGGATAGACACACAGAACCCGGCAGGGAGGAGGCGGGAACCCCGCTGCTGCCCTCACCGGCGGCGGGCGAGCCCCGCGTTCTTCAGGATGGAGAAGATCTTGGCGCGCGGAATCTTCTCCGCCTCGCGCTCGCGCACTTGCATCTCCTCGGGCGTGAACCAGCTCTCTTTGGCGAGCGCCGCCTCGATGCGAGGGTTCTTGTAGAAGGGGTTCTGCAAGGCGGGCGGCAGCCGCGCCTCGGCCTCCGCGTTCAGCACGACAGCGCGGTGCTGCAGAGCCCTGCGCGAGTCCGCGACCGGCGCCGCCGCCAGCGGCAGAGGCACTCCGAACGCGGGCGCCGGCACGAAGAACTGCGCGCGGGCCACCGCCGCCGCGCACGCCACCACGCACATCGCACACACCAGCTGACGCATCTTCACTGCACACACAAAGAGGCACGCTGTAAACGTGGCAACTGGAGAACACAAACGAGCGGCATGTACTGCCGGGTCACATTATAAAATGAAATGAAAGTAATATTGGCGCTTAAAATTCCGTCGACAGCGAGGTCATAAGAGACGGAGCACAATTTCAATTTGCGAAAGGATGGGGAAGGAAATCGGCCGTGACCTTTTGAAAGGAACCCTACAACAATTTGCCTGGATCGATTTAGGGAAGTCATGATGATGATGATGATGAAGTCCCATAATCCTTGACAAAGCGTAGGGGAGGATGCGGGAGACCCGCACCGCTGTACTAGGCAAGGTCCTACTGGAGGTGGTTTGCCATTGCCTTTCTCCGACCGTAATGGGGATGAATGATGATGATGAAGACGGCACAACAACACCCAGTCATCTAGAGGCAGGTGAAAATCCCTGACTCCGCCGGGAATCGAACCCGGGACCCCGTGCTCGGTAAGCGAGAACGCTACCGCGAGACCACGACCTGTCATGGGAAACCTAAATCTGGATGGCCGGACGCAGCTTTGAACCATAGCCCTCCTGAATGGGAGTCCAGTGTTCTGTGCACCTCGCTGGATGGGTCACATTATGACGGTGATACGGGAGGGGGGGGGGGGGGGGTGTAATGAGGGACATAACAACTCCCCTGCCCTCCCCAATCGTATATTTTACCCAAAGCGTTCCCTCTGAATATACGTCAATTTCCAAATTTCTCAGTTATCTTTTGGAGAATAAAGTAGCATGAGAACAAAGAGTCTTGCAAATGGTAAGAAACTCTATATAATGGTAGGGCACTTGCCCGTGAAAGGCAAAGGTCCTGAGTTCGAGTCTCGGTCCCGCACACACTTTTAATCTGCCGGGAAGTTTTATATATAATTATTATAATATTTCTGTAGCTACCACTAACCCGTCAAATCACAAATACACTGGTGTCCAAAATTAAAGCAAGATACCGATATCGAGGAGGATCACTGATGGTGTGGGCAGGGATTATGTTGATCACTCGAACATCTCTTCATGAAACTGTATGGGTGAATCGGAAAGGTTTTACTGATGTCGTATCGTGACGAGGTCTTGGCACTTAATACACGGTTGTTGCGAAGTACTGTGCGTCCAGACTTCGTACTGATGGACGACAATGCTCGACCGCATGGAGCAGGAGTGGTTGATGTTTTCTTGGAAACGGAGGATACGGCACGCATGGCGTTGCATGCTCGCTCTCCCGATTTGAATCCCATAGAGCGTGTTCAAATGGCTCTGAGCACTATGGGACTTAACTTCCGAGGTCATCAGTCCCCTAGAACTTAAAACTACTTAAACCTAACTAACCTAAAGACATCACACACATCCATGCCCGGGGAAGGATTCGAACCTGCGACCGAAGCTGTCGCGCGGTTCCAGACTGTAGCGCCCAGAACCGCTCGCCGCCCCCCCCCCCCTCCCCCGCCGGCATAGAGCATGTCTGGGATGCACTAGAGAGATGGGTTGCATCACGTCAGCATCCACCAATCACTCTCCAAGATTTGCGAGCAGATCCGCAGGAAGAATGAGCGTTATTGCCTCAACATGCCACTGATGACGTTATTCACAGCACGCTCTGTCGCTGTCTGGTCTGTATTGCTGCCAGAGGTGCTCACACGCCATAGTGAGAACATTAACCAGTTGCCAGAATGTGTGTGCAAATTTGTTAAGTTGGGAAAAATGAAGAACATCTTCGTCTACTGTTATGCATGTTGCAGTTGTTTACGTTCTATGTTCTTTACATTGTTTCTACTTTGCTATGACCTGTTTATACTGTTCTGTGGCTGAATAAACGCAAACTTGCAAAATTTCCGTTTGTTGCTTTAATTTTGGACACCAGTGTAATATCTGTAGCAGTTCTGCAGTGCACATCATCTTCTTAGTGGTACGTAGTGTGGGCTGTATCGAGAGAATTTCAACATTCAAGAAATAGTGTCTACGTTGTGGTCTGGACAGATGATATTTCCAAAACAGAAATTTACGTAAGAGCTATCGAAGGTACGATGGAAGGTAAGAAGAAAATGGGAGGTAGAAGAATAAAAACGCTGGATGAAGAGAAAAGAGGAAGATACCAGATCACAAAGCAGTTGCCCTGGAACAAGACAGGGTGTAGAAGGCAATGGTGTTAGGAACTTGCCAATACTCAGAACCCCTTAAGATTGTGATTGAGTATTGGCCACATGGATTTCCTTGTGTCCTCAGCAGCTGAGGGAAACATTCTGGACAGTAAAGGTGCACATTCAAAGGCTCTCAACAACAAATCTGGCAAGGCTCGGAAGTTCATAGGTAGAATGCCCAAACCAGGGGAAATTGAGAAAGAAGAGTCAAAAGGGAAAGTAAGAAAGCATAAGACACAGATTGACTTTCCCGAGTGAAGACGGAAGCGACTGAAACAAACATAATTCCCTCTATTTACGTACTTTCATATCTGTAGTCTGCAGACCTGTCTTCACAACCGTAGTTCTACACGAAAAACAGACAACTATGAGTGCACACTTTGAATATATATATATAAAATAAATGATTATGCTGTCAAAGTTTTTCGGGTACGCTACTATTATACCGGGTGATCAAAAAGACAGTATAAATTTGAAAACTGAATAAATCATGGGATAATGTAGATAGAGAGGTACAAATTGACACACATGCTTGGAATGACATGGGATTTTATTAGAACCAAAAAAATACAAACGTTCAAAAAATGTCCGACAGATGGCGCTTCATCTGATCAGAATAGCAATATTGAGAATAACAAAGTAAGACAAAGCAAAGATGATGTTCTTTACAGGAAATGCTCAATATGTCCACCATCATTCCTCAACAATAGCTGTAGTCGAGGAATAATGTTGTGAACAGCACTGTAAAGCATGTCCGGAGTTATGGTGAGGCATTGGCGTCAGATGTTGTCTTTCAGCTTCCCTAGAGATGTCGGTCGATCACGATACACTTGCGACTTCAGGTAACCATAAAGCCAATAATCGCACGGACTGAGGTTTGGGGACCTGGTAGGCCAAGCATGACGAAAGTGGCGGCTGAGCACACGATCATCACCAAACGACGCGCGCAAGAGATCTTTCACGCGTCTAGCAATACTTTGTTTTTTTTTTTGGTTCTAATAAAACCCCATGTCATTCCAAGCATGTATGTCAATTTTTACCTCTCTATCTACATTATTCCGTGGTTTATTAAGTTTTCAAATTTAAAGTGACTTTTTGATCACCCAGTAGATCTTAAATCCATTGCATGGCATACGTAATACTCGAATTTTCGCACAAATGCTTTTCGTACAGTGTATTTCTCTCAACTCAATGTCTTCCAAGTTATATGAGAATGGTGTGCTAAGCACAGATATAAAAATTGTTATTGCTATATTAAAAATGTTTTTATATTTTATTATTATTATTATTATTATTAAACCTCTATGAGTACATATCATGTTAAATTGGGGATGACGGCAAGTTATATTTGGATGGGGTGTAGCAGTAGCAGAGAGTAACAAATGGTGACATCCTAGAACCAAATCCTGGACCTGCACCTGGTCGCATTATTATGACCACTTGCTTCATCTGTCGCAGGCACTACGAAACCCGCACAAGTGTACTCTGTCTTCAGGCCACGAGTGGCTTATCGGGACCATCCGACCGCCGTGTCATCCTCAGTGGAGGATGTGGATAGGAGGGGCGTGGGGTCAGCATACCGCTCTTCCGGTCGTTGTGATGGTATTCTTGACCGAAGCCGCTACTATTCGGTCTAGTAGCTCCTCAATTGGCATCACGAGGCTGAGTGCACCCCAAAAAATGGCAACAGCGCATGGCGGCTGGATGGTCACCCATCCAAGTGCCGGCTACGCCCAACAGCGCTTAACTTCGGTGATCTCACGGGATCCGGTGTATCCACTGCGGCACGGTCGTCGCCTACGAAACCCGTGATATGTGAAAATTAGTTGTATGTGAATTTGGGACTACATAGAATGTAAAAAAAAAGTATCTGCATAATGCCCGGAATTGATAGAAGTAGAAACAGTTCTTTTGCACCTGGCGATATATGCTTTCCTGCCCCTTTAATGTGACCACCTGTCAAAAGTCTGAATAATCACCCTTTGCAGCGTGGAACCCTGCTCGACATGCAGGAAGAGGGTAAGTGAGGTTCTGCGAGGTACTGACATGAATGTTGAGCCGTGCCGATTCCAGTGCAATTGCCAGGTGCACTGGGTCTCTCGGTTGAGGATCCATGGCATGAACAGTCTGATCGAAATGGTCCCACAGATTCTCGAATGGGTTTAAATCCGGAGAACTTGGTGGCCACGGGAGCACACTAAACGTATCGCGGTGCTCTTCGAATCACGCACGTCCACTGTGAACTGTCTGACGTGTGATGGTAGACGCCATCGCGCCGACGGAAAACAAACTGCATGTAATGGTGGACATGGTCTCCAAAGATAGCCGCGTGCTTCTGTTGATCCACTTTGTCTTCCATAATGACGAGATCACCCAGATAATGCCACGAAAATATTCCCAAGAACGAAAGGATCCCTTGGTTGTTGCAGGGTATTTGCTTCCAGACGTTTCACACCGCCACACCAACGGAGCACAGAACGTGATTCATCAGATAAGGCCAGTTGCCACCACTCAGAGGACGTCCAGTTGCGGCAGTGGCGTGCAAATTCCAGCCTTCGTCGCTGATGAATGGCAGTCAGTATGGGTGCGTGAACCAATCGCCTGTCGCGGAGGCCCATACGTAGCAATGTTCGCTGAACCGTCACTGAGGAGACACTGCTGGTAGCCCCTTGGTTCATCTGGGCGGTCAAAAAAATGGTTCAAATGGCTCTGAGCACTATGGGACTCAACTGCTGTGGTCATAAGTCCCCTGCGACCGTAGCGGCTGTGCGGTTCCAGACTGTAGCGCCTTTAACCGCTCGGCCACTCCGGCCGGCATCTGGGCGGTCACTTGCTCAACAGTTGCACGTCTTTAAATGAAACAACAAGTTTACTGTTACCAGTCACCGTTTTATTTATTTCCACGACGCGTTTCGAAGGTTTAAACCTCCATCATCGAGTGGATTTACATTAGTTAGTATGACATTTGTGTGTGTGTTGTGTTACGATTTTTGGAGGAACTTGTGGCACTGCCTAGTGGAGAAACAAGACACTATTTCAGAATATGGTTTATGATTACTTTTGACAAAAAATTAAACTGATGTCTAATGGTAAACATTAAATAAGTAAACTAGAGTACCTCCAGTGGTCACAGGTTCCTTTTGCTGTCGTAACACATCACATGTATACTGCCACATTTGTAAACAAATATGGCGTCTGGAATCAGCTGGGTGCAAGGCTCGTATAGCAGAAGAGAAGACATAATCGCAAAGTGCAAAGAATATACATCGTAACAACATTATTACAGAATAATTGTTTAAAGCATTTGGAGGTGTTTGTTTTGAGGTATCGAACATATGTGTGTGTACTTCAGGTGGTATATAAATCCAATTTTGACAAGTTAAAACAGCTAAACATTCGTACTCGTTTGTACAATAAGGTGAAATGTTAAAATGGCTTAAACTTCATACTTGTTAATAACGATTAGGTAAAATGTTACAGACTTGAATTACAATGATCATATTGGCTACAGCAGTAAAATCATACATAGATGACACTCTTTGATTGGGGTTAATAAACAGATGTGAGGGGCTGGAGGCAGAAGGAGAGGAAGAGAAAGTGTGTGTGTGTGTGTGTGTGTGTGTGTGTGTGTGTGTGTGAGAGAGAGAGAGAGAGAGAGAGAGATAGAGAGAGAGAGAGAGAGAGAGGGAGAGAGAGGAAAGAGTGATTATATGAGAGCAAACATTTATATGGCAAGGAGTCTTAAGATTGCATGTTACATATATTAGCTGCCTAAAGGCAGTCACGATAAAGCTTAACCTAAAAATGTTCGCATTTAAAGTTGCACGTCTATTCGCCTGTACTCTTCTCCGCAGCCGTCCTTCACCCCTGTTATCTATGGCCCGAAGTGCACCACAGTTGTCATGGTGCCCGTTTTGGATAGCGCTATTTTGCCATACATGGTATACTTTAACCACGGTGGCACTCACACTACGTCGCCGTACCAATAGCAGTGCCTAATGGCAAGTCATGACACACTACTAACAATCCTGCAGTGCACGGGTTGTGCATCATTCCCACAAAGGTGGATACCCATACAGTAAATAGATTTCCGTCCACACGGCTCAATTATGAAAAGTTTAATTATAACCACCCTGTAGTCAACAAAGATTGCTAAACATTTGTGCGCCACATCTTTTTCCGTCTCGTGTGTCGGTCCGCGTCGAGATGTTTACTACCAGTATGCAGTAGCACCCTCACTCGCTGCTGGAGCACTGACTGTTTTTCAAGTTATGTTGTCCCTGTTAATTTACATCATTAAACCAATATCGCACTAAACAATTCTGGATCGCTCTATCGAATGAGAGCCTAGAATTCCACTTTTAAAAAAAATCTAACGACAAACATAGTGACGTTTTTTGTTGATCTGTGCGCCACAGGAAATGCATGATAAGCCATATCCGTTTGGCGTGACACCCTCAACACGCTGTAGAAAGTAATAGTAGTAGTAATAAATGCCGACCCAATCACCTGCAGTTTGTCTTATTCTCTGTTAGCAATGGAAATAGCTTTCTTGTCCTCTACGTTCACACGTACGTCGCCAACTGAAGGTGTATGGAACATGCATGCTGAGATACGGGACTACTCATGCCATCGCCAGTCACCACCAGTGAAATATGGGCTTCTACTCATGAAGCCTTACAACAGCAGCTAAGGTAGAATATCTCCCGATCTGTCTTACACTGCAGAAACTTTTGTTGCATGTAGGTGCATCTCCAACCGCTGATTTTCGTACCACAAAATCATCTTGTAACGCTGGCAGTAAAACGAGTAAGCTCTGAAGTGTGAATAAAACAGGTAATGAAGTTGGTTTCCATGAATGTTAGTGCGAGGGAGTGAGAACTTATATGCCAAAGCTGTAATACTTGGCAAAGCATTGTGAAATCAGCAGTACTTAATAATAATAATAATAATAATAACAATAATGCCTATAAAAATAATAAATTCTTAAACATCAGTGTAGCAGGCTACCCATGAACAAAAGTCTGGTATTATATTCATCTCTGGCACCGACAAGTACAATATTTATAGTTTTCTTGGCCTTTAAGCAGTTTTTTTGTTTCATATGCAAAAGGTTTCCCCGAAATATGTTTATGGTATCACTAGAAAAACCAGATTGAAAACCCCGAGGCTATAGTTTTTCCATCTACTCAGATGGTCGTAAAAGTTACAATAAGCAGTTTATTTCAAATGTTGGGGTGGGTTGATTTGGGGGAAGAGACCAAACTGCGAGGTCATCGGTCTCATCGGATTAGGGAAGGATGGGGAAGGAAGTCGGCCGTGCTCTTTCTTAGGAACCATCCCGGCATTTGCCTGAAGCGATTTAGGGAAATCACGGAAAACCTAAATCAGGAAGGCCAGACGCGGGATTGAACCGTCGTCCTCCCGAATGCGAGTCCAGTGTGCTAACCACTGCGCCACCTCGCTCGGTATATTTCAAATGTTAATAAACATAGAGATGATTCTATAAGTGGTTTGCAAAAAAGAGGCCCCAACCATACTGTGCAGAAAGTTCAAGGGGACTCTAGAATACTCTCAGCTTTAGTTGGTCCCCGAAGAGAATGTGTTTGCCATACAGAAAGCAATGAAAACCGGGTTGTCATATCAGAGAATACAGGAATTTTTGGACCCATCTGCAACTGAAGTCCACGCTCTCTCAACATTTTATCAAAGGGAGGAATCTTTTGTTGTAGGTATCAACATTACCTCCTGGTGAATGTAAAATACATATTTGGTAGATAGCATTCTAAGTGTTTGAATATCACTGTCACAGGCAAAGAATTCTGGATCTGTAACTGCGATGTTCAACTGTTTGGAGCTAAATATGCAGTAGCTGCATTCGGAAAACTACGTTCTGTGAACAAGAGAGCTGTGTCTGTTTCTTCCACGACAGGGAGATTGTCGGTAAATTTTTCGATAAGAGACACGTCATTGGGAATGTCATTGGTGACGGAACATCAGCAAATCGTCAGTTATCCCAGGATATGGGCGCAAATCTGTCCGACATTCGACTGAAGTAATCGACTGTCGAACGGGGATACGAACCCTATTATTTTCGACTGCAAGTCTAGCGCCTTAACCACAGCATTGCTAACTGAATTGTTCTTTATCTGGACAAACTGTAGCACATTGGTCAAATATTTGTGCCCTCTGTTTAGTTGTATCCAGCATCAGTGTTTTTGAGCACCTTTTCTGTTTTCCTGAACGTGCCCCGATGTAAACAGCCTGCTTCGTACAGGCAAAGAAATTAATGAAAACATCGTGAAACACAGACTGAAAGCTCCTGATCTTGGATAAACTTACTTAAAGAGTCTTTTTGGCGGATGGGGAAAACATCGTGTATCACGAAAATTCTTTTGAAAAAGTAAAATAAATCACTTGTAGCCACCTCAATGTAAAGAATATAATTTGTTTACGTGTTTCTCCTATTATTGTATTGATACTTGTATCGCTAGTGTTTGAGTTACAGCAACAACTACTACTTCACTGTAAAAATCGTGAAGGAAATGGAAAGTGTTAGCATTGGGAAACCGCGGCGCGCTGTCGAACATGTACTCCAGTACTTCCTGCCTGAGAAGAATTGAATGGCTGGCATGACATGGGGCCATCATACCGAAAGATCACACAGACTGTTTGCAATAGTACAATGACTGCAGAACGAGTGGTGATGAGATGGACCCGGGACAACAGCATGACGACAAGAGTGGGCACAGGTACTTCCACAAGGACTACGTCACGAGACATCGCATGATCGCTCAACTCGATCTGACGTGTAGTCGGTTGACAACAGCTGAAATATGGGCAGGGATTACAGGCCGAGTGCTACCGCAAACCGTTGGGAACAGATTACTAGAAACCAGGATGAGATCTCGAATTGCCATTCGTCATTTACCACTGACACTATAGCACAGTCAACAGAGACTTGCATGATATAGAGCCAGAGTCAGCCGGGACGCCGAGTGGCATTTTGTGGTTCTCAGTGATACTTTTACTGGTGGCGGTCAGGTAAACGCGAACGTTTCCGTAGACGATGAGGTGAAAGGTCACAGGAAGCAGCGACTCTCGAGACTGATACCCCTCCAACATCTGGTATCACGATGCTGGGAGCTGTTGGCTGTGACAACAGACCTGATTTGGTGTTTGTTGAAGGGAGGCTCAATGCTTGCCAATATGTGACAAAAACGATAAACGCTGCTGTAGTATCCTTCATGGCCAGGGTATCAAGTGGCGTATTTCAGCAGGATAATGCAAGACTTCACACCGCAGTTCACAGCACAAACACCTTGACAAATGTACGGATTTTTGTCTGACAACTGAGTCCTCTGAGTTGTCACCCATAGAGCATATCTGGGCTGCGATGAGAAGGCGGTTACTTCCGTACCAGGCAGCAATCGTCATGAGCTGACAGTTGTCAAGTATGGCAAGAAATTCCTGAAGATGACATTCAGAAGCTGTTTGTCTCCAGGCTACAACAGTTTCAAGATATTTTATATTCTTCTGCGCCCGCTGTGTATTACGTGTCTTTTAAGGACTTTGTATAATTATAATTCCAAGAACACTGCTAAGTTCGATTGCTTTTATTTTACAATAGATCTATTTCACCTGAACTGCCATTATAAGGTTATCTCGAAGTAAATTGGTACATAATTTTGGTACAATATTTCTAAGTTTATGGACAATTATTAAATGGATTTCATTACTATACATTTTACATACGTCGTACCATCTGACGTATTTAGAAATTTATAATAACGAAACCCATTTAATAACGTAAAAATATATAATAATGAAGTCCATTTCAAAAGTCTAGGAAATCTAAATGCCTGTGACCCGACGGGGATCTGAACCATAGTCCTCCCGAATGCCAGTCCAGTTTGGAATGCAATGAAAGTTTAATCATTGAATACTCCAAAATATTTGATTAATATCGGACTTGTGCTTTGTACTGTAACACTTACCGTTTCTGTCAGTGTGTTTTCGGTAATGTGTAACAGTATAAAACATTCCGAAGTGACTGCTGCAAATAAATAATTGCTTTACAAATTTATTTGAAAATACCTCCCAAAAGAGGTAAAAATACATTGCAGTAAATATGTGTTTACGCACCAAATAAGTCGACTGCCGTAAGCCATATTCATGTTACGTATTTTTCCACCTACTTCCGTCGATGCGAAGCAGAAATCGCGTGGAAAGAAAGCGGTTATCTTACGTGGAAAGTTGGCTCATAAAGAAGCCCAGCAGGCTGCAGTCCGCAAAGTGGTCGGCAGATGGACTTTCCCAGGCCACCGTGTCTTGGACCCGGTTAGAAATCTCTGGATTAAATGCACAACCTGCAGACACGTCTAGGACAGCTTTCCTTCTAGAAAGTGGATGCGTAGTGTGGCTGTGAGACGAGATATTCTCGCTTGTCAGGGTCGTCTGATTACGGAGGGAATAAGGGTATCCGATGACAACGATAGTGCACGTCGCCTCCTTCAAATCTTGTTAAGAGAAGAATTTATGTAACAAAAATAAATAAATAAATACATTTACATCGTAATAAATGTTTATTTTTACAGCCTCATTTGAATGACAAATGATTGAAGGATAGTTTCGATTTCATACAGAGTGAACATGAAATCCATTGACAACATTTCAGAGGTTGTTCAGGGATATTTGAGTATTTTGGAGCAAGAGACTCGTGATCTCCGATGGCTCGTTACAGAATGATTGCAGTTCGTTTGATTTCTTCACAATCAGCCGAGAATTATGCAATAAAAATGGTGTATTAGAATTTCTATATTTTATAGCTAACTGTACAGCTGAGTTCATAAATAAGGGAAAAAATGAAGTTTCTAAATGTATTCGATTTACTTGTGGCTCGGGACGACTTACAATTAGAAATAAAAGGGTATGTGCTTAATAAGTTAAAAACAGTTAGGCAAGTGACTTTCGAAA
Source organism: Schistocerca piceifrons (assembly GCF_021461385.2). Taxonomy (NCBI): domain Eukaryota; kingdom Metazoa; phylum Arthropoda; class Insecta; order Orthoptera; family Acrididae; genus Schistocerca; species Schistocerca piceifrons. The sequence goes on along the minus strand of NC_060149.1, from coordinate 822,371,177 downwards.
TGTATTTATCTTAGCAGGAGTTAAATTTGAAATAAAATAAGTCATAAAGTAGTTGAAAATATGACACATACTGGAAGAACGAAGAGAAGATTAGGCTCAGCACAAGATCAGATTGGACGTAGGCGGTGGTGTAAATCGACCATACATTTTCAAAGGAAGTACCCCAGCTTCACTCTGCTTTAGGAAACCTAAATGCCCGTCACCCGACGGGGATCTGAACCATACGTCCCCTGAATGCAAGTCCATTGTGCCAGACACTCCGCCATCTCGCTCAGTCATAAAGTTGGAAGTGTGTAGCCTCTTTCCATGTTAGAGAACAGTCCATTTGGCTGCACACAGAAACTATCAAGCGCCTTTTTGTTCGAACTACCCGACTTATACGAAAGAGGAGTCAGTAAGTTCTTCAAGCTGCTTCTAATAGTCAACCATAAAATTATTAAATTTTGGATCTCTTCATACATTTTCCAACTCTGATTCACGCGTATTTCTTACTTACAGTTTTCTATTGCTTTTGTTGTTATTATTGTATTTTTATTAGTGTTATTTGTTTATATGATGTACGTGCTGTGAGCCAATAATCATCAGTGAACTGGTACCCTGTCCGTTCTGTCTTGCGCCCTAATCCCAAAACAGCAACAAAGGTAGAGATATGTTTAAACACTGTGGTATCACTGCAGACCGCCACTATAGTGAAAAAACTTATTTTCTTGTTTAAGTTCTAAAATATGTAGCTGTGTTTAAACTGTTGGTTCTAAATCTGAAAACCACGCTGTTAGATACTTTACGAGAGTAAAATTTTTCATAATTCTCACAAATGGTGCCACGCGACTGCCTAAATTATTTCTTGAGCTGACATGTAAATGTAAATGTATGGCATAGAGGCCTGGGATATCCCGAGAGGTGAGTTTGGCCACCTGTCCGAAAGTGTGTTCTTACTCCACGCACATTGTGGATATATGAGAGTTTTATGTGTATCTACAGAGTTTAGGTAAGTATAATGGGTGCTTGTACAGTGTGGTGTTGGATTTGTGTTGTTATGGATGAAGGGGAGGAAGAGGCTGAAACCAAATGTCAGCACATAAGTTGTTCCCCTCGAATAGCACGAAGGAGGTCACCGAACTTAACATCCCCAACCAACTGACAGATCACCATGAACAAGTTCACATGCCCATACTTCATGAGAGACTGTGGAGAGGCCTGAAATTTAATCGAGGACATTGGCGGAAAGGCTGGCGGACAGGGTCAGAAACTTACGCCACCACCTCTCCTTCTCCTGCTTGCCAAATACTGGCAGTGAAAATTTCATCTATCACCAGGTTTCGAACCGGCTTACCCCCAAGTTGAATACAACCGTCCAGGAGTGTGTTAGCGACCTCAGTGATGGAGGCGTGTTTCCTTAACCCATCTCACACGTGAGCTGAAGGTCAAGATACTCATCCCAATAAAGAAAAGGATGACACAAGCAAAAAGTAAGTGAAGACCTAGATCACTGAGTACTTTGGGCATGGAAGGAACTGTGAATATCGCTTGTATTTCTTCCAGCTCAACGAAGCTTTTCAACTTGGCGTGCAATAGAGGCATTCGCTCGAATAGCTGTGTGGAATACCTGAGTCATATTTTACCACAGTACTCTTGAATTTTCTGTTCGAAGATCTTGTACACAAACATGGCTCCATATTTACTTGAGTGGGTCATATCGGCCACTGTTGGAAATTCTCCAAAATTTTCAACAAACCAGGCATGGACGTTCCTTGTCCCGTAAGAGGCACAGTAATTTGGTCAAGAATCAAATGGTTTTGAGGCTGGACGTGAATGATATCCAACTGTCACTTAATAGCCACTACCACACTACTAAAAGCCACGAGAAGACATCTCACAAGTGTACAGAGTCATCGCAAGCTTGAATAAATCATCCATGACAGCATCTATTCAGTCCCTAAGGTCATCATACCTTAAATCCAACTGTCTGTTCAAAACTAACTGTGTCGTGACCCATCCAATGAAACTACAAATTTCCAGTTCAAATGGCTCTGAGCACTATGGGACTCAACTGCTGAGGTCGTTTGTCCCCTAGAACTTAGAACTAGTTAAACCCAACTAACCTAAGGACATCACAAACATCCACGCCCGAGGCAGGATTCGAACCTGCGACCGTAGCGGTCTTGCGGTTCCAGACTGCAGCGCCTTTAACCGCACGGCCACTTCGGCCGGCAAATTTCCAGTTGTTTAGGTTCTAATGAGCTACTTCACGAATGCATATCAGGTGCAAATCTGCGTACAGCGATCTTACTACAGGAACTCCCGTGGATCATCTGGTTCTGTATCTCACTGAAGATTGTCACTTCTGTGCTCTCCTGATGGATACATGTGTGGTTCATTAGCTACATTAGGGATGGAAAACCACTCCCTTACAATGTTGGCCTGAACAGTGATGTGAAGGACATCATATTTCTGAAACTTCTGTGAAGGGTATATTTTATGATCTTCTGCAGAATCTGAACGCAGCTTCCTTCACTATTGCCCACCGGCGACACCTATGATACAGTTACGCTGGTTTTCCTTGCATAAGTTAATTGGCTGATGTTTTAGTTACTAGATAATCCATTCAACTGTTCTATTTATGACATTTAAATCACATGATCGGTTTCGTAATTATGCAATTCCATCTTCAGACGTGCTTGTGGCAAGTCCTACTCAACCGAAACACTGAAGCACATAAAATGATCTAAAACGTAACCACATCTAAAATAAGTAGTGTTACTCTGTTTTAGTGTTTCGATTGTGCAGGACTGCCACAAGTACATCTGAAGATGAAATTGTATAACTTATAAATCAATCAGTATTGGATACCGCCAGTAAAAGGCTGAGTGGATTATCCAGTAACAGCATCTTAATGAAAAACAGCGGAGCACCCGGAAGGTTCCATCCATGAAGATGAATAATAATAAAAAAACTACGTGTTGTCACATGTGGTAATTATCTGAGGCAACTGGGTTCGGGGAACAGGCGATACTTTTAGTCCAAAATTTGGAAATTTGTGGTAAGATCTTATGGGAAGAAACTGCTAAGGTCATCGGTCTCTAAGCTTACACACTATTTAATGTAACTTAAACTAACTTACGTTAAGGACCACACACAAACCCATGCCCGAGGCAGGACTCGAACCTTCGACGGGGTGGAGCCACGCGGACCGTGACAAGACGGCCGGCGTGCCATGTGGCTCTTATACGATGTTACTTCACAATTTCAGTAGAGCATTCTTTAAAGCGAGCTTATGATATTTACACTTACATCCCAGTACATTTGCCTTGTCATGGTATTTTTGTGTTACGAATATGTGCTTATTTAATTGACACGGCTGCATGCCTTCAGTGAAATGGTCCACACGCTGAGAGCAAATATTCCTCCATTATTCAGAAAACTGTGCATTATTCTGGAAAATAAATGTTCAACAGGCTTCTGCTACTATAAAAATTGAATACGATCAAAAACGGACTACATACTTTCAAGCACACGTTGAAGGCTTTTTTCACGTTAAATTTTTTCTGTTCACTTCAAGAGACACGTTTTCCTGTGATTTTTGCAATTGTAACTTACTAAATCGCGTAGAATTCAGGATACCTACTGCGTGGTTCTGTCATTTAGATTTGAGTTTCCTGTGGTTTTCACAAATCGTTTCAGGAAAATACAAGGCTACACTCCATACGAATACATTCGGAAAATACCACCTAACAGTCAAATCTTTATTCAGTGTTATCAAATTTCTCTTCTTCAGAAACTATTTTCTTGGCATTGCCAGTCTACGTCTCTACTTCGGCCGTCATCAGTTATTTTACTGCCCAAATAGCAAAACTCATCTGCTACTTTTAGTGTCTCGTTTCCTAATCTAATTCCCTCGGCTTCGCTTGATTAAATTCGACTCCATTCCAGTACCATGTGTTTGCTTTTGTTGATGTTCATCTTATATCCTCCTTTCAAGACGCAGTCCATTCTGTTCAACTGCTCTTGCAAATCCTCTGCTGTCTTTGACAGAATTACGCGTACAATGTCGTCGGCAAACCTCAAACTTTTTATTTCTTCTTCCTGAACTTTAAATTCTTATTCCAAGATTTTCTTTGGTTTCCTGTACTGCTTGTTCAATGTTCAGATTGAATAAAATCGGCAATAGGCTAAAACCCTGCCTCACTCTGTTCTCAATCGCTGCTTCCCTTTCATGCCTCTCGATACTCACAACTGCCGTCTGATATCTGTTCAAGTTGTAAATAACGTTTTGATCCGTGTTTTTTATCTTTACTACCTTTAGAATTTCAAAGAGAGTGTTACAGTCAACATTGTCAAAAGCTTCCTCTAAGTCTACAAATGATGTTAACATAGATGATGTCAACATAGGTTTGCCTTTCCCTAACCTATCTTCGAAGAGAAATCGTAGGGTCAGTACTGACTCGCCCGTTCCTATATTTCTCCGGAATCTAAAGCGTTCTTGCCTGAGTTCGGCTCCTACCAGTTTGTTTTTCGTTTTCCTTTAAAGAATTCATGTTAGTTTCTTGTAACAATGACTTATAAAGTAATAGTTCAATAACTTTCACATCTGTCAGCACCTGCTTTCTTTGGAATTAGAATTGTTACACTCATCTTGAAGTCTCAGGGTATTTCGTCTGTCTCATCATGTTGCACACCTGATGGAATACTTTTGTTATGGCCGGCGCCCCCAAGGTTATCAGTATTTCTGATAGAATGTCATCTACTCAAGGGGCCTAGTTTAGACCTGTAACTTTCAGTGCTCTGTCAAAAGCTTCTTGCAGTATCATATTTCTTATCTCATCTTCATCTACGTCCTCTTCTCCTTCTGTAATATTGCCTTCAAGTCCTGTTGTACAGCCCCTCCGTATTCTCCTTACAACTTTCAGCTTTCCATTCTTTGCTTAGTTCTAGTTTTCCATCTGAGCTCTTGATATTCGTATAGCAGCTTCTCTTTAATTTTCCTAGAGGCGGTATTGATCTTTCTCCAGGAGACACATGCTTCCATCTCCTTTCATTTGTCCTCTAGCTATTCCTGCTTAGCCATTTTGCACTTCCTGTCACCCTCATTTTTTAGACGTTTGTATTCCATTTAGTCTGCTTCAGTTGCTGCATTACTATATTTTCTCCTTTCATCAGTTAAACCTCTGGTTCTTTCAATTTATCGAGGTCCCATCTCCTTAATTTTCTACTTTGTTACGATTTCTTCAGTTTTAATCTACACTTTATAACAATAAATTTTGGTCAGAGTCAACATCCGCCGCTGGAATTATCTTGCAGTTAAAAATATGGCTCCGAAATCTCCGTCTTACGGTCATATAATCAAACTGAAACCTTCCGGTGTCTCCAGCCCTCTTCCACGTACACAACCTTCTTTCATGATTCATAAACCAGATGTCAGCTATAACTAAATTATGTTCTACGCAAAATTCTACCAGGTGGCTTCTTCTTTCCATCCTTTCCTCCAGACCATATTCACCTGCTATTATTCCTTTTTTTCCTTTTCCTACTATGGAATTTCAGCCCCCTATCGCAATTAAATTTTTGCTTCCCTTAACTATCTGAATACTTTCCTTTATCTCATCATACATTTCTTCAATCTCTTTATCATCTGCAGGGCTGATTGCCATATAAACTTGTGTTACTGTGGCTGGTGTTGGCTTTGTGTCTATTTTGGCTACGATCATGCTTTCACTATGCTGTTCATAGTGTCTTACCTGCATTTCTATTTTCTTATTCATTATTACACCTACTCCTGCATTATCCTTACATGGTTTTGTATTCGTAACGCTTTACTCACAAGACCAGAAGTCCTGGTCCTCCTGCCAATGAACTTCGCTAATTGCCACTATATCTAAATTCAACCTCTCCGTTTTCTTTTTTAAATTTTCTACCTGCCTGCTCGATTAAGGGATCTAACATTCCACGCTCAGACCCGCAGAATGTCAGTATCATTTCGCCTGATGACATCTTCCCGAGTAGTCCCCGCCTGCAGATACGAATGGAGCACTATTTTACCTCCGGAATATTAAACCGGGAGGATGCCATGATCATTTAACCATACAGTAGAACTGCATGCTCTTGGAAGAAATTGCGGCTGCAGTTTCCCATTGCTTTCAGCTGATCGCAGTTCCACCCACAGCAAGGTGATGTTGGCTGATGTTACAAGGCCAGATCAGTCATCCAGACTGTTGCCTCGGCAACTACTGAAAAGGCTGCTGCTCCTCTTCAGGAACCACACGTTAGTCTGGCCTCTCAAGAGACACCCGCCCATTGCGATTGCACCTACGGTACGACTATCCGTATCGCTGAGGCAAGCAAGTCACCCCGCCACGGCAAGGTCCATGGTTCATGATTAACCGCTTATTGTAGAGGTATACTCTTCCAGCGAACCATTCGCGACTAGAACAGGAAAGAGGAGGAGTGAAAGTGGTGTACAAAGTACCCTCAGTCACACACCATAAGGTAACTTGCAGAGTATAGATGTAGACGTAGTTCCGTGATCACGCATCATTCTTACAATGGACCCATGGGACTGAAAATAATACATAAATAAATAAAACTTTTGTGTTCAAATGTTCAAACGTGTGTGAAATCTTATGGGACTTAACTGATAAGGTCATCAGTCCTTAAGCTTACACACTACTTAACCTAAATTATCCTAAGGACAAATACACACACCCATGCCCGAGGGAGGACTCGAACCTCCGCCGGGACCAGCCGCACAGTCCATGATTGTAGCGCCCCAGGCCGCTCGGCTAATCCCGCGCGGCAAAACGTTTGTGTGTTATGTGGCAATCACTCGGGGCAATTTTGTTCTTGTTGTCGATGATTATAACCGTGAAGTAACAGAGATCATCATTTGAATTCCACAGTATGGATGGTTGGTCAGTACAATACTCTCAGCACGCACGTGAAGCAGTGTATCTTAAAACGCTGAAAGTCTTCACAACTTCTGAGATGGAAAGTGCGATTCATCTACCACCCGCTGTCAAACATGGCATGTAGACTGGCGTATGAATGGCCATGTTGGGTCCTGAGATGGTTCTCCCCAAGCCCTCTGACTTGACTACGAAAAGTACTCCATATATTCGTCAGTTTTTTGAGGGCCTATAAGTGGACTATGAAACCATCATTTCGATAAAAGCGCTGTTTTGTTACTGAACGCGTCACCTGAGCACGACACAGCAAACAACTCACACATTAGTAAAGCATTTATGATTTATGATTTAGCGATGTAAAAATTCTTATGTACTGCAACACATAATATACTTACTGCACAACGCATTAAATGAACGTAACCGTCCTATACACATTGTAGTTCATCAAGCTCGTGGCACAACGTACCTTGCCTTTTTGTTGGTAAATCAAATTCTGACTACACCAAGAATGGAAATACAATACGTGCCAGACATGGTAACATAATGTCGAATACAGCAGGTAATGCAATAAGGAAACTCGGCACGGCACAAAAGAGCGGTTTTCCCTCCTTCCTTTGTTCCGACACACGGCATCGATATCGATATATGAAAGGTAGAATGATTTAAAAAATGAAGGAAATCCGCATTACGTAACTGAATACCAGTTGTTACGTATCCTTTCTTCTTTGTAACATAGAAGATGCTATTCTTCTCGCCATAAATTGAAACTTCTGTAATTAAAATTTGTATCTTTTACATTCATACTTTAAAAGAATTTAAATGTGTCCTTGCGTCATGTCCTGGACCTTTGCTGCAGTCCAGAACCCGGAGCTTCAATCAGAGGATGTGTCCCCCGCCCTACACTCTCTATTGGGCCTGCGTGTAGGTAACGCACTGACCTGTCTCGATTTGATGCAAACAACTGAACAACATCTGCGCAGTCATAGCCCGTTGAGCGGTATGTATAATTTTTGGAGACACTTGGCCGTGATTGTTACACGAATTTTGTCCTGTCATTGCAGTGCTCTCCATTTCGCAACACAAAAATCTCGCCTCCGCCTCCGGAGACCTTGATCTGGCATTTACGTGGAGGAACTGCGGCAAGGTAAAGGGAGGGGGAATAAAAAAGGGAGCGGCCGACGCGAAAGGAAAGCTACAGCCGGCAGGTCGGAGTCCGTGCGTGACCTTGGGGCGCAGCGGCCGTCCTGACGTAACAGTGTATCCGCGTCTGCCGCTTAATAATAAAGCCCGCCATTCCCGTGTTTACCTTCTCTGATAATCACACGCGGCGCCGACTTCACGCGCCGTCTTAATAGACTGCGGTAGAGCGGAGCGATGCATCTTGTGAAACCACTTTCTTAAAAATCGACAACAAACTGAGAACCTGCTTTTTTCGATTATATTTTATTTATTTGCATCCACGGCCCTTCAATATTTTAGAAACGACTTTTGTTAAATGGATTTATTTATTTACGATCGCCATTTCGGCTATGGTGTCAGTCTTAAGTCAAAACTTGCTAAGAAGTGCGTCGATGCATGTTCATTCGTCTTAAGGGCTATTTTGTTCAAAAATTTTAATTTTTGTTTTCTTTATGCAGAAATATTGTTTGGAATTTGCTGATTAATATGGTGTACAAGAATGAAATTTTCATTCTACAGCGGATTGTGCGCTGACATGAAACTTCCTGGCAGATTAAAACTGTGCGCTGGACCGAGACTCGAACTCGGAGCCTTTGCCTTTCGAGCAACTAGGAGGTAGGAGACGAGGTACTGGCGGAATAAAAGCTGTGAGGTCGGGGCGTGAGTCGTGCTTGGGTAGCTCAGTTGGTAGATCACTTGCCCGCGAGAGGCAAAGGTCCCGAGTTAGAGTCTCGGTCCGGCACACAGTTTTAATCTGCCAGGAAGTTTCAATATGGTGTACGATTTACACTCATGAGCCAAAGAAACTGGTACACCTGCCTAATATCGTGTAAGGCCCCCGCGAGCACGCAGAAGTGCCACAACACGACGTGGCATAGACTCGACTAATGTCTGAAGTAGTGCGGGAGGGAACTGACACCATGAATCCTGCAGGGCTGTCCATAAATCCGTAAGAGTACGAGGGGGTGGAGATCTCTTCTAAACAGCACGTTGCAAGGCATCCCAGATATGCTCAATAATGTTCATGTCAGGGGAGTTTGGTGGTCAGCGGAAGTGTTTAAACTCAGAAGAGTGTTCCTTGAGCCACTCTGTAGCAATTATGGACGTGTGGGGCGTCGCATCGTACTGCTGGAATTGCACAGGTCCGTCGGGATGCACAATGGACATGAAGGGATGCAGGTGATCAGACAGTATCCTTACGTACATAGCCACCTGTCAGAGTTAGGGGTCCCATATAACTCCAACTGCACACGCCCCACACCATTATAGAGCCTCCACCAGCTTGGACAGTCCCCTGCTGATATGCAAGGTCCATGGATTCGTGAGGTTGTCTCCATGCCCGTACACTTCCATCCGCTCGATACAGTGTGAAACGAGACTCGTCCGACGAGTCAACATGTTTCCAGTCATCAACTGTCCAGTGTCGGTGTTGACGGGCTCAGGCGAGGCGTAAAGCTCTGTGCCGTGCAGTCGTCAAGGGCAGGTGAGAGGGCCTTCGACTCCGAAAGCCCATATCGATGATGTTTCGTTGAATTCTTCGCACGCTGACACTTGTTGATGGCCCAGCACTGAAATCTCCAGCAATTTGAGGAAGCGTTGCACTTCTGTCACATTGAACGATTCTCTTCAGTTGGTCCCGTTCTTGCAGGAACTTTTTCCAGCCATAGCGAATTTTTAGGATCGGGTTTTAGAATGATTCTCATTCTGTAGCACAGAATTCATTCTGAAACGTGAATTAGTTTATGAGATTCTGAGAACAATAATAGGCAGTTGCCAAGTCGTTGAACGTGTATTCCTGATATTTACTACTGTGTCATCAGCGCTGAGCTCTGGAGGAGCCAGGGTTGTTGAATTAGGATTCCGATTTAAGTTTTCCTCGGGTTTACTAAATTGCTTGAGACGAATGCTTTATATCTGTCTAGCTGATCTAGCGCTTCCTCCATAATAACTCCTCTGTCGACGGGATATTTTAAAAAGAAAGTTGGAGAGCACTGTTCATCTAATGTCGCACGCAGGATGCCTATAACGCTACCTCGTCTGTGCAGATGCGCAGCTGATGAACAAATCAGCATACACGCCCACCTAAACGACTAAAGAAACCACTGCCACACGCGCTTACAGGAGCGAATGGGACTTGTCACTGTATAACCTCGTTGTCCACATCCTTAGGACAAGCTTTTTAAGGCGAACTTATGTGTCTTCTTTTATGGAAAATGGTAGTGGTTCGTATAATAATGAAACCAGCCTGCTACTATGGTAGTAACGGTGCCTGTCATGCCCAGATCCGGACACCCTCCCGACGTGCTGATGGACAGACAGATTTCTGGCGGAGCAGAATTTTAGAAAGCACGACCAGTGGCTACGGAGAATGTCATGAACCGTGGGTGTGGCCAAGGACACTGGTCTGCTGTGAAGGCCGCAGCGGCCTGTCTGTGGCCACAAATCGGTCTGCTTCCGTCTCCATTCTTTTCAAGCTATTGTCGCTAATTCAGATATATCTCGGGTTTCCTATCGAATGTAACCGAGCCATTGTAAAACTCCAGAATATCACCAAGGCAGATAATATAGATAATATATGTCAGTGTGCCAGTGAATAATATGGCTTGCCAGGACGTATAAGAAATTGCCTGGGATATAACTACTGTCATAAGCTAACCATAGCCACATATTAACGTCTATGAAAATAAAATCGTAAAAGAAATGAAGTGAGAGTTGTGAAAACCACAATATTCAAAAAGAGATCTTTTGTTAGCGTACTTGTTTACTGAACTATCACTCTTTGTGACAACGTTTATCCCCACTAGTATTGTATATCACATATTTCGAAACCATCGTGACCACTATTCCTAGGTAGGACGTGCAAAACGGAGAACATACAGTTCAAGGACGGCCTATAGTTGGCTGATGTATCTGTCACAAATAACTTCATTGTTGCTCGGTGTATCACGGAACTCCGTCTCTAAGAGTGTAGTTTGTAGAAATCGAGGCACGACAGCAACTTGCATGTGTAACACTGTTCGAATGTTTGTCGTGACGGAGAAACATCGCCAATCACTGGAAAGAATTATCAAGAAAGAAAGAAATATTGGAATTTAACATCCCGATGACGTTGAATTCATTGGAAAAGAAGTAACAGCCCAGTTAAGAAAGGACTGAGAAGGAAGCAGCCGCGGAATCATGTGAAATTTGAGGGCACGAAACCACGGAAAGACAGGAGAGGCCAAATGGAGTTTGCATCCCGGACCAACGCTACTAAGAAGCTTTATTTGTGATGCCAGGCGTGAATGTGTTTCTAAGGTGGCCTGCGGGCAATATGACAATAGTGTTCCGGTGAAAATGTGTTTCATACTCTGGCAACAAGCGTCAGGAATAATGCAGGAATCCCGCATTGCTGTCCTGAACAGGGATCTATTGGAGGCTGTTTCCCGATGCCTCGGCCCAACAAGTTATCATGTCTGGCGTGTATCTGTGCTATGTGAATGGCTGTAATGGGTGATAATGTGGTGCAACGCTGTTTTAGTGTTGCAACTCATGCATATGACATGAAAGAAACGAAAATGCTGAAAGCTGGTGTGAGCAATAATCCACTCTTCCCGAGTCGTGTCAAGAGGGGCAGCGATACTAACGGATCTCGCTGATGGATCATCATCGACCGAGTCACATGGCATCACTCCATGAGACATTGCGGGGACGTCTGAAATTTAGTCCAGCGCGCTGGTGCACTGATATGTGCGTATGGCTTTATTGGTAAGGAGTCCTATCTGGGATGTTCGCCCGTCTTTTTGTTTGGTGCCACTTCGGTGACTTAAGCGTCTATGATGATGCAGTGATGATGAGGAAAACACATACACACCAGTGTCGAGCGAAGGAAATCCTCGTCCCGGTGGCCGAGCGGTTCTAGGCGCTTCAGTCCGAAACCGCGCTGCTGCTACGGTCGCAGGTTCGAATCCTGCCTGGGCATGGCTGTGTGTGATGTCCTTATGTTAGTTAGGTTTAAGTAGTTCTAAGTCTAGGAGACTGATGACCTCAGATGTTAAGTCCCATAGTGCTTAGAGCCATTTGAACCTCGTCCCGGCCGGGAATCGAACCCGGAACCTCGCGTTGTTGCACAGTCTGGTGATGAAAAACTTAACCCCGCCGTCTCCTCGCCCGCCGAATACAGGTTATGAAAACTCTGTCTGGAGGATTAAAACTTGCTAGCGACACTGCCCTAATTATGCGTTAGCGCCATCGGCTGAGCAGTACATAGAAGAGGGAATGTTAGTATTTGGATAGGAGCTCAACATTGCAGCATGTGGCTACCAGTGTCCTCTCTTTGCTAAGATTTGCCTTTCCGACAGTATGTGGCCGCAAGAAACTGAAAATTTCGAGTCCTGAGAAGAACTGACAGCCGCCTTTCGTAGGGACGTTCCTGTAAATTAGGGAAGTCGGGAGAAATCTAAGGCAGAATGGTCTCTTGAGAATGCGTCCTCGAGTTAACCGCTATGTGGCCTCGCTCACTCTTGCGTAAAAAGGAAACAGGCAAGGAGAGTGACGCGTTTCATACATTTAATGAGATCTTTACAGGAGAAGAGTGCTCGTGGTATACAAAGAACTAGAGAAGCGATGCGATGGAGACGAGAAGGAAGCAAGAAAACTTACTACTTATCAGTTGTAATTTTCCCTTGTATAGTCCGTTGTTGCTAATGAAAGAGAGACACAAGTGTTTCGCTTCAGTTACTTCTGTCACACACACACACACACACACACAAACACACACACACACACACACACACACACACACACACACACACACACACACACACACACACACCATAATATACATTATATAATCACACCGAAGATAAAATCACATATCAGAAAAAATTGGTTACCCCCAGGAGCCATAACTCTAACATCGTGTAACACCGTCTCTAGCTCTTACAATGACCTCAGTTCGGCTAGGCAGTGTGTCCCCAAGTTTCTCCATGCATGTCATACCCAGCGAAAGACACGCATTGATGATTAGATCATGACGAGCTACCGAATTATGGGGATGTTGATTGCTCCCTTTAAACCGCTGTTCCAAACAGTCCCATGTATAAAACTTTTATCCATTGTGGATGAGGATCACTGCGACTTTGATGAATAAAGGTTTCTTGAAGTTAGTGCAACCAGTCGACTTTTGCTTTGTTGTCCAATTTTTACTATCCCGCTCTCGGATTCGAACGCCTACGATTCATCATCAGATGCTACATATTTACTGCTTGTTTGCAGCTGTGTGGGAGTCATGTAGCTGTGTCAAGATGTATAAACGGAACATGTAAGCAGTGAGTGTGGTGAGAATTATTCACACTATGAGAACGATTTTCTTGCGTTACTTACAGTTGTTAGTATCCATTGGTTGGTTGTTAGTGCACACAGTTTTGTGGTGAGTATACCGTGGACATTTCTGGAAAACAATGAATGTTTTTCAGTGACGGTAATAATTGTAAGTAACGCAATAAAATCGATCTCATATTGTGAATAATTCTCGCTACACTCAGTGGTTACATGTTACATCTATACATTTTGCCACAGCTACATGACTCCCACACTGCTGCAGCAAATCATTAAATATGTACAATCTGATGATGACTCGCTAGGTTGTTCGAAACCGTTAATGGGATAATAAAAACTGAAGAACAAAACCAAAGGCGACTGGTTGCAGTAATTTAAAGAAGCCTTTAGCATTTTCAGTGGGCTTAAGATCGGGTGATTTAAAGCACCAATGAACGAGCGATCGGATGCTAGTGTGTCGGTAGGCCCAGGACCGTATGCTTGCCATTATTCTGGGAGACAGGAATGTCCACGGTATACTCACCACAAAAATGAGTAACTTAGTCGTAGATAACCTCAGTGTAACGAAGGAGCTCAAATTATTTAATAAAGGCAACGCCTCCAGTCAAGACTGTATACCATTGAGGTTCCACGCAGAGTACACTGATAAGATACACTCCTGGAAATTGAAATAAGAACACCGTGAATTCATTGTCCCAGGAAGGGGAAACTTTATTGACACATTCCTGGGGTCAGATACATCACATGATCACACTGACAGAACCACAGGCACATAGGCACAGGCAACAGAGCATGCACAATGTCGGCACTAGTACAGTGTATATCCACCTTTCGCAGCAATGCAGGCTGCTATTCTCCCATGGAGACGATCGTAGAGATGCTGGATGTAGTCCTGTGGAACGGCTTGCCATGCCATTTCCACCTGGCGCCTCAGTTGGACCAGCGTTCGTGCTGGACGTGCAGACCGCGTGAGACGACGCTTCATCCAGTCCCAAACATGCTCAATGGGGGACAGATCCGGAGATATTGCTGGCCAGGGTAGTTGACTTACACCTTCTAGAGCACGTTGGGTGGCACGGGATACATGCGGACGTGCATTGTCCTGTTGGAACAGCAAGTTCCCTTGCCGGTCTAGGAATGGTAGAACGATGGGTTCGATGACGGTTTGGATGTACCGTGCACTATTCAGTGTCCCCTCGACGATCACCAGTGGTGTACGGCCAGTGTAGGAGATCGCTCCCCACACCATGATGCCGGGTGTTGGCCCTGTGTGCCTCGGTCGTATGCAGTCCTGATTGTGGCGCTCACCTGCACGGCGCCAAACACGCATACGACCATCATTGGCACCAAGGCAGAAGCGACTCTCATCGCTGAAGACGACACGTCTCCATTCGTCCCTCCATTCACGCCTGTCGCGACACCACTGGAGGCGGGCTGCACGATGTTGGGGCGTGAGCGGAAGACGGCCTAACGGTGTGCGGGACCGTAGCCCAGCTTCATGGAGACGGTTGCGAATGGTCCTCGCCGATACCCCAGGAGCAACAGTGTACCTAATTTGCTGGGAAGTGGCGGTGCGGTCCCCTACGGCACTGCGTAGGATCCTACGGTCTTGGCGTGCATCCGTGCGTCGCTGCGGTCCGGTCCCAGGTCGACGGGCACGTGCACCTTCCGCCGACCACTGGCGACAACATCGATGTACTGTGGAGACCTCACGCCCCACGTGTTGAGCAATTCGGCGGTACGTCCACCCGGCCTCCCGCATGCCCACTATACGCCCTCGCTCAAAGTCCGTCAACTGCACATACGGTTCACGTCCACGCTGTCGCGGCATGCTACCAGTGTTAAAGACTGCGATGGAGCTCCGTATGCCACGGCAAACTGGCTGACACTGACGGCGGCGGTGCACAAATGCTGCGCAGCTAGCGCCATTCGACGGCCAACACCGCGGTTCCTGATGTGTCCGCTGTGCCGTGCGTGTGATCATTGCTTCTACAGCCCTCTCGCAGTGTCCGGAGCAAGTATGGTGGGTCTGACACTCCGGTGTCAATGTGTTCTTTTTTCCATTTCCAGGAGTGTAGATCCATACTTAGCAATCATTTACAACCGTTCGCTCGTCGAACGATCCCTGCCTAAAGAGTGGAAAGTTGCACAGATCACATCAGAAGAAAATAGGACTAACCCGCTGAATTCCAGATCCATATCACTAATGTCGATTTCCAGTAGGATCTTGGAACGTATACTGTGATTGAACATTATGAATTACCTCGAACAAAACGATTTATTGACCAATAGCCAACAGCTGCAGAATGCAGAAAAATATCGTTATTGTGAAACATAACCAGCTCTTTATTTTCACGAAGTGATTAAATTTATCGACCGAGGATCTCAAATTAATTCTATATTTTTAGATTTTCAGAAGGATTTTGACACCGTTCCTCACAAGCGATTTTAATCGGATTTCGTGCCTGCGGAGTATTGTCTCAGCTGCGCGACTTAATTCGTGATTTCCTGCTAGAAAGGTCACAATTCGTAGTAATCGACAGACAAAAAAAATGGCTCTGAGCACTATCGAACCTGCGACCGTAGCAGTCCCGCGGTTCCGGACTGCAGCGCCAGAACCGCTAGACCACCGCGGCCGGCAATCGACGGACAGTCATCGAATAAAACAGAGTAATGGCTGGTTCAAATGGCTCTGAGCACTATGGGACTCAACTGCTGAGGTCATTAGTCCCCTAGAACTCAGAACTAGTTAAACCTAACTAACCTAAGGACATCACAAACATCCATGCCCGAGGCAGGATTCGAACCTGCGACCGTAGCGGTCTTGCGGTTCCAGACTGCAGCGCCTTTAACCGCACGGCCACTTCGGCCGGCCAGAGTAATGTTTGACGTTCCCCATGAAGTGTTATAAGACCTCTACTGCTCCTAATCTACATAAACGAGTTAGGAGACAATCTAAACAGCTCTCTTAGATTGTTTGCAGATGATGTTGTCATTTACCGTCTTGTAAAGTCATCAAAATATCAAAACCGACTGTAGAACGATTTAGACGAGATGCCTGTATGGTGTGAAAAGTGGAAGTTAACTGTAAATAATGAAAAGCGTGAAATCATCATCCCCGTGAGTACTAAAATGAATCCGCTGAAATTCGGTTGCCGGCCGCGGTGGTCTAGCGGTTCTAGGCGCTCAGTCCGGAACCTCGCGACTGCTACGGTCGCAGGTTCGAATCCTGCCTCGGGCATGGATGTATGTGATGTCCTTAGGTTAGTTAGGTTTAAGTAGTTCTAAGTTCTAGGGGACTGATGACCACAGATGTTAAGTCCCATAGTGCTCAGAGCCATTTGAAGTTCGGTTACACAATAACTGACACAAATCTGACGGCTATGAATTCAACTAAATACTTAGGGATTACAATTACGCCGGCCGCTGGTGGCCGAGCGGTTCTAAGCGCTTCAGTCTGGAACCGCGCGACCGCTGCGGTTGCAGGTTCGAATCCTGCCTCGGGCATGGATGTGTGTGATGTCCTTAGGTTGGTTAGGTTTAAGTAGTTCTGTGCTCTAGGGGACTGATGACCTCAGATGTTAAGTCCCATAGTGCTCAGAGCCATTTGATTACAATTACAATAAATAAACTGGAACTATCACATAGATAATGTTGTGAGGAAGGGCGAGCCCAAGTCTGTGATTTATTGGCAGAATAGTTAGTAAATGCAACAGGTGTACTAAAGAGGCTGCCTACACTGCGCTAGTCCGTTGTCTTCTGGAATATTGCTGTGCGGTCTGGGAGCTGCATCAGATAGGACTGACAGAGGCCATTGAAAAAGTTCAAAGAAGGGAAGCTCGTTTTGTATTATCGCGAAGTGGAGGAGAGAGTTCCACGGATACGATACGCGAATTGGGATGGCAATAATTAAAACATAGGGAGAGGTGATCATGGTAATAAAATAAGAGAAATCAGAGCTACCACAGAAAGATTTAAGTGTTCGTATTTTCCGCGCGCTGTTCGAGAATGAAAGGGTAGTGAAATAGCTTGAAGATGGTTAGATGAACCCTCTGCCAAGCACTTAATTGTGAATTGCAGGGTAATTATGTAGACGTAGATGTAGAAGAAAGAACAACAGCTGATTTCCGAGAACGTTGAAATACACATCCTTGTTAATGTTCACGGCAACCCGAATGAGTGGGCCCAAGTCATGGTACGAAAAAGACCCACAAAACTACATCTGCGGGTTAAGAGCCTCACTGAACTGCGGTGTACTCATCTCCTTGCATTATTTGAAGAGGGTCAAACCCGCGACCTATAGGACAATATTGGACGTTTCTAATTAGCTACTGTTCAGTTTCTATATTGCCTGGCCCATTGAAGACGTGAAGCTTGGTGTGATGCTGTGAGAAATGGCCTTTTGCGAGGTATCCAACTGCAAATGTCGACTGTATGCAGTTCCCTTCGTGTACGTTCGCTTGAAAACTGGTTGAGATGGACCTACATTCATTGACAGCAGCATATCCTGATGATTTTGAAACCGATTGTCACTGACATAGCATGATATTGGACTCGGGTCACTGACGGTTAGGCTCTTTCCACGACAACTGTTCTTACCCCACGTTACATGGGTGCAAGTGGCGCTTCCTCCGTTACAGACATGGTGAACAGTGACACTAACGAAACGGCCAACGTCATTCACGGAGTGATTATGGTTACGTCCAAGTACGATAGCTCCTTTCTGTCATTCCGTCAGGTCTCCAAGTCGACCCATCTTACTTTGCTGATTCGATAAAGCCGACTGACATATACACTAATGAGCCGAAACATTACGACCAACTACCCAATAGCCGGTATGTCCACCTTTGGCACGGATAAAGCGACGACGCGTCGTGGAATGGAACCAATGAGGCCTTGGTAGGTCGTTGGAGGGAGTTGACACCATATCATCACACACAAGTCACCTGATTCCCGTGAATTTCAGGGAGGGGGCGATGATGTCTGACTCCACGTGCAATCGCATCTCAGATGTGCTCGATCGGGTTAAGATCCAGCTATTTGGGGGGGGGGGGGGGGAGGAGGGGGGGCAGCACATCAATTGGAATTTGGCACTGCGTTTCTCGAAACACTACATCATACTCCTAGCCTTGTAACATGGCGCATTATCTTGTTGAAAAATGCCACTGCTGTCAGGAAACATGATCGTCATGAAAGGGTATACGTGGTGTGCAGCCAGTGTGCGATACTCCTTGGCAGTCATGGTGCCTTGCACGAGCTCCACTGGACCCGTCGATGCCCATGCGAATGTTCCCCAGAGCATAATGGAGCCGCCGCTAGCTTGTTTCTGTCCAGAAGTTCAGGTGTCAAGGAGCTGTTCCTCTAGAAGACGACGGATTCGCGCCTTTCCATCGGCATAATGAAGAAGGTATCGGAATTTATCATACCACAAAACGCTCTGCCACTGCGCCAGTGTCCAGTGCCGATGGTCACGTGCCCATTTCAGTCGTACTTGCCGATGTGGTAGTGTCATCATTGGCACATGCATGGATCGTCGGCTGCGGAGGCCCATCGTTAGGAGTGTTCGGTGCACTGTGTGTTCAGACACACTTGTACTCCGCCCAGCATTAAAGTCTGATGTTAGTTCCGCCACAGCTCGCCGCTTGTCCTGTTTTACCAGTCTAGGACATCCCACATCTGTATTGAGGGGTGGCCGCCCAACCCCACGACTTCTGGACGTGGTTTCTCCTTGGTTACGCCACGTGTTGAAGACACTCACCCGCCACTCCTCGAACACCCGACAAGTCGTGCAATTTCCAAAATGCTCGTGCCGAGACTCCGGGCCATTACAATCAGCCCTCGATCAAACTCAGATCGAACGTACGTCTTCCCCATTCTACACACGCACAACACACTCACTGATACTGCATGCACCATACAGGTGTATGAGTAGCAGTCATTCATCGCCAGGTGACTCTGCTATCGCCTGGACATGTTTATATCGATAGTAGGTTGGTGGTAATAATGTTCTGGCTGAGCAGTGTACATACTAATTCACTTCCATGACTTACGCCAGTCTCGTGATCGCCTGGTACTGTTTCAGTGTTCTTTTAAGGAGGTTGATAATACTTTATCCGGTGAGTTCACGTTGGAGGAATTAGTTTGTCTCTTGACTCGGCTCTGACAACTTCGAGGGATGTTAGCGAAGTTCAACACCTTTCTTGAAGCGTCCGCCGCAAGAGTATATTGGTTATTTTTAGTGACGTTCTCGCCCTGACTAAACACCAGAGGAGGAAAAACGGGAAAAGAAGATTTACTTTATGGGACAACAAGTAGGGTCGTATTGGTAAAATTCTGCAATCATAACCGAGAGGAGGCATATTTAAATCCGCTTGGCTTGGTTACCCCGCGGGGTTCCTGCATTTTTCCAAGTACGAATGCTTCACTAGCGCCGTAGATTATTACTGTCTCCATTCCTGAATAAAATGGGACGGTGATAGTACGCTGATAATGGCTTTGTTGTGAACCCTAAAAGGGAAAAGTCAGAAAATTAAATTTAGAAAGTTTTCTGAAAGACGGTGGAAGAGTCTAGAAACATAAAGACAGAAAGGTGTCGAGAATGGCGGTAACAGACCGTTAAATGAAAATCGCTCCATAGTTGACATTTCGGGATACAGTTTCTCTCTTCTGGAACATATGAGAGGAGGGCTACGAAACAAAGACTTTACTGGATGTGAAACTGGGGAACAGTAGACAAAAATTTACTTCTAATTTCGTGTTTAAGTACATCCTGAAATGTTCAACTTCAGATTCATAACTGAGTTTCAACAATAATTTTGGTTGCATGAACACTGTAACAAATGAAAAGGAACAAAGAAGTAGTGACCATTTTGATTGTTACTTATGTAAGTATACTATTAGTACGGTAAAAGCACTGCCCGATATTCGGCCGGAACTGACGGTGTAATACAAATCCAGACGTTAGTAATTATGTTGTAGTTGCATAAAATTTTGGTGAGTAACTGCATCATCCTCGGAAGAGTGTTTCAAGCAAATTGTTGTAAAGAGGTGAGTCCTACTGTGCGGGATACCATATCTCACTGTCTCTTGTTTAAAATAACTAATTAATGCGACTATGCGTTTCTAATTTTTATTCCTGTTGTTGTTAAGTAGGGACCAAAGAGCACTGGTCCAGAGTATGTTTTCCAGGCCCATAAGACTCCCTTACTATTATACATTTACATTGTCAGGATCTAAACCTTCACTTAGCTTTCATATGATTTATGTTAGTCTTACGCAAGGATGCTGAAAGGAATAAAAAATATTATATCCAGTTAAAGTGAACGTTGATTTACAGTGTATCCAAAACGTTATGTGTGTTGCACAGTTGGAATATTGTGAAGAGAAAAATTAAGTTGTGTCTAGTGTCAGCGACAGGTGGACGAAACTACAGCAATCCTAAATTCATCTCGAGTTTAACTTTCGCGACCACAGTATAAAACAGTAATTTTATTATTAGCGGAAGTACTTCCTATCATCTATATCGTTACATTTATGTCATGTAAATCCAAAAACAATCTTGTAATTTTAACAGATGGATAGCTCAGGAATTTCGATATCCAACAGTATGAGATTGCTTCTTTGCTCCGAAAAAAATCCGTATTTCTGTCTTATTTTACGGTCTACAGTCAACAGTAAAGAAATTTGTCTGGATATACAGTGCGTGGATAAATCAGTAGCTCAAGGTAGTCGGAATCATTCAAAAGATCAATAAATCAGTCACATTATACGCCATGAGTATTAGTGTATACACGTAAAAATCAGTATGGAGATATACCTCCAGTGTGTCATGGGTTTAGGTACCATTCTAAAGCATCTATTTCACAGAAATATTTCGCCAGAGATATGCACAGTTATGAGGTCCCGCGTGCTGTTGAACGTTGCCAGACACACAGCCAAACGGAACAAAGTTAGAAGGAGAGCAACAAGAGAAATGGTAAGTGGAGAGAGGTAAGTTTCCTGTAACTCTGAGGTTTCAATCTCGGTTTATTTTGAGAAGTTTTCACGAGGATTCCGCATCTATCAACATTGATCTACACTTCCAGCAGTTTTCCGATTCTGTGATTCTTCGATAGATGTCATGGGTGATCCATTTCCAGATTTGTTGAAACCAGAGCAGAAAGTAGTCGTTACTAGTGTCAAAAACATACTGACCTCCACCACCACCTGTTTTGGAGAGAAGATGGCATGCATTATACGATAAGTGTGTTTGTCGACTCTTCCGAGCAAGATAAGATTCTGTAAAGACACTACACTATTCCGCAATGAAAAATCTATTCTCCTTAATATCTCTAATAATTAGATACTTATTAGCTCCTGCTCTAGAAACAGCGTTTAAAATGTAATAAGGTGTCGAAATGCACGAAAAAACTAAACTCAAATAATGTTCAGGTTGACTTTTATGCTGAACATGTCTTGCTGTTGTTTACATTTAGATCATGGTCTCAGTCTCCTAGATTCCGGAGGAAACGTAAAGTAAAAAGCACGGCTGGTATTCGGCGTCCAGTGAGACGGACAACGAAACCAGTAGTAGCAGCACAAAAAAACAAGAACATTCCGCTCAATGCCGACCAGCTTGTAGACCGGCCCTGCAGAGCAGTGGTAACGGTAAGTGAATGGATTTCCCGCGCGGTTACGTAAACTAAAATTTGCCAGTGTGACTACTGTTTGGAAGACGGGATTAGCCTGTAAACGCGACCATCGAAACCTGCACAACGGAAAACTAGTGAAAATGTTCAAGGATAGGCTTAATACCTGTTCTGTCATAGATAAATCTTTCTACCAAGACACTGGAACAAATGGACTTATTCCACTGTTGGAATTATCATTGTTCCTGTGATAGTTCTGAAAGCCTTAGCGCCGAGGATAACGTCTGTTAAATAATCGCTCTACTGGCAATTGGAAATTTGTGGTAAGTTCCTATGGGACCAAACTGCTGAGGTCATGGGTCGCTAGTCTTACACACTACTTAATCTAACTTACATTAAGGACAACAGACACACACACCCATGCCAGAGGGAGGACTCGAACCTCCGACGAGGGGGGCCGCGTGAACCGTGGCAAGGCGCCTGAGACCACGCGGCTACCACGCACTGCTGCTCTACTTGCAGTGAGTGTACTGGTATCTATCAATATCCTCTCCCTAAGGTAGGCCAGTTTACGAGTTTCCATTTCCTAATTAATCATTTTAACACAAAAGCAAGAGTGAGAGAGAGATATCGCTCATACATAAAAGCAGTCTTTGATCTGCAGCTTCATTCGCGTTTCAAAACATTTGGTTCTTCGTGAACAAATTAGTTGTCAAGAAGAGATGCTACAGAGGATGAGTAATCAGAAAATTTTGTGTCATCGCCTATTAAGAGAAAAATTATATTGTGTTATCTGCATCTATATGACGACTCTGCAATTCGCAGTTAAGTGCCTGGCAGAGGATTCATCGAACCGTCTTCAAGCTATTTCTCTACCGATCCACTCTCCAAAAGGGCCTGAGCAAAACGAACACTTAAATCTTTCCGTGAAAGCTCTGATTTGTCTTATCTTATTACAATGGCTAATCTAGGAAGATGAGGGCCAGCGAAATATTTTCGCATTCGGAGGAGAAAGTTGGTTATTGAAATTTCACGAGATGATATTGCCGCTACGAAACAGGCATTTGATTTAATGGTTGGCATCCCAGTTCGGTATCATATCCGTGGCACTCTCTCCCCTATTTTGCGACAATACAAAACGAGGTGGCCTTCTTTGAAATTTTTCGGTGGCCTCTGTGTATCCTATCTGATACGGATCGCACAACGCGCTGTAACACTCCAGAAGAGGACGGACAAGCGTAGCGTAGACAGATTCTTTAGTACATCTGTTGGGTCTTCTAAGTGTTCTGAAAATAAATCGTAGTTTTGGTCCGCTTTCCCCACAACATTATATATGTAACGGTTCCAGTTTAGTTATTTGTAATTGTAATCCCTAAGTATTTAGTTGAATTCACAGCCTATAGATTTGTGTGATTTATCACCCAACCGAAATCCTTTTCGTACTTATGTGAATGACTCAACACTTAATCTTTTAAAGTTAACTGCCACCTTTCGCATCATACAGACATCTTGTTTAAATCGTTTTGCATTTGGTTTTGGTACTCTGATGACTTTATAAGACGGTAAATGACAGCATCATCCGCAAACAATCTAAGAGGGCTGCTCAGATTGTCTCCTAATCGTTTATGTAGACCAGGAAGAGCAGAGGGCCTATAACACTTGCTTTGGGAACGCCATATGTTGCCTCTGATTCACTCGATGACTTACCGCCAATTACTACAAACTGTGACCTGTCTGACAGGAAACCACGAATCCAGTCGCAATTTGATTAGAACTCGCTTGTGTGGAACGGTGTCAAAAGCCTTCTAGAAATCTCATGTTGGTTGTTGTTATTCGTTCGAATTTTGGAATATCCACTTCGTCTTCTTTTGAAAAGAAACTTCGGAAAAGCGTGTTTAGTAACTTCAGTCACATTCTAATCTTTAACATCACATTATCATATAATTCGTGTTTTCTGCGGTGTCACGGATTTTATTACTGAATTCAACTGTATGGTAGAGGGCGAAACGTAATTGTATTTGCTGTCTCGCCACTGTTCGGCAATTTCCTCAAGGACCAACCGATAATTTGTTACTGTCACAATTTAGTAACGTTACAGATAGAGAGACAACAAAAAGTATTCTTCATAAATTATAGCAAGGAAATTGCGTCAGAGTTTGACGTTCTGTCAGCAGCGAGAGCATCCACACGAACTCACACATTGGCCTTATGGAAGGAACCATCTCACCATTCGCTTCAAGTGACCTAGAGAAAACATAGAACTCCTAAATCAGGATCAGTGAACGGAGTTTTATACCCAATGTAAGCCGAGTGTTTTAAGCATTCAGTCGCCTCACTCGGTTATAAATCGTAGGGTTTCGTTTGACATATAGTTTGACCATATCAGAAAACCAGTTGCACGGGACTACCTACAATGCCGGGATCCTTCACTTCGCAAACAAGTGGAATATACGGACAAAGTGAAATGCTTTTAGCCACTACGGAGATGGCGTTGATAATACAAATACACTCCTGGAAATGGAAAAAAGAACACATTGACACCGGTGTGTCAGACTCACCATACTTGCTCCGGACACTGCGAGAGGGCTGTACAAGCAATGATCACACGCATGGCACAGCGGACACACCAGGAACCGCGGTGTTGGCCGTCGAATGGCGCTAGCTGCGCAGCATTTGTGCACCGCCGCCGTCAGTGTCAGCCAGTTTGCCGTGGCATACGGAGCTCCATCGCAGTCTTTAACACTGGTAGCATGCCGCGACAGCGTGGACGTGAACCGTATGTGCAGTTGACGGACTTTGAACGAGGGCGTATAGTGGGCATGCGGGAGGCCGGGTGGACGTACCGCCGAATTGCTCAACACGTGGGGCGTGAGGTCTCCACAGTACATCGATGTTGTCGCCAGTGGTCGGCGGAAGGTGCACGTGCCCGTCGACCTGGGACCGGACCGCAGCGACGCACGGATGCACGCCAAGACCGTAGGATCCTACGCAGTGCCGTAGGGGACCGCACCGCCACTTCCCAGCAAATTAGGTACACTGTTGCTCCTGGGGTATCGGCGAGGACCATTCGCAACCGTCTCCATGAAGCTGGGCTACGGTCCCGCACACCGTTAGGCCGTCTTCCGCTCACGCCCCAACATCGTGCAGCCCGCCTCCAGTGGTGTCGCGACAGGCGTGAATGGAGGGACGAATGGAGACGTGTCGTCTTCAGCGATGAGAGTCGCTTCTGCCTTGGTGCCAATGATGGTCGTATGCGTGTTTGGCGCCGTGCAGGTGAGCGCCACAATCAGGACTGCATACGACCGAGGCACACAGGGCCAACACCCGGCATCATGGTGTGGGGAGCGATCTCCTACACTGGCCGTACACCACTGGTGATCGTCGAGGGGACACTGAATAGTGCACGGTACATCCAAACCGTCATCGAACCCATCGTTCTACCATTCCTAGACCGGCAAGGGAACTTGCTGTTCCAACAGGACAATGCACGTCCGCATGTATCCCGTGCCACCCAACGTGCTCTAGAAGGTGTAAGTCAACTACCCTGGCCAGCAAGATCTCCGGATCTGTCCCCCATTGAGCATGTTTGGGACTGGATGAAGCGTCGTCTCACGCGGTCTGCACGTCCAGCACGAACGCTGGTCCAACTGAGGCGCCAGGTGGAAATGGCATGGCAAGCCGTTCCACAGGACTACATCCAGCATCTCTACGATCGTCTCCATGGGAGAATAGCAGCCTGCATTGCTGCGAAAGGTGGATATACACTGTACTAGTGCCGACATTGTGCATGCTCTGTTGCCTGTGTCTATGTGCCTGTGGTTCTGTCAGTGTGATCATGTGATGTATCTGACCCCAGGAATGTGTCAATAAAGTTTCCCCTTCCTGGGACAATGAATTCACGGTGTTCTTATTTCAATTTCCAGGAGTGTAATACCATATTACGGTGGTGCATACAGCTCAGTAATGAAAGTCATGTTTCATACTGATTTGTGAAAGTACTTTGTTCATACTGTTTTTATAGCAATCGTAATGAGTGTGTTTCGCTCAAACGGATGACTGGAATACTACGCTGTCGGAAAATTATTTCTTTTGGTCGTTTTATCTTCAACGTAAATTATTCCAATATGAGTTTGTTGCTTCGTTTTCAGCAACTAAGAAATGCGTAGGTGAAAGCATAGCTGATTGTGTTTCTGTGGGTGAAGATCCACGTGTAACGACATATGACATCTCTGAAAATCTGTACAATGTAGTGTTAGACAATCAGATACTAAAGGTGTACGAAATAAATAAGCTCATTGCCATATCAGAAAAAAACCCACGAAGAACGGACTATGACATGACTTTGCGTCGTATGCTAAACAAAAGCAAATGTGAAAACTAATTTTTCGACAACAAAGGTCAAATGGTTTAATCTGCCGAAAAGAACAGAATGTTTTTGGATGCGAAAGGAATTCTATTCATAGAATTACTTGCAAAGAGTAAAACAATAAATGACTAATACCAAGCAAGGGTTCAGGCCCAACTGGGTGAAGATGTTATAGCATCGGAAACAGATGATTTGCGAACTTTTCGGGATCGCACTTTACGGATAGAATCTACTTGCTGAAAGCACTTTAGTCTAGGTACATTGGCGTAAAAGTGAATAGTAAAACAAATAAATGTGTTTATGGTTAAAAATGAAGTCTTTCCATACCAGGCCGAGAACCTTTCATCTTATGCTCGTAAATTGTCCCATAATACTGTCACTGTCGAGTGCTGTAAGCATTCCGTGCCACAATTATATGTTGTGGAGCAGAGAATATGAGACAGTCGTGATTCTGTTACGGTGCCCTCATTTTGCAACACGCTGCTCCATAAATTGGTTGAAAGTTTCGTCTCGGAGGTAGAAGTTACGCTCCATTGCCTACGAGTTGACCAAGAGTGGGCCTTGCGCAAAGTGTACGCTGCCCGCGCCACGAGCTACCAAGCATTGGTCCCGCTGTGCACCCGCTACAGCGTTTCAGTATTTTAAACCTATTGCTTCTCTTAGTCTCCCGGGAACCGGAAATCATGTGCACCCTCTTTGAGTGGGTAAGCAATTTCGAAAATGATTGTTGATGAAGCTATTAATTACGCTTGAGAGACAGTGAGCTTTCACTCGGTAACTACATCGCTTGCCAACTACAGCCGATGGAGTAATTTTCCCCTCCAGCAAGAGGCGGAAAATTAAAAACAGAAGTTCACTGTTGTCACAGCTTCAGCTCTTGGGCTGTCAGACCGTAGAGGAGCAACTCCTAAGCGAAACTATTTCTGAGACGTCGTTGTAAACAAATGTATTTATCTGATTCCGTGTAGCATAGATTTCTCAGCAGTTACTACTAAGCCTCAGCAGCGCATTGCTGTAACATAGATATTGAGTATTACGTGCGACAACGTCAGTTCTTCAAATTCATTGCAACTTGAAGCCCAGGCCGATACTGAATACCAGGCGACCGACCTTCATAATGTCTTGAAGTTGATGTTATTTCGAGAAAAGTGAAACTTCATCCGTCGGACGAAGGTTTTGCAGCAAAATGTTTCCTGCTCTATTGCAATGAAGAGCTCTGGAGACAGCTGAGAACAAAAAATGGTTCAAATGGCTCTGAGCACCATGGGACTTAACATCTATGGTCATCAGTCCCCTAGAACGTAGAGCTACTTAAACCTAACTATCCTAAGGACATCACACAACACCCAGTCATCACGAGGCAGAGAAAATCCCTGACCTCGCCGGGAATCGAACCCGGGAACCCGGGCGTGAGAAGCGAGAACGCTACCGCACGACCACAAGCTGCGGACAAGCTGAGAACAAGCTATCCTCATACCGTGAGCCATTTTTTAACACTCCGTATACTTCTAATCCGCAATATACCGTAAGAGGTAAGAATTTTTCTGTTCGCCTAATAGTGAAAAAGTTTCTTCTACTCATCCAGTGCAGAAGCAGCTTTGTGGTTTAAAGGAACGAGGTATTTTTAACGACTTTCCACAGCACGTGAAAATACGAGCACAATGATTAAAGCTCACGTCAACATTCGTACTGAAACTTATCGTAAAAAACCATAGAAAATGTGCTGCTAACGAGGCCGAAGTATGCCGGTGCAGCCCTGTTAAATTATGTTTACATAGCGCTATATTGGTAGACTTAAGCCATAAAATTACACACTTTCTGGCTGTTTTGCGAAGTGTTTCATTGTGAAGACTGATGGGAAAAATGGTTGAAATGCCTCTGAGCACTATGGGACTTAACTTCTGAGGTCATCAGTCCCCTAGAACTTAGAACTAGTTAAACCTAACTAACCTAAGGACATAACACACATCCATGCCCGAGACAGGATTCGAACCTGCGACCATAGCTGTCACGCGGTTCCAGACTGAAGCGCCTAGAACCGCACGGCCACACCGGCCGGCAAGACTGATGGAAGTTATATCATTGTAGTATTCTTTCCACGCCACACTCAGTGTCGTTCAAAGAGAAGAAACTTGTTTCACTTGAAAAAAAAAAGTCATATTTACCCTACAGATCGATAAATAAAAAATTACGAGTATTAGTTATACAAAAAAAATTGCCTTTTTAATTAGCCGATAACTTCAATTAGATATCTTCAGTTGCTTATGAAATATAACAATTAGATTGGGTAGCAAATAATTTTTTCGCTATCTATAGTTATGGTCCTTCACTGTAACGAAATGTATTACGGTTGACGAAAAAGAGCACCTCAGGATGACGTTATTTTACTACTGAGTTATCTAAGTATATAAGTACACTGATACTACAATTAGGAAACAAACGAAATATGAAAATACTCTAACTCCAAAACTGTAAATAACCATTCAAGTATGGTAATCAGCTTCACAAAAACCATCAAATTTCCGTAAAAAGAGGCACGAATCTGTACAATAGTACCACATTGTATATAACGTTCGCAGCGCCCTGGCGAAAGACACTGCTACACTCGAAACTTTATTTTAAAAGCCTCGTAAGTTGGCTGATAAGTGCAACTAGTTTCGCCTGAAGACGTGAAATTCTACCTAATAAGATACAAGCTTATGAGTTTGCCACTTACAGCAAGCGCTTATGTCCTTAGCGTTATACACTTGGCGTTACTTCTCGTTGTATAATGACAGCGCAACAATCAGTCAACAATGAACCGAGAAGGGTACCGCGCCAGTGACGAATCGACAGGAGGGAAGTGAATGAGCGCCAGAGGTGGACTCACCGTGTTGAAGGCTGAAGGGGGCGCGCTGCAAGACGCGGGATCACTGCGACCACAAGACTGCGCCGGCGACGTCCTCCACTGCGTTATATAGCGGGACGCCATCTTACTCTCGTCACCTTGCGCGAAACAGAGTCAAGGCTGGCGCCTTGCTGCGGCCTCAGGAGTCTACCACCTACCGGTGTGTCCGCACACCGGATGGCCAGCGCTCCTCTTCTCGCGGGACCATACCAGCCGCGCGCAGGGAACTACCATCGTCAGTCGTAAATCGCTTAGCAGACTCTCACTAAATTTGATGAAACGTTTCGATTACCAGAAGACGACGCGCGGCAAACGTCCCGAAACGCTGCGTCAACACAACGGAGTTACTTATATGATAAACAGAGATTTAGTCAGCTGTCTGACTGTGTCTATGGTTCTCCTCTTAATACGCGGGAAGAAAAACTGTCGGCATTCTTCTGTATAAGCCCTAGTTTACTGAACTGTATCGGCTTGATCATGTTGAAGGAAGTAATATTTTTACACTACTGGCTATTAAAATCGCTACACCAAGAAGAAATGCAGATGATAGACAGGTATTCATTGGACAAATATATTATACTAGAACTGACATGTGATTACATTTTCACGCAATTTGGGTGCATAGATCCTGAGAAATCAGTACCCAGAACAACCACCTCTGGCCGTAATAACGGCCTTGATACGCCTGGGCATTGAGTCAAACAGAGCTTGGATGGCGTGTACAGATACAGCTGCCCGTGCAGCTTCAACATGATACCACAGTTCATCAAGAGTAGTGACTGGCGTACTGTGATGAGCCGGTTGCTCGGCGACCATTGACCAGACGTTTTCAATTGGTGAGAGATCTGGAGAATGTGCTGGCCAGGGCAGCAGTCGAACATTTTCTGTATCCAGAAAGGCCCGTACAGGACCTGCAACATGCGGTCGTGCATTATCCTGCTGGAATGTAGGGTTTCGCAGGGATCGAATGAAGGGTAGAGCCACTGGTCGTAACACATCTGAAATGTGAAGTCCACTGTTTTGCCATTCGTGCACCCAGGTTCGTCGTTCAGTACACCATCGCAGGCGCTCCTGTCTGTGATGCAGCGTCAAGAGTAACCGCAGCTATGGTCTCCGAGCTTATAGTCCATCCTACTGCAGACGTCGTCGAACTGTTCGTGCAGATGGTTGTTGTCTTGCAAACGTCCCCGTCTGTTGACTCAGGGATCGAGACGTGGCCGCACGATCCGTTATAGCCATGTCTGTCATCTCGACTGCTCGCGATACGAGGCCGTTGGGATTCAGCATGGCGTTCAAATGGTTCAAATGGCTCTGAGCACTATGGGACTCAACTGCTGAGGTCATTAGTCCCCTAGAACTTAGAACTAGTTAAACCTAACTAACCTAAGGACTTCACACACATCCATGCCCGAGGCAGGATTCGAACCTGCGACCGTAGCGGTCTCCCGGTTCCAGACTGCAGCGCCAGAACCGCGCGGCCACTTCGGCCGGCCATGGCGTTCCGTATTTCTGCTAACAGTGATTGGATCTCGGCCAACGCGAGCACCAATGTCGCGATACGATAAACCGCAATCGCGATAGGCTACAATCCGACCTTTATCAAAGTCGGAAACGTGATGGTACGCATTTCTCCTCCTTACACGAGGCATCACAACAACGTTTCACCAGGCAACGCCGGTCAACTGCTGTTCGTGTATGAGAAATCGGTTGGAAACTTTCTTCATGTTAGCACGTTGTAGGTGTCGCCTCTGGCGCCAAACTTGTGTGAATGCTCTGAAAAGCTAATCATTTGCATATCACAGCATCTTCTTCCTGTCGGTTAAATTTCGCATCTGTTGCACGTCATTTTCGTGGTGTAGCAATTTTAATGGCCAGCAGTGTAAGAAGCATTTTATGTGAGTAGTGTTGGATAGCTTTCATGAATTTTGGGAACAGTATTACATAATACACAGCTGTTCAATTTATTTTGATTGTGATTATCCATTTCGATTGAAATCAGATCATCTTTGGGATATAAAAAAACATACACTGAAGTGCCAAAGAAACTGGTACAGACCTGCGTATTTAAATACAGAGATATGTAAACAGTGAGAATACGGCGCTGCGGTCGGGAACGCCTATATAAGACAACAAGCGTCTGGCGCAATTGTTAGATCGGTTACTGCTGCTACAGTTGCAGGTTACTAAGATTTAAGCGAGTTTGAACGTTGTATTATAGGCGGCGAAAGAGAGATGGGACACAACATGTCTGAAGTAGCGATGAAGTGGGGATTTTCTCGTACCATCATTTTACGAGTGTACCGTGAAAATCAGGAATCTGGTAAAATATCAAATCTCCGTCGTCGTTGCGGCCGGAAGAAGATCCTGCAAGAACGGGACCAACGACGACTGAACAGAATCGTTCAACGTGACCCTTCCACAAATTGCTGCAGATTTCAATCCTGGGTCATCAACAAGTATCAGCGTGCGAACCACTCAACGAAACATCATTAATATGGCTTTAGGAGATGAAGGCCCACTCGTCTACCTTTGAAGACTGCACGACATAAAGCTTTACGCGTCGTCTGGGCCCGTCAACACCGACATTGGGCTGTTGATGACTGGAAACATGTTGCCTGGTCGGACGAGTCTCGTTTCAAATTGTATCGAGCGGATGAACGTGTGCGGGTATGGAGACAATCTTATGAGTCCATGGATCCTGCATGTCAGCAGTGGACTGTTCAAGCTGGTGGAGGCTCTATAATGGTGTGGGGCGTGTACAGTTGGAGTGATATGGGACCCCTGATACTTCTAGATATGACTCTGACAGGTGACACGAACCTAAGCATCCTGTCTGATCACCTGCATCCGTTCATGTCCATTTCGCATTCCGACGAACTTGGGCAGTTCTAGCAGGACAATGCGACAACCCACACGTCCAGAATTGCTACAGAATGGCTCCAGAAGCACTCTTCTGAGTTTAAACACTTCCGCTGGCCACCAAACTCCCCAGGCGTGAACATTATTGAGCATATCTGGGACACCTTGCAACGTGCTGTTCAGAAGGGATCTCCACCCTCCCGCGGGGGCCCTACACGATATTAGGCAGATGCACCAGTTTCTTTGGCCCGACTGTGTATGTCGGTGCGTGAGCAACAGCGCGTTGTAATTGAGTTTCGAATTCGAAGAGTTCATCCACACATGAAGCACCTTCTCCTTCAGCATCACAGTGCCAGACCACATATGATCGCTGCAACATCGGCACCAATCGGACGCCTTGAGTTCACTGCCATCGACCATCCTCCATAAGGTCCCGACTTGGCCCCATCCGATTTTCAACTGTTTCCAAAACTTAAAGAACACCTCCGAGAAATTCACTTCGATAGTGATGCAGCGATTCAAGCTCATGTGAGGTTATGGCCTTGTCAACAATGTCAAATGTTCTACAGTGACGGTATCAACAAACTGTTGTCCAGTTAGGAGAAATGTGTTCGTCGCCAGAATGAATATGCTGGGAAACAAATATGTAAACATGAAGAATAAAAATGTCGAGTGTTAATAACGTTTGTTATATTTAAAAAGCTGTTAGACTTCTCACATAAAGAAATTGGAGGCCTTACTTTTCATCACACCCTCGTAGTCGAATGAAGGTTTTGTAAGCGATCTCTTTCGTGGGTGAATTATAGTTTCTTCTACTCTTCCAATAAGTCTGTCTAATATTTGTTGCCTTCATGTCGACTAAATTTTTGTGTTCGTCTCATCTTCTCGGACAGATAATGGGGGAAGGTGGGGTAAAGTGACTACTCTAAGTGAAAATGAATTTTCATGTTATGATGTCCGTTAACAAAAGCTTGTGGCATATACATCTCGAATCTGCTAACTATGAGGTATCACACCAAATATTGATAACTAACGTGTAAGTATATTTTACAGGATATATAAACGTTTTTCTAAATGCGTACATAGTAGCCATTTTCCCCACCTAGTGGGGTAAAGTGATCAGTCCTTTGCCACCACTCCCAAATAGACTATTTAGTTCAAAAATGTGTAAGCTTATATTTTTTATTTCACCATTGATTATAATTAGGAGAACAATAATACAAATGAGAAAGAAACGTGTTTCAATACATTGTTGGCACAAGAAGGTCAACAAATGAGAAGCATTAATTATTCCTAATGATGTAAATACGGAAATCAACGATTAACTAGGGATTTTGCTGTTCTTGGACTGAACTGTCAGAAGACCTGTTTCATCTACATTCTAAGTACGATAAGCAGGATCATTTATCTTGCAATGTTTTAAGGATATCAAAAAACTCGTCTACGTTCACCTTGTTAAACGCATGTGCTCTAGCCATAGAGGCGGATTCTGGCTTCCTAAGACTAATAGTATGCCGTTGTCTGAAAACGCCACCAAGTTTTTTCCTTCCATTTCAGACTTTTTGTTGAAACGATGTGGTAATTTGTTACATTCTGGCAACTGGACTCCTAATCGCCGCAGGTCATTCACTGTAATTCCATAAAATCGCTTTTCCATTTCAAAAATGTAATTAAGGTTTTCTTGCTCGTGTTCTCCACTGAACACTGACCTTAGGTGCCCATAATCTTTTTGCTGCCAACTGCATCTCTGTTTTTCCCAAGGACTCTTCGTTTTAGCGTATTACGTTGAATATTTAATTGTTTTGCTGCTGCTGAAATAGGCATGTTATCATTCTTCACAGCTTCAGTTGCCTTTTGCATCGCAATAGCGTCCCATGTTTGTTGCTCTGTTATCCGGACTTATTTCTTAGGCTTGATTGATTGGCGACTCCAAACGTTCAAATGTGTGTGAAATCTTATGGGACTTAACTGCTAAGGTCATCAGTCCCTAAGCTTACACACTACTTAACCTAAATTATCCTAAGGACTAACACACACACCCATGCCCGAGGGAGGACTCGAACCTCCGCCGGGACCAGCCGCACAGTCCATGACTGCAGCGTCACAGACCGCTCGGCTAATCCCGCGCGGCTTGGCGACTCCATGGAGTTGCGTGTTTTAGGCATCTTTCCGTTTCTTTCCCCTACTACGTTATAGTAACAGCATTCAAATATATGAAATATTTTGATATAATAATGATAATGATAATAATAACAATAATTTGTTCATAGTGCGTAGAACACGTCTTTTGCATAACTTCCAAGAAATTGCAGTCCATAGAAATACAGTATTTTAAAAGAATCGTCTGAAAATTTGAGAAGTAAATGTGTCATGTAACTGAATTAAGAATTATAGTAGTAACACGCCCTCACAACTATAAACTGCAAAATCCCTCAGCTAACTGGTCGTCGAATAAAGTAATATGAAGACTAAGAATTTCGAAAATGGCAAGGAATACTAGAATTTACATGCTATGTTCAACACAGGATACTTTTCACTGAGTTGCCCACATGGATGGCCTTATGTCCTGGCTGCCTGTGGAGCTGATTCCAGCGAGGTAAGTTACACATTCACGGGCTTACCGTACCAACGGCCAATAACGAATTCGAACCGGTACGAGAGTTCAGCTTCAACAGCAACAAAATTTGCGCAATATAAAATCGAAGTGTGATCACGTTGTATTTCACTTAGCGTTGTGGCGGTGAACACAGTTCTGCAGGCAATGCACATGAAAGCGAGTAAATGATGCTGCTGCAGTTTCCTTCAGTCATTTCCGCCTACGTATAGTTAACGTATAGTTAACCGATTCCGGTGACTGACCACGGGTCAACTAGTTGGCCTACGAAACAGCATGAAACAGACCTAACTACAGGGACCTTTTGTGGTGTCACCGCCAGACACCACACTTGCTAGGTGGTAGCCTTTAAATCGGCCGCGGTCCGCTAGTATACGTCGGACCCGCGTGTCGCCACTATCAGTGATTGCAGACCGAGCGCCGCCACACGGCAGGTCTAGAGAGACGTCCTAGCACTCGCCCCAGTTGTACAGCCGACTTTGCTAGCGATGGTTCACTGACAAATTACGCTCTCATTTGCCGAGACGATAGCTAGCGTAGCCTTCAGCTACGTCATTTGCTACGACCTAGCAAGGCGCCATTATCATTTGCTATTTATCTTGTGATGCATGTACCGTCAGACCGATGCTCACCAATTATGGATTAAAGTTAAGTATTCCAGAAGCTACGTACCTTTTTTGCTAGTCTCTACTCCTTTAACTGTTTCAGACCTCACGCCAGCCTGCGTGAGCTTAAACGCGTGCCTTTCGGCTTCCTCTCATAGTGGCTTGGCTGTCTTGCCAAGTCACAACACCTTTTACCAGCGGACGGAATCGAGTGTAGTGATGTCGTATGCACAAGTTGCGTTTGGCTCTCGGTTTGTACACTGCCGTGGAAAGGCAGGTAAGTTCAGTGGTAGCCTTACGTCACTATTAGATATTCCCTATTTGGAATTCTAATTAGGAAGGTGATCGATACGGCAGTGGAAATCGTTAGAATAACTGTTGGGTACTACTTTTGGCCTTTGAGTACATGCTTTGTGACATATACTCAGAAAGACTCGCAATCACTTGTTCACGTGGTTCCGCTTCTTCTTCCGCAGAAAAGGGTCATTACGGACATTAGTCTTGAAAGTCCTGAGAATGTCTGTGGTTTGAGTAGGCTAGACAGCGCGTGCGTCACAAACAGCAGCCTTAGGAAACAGAACTGTACACTCTGCCACTGTCGGCAAGGTGTGCTTCACTAATTCTTAAACGACTGCTCGTACTCTACAGCGAGATGAATTCTTCCTCCCGAAACTTCTTAGCGTTGGCTGAAGCAGATCGTGTGACGTATCTGTGGGGGATAACATATCCAGATCTTGAAGGTCATCATGGTCTCGTTAAACGGTTAACTTTTTTCTTTAATCTCTGAACGTTAAATTTAGGTGAAAAATGACGGTTCTTGACAATTTGTACCAATCAGCGTGTGGTCCTAGGAATATTTATCCTCATTTATGACTCACTCAATAAATCAGTTTATTTTAGGATTTAGAGCAGTAATATTAGCTACTTTTTTAATGATAGGCATTGAGATGCAGGAGAGTTTTAACCTCTGGAAGCTGGTTAGTAAACAAGGTCAATCTCGCGCGGTATAAAGGACATAAGAAACTACTACGATAATCTCTAGAACAAAGTCGTGCTATGCTAAGAATAATCTGTTATTGAATAAAGTCTCACGACCGATGCCTAAGACGCCGCTCAGTTTCAGAGATTGTTAGGCAGGTTTCTGTTACTCTTAAACTAATGATGGACTGTTTCCATAATCGTCGAAGATTCTCGCTACACAAACATTACAACTTTAAAGAAGAATTGCAGAGGCAAAATGATTACGCGATACACGTGCAGAACGTATAAATTATTCTCATTCACCATTGTAACTCACTGTTGAGAAACTCAGATTATGAGTTATAGGGTGTGTGGCCGCAAAAGAAAAAAGGAAATGAGATAGATAACTGAAAAGCAGAAATTAGCCGAGTATAAGATTATGATAGTCCCTTGGAAGCAACAAGAAAAACAGGGTATATTTTAAGTAACTGATGAAGTATGATGGCTCAGTGACACTCCTGTTTTGTTTCCTCTTTGTTCCCTCCAAACAACAATAAATTTAGTGCACTATTTATTCTCCGCAACGGTGGCATCACTGCAGCCCGTGTCGTGAACTAAGCGATACAGGATAGGGGTTACAAATACCTAGGCAAGTTATTTTCTTTAAAGAGTCTTTGTAATACAATTTAAAATAGGGCTCAGGATCAAAAAATACTCATACACCGTATCTGAGACTTCAGTGTGCACAAGTTCTTAGTTCTTAGCGTCGTAGCTTATCTGTTGTAAGTTTTGCTATTAACTTTTCCGTGTGAAATTCCTTTCTGTTATGTATTAACTTGTGAAGTTGCGAACGGACCTTATTTTCCATACTATACAACAATACTCAAGTAACCAAACTGCAGTCGTAAATTGTTGTTTGCTTACATGCATGTAGAGAAAATAGCATCACGCGAATCGTCTGCATTTTCCAACGTCAGTAATGGAGAATTTAATCACCCACCTACGCTGTAATTACTGTATTTCTGCTGCTGGATGCCTCTCCTATCTCCGCAATCGGCAGTTACGCCAAGGAAGGAAGGAAGGACTCATGCGCCATCGATCTGTGAATCGTGTGAACTTTTTAGTGTCTATTCGTTATTTAACTGTTGTGTGTGCGCGTGTGCGCGTGTGCGCGTGTGCGCGTGTGCGCGTGTGCGCGTGTGCGCGTGTGCGCGTGTGCGCGTGTGCGCGTGTGCGCGTGTGCGCGTGTGCGCGTGTGCGCGTGTGCGCGTGTGCGCGTGTGCGCGTGTGCGCGTGTGCGCGTGTGCGCGTGTGCGCGTGTGCGCGTGTTTCAGCGACCAAGATGTGAGATCAGATCGGCGATTGCCTAGACAAGAGCGGAAAACCGTCTAGGCACTAGATTCAAATGGTTCAAATGGCTCTGAGCACTATGGGACTTAACTGCTGTGGTCATCAGTCCCCCAGAACTTAGAACTACTTAAACCTAACTAACCTAAGGACATCACACACATCCATGCCCGAGGCAGGATTCGAACCTGCGAGCGCAGCAGTCGCGCGGTTCCAGACTGCGTCTAGGCACTAGACTCTCAGACCTTTGATAAGACCAAAGGTTGTTACCCGAGCACGCGGAGATTTAATATGGACTAGATCACCTTAATGTCTCGCCAATTATGATACTGCATATTAAGCTATTCGAGCTGATCAAAATAGAATCACGGCAGCCGTGTATGAGTATCTTATCTATGATAAGATTACAGACTGGTGCAGGGATCGTAGAATGTCAGTCACTCAGTCATTGTGATGAATGCAGGTGGAGTAATGTATTCCTAGAATTACGCCTAGGGAATTACTCTGGATGTTTTAATAGAAGCACTACGTGTGGTGACGCATGCGTTAACACACCCGACTCGCATCCGGAAGGAGAGGAGTTCAAATCTTTTCAAATCATTTTCTGTTGATTTTTCTAAATCGTTTCACCTTAATGCAGACGCATTTAGTACAAGGTGGACTGACGTGGCACAGTAATACTCAGTGTTTTTTCTATAACAGAAATGACTGCAGAAATCCAAAATAATTTTTCGGTTGCTGGTTCCATTATTAATGAAGATAAATGCGGATAGATAGATTCTTCATGTTAATAGTATATTGTTGTTAGGTAGTAACCATGGAAAAAGTGTGGACCAGATCTTGCGGGAAAAATTAGGCGACAGGTACCAGGTCATAAGTTTTTTCACGCTCAGTGCGTGTCTTAGCCAAGTGATAGAGGATGTAGGACCATTGTGCAAGGGTTTTACAAAGTAAGATGTTGTGATAGTGGGTGGAGCAGAAAACAGTACTGATACGGATAAGGGCTACAATACTGAGTGTCACCTAGCAATAACAGCATCTACAAGGAACCATACAAATGTTGGCTTGGATCGTGCTTTCATGCGGTATAATCGGCGCCAATTGAACAACTTTCAGGAAGGTCAATAGTGTAAATTGGCCGGAATGATAGCAAAAGCAAAATCTTTAAGGGTGTGGGGGGGGGGGGGCCGCACTGAAACTCGTGGGAGTACGACTTCTTAGGCTAGGATCAGTGCCCAATGATTCAACATTGAATATAAGTTTAATGAGAATCTCAGACAGGCAGGTACTGTACTAGAGATGTTAAAATATCACAAGACTCTCATAAAAGTACAGTGAAAAATATTAGCATATTGTCTCAGAATATCAGGGGATTAATAATTAAAGTAGCTGAGCTTGTTGTTTGTTTAGAAGATTTAGAAACTGAGCGTGGAATAGATGCACTATGCCTGTCTGAACATCACATAGTCCCGAAACCGTCAAATGTTATAAAAACTACAGCACTGTATTTCGAAAAGTTGTTAAAATGTGTAGAAGTATGTTCATTATGTCTGAGATTAGCACCTCTGATAATAAAATTAAAACAATTTGGAACATTGTTAAAAGGGAAACCGCGCAACTGCGCGCAGTAAAACCGTATTTCTGTCAAACTCAATAAAAAGTTTGTTAAATTTAAGTATTGTAGAGAAAATAGGATCCAGTTGTTCATTAGAAAATACAAGGCTGTACATGGACTAGGCAATACCTATGCAATTTGATAAAAATGAAATTCAACTCACCTCTCCTACTAAAATTAGGAAAGTAATAAATTGTCAAAAGTAAAAGCTCGCATGGAATTGATGGCATTTCCAACAGGGTACTAAAAGCTTGTTCCCAACAAATAAGTAAGATTTGCAGCCATATACAAAGTATGTAGTAGCTCACTGAAAGAGGACATTTCTCCAGATTGAAATACGCTATTGTTAAACCATTGCATAAAAAGGGGGATAGGTCTTATGCTAACAACTACCGCCCAGTCCCACTTCTGAAAGTTTTATCCAAAATTTTTGAAAAAGTTATGTATTCAAGAGTTGCTTCATGTTCTTGGAAAAATGAAGTACTGACAAAATGTCAGTTTGGTTTTCAGAAAGGCTTTTCGACAAAAAATGCTATATATGCTTTCACAGATCAAATATTAAATGCACTGAATAACCGAACACCAGCCACTGCGATTTTTTGTAATCTCTCAGACTTTTGACTGTGTGAATCATGAAATTCTTCTAGATAAGTTTGAGTATTGTGGTATGAGTGGGACAGTGCAAAAATGGTTTAATTCATGTTTAACTGGAAGAATATAGGTTGAAATTAGCAGTATAGATAGTCTGCAAATAGCATTAGAGGTCTCTAACTGGGAAGTTATCAAGAACAGTGTCCCACAGGATTCTGTCTTGGGTCCCTTATTGTTCTTAACATACATCAGTGACTTGCCACTCTACATTCATGAAGATGCAGAGCCAATTTTTGTTGATGACACAAGTATAGTAATTACAGCCAACAAACAAGAATTAGTAGAGGAAAATGTAAATACAGTCTTTCACAAAACTGTTAAGTGGTTCTCTGCAAATGGACACTCACTAAATTTTGAGAAAACAGTCTATACAGGTCTGTAATGTAAATGGCATAACACCATTGTTAAATAGAGACTTTGAGCAGAAGTCTGTTGCTAAGGCAGAATATTGAAAACTTCTGGGTGTGTCCATTAATGACAAATTGAATTGGAAGACACACATTGATGATCTGCTGAAACATTTGAGTTCCGCTAATTATACTATCAAGGTTATTGCTAATTTTTGTGATAAACGTATCAGTAAATTAGCCTACTATGCCTGTTTTCATTCACTGCTTTCATATGGAATCATATTCTGGGGTAGTTCATCATTAAGAGAAAAAGTATTCGTTGCACAAAAGCGTGTAATTAGAATAATAGCTGGAGCCTACCCATATCACCTGGTAGACATTTATTTAAGGAACTAGGGATATTCACAGTACCTTCATAATACATATACTCACTTACGTAATTCGTTATTAATAAACCACCCCAATTCAAAAATGATGCCAAAGTGCATAGCTACAACACTAGAAGAAAGGATCATCTTCCTATTCTGGGTTAAATCTGATTTTGGCACAGAAAGGGTGAATTACGCTGTCACAAAAGTCTTGGGTCATTTACCAAATAACATTAAAAGTCTGACAGATACCCAACCAGCACCTCAAAGCAAATTAAAAGAATTTCTGAATGATAACTTCTTCGTCTCAATGCATGAATTTTTAGGTATGAAGTGGTAATTGTAAAAAAGGATCATTATATCGTGTAAAGAAACCTTATATTAAATTGACACGTTCCACATCATTACGAAATGTATTCATGATCAATGGAACAAGTATTAATGTAATGTTTTGTTCGTAATGCCAGCAGTCGAGTATCTCACATCCGTTTCTATGTTCTCTCAATGAGATTTCAGTGGGATTCAAACCATTAATCAGACAGCCAGATATAGATTTTCGTTGGTCTCTCTAAATCAGTTAAGGCAACTATCGGAATTGTTCTCTTCGAAAGGACACGGTCAGTTGCCTAGCTCTGTGTGCAATCTGAGGTTGTGCTACCTCTCTAAGGACCTTTCTTCTTTTTTGTCTCGTCTGATACTCTGAATGATACAGTTCTCCGAAGGTTAAACGGCTGCCTGAGCTGCATTTTCAGTGCAGGGTCGCAGCCGACATTTTCCCACACCGTTAGTGGGGCCAACTGTCTGCAGTGCACCTGTGGCGTTACGAGTAGCCAATCAAGGGCACGTAACAAGAAACTGGAGCGTATGATGTAATTCCTTGAAAGAAGGGCATTTGCTAGATCGTTGTTACCTTACTCCGCGTCACCACACCTGTAATCCAATTCTTTCCGAAGGATACTAACCTAGAACCGGGCTTGACTCACACAGAAACGTGATATGGACGCTGAGAGGTATGAGAGACGCTAATGGCCGACCTGCATCCGCCAAGGCCCAATACTGATTCAGTTGCCATCACGTTGTCGGTGAATGGAGTGGGGGGGGGGGGGGGAGGCCCCAAATACAACTTAATACCTCCGCTCTGGCTTCTCGAACCAGTGGAATTATCAAAAAAGGAAATACACGTTCGCTACACCACACAACTGACTCATTGATATGCGTTCTGATTTTCAACCACCGAAATAAAGAGGACCTATTTCTTGTTTGGAATTTTTACAAATTTTATCAACGGAGGCAACACAGACCTAAGACATGGCAGGAAAATCTGGGACAGAAGTCTCTCCCCCTTTTTCATTTCTTTTCCATATGGCGACCCGCGACCTTGAGTAACTAAGACGTTTAGAATCAGAGAGAGAGAAAAAAAAAAGAATTGAAATATATAAAGAAACAAAAAATTCGTACAATTCTGCTGTAATCATTCAGCCTGTTCCCCTCGCAAACCCTTTCTCCATCCCGTTACCTCTTAATTTTACTAATATCTACATTGCGGGCCAGTAACCTGCCAAAGAATAATTCTTGTGATAGCTAGTTAAATAACCTTAAAATTCATATGTTAACTGTTTTAAAACAACCAATGACAGAAATAGCTATGCTCTTAATGCAAAAATTGTTCTAACAATAAACTGAATATACGTTCACGATAAGGAAATAATTCAAGTTTGTTAGTGTAGGACTAGAGACGGAGCAGTATCTCACGTTAGTTTTGGCCAGTAAATTTAATGTATTTATAAAACGGCTGCAATGTTTCTGAATGTGTGGTAGCTGTATTTTTAATATTTATGTCAATACCAGTCTACTTCAATATATTTTCTCATACAACGTACACAAAAACCAAAGAACTGTTTCGAAGAGAAACGTACTGTATCTTTGAGCGAAGATTTTGTAGTGTAGATGACTTGTATAGCACATGCTGGCGGATTTCTGTTGACTCTCAGTATTTATAGTGAACACGAGTAGTGCTTAATAGTAGGGTCCGCAGATGATAATGGAAGCAGCTAAGTGCGTATAGCACCAGTACCGCCCCTACTGCCGCGGCATGTAAAGAAATTCGTTTTTGGACGCAATTTGCCATATAACTAATGCTCAAGGCTATACATGAAATTGTTTTCTGTCTTCTTGTCACAGAACCAGTACCCACCATCATACTAACAACGGAAATACGTAATTTCTGCATACCCCATGTGAATAAAAGCCTAAAAGGTGTCAAAACTAGTTAATGGAAATAAAAGAAAATTCACAAGTGACTGGTTGCAGTTAGTTATTTGCATTCATGTTCAAAGAAATTTGTCAGGTGCAATATAAGTACTTAGTGCTGCCACAGTGTTACATAGTAACAACTGCTGTACCACTGGATATCTGTGCTATGTGAGATATTGGGTGGGGAGTTATATTTCAGGCGTGAAAACAACTTCTGCGTTATCCTCTCGATAACTTTTTCTTCTTTACTTCAAGGAACAGGTTTATAGCCTGTTCCGTCTTAAAAAAGTCGCCTTTTCCTTGCTCTTCCTGTATCACTCTTTTCTTGAGGCCTATAGTCGATTACATGTGTAACTATTCTTTCTCCTCTAGTTTTTTTCAATATGCTTCTTCCATTTCGGTATCCCGTATTCTATTCTTTTATTCATGCAAAATATATTTAATTCTTTCCTTATATCAGAAATCTTTCTTTGATCTCTCAGAGTACACCCTTTTACTTTTCTTAAAACTTTCATTTCAGCTATCTATATCCTTCTATGGCACACATCCGCTCTTGCTCTGCGTTTCTGTGTTGTGGAGTACGCCGCTCCAGTCTGAAGGAACCGAGTTAATGTTGCTCTTAATGAGACAGGCCGCATAGTCACAGGGTGCCTAAGACCAACCCCCGTCAATAACATCTTTTAACTCATGGGAGTAGCACCTCCAGATGTAAGAAGGCAGGTAGCAGCAGAGAATGAAAATAAAAAGCAAGAAACACATCCAAGTTATCCACTGTTTGGAACTCACGCTTATCCATCATGATTGAATTCCGGAAAAAAGCTTCCTACTTCCAGCAGCACCAATTCCAACTTATGCAAGCCGATATGAGCTGTTGAGAATAAAATTTCCTGAAGGATTATGGACAGTAAATGAAAACTACCATAAGATTGTCATCTCCCATATCGGACTTGGAAGATCAACAGATTGAGAACGGGGTGACAAGATGCAAGACTAATTTGGAGAGGTGCGGTATCAGAGATGAATTTTGTGCATGTGAAGCAAGATAGGACATTGAACACTTGTTGGTTTGCAGCAATGTGAGCTTCCCCTGTGACATGAAAGAATTACTGCCAGCAGATGACCGTGTCATTCTAGCTGCTGAATAGTGGACTCATAAAGTATGAAATTCTCTGTCATTAACACTAGATTTTTATTTTAGATAATATTGTGTTTTAGTATCTTTTTGGACTAGGATAAAGAAATATGAACTTCCTTCGTTATTCTCCAGATTTCGCTTTTATCGAATTGCTGACAGTGCTGAAGAAATTAATGAGTAATTACTGGACGTCTCGTGAGACGTGTGTAGTGTCCTGCTAGCGAAAACAGGTATTTTTTTAAAGAACATTTCTGACTTTAGTCGCATCATCTCTCCAGTGTACCGCTAGCTGTTCAAATACTTATAGTGTCTACGAAGCTCAAAGGTCACGTGGCGTATCGTACCTTAACATTAAAAGCAGGGCGTGTATGCAACGACGATTGCGCCGTTCTTAACGTAATGTGTTATCTCGCTGATACCGTTGCAGCAGGCATCTCCCTACAAGCGGTAATATCAGGTGATCTGAAACATGGTTCGTCTGTTTTATTTAGATCTTACGTTGGACTATCACTTCGTGCACGGGTTTTGGTTCTCTCTGCAGTATATCGTTATTATTGTTAAATCTTGGTGAAAAGCAGCAAGGGGTAGCCGTGCGGTCTAAGGCGCCTTGCCACGGTTCGCGCGGCTTCCCTCGTCGGAGGTTCGAGTTCTTCCTCGGGCATGTGTGTGTGTGTGTGTGTGTGTGTGTGTGTGTGTGTGTGTGTGTGTGTGTGTGTGTGT
Organism: Schistocerca piceifrons; assembly: GCF_021461385.2. Lineage (NCBI taxonomy): Eukaryota > Metazoa > Arthropoda > Insecta > Orthoptera > Acrididae > Schistocerca > Schistocerca piceifrons. Next base: position 822,326,423 of record NC_060149.1, on the reverse strand, counting down.
GTGTGTGTGTGTGTGTTGTCCTTAGCGTAAGTTAAATTAAGTATTGTGTAAGTCTAGGGATAGATGACCTCAGCAGTTTGGTCTCATAGCACAAATTTCCAAATTTTCTTGTTGAAAAGCGATCGTCGGTTGCACGCGAAATATGGAGATTCTCACAGAAAACTTTGTAGTACCGAAAAAATGGTGCCTGGGTGTTATCTACAAATCATATTCCTGTAATGTCGTCATTTTCCTTAACCAGAGTTATCAGGGTAATTTGAAGTGAGATATAATGTCTTATAGCTGGTGAAAATCGGTTAGAAGATAATGACTAGAGTACTCTTTCCTCTCGTTGCTATAGACTTTTTATATTACAGAAAACTGTAGGTACGCCCAGCGTGCGCTGAAGCTTCCTAGGTTACTTCACGTTTCTACTATTGGAGGCAACATGCGTCTATTAAGAAAAATAATGAAACACGCTCAGCTACGTTTAGCAGCAATATTGACAACAATATCGTGAGGTTAGCAAACTTTCACTTATTCTTTTTACTGTAAAAAGAATGGGAATTTCGGTGTGTTTCACGTAACATATAACCTTTACTAACACTGACTGTAACAGCTTGCACAAGCGAAAGCACTGCGATCTTCCAATAACTCTTAAGGGTGGCTTGGCAGTAAGCAAAGCAGATTCCGGGTAGATAAATTTTGACTCTTAAGATCCTTAAACTTCAGACTTCTACTACTAACTGCTACTTTCCGTACTTGCGTTAAGAGATACGGATAATCATCCTATCTCTTGTAGCGTTTCTGCGTGACATGTTTACTTTTCTGTGCAATGTACTGACTTTTGTTGATAAAATCTTCTCGGGTTGACAGCCGAGTCAATGTGTTGTCTTCCAGCTGGAAAGCAACACATTGACTCGGCTGTCAACCCGAGAAGATTTTATCATCGAGATTCGCCGAGAAAGCTTGCATTCTCGTACTGACTTTTGTGTCTGTATGACCATACCATTCTGCTGAGACGATGAGTTTCCGCGAAGGCAGCTCTTCCAAGGATGGTTATTATATGCGAGGCGGTGTAACAAGAAGTCTTGCACGTCATGTTGCATAATTCATTTCCCACCCATATTAACCGCAGAATCTGTCAATGATGTCTTCTTACATTAGAATGTGTAACTATAATGAAACATATCAACTCACTACATGTTTATTATATTTACGATCAGATGCATTTCGGAGCTGTGCCTCGTTTCAAGTATTGCAGTCCAGCAATCGGATGTAGGTTTCGCCTTTTATGAAAAGTGTTTTCCTTGTTACCCAAACATGTTTCGGCACCATATGGTATCCTGCACTGATAGCTTGTCATCTGCAACCCAAACGATGTATATGTGGATTTTCTTAGCGAGTTAACATCTTCCTTGATTTTTCCTTGTGGCAAATTGTTTTGCGTATTTATATGTTATTACTCAAGTTTAATTGTGACAGATCCTTCTTTTCCGCGTTCTGAGAGCACAGCACATACATATTAAACGCTTTGTATAATTTTGGTTTAACAAACGCCTTTCACTTCACAAAATGCTGTGTAAATGATGTTGTTGTGTGTCCTAACGCCGTTGGCGTTCATTTGTTCCCGAGTGAGTTTGGTGCCGAATTAGGGCTCTCAGGATTTTAGGTATAGTGTTTTAGCCCATATCCACCACCCAAGTACATTAGCAAGAGATTTAAAAATACTGAAATCCAGCCATAGCGTATACTAAAAACTAGCGATAGAAGAAAACTTCCACATACAGAAGGCAATAGCAGAAGGCAGACAACGGCAACGGCGTTAGTACGCACAACAACATTGTTTACAGCCCATTTGGTGAAGCGAAAAGACGTTTGTTAAACCGAAATTATGCAAAGTACATTTAATGTGTGCAGTGCTCTCAGATCGGTGAAGAAGGCTCTATCACAACAAAACATGAGTAATAATAAATATATACGCAAAACATTTTGCCACACCAAAATCACGTTTTTGTGTGTTAACACGCTGATGAAATTCATACACATCGTTTGGTTTTCAGATGACAAGCTATCAGTGCAGGTCACCATACAGGTGATCCTGCAAAACCGTAGAATGTAAAATCCAGGTAAGAACAAAACGAACAAAAATTTTCAATAAACAAAACCGACTAATGATGGCACAGAGGGGCAGAAACATGTTTGGATAACAAGAGAAAACAGAATTTTGCATTAAAAGCGGAACCTATATGCAACAAGTTTTACTGGAAACACAGAAAAAATGCAAGAACTGCAAATCCAAAGGATGGGTACTGCAGTCCAGGTTTCCAGCACTGCACCTCTTTCAGTGTTTCACCTTAAGACTGAAATTGAACATTTGCCATCTATGAAAAATTTCTACATTCGTACTCACACTTTAGCAAAGCTGACATGATCTTCTTGTGTTCAGTGCAAATGATTAGATTTTTTACCAATGGAGGTGATAACGATGACCTAAGCAGTTTGGTCCCATAAGATCTTACCACATATTTACAATTTTTACAACTAAACTGGTGATTCCGGCAGGATTAGTGAACTTAACCGGAGAATAAGTTTTGACAATGGCAGGAATAGTTACAGAATCTGTGATGACAAGATTGATTCTTAGGAGGAAGGGGTAGAAATGGGGACAGCACGAAAATTATAAGAAAGAATATGACAATTCCAAATTTATATAAAAATTTCGTATTACTACTTTTCGATCTCATGCTTGAGAAACTGGAGCGTAAGAATGAGATGTGAAATTGTTTCATCACATAAAAATTTTTGCTTGTACTAGGCCTAATAGGCATTTGATATTAGTGCGAGCCTCAAGACTCCCCGCGGCTATCCCGCGCGACCCAGTTTAGTTATCCCGCGTTTATTCTCCTGGAAGTCGTTATTACGTATTCATTCAAAGCGTTTTCCGCGTTACTCCGAGAACAAAAGTTAAGCGGCTGCGAAACGAGATTGTACAACTGGCACTTGATAGTGTAGCGACCTCGCAAAAATTTTTGTCAATTTCATTTTCATGGATACACCGACAAGAGTAATATGCAGTCTTTCTTACATGTCATACCTCTTAGTCGTTTATTTCCACTCTAGTATTCTGAATTTATGGATTTCGCTAATAATTATAACAACGCTGATCATTCGCATACCCAATCAACCACATAAACGGGTTCATTCGGCTCAGCTCGTATAGCCACGTCCCCTTGTGTCTGTGGGAAAGTCTTTTATTTTAGATGCGACGGGATTCCCTTGGCAGAGATATCACGTACTTTATGCACGCATTCAAAAACTTATGATTCGTTCAGAAATCAACTTAGACACTGTTCAAAGTGTTCAAAAGCCAATAAGGTTGCGTTTCAAAATCATATGAATAATCGATAGACCAACGTGCGCTGGATGCTAGACGCTTTGTGAAACATATAAATTTGGTGGCCCCTGAAATTGCTGCCCGGTGCCGATACCCCGGTTTGCCCCCAGTCCCTAGATCCTAGGGCTGACAGCTCTCCACGTCACGACACTGCTGTCAGGAAGTGGTCGAAACAGTGCATTAATTTCCTTTACATACTAAGTTTAAACGAAGTTAACCAGTCGTGTGAGTTTTTAGCGCTGGAGTTCAGAAACAAGAAGCTCCGTTCTCTCACCATCTATCGTGTTCCATGTTTTATCCAACCAGGTCTTCTACACGTACATCGAGCGTTTTCTCTTCTACTCTATATTTTATTGGTTTTATCCGATGGTGGTCACTCTTGTTATGACTTACGAGTCAGAAATATGGTAATTAACTTGGCACCTACCTGACAGCTACGGGTTCCATGTTCTCAAACATAAAAATGCGGAATGGTTTCCCATATCACAACACTTCAGAGATTTTAGTCTCTGTACTGCTTGAGGTCTACCGTTTTTCAGAATACCGGTTTCCTGCTGAGGGCAGAGCGCCGTGATACTGCAATCCCTAACTGTGTGCTCGTGGCACTTCTCTCTGACGCCAGCGGATTGCCCACATTAAAACATGATACAATGACCTTCCATCGTTTAGGACACATCACAGACGTTGCTTCTTTGGTGGAGTTTAGCCCACACGACATATACTGTTCCGAACTTCTACCTGCGCCCCTCCTTCCCCAGGCGTTTGTCCCCGGAAAAGACCTATGGTTCCTCTTAATGAACGGACATTCGCAGCCGGATTCTGTTAAACCTGTACTCAGTGATATTCCCAACTACATTTAGACAGACCTCCAGAAGAAGAATTTAATATGGAAATATAGTAACTGAATGTGGCAATCACTGAAATTAATTTTAATCATACTTGTCCTCTTGTTTCTAACTTGGAGTTTAATGTAGACTGGCTGGAGCTATTACTTTCCTGGGATTTAATTGTGGTGTGTGGCCGTTTTGAGAAAAACGGTCACATAACAAAGTCGAAGCTATGTCATCCAATGGGATCCAAAAATTAGGCCCCTAAATAAGCTACTACTTGAAAATTACGAGCTTAGTTAGTCTTGGTGTTTTGTATCCCGAGATCGTGATCTGAAAACTAGTCATCGCAGCTAGTGTCCTAACATCTAAGCGTACTATAGTCTCGTGTGGCCGATCATTAGTTTCTAGTTGCTTAATGAATAAACACGGACGGCCGAGCGGGATTAGCCAAACGGTCTACGGCGCTGCAGTCATGGACTGTGCGGCTGATCCCGGCGGAGGCTCGGAGGTTAGTCCTCCCTTGGGCATGGGTGAGTGTGTTTGTCCTTAGGATAATTTAGGTTAAGTAGTGCGTAAGCTTAGGGACTGATGACCTTAGCAGTTAAGTCCCATAAGATTTCACACACGTTTGAACATTTTGAACAATAAATACGGACAGCTGGCTCTGAACATTGAAATACTTGGATGAACGTTCAGGGGGCACCGATATCAGGCCAAGAAAGAGAACTGGCGAGGGAATTCATTTGGGAAGGTGACTCAACAATTTAAAAATATTAATGGTCGTGACAGGATGCAAAATAATTATTAAAAGAGAAAATTATTTATTAGAAAAGACTTCCCCCGGCCCCATACACCCATGACATTGCTGGACCCACGAAAATAATGATCCAGGATGGTATGAGATTCGTCAATAAGAGATGTCCACTTCTCAACAAATCAACAGATATTTTGCAAAATGGCTCTGAGCTCTATGGGACTTAACATCTGAGGTCATCAGTCCCCTAGAACTTAGAACTAATTAAACTTAACTAACCTAAGGACATCACATACATCCATGCCCGAGGCATGATTCGAACCTGCGATAGTAGCAGTCGCGCGGTTCCGGAATGAAACGCCTAGAACCGCTCGGCCACCGCGGCCGGCAGATATTTTTCAGTTAAAATGGACGATGACTGCACGTTGTTGATGGAGCAACGCAATACCCACAACTCAATTACGATTGTCGTGTTCTGCAGAGGTATGCGGAGCGGATCCATGTGAATAACTGGTGAAAAGAGTTCCCTCACGGAAACAATCAGTATCTCAGTACTGTTGCAGGGCCGGCCGAAGTGGCCGTGCGGTTAAAGGCGCTGCAATCTAGAACCGTAAGACCGCTACGATCGCAGGTTCGAATCCTGCCTCGGGCATGGATGTTTGTGATGTCCTTAGGTTAGTTAGGTTTAACTAGTTCTAAGTTCTAGGGGACTAATGACCTCAGCAGTTGAGTCCCATAGTGCTCAGAGCCATTTGAACCACTGTTGCAGGATCTACGCGCATTAATGTATGCTCCTGCAAGTTTCTCTACGTACCAGCGAATCAAATATATGGCTAAGGCATGCTAGTTGTGGGACAATGCGCAGAAAATGCAGGAAGCACGTGCAAATACGTGGAAGAATGTGTGTTTCGTCAGACGTCATCTCATCTGGAGTGAAGACAGTCCTGCGTTCCTTGAAGGTGGAGAGAGAAACGAACGCAAGCTAGTGAGACTAATACCAAATACCAAAGCAGGAGAAACCTTTAAGGAATTATATCTGCTTCTTTCGATTCCGCTCTTGAGAAACCTGTCAGAAGGTCGGTGTCTGAACTTAAATATAGACAAGTAACGCTCGTGTGCGTTATAATAATGGTAAAATATATAGCTTACGACGACACCTCATTAACCAACGTTATGTTAATCTCTTTATTCCAATTAGACCATTAGAATCAACCAATTTAACGACAAACTCTCAAAAAAAAAAAGAAAAAAAGAAAAAAAAGAAAAGATCCTAAGCAATTGGACGAAATGTATTTCGTCCTGATAAGTATAACGACTCGGCAAAGATTACGAATGTTAATTTCATCTGAGGAAACCAGCATACCGATAAACTACGAATAGGTCAACACAGCCATGAGAACAGGCGCTGTCGCATTGCTAAAGAGAGCAAGAACAGACCAAGGAAAGAGGTGAAGGTTTAAAAATCTTCTTACCAAACTTCTATGATATTGGAGACCGTTACAACGCTTTAATAGAAAGAATGGAATTAGTACTAGACTGCTCTAGGGACGAATGGGAATCTGTAGAGTGTATGAGAGGCATTATCCGGGAAACTGCGGGACATTTCGCTGTGATCGTCTCACCCAGTCAGTACCACCACTGAGCGATCGTGGAAAGGGTCAGCGGACGTTTCTTTTGCCAATAATTGGGTTTAACAGCACAGTTTCTAGGCAGGGTGGTGAATGGTTAAAATACTGGACTCACATTCGTGAGGACCGGGCCTCACTTTCTCGTCCGGCCATACAGATTTAGGTTTTCAATGGCTCCCCTAAGCCACTGAAGGAAAAAGGCTGAATAGCTTCTTTGAAAAGGTACGGCCAGTTGCCTTCCCTGTCCTTCCTCAGTTAGAGCTTGTTTTCGGTGTCTAACACCTCGTCAGCGGCGACACGTTGAACTCCCTTTTTCTTCACCTACCCGAGACTGCGTTGACTGCGATTAGAATCGCACAAGGAAAAGCTCCATTACAGAATGTTGCGTCATATTTCAGGGTATGCCAAGCATGCCCTTTTGAACAGGATGTGGCCGTAAAGTCGATTACGCGACTCGCTGAAGGAAATAATTATGTAAATTCCCTGCCTCAGATTTGGGAAGAACACTATTGCTTGCCGTCCGCTGTGACCGAGCGGTTCTAAGCGCTTCAGTCCCTAACCACGCTGCTGCTACGGTCGCAGGTTCGAATCTTGCCTCGGGCATGGATGTGTGTAATGTCCTTAGGTTAGTTAGGTTTAAGTAGTTCTGAGTCTAGGGGACTGATGACCCCAGATGTTAAGTCCCTTAGTGCTTAGAGCCATTTGAACCGTTTGGACACTATTGTTTCCTCAGCAATTAACGTAACATTAGCCGATCACAATGTTAATGCACCTGGGAGGAGGGCGGGCAGGTTGCCTCGTGTTTACGGGTGCGCTTGAAGCCGACCAGAATGTGCTCTCCTGTTTCTGATCAGACAACTTATTCGTGAATCTGTTCGGACTTCCACAGTGTGTACGGGGAAAGAGCAGATATGCCTTTTGTTTACTGTAATGTCACCGCGCATTTCCTATAAACAGCCACGGGAAGCCAACTACAATAATATCGTGGTTAGGTAGTACTGATTACAATAGCTATGCCGAGATATTAAAGCATAAGCTATGATTAATTGCTGGCTTATTTTCGTATTATATACGCGAGTTAAATTAGAAATGCCCAAAATTACGTTTGATAATTGCTTGTAAACATGTTAATTGTCATAGAGAAGCAAGGGAGTTAGCTACACACTCAGGAATATACTAGTTGTCTAAAGATCCATGGATACCCAATGCTGACCCACTCCTGCTCGTTTCAGAGACACAAAATATTTAACTAGAAGTTTCAAGGACTTAAGGACTTTCTTTTTAGTATCAATACACTGCTTGATTAGTGTTATGAGACAGTGAAGGTGGAATTTGTTTGGTAAGTGCTTGAAGACAAAAGACAACACAGTATAAATACATAACCTGGTAAATGAGATAACCAAATTAAATGTATAATTGTATCCTTCATTATATGAAGTGTACGTAGGATCTCAGCTGGTGTTGTGCACGAAATTTGGAATTAAAAAGGAGAACCCAGTATAGTTCTAAAAACTAAGACGGTAATAAACAGCAGGAGGTAACTGTCATTTGAACAAGATACGCTTTAAGGATTAATTCTAAAAGCCGTCACTGTGAGACAAACTTAAATTAATATAACCAGCTGCAACAAAATAGGAGATATAAAATAGTTAAATATAATGATGACGAAGAGATATGAAACGAATTAAAATTGAAATGTATCCCTCTTTGTAGATATGAAATTTCGGAATCATCTTTCGCAAATGCACTTAGAAGATAACTTCTAAAAATAACTGACATAACGAACCTTCATGAGGAGCTATCAAAGTTCAGTCGAAGATTAGAGGACACTGATAATGGAATTTCGGCGATGATATCCCGAAGTATCGGATAATTAAGTAGGGTCCTCTTCTAAGAATTTGCAGAAAGTAGCTGTTGTGGAACGTAAGTTCCGACAAATCGTTACGTAATAGAATCTACTAGTCGAAGGAATAATATTGTAACAAAAGTTAAGACAAACACGAAATCTGAAAAGAAAAACATAAATAACAGCTTCAAAGTTCAAGAAAGCCAGTCGAAACTTCAAAACGAAGTAAGTAGAAACTAACGAAGAGTTATTGCAAAAGAACAAGACAAAAAATTTAAGGAAGAACGTTAGAAGTATTTATCTCCAAGCTCGCACTTCAGAAAACAAAATCAAGATTTAGTACTAAGCTTACGTTGCTAGCCAATTACTTTGAATAATTTATCTGCGAAGAATTTCAAGAAATGTTAGCCTTAGGATAGTTTGTGGAACAAAATATGAGCTATCCGTCTCTTGATGCAGATCAAATCCGATTAATAGCTCCAAAACTAGAAAAAAACTTCAAAGTAGCAGAAATTAGCTCGCCCAAACCTAAGGTCTTACCTATACTAATTCTGAAAATATTTGAAAGCGAGAAACAGAAAAAGAATAAAATGCAAATCAATTCACTTACTTCACGAGAAGGCAGACAGAAGTAGATGTAAGTAATTAAAGGGGAAGTCTCTGTCCTCCCTTTAACTTACAAAATCCTATTTGCAGCAATGTTACCCGTGTTGAGGAAACGGGTCACCAAATGTATAGAGGAAAATCGGGAAGAACACCAGAGAAGCATATAGTGCGTAGACAAATCTTTAACATTAACTCAACAATTAAACACTATTTAGCAAAAAAAAAGGCGTTGCTTATAGCCAGAATAAACTCAATTTCTATACTCTGTTCATTTAGAGTATGTAACATTTTGATGAGCAAAATCAAATAATTCTTCACAAACACTAAATCGAAGACTATCCATCTCTGGCAGGATACCACTGTGGCACTAGGACATCTCCAGACCAGCTGCTGTAGGACACCGAAAATTCCAGCCATTTTTTCCTTCAAGGCAGTGCTTCTAATTCTGTTTGCATAATTGTTCTGATTTTCCTGTCTATGCTTAGATAGTGCTTTCTTTCCAAACAACAAGAATGCTTTTATGATTAACTTTGTTTTCGCAAGTGTGCACATACGTGATGAAAGCTTTTAGCAGTGAGAATGTTAACTGTTTCTGAGACATATTTGAAAGCAGGACGTCACGGTTTCCACGAAGGGTAGCATGGGATGCCTCATAACGCCCAACAGGAAGAATGCATTCGGTGTCATTCTGGACTATTTTCGTAAACAGGTCCTGTTAGGGCAAGAATTTCCATGTAGACAAGCTGAGACTTAACGAAAGCTCCTACAACAACAAAAGCAGCCGTTAATTATTTCTGCCACACTTTATGATTTCTGAGAGGGGAGGAGGACATTAGTGTTTAACGTCCCGTCGACAACGAGGTCATTAGAGACGGAGCACAAGCTCGGATTAGGGAAGAATGGGGAAGGAAGTCGGCCGTGCCCTTTCAAAGGAACCATCCCGGCATTTGCCCGGAGTGATCTAGGGAAATCACGGAAAACCTAAATCAGGATGGCCGGACGCGGGATTGAACCGTCGTCCTCCCGAATGCGAGTCCAGTGTGCTAACCACTGCGCCACCTCGCTCGGTTTCTGAGAGGGGGACTTGGCTCTTATTTACATAGACATGAGATATTAATATAACACTGACAATCTGTTAGCTATGTCTGTGTGAGTGAGTCGCTAGGGAAAAATCTCGCTCGGCAATTAGGCAGCGCTGGACTCGCAGGCACGCACAGTGGCTAGGTGAACATGTACGCGGCAAGAGATGTCTCGCATGTGGGATGGGCTGTCCCGTTAGGATTGCTAGGTAGAATGCATCCTGTTTTATTCTGGAAAGCATTGAAAAAGATTTCTATAGTGCATCCAGAAGGGGACTTGGCTGTTATTTACATAGACATGAGATGTCAGTATAGCACTTTTAGCTGCACCTAAGAGGATGTGTTGCTAGGTAATCATCTCATGGCTACGCACTATCGCGCCAGCAACGGTGCCTAGGTAAATACATGTGCACGGCCATAGGCGTCTCGCATGTGGGACGGATTGGACCGGCGTGAGCGCCTTGGAGCTCTGTAGGGAACAGATCGCTGATATGTCTTGATCGAATTTCTTAATGATAGTTCGAAAGCTTTTTTCTTACGTGCAATGAGTGTTTGTGCAGTGCATTATTTTCGGCTGTTTAAGCGTTCTGAGCATGTTTGCATAGTGTTATACATGCATTATTTTTTGATAATTTTATCAGTAGTGAACGTATCTGTGCATCAGTGTACTGCATAATTTTGTGAACAGGTCTTAGGCTGTGCAATGCATTATTTCGTCTGTTTATAATTAGTGAATGTGTTTGCAGAGCGCTATACATGCATTATTTTGAAAATTTACTAGTTGTTTGCGTGTGTGTGCATCAGCGTACTGCATTATTTCAGTAACTTATGTGCAGCTTGCAAGTCTGGAGGCTATTTATTGTGACCCTGAGCATGTCAGGGCGAGTGTCTTCTAGCAGTGTAATAAATAAACTACGTGAAATCCGTTCCTAAATAAATTGTTCCCCTCTCTATCCAGCAGCTGGACACAGACTGAGTCCTTTTCCCGCCATTTTTCTCCAGACCACCATGGGTCGACAGTGCCCTCAGGTGACTGTACTGTGTACTAGGTACGAGGTCAGTTGGGCTCCAAACCTCATGGTGAACACACTGGGTGGAGCTACGGCTGGTGACAACTCAAATTGTTTAAATAAACACTGCATGCAAAATAAAGACTTAAGTCCATCCTATCCAGCAGCCCAGCACAAGTTGAGTCCTCCCGCCAATTCCAAGGAAGAGATTGTGGTCAGATGACTTACATTAGTGGAGCTGACTCAATTGGCCTATTTTCCCGCCAAAATTTTCGCGTCACTTTCTTATGTTGGTGGAGGTAGCCCAATTGACCTCTTTTTCCCGCGAAAATTCGAACTTCCCGCCTTTTTCTGGGGGAGGTGATGGGAGAGAGGGGAGGGGAGGTGGTTAGGTTAGTGGAGGCAGCCCAATTGACCTATTTTCCCGTCAAAATTTGAACTTCCCTCCATGAAGTCATTGCGACTTTGCCACAACTATCGCCGCCATTTTGGGTCTGCCATCTTGAATACATTTGGCAACAATGCAGAGTGGGGCCATACAAACTTAGTTCTACTACTCGCAAGCTGGTGGGAGCAGTATTATGCTATCGGAGACATTCTCCTGCACTTGCATGGGACCTGTGGTAGTAATCTAAGACACACTGACAGCTGAGAACCGCCTGAATTCCTTCATGCTTGATGTCTCCCCCGAGGGTAATGTCATCTTTCAGCAGTGCAATTCTCCTTGTCTTGGGGCCAGAACCGTGCTACAGATGTTTGAGGAGTACTATAGTGAAGTCGTATTGAACCCATCTGGGTCGCCATCGGGGGCCATCACCGCGTACACAAATCAGCGGCTCGTTATTTATGCGAATTACCGACCTGTGAGTAAACATTTAATATCACATACCTCCACAAACCCACGAGCATACTGTCGGATCCCTGATAATCAGAATCAGTAATCTACTTCGTTCCAAAGACGAACCGACCAGCTATTAAACAATTGGACATAATGTTTTGGCTCATCAGTGTACAGCCTACCAGGCCAGGTAACACGAATCAAGAACAGAACTAACACACTCTGGCGGTCGTTCTATACTTTTTTGTCAGGCAGTGTAAGTTATTACGCAGATAACATCTGCTGCTCACTGACACTGTTCGCAGAAGGTGATGACACTTTAAAATTGGTACAAAACGCATAGTGACTTGCATATAATCGGCGCCAACTGGAAAAGCTGGTAGATGACATAAACAAGTGGAAAGGGTTGCGTGTAGATACATAAAAGGACACAATAGTGTTAGTGTACGTGATCGCCCGCTAGATTCAGCTGTAGATGTAAGCAGCTGAAAGTATCTGTTCGGGGCGATTTTAGAGGGAACTCCACGTAAATATAGCAACAAAGAAGGCAAATTCCAGACTCAGATTTGTTGAATGAATTTGAAGGCAATGTAATTCACCTACGAAGGAGGCTACTTGGAAAAATTTCCAGACCGACCGAGTACTGATCGTTCATCTTATAGTCTTACCAATTTACGGAAGGAATAGATATGATTCAAAGAACACTACAAGATTCCTTACCGATTTGTTCACTCAGCACAAGAACTTCACAGAGATTCACAAACTCAAATGACTGCCGCTACAAAAAGACATTCTGTATCACGAAAAAACTTAATCTCAAAGTTCCGAGAGCCGATATTCCAAGTCGAATCAAGAAACGTATTACGTGCTGCATACAAAATGCATCTAGTGTAATGAACACAATTGTAAAAGGAGAGGAATCCGGGCGAACCCAGAGGGCTAGGGACAGTCTTTGCTCCACCTAAATTTAACAGCTACAGGTAAAAGTTATAGTCGTTTAGTGTGTACCGTCCGCCACAAAATCTATGATGGACAGGCATGAGTACTCAAATACAGAGATACGTAAACAGGCAGGATACGGCGCTGCGGTTGACAACGCCTACATAAGACAAAGTGCCTGGCGCAGCTGTTAAATCGCTTACCGCTGCTAAAATGGCAGGTTATCAAGATTTAAGTGAGTCTTAACGTGGTATTATAGTCGGCACACGAATGATGGGACACAGCATCTCCTAGGTAGCGATAAAGTGTGGATTTTCCTGTTCGACCATTTCACGACAGTACCGTCAGAATCAGGAATCCCGTAAAACATCAAATCTACGACAACGCTGCAGGCAGAAAAAGATCCTGCAAGATCTGGACCAATGACGTGACCGAAGTGCAACCCTTCTGCAAATTGCTGCAGATTTCAATGCTGGGCCATCAGCAAGTGTCAGCGCGCGAACCATCAATGAAACATTATCGTTATGGGCTTTCGGAGCCGTAGGCCCACTCATGTACCCTTGAAGTCTGCACGACACAAAGCTATACGCCTCGCCTGGGCCAGTTAACACCGACAATGGACTGGTGACGACTGGATACACGTTGCCTGGTCTGACGGGTCTCGTTTCAAATTGTATCGAGCGGGTGGACGTGTGTGGGTATGGAGACAACCTCATGAATCCATGGACCTACATGTCAGCAGAGGACTGTTGAAGCTGGGGGAGACTCGGTAATGGTGTGGGGCGTGTGCATTTGGAGTGATATGCGACTCCTAATGCGCCTAGACACGACTCAGACACGTAACACGTACGTAAGCATCTTGTCTGATCACCTGTATCCATTCATGTCCATTGTGCATTCCGAAGGACTTGGGCAATTCCAGAAGCACAATGCCACACCCAACACGTCCAGAATTGCTGTAGTGGTTCCAGGAACACTCTTCTGAGTTCCACTTCCACTGGCCACCAAACTCTCCAGACATGACCATTTTTGAGTATATACTCTTACGGATTTATCGACAGCCCTGCAGGATTCGTGGTGTCAATTCCCCCCAGCACTACTTCAGACATTAGTCGAGTCCATGCCACATCTTGTTGCGGCACTTCTGCATGCCGGTGGGGCCCTACACGATATTAGGCAGGTGTACCAGTTTCTTTGGCTTTTCAGTGTAGGTACCTAGTTGGTCAGTTCAATGAACCGGTCTCATCCAAAGAGACTGTGAAAACAAAATTTTTGCAAAGATTTTCATCCACTTACGTACCGCTTCCAAAGAGACTGTGGAAACAGAATTTGACCAATAAGTGCGACCGCTACCGCAGCAGAGCGGTAGTATAGGAAGTATGCAGTCTGGATCATCGGTTAGCGTCGTCAGTTCAGATCCTAGCTCCATGAAATACTTGTTAGGCCGACATGGTAGCTCAGCGTATTCCGTCGGGAGACCGGTCAGATTCAGAAATGAAATGTTGAGTAAATTTTTCATCGAAGGAATTTGAGAGATGCCACACCACATCCGAACAGAACTGAAGAAGAAAAACGACGAAGAAACAAATAGAAAGGAAATTAGCGTCGTATTCAGAGTTTAAAAAATGTTTAGCATCGCTGTATTCGGTGTGGAAGTTCCCGGGTTTCATTCCCGGTATCTCAGATCTCGTGAGGCCAAATGCGGATCTGCTTGAATAAAGAAGTGGAATCAAGATTCGTCTAGTGGCACTAACGGTTGGAGGGACTGACGGTATGCCGATGACATGTCCCGCGATCGTAGGTCGCTCGTCGAACAGCCTAGTAGCCAGCACTCGTTAACAGACCTAAGGGCTAATCCGTGAGTGGTGTTACGTTTATTATGAGCACATGCAGTCCTCCTTCCCAAGCTCCAGCCGTGAACAAAACATGACGAAAAATGAATCTATGGTTCAAGAGGTGTCCACTGAAACAAAAAAAAAACAAAAAAAAGATGCATCGAATAGGACTGAAATCTGTGGATGTGATATAACGTACCGACAGACAAATGGTAACTAGTTCAGAAAAATTAGTTTATTGAACAGAAATAGCATCACAAATTGAACAACTCAGAAACACGTTAGTTCACCTCTGACCCTTAAGCAAGCAGTTACTCGGTTTGATTGGTTGAAAGAGGTGTTGGATGTCCTCCTGACGGATGTCGTGGCAAATTCTGTCTAATTAACTCGTTGATCGTCAAAATCCCGATATTGTTTGAGAGCCCGGCCCATAGTGTTCCCAGCTGGGGAGAGATCCAGCGGCTTTGCTGGCCAAGATAGGGTTTGGCAAGCACGAAGATATGCAGCAGGAACTCTCGCCGTGTGGAGGTGGGCATTATCTTGCCGAAATGTAAGCCCAGGATGGCTTGAAATGAAGGGCGACAAAATGAGGCGCAGAATATCCACTGTGCTGTAAGAATGTTGCGGCTGACCACCAAAATGGTCCTGCTATGAAAAGAAATGGTTCTCCAGATCAACACTCCTGGTTCGTCGGACCATATGGTGGGCAAGTCAGGCTGGTATCTCGCCACTCTCCGGGTGTCTTCGTTGGTCATCAGGGCTCAGTTCGCAGAGGGACTCATCAATGAAGACAGTTCTATCCTAGTCAGTGAGATTCCAGGCCGAATTATTCTGAAATTGTGATGATTTGTTTGTCTGTACGTTTCCATCACATCTACCATTTTCCGCCCCATTCGGTAATTCCTTCTTGGTGCGTCATTTTCTTTGTCTTAGTCTACTTCATAGTGATTCGCGAAGAGCAGACGTAACCGAGTCAATACTTGTATCAATGAAAAATTTCAGGCAGATTTTTTTAATTGATCGCACAATGAGTTCGTTCCTGAGACTCGTAGGATATCGAAATTCAAATCCTTCGTCTTTAGTGACCTTGACGTCAGCCATCAGTCTTGGAAGTCATGCAGCTGACGTTTAGTGTTACGTGAAATCTTAGTAGACAGTCTGTTGAGATTTTTTAAGGCTGCAGCGGACGATGTAAGGTGCGAGATTGCTGACATAACGCAGAACAACGACCGGGAGGCGCGGCACAACTAGTGCAAGGCCGAGGACGAGGAAGAGGAAGGGGGATGGGAGCGGCCGCATCCAGGTCAAAGCCTTGCACGCAATGCCACGTTCCACATCGCGCCGCGCTTACTTCACTGCCAGCCTGTCTCCTAACTTAGTTCGCGCAGGCCTAGCGCGTTAACACACACTGGGGCGGGGCTCGTATGCCCGTCGGGCCCCTACAATTTGGATTTCCTGTTGTGCCCCTTAATCACATGAAGTGAATGCTGAAATCATTCTTTAGCCTCCTGATTTCTTCCTACTGCTTGACTAATTGATGCAGTGGTTCGTCTCGAATGCTATCGATGTCAATGACAGGTTGAAGTTTGTCTTTTCGTCTTACCACCCAGCACATACAGAAACATGCCACCAATCTGCTCCTCCACACACATTTCATATTCTGGCCTGCCGGAGTGGCCGAGCGGTTCTAGGCGCTACAGTCTGGAACCGCGCGACCGCCGCGGTCGCAGGTTAGAGTCCTGCATCGGGCATGTATGTGTGATGTCCCTAGGTTAGTTAGGTTTAAGTAGTTCTAAGTCCTATCGACTGATGACCTCAGAAGTTAAGTCCCATAGTGCTCAGAGCCATTTGAACCATTTTGAACTTCATATTCTCTCCCAAGGAAACGCCTACTAACTCCTATCCCAGACAATGAAATCCTAACAACTAAGAGTGTGCGCTGAAAAGTAATGCCTCCAAATTTTTATCTAAAAACTCGTAAAGCTTTTTTTAAGGAAATGTTATTACCGTTTTACATCTTTAGTCTTTACGTCTACAAACAGGATATAACGGATATAAATACAGATATCTGTTGCTGATTGAGAACGGCATACTGAATAGCAGTATATCAATATTTACATCATTTGCAGACTAATAATTATAGCCATTACAAGTTGTATGTTTTTAGGTTGGTTAGTACCTGCAAGTACATGTGGCAAGAACAAGCCACTAATGCATATTTTCCACTGGGCAGCAGGACAGGTGTTGAAGTGTGAACATGTGGTTGGCGCTGAGCACTATGGGACTTAACTTCTGAGGTTAGAACTACTTACACCTAACTAACCTAAGGACATCACACACATCCATGCCCGAGGCAGGATTCGAACCTGCGACCGTAGCCTTCGCACGGTTCCAGACTGAAGCGCCTAGAACCGCTCGGCCACTCCGGCCGGCGAAAATGTGAATGAAAAACGGTTAGTATGTACTGACGGGCGTGGTCCACTTAGTGGTGCAGGACGACCATGCAAGAAACATCATGTCGTAAAGTTTGTGACGTGTTTGTGGGAAGACTGTTCAGTGCAGAGAAAAAACAACCAAGACACTGACTTGTGTACACATTAAAATTTATTGTTGTTGTTATGGTCTTCAGTCCAGAGATTGGTTTGATGCAGCTCTCCATGCTACTCTATCCTGTGCAAGCTTCATCTCTGAGTAACTACTGCGATCCACATGCTTCTGAATCTGCTTAGTGTATTGATCCCTTGGTCTCCCTCTACGATTTTTACCCTCCACACTTCCCTCCAGTACTAACTTGGTCGTGTGACTAGGGCCTCCCGTCGGGTAGACCGTTCGCCGGGTGCAAGTCTTTCGATTTGACGCCACTTCGGCGACTTGCACGTCGATCGGGATGAAATGATGATTATTAGGACAACACAACAACCAGTCCCTGAGCGGGGAAAATCTCCGACCCAGTCGGACATTTTGTCGCGCTGACCACTCAGCTACGGGCGGCGGACACTAAATTGGTGATCCCTTGATGCCTCAGAACGTGTCTGACCAGCTGATCCCTTCTTCTAGTCGAGTTGTCACAAATTCCGCTTCTTCCCAATTCTATTATGTCCTCATTACTTACGTGATCTACCCCTATAATCTTCAGCATTCTTCTATTGCACCACATCTGGAAAGCTTCTATTCTCTTTTTGTCTAAACTATTTATCGTCCATGTTTCACTTTCACACATGGCTACACTCCATACAATTACTTTCAGAAAAGACTTTCTGATACTTAAATCTATACTCGATGTCAACAAATTTCTCCTCTTCAGAAACGCTTTCCTTGCCATTGCCAGACTACATTTTAAATCCTCTCTACTTCGGCCACCATCAGTTATTTTGCTCCCATATTAGCATAACTCATCTACTACTTTAAGTGTCTCATTTCCTAATCTAATTCCCTCAGTATCACCTGATTTAATGCGATTACATTCCATTATCCTCGTTTTGTTCATCTTATATCATCCTTTCAGGACACTGTCCATTCCGTAAACTGCTCTTCCATTTCGTTTGCTGTCTGACAGAATTACAATGTCATCGGCAAACATCAAAGTTTTTATTTCTTCTCCATGGATTTTAATTCCTTCTCCGAATTTTTCTTTGGTTTCCTTCACTGCTTGCTCAATATACAGATTGAATAACATTGGGGTAGGCTACAACCCTGTCTTACTCCCTTCCCAACCACTGCTTTCCTTTCATGCCCCTCGACTCTTATAACTGCGATCTGGTTGAGGTACCACATATAAAAATATCTACACTTACATCCGTTACACCCTGTAGTTGCAGCCTTCTGCCACTAGATGGCTTCGAATTGCAGTGTGTAACGTGGTGGTGTGTAACATAACTACGTCGGTGCGTGAGAAACATCATGCTGTGATCGCGTTTCGATTTCGAAGAGTTCGTCCACAAATGGAGCACCCTCTCTTTCAGCATCACAGTGCCAGACTACACACGGGCGCTGAGACATCTGCAAAAATCTGACGACTTGAGTTCACTGTCATTAATCATCCCCAACACAGTTTCGGCTTGGCCCCATCCGATTTTCATTTGTTTCCAAAACTTATAAAACACTTCTGAGGTCTTCACTTTGATAATGATGAAGAGGTTCAAGCAGAGGTGATGTTATGGCTCTGGCAACAAAGTCAAACATTCTACGCTGACTGTATCAACAATCTGGTATCTCTTTGGGAGATATATATTGGTCGCCGTGGTGACTATGTCAAGAAATAAATTTATAGACACGAAGACGAAATACGTAGAATGTTAATTAATTTGTTTTGTTTAAAAGGCTTTAAGAGCTTTCACATAAAAAAATCGGTGGAGCTACTTTGCAGCAAGCCTTTGTATATTTATTTCCTCCCTATTCTGCAGCTTTTTTCAGACAGTATTTCGTTATAGAAAACTGCCTCATCTTTGCAAAATCTGAGGTTACTACTAGTATTATATGTAAGGTCATTAATATACAACATGAGACAGAAAGGGTCCTAGCACACTTCCCGGGGCGTACCAAAAGTTTCTTCTTCATTTGTCGATCACTGTCCATCTAAGTTAACATGCTGCGACCTTCTTGCCGAGAAACCTTCAATCCAGTCACGAATTTCGCTTCATAGCCCGTACGATCGTACTTCTGATAAGTGTAGGTATGGTGCGGAGTCAAATGCTTTTCGGAAATCGAGAAAAATTTCATGTACCATTCATCCATGGCTTTCAGGATACAATGTGATAAATGTGCGAGTTAGCTTGCATATGGTACCTGTTTTTGGAATCCATGCTGGAGGAGGTCATTCTGTTCGAGATACTTCATTACGTTTGAGCTCAGAATATGTTCCAAGATTCTACCACAAATAAAAGTCAAAGATCCCAGGCGGTAGCTTTTTGTATCATTTCTGCTACCCTTGTTGTAGATGGATGTGACCTATGCATTCTTCCAGCTACTGGGAACGCTTTATATTCGAGGGATCTACGGTAGAATGTGGTTAAAAAAGAGGTTTATTCAGCTGCAAAATTCGGTATCGAAACTGACAGGGATTCCATTGAGTCGTAAAGGTTTATTCAATTTTAACGATTTTAGCTGTTTCTCAACATAGATCCCACAAAAACCTAAAGTTTGCCTTCCTACATATCCTCCTATAGTGGAGACCCTTCAAACTATTGTGAAGGCATAGTGCTTCATTTTTAGATCTTGAACTATCTGCAACATTTAAATTTTTTTTATTTGTATTTTATTTTTTAGTTGTTTGATTATATGAAAAACGAAGAAAATCAACATTTTAGTTTTATATAAATATCACCTATGAAATTCCACTTTTTATTAGTTTTTAAGACATATGTAAACGATTCACTCTTTAATTATATTCTCCTATCCTTATGAATTTTTAAAACTTTCGGTTGAAGAGTGGGATCTTTGACCCGCTGACGGCCAATCCCCTACCAATATGAGACAATAAGGAAAAAGATATTATTTCACTGCTGTTAACTTTAAATTTACGTCTGTAGATTTGAGTCACATTACGGCGTGTGACTGAGAGTACTTACTGTCGTAAATCCTCCTTCCCCCCCTCTCCGCACATTCCATATTCCTGTTTCATTCACGGAAGAGCGATAGTTAGGATTCCGCTGTATGTTCCTTGCTTCTCTAGTTATACCACAGTGCTCATCGTGAAAGGTGTAAGTTGGAAGAACTAAAGTACACTCTTCGACAAAAAAAAAAGACGCACCACGAAGGAATTATCCAAAAGGGACGGAAATCGGTAGATATGATTTACATGCACGGTCAAATAAATGAATACACTTTTACAAAAATTGGGTACTTTATTCAAGGGAAAGAGCTTCCCAAATTGAGCAAGTCAATAACGCGTTGGTTCACATATGGCCTTTATGCAAGCAGTTATTCGGCTTGGCATTGTTGGACAGTGTTGTTGAATGTGCTCATGCCAAATTCTGTCCAAATGGAGCGTTAGATCGTTAATATCCCGAGCTGGTTGAACGGCCCTGTCCATAATGCTCCAAAATTTCTCAATTGAAGAGAGGTCCGACGACCTTGTTGGCCACTTTAGGCTTTGGTAAGCCCTAAGACAAGCAGTGGAAACTCACGCCTTGTGCGGGCAGCCATTATCTTGCTGAAATGCAAGACCAGGAGGCTTGCCACGAAGGGCAACAAAACGGGGAGAAGAATGTCGTAGATGTACCGGTGCGATGTGAGGAAGCCGCGGAAGGTAACCTAAGGGATCTTGCTATGAAAAGAAATGGAACCCCAGGCTATCACTTCTGTTTGTCGGGCAGCATGGCGGGCGACTGCCAGGTTGGTATCCACCGCTGATCATCGGAGCTCAGTTCGAAGAGGAGCTCATTACTGAAGGCAATTCCACCCCAGTCAATGAGATTCCAGGACGAAGACGTGTATGGACTCGCCCCAGACAGTGGTGGGATGCCAACCTGATTGTCGCCCTCCATACGGCCCAACAAACAGGAGTGTTGGTCTGGGATGCCATTTATTTTCAGAGCAGGAACCCTTTGGTTGACATCCTCGGCACCCTCACAGCACAGCGACACTTTAATGTTACTCTACGCACAGTTTTGTTTTCCTTCTTGGCAAGCCATACTGGGCTCACATTTCATCAAGATAATGCCCGCCCTCACTCGGCGAGAGTTCCTATTGTTTTTCTTCATATCTGTCAAACCGTACCTTGACCAGGAAGATCGTCGGATCTCTCCCAAAGTGAGAACGTTTGGAACATTATGGGCTGGGCCCTCGAACCACCTCAAGATTTTGACGATTTAAGGTGTTAGTTGAACAGTATTTGGCACGATATCCCTCATGTGGACACGAAACAACTCCATCAATGAATGCCAAGCCGAACAGCTGCTTGTATAAAGGCCAGAGGTGGACCAACAGGCTATTGTTCAAATGTTCAAATGTGTGGGACTTAACTGCAAAGGTCATCAGTCCCTAAGCTTACACACTACTTAACCTAAATTGTCTTAAGGACAAACACACACACACACACACACACACACACACACACACACATGCCCGAGGGAGGATTCGAACCTCCGCCGGGACCAGCCGCACAGTCCATGACTGCAGCGCCTTAGACAGCTCGGCTAATCCCGTGCGGCCAACGGGCTATTGATTAGCTCAATCTGTGAACCTGTTTCTCTTGAATAAATCATGCAATTTTTCTGAAATAGTAATCGTTTGTTTGTCTGTACATGTACATTACATCTACCGATTTCCATTTCATTCGGATAATTTCTTCCAAGTGAGTCGCTCTTTCTTTTCTCTTTCTTTTTTTTGTGTGTTTTTCTTGTCTCGTACTGGAACGTGTGCTATTGGGATTTTGAAAATAAGATCCAATATCTTTCTAGCAGCGTGTCCCACTGGAGTTTGCTGGCATTTCTCTGACATCTCGCATTGATTAATAAACGAACTCCTGACGAATCGCGCTGCTCTTCTTTGAATATTTTCTTTATATTCTGTTAAACAAACGATGTAATTATCCCAGAACGACGAACTATTGTCCGAACGGTTGTCTTAAAATCTAAATCCTCAATAAATTAATTATAATTCCACAGAAATTTTCGGATAAATCTCTCTTTGATGTCGTCGTTCCAGTTTAAATCGCTCGGGACAGATACTCTGGTGTCGTTCGAAGAACAAGGTTCCGCGTCGTTGTTTACCTCACTACGGAACCGCGAATAAGAACAGTCACTGCCTAACGCAATAATGTATGAGAGAAGTCGGCGTAGTCACGCTCTCAAGAAATTCCAGAGCACTGTGACACTCCTTTATAGTAAATTGAATATTAAGATGAAGCTATTATCCTGTAATGTATCAAGTGATAAGTAACAGCCTCCATAGTTTCATGAAGTTCCGATAGGTTGCGGCGCTATACGTAGCATTCAAAATGGCGTCTGTAACGGAGGTGCATTCCAAGCAGGGAGCTGTCGAGTTTCTTTCGGCAGAAAAGCAGAGCATTGCATGTATTCACAGGCACTTGGAGAATGACTACAGAGACCTGATAGTGAACAAAAGCACGGTAACTTGTTGGACGAGGCGTCTGTCATTACCGCAACAAGATCGTGCAAACCTGTCCGATTTCCCTGCGAGCCGGCTGGTCGGCCGCACCTATCTGTGACTCCTGCGATGTTACCGTGAGGAAACTAAAGAAACAGCTTCAACTTGTTCGTCGCCAACACATACAAACGAACTTCTCCCTGACAACGCAAGGCTACACAAATGGCTACGCAACCGAGAGGAGCTCACAAAACTTCACTGGACTGGTCCTCTTCCTCCATACAGCTCGGGTCTCGCACCTTCTGACGTCCACCTGTTTGCCCCAATGAAGGATGCAATCCGCCGGAAGCAGTTCGTGGATGATTGGGAGTTTATTGATGCAGCAAGACATTGGCTCAGAAGTCGACCAATAGAGTAGTACCATGCGAGCATACGGGCCACCCAGCAAGGTCTCCTAAGGCCATCGCTTTGAACGGAGATTATGTTTAAAAACATAATTCTGTAACCAAAATAGGGGGGAGTAATGTGGCGCATTGGAATCCTGAATAAAACCAGCCTGCTTTCCGAAAAGGACACGTGCTGCATTACTTATTGAGCGCCCCTCGTACCAAACCAGAACTGACGCCGTGTAGCAAACGATCGCTGAGATATGTGCAATTGTAACGTTGATATCAATCAGCATTAAGTACTGTTCAACGCATTCATTCACTTCCATTACCAACCACGTCGGTAGTCTTCTTAGAGTGGACGAGTTGCAGAGACTCAGAAGGGAGTATAGTAACGGTGGTTATATGATAATGACAACGTACTGCGATTTTAGATTGTGATTAATATATCTTCATCAAAAAGATGAGCTACATTTAATTTCACGCCTCTTCTGCTTGGGGAAATATAGAAATACTAAAGGACCATGCGAAACTTTGGTAGTTTTATGGTTTTAAATAGTGACAGTATTGGAAATAAGCGTATTCGCTGTGACAAGGGCCACCTTTCCCTCTGAGCGAGTGTTAGGGCTGCAGGCACCCTTTTGGAGCGACGCTTTTCACTAACAGATTCTCGTGGTCTTTTCAAACGGTTCAAATGGCTCCAAGTACTATGGGACTTAACATCTGAGGTCATCAGTCCCCTAGACTTAGAACTACTTAAACCTAACTAAGGACATCACACACATCCATGCCCGAGGCAGGATTCGAACCTGCGACCGTAGCAGCAGCGCGGTTTCGGACTGAAGCGTCTATAACCGCTCGGCCACAGCGGCCGGCTGTGGTCTTTTCCATGGTGCCGTAAACTTGTCATTTATTGTTTATGATAGTACTATTTACACCACCCTGTTGACAAAAGCCGGCCGGTGTGGCCTAGCGGTTCTAGGCGCTTCAGCCTGGAACCACGCGACCGCTACGGTCGCAGGTTCGAATCCTGCCTCGGGCATGGATGTGTGTGATGTCCTTAGGTTAGTTAGGTTTAAGTCTTTCTAAGTTCCAGGGGACTGATGACCTCAGATGTTAAGTCCCATAATGCTCAGAACCATTTCACCATTTTTTGTTGACAAAAGTTATTAATGAGCAAATACAAGCACAAGAAGTAAAGAAATACAATTAACCGGTTATAATAATATTTGACTGTCATCAGCTGCTTGTAATTTCTAACTTCAGTCCGTAATACTTACATTTACTCGTTAATGAAATACGAATATAAAATACAAAGAAGTAAGTTACTGCGAAACGTATAGGTTAGGACGTAGTGTTCACTTCTTATCTAGTATTTCGCTAAGGCCACGATAACCTCTAATTGTGTTCTGAAACTTTAACTGTTCTTCGTACTTTATGTAACCATGTTAGGCCGTAGTAGCAATACGTATATCAGATTTCAAGGGGGCAATGACAAATAGATAAATATGTTTGCCGTTTCGGAAAGTGTATTCGTCAACTTGTGCTGCGGGCAGAGAGAATGGACTATCGCAGTGGTCACGATTATTATCTAGGACAATGCTGTATACAAATAATCCAGTCAGTAAGTACTTTAAAGCAAATAAAATGGTGTCTGTAATAAGATAATATGAAAAGGGAGTCTCTCATTAGTGATTAATAAGTTAGCTAGGTATGAAGCTCGGCACTCATGATGCCCTGTTGCCTATGGTAGTTAAGACTCTTTTATGTTAAAATTTTCCACAAATAGTAAGTCTTAGCGCAAAATACGTTTGCAATGTCAGAAGCGCTAAAAAATCTTTGATACCTCATTCATTCCTGTGTGATTAGTATGTGTTGAGAAAAAGGGATGCTAACTTGAGAACATATATGATGATCACACACTTACGCTACCCTACACAGGCAATGAAAGTAAGGAGCAATACTTTCTCCTTTTGTTATTGACAATTACTTCAGTTAACTTACGCTCCAGCACGTCTAAGGTTGGATGGTAAGCGTATAAAGTTATGTCGGTATTCCGATATAATCAAAGCGGGAAATCTCAGGCTACTAAGAATACTCAGTTTCACAATATCACCAATCGAGCGACGTGGCGAAATGGCTAAACACTAGAGTCACGTCACGGAGCAGAGTTCAATTCCCCTTGATGCCATCCAGACTTGAAATTTCCGTAGCATTTCTGAGCCACTTCAGCCAGTTGTCTGATGTTTCCTTCGAATAGGCCATGACCGATTTTATACCTCATCCTTGGACATCCCGACCTTTTACTCCGCCTGTAATGGCCTCGAGGTTGACCAGCCATTAAACCTTAATCTTTCTCTTTCTACGAGGGGCGTTCAGTAAGTAGTCCAACACATCTTTTTCTGGAAGTAGTTTAGTTTCATTCAGGATTCCAATGTACCATATTGTGCCCGACTCTTTTGCCTACAAAACCCTATTTTTCAGCATTATCTTCGTTCAACGTCGCGCACTGTTTCCAGCGGGATGCATCCTTCGTTGGGCCAAACAGATGGAAGTCGGAAAGTGCGAGATCCGGGCAGTAGGATAGATGAGGTAGAACAGCCCAGCGAAGTTCTGTGAGCTCCTCTGGACTGCACAGATTTGTGTAAGGCCTAGCGTCGTAACGGGGAAGGAGAAGTTCTTTTCCGATCGGTCGATCACTCGACTGAGAGTGTCCTAACGCTCCAACATTACGGGAGTCACATACACTACTGGCAATTAAAATTGCTACACCAAGAAGAAATGCAGATGATAAACATTGGACAAATATATTATACTAGAACTGACATGTGATTGCATTTTCACGCAGTTTGGGTGCATAGATCCTGAGAAATAAGTACCCAGAACAACCACCTCTGGCCATAATAACGGACTTGATACGCCTGGGCATTGAGTCAGAGCTTGGATGGCGTGTACAGATACAGCTGCCCATGCAGCTTCAACACGACACCACACTTCATCAAGAGTAGTGACTGGCGTATTGTGACGAGCCAGTTGCTCGGCCACCACTGACCAGACGTTTTCAATTAGTGAGAGATCTGGAGAATGTGCTGGCCAGGGCAGCAGTCGAACATTTTCTTCCAGAACGGCCCGTACAGGACCTGCAGCATGCGGTCGTGCATTATCCTGCTGAAATGTAGGGTTTCGCAGGGATCGAATGAAGGGTAGAGCCACGGGTCGTAACACATCTGAATTGTAACGTCCACTGTTCAGTGCCGTCAATCCGAACAAGAGGTGACCGAGACGTGTAACCAATGGCACCCCATACCATCACGACGGGTGATACGCCAGTATGGCGATGACGAATACACGCTTCCAATGTGCGTTCACCGCGATGTCGCCAAATACGGTTGCGACCATCATGATGCTGTAAACAGAACCTGGATTCATCCGAAAAAATGACGTTTTGCCATTCGTGCACCCAGGTTAGTCGTTGAGTACACCATCGCGGGCGCTCCTGTCTGTGATGGAGCGTCAAGGGTAACCGCAGCCATGCTGCTGCAAACTTCGTCGAACTGTTCGTGCAGATGGTTGTTGTCTTGCAAACGTCCCCATCTGTTGACTCAGGGGTCGAGACGTGGCTGCACGATCCGTTACAGTCATGTGCGTAAGATGCCTGTCATCTCGACTGCTAGTGATATGAGGCCGTTGGGATCCAGCACGGCGTTCCGTATTACCCTCCTGAACCCACCGATTCCATATTCCGCTAACAGTGATTGGATCTCGACCACCGCGAGCAGCAATGTCGCGATACGATAAACCGCAATCGCAATAGGCTGCAATCCGACCTTTATCAAAGTCGGAAACGTGATGGTACGCATTTCTCCTCCTTACACGAGGCATCACAACAACGTTTCACCAGGCAACGCCGGTCAGCTGCTGTTTGTGTACGAGAAATCGATTGGAAACTTTCCTCATGTCAGCTCGTTGTGGGTGTCGCCACCGGCGCTAACCTTGTGTGAATGCTCTGAAAAGCTAATCATTTGCATATCACAGCATCTTCTTCCTGTCGGTTAAATTTCGCGTTTGTAGCGCGTCATCTTCGTGGTGCAGAAATTTTAATGGCCAGTAGTGTGTGTATACGGGAGAACGGACACGTTTGTGAGACCTTGTTACGATGCTGACAGACGCCTCGCCCAACAACTCGCCCTGCTTCTATTCATTGCCAGGTATGTGCAAACATTCTGCAAGCGCCTATGAATATCGGCGATGGTCTGGTTTTCCGCCAAAAGAAACTCAGTGACAGCTGTCTACTTGGAACGTATCTCCGTTACAGACGCCATTTCGAAGGCTACATATAGCGCCTCTACCTATGAGAACTTCATGAAGCTACAGGGGCTGAAATGGGAATAATCTACAATGTCCCACAACAAATTACGCACTCTTTGAACTGAAATTAGCAGTGAAAAAATCTGTTGCATTACCTATTGAACGACCGCAGTAATTTATAAATCCAATACAAAGAAAGCTAAGATGAAAGGGAAACAGAACAATCTGAGTGGTTCACACAATGAACCAATCCATATTCGAAGAACAATGACGGTCCGCATACTAACACAGTACGGCACAACCTGCTTGTTGTCTGGCTAGACTAATCAGGAGCACCGTACGCTTGCGACGGGCTACAGCACACGAAGCAACGATTATGTGCATGACGTCACAATTACTAGTGTGTGCCACGAATGAAATTTCCTCTGAACCGTAATGACGATTCATACTTTTCTGGAAATGTCACCACTATGATCGGTGCTAAGCTGTTTAAAGAGACAAGTTTTGTTGGTCTGGCGATTTTACACAGCACGTATATAAATATTCGTTTTATCAATTGAAATGCCATTTTCTTGCTGCAATCTAAATTTATTAATGTCCCAACCGCGTTTCACCGTTGACATTAACGCATCTTCAGTGGATTTAACCTGGAATAATACAGTTTTGTTTTTATATGCAGTATTTATAGCTCAGACAACAGTTCACGTTGTATTTTTACATTAATAAATTGTAAGTAATTTATTAATGTAAAAATTACACCTTAACTGTTTTCTAATCTAAAAGCATCGCATACAAAAAAATCGTTAGTAATCCAGATTGAATCCATGGAAGATGCCTTAATGCATAAAGCGAAACGGCTATGGAACATAAATATAGATTACAGCAAGAAAAATGTGTTACAATTTATATAACGAATATTTAAAGAGAACTAATGTCATCAGTACGGTTTGTCGTTCTTGCAACTTTATTAGATACCTAGAAGGAATGAAACAAACTTATTGCCTACAAGTTAAATCGTAAGATTCTCAGTTTGTTCCCATAGTCATCTCTGAAAGTAGTCTTTTGTGTATGTGAGTCCACAGCCGCTGCAGATTTCTTGAGAGAAGCGACTGTCCTGCGTAGGTTGTTTGTATCTTTGAAATATACGCTTTAATTCACGCTTTTGCGCTATTAGCCAATTTCGTACCCCTGGCCATTTTCAAGCTACCTCCTTCACAGCGAAGAAATGTTGTGACGTATCTAAAAATTTTTAGTCGTTGTACATGTGAACCAACAGATTTTAAAATCGTTTACGCTAGCATAGCGACAAATATCTGCATGAGTGTTGCATTTTATCATTTTACCCATGGAATTCACATGTGTGAAAGTTGTGCCTTGTCCCATCACTTTCAGTAGTAACCTTTATTAGGGACACCATTAGATGGAGCTTCCTCCACACTAATGTGTGGAAGATAAGACATGTGACTACAGTTTTTCACAGTGACGGGAATAGCTTAAAATGCGTAAGGAGACGAAATGGGCTAATAGTACGAAATAGTGTCTATGTCAAAAATAAAAATAGCATAGGCAAGACAGTGGCTTCCCTCAAGATCACTGAAAATGTTTTTCTACGACCAACGTATTTGTTATACTCGACGGAGCGAGGCGGTGCTGCGGTAGAGGAAAGGACTCTCATTCGGGAAGACTGCAGTTCAGATCTCCGACAGATCCTCTAGATTTAGATTTTTCGTGGTTTACTATATCTCCTATGAAAAATGCTGGTATGGTTCCTTTGAAAAGTCACTTTCCTCCGTCTCTAATGTCATAGTCGTCGACGCGTCGTTAGGGTTTAATCTTCCCTAATTTTCGTTACACTACGAAATCCTGAAACAAACGTTCTGTTTCAAGCGACATAAAAAGTAGAAAAAGCTGAAAGCCAAACATAAAACCTGTTTCCTGTGCGGCCCTCTAATCGTGGAGCCGAGCGAGGTGAAGCACTGATTAAATACCTAATTCCGGAGGAGCGGGTATAAAAATTCCCGTTCCGTACCTTTCCTGGAGATTTTCAACTATTTGCCTAAACTACTTAAGGTGAATGTCTGGATGATTTCTCAAACGAGGTCCAGTCAGTTCTATTCCTCTTTCAAGTTGATACTGAGATAGCAGTCCGTATCTTGGGACTCTGATATGAAAAAAGCAAAAATTAGTATTTAACGTTCCGTCGACGCTCAGGTCGTTTGAGACCCAAAACAATCACCGAACTGGTAAGGATGGAGCAGAAAATAGACCATGGTCTATTCAAAGCAACCATCCTGATTTTTGCCCTCAGCGATTTATGGATGGCACAGAAAACATATATCTGAATAGACGGGTGGAGATTTGGTCCCATCTTCTCCAGAATGCATCTGCAGTGCATTAACCGCTACATCACATCCCTTGGTACCTTCGATGTCGACGAAACGTTTAACGTTAATTTACTTCCATTTTTATAATGTTGAGATACTAGGAACATGTGGCATTTTTAAATTTAAAAATTCTTGAGAGAAGGTTTAGGAATGAGAAGCATCTCTATATCGGATAAACGACGTAGCCACAGAGTTTGAGGCGTTTGTCACAGAACTGAGATTTCTCCGAATGATGTGACATGGAATGTCGGTGTTAATACTCATTTTACTTGGAAAGCTGGCTTACGAGAAGGAGCCTGCTGTTTGCTATTCACCGCTATAACGTAAGACTCCAATGCTAAGTTGCGTATGTGGTGACGCACTGGACCAGACGAGGCTGTGTGTCGTCACAGTATTCGGCCTCGGCTTACGTCGCTCAGACCGCGTTTCGTTCTCCGCATCTGGGAAACGTCTCCGGCTTTAATTCGCCATCGCTTACCTAAAATGCCGCAAAGGTTATTAAATTCTTGAACGAATCCTAAAAATTTCTTTTAGAAGAATGTATGCATTCAAAGTTTGGTTAGGTAACTATCCGATTGGAGTATCAGATATTTGCCAGGTGATTTTCCTTCACGGTTCCAGCGGAATACAATGTTTTGGCACAACTTTAGGGATATAGCATTTTTCAATCGTCTGAGTGTAGACGTGGTACGGTAATGGCAATTTTACGCTCTATGGCAACGATATGGTAATGGCAATTTTACTCTTTATGACAGTGGTATGGTAATGGTAATTTTGCACTCTATGGCAACTCCTGAACTAAGTGCAATAGTTGCAAATGTTAGTATTTCACTTTCGGCCTGATATCGTACAACTGAGTAAGGCAGAGGAGTGGGATAAAATATTTGATGAGAAAGGTTATCTTTAACGCGTACAGAAACCAGAGCAAAAGAACTTCCATATCACATAACTAGGGAAGATAGACTGGCGTTACAAGAGTCAAAGAACATAGAAGGGGTGCAGTAAAAATTCAAGAGTGTCATACGGAGCTGCAGCCTATCCTCCATGTTATTCAGGCTGTACATTGAGTAAGCAGTAAAGGAAATCAATGAAAAATTCGAAAACGGTACTGAACTTCAGGGAGAAGAAATAAAAACTTTGGATTTTGCCAAGGACATTGTACTTCTGTCAAGACCTGACAAAGCAGTTGCAATATCAGTTGAACGGAATGGATATTGTCTTGTGAAGAGATGAACCTTCCCCCCCCCCCCCCCCCCCCCCCGCTACTCTAAAAAAATGTAATGGAGTGTAGCCGAATATTATAAGATGGTGCTGAGAGAATAAGATAACGAAGACACTAAAAGTATCAGAAAATTTTGTTATTCGTGGAGCAGAATAACTGACGAGGGCAGAACTAGAGAAGATACAAAATACAAACTTGTAATATCAAGAAATGTTCCTCTGAAAAGAGAAATACGTTACCACCTAATAAAAATACGAGGTTTATAACTTAAATAGTGGCAACTATTTATTCACAATCGATACAAAAGAGTTACATGTTTGCACCTATTACTGTCCTTCAAAGTAGTCACCAGCGTTGTGTAGAACCCGTTGCCAGCGATGTGGCAGGCGTAGTATGGTGCGAATGGAGCGGTCTAAAATTATGATGATTCTCGTGTACTACTGTGATGGTGTTATCCTAACGCATTACATTCCTCCACGGCAGACCGTCAGTGCACAGTATTACTGTTCGTTTTCGGAGCATCACCTGCGACCAGCTTTGCGAAAGAAGCGGCATCACTTTCTGCGCAACCCACCCATCATTTTGCACGGCAATGTGCGGGCGCATACAACGCAAGCTGTGGCTCTGTTCGGTCGATAGGACTGGGAAGTACTGTACCATCCACCATACACTGAGGGCTTAACTCCTTGTGACTTTGATTTGATACCGAAGATGAACAACAACTTCGTGGCATTCGCTTCAGAACTGTTCCAGAGATTCCACAGGCAGTAGACCGCCCCATTCGCACCATCAACAGAACAGGCTCTGCTAACGGTATACTAGCCCTTCCACATCGCTGGCAACGGGCTCTACACAACGCTGGTGACGACTCTAAAGGACAATAATAGGTGCAAACGTGTAACTCTTTTGTGACGGTTCTGAATAAATAGTTGCCACTATTTAAGTTCCAACCCTCGTATAAGTGACAGTAAGGAAGTCCTTTCTGAATTTGTCTGGATACTGACCGTTAGATGGGTAGATGGGGTAACTAATGCGGAGATACTGAACTTAATTCGAGCGAAAAGTAATTTATGGCACAACTTGACCGAAAGAAGGTACCGGTTGATAGAAAACGTTCTCAGATATCACGGTATAGTTAACTTGGCAATGGTGACGGAGACCACGGCTCGATTACAGTAGACAGGTTGAAGTTAATGTAAGGTTTAGTATTTATGCAAAGATGAGGAGACATCTAGAAGGTAGACCAGTGTGGAGAGATGCATGAAATCAGCTTCCAGACTGGAGATCACAACGACAGCAACAACAATAACAACTGTTAGTCTAAGTTTTCATCAATATGCACAGCAAAAATCTTTTTACTTTGTTTATCATTTGTTAATCGAAGGTGGGGTATTTTGGAGAGTACGTAGTCTGACGAACTGTGTTTTTTTATTGTTTACAACTGTGCAAAACCGCCTACTGATGACCACAGGTACTTAGTGTACTAAATTCCCTTTTGATAGTTCTTGCTCGGCTTCGACAACAGCAGTGATGTGACTTTCGAAGACGATTGACTGTGTCTTGATTTGGAAAAAATAAAAAGTAAATTACTAACTCAGAGCAAGAACAATCATGTGCTCATGATTGAAACATGCTGAATGTTCGTTGTAATTTTCCCCGATGTAAATAATGTTGCGTCCTTTTCTGAAGTACTTGAACAGTTTAGCGGTTAAAGGCGCTGCAGTCTGGAACCGCGAGACCGCTACGGTCGCAGGTTCGAATCCTGCCTCGGGCATGGATGTTTGTGATGTCCTTAGGTTAGTTAGGTTTAAGTAGTTCTAAGTTCTAGGGGACTAATGACCTCAGCAGTTGAGTCCCATAGTGCTCAGAGCCATTTGAACCATTTTTTTGAACAGTTTAACGTCTACTCCTACATTACGTTGCTCAAATTAAAAAAAATGGCTCTGAGCACTATGGGGCTTAACTTCTGAGGTCATCAGGCCCCTAGAACTTAGAACTACTTAAACCTAACTAACCCAAGGACATCACACACATCCATGCCCGAGGCAGGATTCGAACCTGTGACCGGAGCGGTCGCTCGGCTCCAGACTGGAGCGCCTAGAACCGCACGGCCACTCCGGCCGGCCCTCGCGCATGGGTGTGTGTGATGTCCTTAGGTTAGTTAAGTTTAAGTAGTTCTAAGTTCTAGGGGACTGTTGACCTCGGATGTTAAGTCCCATAGTGCTCAGAGCCATTTGAACCATTTTTTGACAGAAGTCATAGGATGCCTCCTGCTGCACTGCGAAGTGCAGCATCTCGACGTGGCATGGACTCAACAAGTCGTTGGAAGTCCCCTGCAGAAATATTGAATCACGCTGGTCTATAGCCTCCATAATTGTGAATGTGGTGCCGGTGCGGGATTTTGTGCACTAACTGACCTCTCAAGTGTGTCCTTCGGCGGGCGATCCGGATGGCCAAATAATTCGCTCGAAATGTCGAGAATGTTCTTCAAACCAACTGCAAACAATGGTGACCTGGTGACACGGTGCATTGTCATCTGTAAAAATTTCAACCTTGTTTGGGAACATTAAGTTCATAAACGGCTGCAGATGGTCTTCAGATATACGAACATAACCATTTCCAGTCAATGATCGGTTCAGTTGGACCAGAGGATCCAGTCCATTCCATGTAAACAGACCACACCATTGTGCAGCCACCACCAGCTTGCACAGTGCCTTGATCACAACTCGCGTCCATGTTTTCGTGGGGTCTGCGCCACACTCGAACCCTCTTACCGACTGAAATCGGGACTATCTGACCAGGCCACGGTTTTACAGTGGTCTAGAGTCCAACTGATATGGTCACGGGCGCAGGAGAGGCTATGCAGGAGACATCGTGCTGTTAGCAAACGCACTCGCGTCGGTCGTCTGCTACCGTAGCCCATTAACGCAAAATTTCGCCGCACTGACCTAACGGACACGTTCGCCGCACCTACCACATTGATTTATGGTTACTTCACGCACTGTTTCTTGTGTGTTAGCACTGACAACTCTACACTAACGCCACTGCTCTCGATCATTAATTGAAGGTCGTCGGTCTCTGTGTTATCCGTGGAGATATGTAATACGTGAAATTTGGTACTCTCGGCACAGTCATGACACGGTGGATACCGGAATATTGAATTTCCTAACGATTTCCAAATTGGAATGTCCCATGCGTCTAGCTCAAAGCTCAAAGTCTGTTAATTCCTGTCGTGCGGCCATAATCACGTCGGACACCATCTGATATAAATCATCTATGCTGAACTGACATCTCTGCTAATGCACTACCTTTTACACTTTGTGTACGTGATGCTACCGCCATCCATTTATGTACATAACGCAATCAAATGGTTCAAATGGCTCTAAGCACTGTGGGACTTAACATCTATGGTCATCAGTCCCCTAGAACTTAGAACTACTTGAACATAACTAACCTAAGGACAGCACACAACACCCAGTCATCACGAGGCAGAGAAAATCCTTGACCCCGCCGGGAATCGAACCCGGGAACCCGGGCGCGGGAAGCGAGAACGCTACCGCACGACCACGAGCTGCGGGAACATAACGCTATCCCATTACTTTTGTCACGTCAGTGTAACTGTCTCAGTAGAGTGGACATGCCATCATATGACTACTTTCGATTGAGAGACCTTTTCGAAAATGAGCCGCTATAACTCTGAGAAAACTGCCCAGTTTTTGTCGCACGGGACTTGACTACTGGGTTAGCAAAAAAATATTTAGAAAAATTACTTAGTGAATTTAGTTGCAAAAGATCCCGAACTAAACTAATAATCATGGGTGAATGAGAAAATATAGTTGAAAATAGGGCATACTGCATTAGAATTTTACAAGAGTACCATGAAACTCTATAATTAAGACAGTCAGGTGTTTGTGTAGAAGAGACGAATCCACACTACATTGCGAATAAATACAGTCGAAGCTATGGTGTAGGAGGTATCTTGTGTGACGAAAATGCCTATCAGCGTTTAATGGTTGCTAGATGTTAAGCACGTGACACCGCTTGTGCGATCTTTGTTATTCTTCGTGCATACAATTGTCATATTGTATCCTAGAGCCCTTCTCGTTGTTATGTGCTGAATTTGTGGTCGTGTCTCATAGCTAACCTTGCGAAATTGAATAACGTTGTATCGGTGTACGAAGGTTAGCTGGATCGAATCCCAGAAATGGAAACGGTTTTTACGAATTGAATTTGACCTGGAAGCCTGAAGAGGTGGCACACTTACAATCCTTAGACACCAGAATGTCGGCCTATTTCCTCGGTTAAATTATAGCCTAGCATCAATGTCCTACTGAGCGAAGGCTTATGGAACTGTGCTACATTGGGTTCGGCGACGACCTCTGCACGACACGTAAGTCTGAAGGATTTCGAAGCCGATATTTACGAAGGAGAAAGTTTTCCTACCTTGTGCAGCAGATGAAGAAATCTCTGATTGTACGACGTAGTCCCCTTTTAAATCAATGCTCTCTGTCCAATGTTCTTCCATTCCTAAAGTATGATTCTGAAATATCTGCACAATACTCGTCGACAGATACAACCTCGTCATTGGACTTTCGGAATACTGGTTATATGAATATCGTAACTTGGACACTAAATACAAGGTTATAGGAATCGAAACAGTTTCTGGGATATAAAAGTTCGAAAAGAGGTAAGTAATTTGCTGTTTGGTAACACTTTAACCTTTTTTATTTACTGAGGTTATGGAGCAAGTAATTATTTTATACAGAAGGAGATAATTTAAACGACATTGAAAGTCATTTAAAAAGAGAAATCAGTGATACATCTTTTTTAAGTTTTAAAGTGAAAGTTTCGCAAGAAGAACTAGATAACTTCCTAAACAAAAGTAACAAGGCGAGCAGCAAGACGCAGTCTTCCCTCCAGAATGTGGGGGAAACGCACAATTTCCAGCAATGGGACGGGCAATATTCAGTCATTTTGGTCTCAGCGGAGAAGAGAATATTTTGCCGCTTGCATTAGTAGTTAGATTTAACACATTACCTAACTATTTAAGCGAAAATTTAACTGCAAGCCTTAACAAAGGATAAACCATGGAACTCTTCTTTTGGAGAAATTTCGGATGTTAAAAAGTATATCGTCCGATTAAAAAAACTTCTCTACTTCCGTACATACGTGTACGAAAATGATACCATTGTTGACATTACACTGAGTTACTTGCCGCTTTGCGTATTATCGTTTGCCGGAATCTTTAACTACAGACGAAATATTCGCGTTGTCTGTGAGTATAAAACAGAAAAGTAAGTTTATCAAAAATGTGAGCTAATTGAGTGTGCGGCCGATATTATTAGAACACTAACACATGCTTGTCCGGGTATCTTCGTAAGTAGCGCGTTCGAACCTTGGTGATGGAAAAAATGATGCCCCTGTACTCTGGAAAAGAACGTTCGGTGCACTTGCAGGAATGCCACGGACCTGGGAAAGATTTCAGTGAACAGGTTTTGCCGTTTCATTCCTCCGAGATGTTAAGAGGTGTCACGTGTGTATCTGTATCGCTTGGAGGACTTTTACGAGTGCATGAGTTGTGTAGAATGGTATTTTGTGCTGTCACGAGTGAAAGTGATAGAACAGGTGAAATGAGTAGCCGGCACATTGCCCGTTCCTTTCGAATAGCATCAAAGGCACCGGCACCGCCCAGCTTGACGTCCCGATTCGACATGCAGGTCACAATCAACAATATAACGTACCCTCACTCCATGAGAGTGGGAAGATTTGGAATTTAGTCAAAGTCACTGGTGCACCATGTGGTGAAAATTATCACCATAACCCCTCCTCCATTACTCGAGGAAAAACAAATATGTCGGTAAAATTTTCTTCCACCTCCAAGGTTCGACTCGGGTACCTGCGACTTAGTCGCCACCGCATGTGTCTGTGTGACGACCTCGTATACGAAGGCGGGTTTATGAAAACAGTGGACAAAATAAAAAACAAAGGAAGGCAGCGCATTACAACGCCATCGCCAACGAGATAACGAGAGTGAAGCAGTAGTTGGATAAGGATGGAACCATTTCAGCGTTTACCCGAATCTTACAGCGGTTTCCCAAATACACTTCTGGAAACTCGTGTATAATGAAATAGACTTCGATGTGGTGTGAATTCAAACTTTTTTCCCCACTTTTCCTCAGTAAAAGTTTCTGAAACTTCAGAATCGCAGTTAAAAATATATTGCCTGACAAGAAAGTGAAGCACCCAGAACGGGAGGAGGAAACGAAATATAATTTCACGAGAGGATATGTAATGTCAATTCAGTGATTACTAAAACGAGTTAAATTTATATAGAACTTGGCATGAACCCGCTAATCAGCATGACGTTGCACCCCTTGTGGCTAGGATACAAGAACTAATTCGGCTGGGAAGGGTACTATGCCGTTGTATCCTCTCCTGAGGCAAGCTGGCCTACAACTATAGTGACTGGTCATTGATGTTCTGAATAAGAGTTGACACCCGAGCTGGTCCCACACACGTCTACCTAGTACAGATCTGGTCACGGAAGTATATCAAAATCACGCGGGCAGCTCACAGACACGTGATGTGTGTGAACTAGCACTTGTATTGTAACAGGGGTCCTAGAAACGACGGAGAAGCTTCGATCCGCCGTAGCCCTCAGTGGGGTCACAACCCCACAACAGGCCACAGCAGTCCACCCACCCCACCGTTGTCCCACCCTTAACCCAGGATTATTGTGCAGCTCAGCCCCCCAGTGGACCCCCCCCCCATCCACCCCAGAACATCTCATACCAGATGAGTGTAACCCGAAATCTTTGCGTGGTAGAATAATTATGGTGTACACGTATGTGGAAACGGCGTTTGTGCAGCAATCGCAGACACATTTTAACTGAGACAGAATGAAGGGAACCAGCCCGCATTCACCGAGGTAGATGGAAAACCATCCACAGGCTGGCAGGCACACTGTACGTCGACACTAATCCACCGGGCGGATTCGTGCCTTCGTGCCGGGGGCCGGCACGTATTCCCACTCGGGAAGCAGCGCGTTAGACCGCGCGGCTAGCCAGGCGGGCTTAACTAGCACTGTCTTGTTGAAAGAAGGCACCACGATACTACTATACGAGAGGTAACACATCAGGACACAGGATGTGGGTCATGTACCGTTGTGCCGTTAGAGCTACTTCAGTCACTAACAGCAGTGACCTGAAGTCATACGCGATGGCTCCACGCACCATGGCTCCTCACACCATGGGTCCAAATCATTGGAAGAATGGGTCCTCTCCCCGTGTCGCTGCCATACTCACCGGCAGTGGTCATAATGGGCAGCGCAAAATTGTGATTTATCGCTCAACACAATGCGAAGCCATTCATTAGCAAACTGTGCTTCCCGGTCAAGGCCGTTTGTGGTGTGGCATTAAGGGCAGCCTACGTATCGGACGGTAATTTCCTAGTCAGCCCCACGCCCGGGTTCCCGGGTTCGATTCCCCGCGGGGACAGGGATTTTCTCTGCCTCGTGACGACTGCGTGCTGTGTGATGTCCTTAGGTTAGTTAGGTTTAAGTAGTTCTAAGTTCTAGGGGACTGATGACCATAGATGTTAAGTCCCATAGTGCTCAGAGCCATTTGAACCATTTTTTGAACCTAGTCAGCCTGCTGCTAGTCTCTGACCAGTGGAGAGGGATGACACAGAATGTCGCAGACAGTCCATTATTTGTTGTCAAATGGCTAGCACAGATTTTAGGCGGATACGATGTGTTCGGTGCTCAATCCGGCGATCCTCCCTTCTGGTGGTCAGACGTGGTCGATTGTATCCTTGCACTGTAAGGAAACTTCTTGCTGTAAGCTCTTATCATTCGTCTACTACGACCATGCACTCTGTCAACCGTCTTTAAAGGTTGTGAATAATAAATAGAACCTTTTGGTTAATGTTTACGTTTTAACAAGAGACATGTTCGTAGAAATGTGGCGCTTATTATTGTAAACTCTATGTATATCCCTTTTTGTCTTCTGTTTTTGTATGCTACACATATGCCCTCTACTGATTTAATGTGCAACCGGGCAACTGAAACGGTCATGCTTGCAGATTAGTCTTGTGTTAGCCCCAAATGGGAGTGCGTCGTCTTTGTAAAGTTTCATTAGCAGAACACAGTACCATCGCGCGCTGTGTTCTAGTTTTGGGCTTGCTGCATGTTATGAGATTACATGAGACAATGATATTTCGCCATTTACCAGTTTTAAAGTCACCGTTTCATCACCTCCTTTTGGGCTCAAAAATGGTTCAAATGGCTCTGAGCCCTATGGGACTCAACTTCTGAGGTCATTAGTCCCCTAGAACTTAGAACTAGTTAAACCTAACTAACCTAAGGACATCACACACATCCATGCCCGAGGCAGGATTCGGACCTGCGACCGTAGCGGTCTCGCGGTTCCAGACTGCAGCGCCTAGAACCACACGGCTACTTCGGCCGGCTCACCTCCTTTTATTGTTATGTCTCCTTATGTTTTTTAACTTTCTCTGTAGGCTGCATAGCAGCGTGTTACGCTGCTGCCAGCACCCCCCCCCCCCCCCGCCCCACCCCCGTCGAGTTGGAATCGAAATACAATAAAGGAAAAAAAGACAATGGTAACTACTTGGCTATGATGTTACTTAAATGCACGTATTTCTTAATTTTCGGACGGATATGCCTTTGTTTGCAAAGTGATCGTCGCATCACTGCAGGACGTAATGCAGGCGTATATATCATCTCCCATCCCGCTGCAGTTTTCATCTACACTGCATTAAGGTGTGAAATGACTGATCAACCAAAATTTGTCATGACGTCTTGTGACCCATATATGCTGCCTTTGCTTTAGTTTACTGGTTTTAGAGTATTTTTCGTCATACTAGAAAGAAATTTGGTTGCAATTATTAATGCAGTTTTCCAAGTTTGTGATTACATTTGAAAATAACGACTCAGTGCGTCGAAACTAGTAACGTAACCTTTTAAAAATTTTGTTTGTGACTGTGGCTTGACGACCGTTTGTGGTGTCAAATAAACATTTTAAATTTCATTCACTCACACTCCTTGATGACAATTACACTGAAGCAGCAAATAAACTGGTATAGGCATGCGTATTCAAATAGAGAGACATGTAAAGAGGCAGAATACGGCGCTGTGGTCGGCAAGGCCTATATAAGACAACAAGTGACTGGCGCAGGTGTTAGATCGGTACTGTTGCTACAATGGCAAATTATCAAGACTGAAGTGACTTTAAACACGGTGTTATAGTCGGCGCATGAGCGATGGGACACAGCATGTCCGAGGTAGCGATGAAGTGGGAATTTCACGAGTTTACCATGAAAATCAGGAATCCTGTAAAACATCAAATCTCCGACATCGCTGCGGCTGGGAAAAGATCCTGCAAGAACGAGACAAACGAGACTAAAGAGAATCGTTCAGCTTGATAGAAGTGCAACCCTTCCACAAATTGCTGCATGTTTGAATGCTGGGCCATTAACAAGTGTCAGCGTGGGAACCATTCAATGAAACATCATCGATATGGACTTTTGGAGCCGAAGGCCCACTCGTGTACCGTTAATTACTGCACGACACAAAGCTTTACGCCTCGCCTGAACCCGTCAACACTGACATTGGACTGTTGATGACTGGGAACATGTGCCTGGCCGGAAGAGTCTGGTTTCAAATTATAGCGAGCGGATGGACGTGTACGGATATGGAGACAATCTCATGAATCTATGGATCCTGCATGTCAGCAGGGGACTGTTCAAGCTGGTGGAGGTTCTATGATGGTGTGGGGTGCATACAGATGGAGTGATATGGGACCCCTGATACGTCTAGAAACGACTCTGACAGGTGACACATACGTAAGCATCCTGTCTGTCACCTGCATCCATTCATGCCCATTGTGCATTCCGACGGACTTGGGCAATTCCAGCAGGACAATGTGACACCCCAGACGTCCACAATTGCTACTTGAGTAGATGCAGGGACACACTTAAGTTTAAACACTTCCGCTGGCCACTAAACTCCCCAAGCATGAACATTGTTGAGCATATCTGGGATCCCTTGCAACGTGCTATTCAGAAAGGATCGCCACCACCTCGTACTCTTTCGGATTTACGTACAGCCCTGCAGGATTCATGGCGCCAATTCCCTGCAGCACTACTTCAGACATTAGTTGAGTCCATGCCACGTCGTGTTGCGGAATTTCTGCGTGCTCGCGGGGCCCCTACACGATATTAGGCAGGTGTACCAGATTCTTTGGCTCTTCAGTGTATATAGAGATACAAAAAGTGGCACATCTGTTTGCCCGTACACATTTCCACAGCCGTCGTTCAGCTCTGCCATCTACGGTCCGTGATGCTCCACGGCGCCTGTCTTAGCACCGTTTTGCCATGCACGGTATCACGGCGGAACGTGAAGAGTCTACAAACTTAGCCGTTTCGGAATGCCAATGATCATGCCCTTTTGGTCGTCAGATAAATGGCTCCATTTCCGCAACTGCACTGTTTCCTGTGTCCCTTGACATGCTTTATATCCCCCCCCCCCCACCCTCCTGCTTCTAGTGCTGCTACATGCGTCTGTGAGTGCTTATTGCACGTTGACGTCGAACAGATCCCGCGGCCATATTAATGTGAACATGCCATGTAACAGCGCACACTCCAGTGTAGTGTGAAAGATTCATACTGGGATCATATTTCATTTATTGGGCTGAGACAATTTTAGAGATGCATCCACAGTTCAGTTAGACAAGGGTAGAGAAACAAAATGGCAGTGGCGTTAAAGGGATCTTTCCAGTATTTCACAGAATTGGTGTAGGGAAACCACTGAAAACTCGAATCTGGGTAGCCAATATAGCAACTGAACCTCGGCGCGTCAGGAACTCTTTCCAGTATCTTAACCACAGCACTATTTCTCTCATTTAATGATACGGGAATAAGCACGTGTATGATAATAAGAGACCTTGGGAGCTGAGTCCGTACGTAACGATGGATCTTGTTAAAGGTTTACTGCTCTCGGAGATGCTTTATCATTTTGTGAAGAAAGCGTGTGCGCGTAAGAGAAAGGTAGAGGGGGAAAGGAACCGTAAGATAACCTTAATGAAAGTTTCTCTGGCGTACAGTTTTATGGACATGCTTACTGCTGCTGAACACAGGAAGAAAGTGACCAGCGTGAACACGTAGACACTTCCTTCCTGCGTTTCGCTTCTGTTATCTTCGTTCATATGTTCCCTGGTTTTCATAAACAACGGAAGGTAATTCTAGCGATCAAATATCCGAAGTTCTTCAGTTAAATAGCTTTAGACCACTGTATCCTTTTACCTTTTACTATGTATCAAAATTTTTTTTCGGCTTTCAGGCCGGACTGCTCGTGTACTTGTTCAAGGTAACTTGCATACTTCTAATTTGCGTTAGGCAATATTTTTTGTGTGACTCCAAGTAAACGTTTTCTTGCATAGCCAGATGGTGGAAACATAAATTCACTATCTGTCTCAATGTGACTGTTGCGCGTTTAATAATGGAGGGCAGATATCAATAAATGTCAAATCACCAGTAATGCCATAAAACAGTGGGTGGTTGTGCCAAGTCGGGAAATCCTGCATTGACATACTGTGATTGGTTTGACTCTTCCTTCACGCAGTTCTTCGATGTGTTACATCGTCAATGTAACTACAGTTTATTTTATTTTTAGTTTATTGTACGTACATGATTCCATCAACAGGTAATATAAAATAAGCCATTGATATTGCTTTGCAGCAATGTTAAATTACAAAGTTGAGCACGTCAGTCACTACATAATTAATCTATTACACAGTTATTTCAAATGCAGGAAGAAACAAAGCCTAAAGCCTAACCTAACCACTAACTACAATGAAAGATTAAATGAAATGTAAGAAAACGAGCAACCTACAATACACAGATCCCCGCAGGTTACATAAGTGTCCTGGAAAAACATCAGCCTGCCACACGCCGGCAGGCGCCATAACTTAAGGTTCAATTTCAGATCCACTCCTATTCCTTATTTATGTGAAGGACATTCCACTTTACATTCAACAAGCAGAATTACACACTTTTCTACCCTTAATGTTAGTGTCAACTACTACCACCGGATGTTACACAACTTATCGAAGAATCACCGAATGCAGTCTGAAGTACGCACGATTCTTCCGTTACCTTACACAAATGTTATTGAATCTTAGACGTGTATTAAATACTGCTGATGTAATACCATTTAAGGTAGTTCATAGCGATGAATACTGTAGCCACAGATACCAGTATAAGCTGCAATTGTAGTAGTAGTGATCGGTGGTGACTTCGTGGTGGATTCTGTTTTGAGTTTGACGAACTGCACGTCAGCTGAGCAACCACTACCGTAAACACATCACAAATATTATTTCACGCATAACTAGCAGCGTTGTTGTTAGTTCTTTCACTAACGTTGGTTACATTCACTCATCAAATATTGGATGCTTTAAATAATAAAATACCATCTGTTGGTATTTTTGTGATATTAATAAGGCATTCGATTGTGTAGATAATATTAAGCTCTTACAAATACTAAAGGTCTTTTTTTTTTTGTAACAGATAGCTTTACACACAGTGGGTTTGAACCATACTTAAGACAGAATGCAAGTTGTGCTGAATAATTCAAACAACGTAGGAAGTATAGAAAATTTGTGACGTGCGAGAAATCACAAAGTGAGTCCCTTAAGGTTCAATTTCAGGTCCACTCCTATTCCTTATTTATGTGAAGGACATTCCACTTCACATTCAAGAAGCAGAATTACACACTTTTGCTGACGATACGAGGTTATAATAAATTCTATTAGAGAGAAAGCCACAGGAGAG
This sequence comes from Schistocerca piceifrons, assembly GCF_021461385.2. Lineage (NCBI taxonomy): Eukaryota > Metazoa > Arthropoda > Insecta > Orthoptera > Acrididae > Schistocerca > Schistocerca piceifrons. The sequence continues at coordinate 822,282,484 of NC_060149.1, read as the reverse complement.
ATTCAGTTATGTTTTTCAAAGAATTATTAAGTTGCTGTCTGAGAATGGACTACCCTTTAATTTAAAAACAAACGCGTTATTCAGTTCTGGACAACAGAACTATACCAACAACTGATGCAGTCCATGAAAAGGAGTCAGTAAGTAGGGTAGGATGCTCCAAATTTGTTAGTATACTTGAACTCGAAGAAGTATATTTACTCAGCTCCTCAAAGTTAAGTTCAGTTACTTTTGTTCATCGTACGATTGCTAGTCTTGGAAACAGCCGAATTAACCTAATGACATATTTTGCACATTTCCATTCATTAATGTCTTATTGAATAACGTCTTATTGAATAAATTTGTGCGGTAACCCACCACTTAAAAAGAAAGTAATTTTATGGGGTAACTCACCACTCAGAATAAAGTCCTGATCACACAAAAGCGAGCAGTATGTATAATATGTAGTGTTCATCCTCAGTCGTCGTTTAGGTACCTCTTCAGAGAGTTAAGGATTTAACTGTACCGTCGCGATACAAAAAAATGGCTCTGAGCACTATGGGACTTAACTTCTGAGGTCATCAGTCCCCTAGAACTTAGAACTACTTAAACCTAACTAACCTAAGGACATCACACACATCCATGCCCGATGCAGGATTCGAACCTGCGACCGTAGCAGTAGTGCTGTTCCGGACTGAAGCGCCCAGAACCGCTCGGTCACAGCAGCCGGCGCGCACTTGGTATTCCAATGTAATTTGGTCGGGAGTACCCTATACACGACAGTCACATGTACCTCTTTACCAGTGTTGGATCTCATGGGCGTGCTCGAATAAGGACCATGCGCTGTTTGTGAATCATGCCTTGAATCGGTGAGCATGACGTAACGTAAGTCGTTAATCGATGTTCGACCAATTGTCAGCTATAGTTCAGTCCTCCTACCAGACATCAACCACATTTGGATCTTATTGGTAATTCAAAGACACGTTGGACTATGTACATCGTTGAGTTCGCCTTTGTACAGTCAGTATGAGGAGGTCTGATACTTGGCGGCAATTTCTAAGGGTTGAATACCCAGTATAACTTGTAACCTACATACTCTGTGCCAGGACACCACAGGTAGACGTAGCAGCACACTCTACTGTGCACCCCAAAATAACAAGCGATAAATTCGGCGGAAAAAGAGGTATACGGACCTACTTGGCTAAAAGGAGGGCAATGGTGACGGCGTGCGGCCTGAACCACCGAGCAATTGTTGATTTGCTAATGAGAGAAAGAGAGGATGATTTTTAGAGGGAGACCAAGGTTTTAATAAGGTAAGCAGTTTCAAACAGATATACGGGGTGTTACAAAAAGGTACGGCCAAACTTTCAGGAAACATTCCTCACGCACAAAGAAAGCAAATATGTTATGTGGACATGTGTCCGGAAACGCTTACTTTCCATGTTAGAGCTCATTTTATTACTTCTCTTCAAATCACATTAATCATGGAATGGAAACACACAGCAACAGAACGTACCAGCGTGACTTCAAACACTTTGTTACAGGAAATGTTCAAAATGTCCTCCGTAGCGAGGATACATGCATCCACCCTCCGTCGCATGGAATCCCTGATGCGCTGACGCAGCCCTGGAGAATGGCGTATTGTATCACAGCCGTCTGCAATACGAGCACGAAGAGTCTCTACATTTGGTACCGGGGTTACGTAGACAAGAGCTTTCAAATGCCCCCATAAATAAGTCAAGATGGTTGAGGTCAGGAGAGCGTGGAGGCCATGGAATTGGTCCGCCTCTACCAATCCATCGGTCACCGAATCTGTTGTTGAGAAGCGGACGAACACTTCGACTGAAATGTGCAGGAGCTCCATCTTGCATGAACCACATGTTGTGTCGTACTTGTAAAGGCACATGTTCTAGCAGCACAGGTAGAGTATCCCGTATGAAATCATAACGTGCTCCCTTGAGCGTAGGTGGACGAAACTAAAATGAACTCTAACATGGAAATTAAGCGTTTCCGGACATATGTCCACATAACATCTTTTCTTTATTTATGTGTGAGGAATGTTTCCTGAGTGTTTGGCCGTGCCTTTTTGTAACACCCTGTTGATCAATAGTTATACAGAGATAAGCAGACTTGCACTGGGCAGACCAGCGTGGAGAACTGCATCAAACCAGTCTTCAGACTGACGACTCTAACAACAGTATCGTTGGGGAACATCTACATGACTACTCCGCAGCTCACACTTAAGTGCCTTCTAATAACAATAAAAAAAACGGCTCCCCGATTCACAGGCCATAAAGCTAATAATGGCGGTGTTTACACTGATAAGGCAAAGCATTATGACCACTGCTCACCGCGGCGTTGGATGCCGCTCGGTGGCGGTGAGGGAACGTGACACGGTAACAAAAATGTGTAAGCGGTGCTGACACGGACTGGGGATCACCCAAGCGAAGATATGGGCTGGTAATAGGGAAATCCATCGAAATAAGCGACGTTGACAAAGGGCAGATTATTATTATGCAGAGTCTGTGAACTAAAGTGCGCGTCATTTATGTTGGCGGCCGAGTTTAGGTTCGTTCTGCGCATCTGACGTCACAAAACAGTCAGCCAGTGAACAGAGAACGACGTTGCCAGATCTCGACTGCAGTGCAGAGCATGGACGAGTGTATTCAGTTTTAGAAACGTTCAGTCATAAATAAAGTAATAGAACAAAAGCAATGTCTTGATAGCAGACTTTCTTTTATAGAAAGTTTGGAAAAAGCATTCCTTATACCAATTGCTTCATATTCTATTAATTAAATCAAACAAGCAATAAGCCTCCTAATTCAGGCGATAGCAAGGAAAGGTGTTTGTATCAATCTCACGAATTGCTTTTTCGCAATAAAGAACAGCGGTAATTGTTTATTTCCTGTTGTACTTCGACGAAGCGTGAATATTCATAGTCATACCAACGGTGTTTGTCAGTATTTTGCGTGACGTTTTATACTTCTCAAGGAGGAATGAAGACAGACGAGCTGTGTTGGCGTAACGGTGATGGTGTTGGGCTTCTACGTGAAAGGTTACGAGTTCAATCCTAGTGAGGTGCATAATATTTTCCTTATTTAAAAACAATATTGAAGTGCCATACTTAACAAATTTTATTCGTTTGAATGCAATTTTTCGAAATTTCTAATGCTTTCTCTCTTCATTAACCCTTTCACTGCTGCAGACACATGCTCCCCGCATTCCGCGCTGTGCGCGATTTTGTCATCACTGCACTGCTCGCCTGTGCAGACACATGGTGTTCCCACTGCTTTGACACACTTATCATTCGAATTTCACAAAAACTATTTGGCCCAAAAATTTGATTTTTACACGTCTTCTTGACTGATACCTTCCCCCCATAAATGACTTAATTTTGTTTTGATGTGCAGCATTAAATGTAGTAAACCATTGCACGAAGTTTTGAAGAGTTTGCAGAGGTAAAAGTCCACAGCGTATACTTTCCGTATGGTCGATTTTAGTTGCCACAGTGTTGAGAATGAAATGTGGACAAGATACCTAAATTTCATATAAAATTTACTGTATAACATCTCATTTAAGTACCACATAGGTGTTGTATGTAATATTGAGAAATATTCCGTCTTTCGCGACTGTAACAAAAGTTTTATTTACACCGGGCGCGTTTGGCTTCATTTTAAAGCACTTCAATCAATGAAAGGTATGGCACATACACAATGGTATTCATGTTCTCTTTCTTGTTTTTGTTCCACAGTCGCAGTTTTACCAATGGTATTGAAATATATTCCTCTTCTGCAACTGTAATAAGCGGCTTATTTAGACCAGACGCGTATCTCTTTTGAAGCATCTTCAGTGGACAGTATTTTGTCTCCTCCATTGCCAAGTCACCTTTCGTAGTTTTGTGCTGCGGTAACACAATATTCAACGTTTGTGTTGGCTCATCAGTGTTTTAGCAAATAAATGTTTGTGCGTGCCGCACACAAAAATTATATTTGACATAGCTCAGGACTTAACTGATAGACGGTATATACAAGTCCTAACGTTTTTGTAAGTCCACAGTTTTGTTTAATGTATTTTGTGTACTGCCTTTTGATTGATGGAAGTACTTTAAAATAAAGCCAAACGTGCCCGGTGTAAATAAAACTTTTGTTACAGTCGCGAAAGACGGAATATTTCTCAATATTACATACGACACCTATGTGGTACTTGAATTAAATGAGATATTGTTATACAGTAAATGTCATTTGATTTTTCGGCATCTTGTCCACATTTCATTGTCAACATTGTGGCAACTAAAATCGACCATACGGAAAGTATACCCTATGAACTTTTACCTCTGCAAACTCTTCAAAATTTCGTGCAATGGTTAACTATATTTAATGCTGCATAATAACTGCGTTGAACATCGAAACAAAATTAAGTCATTTGTGGGGGGAAGGTATCAGTCAAGAAGATGTGTAAAAATCTAATTTTTGGGCAAAATAGTTTTTGTGGAATCGAATGATAGTGTCAAAGCAGTCGGAACACCATGTGTCTGCACAGGCGAGCAGCGCAGTGACAAAATCGCGCACAGCGCGGAATGCAGGGAGCACGTCTTTGTAGCAGCGAAAGGGTTAATGCGGCCGTGGTGGCTTTACTTCATGTACTGCGCGCTCCCCCCTAAACGTAAGTTTGCGAACTATGCTGTACTATGGCGCCGCTTCTCTTGGCGCGTGCGTCGTGTGCAACTGGCAACGCAGCAATCTCCCGCGTCTGGGCGGGCATGCGCGAGCCGCCAAGATAAAAGAATTGAACTACAATATCTCGAAAATCGCCTCTATGCTCCTCAACCACTCCATCACACTCCTTGCCTTGTGACGACTCGGCGCATTATCTTGTTGAAAAATGCCACTACCGTCGGGAAACATTATCGTCATGAAGGGGTGCACGTGGTCTGCAACTAGTGTACGATATTTCTTGGCCGTCATGGTACCTTGCAAGAGCTCCACTGGACCCATATATGTTGTGGTGTTAACATTGCCAAATGCATGGGTCGTCGGTTGCGGAGGCCAATCGTAAGGAGTGTTCGGTGCCCTATGTGTTCTGGCAAACTTATACTCTGCCCAGCGTTGAAGTCTGACGTTAGTTCCGCTACAGTTCGCCGCCTGTCCTATTTTACCAGTCTGCCCAGCCTACGACGTCCGACATCTGTAATGAGGGGTGGCTGCCAGCTCTTACGACGTCTGGACGTGGTTTCACGTTGGTTTCGCCACGTGTTGAAGACACTCACCACAGCACTTCTTGAACACCCGACAAGTCGTGCAGTTTCCGAAATGCTCGTGCCGAGCCTCCGGGCCATCACAATCTCTGGCAGTCAATCTCAGACAGATCGAGATGCTCGTATCGAGCTTTCGGGTCTTCGCAGTCTGCCCTCGGTCAAACTCAGATGGACTGTGCCCCTTCCCCATTCTAAACACGGGCAGACCGCTCGCTGATACTACATTCACCGTGCATGTGTCTAACAGTCATTCCACGCCAGGTGACGCTGCTGTCGCGTGGACGCGTTTATATCGATAGCAGGTTGGTAGCCATAATGTTCTGGATGATCAGTGTATACCCTACCAGGTGTGGTAACAACGTTAAACACGAATAACACTAAAGCACTCAGGTGGCCATTCTGCTTGTCAATTCCAACTCAAATAATTTAAATACGTGTCGACTGTGTGTAGGTGTACGAAATTACATTGACACTCGACCAAATCTTGTGGGTGCTTCACATTTTTTGGCAGGCAGTATACTTCATGAGCGATAAAAATTTTGAATACTGGATTGGAGGAGAGGAGCGAACTGCGAAGTTCAGACAGCAATAGGAGATGTCAGTATGTGTGCAGCAGCCATTGACCAATGCCCAGGCAAGTCCCAGAGGAACTATGCCTGGCTGTCTAGCGAGCGGTCATCCTGCACGCGAGAGCGTTTCCTGCCCACCGCTACACGCACAGGCCACAGCCGTGCCGGTTCACAAACGTTCACACACGTCTCGTTATAACTGATCTGCGACACTATGCCGGAGGAAAGAACTGCCCAGAAACGAAAAAGGTGCTTGTGCAAGTAATCTAGTAGCCGTATGGCGGCATAGATGAAACAAAATATGAGAGAATTTTCTCTTTATTTCTACACGACACCACTCTAACCTGCTTTTAACCATGTGGATAATTGTTCCAGGAGATATTGTACAATTCTTTGAGGATAGGAAACAACGAAAATTTACTTAGTGTATGCATATGTTGTAGCATACTAGAAAGAGTAAAGTTGATTCCGTATTTCTAGATTTCCGGAAAGCTTTTGACACCGTTCCTCACAAGCGACTTCTAATAAAGCTGCGAGCCTATGGGGTATCGTCACAGTTGTGCGACTGGATTCGTGGTTTCACGTCAGGAAGGTCGCAGTTCGTAGTAATAGACGGCAAATCATCGAGTAAAACTGAAGTGATATCAGGTGTTCCCCAGGGAAGCGTCCTGGGACCTCTGCTGTTCCTGATCTATATAAATGACCTGGGTGACAATCTGAGCAGTTCTCTTAGGTTGTTCGCAGATGATGCTGTAATTTACCGTCTAGTAAGGTCATCCGAGGACCAGTATCAGTTGCAAAGCGATTTAGAAAAGATTGCTGTATGGTGTGGCAGGTGGCAGTTGACGCTAAATAACGAAAAGTGTGAGGTGATCCACATGAGTTCCAAAAGAAATCCGTTGGAATTCGATTACTCGATAAATAGTACAATTCTCAAGGCTGTCAATTCAACTAAGTACCTGGGTGTTAAAATTACGAACAAGTTCAGTTGGAAAGACCACATAGATAATATTGTGGGGACGGCGAGCCAAAGGTTGCGTTTCATTGGCAGGACACTTAGAAGATGCAACAAGTCCACCAAAGAGACAGCTTACACTACTCTCGTTCGTCCTCTGTTTGAATATTGCTGCGTGGTGTGGGATCCTTACCAGGTGGGATTGACGGAGGACATCGAAAGAGTGCAAAAAAGGGCAGCTCGTTTTGTATTATCACGTAATAGGGGAGAGAGTGTGGCAGATATGATACGCGAGTTGGGATGGAAGTCATTAAAGCAAAGAAGTTTTTCGTCGCGGCGAGATCTATTTGCGAAATTTCAGTCACCAACTCTCTTTTCCGAATGCCAAAATATTTTGTTGAGCCCAACCTACATAGGTAGGAATGATCATCAAAATAAAATAAGAGAAATCAGAGCTTGAACAGAAAGGTTTAGGTGTTCGTTTTTCCCGCGCGCTGTTCGGGAGTGGAATGGTAGAGAGATAGTATGATTGTGGTTCGATGAACCCTCTGCCAAACACTTAAATGTGAATTGCAGAGTAATCATGTAGATGCAGATGTAAATACGCAGGTGATTTTGGAGTATACAGGGTGCGCAACTTAGTCACATAGCTGACACCGCCTGTTTTTCCGAAGTTTCATAGAACAATCTAGAAGTGCGGAAAGTTTTAAATGTATAACATTTTAGTTTACTGAATGGGCTTTTATAGTGCATACTGTATATACCAAAATGCTTATTTAGCCAGTATAGCTCTGTTAGTACTTAATTTATGGGGTCATGTGTCACATTACATGTGGAATTCTCTGTACTGAACGCAAGTGCGGAAGACAAAATGAGAGCAGTTAAAAACATCTGATCAGAAAAAATTGACAGTACTCTACTGAAAATTTCTCGAGAACTTTTGAAAATACTTGAAGCAGGAGAAAGATTCTGTAAAAATGGGCTGTATTAGGACACGATTTTCTTCAATTTATTTCAATAGTTGGGTTTTTCTACAGCGTATTTAAGTCTGAAAAAGAAACATACTTTGTGTTACTGAAATGTTAAAAAGACAGCTCAAGACTTGTTCTGTCGAGTTAGCAGATGGATTTAGTACTCGCTAAAATACGCTACTGGCCATTCAAATTGCAGCATGAAGAAGGTCGCATGCAAAAAACGTCAAAGTGGCATTACGTGTACTACCTGCTTAACCCTTTCTTGCCAAAACTATGCAAACTGTTCTAAAGCATTTAATATTTGTGAGAATATTACCGAAGGAACTAGAGACACAATATTGTATTGTAATAAATGTATTTGTTTTAATTTATGTACGAAACGCAAGCGGGATTTCTGAGTCAGGTCAAGATACATTCATTATATCCAATAGGGTTATTTACTTATTACATTAGTAATATCAGTTTGCATTAATCAAAACAATGCGAAACCTATTATAAACATCAAAACACGATACTAACCTTTCACGTCAGCGGGAGGCGTACTTTTCTTTATGAAGAATGAACAAGACAATGTTATGACAATCTGCCGTTGTTTTCTGCCCTGTGGGGGTAGAGATACTGAAAGTCACAAAGTTTCCTTTGTTACAGAAGAGGTACACAGAGGGCCGGACAGCATGACAGTGCATGAATACGACTTCATGCTGTATTATGACTCTGCAAACTGACGGGACTTTTAAATCCCCTAGGGCAAAGAACGGTAAGTGATTAGCATTTCAGCCAAACCGCAGAAACTAGATAGGAGTAACGCCATTTATATTCTATATACCAGATGTTAAGAAAAGGGTGTCGAATATTTTGAGAGGTGGTAGCACCGACCAAACACGCATGCATGTCTGAAGGAAGAGACATTGGTTACGATCTGCAGCTGTAGTAATATTACGAAATTTTGTCGCAACTGACAATAGTTTTGACATAAGCTGTATTAGGCGTGGTAATCATATCTGTCGGTGACACAAGAAAATTTGTGCAGCAGAGACTAGAACCCGGATTTCCCACTTATCGCGAGCTGTTGCGTTAATGCATGCGTGTCCCAAGGAATAGACTATGTAATAATAAATATTACAGCTTTAACAGGCAAAACGACAATAATACTAACGTTAAACGCCTCTGTCTCATTAACCCTGTTGCGGGAATCCAGGTAAGCTGTGAGCAGTGGGGGTGTACATTCTGTGCCATATGGAGGTTTGGATTGGTCCTGGAAGAGTGCACGGATAGCCGAGTGATTAAGGCGATCGTTCAGGATAATCAGGAAATACGGTTTCGCGTCCCAGTCCGGCACGAATTTTCGTCTGTCACCAGTAGGTATGTTTTCCATGCCTAACACGGCTGATTTAAGAAATATTCGCTATTGTGATGGGTTGTTGAAGTACCTTTAACTTACAATTACCGTTCTTCTGTGGTCGGTTGTAGTAGAATTGCATCCTTTACTGTTGCTGATTTCATTAACTATGACATGTGACGTCTGCTTTATTCCAAAGAGCTCTTCATGGATTAAGTCCCATTTTTTATTTTTTGAGTCATCGGTCTTCTGACTGGTTTTATGTGGCCCGCCACGAATTCCTGTCTTGTGCCAACCGCTTCATCTGAGTAGCATTTGCAACCCATGCCCTCAATTATTTGTTGTGTGGATTCCAATTACTGTCTTCCCCTACAGCCTTTACCGCCTACAGCTCCCTCTAGTACTTGGAAGTTACTGCTTGATCTCTTAAATACATGTCCTATCATCCTGCCCCTTCATCTTGTCAGTGTTGAATTAAAAAAGGTCCATAACGCTCTGGAGACAACGGAATGTACAATTCATAGAAGGCAGTAAAATATTTTATAAATTAACCTCACCAACAACTGAAATACCGAGCCACGTAATAGTCCATAATCGTACTTTTTTTATTTTCAGTGAATCAGAAAAGTTTTAAGACTGAGCGATAGATTCTAATATAAACTATGTGATCAAAAGTATCCGGACACCTGGGTGAAAATGACTTACACGTTCGTGGTGCCCTCCATCGGTAATGTTGGAATTCAATATGGTGTTGGTCCACTCTTAGCCTTGACAGCTTCCACTCTCGCAGGCATACCTTCAGTCTATTGCTGGGAGGTTTCTTGGGGAATGGCAGCCCGCTTTTCACAGAATGCTGCACTGAGGAGAGGTATCGATGTCGGTCGGTGAGGCCTGGCACGAAGTCGGCGTTCCAAAACATCTCACAGGTGTTCTATAGGATTCAGGCCAGGACTTTATGCAGGCCAATCCATTACAGGAATTTTATTGTCGTGTAACCACTCCGCCACAAGCCGTGCTTTATGTACAGGTCCTCAATCGTGTTGAAAGATGCAATCGCCATCCCCGAAATGCTCGTCAACAGTGGTAAGCACGAAGGTGCTTAAAAGATCAATGTAGGCCCGTGCTGTGATACTGCCACGCAAAACAACAAGGGGTGCAATCCCCCTCCATGAGAAACACAACACCATAACACCACCGCCTCCGAATTTTACTGTTCGCACTACACACTCTGGCAGATGACGTTCACCGGGCATTCGTCTTACCCACACCCTGCCATCGGATAGCCACATTGTGTGTCGTGATTCGTCACTGCACACAACGTTTTTCCACTGTTCAATTGTCCATTGTTTACGCTCCTCACACCAATCGAGGCATCGTTTGCCATTTACCGGCGTGATGTGTGGCATATGAGCAGCCACTCGACCATGAAATCCAAGTTTTCTTACCTCCCGCCTGACTGTCATAGTACTTGTAGTGGATACAGATGCAGTCTGGAATACCTGTGTGATGGTCTAGATAGATGTCTGTCTACTACACGTTACGACCCTCTTCAACTGTCGGCGGTCTCTGTCAGTCAACAGACGAGGTCGGCCTGTACGCTTTTGTGTTGTGCGTGTCCCTTCACGTTTCCACTTCACTATCACATAGGAAACAGTGGACCTAGGGATGTTTAGGAGTGTGGAAATCTCGGGTACAGCCGTATGACACAAGTGACACACCATCACCTGACCACGTTTGAAGTCCGTGAGTTCCGCGAATAGCCCCATGCTGCTCTCTCACGATGTCTGACGACTACTGTGGTCGCTGAAATGGAAAACGTGGTAGTAGGTGGCAGCACAATGCACCTAATATGAAAACGTATGTTTTTGGGGGTGTCCGGATACTTTTGATCACAGTGTATAATTCTACTTGTCTATGACAGGATAACAGCTCTTCCACTTTTTTGATGAATTTTCAATTTAGGTGTTTGTCATGGCACAAACTACTCGTAGTGACATTCCACAATTGCTCTTCTTGACTTTCTGATTAATACTTGTAATGTCTCACACTTATTACAGTATTTTAAACACTTTTTCAACCCGGAGTGGAATATTTTTCGACCTTCTATTACTATATGAAATGGCCACTTTCAATTCTGCACAAAATTATCGTTGTTCTTGTTGTTAGATTCAATACTACTTCATTACTTACACGGTCTATCCATTTGACATTCAGCGCTCTTCTGTCGTATCACATTTCAAAAGATTCTACAAATTCTTGTTTGAGCAGGTTATCGTCCACGCTTCACTTCCGCGCAAGACTACACTCCAAACAAATATTTTCAGAAAAGATTTCCTAATACTTAGTTATATTAGCTGTAAAGTCTACACATTACTCCGTGGCGCCTTTTATATTTCAGTTATAATGTCAAAAATGTGAAAGTTGCTCTAAAATTTTAAATTCATTGCACATAGAATGAACAGGTTCAGTAAACCCTCGTGAAATGAGCAGGTTATCTACTTTAAAAAGGCGGGCTGGCGTTCCAGAGAACGCAGACAATTAGTGATGACAACAGGTGTCAGGAGGTGAGACAGCAACAGCTATTTTGCAGTGTGTTTTTTCGGAAAAAGTGATTTATTTTGTATTCGGTGTATTTACATTAGTCTGAAACACTATACTGTACGCATCACAATAGTACTGCTCAAAGCGCTCGTCTGCGCATTGTTTCCAGGCGTCGTGTGAAATATATGCAGTCTTTTACTGCTCATCTAGATGCATTCGTATATATACGTAAGACTGGTCTCCATATTTTGATGCGGGTACGATTTCAGCTGCTTTGCTCCCAAGTCTGCTTCCCGCACTGATACAATGTTTATTTCAGAAAAATCAAGTACTTACTATAGTTTTAAAGCAACGATTGTCGCAGATTTGTATCACAGGGATGAAAATATTAAAATTTCTTCTTGAACACTTGATAGATCATATTTTATTTTTCCAAACGCCCCACACTCCCTTTCCAACGACTTCTATTATCTACATCTACATGACTACCTGGTAAGGATCCCACACCGCGCAGCAATATTCTAAAAGAGGACGAACGAGTGTAGTGTAAGCTGTCTCTTTAGTGGACTTCTTGCATCTTCTAAGTGTCCTGCCAATGAAACGCAACCTTTGGCTCGCCTTCCCCACAATATTATCTATGTGGTCTTTCCAACTGAAGTTGTTCGTAATTTTAAGACCCAGGTACTTAGTTGAATTGACAGCCTTGTGAATTGTACTATTTATCGAATAATCGAATTCCAAAGGATTTCTTTTGGAAATCATGTGGATCACCTCACACTATTCGGTATTTATTATGTGATGAACGTACGATGGTGAGCTGAAAAGTAAGGCCTCCGAGTTTTTGTGTGTAAACTCTTGAAGCTTTTTAAATGAAACGAACGTTATTAACTTTCTTCATCTTCATCCTTCATTTTTACATACACTACTGGCCATTAAAATTGCTACACCACGAAGATGACGTGCTACAGACGCGAAATTTAACCGACAGGATGAAGATGCTGTGATATGCAAATCATTAGCTTTTCAGAGCATTCACACAAGGTTGTCGCCGGTGGCGACACCTAAAACGTGCTGACATGAGGAAAGTTTCCAACCGATTTCCCATACACAAACAGCAGTTGACCGACGTTGCCTGGTGAAACGTTGTTGTGATGCCTCGTGTAAGGAGGAGAAATGTGTACCATCACGTTTCCGACTTTGATAAAGGTCGGATTGTAGCCTATCGCGATTGCGGTTTACGTATCGCGACACTGTTGCTCGCGTTGGTCGAGATCCGATGACTGTTAGCAGAATATGGAATCGGTGGGTTCAGGAGGGCAATACGGAACGCCGTGCTGGATCCCAACGGCCTCGTATCACTAACAGTCGCGATACCAGGCATCTTATCCGCATGGATGTAACGGATCGTGCAGCCACGTCTCGATCCCTGAGTCAACAGATGGGGACGTTTGCAAGACAATAACCAGTTACACGAACAGTGCGACGACGTTTGCAGCAGCATGGACTATCAGCTCGGAGACCATGGCTGCGGTTACCCTTAAGGCTGCATCACAGACAGGAGCGCCTGCGATGGTGTACTCAGCGAATACCTGTTTATCATCTGCATTCCTTCTTGGTGTAGTAATTTTAAAAGCCAGTAGTGTATTTATTTTTCAACACAGTCACCCTGGCGACGAACACATTTCTCCCAACGAGAGACCAGTTTGTTGATACTGTCGCTGTATAATGTCTGAATTTTTTGACGGAGCCACAACCTCACCTCTGCTTGCACCGCTTGATCACTATCGAATTGAAATCCTCCAAGGAGTTCTTTAAGTTTAGGAAACATGAAAATCGGACGGGGCCGAGTCGGGACTGTATGCCAATCGATGACGGTGGACCAAAGGCGTCGGATTGCTGCAGATGTTGCAGCGCTCGTATATGGTCTGGAATTGTCAAGCTCAAGGAAAGGAATTTCAATTGGTGGCACGTAGTTTTGCAGTTAGAACTCGGCTACAGTGGGCTGTTTCTGACATAGTTACTTTACACACCGCCCTGTTAAACGCAAAAATTCGGAGCCCTTTGGCGGCAGAGGGTTACAGCTTGCGAATGCTAAGCAGAAAATTCGACTGAGTAATATGCGTGACATGTAATACATCAACTGATATTGAGAACAGAATAAAAAATTCGGAGCATTACATTTCATCACGCTCTCCAAAAGAGATGTATGATGTGTGATAAAAAGTGGGAATAACTCACAAGAATGAAGAAGCCACAAGCTATAGTGTGAAAGTTAGATCATTAGTGAGACTGCATTCCTTGTTGGTTAGCACCTTACGCTACCGCTATGACTCGCTGAGAATCTGCTTTCACCACTACAGGGCCGCCCTTGGTCGTCGTAAACGCGTGACCCTAATGCGGCCTTGTGCCAGTGCACGAAACCAGCACGGAAGACCTGTCCGTTCACTTCCCAAAAGCACCACAATTAGGCACGGCCGTGAGCATCCGACTCAGGTGTCAAGCGGCTCCAGTTCCTGTTTTTGAATGGATACTGCAGGGTGTAGCAGGATCATCATGTAAAAATCATCCTCTGATTCTGTTCTGTAGAAGTTTCTGTGCGTTTTGAGACACGTTTCTTTGCAGTTCTAATAATAATGGAAAATTCTGACACACATTACTTTTGTAATTATTTAATGCAGCATACCTAGATGGTGCACTGATTACTGTTTCCGGGCAAGTGTCAGAGGTTCACTCTCCGTCGCTCCTTAAGATATGAATAGCAGGTACTCCTTTAAGCGGCTGCGTAACTAATTTCGAAGGTCGGAGTTAGCCACGTGCACTACCACAATGCCTAGAAAGCCGCTGAAATGTTCAAAACTTCTCTAATTTTAATGTTTCCAAGTGGGAACTTACACATTTAAAGCTGGTATGCGGACAGTAAATACGTGTTTATTTTTGTTGTGGTCTTCAGTCCAAAGACTGGTTTGATACAGCTCTCCATGCTACTCTGTCACGTGCAAGCCTCTTCATCTCCGAGTAACTGCTGCAACCTACATCCCTCTGAATCTGCTTACTGTATTCATCTCTTGGTCTCCCTCTAACCCCCACGCTTACGTGTTTATGTTGTTGTTGTGGTCTTCAGTCCAAAGACTGGTTTGATACAGCTCTCCATGCTACTCTGTCCTGTGCAAGCCTCTTCATCTCCGAGTTACTACTGCAACCCACATCCCTCTGAATCTGCGTACTGTATCCATCTCTTGGTCTCACTCTACTATTTTTACCCCACTCGCTTCCCTCCAGTACTAAATTGGTGACCCCTTGATGCCTCAGAATGTGTTTTACCAACCGATCCCTTCTTTTAGTCAGGTTGTGCCACAAATTTTCGGTTCAAATGGCTCTGAGCACTATGGGACTTAACTTCTGAGGTCATCAGTCCCCTAGAACTTAGAACTACTTAAACCTAACTAACCTAAGGACATCACACATATCCATGCCCGAGGCAGGATTCGAACCTGCGACCGTAGTGCACAAATTTTTCTTCTCCTCAAGTCTATTCAGTACCTCCTCATTAGTTAAGTGATCTACCCATCTAATCTCCAGCATTCTTCTGTAGCACCACATTTCAAAAGCTTCTATTTTCTTCTTATCTAAACTGTTTATAGCCTATGTTTCACTTCCATACAGGACTACACATCATACAAATACCTTCTATACTCGATGTTAACAAATATCTCTTCTTCAGAAAAGATTTTCAAAAAATGTGTGTGAAATCTTATGGGACTTAACTGCTAAGATCATCAGTCCCGAAGCTTACACACTACTTAGACTAAATTATCCTAAGGACACACACACACACACACACACACACACACACACACACACACACACACACACACACACCCATGCCCGAGGGAGGACTCGAACTTCCGCCGGGAGAAACTATTTTCTTGACATTGCCAGTCTACGTCTTATATCCTCCATACTTCGACCATCATCAGTTATTTTTCTTCCCAAATAGCAAACTCATTTTCTACTTTAAGTGTCTCATTTCCTGATCTAATTCCCTCAGTAGCACCTGATTCAATTCGACTAATTCCATTATCCTCGTTTTGCTTTTGTAGTTCATCTTATATCCTCCTTTCAAGATACTGTCCATTCCGTTCAACTGCTCTTCAAAGTCCTTTGCTGCCTATGGCAGATTTACAATGTCGACGGCAAACCTCGAAGTTTTCATTTCTTCTCCCTGAACTTTAATACATACCATAAATTTTTCTTTTGTTTCCTTTACTTCTTGCTCAATATACAGACTGAATAACATTGGGGATAGGCTACAACCCTGTCTCACTCCCTTCTCAACCACTGCTTTCTTTTCGTGCCCCTGGACTGTTAAAACTGCCATATGCTTGCTGTACAAATTGTAAATAGCCTTTTGCTCCCTGTATTTTACCACTGCCGACTTTTAAATCTGAAAGACAGAATTCCAGTCAACATTGTCAAAAGCTTTCTCTAAGCCTACAAATGCTGGAAACGTAGGTTTGCCTTTCCTTAATCTATCTTCTATGAGAAGTCGCAGGGTTAGTATTGCCTCGCGTGTTCCTACATTTCTCCGGAATCCAAACTGATCTTTCCCGACGTCGGCTTCTACCAGTTTTTCCATTCTTCTGTAAAGGATTAGTGTTAGTGTTTAGCATCCGTGACTTATTAAACTGATAGTTCGGCAATTTTCACACCTGTTAGTATCTGATTTCTTTGGAATTGGGATTACTGTATTCTTCTTGAAGTCTGATGGTATTTCGCCTGTCTCCTACAGCTTGGTCACCAGATGAAAGAGTTTTGTCATGGGTGGCTCCTCCGATGTTATTAGTAGCTCTAACGGAATGTTGTCTACTCCCAGGGCCTTGTTTTGATTTAAGTCTTTTAGTGCTTCGTCAAATTCTTCACGCAATATCACATCTCCCTTCTCATCTTCCTCTACGTCCTCTTCCATTTCCGTAATATTACCCTCAAGTACATTTCCCTTGTATAGACCCTCTACATACTCCATCTTTCTGCTTTCCCTTTTTTGCTTGGGACTGGTTTTCCATCTGAGCTATTTATATTCATACAGGTGATTCTCTTTTCTCCAAAGGTCTCTTTACTTTTCCTGTAGGCAGTATCTAGCTTACCCCAAGTGATATACGCTTCTACATTCTTACATTTGTCTTCTAGCAATTCCTGCTAAGCCATTTTGCATTTCCTATCCATATCACTTTCTAGACGTTTTTATTCCCTTTCGCCTGCTTCATTTTTTGCATTTTTATGTTTTCTGCTTTCATTGAATAAGTTCAGTATCTCTTGTGTTACACAAGGATTTTTACTAACCCTTGTCTTTTTACCTACTTGATTTTGTGCGGCCTTCACTATTTCATCTCTCATAGCTATCCATTCTTCTTCTACTGTATTCCTTCCCCCTGTTCTTGTCAATAGTTCCCTAATGCTCCTTCTGAAACCCTGTGCTACCTCTGTTTCTTTCAGTTTATCCAGATCCCATCCCCTTAAAATTCCTGCCTTTTTGCAGTTTCTTTGTAGACCAACATATAACACATGAGATCTAACTTGTATCTTCATATTTATGAGCTCAGGAAGCTGCAACAACAATGGTATTAGTGGCTTGAATGAAAGGATCTTATGTGCAAGATTCGTGACCCAGAGGGCACTGGAGCATGTGACTTATGATTTGTTCTTGTCCACATTTACAGTTCAGGCCACCCGTACTGGATCAGTATTTGGTTGTACTGCTCTTGGATCTTCCGCGATTGAAATTTATTCAGTGACTTGCACACTTGCCAGCGTTCACTGCCATTCTTCCGCGGAAGACGAGTCTTGTCCTTCCACAGTTACAGGCTTCCGTTATCGAGCGGGAGTGTGACGTTAACTTACATTTTTCCACAGTTAAAGCAAGCTGCAATTGATCATACCAAATAGAAAATCTGTCCAAGTCGTACTCGACGACGCACTTTCCGTACACAACAGATCCATCTGAAAACAGTCGCACAATGCTACCTGTACTACCCGATTAATCGTTTGTGCAGATGGGGAATATGAGCATTGCTGTCTCTCTTCCCAAAGGCATTCGTGATGGTATCTTTGTCTTCAATGAACGCTCGCCATCCAGGACAGTGTACTGGATTCTGTTACTCTACAAGTCTTCGAGCCATTGACGTATTTGGAAACCAATTCCGTACCCTCTGTCCTTTCTTAACAGCCGACAGTGTTCTAGCCTGCTGAACGCTTTCTGGAAATTCAGGTATATGCGAGCATGTCTGTTGGCTTGCATAAATGAAGAACAGGATATCACACGATCGATGTTTTCTAAATCCATGCTGACAGATTAAATTTTCTCATTCTAGCAGGCTCACAATATTCAAGCTTAGAATGAGCTCATGGATCCTGCAGAAGGCGGAAATTAAGAATTTTGGTTTAATAATTTTACACATTCGTTGTTTTGCCTTTGTGTACTGGAGTAACCTGCATTTTTTCCAATTGCTTAAGAATGTTCGCTATACAATAGATTCACGGTAAACAAGAACTTAGAAAGGAGCCAATGTGCAAAGTACTCTTTCAAAACTCCTAGGGACTTCATCAAGTTTTTAACGGGTTTAGTTACTTTTCAGTACCAGGAATTTTTACTTATATGCCATCCATTTGAGAATTTGTGGTGGCTGTCGAACAGTGGTAACTCTGTACAATCTTCCTATGTGACTAAATATTTCAAAGCAAAATATAAGACTTCGGCATTCCTTTCGCTGTTTTTTCAGATCGTTTGTTTGTGTATTTTACGAGGGCGTGCTGAGAAGTAATGCATCAAATTTTTGTGTGAAAACTCGTAAAGCTTTTTAAAGAAAAGAAACGTTATTAAGAATAAACTGGTACACCTGACTAATATCGTGTAGGGCCCCCGCGAGCAAACAGAAATGCCGCAACATGACGTGGCGCGGACTCGACTAATGTCCGAAGTAGCTGTCCATAAATCCGTAAGAGTACGGGGAGTAGATATCTGTTCTGAACAGAAAGTTTTGCAAGGCATCCCAGATATGCTCAATAATGCTAATGTCTGGGGAGTCTGGTGACCAGCGGAAGTGTTTAAACCCAGAAGAGTGTTCCTGGAGCCACTCTGTAGCAATTCTGGACGTGTGGGGTGTCTCATTGTCCTGTTGGAATTGCCCACGTCCATCGGAATGCACAATGGACGTGGATTGATTCTGCATCACCTTTGCCAACGGCCTTGCCGTAATGGTAACACTGGTTCTCGTCAGATCACTGTAGTTAAGTGCTGTCGGCCCTGGTTAACTCTTGGATTGGTGACCATTGGGCTGTCTGCAAACGGGCTGCACTCAGCGTATGGGAGGTCAGTTGACGAGGTACGTGATTGAATAGTAGCGGCTACGGTCACGAAAACTTTCATCGCAGGGGAGAACGGTGTGCTGTCCGCAGCTCGTGGTCTCGCGATCGCGTTCTAGCTTCCCGAGCACGGGGTCCTGGGTTCGATTCCCGGCGGAGTCGGGGATTTTCACCTGCCTCGAGATGACTGAGTGTTTGTGTTGTCCTCCTCATTTCATCATCATTCATGAAAGTGGCGAGATTGGGCTGAGTCCGCAGCTCGTGGTCGTGCGGTAGCGATCTCGCTTCCCACGCCCGGGTTCCCGGGTTCGAGTCCCGGCGGGGTCAGGGATTTTCTCTACCTCGTGATGGCTGGGTGTTGTGTGCTGTCCTTAGGTTAGTTAGGTTTAAGTAGTTCTAAGTTCTAGGGGACTGATGACCATAGATGTTAAGTCCCATAGTGCTCAGAGCCATTTGAACCATTTTATTGGGCTGAACAAAGGTTGGGAATTTGTACGGGCGCTGATAACCGCGCAGTTGAGCTCACTACAAACCAAACATCACCATCATCAACGGTGTGCTGACCACATGCCCCTCCATATCCGCATCCAGTGACGCCTATCGGCAGAGGATGACACGTCGGCTGGTACCATTCGGCCTTCCAAGGCCTGTACGGACGGGGTATCACCTCTGCGCTTGTATTGATTTGGACAGACAGCGAATATTGGTAAGGCAGCTCAGTCAGGTGGCAGCCTCCATTCGTGAGCCACCGGAAGAGTGAATCATTTGTTTTGTCTGTCGTTGGGGAGTGAGCTAGTGACAGTGACTAGCCCAGAGTTTTCTATTCCCTTGTGTTTGTGTTTTTAACGATTCTGGTACTGCAAATGGTTGTCTAAAAGTTAACAGCGCTCGTTTTCATTCTTTTTCCCTATCGTTTATATTCGATTGTTAGTTGTAGGGTGGATAGGGTGTGTGCATGCTGTGCGCTGACACTGGAGGAGCTGGTCACAGTTCGTGAACAGCTGATGGTGCTGTTGGTCGCAGTCAGCCGTCTGCAGGCTGCTGTCCCTAGGTGTTGCAGCAGTGGAGAAACTGGCGTATCGCATGGGACACCTCAAGTGTTGGTTGTTTCGCTCATGCGCTCTGCTGCCTCGGAATCTTCCAGCGTACCCGATGTGGGGAACTGCGCTCACCGCGGAGTATAGTAGCGGGCTGTAACACTTTCGCATCGCTCGAGGGGCGGGGTCAGTGTGGGGCTCGCTGTGTGGCCCCGCCCATTCACCCAGCGAATGGACGATTGGTTGATTCTTCACCAGGTTCCGAGCAGGCACACGGGGGAGGGGTTTGCTAGTTATTGGGAGCTCCAGCGTTACTCATTTTGTGGACACTCTTAGGGAAATAGCATTCACGGTTTGAAAGAAGTCCAGCATGCACTCGGTATGGCTGCTGGGAACTTCATCCGAGGTGTGGAGGAGGACCTGCCTGCGGCTGTTGATGGTGCGGGTGTAGTCATTTTCAAGCCTGTAGCTTGGGTTCCGAGGCCATCCATAGTTCATGTGGATGGTCATTCTCAGTACGTGTGGGTGGCTGCCGGAAATGGTGAAGGCTGCTGGCCTCGCTCGAGGGATGCAAGCAGAGGTTATAGTTTCCAATATCGTTCCCAGAATTCATGAGGGACCTTTGGTCTGGAGCCGAGTGTAAGATCTCAACAACAGACACCGACAATTCTGTGTTCTGTGACCCTCTTGGCTGCAGATTTCTGGACCTGCGTTATGCACCGGAGAACTTGGTGGGTCAGAGTTGCACCATACAGAGGAAGCAACAACTAGGGTACCTGAGTGCTTGTGGAGGGCATATGTCTTTTTTTCTTTTTTTAAAGCTAGACGATACTCTGAGGCCTTTTGATGAACGGTCGGCAGTCGATACGCAGAGACCTAACACAGATCGCGTACAAAGTAAAGATATTGGCAGATTAAAACTGTGTGCCGGACCGAGACTCGAACTCGGGACATTTGCCTTTCGCGGGCGAGTGCTCTACCATCTGAGCTACCTAAGCACGACTCATGCCCTGTCCTCACAGCTTTTACTTCCGCCAGTACCTCGTTGTACGTTTCCAGAAAAAATTTTTCATCTGAAGCTGAGTGTGTGCTGATAAGAAACCTCCTGGCAGATTAAAACTGTGTACCGAGTGAGACTCGAACTCGGGACCTTTGCCTTTCACGGTAGAGCACTTGCCCGCAAAAGTCAAAGGTCCCAAGTTTGAGTCAGAGTCCGGGACACAGTTTTAATCATACAGTAAGTTTCGTATCAGCACTCACTCCGCTGTATAGCGAAAGATTCATTCTGGGGTTTCTGTGTTATTTGGTCCATTGGAGATGTGCAGTTTTGTGCACCACTGTGAGGAGTGGCTTTTGCATGACACCCGACTCCAAATGGCTAATGCATACACTTCCTCTCGCAGTGTTCACTCGGAAACTGGATGAGATGGCTCTGCATTCATTGATAGCTAAGGTTCCATTCGGTTTTGAAGCCGATAGTCGTTGACAAAGCGAGACACTTGAATCCGGTACTTGTTGCTTAGAAACGTCTTACGGCCACGGTTCCTACCACATCTTACACTGTTGCGACTGGTACATCATTGTTGGTGCACACGTTGGACAGTCCACGTTGATATACCAACAAATCGTGTAATTTCATTCAGGGTGTGGTCACTTCTAAACAAAAACTCGTTTTTGACGTTTGTCAAGTTTTTTCGACGCATGTTACTGCGCTGATTCCATTCAAGTGGCAGGCACATCACTGCCATAACATACGATTGCAGCAGAGGATCACATGACCGCCTGCCATCAGTTGTGAACCATCTACAGCGCTGCAAAACTAGCAGTGTGCTCTTTTTAGGGGGGTGAGCATTATTTTGTCCGGTGAGCATACAGAATGTGATACTATCCATCTTTCTGAATGTAACTTTGGCAACACACCTGGGTATTTCAAAATGGTTCAAATGGCTCTGAGCAGTATGGGACTTAACTTCTGGGGTGATCAGTCCCATAGAACTTAGAACTACCTAAACACATCCATGCCCGAGGCAGGATTCGAACCTGCGACAGTAGCGGTCGCGCAGTTCCAGACTGTAGCGCCTAGAACCTGGGGATATCAACTGATGAAGCAGTCGGATGTTACCGGGGAAATGACAGTAATTTCGATTGAACCTCTCACACTGGTAACTTTCTAGGATCGATCTAGGACCTCACTCGACTATAATGTCGTATGTAAATTGAAGGTGGAGAGGAGGAGAAAAGATAGAGGCAGGGGTCACTGCTGTCATCTGCCTCGGGACACTTCGCGGAATCTGCGGCAACGAGTGAAAATGTGTACCGGAACAGGATTCGAACCCGGGATCTCCTGCTTACAGAGTAGGTGCGTTAACCACTGCGCCATCCGGGACACAGCGTTATCGAAACGGCACGGAATATCTCAGCACGCCTCACGGCCGATCCACATTCCCACCGAGCGCCACCTATCTGCAGTCCCTGTCCATTTCCTCCACGTTCGCTCTCTGAGATTCCCGCAGAAAGTCGGACGTATATGTGTATCCGCACAGAAGAAAGTGGATCCAATGCCCAGCTAGGACAATCTATAATATGAATTCGTGGTGTCTGTCCTTTCGCACATGATTGACCTAGCTGGGCATGGATCCATCTTCTTCTTTGCGGATGCACAAATACGTCCGACCTACTGTGGGAATCTGAGAGTGATCTTTGGAGGAAATGGAAAGGGACTGCAGATATGTAGCCCTCGATGGGAATGTGGATCGGCCGTAAGGCGTTGGGTTTGGGTTGTTTGGGGAAGGAGACCAGACAGCGAGGTCCCATCGGATTAGGGAAGGAAGTCGGCCGTGCACTTTCAAAGGAACCATCCCGGCATTTGTCTCGACCGATTTAGGGAAATCACGGAAAACCTAAATCTGGATGGCCGGACGCGGGATTGAACCATCGTCCTCCCGAATGCGAGTCCATTGTCTAACCACTGCGCCACCTCGCTCGGTCCGTAAGGCGTGCCGAGATAGTCCGCGCAGTTGTATTGAGGCTGTGTCCCGGATGGCGCACGTTTAACGCACTTACCTAGTAAGCGTATGATCCTGGGTTCAAATCCCAGTCTGGTATACATTTTCACTAGTCGCCGCTGATTACGCGAAGCGCCTTGATGCATTTGACAGCCGTGATCCCCTCCATTTCCTTTGTCCCCTTCTCCATCTTCAATTAACATACAATGCAAAATAACTGTGGATTCTGCATGGTGTCCGTTCTTTCGAATATGTCCGATAGAACAGACACCTCGCATTCATATAATTGACTATCATGTCAGTGAGTAAAGAAGATGAATCTCCTCCGCCTTGCCAAGTGCTTTACTTTTGCATTTAATGGAGTGAGAGTAGTATACCATAATATTGAGAGTGAAATGAAATGATCGTGTGGCATTATTGGCCAGTAGGCGCCATCCGGGGAATTTTGGCCGCCGGGTTGCAAGTCTTATTTCAGGTGACGCCACACTGGGAGACGTGCGGGCGGGTAATGACATGATGATAACACGACACACAGCCCAACAGCAGAGAAAATCTCCAATCCGGCAGAGAATCGAACCCGGGACCGCTAAATGGTAGGCAAACACGTTACCACTCATCTAAGCCGGCGGACAATACTGAGAATATCGGTCGGGTATAGTTTGGGGTAACATCTGTAGGAGTCGAAGTGACTCAGTAAGATGTTGGAACAGCAATCAGTTTAGACCTTGCTTAGCAGCCTGTAGCACCTGATTTCGCTTTTGTGCCGGTGGTGTGGACTCCATGAGACTTTTATAGCGCTGAGAAGCTATGCTAATCTATAACCGTTCAACCGCTGCTCTAAAATCTGAGTGATTTTAGCTGTGTATTAAGGCCGTACATTCCGTTCGATTGCTTCCTAGAGGTGCTCAGTAGGATCGAAATCGAATGACAGAGGGGGAGGGCGAAGGAGCAGATCACAAGCTCGTTCATGTCCGTATAACGTCTCTCAAACCATACTGACATAACTCTAAAGCGATGGGATTCTGTACTGTCCTGCTGAACATAAAGACCGCCTGCAGGGTGCTGTAGTTGAACTTACTTGCATAGTTGGTTCATGTGTCGTTCGCAGGTTTGTGACAATGGCAGATGTACCAAGGATTCCAGTTCATGTGACGTAACCATCCCTCACACAACAATGCCCCCACCACTTTTCTAAATTGTGCACGCCGCTGTGGCCGAGCGGTTCTAGGCGCTTCAGTCCAGAACCGCGCTGCTGCTACGGTCGCAGGTTCGAACCCTGCCTCGGGCATGGATGTGTGTGATGTCCTGAGATTAGTTATGTTTAAGTAGTTCTAAATCTAGGGGACTGATGACCTCAGCTGTTAATTCTCATAGTGCTTAGGGCCATTTGAACCGTTTTTTCTAAATTGTGCCCCCATTGGCAAGCAGGTTGAGTTTCCCCAGATGGTTCTTTACATACTCGTATTCTTCCATCGGCGTGATTAATTTAGGCCTCGACTCATCAGTCCAGGTTACTTTTTTATGCTTAGAGCTTCCCATAATGCGGTTCCATACTAACTTCTGTACCCTTTGACATACCGAAAGCAGAGGAAGAAGTATGGGATGGTAGCTTCTGCATCTCATACCCAGGAAACGGTTCTGGATGGTAGGGCTGTTTACTGGTTGTTGTTCGGCACTGAATTGGCGAGTGATTTGTTGTATTGTCACTTATATCTCCTGTACCGATCTGACATTGTCGGCGGCGACTCCTGTCATCAGTGCGTTGTTGCATATGCATGACTGGCTGGGATTTTCCCCTTACCGACGTTTTCAGGGTCTGGCCGTGATGAAAGGCGATGATATCACACGTCCTGCCCCACCTATGCTCGACTGTCACACCTGCGGCCAATATAACATCTGATAAAATCACTATCGCGTTACACGTTGAGCCATTCCACTCGCCGTGCCGACACGCACGCTGTCTCTGCAGCACACTGTCCACCCCGATAGCTAAGTGGTCAGCGTGACAGATTGCCGTCCTACGGGCTGGGTTCGATTCCCGGCTGGGTCGGGGATTTTCTCCGCGCAGGGATGGGATGTTGTGCTGTCTTCATCATTTCATACCCATCCGGCGCGCAGGCGTCGAATGTCATAAGACCTGCACCAAGGCGGCCGGATCTGCCCCGCAAGGGGACTCGACACCAAACGCTCATTTCCATTTATACAGCACACTACCCTTCTCAGATTCAGTTGCTCATGAGTACGTATGTGTAGTCATGTTCAACTCAGTGAGACCGCAGCTTTTGAATTGAGGATCGCGGAGAACGTATAGAATGCTTATGGTAATCGAAGTTGGCAAAAAAAAAAAAGGTTCAAATGGCTCTGAGCAATATGGGACTTAACATCTATGGTCATCAGTCCCCTAGATCTTAGAACTACTTAAACCTAACTAACCTAAGGACACCGCACACATCCATGCCCAAGGCAGGATTCGAACCTGCGACCGTAGCGGTCTCACGGTTCCAGACTGAAGCGCCTAGAACCGCTCGGCCACTCCAGCCGGCCAAGGATCAATAAAGAGAGGATAATATAATTTACAACTTCATCATTATCATTTCCTTCTTGGTGAACCACGCAACCCGGTCTGTTGAAACAGGAATTCAAGGCATCCTCCAATCTCATCCACAGCCGTCCAGTATCTCTCCAACCGTTCGGGTTCTAGTGCGAATTCTTTTTCGTACACTTTTTGTCGTCCATTCGTAATAATTTCTTATACAGTCTTTTATGACTGTTTATTTATAGTAATATCTTTAAATCTTGTCTGATGATTTTGTTTCTCATTTCATCACTAAGGTTACGGCCAGCCTGTCTTCTCAGGAATTTCATTTCAGCTGTTTCGATGATGATTTTTGGTTTGTGGGGCGCTCTACTGCACGGTCATCAGCTCCCGTGCCGGACCAAGACTCGAACTCGGGACCTTTGTCTTTCACGGGCAAGCGCTCTACCACAGTTTTAATCTGCCAGGAAGTTTCATATCAGCGCACACTCCGCTGTAGAGTGAAAATTTCATTCTAGAAACATCCCTCTGTGGTGTCACCGCCAGACACCACACTTGCTAGGTGGTAGCCTTTAAATCGGCCGCGGTCCGTTAGTATACGTCGGACCCAAGTGTCGCCACTATCAGTGATTGCAGACTGAGCGCCGCCACACGACAGGTCTAGAGAGACTTCCTAGCACTCGCCCCAGTTGTACAACCGACTTTGCTAGCGATGGTTCACTGACAAAATACGCTCTCAATTGCCGAGACGATAGTTAGCATAGCCTTCAGCTATGTCATTTGCTATGACCTAGCAAGGCGCCATTACCAGTTAGTATTGATACTGAATCATGTACAGTCAAGAGCGACGATCACCATTAATGGATTAAAGTTAAGTATTCCACTAGCTACGTCCGTTTTTCTAAATTCTAATTTCCTTGTCCTGTTCCAGACCTCACGCCAGCCTGCATGAGCTAAAACGCGTGCCTTTCGGCTTCCTCTAATAATACAGTGTTGGCTCTCCTGCCAACCCACAACATTGGCGACGAGGCAACACCGCGTTCGTAACTATACTGCCCTGATTTACTTGTGTAATGGCTTCGCCACCATCTCCAGATGTACTGTCCGAATTTTATCGCTTACAGAATCAGCAGACGCAGGCCTTACTGGATGCCCTTGGACAGCTCGTCCAGGGTCAACGTGCAATGCAAAACGACACGGCAGCCGCCGCTCCACCGCTAACGCAGCCACAACACGCAGTTGCACCAACTTTTCGTCCTTTTGATGCTGCACTGGAAAGCTGGACGGAGTGGTCACGCCAATTTGGATTCCATCTCGCCGCCTACAGAATTCAAGGTAACGAGCGGCAGCCTTTTTTATTGTCCTCCATAGGGGTGCACACGTACCGTGTGATAGTCAAATTATTTCCCCGACGCGACGTAGCAACTCTGTCCTACGAAGAAATTTTGTCTGCATTAGATGCATATTTCAAAGAATCAGTCAATGTAGTTGCCAAACGGTATACCTTCTTTCGTACAAAACGTACGGCAGGTCAAACTAATCGGGAGTGGGTTGCAACCTTGCAAGGCCTTACTACAGATTGTGCTTTTGAGTGTCAATGTGGACTCCCTTATTCAGATACTATGGTACGTGATGCAATTGCACAGAACGTTTCTGATGTTCGTATACTGGAACAGATTTTGAAACTAGTCAATCCCTCCCTTCAACAAGTGATGGACATATTGGATCGGCAGGACACACTTGACTTTGCTCAGGAATCATTTGAAACTTCGTCACCCGTGTGTCAGGTTAACCAGCCCACCGGGCGAACTGCACAGAACAGTAAACAGACCTCGCGCCCGACCGTGCCGCTGCCGCCAGGCTTTCAGCCACGTGTACCGCGCCGGCAAGCAAATGCAGTGCTAAAATCATGCCCGCAGTGTGCTACTAGGCATTTGCGTGAGAATTGCCCGTCACGCCAAGCTATTTGCTTTTACTGTAACAAAAAAGGACGTGTTCAAAGTGTTTGCCAGAAAAAGCTCAGATTGGAAACTCAAAATCGTTCCAGGCCCTTTGCTTCGTGCCAGAATCGGAATCGAACCAAGGATACTCAGGTTCGCGAAACCTCGCCCATGGGAATTCATATAGTTCATTCCACTCCGCCCAGTGCCACTCTCTCTAACAGTAACTGTGTTCGTCCCACGAAAAGTGTGCGTCGACATCGCAGGAACTCCCGTCAAGTCGCAAGTGATTTTGTAGCAGTGTCAGTTCACGTTGCATGAGACAGTCGCTCTTGTCGTCAGCAGGACAATAAACTTTTTGTGGACTTGGACATTAATGGCAAAGTGATACCATTCCAGCTCGATACCGGGGCTGCAGTTTCACTGATCAATCAAGACACAAACTGCTGGGCACACCTCTGTTGCGTGCCACAACTGTTACGTTAACTAGCTATTCAGCTCACAAGATCCCTGTGTTCGGACAGTGCAGCCTTCTTGCAACATACAAAGGACAAACAAAACTTGTCATTTTACGTCCTTCGTTCTTCTTCTGCAGTGAACTTGTTTGGTTTCGATTTATTTCAGTTGTTTAACTTGTCTATAGTAAATCAGGTCCTATCAGTGAACCAGACTGTGCCTTCAGACAGTGTTTCTCGTCTCTGTGAAGAATTTGCAGACATTTTTGCACTGGGCCTCGGTTGCGCTAAGAACTATAAAGCACATTTGGAACTGAAAGTAAACGCACAACCGAAATTTTTCAGAGTGCGCAATGTTCCCCACGCATTGCGTGATGAGGTCGCAAAAACATTACACGATTTGGAATCACAAGGTGTAATTGAACGTGTGCAGGCTTCTCTCTGGGCATCACCCTTAGTAATTTTGCCAAAACCTTCGGGAAAATTGAGACTTTGTGTGGACTTCAAGGCAACAGTGAATCCACAACTAGTGACTGCAGCTTTTCCTTTACCCCGCCCAGCAGATCTTTTTGACAAACTGTGTCCGGGTAAATATTTTTCGAAGTTGGACCTAGCAGATGCGTACTTGCAAATACCGGTGGACGAAGAATCCCAGCGCGTTTTGGTGGTTAACATGCATCTTCGTTTGTATCGATTCAAACGACTGCCATTCGGGTGTGCATCCGCCCCTGCACTGTTTCAGCAATATCTACAAACTGTTTGTGCGTCGGTCCCTACTGCAGCAAACTATCTGGACGATATTGTGATCCCCGGAAAGACGGAAGAAGAACATTTAGCCAATCTCAGAACATTATTTCAGGTCTTGCGACAAAATGGTCTTCACTTGCGGAAGGACAAATGTGTGGTTTTTACTCGCGACTTACCCTATCTGTGACATGTACTCAGCGGGACTGCTACGGTCGCAGGTTCGAATCCTGCCTTGGGCATGGATATGTGTGATGTCCTTAGGTCAGTTAGGTTTAAGTAGTTCTAAGTTCTAGGGGACTGATGACCACAGATGTTAAGTCCCATAGTGCTCAGAGCTATTTGAACCATTTGAACATGTACTCAATGTCCAAGGCATACATCCCAGTCCAGAGCACCTCCGTGTCATACAAGACTTGCCTTCGCCGCAGAATTTGAAGCATCTACAGAGTGTGCTGGGCAAAATTCACTATTACCATCGCTATGTTCCCCACGCCTCTTCCATTTCAGCTCCGCTTCATCGCTTACGCCGTAAAGGTGTTCCGTTCGTCTGGACGACGGAATGCGAACGCGCCTTACGCCAGTTGAAATCGGCGTTGCTTTCCAATACTTGCCTACACCATTCGATCCCCGGAAGCCCCTTTTGTTGATGGTGGATGCATCGGATTTCGGGATCGGTGCTGTGCTTGGGCACAAAGATGGTTCGCACGATCGCCCTATTGCCTTTGCGTCCAAATTGCTCTCGTCTGCACAAATGAATTATTCACAGATCGAGAAAGAAGCATTGGCTCTCGTATTTGATGTTCCAAAGTTTCATGATTTCTTGTATGGTCGTCACTTTACCATCATCAGACCACAAACCTTTGACATCGCTTTTTCATCCGACCAAGCCTGTACCTCCACGTACAACGCAGAAATTCATTCGCTGGTCTATTTTCCTCTCGCAGTACCGCTACGATATCTTGTATCGGTCCACTGCTAAGCACGGAAACGCCGATGCGCTGTCCCGTTTGCCTGTTGCTGGGGATAGAGCATTCGATTCCTCCGAACTTGCTTGCATGTTCATTGATTCGGAAACCGATGACCTGGTCGAATCGTTTCCGACTGATTTTCGTCGTGTAGCTACAGCCACAGCTGCCGACCCTGTCCTTGCTACCGTTCTGCGTTTTCTTGCTAAGCAATGGCCCTTGTCAAAGTCACGGATTGGGGATCCGTTGGTTCGCCGATTTTTTGCTCACAAGGAGACTTTTTGTACGACGTGGTGTTTTGCTGTTGCGTTCATATAATGATCAGTCCAGGGTCGTGGTCCCACGTTCGTTACAGTCCTCTGTCTTACAGCTTCTCCACCAAGGACATTGGGGTATAGTGAGAACGAAACAACTTGCTCGTCAGCACTGTACTTGGTTCGGAATCGAGGCCGCGATTACGAATATGTGCTGTTCTTGCATGGTGTGTGCCGAACAACAATCAGCACCACCATGGAAATTCTTTGCATGGCCGAAAGCCACTTCCCCTTGGCAACGCTTACACATCGATTTCGCTGGTCCATTCTGGAATGCTCGAAGGTTGGTTGTGGAAGATTCATTCAGTAATTTTCCTTTTGTTGTCCGGATGTCTTCCACGACGTCATCTGCCATCATCCAAGCGTTATCTGCTATCTTTTGCATTGAAGGTCTTCCACAGACTATTGTTTCTGACAATGGCCCACAATTTAAGTCCACAGAATTTGTCTTTCTGCAAGGCCAATGGTATTCAGCATCTGACGTCCGCGCCGTTTTCGCCACAGTCAAACGGTGCCGCTGAACGATTGGTCAGGACTTTCGAGTCACAGATGTTGAAGTTGAAAGAGTCGCATTCTCGGGAGGACGCGTTATTGCTCTTTTTGTCCTCGTATTGCTCTCAGCCCCGAGATGGTCGCTCGCCGGCTGAGTTGCTCCACGGTCGCCCTCATCGAACCTTGATGTCTTTGCTACATCCGCCGCATCAGGTTCCTGTGCAGCGGCAGACACCTGCTTTTGCCCCAGGCGATGTTGTCTACTACCGTCACTACCGAGGTTCACGGCGTTGGCTCGAAGGGCGCATTCTTCGCTGCCTCGGCCGCGCTATGTATCTGGTTTTGGGGCCTCTGGTGAGGTGCGTCGGCATCTCAATCAGCTACGCCTCTGTCGTCGAACGGGATCTGCCGCTCCCAGTCTTTCAGCGACGGTGCCGTCCGGTCAGCGCCCTGGGGACCCATCTACTGGCTCGCCTCAGCCCCAGGTGTTACCGACGCTGCCTTCCATTTTGCCCCATGGCGACGTGCCGCCGCCACCGTCGCCGCCGAATGTGCTCCCGCCGGCGACGCCCGCAGTGGACGTGTCGCTGCAACCGCTGGGCGCCTCCCTGGGTCACGCGCCGCTGATCGCTTCCCGTGACCGGATGTCCTCCGACATGGAACTCTTGCCCGCTCCGGACCATATGTCGTCTTCGCCAGTCGGGTGTCCCGGCCCGATGAAGGTCGACCCTTCGGCCCCTCCTGTCTCTCTGCGGGAGCATACACCGCATGTTAGCTTGCACCCTGGAGCAGGTTTTCAGGCGTTTCCTAGCTCCCCGCGGTCCCCCCCCCCCCCCCCCCTGCGGGTCCGGGGTAAGAATAGGCCCGAGGTATTCCTGCCTGTCGTACGAGGCGACTAAAGGGAGTTTCAACCGTTTCGGCCTTCCATGTGATGGTCCCCCTTGGGGTTTGACCTCCATTTTTCAAAATTCTACAGAAGTACGAGCCTTCTGGGGAAGGACACCTTACATGGTGTACCACTGGTCCTAAATGCACTAAGACCTTGGCACTCAGTATTGTACCGGCGTTGTAACCATACCCACTATTCCTCAAATTGGGCCTAAACGCCTGATGGGTTGTCCAAGTTACGCTCATAGTGCATCTCCATCTGCCTCAGCGATCATGATGGACTTTCCATGGCACCAGAAATCCAGCACGGTAGCCAGTCCGTTGTGGTGGGGTCGTCATGTACCCTCTAGGTTGTAGCCCCCTGACAACACAGGGATCGTACTGAAGATACCTGAGCTGCACCCTCCCCACGTCGGCCAAGGAGTAGATGCCCGTCTCCTTGGGGCATCAGGACTCCCGGCAATGGTCATCCTGCCAGGTGGCCCTTGCTGCGGCTGGGTGGCGCCCGTGGGGAGAGCCCCTGATCGGAGTGGGTGGTATCGGGCCGGACGTTTCGCAGATGAAACGTCAACACGTATCAGGTCGCTCTGCGGCCGAGTCTTTCAAAAGAAAAGGTACCGTTTCTAGACCTGGTTCTCCTGCCCTTTCCCCCTTGGCCACTCCATGGGAGGAGGGACAGGCCCGCCGGCTTGGGGCGAAGTACTTCCCCCGCTATTTGGTCTGTTCTCGAACCGATGGGGGGACATTCGCCACCTCAAAGCCCATGTTCTTTGTTCAGCACATTGAGGACATCTTCGGGGAAATTGAGGCTCTCAGCAAGATGCGTTCAGGGTCCGTACTTATCAAGACCACCTCCGCCACACAGTCGGCGGCGCTCCAGGCGTGCGACCGCCTGGGGACATCCCAGTATCCATTGTCCCACATCTGGCACTAAATAGGACGCAGGGGGTTATTTTTCATCGTGACCTCCTGCTACAATCTGATGAGGAGCTCAGGGCCAACCTGGAGCGCCGAGGCGTGCATTTCGTCCGGCGAGTCCAGCGCGGCCCCAAAGACCGTCGCATCGACACCGGGGCCTTCATGCTCGCCTTCGAGGGGGATGTTCTCCCGGAGAACGTAAAGGTGATGTGCTACCAGTGTGATGCGCGACCGTACGTCCCGCCTCCTACGCACTGTTTTAGGTGTTTGCACTTTGGGCACATGTCGTCACGGTGTGAGGCTGAGCCCCTTTGTGGCGATTGTGGCCGTCCTCTTCGTGAGGAACATACATGCACCCCACCACCTCAGTGCATTAATTGTCCTGGCGTCCACTCGCCTAGATCCTCAGACTGCCCCACCTATCAGAAGGAGAAGAAGATACAAGAAATCAGAACTTTGGATTGGCTCTCTTATTCTGAGGCCAGGAAGAAGTATGACCGCCTTCATCCCGTGCCATTGACCACTTCGTTTGCCTCAGTTGTGTCCACTCCTTCCGCGGTATCCTCACCCCTATCCTGTCCCCCCTCCGCCTCCTCCGCCCATCAGGGGGCTCTGCCCCCGCCACCCAAATCCCTCCCTTCCAAATCCTCCTCCCCTGAGACCCCCACCCCCTCTGCCCCAGGGGCCACCCTTCCTCCTCCTCCTCCTCCTCCCCCCACGCCACCTGAGAAGCGATCCTCTTCTCAGGCGTCCATCAGGGAAACGTTCCGTACCCCAATTTCCGAGGTCCGGCGTTCCAAAACGGACCCCGCGCGTGAGGACCTCCTTCGGATCCAGCCCACCATCCCTGTGCCTCCTCGGCCTTCCAAGAAGGCCTCCAAGAAGAAGTCTCTATCCCCCTCTCCACCCCGGCGCGTTTCGTCTGACGCTTCATCCGTGAGTCGCTGCTCCCGGCCGTCCTCACGTCGGTTGTAGCGTTGTTCCCTCGCAACCTGGCCCTCCGCGGCCGTCGAGGTGACCAGCTCTTCCCCCGTCTCGTTCCCCCAACTTTTTGACTAGCGATGGCGTTGTTTCATTGGAACATAAGAGGTATTCGATCTAATCGGGAGGAATTACGACTGCTCCTCCGCCTGCACTGTCCACTCGTCCTTGGTCTCCAGGAAACCAAGTTGCGCCCGACTGACCGTATTGCCTTTACTCACTATACCTCGGAGCGGTATGACCTCACCCCTGTGGACGGTATCCCAGCTCATGGTGGGGTCATGTTGCTCGTTCGGGACGATGTCTATTACCGTCCCATCCCATTGACCACCCCACTCCAAGCAATAGCTGTCTGCATTACTCTTTCTGCTTTTACTTTTTCAGTGGTACCATCTACACTCCACCGTCATCTGCTGTTAGTCGGGCTGACATGATGCACCTGATCGTTCAGCTTCCCCCGCCGTTCTTATTGTTTGGCGACTTTAATGCCCATCATCCCCTTTGGGGCTCTCCTGCATCCTGTCAAAGAGGCTCACTCTTGGCAGATGTCTTCAACCATCTCAATCTTGTCTGCCTCAATACCGGCGCCCCGACTTTCCTCTCGGACTCTACTCATACCTACTCCCACTTGGACCTCTCGATCTGTTCTACCACTCTTGCCCGTCGGTTCGAGTGGTATGTCCTTTCTGACACCTATTTGAGCGACCACTTCCCCTGTGTCGTTCGTCTCCTGCACCACACCCCATCCCCACGTCGTTCGAGCTGGAACATACTGAAAGCTGACTGGGGACTTTACTCCTCCCTGGCGACCTTTCTGGACCACGATTTTCCCAGTTATGACAGTCAGGTCGAATACCTCACGGCTGTTATCATCAATGCTGCCGAACGTTCCATTCCTCGTACTACTTCTTCTTCACGCTGCGTTTCCGTCCCCTGGTGGAACGAGGCTTGTAGGGACGCTATCCGTGCTCGACGACGTGCTTTACGCACCTTTTGCCGCCATCCTACATTGGCGAATTGTATTGAATACAAACGACTCCGAGCGCAATGCCGTAGAATCATCAAAGACAGCAAAAAAGCTTGTTGGGCCTCTTTCACCAGCTCCTTTAACAGTTTTACTCCCTCTTCCGTCGTTTGGGGTAGCCTGCGCCGGCTGTCGGGCATTAAGGCCCACTCCTCGGTACCTGGCCTGACCTCAGGTAATGAGGTCCTTGTTGATCCTGTGGCTGTCTCCAACGCCTTTGGCCGCTTTTTCGCGGAGGTTTCAAGCTCCGCCCATTACCACCCTTCCTTCCTTCCCAGGAAAGAGGCAGAAGAGGCTCGGCGACCTTCCTTCCACTCACTGAATCTGGAAACTTATAATGCCCCCTTTACTATGCGGGAAGTCGAACGTGCGCTTGCATTGTCCCGATCCTCTGCTCCGGGGCCAGATGCCATTCACGTTCAGATGCTGGCACACCTTTCTCCGGCGGGCAAAAGCTTCCTTCTTCGTACCTACAACCGCGTCTGGACCGAAGGTCAAGTCCCCAGGCGTTGGCGTGACGCCGTTGTTGTTCCTCTACCCAAACCCGGGAAGGATAGACACCTTCCTTCTAGTTACTGCCCCATTTCTCTTACAAGCTGTGTCTGTAAGGTGATGGAGGGCATGGTTAATGCTCGGTTAGTCTGGATTCTTGAATCTCGACGACTACTTACTAATGTCCAATGCGGCTTTCGTCGCCGCCGCTCCGCTGTTGACCACCTTGTGACCTTGTCGACATTCATCATGAACAACTTTTTGCGAAGGCGCCAAACGGTGGCCGTGTTTTTCGACTTGGAGAAGGCTTATGATACCTGTTGGAGAGGAGGTATCCTCCGCACTATGCACAGGTGGGGCCTACGTGGTCGCCTGCCCCTTTTTATTGATTCCTTTTTAACGGATCGAAAGTTTAGGGTACGTGTGGGTCCCGTATTGTCCGACGTCTTCCTCCAGGAGAACGGAGTGCCTCAGGGCTCCGTCTTGAGCGTAGCCCTTTTTGCCATCGCGATCAATCCAATTATGGATTGTATTCCACATAATGTCTCAGGCTCTCTCTTTGTCGATGACTTCGCGATCTACTGCAGTGCCCAGCGAACATGCCTCCTGGAGCGCTGCCTTCAGCGTTGTCTAGACAGCCTATACTCATGGAGCGTGGCAAATGGCTTCCGGTTCTCTGAAGAGAAGACGGTTTGTATCAACTTTTGGTGATATAAAGCGTTCCTTCCGCCATCCTTACATCTCGGTCCCGTTGTCCTCCCATTCGTGGACACAACTAAGTTTCTAGGGCTCACATTGGACAGGAAACTGTGTTGGTCTCCACATGTCTCTTATTTGGTGGCCTGTTGTACACGTTCCCTTAATGTCCTCAGAGTCCCTAGCGGTTCATCTTGGGGAGCGAATCGCACTGTCCTGCTTCGCTTGTATCGGTCCATAGTCCGATCGAAGCTGGATTATGGGAGCTTTGTCTACTCGTCCGCTCGGCCATCCCTCTTACGCCGGCTCAACTCCATCCACCATTGGGGGATACGTCTTGCGACCGGAGCCTTCTACACTAGTCCTGTCGAGAGTCTTTATGCTGAAGCTGCAGAGTTACCATTGACCTACCGGCGCGACGTACTGCTGTGTCGGTATGCCTGCCGGCTGTTGTCTATGCCCGACCACCCCTCTTACCAGTCCTTCGCCGATTCTCTCGACCGTCAGTACGGGTTGTATGTGTCTGCCCTGCTGCCCCCCGGAGTCCGCTTCCGTCGCCTGCTTCGACAATTGGATTTTGCCCTCCCTACCACCTTCAGAGAGGGTGAGAGCCCGACACCACCTTGGCTCCAGGCTCCGGTTCATATTTATCTCGACCTCAGCCCACTCCCGAAGGAGGGTACTCCGGCTGCAGTGTATTGCTCACGGTTTGTCGAACTTCGTGCTCGCCTTGCCGGTCACACATTTATTTACACCGATGGCTCCAAAACTGACGATGGTGTCGGCTGTGCCTTTGTCGTCGGGGCCGCCACCTTTAAATACCGGCTCCTCGACCAATGTTCCAGCTTTACGGCCGAGATTTTTGCTCTCCATCAGGCCGTTCAGTATGCCCGCCGCCACCGCCATTCATCGTACGTACTCTGCTCTGACTCACTCAGTGCTCTTCAGAGCCTTGGAGCTCCCTATCCGGTCCATCCCTTGATTCAACGGATACAGCAGTCCCTCCATTCTTTCGCTGATAATGGTGGTTCTGTCAGCTTTTTGTGGGTTCCCGGACATGTAGGAGTGCCTGGGAATGAGGCTGCGGATGCTGCAGCCAAGGCTGCAGTTCTCCTGCCTCGGCCAGCCTCCCATTGTGTCCCGTCATCTGACGTTCGTGAGGATGTATGTAAGAGGCTTGTGTCGTTGTGGTGGGATGCTTGGTCATCCCTCCAAGGAAACAAGCTCCGGGCAGTAAAACCGCTTCCAACTGTATGGACAACATCTTCCCGACCATCTCGGCGCGAGGAGGTGGTCCTGACCAGGTTGCGGATTGAGCATTGCCAGTTTAGCCACCGCTACCTGCTCTCCGGTGACCCAGCCCCGCAGTGCCCTTGTGGTCAGGCATTAACAGTGCGCCATGTTTTATTGTCGTGTCCCCATTTTAGTCAATTTCGTGTTGTCCTGTCCCTGCCATCTACTTTACCGGATGTTTTAGCTGATGACGCTCGAGCAGCTGCTCGTATTCTGCGTTTTATAACTTTAACTGGCTTGTCCAAAGACATTTAACCTTTTTACTTATTTTATCTGCATCTTCGTCAGGTCCTTCTGGTGTCCCCCCATCCCCTTGAGTGGTAACAGATTCCATGTGCTCTAACAACAGTGACTGGGCGCTAATGACCTCAGCAGTTGAGCGCCCTTAAACCCAACCAAAAAAAATCCCCGCGGTCCGAATGGCAGGGTGCGGGTGGCACAGCCTCACCTGTTGTTAGGCTCCCCACCTCGTCGCATACGTCAACATGGGGTCCTCCCCACGGCGGGCGGAAGCCTCATGCCACAACCGTGCGCCGATTTGCGGGGGAGGAATGTGGTGTCACCGCCAGACACCACACTTGCTAGGTGGTAGCCTTTAAATCGGCCGCGGTCCGTTAGTATACGTCGGACCCGAGTGTCGCCACTATTAGTGATTGCAGACCGAGCGCCGCCACACGGCAGGTCTAGAGAGACTTCCTAGCACTCGCCCCAGTTGTACAACCGACTTCGCTAGCGATGGTTCACTGACAAAATACGCTCTCAATTGCCGAGACGATAGTTAGCATAGCCTTCAGCTACGTCATTTGCTACGACCTAGCAAGGTGCCATTACCAGTTACTATTGACACTAAATCATGTACAGTCAAGAGCGACGCTCACCATTAACGGATTAAAGTTACGTATTCCATCAGCTACGTCCGTTTTTCTAAATTCTAATTTCCTTGTCCTGTTCCAGACCTCACGCCAGCCTGCGTGAGCTAAAACGCGTGCCTTTCGGCTTCCTCTAATAATACAGTGTTGGCTCTCCTGCCAACCCACAACACCCCCAGGCTGTGGCTAAGCCATGTGTCCGCAGTATCCTTTCTTTCAAGAGTGCTGGTTCTGCAAGGTTCGCAGGAGAGTTTCTGTAGAGTTTGGAAGGTAGGTGACGAGGTACTGGCAGATGTAAAGCTGTGAGGACGGGGCGTGAGTCGTGCTTGGGTAGCTCAGTTGGTAGAGCACTTGCACGCGAAAGGCAACGGTCTCGAGTTCGAGTCTCGGTCCGGCACACAGTTTTAATCTGCCAGGAAGTTTCAACTCGAAAATTGTATGTAGGTGCTCTTTTTTTTAATTTTAGCGTGGTCTGTTTATGCCCCAATGGTATTGTTAATAGACCTACGCCCCTATAATTTCCTCAGTTGTTCATGTTGCCTTTCTTTTACAGATCAGTCTTTTGTTAATATATTTACATTTTCATATTAGCTGAAATGAAATTCAGTGCTTTACTCAAGAAATGGGCGTTGGAGGCGCTTCAGAAATCGCGGCTATTCCTTGTGGGCAACGTCATTATGCGTCTAGTTCGCATTTGCCTACCTACCAGCTTTTACCAAGTTTCGTGTGTATATCTACACGGTATGTGTGACTATGCTTACGCCTTATAGCGTAATGTTGGTTTTGTTGTGACTGCTAAGAAGTGAAACCCAGCGCTCTGCCAGCTGTGTCATATATATACTCCCTCCACGAGATACTGCGGAAGAGTGCAGAACTGAAAGCAGATACTGGGGTAAAGTTTTGTGATCAGCAACTGTACGCTATCATTTCTGTATCCATTACAACGAAAATTTCTTTCCACTAAAGGGCACAAATCGCCTACCTCCGAATAGAGCTCGATGGAATGTTTTATTTTAGGTTTTACCGTGACAGTTACAGATGTCAATTGAAACTACAAGTTTATTGTTACCAGTCGTAATTTATTTTCTCTACGCGGAACCATAAACCGCAGTGTCAGTAGACCATTATCCTGTCGCTGGCCAATTGCGACACGTCCTGCTACACGTTTCTCCTTCTTACACGGGGCATAACACGTCTCCTCGTTAACAACCAACAGTCACATGCCGTTTCTGATGAGAAACCTGGTGTGTAATCTTTCCTTATATACAGTTTGCAGGTGGTAAACGCTTATGTACAGGACCATTATAATTAAACTTTCACTACATGAGCCAATGTAGACGAAACACTGTTTACCGTATGGATACCGAACTTGATAGGCATGATGTTCAGACTGTGCGCTGTAGGATCTGCGTTAGTAGTGTTGCTGTGATGACGTGCCGGTACTGGTAGGGTTGGAACACGAGCTTGCGGGTTTTCAGATAAAACGAAGTGGTGTGTGATGTGGCCCTCAACTACTTACCCTCAGAGTCAGGGTTGAAATACTAAAATTTTTTGCTGGTTTCATTGTCCAGGGGCTGGGATACGTAGTTACTGCATTACAAGCCAAATACTGCTGCGTCTACAGTATACAATATATACATGAATCGAATGGTCGAAGGTTCCTGTCACACGGCAATGGCGAATTTTGAAAGTTATATAGAATTTTATAAATGAAAGATTGCAATTAAATACACTACTGGCCATTAAAATTGCTACACCACGAAGATGACGTGCTACAGACGCGAAATTTAACCGACAGGAAGAAGATGCTATGATATGCAAATGATTAGCTTTCCAGAGCATTCCCACAAGGTTGGCGCCGGTGGCGACACCTACAACGTGCTGACATGAGGAAAGTTTCCAACCGATTTCTCATACACAAACAGCAGATGACATGCGTTGCCTGGTGAAACGTTGTTGGGATGCCTCGTGTAAGGAGGAGAAATGCGTACCATCACGTTTCCGACTTTGATAAAGGTCGGATTGTAGCCTATCGCGATTGCGGTTTATCGAATCGCGACATTGCTGCTCGCGTTGGTCGGGATCCAATGACTGTTAGCAGAATATGGAATCGGTGGGTTCAGGAGGGTAATACGGAACGCTGTGCTGGATCCCAACGGCTTCGTATCTCTAGCAGTCGACATGACAGGCATCTTATCCGCATGGCTGTAACGGGTCGTGCAGCCACGCCTCGATCCCTGATGTAACAGAGGGGGACGTTTGCAAGACAACAACTATCTGCACGAACAGTTCGACGACGTTTGCAGCAGCACGGACTATCAGCTCGGAGACCATGGCTGCGGTTACCCTTGACGCTGCATCACAGTCAGGAGCGCCTGCGATGGTGTACTCAACGACGAACCTGGGTGCACGAGTAGCAAAACGTCATTTTTTTTCGGATGAATCCAGGTTCTGTTTACAGCATCATGATGGTCGCATTTGTGTTTGGCGATATCGTTGTGAACGCACGTTGGAAGCGTGTATTCGTCATCGCCATGCTGGCGTATCACCCGGCGTGATGGTATGGGGTGCCACTGGTTACACGTCTCGGTCACCTCTTGTTCGCATTGAAGGCACTTTGAACAGTGGACGTTACATTTCAGATGTGTTACGACCCGTGGCTCTACCCTTCATTCGATCCCTCCGAAACTCCACATTTCAGCAGGATAATGCACGACCGCATGTTGCAGGTCTTGTACGGGCCTTTCTGAATACAGAAAATGTTCGACTGCTGTCCTGGCCAACACATTCTCCAGATCTCTCACCAATTGAAAACGTCTGGTCAGTGGTGGGCGAGCAACTGGCTCGTCACAATACGCCAGTCACTACTCCTGATGAACTGTGGTATCGTGTTGAAGGTGCATGGGGAGCTGTACCTGTACACGCCATCCAAGCTCTGTTTGACTCAGTGCCCAGGCGTATCAATGCCTTTATTACGGCCAGAGGTGTTTGTTCTGGGTACTGATTCCTCAGGATCTATGCACCCAAATTGCGTGAAAATGAAAATGTAATCACATGTCAGTTCTAGTATAATATATTTGTCCAATGAATACACGTTTATCATGTGCATTTCTTCTTGGTGTAGCAATTTTAATGGCCAGTAGTGTAAAATCTGCGAGTACTTTTTTAACGACTTTAAATGATGAGTAAGATACGGGAAGTACCTTTAAGAATGCCACTTATTACTGTAAAACACTTATTGGTGTCGATGGTCCAGCAATTACATAAAATATAAGTTGAATAACAGGGAAACAATAGATTCCTACTTCACGTAATTAGTTATGAGCAACAACATAGCTCGCGAGATATTCACTTCTAAACGCATACTATGTCTTCACTGCAGAGGCCACGAAAATCTCACAAGTGCACAGGTCGGCACTACGAAATGTTTCTATCCCTCGCGACCCTGTCCCTACATCTACATACATACTCCGCAATCCACCATACGGTGCGTGGCGGAGGGTACCTCATACCACAACTAGCATCTTCTCTCCCTGTTCCACTCCAAAACAGAACGAGAGAAAAATGACTGCCTATATGCCTCTGTACGACCCCTAATCTCTCTTATCTTACCTTTGTGGTCTTTCCGCGAAATATAAGTTGGCGGCAGTAAAATTGTACTGCAGGCAGCCTCAAATGCTGGTTCTCTAAATTTCCGCAGTAGCGATTCACGAAAAGAACGCCTTCTTTCCTCTAGAGACTCCCACCCGAGTTCCTGAAGCATTTTCGTAACACTCGCGTGATGATCAAACCTACCAGTAACAAATCTAGCAGCCCGCCTCTGAATTGCTTCTATGTCCTCCCTCAATCCGACCTGATAAGGATCCCAAACGCTCGAGCAGTACTCAAGAATAGGTCGTATTAGTGTTTTATAAGCGGTCTCCTTTACAGATGAACCACATCTTCCCAAAATTCTACCAATGAACCGAAGAAGACTATCCGCCCTCCCCATAACTGCCATTACATGCTTGTCCCACTTCATATCGCTCTGCAATGTTACGCCCAAATATTTAAT
Organism: Schistocerca piceifrons; assembly: GCF_021461385.2. NCBI lineage: Eukaryota > Metazoa > Arthropoda > Insecta > Orthoptera > Acrididae > Schistocerca > Schistocerca piceifrons. Next base: position 822,240,811 of record NC_060149.1, on the reverse strand, counting down.
CGACGTGACTGTGTCAAGCGCTACACTACTAATGGAGTATTCAAACATTACGTGATTCTTTTTCCTATTCATCTGCATTAATTTACATTTATCTATATTTAGAGTTAGCTGCCATTCTTTACGCCAATCAAAAATCTTGTCCCTCACGCCGCACTGTTCAGAACTGCCCCTCCATTCACTTCGGTAGTTGCCTCCCTTAGTTGCGAGCACTGTGATTGCCTAGAGCGCTCCCTCCATGTCTCCAAGCCAACGCACACTCACAAACATATTCAAACACATACGAAATACTGGATTTACATTTAAATAATTTGAAATGGAATAAATATTCCTATGGCTGGACCATAAACACGCTCTAACACACATTATTTAATACATAAACAAATTAAATAAACATATATCAAAGGAATAGAAATAAAGTAGGCCTGTAGCCTAATGACCGCGCGACCGCTACGGTCGCAGGTTCGAATCCTGCCTCAGGCATGGATGTGTGTGATGTCCTTAGGTTAGTTAGGTTTAAGTAGTTCAGAATGGTTCAAATGGCTCTGAGGACTATGGGACTTAACATCCCCTAGAACTTAGAACTACTTAAACCTAACTAACCTAAGGACATAACACACATCTATGCCCGAGGCAAGATTCGAACCTGCGACCGCAGCAGTCCCGCCGTTCCGCACTGCAGTTCTAAGTAGTTCTAATGTCTCTGTGCTTTCTAAACACAGCAAATATTTAACCAATTTCTTCATGAATAGTATATATCGGATACAAACAGCCGTAGATGAATAAGTATATTTATAAGCATGCTGTAACTGTGAAGTACTTACGGCCCGACGCGTTCGAAAGTAATCGTCCATTTTGACCTCCAATAACTCATGTACTATTCAAGTTACATGCCTGTAATTTATACCAATTCAGGTTTACACTAATAGCTTTCTAAAGACACGTCGATCGACAAAATCGGATGAACCGTTTATATTTTGAAAATTCTTTGCTGGATGTTATTTGTATAATTTATCATCAGATACTTAAATTTAAACTAATAAAGATATTGAAAATCTGAGCCGCGCGGAATTAGCCGAGCGGTCTCAGGCGCTGCAGTCACGGACTGTGCGACTGGACCCGACGGAGGTTCGAGTCCTCCCTCGGGCATGGGTGTGTGTGTTTGTCCTTAGGATAATTTAGGTTAAGTAGTGTGTAAACTTAGGGACTGATGACTTTAGCAGTTAAGTCCCATAAGATTTCACACACATTTAAACATTTTTGAAAATCTGATTACACCATCAGAATCGTCGTGCAAATAATGGTAACGTACATGTTTCTTTTTAAGGTATTATGATTCCTCTGGCTATTATTTATTTCTATGTGAACTGTGAAATGTCTGCCATTAAGGTTTCACGAAGTCCGCCATCTTTGGCACTCCGGCGTACAAGTCTCTTTCATCGACATAGCGTCACCAAGGAATTCCCAATCACGCGGTCGGCTAGCAACCACGTTATCCAGCTATTGTGCGGCATCACGCGCTTGCTGACGAGCAGCGGCTTTGACGAGCGTCCTGTGCGGCCGCCCCAACTCCGAACATAGAATATTTCCAGGGCGCTACAACTCGCCCGTTACCTCGCAAGCTTCAGTGTGCTTTACAGCTGCAGTCAACACGGGCCTGCACAACGCGAGCAGGGCTTTACGCGTAAAGCTCTTTCATCAAAACAATAGCAACAGTGCTGCTGGTCTTTGCGAGTATTAGTCGATCACAGTATCACTGTACCAGGGAGTGAGGGCGCTTCGGTCTACTTATCGTGAGTTTTTGTCGTGATATTTCACGATGACACGCTGAATCACTTGACTGTCCTGGAAGCATTCGCAGTGCGATGCGTTTTCCTTAATGAACTCTGTACTTGTTTACCGTAACGTCACCGCATGTTTCCCACAACGTCCACGGAAGGCCAAGTGCAGTAATCGACGCATTAAAGGAATACGGAGAGGCCCTCTTTCCACACTGCGCCTGAAGAACATGATTCGGATGTTTGAATTAATTGGTGATTTGAACCGGCTGCTGTGGATGAGCGGTTCTAGGCACTTCAGTCTGGAACCGCGTGCCGGCCCCAGTGGCCGAGCGGTTCTAGGCGCTAAAGTCTGGAACCGCGCGACCGCTACGATCGCAGGTTCGAATCCTGCCTCGGTCATGGATGTGTGTGAAGTTCAAATGGCTCTGAGCACTATAAGACTTAACTTCCGAGGTCATCAGTCCCCTAGAACTTAGAACTTCTTGAACCTAATTAACCTAAGGACATCACACACATCCATGCCCGAGGCAGGATTCGAACCTGCGACCGTAGCGGTCGCGCGGTACCAGACTGTAGCGCCTAGAACCGCTCGGTCACTTCGGCCGGCGATGTGTGTGAAGTCCTTAGGTCAGTTAGGTTTAGGTAGTTCTAAGTCTAGGGGACTGATGACCTCAGATGTTAAGTCCCATAGTTCTCAGAGCCATTTGAACCATTTTTGATTTGGTGATTTGGGCATTGCTCCTGGTAAAGGCCGACGGCCAATTGAGCCACAAATTGTTGAAGAAGTTACTGTTGCCATGGCCGAGAATGCTGGACGCAGACTACAACCAATGCAAGAGCTGTGTCACGACAGCTGAACAGTCCATAGCCCATCTTAGATGTTTCGGGCAGCAGTGGAGCAATCTCTAGTGCGTTTCTAGACTGTCACCGATGCAGAGGGGGAGTCGCCCGGAGTGGCCGCGTGGTTTAAGGCGCCATGTCATGGATTGCGTGACCACTCCCACCGGAGGTTAGAGTCCTCCTTCGGGCATGAGTGTGTGTTTTTCTTAGCATAAGTTAAAGTAGTGTGTAAGTCTAGGGACCGATGACCTCAGCAGTTTGGGCCCTTAGGAGTTCACACACATTTGAACCTTTTTTTTTATGAAGATAGTCGCCGTATTGAGCAACGTTTATAGCATGGAACGAAGACATGTACGCAATTAACAAATATTACCCCATATTGTGGAAATTAAAATGTTTCTTTCAATGGTTTAATCATTATTTCTCTTCCACATGTAGTTACAAATGTTTCCACAAAGTCTCATTCTTCTACGATAACTCGTTTTTTATGGGAGCACTCTCAAGCAGCGAAAGTTCAATTATAACCACCCTGTACCTCGTGCGTTTGTGATGAAATGCTAATCATTTGTATGTCTAAGCATGTACAATCCAACCGAATGTTTGTTGCATTCCGCCTGCATGGTGTTGAGATTTTAATGGCCAGCACTGTATTTGTTCTTCTGGATGACTGTGTTCACATTCAAATCAAATTTCTGTAAATTAAGTTAGCTAAATGATATATAAGTGGAATTTGAAATTCCTTAAAACAATTTCAGAAAATGCGGCTCACTCGCAGGTGGCAGGTCTTACAATACTCTCACGTTGGTGAAAAACGCGACTTGACGGAAGTTATACACAGCTAAAATTAACTTTATAGTATAAAGTACATGACAGTAAACAAGTGACGCATGTTATAAAACTGTACAGTATCTCTGCCAATGAGAATTCAGTATGATATGGAGTCTGCGCGTGCTGCAGCCAGAGACGTCAAACGTCGTGACACAGAATCAAGTATGTTCTGGATATGTCGAGGAATTTGCCTTCACCTGATTTCTATGCGATTGCATAAAGCATCAGTTGTGGTTGCTGAGTACCGTGCTGATCAATTTGATGGCTGACCATATCCCACGTCAGAAATGTTAGATAGGCGATATGTCAGGCGTATATGCAAGATACAGAATTTGTCCGTCTTTAAAGTGTTTTTCACATTTCCGGGATACGTAGGCGGGTATCGTCCTCAGAATGAGATTTTCACTCTGCAGCGGAGTGTGCGCTGATATGAAACTTCCTGGCAGATTAAAACTGTGTGCCCGCCCGAGACTCGAACTCCGGACCTTTGCCTTTCGCGGGCAAGTGCTCTACCATCTGAGCTACCGAAGGACGACTCACGCCCGGTCTCTTGCAGGAGAGCTTCTGTAAAGTTTGGAAGGTAGGAGACGAGATACTGGCAGAAGTAAACCTGTGAGGACCGGGCGTGAGTCGTGCTTCGGTAGCTCAGATGGTAGAGCACTTGCCCGCGAAAGGCAAAGGTCCCGAGTTCGAGTCTCGGTCGGGCACACTGTTTTAATCTGCCAGGAAGAGTATCGTCCTGTTCAAATATGACACGTTGAAGTGCCTGAATTTGGGGCGGTGCCACTGCACAGTAATGTGGTGGCGAGCGAAGAGCGTGAACCCATATTACAGTTGGTACCTCACAACGGCACCATAAGCTAAAAACAGTCGCTGCCAGACGCAGCCACGAATGAGAGACGTCGGCGAAGACACATCCTCAAGAGATTCCATACGCCGCCGCTGCTGGAAAACTACTTACGTCGGGCCACAGCCCGTTCTTCTTTTTCTGTGATATTCGATTAAGACTGCAGCATCAACAAATCTCAGATCCGGCAGCGCTAGGACTATTAGACAGAACTGTGTGCCTAAGTTTAAAGTGAATGCACAATGAAATGAGACTGTACTTCAGTTCTTCTTGTATTTGGCGACAGTAATAAATGGAAAAAAATGGTTCAAATGGCTCTGAGCACTATGGGACTTAATATCTGAGGTCATCAGTCCCCTAGAACTTAGAACCACTTAAAGCTAACTAACCTAAGCGCATCACACACATCCATGCCCAAGGCAGGATTCGAACTTGCGACCGTAACAGTCGCGCGGTTCGGCACTGAAGCACCTAGAACCGCTCGGCCACCGTGGCCGGCAATAAATCGACATGGAACGAATTTAAGTTAAGAATTAAGCAGGGTGTTTCAAAAAAAAGTTTACAAACTGACATGGCACTTCGGGCATACAACAAGGATTGGTAATCACGTAGACTGGGTCGCAAACGCCAAGAGACGACGCGACGGTAACGAGACTGGAGCTTCACAGCGACTGTCCTCTGCACCAGTGCCTTCTCAATCGATAGTGTGACGAACATTCACAACCTGCACACGTGGGCAGATGTGAACCCACATGCTACACGTACGCATGACTCACAACGCAAATTTACGCATAACGTGTGGGCTGGCATTGTCGGAGACTATTTAATTGGTCCGTACATTCTCCCGGACAGACTTGATGGTCGCAAGTGTGTTGTATTCTTGCAAGAGGTCCTGCCGGACGTGCTGAATGATGTTCCATGCCTGTTAGTCGCCGCTTTCGATTGAAGCACGACGGAGCCCCGGCGCATTTCAGCAGACAGATGAGGGCACATATGCAGGCAACCTTTCCGTGCCGCTGGATTGGTCGTGGTAGACAGTCGCATGGCCACCACGATCACCTCATCTGTCCTCAGTCGGTTTTCTCTTGTGGCGATATCTGAGTGGCCTTGCGTATAAGACACCTATTACATCGCCCTCTTTGAGAGATGCGCCATTGAATGCAGCGCCGATGTCAAGCCTGTCTCGGTGCATCTGAACATAACTGTCCGCCGCTCGTGGTCTCGCGGTAGCGTTCTCGCTTCCCAAGCACGGGGTCCCGGGTTCGATTCCCGGCGGGGTCAGGGATTTTCACCTGCCTCGAGATGACTGGGTGTTTGTGTTGTCCTCATCATCTCATCATCATCCAGGAAAGTGGCGAAATTGGACTGAGCAAAGATTGGATAATTGTACGGGCGCTGATCACCACGCAGTTGAGCGCCCCACAAACCAAACATCATCATCATCTGAACATAACTTTGAGCATCTCCTGTAGTGGGCGACCATTTGTAGCACGTGGCTAAATAACTGCAACGTCATTTACTAGCCCCGGGCACCAGTTCCTATGTGATTACTGATCCTTGTGGTATGCACAATGGTCCACATCAGTCAGTAAAGGTTTTTTTGAATCACTGTGTACACTAAAGAGTTATAGTAAAATGAGTTATTTTGTGTGTGTTTTAGTAACCGCTCGACCTCCTCCTGCAGTAGGCTTGCTGCGAGACACAGAAAATAAACCCCTTAAAGATGTGATTGTCCAAGTTTTCACCCACAGGTAAGAGTAAGAAATGATTTCACACGTTTTTCTGCTAGCGTTTAGAACCATAACAACTGACGTTCGTCCGCTATGCTGCTCAACAACGCAGGCCGTCGGAGTGAGTCCACCCCAGCAGCGTCTAACATTGTGTTCCAATCAGTGCAAGACAGCCGAAAGCGGGGCCCGCCCAAACGAACAGTATTTTGACGCTTAGCACACTAACAGCAGAATCCACATGCCCACTGCTAGATATGAGTCGACCCAGCACTCTGTTACGGCCATGCGGAAAATATGGCGGTCATCCAATGTTGTCGCTACATTGCTTGATCTAGTATCTTATTTTGGATTTGTACAACTCTCATCTATCCACAGTTCCACATAAGTATCACTATCTTAACGGTATACCCTGACTAACCGAAATACAACATAAGAGAAAGCTATTTCACGAAGACCAATCATTCTACATTGTTAGGATTCATTACATTCTGGTACTGCGCCATTGCTCTCACAGTTACAAATAATTTGATGGCTCTTCAAATACAAAGCTTGACAAAATGATATAAGTCATTAGAAGAGGATGAGCTTGGCGTAATATTAATATTTCCGATAGAATTGGAAGGAAAATCAGCATTGGCCTATTTTGTTGTTTTATTGTCAGCAAAATCGATTTTCGGTCACTTAGTGACCATCCTCAGTGCTGTAATATACAATTAAAATTGGTAGGCACTGGTATCAATCTATAACCAGAGCGAGTTTGTGTGATCGCTCTAAGCTTGTGGTTATAGCTTGATACCAGTGCTGACCAATTTTAATTGTATATTACAGCACTGAGGATGGTCACTAAGTGACCGAAATTCGATTTTGCTGACAATAAAACAAAAAAAAATACGACCAATGCTGATTTTCCTTCCAATTCTATCCACTGTTTGGTCGTGGTGCACACAACACGCCATGGAGTCGCCAATCAATTTATATTTTCTGCTTCTGGAACAGGAGGGGCAGATAATGCTCCAGTCATCCAAATTTAGGTTTTCACTTAAGGTGTATGCTGCGATGTTTCCTTTGAAAAGAATCCATCCCCGTCTCATGTGAACTAGCGTTTCGTGTATAATAAACTCGCCGTCGATGGAACGATAAATCCTGATCTTCGTCCCTTATGGCACTAAAAAATGAAATTCTGTACGAGTTGTAAATTTAAAATAAAGTGTGAAAAAATTAATTTGAAGCCCTCAGCTCACCTCGAAACATCTCCAAAAAATCTTTGGCTAAAGCTAAATAACAAATAACAATGCGTTATGGCAGACGTACAAATCTACGAGAGCAGGGTGAAAAGTTCCCAGACTTTTAGAAAAGAGCGTGTTTTTTTTTTAGAATAATGTGCGCTTAATTTGGATGTAGCGTCCTTTTAAGTTAATGAAATTTTTTAAGTTAATGAAATTCAAACAATATTTTTCTAGTGCGTAGATTCTGTTCCTCAACAGCGATATTTGAAGGTCTGAACAATGACCATCTACTTTGGATTAAAATGTTTTCCAATCATACATTTCTCAGATATAGGAATAAGTGGAATATAGAGCGCGCCAAATCTGCTGAGGGTCATGAACGTTCCAATAATTCGTGCTTCACAAATCTGTTTTCTCTTTGCGAAACCACTTTTGGCGATGTAATGAAATACGATATTTTTCTTTAGTTATCTCCCCAGGCCAGTTGGCCTATAAGACGAACGTGGTGTTACCTTAGCAAGTTAATCGATACGAAAAATCTGGTTTATATCCCAGAAAAATGTGAAAATTAACTTTTTTGATAATTAATACAGAATTACCCACTACTACACTCTGCTTTCATTGCTCTTTCCTCTCGGCGTGAAGTGGTTGACTCACTTCTCATTAACAATAACAGGTAGGAGCACAAGTTACATTGAATTTTTTTCAAAATGGTCGATACATAGATGAGAAATTCGGTTTCGCTTTCTCTAGTAACGGTACCATCTTACAAAAGCTTTTTCACAGTTAATTCTTTATATACACTGAAGCGCCAAATAAATTGGTATAAGTATGCGTATTAAATACAGAATATGTAAACAGGCAGAATACGGAGCTACTGGTGGCAACGTCTATATAAGACATGTGTCTGGCGCTGTCGTTAGATCGGTTATTGATGCTACAATGGCATGTTATCAACATTTGAGTCAGAACGGGGTGTTATAGTCGGCACCTGAGCAATGGGACAGAGTATCTCCGAGGTAGCGATGAAGTGGGGACTTTCCCGTACTATCATTTCACGGGTGTACCGTGAATATCAGGAATCCAGTAAAACATCGTAACTCAAATATCGCTGCAGCCGGAAAACGATCCTGCAAGAACGGGACCAACGAGACTGAAGAGAGACGTTCAACGTGACAGAAGTGCAACCCTTCCGCAAATTGCTGCATAGTTGAATGCTGGGCCATCAACAAGTGTCAGAGTGCGAACCATTCAACGAAACATCAGCGATATGGGCTTTCGGAGCCGAAGGCACACTCGTGTACCCTTGATGACTGCACGACGTAAAGCCTCGCCTGGGCCAGTCAACACCGACGCTGGACTGGACTCTTGATGACTGGAGAAATGTGGTATGGTCGGACGAGTCTCGTTTCAAATTGTATCGGGCGGATGGACGTGTAATCCATGGACCCTGCATGTCAGCAGGGGACTGTTCAAGCTCTGTGGGGCGTGTGCAGTTGGAGTGATATGGGACCCCTGATACGTGTAGATAAGACTGTGACAGGTGACGCGTACGTAAACATCCTGTCTGATCACCTGCATCCATTCATGTCCATTGTGCATTCCGACGGACTTGGACAATTCCAGCAGGACAATGCGCCACCCCACACGTCCAGAGTTGCTACAGAGTGGCTCCAGGAACACTCCTCTGAGTTTAAACACTTCCGCTGACCACCAAACTCCCCAGACATGCAACGTGCTGTTCAGGAAAGATCTCCAACCCCTCGTATTCTTATGGATTTATCGACAACCCTGCAGGATGCATGGTGTCAGTTCCTTTCAGCACTACTCCAGGCATTAGTCGAGTAGATGCCACGTCGTGTTGCGGCACTTCTGCTTGCTTGCGGGGGTCCTACAAGATGTTAGGCAGGTGTACAAGTTTCTTTGGCTCTTCAGTGTAAAATATGACTTACTAATTTTTCTAGCATGGCTGTGACGTCACCTTCCTTATACCTTTAATTACTAATCGTTCAGTACTGTATTGTGTACTTTCTCGGCGTTTTCATCTGGCATTTGCACTGTACGGGTCATCAGCATGATAAGTGCGGCCGTTTTTAAATTCTGCCTCATATTTCTGGACTGCTGAAGGTGAAAAAGCATATTCCTTACAAATATTTCGTAAATGTCTGATCAATTTCCGTTGCCGAAGCATTTTATGAAGACACCGTTATCCAGGTCTTAGATTTGTGGACACGGACAATACGACTGGTTTTTAAAGGAAAGCCATATAAACAAAAATATTCCTTGGGTCAAGTTAATATTTGACTTACGTTATTGCGCAACATGTATCACAATACGAATAAACAAAATTTCTTTGATATCGACATCATCTCCGAACGAGGCCAAGAAAGTTTACCTTCTATTTGTCTTACGATTGCTTTCGTTTGTTTGTTACTAAAATCAGAACATTTTGGTGAAACTATACGGCAGAGGTAGAGTAATCATTCATTTTTAGAGGCAGAGAATAAAATGACGAATTAAGGACAGCCAGAACTTGTTTGGGCTATTCGCACGCTTGATTCCAGCTAGCAAATGTCGGCGCAGCTGACATTGCGTGGTGTCACTGCGACGCGCCGAATGCCAAATGAGCCGCGCATTGTGAAAGCGGCGTTTTATGGCCGGAGGTTCTCTGCCACCGTTGGGTCACTGGCCAGTACATGCTGGCATCCGTCCATGGGTGTCCCTTGCGTAATGCCGAGGACCGTACGCTGCGGAATGCGTGTCGCGTCGCTTATGTAACGGGCACACGTTTTTCCCTTCCCGCCGTGTACACTTCTGGCGCCATGTCGAAAATAGTGTAGTTTATCGAACCTTACTGCGGAAAGCTGTATATTGCGCTAGAACGACCCCTAGTTTCCATTAAGTGTTTCCTTATTGTACCTGTTGCAGCCTTCCTTCATTGAGGAACTCGTTTTTGCCGTAATTATCCAGACCGCCGTGAAACATCCTCCGTATTTAATTGACTTCAGTTTAATTGGAATGTCTGCTGTTTAATGCGTAAATTCTGACGCTTGTCTGTTATTTCCTCGGCTCAGACGACTACTGCTGGCAATCGAAACAGAGACAATAATAACTGGTAGTAGTTACAGTAAGGTAATTGCGTACCAAAAGCTTTGTAAAAGCTGTGGAATGATGTTAACGTTGATATATATAATAAACACAGAAAAAAAGGAAGCATTTACAATGTCATTAGTTAAGCGTGGACACTGATAACGAACGAAACTGTAATACACTCCTGGTAATTGCCGTTTGATATTGCCACTTTGCAGAAATACATCACAATAAATTGTTATCTCAAACTGGTGAAAGTAACCGAATCTTCGATCCTTCCAGTTCGACTAATGTCCACAACTAATTCATTGTGAAACAAAGTTCTATAGACCAGTATTAACGGAAATATGAAGAATAGAATACCTAATGTCCTGCTGTCGAAGATGTCATTACAGACGGCGGACAATAACGGACTGGACAGAGAAGGAATAGGAAATCTCCCGTAGTCTCTTCAAAGAAGCCATCTCTGCATTAGTCTCTAGTGATTTAAGATACAGTCTGAATATCCGGACGAGATATGAACTCTTCCCGAGGATGGAAAGCCAATGCATTAACCCGTGAACCGCATCTCTAGACGTGTAACTGTGAAGGCACAATGTGGTGCTTCGATTAATTTATACACTATTTCAGTGTTCAGTAGGATTTTTTTAATTTGTGTTTTCCTACCTCTTACAGGTAATGTTTGCTTGTTATAGCAGTTCTGGATCAGATTTTAAGTGTAGCAATACGCAGTATCACATCAGATGTTCATACTTGGTTTGACAGATAAAATTTTGAGGTCCAACTTTGTACAAACACAAATAACGTAGCTAGTTACTCGTCTGATAGGAAGCGCACTGTATTCGACATGGGTTTTACTCTTTCACTGCTTGTGACAACGAGCCGTGAAATACAAAGTTCACATCAGGGATCATTTCGGAAACCTCTGCACCTAGACTATGCGAAATGTTTGAGTCTATTTCACTGACGTACTTTGTACAGAAAGCGCCTCGAGCGGGTTGTTCATTTCATTTGATTGCTGGTAGTCCATTCAAGTAACTAGTTCAAGGTGAGTAAAGGCATGAGAGACCGCTGGCATATGTAATGAACATTGTAGCTCACTGAAACATTCGGTGTTATATGGTCCTATAAGGGCAACGCGAAAATTCATCGTTCTGCCAGTGAGTACTGGGTTTTAAAACAAAAAATAGATGTTTTGACGTATTGCCCCTTTCACGTCAATGCAGTTTGTGCAATCCTTTACCAAAGAGTAGACTTCATTCCTGAGTGTGATTCTGTAAGATCTGCAAAATAGAAATCTAAGGCTTCCAGAAACGTTTCATTGATCTCATAAGGTTTCCAGCCACGTGTTTCTTTAGCTGTGGGAATAGGTGAAAGTCATGGGGTGTTAGAACATGCATCTTATTTAGATACATATTCCAACAATTCTTACTTCAAATCTCCCAGTCTTACCACGCCAAAACGTCAAATATTTTTTCTGTTGCAGTCCGGGCCTCTTCTTGAGCGTGAAGAACGTCGTGAATACCGCCAAGAGCTGCTAATAAAATTTCTATATCTAACAACCAGTTTCGGACCAGAGACCATCATCAGGGTTCTGTATATCAACTGAAAGAAAAAAAAATGTTTCGGACTACAGACCATCATCAGGTTCTTGTATACCAATTGAAACAGCATATACAGGGTGAGTCACCTAACGTTACCGCTGGATATATTTCGTAAACCACATCAAATACTGACGAACCGATTCCACAGACCGAAGGTGGGGAGAGGGGCTAGTGTAATTGTTTAATACAAACCATACAAAAATGCACGGAAGTATGTTTTTTAACACAAACCTATGTTTTTTTAAATGGAACCACGTTAGTTTTGTTAGCACATCTGAACATATAAACAAATACGTAATCAGTGCCGTTTGTTGCATTGTAAAATGTTAATTACATCCGGAGATACTGTAACCTAAAGTTGACGCTTGAGTACCACTCCTCCGCTGTTCGATCGTGTGTATCGGAGAGCACTGCAACATACATCGCGTTTCTACAAAATGATCTGACAACGTTGCTCGAAAATGTCCCACTGGAAACGCGTCGACGTATGTGGTATCAGCATGATGGTGCACCTGCAAATTCCGCAATTAACACTAGGCTGACCCTTGACAGGATGTTCGACGGGCGTTTCATAGGACGTGGAGGGCGCATAAATTGGCCAACCCGTTCTCCTGATCTTACACCTCTGGACTTCTTTCTGTGGGGTACGTTAAAGGAGAATGTGTACCGTGATGTGCCTACAACCCCAGAGGATATGAAACAACGTATTGTGGCAGCCTGCGGCGACATTACACCAGATGTACTGCGGCGTGTACGACATTCATTACGCCAGAGATTGCAATTGTGTGCAGCAAATGATGGCCACCACATTGAACATCTATTGGCCTGACATGTCGGGACACACTCTATTCCACTCCGTAATTGAAAACGGAAACCACGTGTGAACGTGTACCTCACCCCTCATGGTAATGTACATGTGCGTCAGTGAAAAAGACCAATAAATAGGTGTTAGCATGTGGACGTAATGTGCTGTTCCAGTCTCTTCTGTACCTAAGGTCCATCACCGTTCCCTTTGGATCCCTACGTAATTCGGTGCTCTCCGATACACACGATCGAACAGCGGAGGAGTGGTACTCAAGCGTCAACTTTAGGTTACAATATCTCCGGATGTAATTAACATTTTACAATGCAACAAACGGCACTGATTACGTATTTGTTTATATGTTCAGATGTGCTAACAAAACTGAGTTCCATTTAAAAAACGTAGCTTTGTGTTAAAAAACATATTTCCGCTCATTTTTGTATGGTTTGTATTAACCAATTACACTAGCCCCTCTCCTCACGTTCGGTCTGTGGAATCGGTTCGTCAGTATTTGATGTGGTTTACAAAATATATCCAGCGGTAACGTTAGGTGACTCACCCTGTATATTCTTCCAGTTGTACACAGGACCCTGATGATGGTCTGTGGGACGAAACTGGTTGTTAAATAAACTTTATCAGCAGCTCTTGGCGGTAATCATGACGTTCTTCAATATTTACAAGCTATGGGGCACCACCTTCTGAAAGTATTTTTTTTGTGTGTGCGCCTATTCGTCCAGTTAGTGTAGAAGACTTGCATACCATTCGTCAATTAGTGTCTTATGCATTAAATAACACCACCTTACGTATCCCAGTAGAAACTAATCGTAACCTTCTCGGCAGATGAAATCGGCCTCCCTATGTTTGGTACATAGCCAACAACGTCCACATACTGCTTTTCTTGCTCTTCCATTTACGCTGTGGACCCAAATCACACTCGGCTTTCTTTTTGAGTATTACAAAAATTTCTGTGATAAGTTTTCACAATCGCCTTTAAGACGTTCAACCGATGCGACACCCACCTTGCATAAAGCTTCTTCATAGATTATACTTAACTTAAAATGTGTCCATGGCTTCAACTAGTTCATACATCTTTCATGACCAATTACTCAACAGCACATTACGCTCTTTCACGTTTTCACCTTTTGCTCCAGTTTTGAGACGTCCGACATCCGGATCATGTTCAAGAAAAGTATGTCCATGTTAGATTCGGACACACGCTATCAACGGTTGTAAATAAAGACTAAAGATGAACTTCGTCCGAACAGGCCTTGAAGGCCGACCGCCGTGCCATCCCAGCCAATAGGCGTCCCTGGACGAGGGTATGGAGGGGCATGTGGTCAGCATACCGCTCTCCCGGACGGTGTCAGTTATCGTGACCGGAGCCGTTACTTCCCCATAAAGTACCTTCTCAACCGGCCTCACAAGGGCTGAGTGCACCCCGTTTCCCATCAGCGCTCGGCAGACCGGACGGTCTCCCAGCCAACTGCTCGCCAATCCCGACAGCGTTTAGCGTCGGTGATCTGACGGAAACCGGTGTTATCACTGAGGCAACGCCGCTGGACGAAATGAAGACACTTCATAAATTTCATTCCGACGCCCATAACCCTTCAAAACAACGCTATAATAGTTTGAGTTTATCGTACCCAACAAGACATCTTTAAGAATTCATGTAGACGAAACTATCCCGCAGGTCAGATTGGCACTTGACATACGTTTTACTAAAACTTGTACTAGTATACAAAAACAAAGTTTAATTTGTGGCAATGCTACAAAATTTTCTACCTTACCTCGCACAGCCGTTAAAGCCGTCAGTGGTGACAAAGGCTTTCTTTTTTTGCACATTGCGAAGGGTTATACCGTAATAAACGTATAAGTTGTATCAACAGTTCCAATTACTGCATGCCTACCTTCCCCTCTTAGCGATATCGGAGGGTGCATGTTACGGCTTCCCCATCGTCACAAGTGCTACCTCCATCGTGACGCCGTATGGAGCTCATAATCCTCGCTACTTCTGACTTAACCTCTGTTGGGAAGCCGTTCTCTGTACTACCAGTCGGCTAATAGAGTTGCCAAATTCTCCCATGTTTTCATGTTTGCTTGTCTGGACCGTGGGTAACTGAAGCCGAAACAACATTTACGAAATATAACAATCATAAAGACCCTGTGAAGTAGTCGTGTGTTTTCCAGCGTCCTTAGACACCGATCGCTAATCCGTAGTGAACAATTCGTTTAAGGGGCTCCGGAAAGGCTCAAAATCATGAAAAGTTCAATTTTTACTTTTTGCGTTTTCTGAATCTGCAGACTATTACCTTTTAATAGATACATAATTTATTCAATTCCGAAGACTACAACTATTTTTAAATTTTTTTTGAAATGTGTTCTACATGGGCGTGACCCACTGTGGCGCTGTTAAACTGCTGTCAAATGGTGTTATTATTAACGTCCGTGTTCATCAGGTACATTTTAGTGATGTGAGATAAAGTATGTGTTGTGGCTAACCTGTGATGGTTCAATATATATCGCTGGTGTGATTGCCGATTGTTTCATGTTTATTTACTCTGTCGTTATCTCGAAAATATTCGTAATTAATTCTGTTTCTTGAGTCTCTGTTTTGTTGAAGTATAATTATGAGTAAAAGTAAAGTTATTAGAAATCCTCTGAAGGCTTTTAAGAAAAGGAGAAATGTTGGAAAGCCAAAGGTATGTGTTATTACTGTAGACAATAAAGACGATAACCAAGTGAGTGAACCTAACCTCTCAAGTACACCTGCCCATAGCAGTCAAAGTGGGAAAGAAAATATTTCACAGAAGAAGCTTGGTTCAATGAGTGAAAACTATGAATGTTTTATGGGCGAATCGGATGTGAATGAAATATTTGATATGTCGGTTCTCAAAGGAATTTTTTCAAACTGTGTAAGATGTATTCATTGTAGTGAAGTTGGTCTGGAACTCTCCATAATAAAGCACGTAGGACTTGCTAGTGAAATGCAACTGAAATGTGATAAGTGTTCATACATGACCACCTTTTGAAACAGTGTTGCAGTAACTGCAACTGAAGAAAATGGTAGCAAAATCTACGAACACAACAACGAGCGATGCTTGCTTTAGACAAGGAACGCCTTCGGGCTGCAGACAGGGCTGTAAAGGGTCTAGAAATACAAGCAAGAGTAAACAGGAGGAGGAACAAGAGGAAGCTGGAGGAGGAGTTTGCAGAGGATGAAGATAATCCATCCTATGGACCTGGAATGCACTAAAAAGTTAATCCAATCTTTGTCGCTCGAGTCACAAAACTTTTATTTTCTCATACTAATTACATGTTTTCTAAGGATCTTCCAAACATATTTGTTTAAAACTTTCAGTAAATGTTACACAGTACCTTCTGCATAATTTAACACAGCCTTTTTCCAAAAAACTGTATATTTTTGAATATATAAATAAAAAATTGCAAAAAATGTTGTGAATTTTCATTACAATTGAAAAAAAATCATCTTTAATAACTGAACTAAAATTTTGTAAAATCCCTGTGTTAAGTTGTAGCCTAGATTCCAATAAATAATCTGTAAAAAGTTCAACTTCCTACCTCAAATACTTTGTGAGGAAAGATGTAATTTATAAGCGTTATTTTAACATTGCAAGTATAGGGCGTTCCGGAGCCCTTTAATATAGAAAAGAATAAACAATTTGTCAAAAAGTTCATGTGTAGTGTGCTCCTACACGGGGTAAGAGTCACGTATGACGTAACTCCCATTTTATTTCGTGAACGGTTACATATATCGAAACGCGATTTCCAGAAAATGTTAGAGCGTCGAGGGGTACGTATGTTTTTGTTTGGTTAACGTTATTAGCGCTGGCATCAACGGAGAAACCGTACCCTTTTTATACCTGCATCCGATGGCTCTTGAGAAGAAAATTACAGTGGCATAGTGTTTTTAATGTTGACGTTGAAACCTGTCGTTAAAAATTCGAAAAATGTCCTAGAATGTGAGAGCATGGTGGCCGGAAAAAGCATTTGCTGTGCAAACATTGCCAAGCAGGCGTCTCGGACCAGGTTGCGGATTTATGTGCCGTAAGGCAGGCTTGAGCTACGGGAATAAAGCTTTATTTCCCCAACTTACGACCTAAATGCAGATTCATCTACGAATGTTGTACGTGGGAATACGACACAGGCTAGAATCTAGCGTCCCACAAATGGCTTAGGAAAACTATTTCACATTTGTGTATCCTCCCAGATATACGTCAGCTGAAACAGAAAAATCAACTGTTCATTCTTCAAAAATAAAGAGCTCTCATACGTTGCAAAAAGCAACTACTGTAATAAATATGTAAATGTTAGAAGGAAGATTTGAACTGTCTTTTCCTGTACGTGGCTGTGTGCTGCTTAGAGGTAAAATACATGCTGTCGGACAACTGTCTCTACCTACACTGCTCTAAACTATATCATATGGGATACATTCGTTGAGCTAAACGTATAATTAAAAATACTTTGTTGAGCACCAGTACACAGCAAAATAAATATTCTTCTTAGCGAAATGTCGTTTCATGCTGAACGTAAGTGCGTAATGACAGCGTTACCAGCTACAGGAATCACACGCTGTCAAAAATGGCTCTGAACACTATGCGACTTAACTTCTGAGATCAGTCGCCTAGAACTTAGGACTAATTAAACCTAACTAACCTAAGGACATCACACACATCCATGCCCCAGGCAGGATTCGAACCTGCGACCGTAGCGGTCACGCGGTTCTAGACTGAAGCGCCTTTAACCGCACGGCCACACCGGCCGGCTACACGCTGTCGACTTATGTGACATTGCAATGCAGTTTCGTACAGATGTAAATGAAATCAACAATTTATTAACAATGATCTGGTAACCACGAAAATCACTTAACATAAATTTTGTCTTAAAAAAAAGCTTTATCCTATATTTAAGCATGTGGTCAAACAGTTGACCATGGACTGAAAGGCACATTTGTAATCACCGTTCGAAAGAACGATGAACAGATGTAATTACAGTGGATGACATGGTATAGCATGCACTGGCGATTCGACGACACGTATCGTCTGGCGTAATTGGGGCTTCGTTGTAGACTTTATCTTTGAGTCCTCCCCAAAGAAAGAAATGAAGAGGAGTCAAATCGGGGGTCTTTACTGGTCATTTGAGAACAGAATTTTGTCCTATCCAGCGTCCAGGAAATTCTCATTCAGTATCTGCGTTGCAACACGGGACGAGTGAACTGGACAATCGTCGTGTTGCAGCCACATACATTGTCGAATATCCAGTGGTACCTCCTCTAGAAGAACTGACAAAATGTTTGTCAGAAAGTGTGCATATGAATGTCCATTTAGAACGCCTGAGATGAAGTAAGGTCCCACAATGTCATTTCCTATGATGCCGTACCATACGTTTGCGCTCCACGGCCGTCAATGTTGCGCCTGACGAAGCCAGTGTGGATTTTAGGCTGCCCAGTAGTGCATGTTACGCAAATTTACGGTAGCGTGGTTAGTAAACGTTGCTTCATCGGTAAAGAGCACAGGTTGGAAAAACGTAGGGTCGTCTCTCACTTGCTGAAGCGCAAACCCACAAAATTCTCTACAACGTTCGAAATCACGGTCGCTGAGTGTCTGATGTAGTGACAGATGACAGGGATGGAAATTCTGTCGATGCAGGACGCAAATTACACTCGGTTGGCTTATTTCACGTTCATATGTCTCGTACCACTCTGCGGATTCATTATACACTGCTGGCCACCGTAAATGCAACACCCTGAAGGAAGCATCCGAATCAAGTGAAATTTACACCATGGGTTTGCAGCGATGAGATATGCAACTGATCAGAATTTCAGCGCAGACGCACATCACGTGCGCCTGTGGCACCACCTCATAGCGCCATTTACGGCTTGGCGATTTCGACGAGTGTACGTTCGGCACGTGTGTTTACCTTGTGGTTGTTTCACAAGACTATCATTTATGTCTCGTAGACAACAGCGAACATCGTTTGATCATGTATCCGAGTTCGACAGAGGAAGGATAGTGGCTTACCGAGATTGTGGATTATCATACAGAGAAATCGCTAGTCGTGTTGGACGAAACCAAGCAACTGTAATGCGGATATGTGACCGTTGGATGCAGGAGGGTACGACCGACCGACGTGGTCGATCGCATTCACCTCGGTGCACCACTGCACGTGCTGATAGGCAAATTGTGCGCATGGCAGTGACGGATCGCTCAGTGACATCCCGAACCATAGCACAGCACATTGCGTCTGTAACGCATCATCCAGTGTCTGCGCGTACCATTCGACGCCGTTTACAGCAGAGTGGTCTGGCCGCAAGACGTCCATTGCTTCGTCTACCATTGACGCAGAACCACAGAGGTCTCCGTCGCCAATGGTGTGATGACAGACGGATGTGGACGGCAGAATGGAATGACGTTGTCTTTACTGACGAGGCATGCTTCTGTCTGCAGCACCACGATGGTCGGATTCGAGTGTGGAGAAACCGTGGAGAGAGGATGCTGGACAGCTGCATTATGCACCGCCACACTGGTCTTGCACCGGGTATTATGGTATGGGGCGGTATTGGATATTACTCTCGCACGCCTCTAGTACGCATTGCCGGTACTTTAAATAGCCGGCGCTACATATCTGAGGTGCTGGAGCCAGTTGTCCTTCCTTACCTTCAGGGCTCGGCCACAGCCATATTTCAACAGGATAATGCACGACCACACGTGGCACGCATTGTCCAAAGGTTCTTCGTCAATAACCAGATTGAATTGCTTCCCTGGCCAGCTCGCTCTCCGGATCTTTCGCCGATAGAAAACATGTGGTCCATGGTTGCTCAACGAGTGACCCAGATTACATCCCCAGCTGCCACACCAGATGATCTTTGGCAACGTGTGGAAGCTGCTTGGGCTGCTGTACCCCAGGATCACATCCAACGTCTCTTTGACTCAATGCCGAGACGTGTGGCAGCGGTGATCTCCAACAATGGCGGCTACTTTGGTTACTGATTCTGGTAGGAACCACATGTCACAGACGTCTGTAAACGTAATCATTTGATACTTGGTCAACATGTTATCTACAAAATAAATTTTGTAGTGCTACCTCTTGTCTTTCTTGGTGTTGCATTTACGGTGGCCAGCAGTGTATTAGCGTCGTAGCCAGGACAGCTACTATGTGTTATCGTCAGTTTCAATATTCTTTCTTATCCTCTTTTAGACGTTCAAGCAGCTTGTCCGCACTAGCGTCTTAATAATTCGTACAGTTGCCTGGCGCGTCAGACATGGCGATCTGGATACATAGCCGTACACCGCTGCTCTGTTTTTACAGTATTTCCTTTACATTCATCGTTTAGAAGTAGTATATCCAACTTCTCCTCATTGGTGTACGTGTCTGAACGCTACGAATATTGAAGCAGAGCAGAAATGAGCGGCCTGCAGTGCAGACAAGCAAACAGGCAAATTTAGTGAAAAAAATAAAAATACACTTGAAGTTCAACATTGATGCACTGAGAAAAGGCGTAGCTATGTGAGAACGGTGAAAATGTGTAAAATGTACGATTACAGTTTAACATTTTGTGGACCAAGATGCCATTAAAATGCCAGAGGCAAAATGAAACAGAAAATCGTTCTTATCCTTATTAAGCTTATTATCTCGGTATTCTGCTTGCAGTAATATAAGGAAGAAAGGGAAAACATAATCTGGTGATTGGTCGGCATTTAAATCTATGGTTTAACTGCTGTGACATCTTTCAAATTTCATCTGCACAAACACTATGGGATGTTTCATCTGACGATGCAACACGACGTCCGAATTTCAGTTTTTAATGCTAGTAGCAGTCCCTTCTGATTACTGTTCCATCGTTTAAATGTGTGCATTTCGCGGTACAAAAGTGTACTTTACATTGGCCTGTTGAAATGTGTTCTAGATCATTGGTTTGGTTCAAATGGCTCTGAGCACTATGCGACTTAACTTCTGAGGTCATCAGTCGCCTAGAACTTAGAACTAATTAAACCTAGCTAACCTAAGGACATCACACACATCCATGCCCGAGGTAGGATTCGAACCTGCGACCGTAGCGGTCGTTCGGTTCCAGACTGTAGCGCCTAGAACCGCACGGCCACTATGGCCGGCTCGTTCTAGATCATTCTTCTGAAATTCTTATGCGTAATTGTCCAGCATTTGTGTCGGATGTAGATCACATAGTTCCTAAGTTTGATTAAGAAAATTTATTTTTGAAAACCTCTTGGTGAATCACGCAAGGCATAACGATTAAGCTGTCATTTCAACGGCGGACACTTAGTGTAATTGGAAGTATGGCAACCACGAAATTTGTTGCACCTTCCTTTACTCCTGCTGTAACATCGAATATGCATACGACGCCTTGCTACCTTTCGCTATCTGACAGTTCATTGACGTTAGAAACGTACCCAGTGGAAAATAAGATTTCTCGTTAGGTGTGTCATGTTCTACATCCAGCATATATTACAATGCTACAGAACCCACTTGAAGGACGTAGTTATTATTAATTTCATGGAGGGGGAAACGCGACAAAGTATCAAATTTTCGAATATAAATTAGTATGAAAAGGCATATATATATTCTAGAATTTCTATAATTTCTTATTCAGAAGTGAATAAAAGTTCATCAATAAATTTCTGATCATGTCTTTTTGCCAGTTTGCTAATAGTGTTGAAATATTAGTGTTGAGACGAAACTTAATTAAATTTTATGAAAGGTACAAAACCTCACAGAACTGTTGTACGTGCTACGTGCCTCTCATTTTCCAAACATTTGTGAGTAAAATAAATAGTGTTTCTCCTTGTTTAGGTAGGGAGTCATAACCATCAGTTTCTGCTTTTTGTGTCTTAAAATGAGAAGCAAACATTCGTTGTAGCGGTTCTAGTATCAAATTGTTCAAATGGCTCTGAGCACTATGGGACTTAACATCTGTGGTCATCAGTCCCCTAGAACTTAGAACTACTTAAACCTAACTAACCTAAGGACATCACACACATCCATGCCCGAGGCAGGATTCGAATCTGCGACCGTAGCAGTCGCGCGGCTCCGGACTGAGCGCCTAGATCCGCGAGACCACCGCGGCCGGCTTCTAGTATCACTCATATGTTTCGGAGCAGCGGCTGATCACACTGCTCTCGCATTTGGAAGAAGCAGGATTCAGATCCTCGTCTAGCCATTTTAATTTATATTTTCGATGTGTTCTCTAAATCGACTAAGGCCAGTGTCGGGATAGTACTTCTGTAAAGAAACTACTTCATTGTGTGGTTCTCTGACTTCTACATTGTAAATCCGATAAACGTAAGTAATGTTCAGCTTTAACTTTCGGATTCTTGTAGCTGCCGTTTTGTCAGCTGCGGCTTCAGTCTTGAAGAAATTTTGGCCCTCCAAAAGGATGACTTTGAATGGTCCGTGTAGTAGGTTCGTGCATTAATTTTAAGTGGTTAGGTAAATGCGATTAAGCCATTTTATAAGTCCAACAAGGCATAAATCTTTTCATTTATTATTGCAACGTGTATAATAGACAAAAGTCAAAGTCGGTGCCATACTCAGGAAAAGAGCATTTTGCGCAGTTACAGGAATCCAGCTTTGCAGTCCTGTCGTAGGCCGTAGTGCAGGTGGTTTTGCTTTTTGCCTTCCTCCGAACTGTTGTAAAGCGCCTCGAGTGTACAGGGTGACAATTATTGAACTATATGAAATAAAATCATCATTACTTCTGAACGGTTTGCGTCCGGACGTTTAAACTGCACGGTTGGCCTTGAGCATCATGGGAATTAGTATGTGAATATGGTTTGGTTTAGCAACGAAGTCCACTTTCAGTCTGATGGATTCCTCAACAAGCATGACTGACGCATTTGAGGTATTGAGAATCCGCATTTCGCTATTGAGAAGTCTCTTCCCCCTGAACGGGTGACTGTGTGGTGTGCAATGTCCAGTCATGGAATAATCGGTGCGATATTCCTTGATGGCACGGTGACTACCGAACGGTACGTCAAGATTTCGGAAGATGATTTTATCCATATTATCCAAAGTGACCCTGATTTCGACAAGATGTAGTTTATGCAAGACGGAGCTCGACTCCCGAAACTTCATGTCCTGGAGAAGCACTTTTGGAAACGCATTCTGGCCCTGGGGTACCCAGAGGCCACTGGCATGGGCCTCGATTGGCCGTCAAATTCTCGGAAAGATTTTGGTAAGATCTTATGGGACCAAACTGCTGAGGTCATCTGTCCCTAAACTTACACACTACTTAATCTAGCTTAAACTAACTTACGCTAAGAACAATACACACACCCATGCCCGAGGGAGGACTCGAACCTCCGACGGCGGGAGCCACGCGAACGGTGATAAGACGACCTAGATCGAGCGGTTACACCGCCCGGCAAATTCTCAGAATCTGAACACATGCGACTCTATTGTGTGGCGCTATATTACAGACAAGGTGTACAGCAATAACCCCCAAAGCCACTACTGAGCTGAACACAGCGGGTCACGCTGAATTTCGCTGTTCATCTGCGCAGCATCATCTCCTACGATGGCAGGCATGTCGAACATGTCATAAACTGCATCCGAATATCTGTAGTGACGTTTACATGTTGAATAAAGTGTGTGCACGCCGTAGTTTGTAACTAATTTGCATTTTTTTCATATAGTTCAGTAACTGTCGCCCTGCATCTGCATCTGTGTCTCGTGGATGCTGGGGAGACTACTTGTACTGTGTAATGTTCTATTTGTAATGTTATGGACGAAGGGACGGGAGAGGATCAAACCCGGTGTCGGCACATAGCCCACTCCTCTCGAACCGCGAAGCCTCACATCCCTATCTGACAGACGAATTGCCATCAGCACGTCATGAGACGCTATGGAGAGGTGTGGACTGTAATGTGAACATTGGCGCAGTCTGGCGATTAGGAAGACGTCACTACTGACCCTCCCGACACCCCCTCCCCCTTTCTCCCTCTTCCTTCCTTCCCCTTCACTCTCAGTGTTAGCCTAGAATTGACGGCAAAACCATAGCTTTTATAGAAATATCACTTAACATTGTGATGAGTGCCATTTATAAGTTGACTGTTTAGGTTTTTATGTTGGTGTCGCCATGTAGCGTTCTGTATTAAAATCGCTGACTGCGCTGTGTGCAGTCTGTGGCTGGTTGGACTCATTTTTGGATTATTCGCTAGTGTATTGTTGGGCATTTGGACGTGAACACCCGTAGCGTTGGGCAGTTGGAGGTGAGCCGCCAGCAGTGGTGGATGTGGGGGGAGAGATGTCAGAGTTTTGAGATGTTAATATGAGCGGACGATCTCGACGTGTGTCCGTCAGAAAAAGGAAATTTGTCAAAATGGATGTCAAGAATAATATATATATATATATAACGACTTTTGGACACTATTAAGGTAAATACACTGTTTGTTCTCTATCGAAATCTTTCATTTGTTAACTATATGCCTATCGGTAGTTAGTGCCTTCTTCAGTAGTTAGAATCTTTTATTTAGCTGGCAGTATTGGCGCTCGCTGTATTGCAGTAGTTCGAGTAACGAAGATTTTTGTGAGGTAAGTGATTCAGGAAGGGTATCGGCTATTGTTAGTCAGGGCTATTCTTTTGTAGGGATTATTAAAAGTCAGATTGCGTTGCGCTAAAATATTCTGTGTCAGTTTAGAAATGATCAGAATAAGTAAAGAGAGAACTGTCTGAGTACGTTCAGTTTTACTCAGCTGTTTCTGTATCAAATAACGTAGTTTACCAGCACAGTCATTCTTTACATTCAAAGCGGAAGTTTGCCATTTTTATAATATAAAGTTACTGTTGAATAGGAATAATGAATGGTACACCGGCAGGAGGGTATGGTAGGAGTACGAAAATAATCATATACGTAGATGAAGGTAACTGGTTCGGAATGGAGCAAAAAGCGATAGGAAGAGCTAACGAAAGATATAATGAAACAGTAAGTAATGGACATGGAAGAAACAGAGCGAGATTTAGATGAGGAATGCTAAGAGCATTTGGCAGTGTGACAGAGATACTGGTTCGACGTTGCTCTGGAGAAAGACAGCTGGGAAATGCTGACAGGTAAGCTGCGCCGATGGGGACAGAAAAAGCTTTAGTCTACTCTTCAATGAAGCGTAGTTGAGGATAAGACGCAGTATACTTGATAGGTTGTTCCACAACCTATAGCTGAAATGGGGAAGGAGATGAAGAAAGATTTAGAGATGATGCATGTATCAGATCTTTCACGGCAGCTGCTGAGTGCTTGTATGTATTTGACGTGAGCGATGAAATATTGAGGATATGTTGTTTGATTCAAGTACCTTCTCGACAGCGTTTCTTCCATGAAAGCACATTCTGAACACGCAGATAAAATTCTGTATCCTCCGACACAACAGAATGCTATTGTGGTATCGATAGTAACGATGCCGCATAGTTTTAAAGGTTGGCCCTACCACAAGACACCGACGGCAGCGCCCTCTAGCTGGTGCTGTGCATCTCTACGAGCTCCGCGACAGATTCTCCCAATTTCATCAGTTACAGCCAGCCAGGACACTACGCTTCCGCTTCACACCTCATTCAAAGTTATGTATTCTTATTGCTTGAGTAAAGGGGACTTAAATTCATACAGCAGTACCGACGTGTTTTACCTTTTCCTGATCCAACCCACGCGCCGCCTTCCAGGCGGGATACAAAAGCTATCATAATATTTACGAAAACGATATTCAAATATTGTCTGAAAATAAATTTTTTCCAGCCACTTGCCACTGACAACAGTAATCCCCACTTTACTCTACATTCAGTACTGCTTAATTATGTCTCGGAGATGTTTTCTGGCACTGTTAGTTATATGTTCACAGTATGGGTAGGTTTACTGATAGCAAGTTGTCCAACACGCAAATGTAAGGGTTCACTGAATACAATGGCTGAGCGGCACCACGACGCTATGCCGAATCGTTCCCGCAGTGACAGCAGGCGCAGCACACTACACTGAGGTGATAAGTCATGGGATACCTCTTAATATCGTGTTGGCCTCCTTTTGCCCGGTGTAGTGAGCAAAGTTCGACACAAACACAGCCCACACCATTATGGAGCTTGCACAGTGACTTGTTGACAACCTGGGTGCAAATGGTTCAAATGGCTCTGAGCACTATGGGACTTAACATCTGTGGTCATCAGTCCCCTAGAACTTAGAACTACTTAAACCTAACTAACCTAAGGACATCACACACACCCATGCCCGAGGCAGGATTCAAACCTGCGACCGTAGCAGTCGCGCGGTTCCGGACTGAGCGCCTAGAACCGCTAGACCACCGCGGCCGGCTGACAACCTGGGTCCATGGCTTCGTGAGGTCTGTGCCATTTTCGAACCCTATCATCAGTACTGACTCATCGCACCAGACTACGGTTTTCCAGTCGTTTAGGATCCAACCGATATAGTCACAAGCCCTGGAGAGGCGCTGCAGGCAATATCGTGCTGTTAGCAAAGACACTTGCGTCGGTCTTATATTTCCATAGTCCATTAATGCCAGATTTTGCCGCACTGTCCTAACGGATACGTTCGTCGTACGTCCCACATTGATTTCTGCCGTTATTTCATGCAGTGTAGCTTGTCTGTTAAATGTTCAAATGTGTGTGAAGTCTTATGGGACTTAACTGCTAGGGTCATCAATCCCTAAGCTTACACACTACTTAGCCTAAATTATCCTAAGGACAAACACGCACACCCATGCCCGAGGGAGGACTCGAACCTCCGCCGGGATCAGCCGCACAGTCCAAGACTGCAGCGCCGAAGACCGCTCGGCTAATCCCTCTTGGCGCTTGACTGTTAGCACTGACAACTTTACGCGAATACCGCTGCTCTCAGCCGTTAAGTGAAGGCCGTCGGCCGCTGCGTTGTTCGTGGTACCAGGTAATACCTGAAATTTGTTATTCTCGGCAGACTCTTGAAGCTGTGTATCTCGGAATACTGAATTCCCAAACGATTTCCCAAATGTAATGTCCCATGTGTCTAGCTGCAACTATCATTCCGCGTTCAAAGACTGTTAATTCCCGTCGTGCAACCATAATCAAATCGGAAACCTTGTCACATGTACCGCCTGAGTACAAATGACAGCTTCACTAATGCACTGCCATTTTATACCTTGTGTATGCGATACTACCGCCACATGTATACTGATCAGCCAGAGTATTGTGATCACAGACCGATTATCGATATAAACACGTCCAGGCGATAGCAGCGTCACCTGGCGAGGAATAACTAATAGACAGACGTACGGTGCATGTGGTATCAGTGAGCTTGCTGTCTGTGTGTAGAATGGGGGAGATGCACTGTCCATCTGAGTTTGACCGAGGGCTGACTGCGACCGCCCGAATGCTCGATACGAGCATCTCGGAAACAGTACAACTTGTTGGGTGTTTGAGGAGTGGCGTGGTGAGTGTCTTTAACAGGTGGTAAAACCAAGGTGAAACCACGTCCAGACGTCGTGGAGTAGGGTGGCCAACCCTCATTACAGATGTCGGACGTGATAGGTTGGGCAGACTGGTAAAACAGGACAGGCGGCGAACTGTTGCGGAAGTAACATCACACTTTGATGTTGGGCGGAGTACAAGTGTGTCTGAACACACAGTGCACCGAACACTACTAGCGATGGCCCTCCGCAGCCAACGACCCACGCATGTGCCAATGATAACACCACGACATTGACAACTACGACTGAAATGGGCACGTGATCATTTGCACTGGACGTTGGCGCAATGGCAGAGCATTGCATGGTTTGATGACTCCTGGTACCTTCTTCATCACGCCTGTGGGAGGGCGAGAATCCGTTGTCTTCCAGGAGAACAGCTTCTTGACACCTGTACTGCGGTGCAGAGACAAGCTGGCGGCGGCTCGATTATGGTCTGGGGAACATTCACATGAGCATCCAAGGGTCCAGTGGGGCTCGTGCAGGGCACCATGATGACCAAGAAGTGTCGTACAATGTTTGCAGACCACGTACACCTCTTCATGACTGTCATGCTTCCCGAAGGCGGTGGCATTTTTCAACAAGATAATGCGCCATGTCACAAGGCCCGGAGTGCGATGGAGTGGTTCGAGGAACACAGTGGCGAATTCGAATTGAAGTGTTGGCCATGCAACTTGTCGATTTGAACCCGAGTGAACACATCTGGGATGTGACTGAACTTGGCATCAGAGCTCATGGCACCCCTTCCCGGAATTTAGGAGAATTAGGTGACTTGTGTGTTCAGATGTGGTGCCAACTCCCTGCTGCGACCTACAAAGGCCTCATTGCTTCCATGCCACGACGCGTCGCCGCTGTCATCCGTGCCAAAGATTATTAGGTAGGTGGGCATAATGGTTCAAATGGCTCTAACCACTATGGGACTTAACATGTGAGGTCATCAGTCCCCTAGAACTTAGAACTACTTAAACTTATCTAACCTAAGGACATAACACACATTCATGCCCGAGGCAGGATTCGAACCTGCGACCGTAGCGGTCGCGCGGTTCCAGACTGAAGCGCCTAGAAACGCTCGTCCACATCGGCCCGCTGGTCATAATGTTCTGGCTAAGCAGTGTGTATGCGCATTTCACTAGTCTGTGACTTGTCACCTCAGTGTATGTTTGGAGACAAGGATTATTGCATTTGTGTTGTACGTTTTAGTTGTTACATGTTACAGGCTTTTTCAGTTATCAATATAAACAACGAGTTTGTTGATACCAGTCGCAATTTTTTTTTATTTTCCCTACGTGTATTAGAGGTATATTCTTCCACCACCAGGTGGACTGATGTGAGTTAACACAACACGTGTTTGTTGTGTTGCGACGTCGGGGCAGCCTGTGACACTGAGGTCTTTACAAAATGTATGTGGTGTTGTATGTGATGTAATACGACAGAAAAAGGAGCCTGTGACCCCGCTTCTTTCTTTAAGTTCAGCTTTGGAACACAGCCTTCGAACAGCTTAGAGAAAGGAGCGGCGACACATTCTGCAGTTGTGAATTCAACTTGGATTCCTAAATTGAGCCGTGCGGGGTAGCCGTGCGGTCTGAGACGCCTTGTCACGGTTCGCGGGGCTCCCCTATCGAAGGTTCGAGTCCTCCCTCGCTCATGGGTGTGTGTGTGTTGTTCTTAGCGTAAGATAGATTAACTAGTGTTTAAGCTTAGGGACCGATGACCTCAGCAGTTTCGTCCCATAGAACTTACCACAAGTTTCCAAATTTCCTAAATTGAAGAAAACGCTTCACGGTATTCGCTTCAGACCGGTTACAGAGATTCGATGGGCAATAGGCTTTTCCACTCGAACTATCAACACAAATGGCACTGTTAAGGGTATACTACGACTTCCGCATCGCTGACAACAATTCATGCACGTAGCTGAGATTACTCGGAAAGACATTACTCGGAAGACATTGAAACAGAGGATGACACGCGTAAAGCTGAAATGCTAAACACCTTTTTCCAAAGCTGTTTCACAGAGGAAGACCGCACTGCAGTTCCTTCTCTAAATCCTCGCACAAACGAAAAAATGGCTGACATCGAAATAAGTGTCCAAGGAATAGAAAAGCAACTGGAATCACTCAATAGAGGAAAGTCCACTGGACCAGACGGGATACCAATTCGATTCTACACAGAGTACGCGAAAGAACTTGCCCCGCTTCTAACAGCCGTGTACCGCAAGTCTCTAGAGGAACGGAGGGTTCCAAATGATTGGAAAAGAGCACAGATAGTCCCAGTCTTCAAGAAGGGTCGTCGAGCAGATGCGCAAAACTATAGACCTATATCTCTGACGTCGATCTGTTGTAGAATTTTAGAACATGTTTTTTGCTCGAGTATCATGTCGTTTTTGGAAACCCAGAATCTACTATGTAGGAATCAACATGGATTCCGGAAACAGCGATCGCGTGAGACCCAACTCGCTTTATTTGTTCATGAGACCCAGAAAATATTAGATACAGGCTCCCAGGTAGATGCTATTTTTCTTGACTTCCGGAAGGCGTTCGATACAGTTCCGCACTGTCGCCTGATAAAGAAAGTAAGAGCCTACGGAATATCAGACCAGCTGTGTGGCTGGATTGAAGAGTTTTTAGCAAACAGAACACAGCATGTTGTTATCAATGGAGAGACGTCTACAGACGTTAAAGTAACCTCTGGCGTGCCACAGGGGAGTGTTATGGGACCATTGCTTTTCGCAATATATATAAATGACCTAGTAGATAGTGTCGAAAGTTCCATGCGGCTTTTCGCAGATGATGCTGTAGTATACAGAGAAGTTGCAGCATTAGAAAATTGTAGCGAAATGCAGGAAGATCTGCAGCGGATAGGCACTTGGTGCAGGGAGTGGCAACTGACCCTTAACATAGACAAATGTAATGTATTGCGAATACATAGAAAGAAGGATCCTTTATTGTACGATTATATGATAGCGGAACAAACACTGGTAGCAGTTACTTCTGTAAAATATCTGGGAGTATGCGTGCGGAACGATTTGAAGTGGAATGATCATATAAAATTAATTGTTGGTAAGGCGGGTACCAGGTTGAGATTCATTGGGAGAGTGCTTAGAAAATGTAGTCCATCAACAAAGGAGGTGGCTTACAAAACACTCGTTCGACCTATACTTGAGTATTGCTCATCAGTGTGGGATCCGTACCACATCGGTCTGACGGAGGAGATAGAGAAGATCCAAAGAAGAGCGGCGCGTTTCGTCACTGGGTTATTTGGTAAGCGTGATAGCGTTACGGAGATGTTTAGCAAACTTAAGTGGCAGACTCTGCAAGAGAGGCGCTCTGCATCGCGGTGTAGCTTGCTCGCCAGGTTTCGAGAGGGTGCGTTTCTGGATGAGGTATCGAATATATTGCTTCCCCCTACTTATACCTCCCGAGGAGATCACGAATGTAAAATTAGAGAGATTAGAGCGCGCACGGAGGCTTTCAGACAGTCGTTCTTCCCGCGAACCATACGCGACTGGAAGAGGAAAGGGAGGTAATGACAGTGGCACGTAAAGTCCCCTCCGCCACACACCGTTGGGTGGCTTGCGGAGTATAAATGTAGATGTAGATAATAAAACTTTGAAACATATATCTATTTTGTATAAGTTGTAAATAAATAGTTGCCACTGTGGAAGTTCAATCCCTCGTACATAAGTTAATATCAATCTGTGTTGCACGGTATATACGAGATGTAGCCTCGGTACCATTTGGTCGTCGCCTTGGCTACCCTTTGGACTACCATTCGACTTCGCCCATTTGGTACGCAGTGCTTCCCAGAATTTCGTACACCGAGCGAGATAGCGTGGTGGTCAGCACACTGGACGGGCATTCGGAAGAACGACGCTTCAAATCTCTGTCGAGCCATTCTGATTGAGGTTTTACATGATTTCTTTAAATTGCTTAAGTAAAAATACCGGCATGGTTTCTTTGAAAGGGTACTGTCGATTTACTCTCTCCCATCCTTTCCGTGCTCCGTCCCTTCTGACCTTGCTGTCGACGGAACGTTACCCACTAATCTTCCTTCCTTTCTTTAGCATTTTGTACATTTTTATACGATAACTTATTTATAACAAATGACAGTTAGCATCTTTGTACTGCTAAATATTCAGTTGTACAGGGTGACAATTTATTGAACTAAACTATTGAAAACGTAAATTTATTGAACTAAAACTATAGAAAAAGTAAATTAGTTTCAAACTATGGCGTGCACACATTTTATTCAACATGAAAACGTCATTACAGATATTCGGATTTAGGATATGACATGTTCGATATGCCTGCCACCTTTGGCGATGATGTGGCGCAGAAGATAAGCAAAATTCTGCCTGACCCGCTGAAGTGTCGGAACTCTATGCTATCGATGATCTCCTGAATGCCTGTTTTCAGCTCATCAGTGGAACTGGAGTTATTGTTGTACACCTTGTCTTTAATATAGCCGCACACAAAGGAGTCTCATGTGCTCATATCCGAAGAATATGGCGGCCAATCGAGGCCCATGCCAGTAGCCTCTACATATCCCAGAGCCACAATGCGCTCCCGAAAATGCTCCTCTAGGACATCAAACACTTTCCTGCTTTGATGGCATCGAGCTCCGTCTTGCATGAACTACATCTCGTCGAACTCAGGGTCACTTTGGATAATTGGCATGAAATCATCTTCCAAAACCTTCACTTATCGATCGGTAGTCAGTGTGCCATCAAGGAATATCGCACAGATGATTCCGTGACTGGACATTGCACACCACACAGCCACCCGTTGAGGGAGAAGAAATTTTTCGATAGTGAAATGCGGATTCTCAGTCCTCCAAATGCACTATTCTTCCTTAGTGACGAACCCATCCAAATGAAAGTGGGCCTCGTCGCTAAACCAAACCATACTACACTACTGGCCATTGAAATTGCTACACCATGAAGATGACGTGCTCCAGACGCGAAATTTAACCGACAGGAAGGAGATGCTGTGATAGCCAAATGATTAGCTTTTCAGAGCTTTCACACAAGGTTGGCGCCGGTGGCGACACCTACAACGTGCTGACATGAGGAAAGTTTCCAACCGATTTCTTACACACAAACAGAAGTTGACCGGCGTTGCCTGGTGAAACGTTGTTGTGATGCCTCGTGTAAAGAGGAGAAATGTGTACCATCACGTTTCCGACGTTGATAAAGGTCGGATTGTAGCCTATCGCGATTGCGGTTTATCGTATCGCGACATTGCTGCTCGGGTTGGTCGAGATCCAATGACTGTTAGCAGAATATGGAATCGGTGGGTTCAGGAGGGTAATACGGAACGCCGTGCTGGATCCCAACGGCCTCGTATCACTAGCAGTCGAGATGACAGGCATGGCTGCAACGGATCGTGCAGCCACGTCTCGATCGCTGAGTCAACAGATGGGGACGTTTGCAAGACAACAACCATCTGCACGAACAGTTCGACGACGCTTGCAGCAGCATGGACTATCAGCTCGGAGACCATGGCTGCGGTTACCTTTGACGCTGCACCACAGACAGGAGCGCCTGCTATGGTGTACTCAAAGACGAACCTGGGTGCACGAATGGCAAAACGTCATTTTTTCGGATGAATCCAGGTTCTGTTTACAGCATCATGATGGCCGCATTTGTGTTTGGCGATGTCGTTGTGAACGCACGTTAGAAGCGTGTATTCGTCATCGCCATACTGGCGTATCACCCGGCGTGATGGTATGGGGTGCCATTGGTTACACGTCTCGGTCACCTCTTGTTCGCACTGACGGCACTTTGAACAGTGGACATTACATTTCAGGTGTGTTACGACCCGTGGCTCTATCCTTCATTCGACCCCTGCGAAACCCTACATTTCACCACGATAATGCACGATCGCATGTTGCAGGTCCTGTACGGGCCTATCTGGACACAGAAAATGTTCGACTTATGCCCTGGCCAGCACATTCTCCAGATCTCTCACCAATTGAAAACATCTGGTCAGCGGTGGCCGAGCAACTGGCTCGTCACAATACGCCAGTCACTACTCTTGATGAAGTGTGGTATCGTGTTGAAGCTGCACGCCATCCAAGCTCTGTTTGACTCAATGACCAGGCGTATCAAGGCCGTTATTACGGCCAGAGGTGGTTGTTCTGGGTACTGATTTCTCAGAATCTATGCACCCAAATTGCGTGAAAATGTAATCACATGTCAGTTCTAGTATAATATATTTGTCCAATGAATACCCGTTTATCTTCTGCATTTCTTCTTGGAGTAGCAATTTTAATGGCCAGTAGTGTAATTCCCACCATGCCCCGAGGCCAACCGTGTAGTTTGAACGTTCCAACGCAAACCGTTCAGAAATTATGACGATTTTATTTCATATAGTTCAATAATTATCTCTTTCTGATTAAACACTTATCCAGCGTACTGATGGTAAGTGGAGGACATAGCCATATAGCAGACTACGGGAACAGGTGTTGTCACAGCGATAGTACGCCTTCGAAAAAGTGACATTGAAAGCAAGAATGAAGGGCAGTAAAGTGTAATGAGAAGCAGGCGGGGGAAAAGCTGCTGGACTCGTTATGCTGACGTCAGCGCTGGCCGGCCAGGGAAACGGACGTCCCTCGCTGACCGGCCACCGGCCACCGGCCGCTCCGGCGAAAGTGGAAGGGACGCATCCGGGTGAAAGTGAAGGTTAACCGGAGCTTTCTCCAGCCGGGCAATACGCGCCTTAATAACACCGGCCTTGTTAAAAAAAAAGTAGATGAAATAGTCGAAGAGGTGGTCGTACACACGATACGAGGGAAAAGACGCCAACTCGGCCGATGGCTCGCGCCACGGAGGCGCCTGGCGCTGCCGCCTGCCAACCAGCGCTCATGCATATGGACGCACTTTTACACGCCTGCGTCACACGCTACCCACTCGTGGTGTACCGTGCCATGTTCCTTGTGCCACGGTTGTTTAACAGTTTTAGACTTTCATGTCAAGAACTGCTCAGTAAGAAACCCATTACAGTAATACGGCTTTTTAGTATCCATTGTACTCTCTCTCTCTCCCACCGTTTATGCCGTTAGCTGCTCGTTTCTCCTGGCTTGGCGAATTCTGTTTACTTTTAACTTTGTAGCTCAATACCACTCTACCTCTACAGTTACATTTACATACATACACCAAATAGTGCATGGTGGAGGGTACCTTGTACCACTACTCGTCATTCCCTTTCTTGTTCCACTCACAAATGGAACGAGGAAAAGTTCACTATCTATACGCCTCCACACGCGTCCTATTCTTTCTTAACTTGCCTTCGCGCTCGTTACGCGAAATGTACCTTGGAGACAGTAGAATCGTTCTGCAGTTAGCCGCATATGCATATTCTCTAAATTTTCGCAATCGTGTTTACATCTACATGACTACTCTGAAATTCACACTTAAGTGCCTGATAGAGGGTTCATCGAACCACTTTAATATATTTCACCCGGGCGAGGTGGCGCAGTGGTGAACATTCTGGACAAGAATTCGGGAGGACGACGGTTCAAACCCGCGTCCGGCCATCCTGAATTAGTTTTACCGTGATTTCCCTAAATCGCTTCAGGCAAATGCCAGGACGGTTCCTTTGAAAGGGCACGGCCGATTTTCTTCCCCATCCTTCCCTAATCCGATGGGACCGATGACCTCGCTGATTGGTCCCCTCCCCAAATCAACCTGTCATACTATTCGTAAAATGAAGAACAAACCGCCTTCAGTCATAAGTTGCGTTTATTTACTGCACTATGCATTTCGAGCACTGGAGGCTCCTCTTCAGGTGCTTTTTAGTGATTTACATCAGGTTTTTTTAGTTGTTTGCCTGTTGATATAACACAAAAATGTAATATCAACAGGCAAACTAAAAAATAAAACCTGATGTAAATCACTAAAAAGAATCTGAAGAGGAGCCTCCAGTGCTCGAAATGCATAGTGCAGTAAATAAACGCAACTTGTGACTGAAGGCGGTTTGTTCTTCATTTTACGAAAGTAAAACAGTCGCGGACGAAACACTGAAAACCAATGGATAAAATTGTGTCATACTATTACTCTACCATTCCACTCTCTAACAGCCCGCGAAGAAAACGAATATTTCAATCTTTCCATGCGACATCTGATTTCTCTTATTTGATTACGATGGATCATATCTCGATATCTAGGTGGATGCCAACACACTGACGAAAAAAAAATCGCAACACCAAAAAATTATTAATATAGAGTAATGAAATTTCGGGGATACATTTTTATAGGTAATATATTTAAGTGATTAACATTGCAAGGCCACAGGCTAATGTAAGCTCAAGATATGCCACTGCAAGTGCGAAATGCTGGTACGTTAATAACCAGTGTAACCGCCAGAATGTTGGATGCAAGCATGCAAACGTGCATGCATTGCATTGTACAGGCGCCGGATGCCAGTTTGTGGATGGTGTTCCATGCGTGTTGCACTTGGTCGGTCAGCACAGGGACGATTAATGCCGATTGTGGATGAAGCTGGATTTGTCGTCCGATGATGTCCCGTATATCCTCGGTTAAAGACAGATCTGGTGATCGAGCAGGCCAAGGCAACAGATCGATATCCTGCAGAGCATGTTGGGCTACAGCAGCCGTAGGTGATCGAGCGTTATCCTTTTGGAAACAGCCCCTGGAACGCTGTTCATGAATGGCAGCACAACAGGTGGAATCACCAAATTGACGTACAAAATTTGCAGTCAGGGTGAGTGGGATAACCACGAGAGTGTTTCTGCTGTCATACGAAATCGCAACCCAGACAATAACTCCAGGTGTAGGTCCAGTGTGTCTAGCAAGCATACAGGTTGGTTGCAGGTCCTTATCTGGCGTCCTTCTAACCAAGACAACCCGCTTACATCAGGAAACACAACAGACCTCCACCCCGTCCAGTCTCAAAGGTCACTAACACTCACGACGATTACAGCGTGTATTTAGATCAAACCTGATTTGCATCCTCATGGTGGCGCTACTGGACATCATCCTTCAGATGTAGAAACACACCTGCCAACTTTCGTTTATGTCGCGCAACTCCTTCTTGGTGTTGCAATTTTTTCCGTCAGTGTATCTTCGCATTCCAAGAAGATCGCTGGGGATTGAAATTTCGTGTAAAGATCGCCGTAACGAAAAGAATGTCGTCTTGCGTCGAGAGATTCCCATTTGAGTTCGCGAAGCATTCCTGTAATACTCACGCGTTCATCGAACCTACCGTTGAATTACACTCCTGGAAATGGAAAAAAGAACACATTGACACCGGTGTGTCAGACCCACCATACTTGCTCCGGACACTGCGAGAGGGCTGTACAAGCAATGATCACACGCACGGCACAGCGGACACACCAGGAACCGCGGTGTTGGCCGTCGAATGGCGCTAGCTGCGCAGCATTTGTGCACCGCCGTCGTCAGTGTCAGCCAGTTTGCCGTGGAATACGGAGCTCCATCGCAGTCTTTAACACTGGTAGCATGCCGCGACAGCGTGGACGTGAACCGTATGTGCAGTTGACGGACTTTGAGCGAGGGCGTATAGTGGGCATGCGGGAGGCCGGGTGGACGTACCACCGAATTGCTCAACACGTGGGGCGTGAGGTCTCCACAGTACATCGATGTTGTCGCCAGTGGTCGGCAGAAGGTGCACGTGCCCGTCGACCTGGGACCGGACCGCAGCGACGCACGGATGCACGCCAAGACCGTAGGATCCTACGCAGTGCCGTAGGGGACCGCACCGCCACTTCCCAGCAAATTAGGGACACTGTTGCTCCTGGGGTATCGGCGAGGACCATTCGCAACCGTCTCCATGAAGCTGGGCTACGGTCCCGCACACCGTTAGGCCGTCTTCCGCTCACGCCCCAACATCGTGCAGCCCGCCTCCAGTGGTGTCGCGACAGGCGTGAATGGAGGGACGAATGGAGACGTGTCGTCTTCAGCGATGAGAGTCGCTTCTGCCTTGGTGCCAATGATGGTCGTATGCGTGTCTGGCGCCGTGCAGGTGAGCGCCACAATCAGGACTGCATACGACCGAGGCACACAGGGCCAACACCCGGCATCATGGTGTGAGGAGCGATCTCCTACACTGGCCGTACACCACTGGTGATCGTCGAGGGGACACTGAATAGTGCACGGTACATCCAAACCGTCATCGAACCCATCGTTCTACCATTCCTAGACCGGCAAGGGAACTTGCTGTTCCAACAGGACAATGCACGTCCGCATGTATCCCGTGCCACCCAACGTGCTCTAGAAGGTGTAAGTCAACTACCCTGGCCAGCAAGATCTCCGGATCTGTCCCCCATTGAGCATGTTTGGGACTGGATGAAGCGTCGTCTCACGCGGTCTGCACGTCCAGCACGAACGCTGGTCCAACTGAGGCGCCAGGTGGAAATGGCATGGCAAGCCGTTCCACAGGACTACATCCAGCATCTCTACGATCGTCTCCATGGGAGAATAGCAGCCTGCATTGCTGCGAAAGGTGGATATACACTGTACTAGTGCCGACATTGCGCCTGTGTCTATGTGCCTGTGGTTCTGTCAGTGTGATCATGTGATGTATCTGACCCCAGGAATGTGTCAATGAAGTTTCCCCTTCCTGGGACAATGAATTCACGGTGTTCTTATTTCAATTTCCAGGAGTGTACTTCTATGTCGTCTTCAATGCGACCTGCTTGGCATTCCAAACATTCGAGCAGTAGTCAAGAATGGACCGCACTGGTGTTCTAAACGCGGTTTCTTTTATAGATGAGTTCTCCCAATAAACGTATGTTGGCCATTCGCCTTCCCTACTACAACTCTTACACGCCCGTTCCATTTAATATCGCTTTGCAGCCATACATCTAGTTGTTTTGTCGACGTGACTCTCTCAAGCAGTACACCATGAATACTGCATTCGACCATTACAGAATTGCTTTTCCTACTCATTTGCATTAACTTTCTACATTTAGGACAAGTTGTCATTCATCACACGAAATAGATGTTCTAAGTCATCCTGTGTCCTCTTGTAGTCCTCCTCCTGTACCATTTTGCGTCATCAGTAAATAGCTGCAGATTACTATTCGCCCTCTCCATCAGGTCGTTTATGTATATAGACAATAAGAGTGGTCCTCTCACACCATCGTGGGGCGCTCCTGACGATACTCTTGTCTGTGATGAACATTCGCCGTCCAGGACAACGTACTGCGTTCTGTTGCTTCAGAAGACTTCGAGCCACTCACGTATGTGACAACGTATTCCTTATGCTCGTGCCTTCGTCAACGGTCTACAGTAGGGCACCGAGTCAAATGCTTTTCGGAAATCTAGGAATATGGAATCTGCCTATTGCGTTTCATCCATTGTTCGTCGGATATCACGTGAGAAAAGGGCGAGCTGGATTTCGCATTAGCGATGCTTTCCAAAGCCGTCCTGATTTGTGGATAGAAGCTTTCCTGTCTCAAAGAAATTTATTTTATTCGAACTCAGAATATGCTCAAAAATTCTGCAACTAACCTATGTTAAGGATATTGGTCTGTAATTTTGCGAGTCTTTTCTTTTGGCGCTTTTTTCCAGTCTTGGAACTTACTGTCGCCAGAATCACAATCTCTTTGGGGAGGGAAGGCATGTGCACAGCCTGTCTTGGAAAAACGCAGGTAGTAAAGAAAACGCAAACCTAATAATGACATCCGTCTATTGTTATTTCAGTAGCGTTTCTACGTTGTCAAGGTAAATTTTGAAATCATAACTCAATTATCAGGGCTGCATCTTTCACATAAGGACCATCATTGTAATGTCAACAAGTCAGGAGCTATGTATACTGATATAACAGTGTAAACAACATGTGGGAATTCCTTCATTGTGGTGTCACGTGCAAAATAATTCAACGAAGTTCGTGGAGAAGCGTTTCTGACCTTTCGACATTGCAGTGAAGGTCGTTCCATGACAACATCAGCCCTGAAGATGAAGCTGTGGCTCAGAAATGTACATTAGTGTAGAACAAATTCCGTGGAAAAG
Organism: Schistocerca piceifrons; assembly: GCF_021461385.2. Taxonomy (NCBI): domain Eukaryota; kingdom Metazoa; phylum Arthropoda; class Insecta; order Orthoptera; family Acrididae; genus Schistocerca; species Schistocerca piceifrons. Next base: position 822,201,611 of record NC_060149.1, on the reverse strand, counting down.
ACACTAGACGAATTTTGCTACTTAAATTCCATTTTTTCTGTGTGTTGTCGTACTTTAACTGTCTAAAGCGGAGACTAGGGGCAGCCCAGCATTTGCCCAATCGAGCGAGCAAAACCGCCTACAAACCACACTCACCGCGCGGATTCGAGCCAGGTCTGTATCACCCCCCTGTCTCACAAGCTAGCACATTAAACTATACGAGCAGGTCATTCTAAAAGCGATTTTTATCGTCGCGAAAATCCAGACTGGAACATTAATTTTCATAATAATGATTTCCCATCAAAAGGCAGCGAGGGTTGGCACACGCATTTTCGTCCAGCCCTCCGCTTCTTATGTATGCTGAAAATTCTCTTTCTAACAAGAAAAACACTTTTTTTTTAAACTTAGGCACCTTTTAAAAGGTTCAATGACTTTTCAACGTATTAATACTCTGAGCACAAAAAAGGTTTTCCACCTGTGCAGTTAAACGTTTGTATCGGCTTCAGTGTTATATGTATCTTCGTCCAACCTGCTTCTTCAATTTTGGGAGCATAAAGTAATCGCTGGGAACCAAATCCAGCGAATACAGCAGGTATGCAAGCACTTCGAATCGAAGGCAGCACGGTTTTGCAGCAACGATTCGAAACGTGTGTGAGGGTGTATTACCGCGATGGGAGACTGCTTTACTATTTTTGTGGACATTCATCTTTAATAGAATCAGTCAGTTGGTTAGTAGTGTGCCCTAATACTCTCCCAGTGATGCTCCTACAACTGTGGAGGTTATCTATGGTCACCACATCACAAAGGAAAAGAAGGGAAAAAGGGAAAAGGGAAAAGGTAGCTATAAGTTTACCTGCAGAAGGAACAGTACTCGCTTTCTTTGGTGCCCTTTTCTCTCTTGCCAGCCACTATTCTACAAGGGGTCCCAAGACGAGTTGTCAGTATTCAGACAAACAACAGGAACTATCATTTGAAGCAAATAAGTCTAGTCAACATGGTATCTAAAATGCATACCTTCAGAGCTACAGGCACTTCGCTAATGTGAAACACATTTTTTTTTCTGAACAAGTGCTTATAACTCTTGAAGGCATGCATTTTAGAGCTCACGTTTACTGGGCAATTTGTTTCTTGTTTTGATCCATACTACCTCCTCCAAAAAATATGGAAAGCAAAGAACTTGCAGTAGAAGAGATTTGTTTCACGATGACGAAGATAAAGAACTGCTCATAGCTCGTAAGGTACGGATTCTATAATCCGAGATTACTAAACATTTTTGTCTCGAATGATCGTTCTTGTCATATCCCTAAATACTGACCACTCCTCCTGGGACGCCCTATACAGGGAGGTCACAAACAGTCTGACAAGCTTATAAGGGTGTTTTGGGGTAGGCTGTGCTGAGAAATAATTGTTAAGATTTGCGCCGTTTCCGAGTTAATTAGCATTGCAGTTAGCACATCAGGAAGTTGCGCACGCAGTTCAAGCAGTCAACCAGATACAATTAGTGTCAATTGTTCTTGTGGCGTAGATGATAGCACACAAACCACTGGGGGCCGAACCGCACAATAACCCTGGACTCGGTGTGGGGCGGCGGTGGCGTGAGTGGACTGCTGTAACCTGTTGTGGGATTATGAACCACTGCGGGCTACGACGGGGACGAAGCCTCTCCGTGATTTCTAAGTCCCCAGTTCAATACAATACAATACAACATTCTACATCTTTATTCTTTATGTCTACATATTTATTTTCAACTTAGTCACTCTGGCGATCAACTAACTCATTTCCCCAACGAGAGACCAGTTTGTTGATACCGTCATTGTAGAACGGTTGAACCTCTTGATGGGACCACAACCTCACCTCTGATTGCACCGCTTCGTCGCTATCGAAGTGCAGTCCTCGAAGGTGTTCTTTAAGTTTTGTAAACAGATGAAAATCGGAATGGGCCTAGCTGGCACTATATACAGGGTGATAGATGACAGTGAACCCACGGCGACGGATTGTTACAGATGTCGCAGCGCTTGTGTGTATTATAGCATTATCGTGTTGAAGGAGAAGGTGCTCCATGTGTGGACGAACTCTTAGAATTCGAAACTTAATTACAGTTCGCTGCTTCTCATGCACCGAAGTAGTTACGTTACACATCGCCATATTAAACGCCTCTAGCGTCAGAGAGTTGCAAATATGTAGACATGAAGAATAAAGACGTAGAAAGTTAATAATGTTCGTTTTATTTAAGAAACTTTAAGAGTTTCCACATTAAAAATTCGGAGGCATTTCTTTTTAGAGCGCCGCTCGTATTCACATGTAAATTTAGATTTTTTAGACATTATTTATAAAAGTGACTGCAATACATAATTTTCTTTTTGATACGTAATTATTTTTGCTTAATGTTCTCACAATTATTGACATCTGCATTAGAGATGCTCCTTGGCGTTTGAATAGATGATTTCCGTGTTCGTTGCGGCTTCCTTTCACTTCCATAGGTCAGTCATCATCAAAGTAATATTTTTCTCCAATTCGGAAGTATGTTTTAATGATTTTAAAGCATTCGTGTCCGTCTATTGCGTGGTAATAAAGATGTATAACGAGAATGCAAAAACAACTGATCTTTCTCAATTCCTTCTGTAAAACCCTCGCCACCAGGTGTCTACGACACCACCTTGTTGGTCGAAGGGAGAGCGATTAATACACTGGTCTCAACTCCAATACGTATTGGTTTAAAATTCCACGAGGAAGATGTCTGTGATATTTGTGGTGTCTCTACACCACAGTTTGTAACTGATGACAGTCAGCAGTTGCTGTGCTACTTTCTTCCTAGATTACACCCGTAGCTCATCTCCAATGTCACCGTTGTCGGTACATTGATTGGTAAACTACTTAACATTACCAAAGAATAGAGAATATTAACGTATGTTGTTTTCTTCTGTTAACACTCTGTAGACGCTGAAAGCGCTAGTTACGTTTCTGGTATAGAACTGTGGTGCTTATATTAATTAGCGGCCTCTGTGACCGAGGTCGCTAACTCGTAGTGGCACACAGTGCTAATCATCCCGCAGGTAGCTCGTCCATTTACGTGGTTCGAAGATAACAATTGTCGCCAGTGTTTGTCCAGAACGAGCAGAGCTAGCGGCGGCGTCCAACACGCCGATTAAATTCCTAACACCTCCGCATCGTTGTATGAAGTGAAATACATATGCGTTCCGGTTCGATGCAAAGCTGCTCTTTCTAAAAAATGTTCAAATGTGTGTGAAATCTTATGGGACTTAGCTGCTAAGGTCATCAGTCCCTAAGCTTACACACTACTTAAACTAAATAATCCTAAGGACAAACACCCATGCCCGAGGCAGGACTCGAACCTCCGCCGGGACCAGCCGCACAGTACATGACTGCAGCGCCTGATACCGCTCGGCTAATCCCGCGCGGCTGTTCTTTCTAACGAGGCGTTAATTTCTGCTGTGGTAGTGAAATGTGATAAACTCTTATTTTGGCCTCTTTGTCTCAGTTCCACTACTTGCATCCATACAACAGAAAGACAATTCTGCACTTCATAAACTTTCATTACAACCTTATATGCATACACAGTTTCTGATAAAAATTGTCCGGAAAACTTAAGAAATCAAATGGCGCCAAGCACTATGGGACTTAACGTCTGAGGACATCAGCCCCCTAGACTTAGAACTACTTAAACCTAACTAACCTAAGGACATGACACACATGCCCGAGGCAAGATTCGAACCTGCGACCGTAGCAGCAGCGCGCTTCCGGACTGAAGCGCCTAGAGCCGCTCGGCCACAGTGGCCGGTTGGAAAACCTATTAGTGGACGTTAATATGGAGTGTGTCCAACCTTCGCCTTTATGATGGCTTCAGCTCTGATGGGGATACTTCCAGTGAGATGTCGGAGTGCACGTGGAGGAAAAGTAGCCCATTATTTTTCAATCTGCGAAACCAGAAATGGTAGTGATGATGGACGATGGGGTCTGGAAAGAAGTCGATTTTCTAACCTGTTCCAAAGGTGTTCCATTAGGCGTAGATCGGAACTCTGGCACGGCAGTTCATTTCAGAAATGTCGCAGCTCGTAGTCTAGTGGCTAGCGTTGCTGCCTCTGGATCACGGGGTCCCGGGTTAGATACCCGGCCGTGTTGGGGATTTTCGCTGCCCGGGGACTGGGTGTTTGTGTTGTACTCATCATTTCATCATTATCATCTTCATCATCATTTGTGAGAGTGTCTAGATTGAACTGTGAAAAAATGGAACTGTGTAAAACTTGGGACTTTGTACGGGAGCTGATGACCGCACAGTTGAGCGCCCCACAAACCAATCATCATCATCATCATTTCAGAAATGTTACTCTCCACAAACCATTCGTTCACAGATGCTGCTTTATGACGGCGTTCATTGCCATGCTGATCGTCTCCGATCTGTTCCTACGATTTGTTCATATCCTTCTGCATTTAGCCCTTAATTAAGCATAATAAGGGGACTACAGCCTAAGCACGAAAAACGCCCCCATACAGTTCCACAACTTCCTCTGGAGTTACGCACTGGCACTCCAAGTGATGGTGGCAACGTTCTCCAAGCATTCGCCAATCCCAAACTCTTCCATCACTCTAAGTCACCCGTTTCCAGTAACCCACTGTCCACTGGCGTCGCTCTTCACGCCATCTCAAGCGTCGGTTATCAGGGACTACAAAATTGCTTAGCTCGCGAGAAGCTGCTACACCGTCGTGCTAGCTGGGCTGCTGGTAGTACTTTGGAACTCACGAGTGATTCCTTCCGCTGATTTCATTTTTTTTTTTCTTTTTACAGCCACCCTTCTCAACGTATGACAGTTTCTGTCCGTCAGTGCACGAGGACTGCACGGTCTCGGTTTAGCGTCGGTTGTCCCTTCGCATTTCCACTTTACAGTCACGTCGCCAACAGCCGATGTGGGCAATTTTCGAAAGGTTCAAATATTCCTGTTGGATTTATTACTCAGGCGACGTCCAATGACTAGTGCATGTACGAAATCAATGAGTTCCCGTGACCAGTCCTCTATGCTGTTACTGCTTTTCTACTGACAACACAATACCCCGCGACTACTGGCGGGTCTGCCTATCGTGACATTTCTGCTGTATATAGGGATATCTGTGTACTTTTGATCACATAATGTATTACAAATTGCATTTTAAATTTGCGGGAATCGTGACAAATTTTGGAATTCCCCAGATACATCTTTTGCTTAAGTACCTTTTTGGCTAAACTGACCAACATTTCGGCTAGCCTTTGATCAGTCGATGCAGTGAATAATTTTTTCATAGCATTTCTACCTATGATAAATGTAAAATTTGGAGTACTGCTGGGTGTGATAAGAATTATTCTCAAAGTAAGATATCAGCAAGCCATCAAACAAGTCTAACATGTTTCAGGATACTTAGCTCTCATGACTTAGTTACATGTCACCTGAAGATGTGGTCTTCAGTGCCACGAAACCGGTTATGATTTGATAATAAAAAGATTAAATGTAGCTGAAGCGAATTCTTAATCCCCAAGATGATTAGTTACAGCCGTGGTTGTCCTGTCTACAAGGTTTTCTGCTAACAGAAGTGAGTAGCATAACCCAACTTTCATCAAGCCACAATTATTTTTCATTTACATTTTTAAACACATGGAAACAATATTACTTCTCTTGATGCCGAAAGCAGAAACTGCAGTCGTTCTTGAAGACGTAATGCATCCTCACCTGCATCTCGTATTTTTAGTAGTAAGTTATCACTACTATAAACGGAACTACTGTATAAAAAATCGTTCTACATTTCAGATTCAGTGTCACCCACTGTGTTACTGTCACTTAAGAAATGTTTAAGTTGCTTTTGTACGAATTACCTATCATTTGCAGATCAGACAAAGCGAGCTGACGCAGAACGAAGCTGAAATCGTATTCAGGAGAACTGTTTCGCAGATCCTCATTCACCTAGCATATTTTAAGTACTGTGTTTCAGTTGTTTATTTTTACATTTATTAATTATTTAATTGTGCGATTATTTTGACCTATATATGAGGCATTCTTCTCGATGTTTTCAACAAGACGTATTTTTGTGGTAGATAGCTCTGTGATGATATTGACAGTGATGATAAATTGAAGTTCTTAGGGCACTGTGGCTAACCATAAAATATTAAGTGACGATTGCAGATCGAAGTGAGATTTAAAACGATTACAATTTCTAAGCTAAACTGGGTGATAATAGACAATTCAGGCTCATTTTTGCGAAAACTCGTTATTATACTAAGAATTCCTCAATCAACAGACGTTTATTTTAATACAGGTCATTAAAGCTATGTTTTGATATGGGCCAAGGCAATCAGCATCGCCAAACGTTGCCTCCGTGTTTAACACCAATACGCTGCCAGTACTGTACGACGCACAGGCCTCCTTGAGCGTCTGCCATACGTGTATCGCAAGACTGGCGGAAACAAGTATCAGGATAATTCATTGGACTATATTTTCTTCCAACCATCACAATATTATTTATTATGTTTTTGACTCCTCTTAGCTCGTTCTTTACTATGAGCGAAAGTTTACACATGCTCACTTGGATACATGTCATCTCGACTTTACGAACCAAGTTACTAGCTCTCCTTCAGTCAACTACACATGCCACTTTCATCAGTATAATACGCGACCGCACATGGCGAGGAATATGCAAGGCTTCTTCAAAGAATGACGAGTGCCATTGAATCCGTTTCTTGCACGTCCGTTTGACGAGTCACCCATCGAATGCCTAGTGTTTGGCTGGCCGCCAACTTATTCATTACGGTCTTCCAGCAATAACTATTGATGCTTTGTGGGCTCATATAGAAGAGATTTCCCGGAAAACGTGCAGGTCCTCCTTTTATTCCATGACACCATGTTTAGAATCTCAAACTACAGCATGTGGGGTTTTACACCACACTCTCAGGTCCAAAGATCACATAAAGTTCTCTATTCTTAATGAAGATTTATTGTCATATATCAGATCAACTGTATAAAATTCTCGTGTGTACGAGTACTTGGTGTTGCCATTGTCACAAACGTTAGTGTATTTCGTCTGCGTGAGAAGTGATAACCTCACTGAAGTTAAGAGTAATTTAAGAACTTAGGAAAAACACAACTGCAAAGTTTTCAGTAACATAGAACATCTGTTACGATTTTTTGACGTACGCTTTTGTTAATGCAATTATTCTTATTACTTCGGATCTGCAATTGCCTTTCTCTTCAGTTAACATCTCTTACGCGGTTAACAAAAACCGCTTCAAGTTTTAGTTAGAAAACAAACTAGAATGACCCATGACGAACTTAAAAAAGCCAGTTAACCACTGCAACAGCAAAAAAAAGGGTGATATAACTTTGTAAGATACTTTCTCTTGTACTCTTCTTCCAAAGTCCAGTGTTCGTCATCAAAAGAGTGTACGCACAGTTGCGATATAAAAGATGTATCGTGATTCTGGCACTATTCGAGTTAAGCTCTTTGCTAGTTGAGAGGAGCGCCGTTATCCCAAGTTTCTCGCTTAGGACTGTGAAACTCTTCTTACAGCAGGATTGTTTATTTCGACAGCTGTTAGCCCAGAAGAACCTTCGCTGTAAATACCACGTGGGGCGCCAGGAGGCTGAACTCCTACAAACCCGGAAGAGCGACGAGCTTCATCCGAGAAGTTTTCGAGGCGAATTGATTGCTTACCTAAATGTGGCTTAGCTGCAGCCGAATGCCTTCTTGTGAGAAGCATCGGTTCTCTCTTTTAATTCAACAGCGGCTGGGCCGAATGAAAGCGACTGCGGTAAATAGTCACACTGGTGTTCCAGACTATTGTTATTTAGAGCACCGTTACTAATAACGATTTACTGATTTTTCACTCATTGTCTCAGCAATTAAAAGCCGTTATTCCTGCGATGTCTACAGTCCGTTAACAAACATGATCATCTAGATGTCATTTCGTTTCCAGCTATGTTCAGTGTGAAAGGAACTACAATTGCCGTAAGATTAGTTGTTCTTCGAAAGAATCAAAGATGTCATCAGCAGAATTAGAAACTTTTGCTGACATTATGGTAACCGACTGACTCCTCTACACATCATCTGAATCTTCTATTGGAATACGAAAACGTTGTCCGCGAGACAACAAATTAAAAACAAATTCGTATATGTTTTGCAATAGCGTAAGTGTTAACTGATTCCGTGGAATAATTTTATTTTTATCGATTTTGAACATAGTTATGTTTTATGTGTTTTGTTCGAATGGAGAATCTAGAATACCGTGCCGCGTAAAAAATATTTGTATTGGACGTTTCTCGCAAATGGAAATCATTTCAAGGTGAAAGTTTGTCAAATTTTCTTCTTTATTTAAAACAGCTTGAAGATGATCCACGAAAGCATGTCCTAGACCGGCAGCCACTGATAAAATTATTGAGAAGGTGCACAATATTGTATTGCACTAACTATAATGAAAAGCTTTGAATGATAACAAGAAGTAAATATAGACTAGAAGCAATTCCTGTTCGTTATTTGTAGCATTTATTAAATGTTGATTTTGTGCGTCCATTTGTTGCTATGAGAGATCAGAAACGAATTAGCAAAGGACTTTATGTCACCTGGTGAACCTGCACCAAAAAAAGGGCAGTCCATTCCATTTGCAGGACAGGTAATGGATAGTGGCTTTTAGGATGCAAAATAAATTATTCTTATCTACTAGTAAAACAAAAACTGGCTAATATGACGTGAATACTCTGGAAGCAATAGATGAAAAACTATGCGGATCATTCGTGGATTGGAAAAGAAAAAAATCGCTCTTTATTAATATAACGCACCTCCTCACAAAGGTGTTTTAGAAAATTGAGGAATTTTAAGTATTAATTGTAGGATCGTATAATTTGGGCATAAGATTCGTCGCCCTGTCACGTCCAGTTATTCCTACATTTACAGAAATATGTGGCTGTATAACGTTTTGCACTCACTTTGTCAGTGAAGAAGGTACGGTAGTCATATTTTGCAGACGTTCCAAAATCGCACTTCAAGGATAGAATTTACTCGATGGAAAATGTTGGACGAAGTACAACGACCTCAAAGAAAACTATGTCGAATAATACGCTCATGTTCGATCTAAAAACACAGTCTTTTATTGCCAGACCAAAAACTTTTCACCTTACGTCACACATTTATATCTTGTGGTCCCGTGACTGCTGCGTTACAGATCCTTCGTGTATTGGGGCGGAAGTCGTCTGTGCGTGATGACAACGGCGTAGTGAAAACGTTCAACAACAGGGTCACCAACAGACTTCCGCAAACACTGCGGCATACAGAAAGAGAAATTAAGAGCATCACAGAAAGTGCATAGATCTGCATAGTAATGAAAGTGACTATGTGAAATCGAACCTAGAGAAACGCGATAAAATCCGTGTCGAGTTACAAACGTGTCACCATGCCGAGACAGGAATGCTTCGTTATTCTATAGAAGTTTGTGCAGAATGAAGAGCGAGCGAAATAGAACGGCAATGGGAATACACATTCCTCGAGATGCGAACGTAGTTTCCAAGAGAGCGAAGACATTTTCCTTAATTGATCAAATGTTTGAGCAGAACCTCCCTAGAGATTACCCAATGGATTTTTGTCCGAGTTTTCATAGCCAGAAGAAAGATGGAATACAAAGGATATCAAATTGACCAGCGTCAGTTCTAGTACGACAAAAAAGGTCTAACTACTTGAAAGTGATCAGGGTAATTAAGAAAAACTTCATTAGTGGTTTGAGGGATAATTTTTGTCCCAAGTTTTACAGCCAAACGAAAAGTGCTAAATGATAAAAGGAATATAAAATTGATCTGAATGAAGTGTAGTTTTGCAAAAAGAGATTTAACCTATTGAAACAAATCAGAGAAATTTAAAAAAAAGTTAGTTAGTGATGAGGGAAAATTGAAATATTTCACGAACAGCTGCTGATCGCTGTGTAAATTAAATATCAAAAAGTTTTTCTTTGTAGGGCTTAACTGTTTTGTACACAAAACGTTACATTGGTGAGATATTTTGCTGTCAACAAATGTTTGATTGGCGAGAAAACATGGTTTCCTAGAAATTACACAAGAGACGTTTGTCCGAATTTTCATAACCAAAATAAGAGTGGTAAACGAGCAAATGGAGTATCAAATTGACTGAAATGAAGTCAGTTTTTACAAAAAAATATTCAATTGCTTGAAAATAATCAGAGTAATTACGAAAAACTTAATTATTAGTGATGTGAACGAAAAATACACAATGGATATTTGTCCGTATTTTCATAGCCAAACGAAGAGTACGAAATGGACATATGAGGTATCGAACAGACCAAGGTGAGTGCTTTTTTTGCAAAAAAACATCAAATCAAAGCATAAACTGAAACTTCTTTCTCTTGAGCTATATACTCTTAATAATGATAGACTACATAGACAACATAAGACACTACGTTGAGACATTTGACTCGCCTTTGAACGATAAACGAAATCATGTACAGTAAATGAGGTGCTGATTGAGAATTTAAAGTTCAACAATTAGATGTTTAGATTTTTAGAGGCTACTTGAGGACACTTGGTGGATGCCCGTGAGATACTATACATGATTTCGAGCATAATTCAAAGACGCGTTAAATATTTCTCCGATTTCTGACATTTACACAAATCATTTCACAAAACATTTAACCGTTTTTTAATTTTTTCTATTTTTCGGGTTTTATATAACTTCAATTGAATTTCTCGTCGATGCAGAAGTTGTAACATAATGTTTGTGGTGACTTACAATTATTTCACGTAACTTAAACTAGAAAGATAGTTTACGGTGCCTGACTGTGTTGATCTATCTGTCATGTTGGAGAGTACCGTCACGTATATGTTCGTTTCAACTATGCGTTGTTATAAAAGTGACTAAACCAGAGAATGTGGGAAGTTTCGTAAGATTTCGCATACATCAACCGACCCAGTCGTACAACAGATAAATGTTACTCGAGTATTACTGCAACTTCATCAGTGCGCAAAGACCCACCACATTCTAAAAACGTTCTAAATTTTTTTGCTGAGCTACAGTCAAACTGATTCTGTTAGATATCTTTGGATGTACACTACTGTCATCATAGTTAATGAATAATTCACAGTTTTCAAGCACGAATAACACAAACGGTACCTACATTCGTGGTTATATTCTGATGTGAAAGTGACGAAAGAGTATCCGAAAATAATAATTATTTACACTTCCATCTAAGAGTCTTTAAAGGATTCACTGAGGATGTCATAGCGGGTATAGACACTTATGACTTCCACAAACTGTAAATGAGTATTGTAGTATTAGTGCAAACATTGTTTAGAATCTTTGCATCATTACTCTTCCTAACGTACCAGCGAGGACCAAACTCATCAATGAATGTTTCACGATACGTAGGAAAAACGAACTACTTTCGCAGACAAGGTCTTAATGGAGGTGATCTGCCACTGCTTTCATCGGCCTGTTTTAAAATGTCGGGTATGTGTGTGTGCTGACCGCAACGAAAGATTTTGCAACGTAGTGTTATATATATACTATAAAACCAAAAAACCACTCACCACAAAGGAATTATCCGAATTGGACGGAAATCTGTAGATGTGATGTACATGTACAGACAAATAAATGATTACAATTTCCGAAAAATTGGATGATGCATTCAGGAGGAAGAGTTTCAGGAACTGAGCACGTAAGTAACACACTGGTCCACCCTGGCTCTCATGCAAGCAGCTATTCGACTTGGCATTGAATAATAAAGTTGCTGGATGTCCACCGAGGGATATTGTGCCAAATTCGATCCAGTTGGCACGTAAGATCGACAAAACCCCGAGTTAGTTGGAGGACTCTGCCCATAATACTCCAAATATTCCCAACTGGGGAGAGATCCGGCGACAGTGCTGGTCAAGGTATGATTTGGCAAGCACGAAGGCAAACAGTAGATTCTCTCGCCGTGTGCTTGCAGGCATTATCTTGCTGAAATGTACGGCGAGGATGACTTGCCACGAAGGGCAATAAAACTGGGCTTAGAATATCGTCAACGTACTGCTGTGCTGTCAGAATGCTGCAGGTGACAACCAAAGAGGACCTACTATGGAAAGAACTGGTGCCCCAGACCATCACTTCTGGTTCTCGGGACGTATGCCGGGCGCCAGTCAGGTTGTTATCACACCGCTGTCCAGGGCATCTCCTAGAGAAACGTACTGGAATTCGCCTTGAATGATCTGAGGGAACCTATATCTGGATTCATTGCTTTAATTATACCAAAACGCCCTGAATGCAGCCTAAGCAGATAGTTGATCCATGCTGCATGATCCACTCACAGTTGCAGCGCTAGAAGATATATTCTTGCAACTTCTCTATATATGCGAGATTTTTTAAAAATTTTATCCTTGTCATTACGGGAGATCCATATTGGACGAATTAATGACAGTCTTGACTCGTTCTAGAATGCGGTTTGAGGTTAAAGCTCTTCGCGACTTGTAGCACTTTTCTTGTAGCATCTCCCACAACAGCTTGTTGAGAATGTCTGTTTTTTCCATTAACCCAACCTGTTAAGAGTCCCAGACGAACGTATTGAGAATTGGAATAAACATCTTCCTTGGAATTCTCCCTACGAATCTCACTCTGGCACATTCCATTCACAGTTTGGTTTATGCGGGCTTTCCATCTTAAACCACTCCAGTCAGATACTCCTAGGTTGATGGCTATGACCGGTTCCAGCGACTTATCGTTTAGTGTGTAGTCAAACGATACCTAGTTTTTTGTGTGCGTTACGTCCACCTCCATACATGAATGGTCAACATGGTTTACTGCAATGCGGAGGACGCTGGTTCAGTTCCCAGTACTGTTGAGAACATTGGTTCAATTCCCAATACTATCAGGGATTTTCTTCGTGATGCCAAATGAGGAGCTACTTGATTGAATGAGAGATAGCGGCTCGAAGGTCTGCAAAGCCAAAAACGGCTGGGAGAACGGTGCGCTGACAACATACTGCATCCACATGACACCACTAATTGAGGATGACACGGTGGTCTATCGGTCCCGGTTGACACTTTTGAAGCAGAACGGCGGAGCTACACTTCTTTCCTTTCTACGTGCATTGCTTGTGTTGAGGGTCAACTCACAGTCTTTGGAACAAATGTTGATCTCCTGCGAGCGATTCAACATTCCGTAACAAGTTTATATCGATATGATCTACTTTTATTAAACTACACAGTCTGTAGACCGCGGCAGAGACCTGTGAAGTTTTCTGCTAGGTCATTTATATACATCGTGAACAGTAATGGTCCTATCACTCTTCCTTTAGCTACACTAGCCGCTGTTATCAGTTCTCATGGTATGTACCCGTCAAGAAGGATCTGCTGAGATCTGTTCGGTAGGAAATTTTCAGTCCAATCCCAGACTTGTTTCGATATTCAGTAGACTTTTTTCCAGTATCCTATGTTTCCCGGATGTTAAAAAACGTGGCATCAACCTGAGCTGCGGTATCCACAGCCTTCCAAATCTAACGAAAGAGTAAGTTTTACAGTGTTGGTGCTTGCAGAATCCTTGATAATTCGTATAGAGTTTTTCGGTCTCCTGAAAATTCATCATACTCTGTAATTACAACACCGTGAATGTCGCATGTAGCAAACGTCGGAGTGAAGTAAAGCCTATTACGTGTTTGGACATATAAACGATTAACATTTCAGCGCAACCGCACAAAGTAGGTAGTAGTAACGCCAACTACATTCTGTATGCTACGAAAAACTAAATAGCGGGTTTCTCATTCAGGAACTGTATTTGATTAGAGGCTGTTACATCTCGTGTAAGAAGGAGAAACGTCTACCAAGTTGTGTCGGAATTCGAAAGGATTGTGGCGTATGGAGACTGCGGATTCTTATTCTGTGATGTCATTTCTCGCTTCGGCAGACTGTCATGCGAATACGGAACCGATGGGCTCTCTTTCGATGGGCCGGAGACAGCCATATTCGATGCCTTGCAAAATAGCAATGTCCCCACACGCCTAGCACCCTCGTGGAAAGACACGTTCACTCTGTCGCGCAGGATCGTTTAGTTACGTCACATACTTTGAGTCAGGAAACGGGCTTGCTTCTAGCAAGACACGTATCCAGGCGGACAGTACAGTGACTTCCGGAGCAATGCGGACTGTGAGATTGGCGGCCATTGTGGCGGCTTCCGTTGACTCGGCAGCAGACAGACAGCGATGCGCCCAAAGCCAACAACTGGTCGGTCACAGGAGTGGCAGCACGTCGTCTCTTCAGACGAGTCTCCATTCTGCGTGCAGCATCACGATGGACGTAGCCGTGTGGAGGCTCCGAGGAAATAAACGTTGACAGATTGCATTCATCATCGTCAAAGGGGCCTAGCAGCTGGCGTGAGGATACACAGTCCAGTCACATCAATGTAATCACCTGTCAAAAGCCTGCATAACCACCTGTTGCAGCGCTGACGTGCAGGGAGAGAGTCACTGAAGTTCTGGAAGGTACCGACAGGGATGCCGAGCCAAGCTGACTTCTGTGCCGTGGCCAGATGCGCTGGATTTCTGTGTTGAGGATCCACGACACGAACTGCCCGATCAACGTGGTTCAAAGGGTTCAAATTGCTCTGAGCACTATGGGATTTAACTTTTAAGGTCATCAGTCCCCTAGGACTTAGAACTACTTAAACGTAACTAACCTAAGGACATCACACACATCGATGCCCGAGGCAGGATTTGAACCTGCGACCGTAGCGGTCGCTCGGTTCCAGACTGTAGCGCCTAGAACCGCTCGGCAACCCCGGCCGCCGATCGAGGTGGTCCCACAGATTCTCATTTGGGTTTAAATCCGGGAATTTTGGTGGCCAGGGGAGTACAATAAACTCATCCTGGTGTTCTTCGAACCAAGCACATAAACTGTGAGCTGTGCGACACACTGCATTGTCCTGCTGGCTGGTAGATGCCGTACTGCTGACAAAAGACTAACTGCATGGTCCCTAAGGATAGATGCATACTTGCGTAGATCCATTGTGTCTTCGTGAATGTCTAAACCACTCAGGGAATGCCACGAAAACGTTCGACAGACTATAACGTTCCCTCCTCCAGCCCGGGCCCTCTGATTTTAGACGTTTCAAGCCATACGCGCCGACGGCCTTCTGTAAGATCGAGCATGAAACGTGATTCACCTGAAAAGGCGTTGAGTGGACCAGTGTTCGCGTCGTATGCCCATCACATCACCATAAGGGAAGTCCGCCCCCCGGTAGCTGAGTGGTCAGCGCGACTGAATGTCAATCCTAAGGGCCCGGGTTCGATTCTCGGCTGGGTCGGAGATTTTCTCTTCTCTGGGACTGGTTGTTGTGTTGTCCTAATCATCATTATTTCATTCGCCGAGGTGGCGTCAAATCGAAAGACTTGCACCTGGCGAACGGTCTACCCGACCGGAGGCTCTATTCACACGGCAATTACATTTGTTATCTGAAAAGGCTATCTATCGCCACTCAGTGGGCGTCCAATTGCGGTACTGGCGTGCAAATTCCACCCTCTGTCTTCGCTGAACATCAGCCAGCGTGGGTGCATGAACCAAGCGCCCGCTGCAGAGGACCGTACAGAGCAACATTCGCTGAACGGTCGTAGAGGTGACACTGTTTGTAGCCCCTTGGTTCATCTGGGCTGTCAGTTGCTCAACAGTTGCACGCCTATTCATCCGTACACATTTCCGCAGCTGTCTTTCTTCCCTGTCATCTATGGCCCATGGTGCACCGTAGTTGTCTTGGCTCTGATTTTGAATAGCGCCATTTTGCCATGCGCGGTATACTTTAACCACGGTGGCACGCGAACAGTTTACAAATTTGGCCGCTTCGGAAATCCTTTCACTTTTGACTTGAAAGTCAATGATGATGCCCGTTTGGACGTCAGATAAATCGTTCCGTTTCCGCATTACGACAACGACTGCACTGTTTTCCCGTGTGGGCCCTGACACACTTTATATACCCTCGACTACCAGTGCTTCTGTGAGTGGTTACTGCACCTTGATGTCGAATACAGGAGGTGGTCACCTTAATGTAACTGGACCGTATCTATGGTGCCAATGATTGCATTACACGATCGCCTCTGGTTCGCATAGTCGGTAATTTAGAAATTAAGCATTACATTTCTAGCCTGTTACAGCCAGTGGCTGTGCCCTGTCTTCTAGGTTACGGTGACGTTATCTTTAACAAGATAATGTAGGATCGCGTATTGCTCGCGCTGTCATGATCCACCTAGATAGAAGTTGTATTCATCTGTTTTCTAGGAAGCGTGTTGTCCAGATCACTAACCCTTTGAAAACATCTGGTCACGGGTTGCTGAGAGATTGCCTCGCCAACACTTGCCAGCCAGTACAGTTGATGAAAGCTGACAGAACAGAAGTAACGATTGGGGTCATCGAAGCTCAGTTCAAATAGATGTCCAGCCCGGTTAGAGCCATCGTTTCTACCAAAAATTGCAGCTATACTAAATTTTGAACCCTGTATATGTATTGCATTGTATGGTATTGTATGTTAACGAGGGGCCTAGAAATGACGGAGAGGCTCCGTCCCCGTCGCAGCTGCAGTGGTCCACAACCCCACGACTACTACCGCAGTCCACTTCATCCCTCCGCCGCCTCACACCGAACCAATCTTTCAGGGTTGTTGTGCGGTTCGGCCCCCGGTGGACCCCCCTCCCCCCCACCCCTCCCACCCTCTCAGGGAACGTCTCACACCAGACGAGTGTAACCCCTATGTTTGCGTGGTAGAGTAATGGTGGTGTTCGCATACGTGGAAAACTTGTTTGCGCAGCAATCGCCGACATAGTGAAGCTGAGGCGGAATAAGGGGAACCAGCCCGCTTTCGCCGAGGCAGATGGAAAACCGCCTAAAAACCATCCACAGACTGACCGGATCACCGGACCTCGACACAAGTCCGTCGGGCGGATTCGTGCCGGGGACCAGGGGCTCCTTCCCAATCCGGAAAGACGTGCATTAGACAGCACGGCTAACCGGGCGGGCAGCCCTGTATATACCCAAATCACCTACAAATTTCATCATGTATTCTTCCTAGTATACTGTATACGCACAATGAGTAAAGATTTCGTTATTAGCTATCCTTCTAGATGTTGCAATTTTAACGTCTAGTAGTGTACATGAGCCAACGGCCGTGCAGCAGTGGTAACAGCGATTCCCGTCAGATCACCGATGTTAAGCGCTGCTGGGCGTAACTAGCACTTAAGACGGGTGACTATCCGGGTATCCCGAGTGACTTGACTGAGAAGTAACGGCTCCGGCACGAAAGCTGACAAGGGTCAGGAGAGAGGTGTGCTGACGATATGCCCCTCCACATCCGCTTCCAGTAACGCCTGTTGTATGAGGATGACATGACGGTCGGTCGGTACCGTTGGGCCTTTCTAAACCTGTTCTGACGGAGAGAAAGAGTGTACATTACCACAAAATATGCTGTGTAGTCCGCCTCCGTAGCCGAATGGTCATCACCGCTGACTGCCACGCAGGGGGCCCGGGTGCGATTCCTGACGGGGTCGGATATTATATCCAAGGAGGGAAAGGGTATTGTGTTATCATCATCATCATTTCATGATCATCGACGTGCAAGTCGCTGAAGTGACGTCAAACAAAAAACTTGCACTAGGAAGCCGAACAACCCCAGATGGGGACCTCCTGCCAGGAATGCTATACGATCATTTCATTTTTTTATGCTCCTTGGTTTTACAACAAATTGATGTCAGTCAAGAACGGTTTCTTGTTCTCCTCATCTGCCCCGCGACCATTATGTTAAATGAAATTACGTACTGGTACTATAGACTCTGTTCAAGAATCACAAGAGGAGAAGGTACACATGGGAAAGACCGGGTAATACAGGAAGATTTCAGTTAAATTACATCATGGTCAGACAGATATTCAGAAATAAGGCGTACCCAGGACCAAATATAGACTCAGATCACAATGTAGTAGTGATGAAGAGTAGGCTGAAGTTCAAGAGATTAGTCAGGAAGAATCAATACGCAAAGAAGTGGGATACAGAAATACTAAGGGATGACGAGACACCTTTGAAGTTTTCTAAGGCTATAGATACCGCAATAAGGAACAGATCGGTAGGCATTACGGTTGAAGAAGAATGGAAAGAAAAATATAGGCACAAAGAAGGGAACTGCGAAGAAACCATAGGTAACAGACGAAATACTTCAGTTTACCGATGAAAGAAGGAAGTACAAAAATGTTCACGGAAATTCAGGAATGCAGAAATACAAACCGCGGAGGAATGAAATAAATAGAAAGCGCAGAGGGAGCTAAGAAGAAATGGCTGTCTGAGAAATGTGAAGAAATCGAAAAAGAAATGACTTTCGGAAGGACCGACTCAGCTTACAGGAAAGTCAAAACAACATTCGCTGACATTAAAAGCAAGAGTGGTAACATTACGAGTGTAACGGAACTCCACTGTTAAATGCAGACGGGAGAGCGGATGGGTGGAAAGAGTACATTGAAGGCCTCTATGAGGGGGACGATTTGTCTGATATTATAGAAGAAGAAACAGGAGTCGATTTCGAAGATATAAGAGATCCAGCGTTAGAATCAGAATGAAAGAGAACTTTGGAGGACATAAGATCAAATAAGGCAGGAGAGGTAGATAACATTCCATCAGAATTTCTAAAATCGTAAGGGGAAGTGGCAACAAAACGACCATTCCCGTTGGTGTGTAAAATGTATGAGTCTGGCGACAGGCGATCTGACTTTCGGAGAAATATCATCCACACAATTCCGAAGACTGCAAGAGCTGACAAGTGCGAGAGTTATCGCATAACCAGCTTAACAGCTCATGCATTCAAGTTGCTGACAAGAATAATATACAGAAGAATGGAAAAGAAAATTGAGGATGTGTTAGATGACGATCAGTTTGGCTTCAGGAAAGGTAAACGCACCAGAGAGACAATTCTGCCGTTCCAGTTGATAATGGAAGCAAGACTAAAGAAAAATCAAGATGCGTTCATAGGATTCGTCGACCTTGAGAAAGCATTCGACAATGTAAAATGGTGCAAGATGTTCGAAATTCTTAAAAAATAGGGGTAAGCCATAGGGAGAGACGGATAATATACAATATCTACAAGAGCCAAGAGGGAATAATAAGAGTGGACACCAAGAACGAAGTGTTCGTATTAAAAAGGGTGTAAGAAGGGATGCAATCTTTCGCCTCTACTGTTCAATCTGTACATCGAAGAAGCAATGATGGAAGTAAACAGAAAGGTTCAGGATTGGAATTAAAATTCAAGGTAAAAGGATATCAGTGATACGATTCACTGATGATATTGCTATCCTGAGTGAAAGTGAAGAGCCGGCCGGAGTGGCCAAGCGGTTCTAGGCGCTACATTCTGGAACCGCGCGACCGCTACTGTCGCAGGTTCGAATCCTGCCTCGGGCATGGATGTGTGTGATGTTCTTAGGTTAGTTAGGTTTAAGTAGTTCTAAGTTCTAGGGGACTGATGACCTCAGAAGTTAAGTCCCATAGTGCTCAGAGCCATTTGAACCATTTTGAAAGTGAAGAACAATTACATGGTATGCTGAATGGAATGGGCAATCTAATGAGTACAGAATATGGATTGAGAGTAAATCTAAGAAAGACGAAAGTAATGAGAAATAGCAGAACTGAAAACAGCGAGAAACTTAACATCAGGATTTATGGTCACGAAGTAGATCAAGTTAAGGTATTCTGCTAACCACGCAGCAAAATAACCAATGACGGACAAAGAAAAAGGACATCAAAAGCAGACTAGCACTGGCAGAAAGGGCATTCCTGGCCAAGAGAAGTCTAGTATCAAACATAGGCCTTAATTCGACGCTACGGTCGGAGGTTCGAATCCTGCCTCGGGCATGGATGTGTGTGATTTCCTTATGTTAGTTAGGTTTAAGTAGTTTTAAGTTCCAGGGGACTGATGACCTCAGCAGTTAAGTCCCATAGTGCTCAGAGCCATTTGAACCATTTTTTGAACTTTAATTCGAGGAAGAAATTTCTGAGAATGTACGTTTGGAGCAAACAACGTGTGGTAGTGAAACATGGACTGTGGGAAAACCGGAACAGAAGAGAAACGAAGCATTTGAAATGTGGGGCTACAGGCAAATGTCGTAAAGTAGGTGGCCTGATGAGGTAAGGAATGAAGAGGTTCTGCGCAGAATCGGAGAGGAATGGATTATGTGGAAAACACTGACAAGGAGAAGGGACAGGGAGATAAGACATCAGTTAAGACATCAGGGGATGACTTCCATTGTACTAGAGCAGGGCTTCCCAACCTGTGGTCCGCGGACCCCTTAGGGGTCCGCCGGCTCTTTCTATGGTGTCCGCGGCCACCTTTCACCAAATCGTGTAAAATAATGAGTAAAATTATTGAATAAAAATGTGAAAATCAAATTCATCACTATTTTTTTTCGTGTGAAAAACATGTGTACTTTTACTTCAGATCGTATCCCCATTCAGCCTTTGCGGTTCCTAACGTATACACAGTTAGTGCCGGAGAATGCGGCTTCTCTGATCGACTGTGTAGCAACAATACGGGGGTCGTTTGTGCCCCGGCTCACGGCGCTAGATGCGCTGAAACCTTTAACGCATGCACGGAGCGAGCTTTGTCGACCAATCACAGCGCTCGCTGGCACGTATGCGGCCCCAGGCATCATTAAATGTTAAAACTTGCTTTGTCAGTGCGCTACCTATTTCATTAGTCGATTTTTCACCAGTTTATTACTTCTAACATGAATCGGTGGCTGAAGTCAGGATCAGTTTCTCCATCGTCTTCACAACAAGGGAAGTTTCCAGTTGAAATGAATGAGGAGGGAGGACGACCAAAGGAAGATTTTACATACATTTGAACATGTTTCTTCGGATTTCATGAAAAACCACACGCACACACATACACGACTGTTACGAAATATGCATGCTCCTTACACAACAGTAGCCAAAAAGCAGAAGTCAACAGACCATAAGCGGCAGATTGTCAACAGCGAACAGTTTGGACGTGACGTTGATTGCTCTTGAAGGAAGACAGTGAAATTTCAATTACCAAGTAATTTTAATCAGGCTATAGTGTGCTGAGCAAAGGGAGTAAATCTACTAGTAAGTGTCTGGATACAGTGGGAATTCAAATTGGATCGTTAATTTCAAGTTGTTTTCATTCATCTCTAAACCAAAGACTATTGATACTTCGGAGGGGGGGCGTGGATCATTGGGAACATGGCACTTGCATTAAGAAGCTTTCAGTCCCCATGGGTTTCGCTCTGAAATTTAAAGTTACTGTGCTCTTGACTGACGAGGGGTCCACCATGGATTTTCGACTGAAGAAGGGGTCCGCCAGCTGAAAAGGTTGGGAAGCCCTGTACTAGAGGGAGCCGTAGAGGGCAAAAGCTGTAGCGGAAGACAGAGAGTGGAATACATCCAACAAATAATTGAGGACGTAGGTTGCAAGTGCTACTCTGAGATGGAGTGGTTGGCACAGGAGACGAATTCGTGGCGGGCCGCATCAAACCAGTCAGAATACTGATGAAGGGAAAGAAAGCTTCATACGACCCCCAGTAGCATCAAGGTTCTGAAAACAGATAAATATACTGCGGTATCAGCACCGAATGAAATGGGGCTGGTCCCACGGCGCCGGCGCTCAAGTCGGGAAAACGAAGCTAAACAAGAAGTTCCGCTGTGACGTCGCCGTTGCGTCACGGAGTTGCCTCACGCTGACGGCGCAGACGAAAGTGAGGAAACGCGCCAGCGGACCGTGGAAGCCCGGCGCCAAGCAGTGGCAATCTGCTGCTCCTCCCCAGGGGGGCCTGGGCTCGCAAACTTTCCCAGCTCGCTCCCATAACGCTCTGAGGAGTGGGGCAACAAGCACAGGCGACGACCGCACAATCAAGTGAAGAGTAAACTCATTTGGAGGAGATGGTGCTCGGTTCGTTTAAGAAATCACACCGCCGTTTATAGAATAATACTTTTTTCTTTTTAGCAGAGTACATACTGCGATGACCATGCAATCTTGTCCCAGAACGGGATACGAACCAGGGCACCAGCTGTATGTGAGTGTGCCTCATATACCGCCTTAAAGAATTAATTTTCCTCTAGTTTCGCTCAATAACTTCCAAACTCAGTATATGCTGCGAAATTAGAATCTCTTTGAGGAAACCTAGTCAAGAATTCAGCTTACAAGGAGACGGCACGAGCGTGGGATCGGGGATTTGTCCGAAATTTTGTGTGGTGAAAGAGGACCCTAACACCTCACGTGGTTAAAATATTAGGACGCACTACCAGGAAAATCCCGGGAAAAATCGATCCAAAGTTTCTTAGGTTCCTTATGAGTATATAATGTTAGTCAATTGCAGAGCCGCCGTCTGGCCTAGATGTTTAGGGCTCGGGCTCTTACGCCAGAATTCTCGGGTTCTCTTCCTGCTCTGGCACTTTTTTTCCTTCTGTTTCATTTTCTTTTGTTAGTCCACCAATTATTCATAAAGATTCCCAAACCTACATTATCTTTAACAAATTAGTTACATTATTTAATAATAATTTTTTTCTTTTTGTCCAACCACACAATTCATGGCGGTGGGTTTTTCACATTTCATTGTAAAGTACACAAGGAGAATCATTGGGTTTTTAATCAGAATAACAAATTCGATTGGGAAACATTCAATTTTTATACATATAATAATTATAAACAAGAACCGCAGTGGTAATTATCGTAAAAACAAACAAAGCAATAATTTTTGCGACATCTTGCGCAACATATAAAAGCGGATTTTTTACAATCACAGGGCATTTGCAATAAATCTGTACAAAAATATGCCCCATTAACATTTACGAAAATGTTTTGAGTTTCTGATAATTTTGAGCCAAACCAGGCACATTGAATCATGTCTCGGAATATTGGTGACGATAACTGATGGTGAATTATAGAATGAATTTTTATACAGTCTTCCTGGGAATTAATTTCACGATTTTTCTGTAACAATGCGCTGCAATTTTGCAAGCAACAGAAGAAAAAAATAAGTGCCAGAGGATGAATCGAACCCGAGACCTCTGGCGCAAGAGTCCGACTGCTCGGCAATGGACTAACATTTTATACTCATAATTCACTTAAGAAACTTTGGATCGATTTTTCTCGGGATTTTCCTAGTACTGCGTCCTAATAGTTTAACCACGTGAGGTGTTAGGGGTCCTCTTCCACCACACAAAATTTCGGACAAATCCCGGACCCCAGGGTCGTGCCGTCTCCTTGTTAGTTGTCTCAAATGCATATTGTAGTAATATACCTAAGGCTATAGTTTTGTGAACTATTACGTGTTACTTCAAGCTCTGTCTATAGTTTCAGTCTACGACGCTTATTCCTATTGCCCGAGCGAGGTGGCGCAACGGAATGACGCTGGCCACGTATTTTGGTGGATGGCGGTTAAAATCCCCACCCAGCCATACTAATTTACGTTCTCCGTGATTTCCCTAAATCGCTTAAGGCAAATTACGGATGGTCCCTCTTGTCAGGGCCGGGCTATTTCGTTCCCCCATCCGAACTCGTGCTTTGCCTCTAATGACATCCTCGTCGACAGCACTCTGTACCTTCATCTTCCTTTCTTTAATCCTTTTCCCTGTTGATGAACTTGTACGAAAAGACTAAAATATTCTACAATAATTTACAAAACGTCAATTTCTGAAAGAATATGTTAAAATTAACTCCATAAATAGCTCTAGAATGTTGGATCATTCCAGGAGTGGTCGGAAGTGAATATCTAGTTTTCGGTAATATAAACCACTTACACTTCATTGCAACAATTTGAAATCAGACTATTCAAATTGACGACAGTCAACATCAGTTCATGCATTATAAAAAGTTAGTTGAGAGAATTAAAACACCTCGGTTTCCCGCACGCTGTTTGAAGGTGAGCGGTAGAGAAATAGCATGATGTGGTCCGATGAACCCTCTGCCAGGCATTTAATTGTGAATTGCAGAATGGTCATACGGATGTAGGTGTTGATGCATTCAAAACCATTTGGCATCAACGCTTGAACACGTTGTTTTTAACAGCTGTGTGATTGTTCTCCACACTGTACACTTCGAATTGTATATCCTAGAGGCTAGTTTGCGGGATTTTTTTTTATCTCCCTTGCTCTATATGGGGGGGGGGGGGGGCGAGGGGGGCTGTCAGCGGTACAATGAGTCCCGCACTTCAGCCAAAGGATAAGCAACCAATTAACATACGCCAAGACAAAAACAAAACAAAAACCAGGAGAGATGCAGTGCGATGACAAAAGTCATGGGACAGCGATATGCACATATACAAATCTCGGTAGTACCGCTTAAACATGGTATGAAAAGGCAGTGCATTGACGAAGTTGTCATTTGTACTTAGGTGATTCATGTGAAAAGGTTTCCGATGTGATTGTGGCCGCACCACAGCAATTAACCGACTCTGAACGTGGAATGGTAGTTGTAGCGAGACGCATGGGACATTCCATTTGGCAAATCGTTAGGAAATTCAATATTCCGAGATCAACAGCGTCAAGAGCTCGCCAAGAATACCAAATTTCACTCACTACCTCTCACAACAAACAACAACGTTTGCGTAGAGTTTTCGGTTCTAACAGACAAGCAACACTGCGTGAAATAAACATAGAAATCAATGTGGGACGTACGACGAACTCATCCGTTAGGATTGTGCCGCAAAATCTGGCGTTAATGGACTATGGCAGTAGATGACTAACACGAATGCATTTGCTAACAGTACGAAATCACCTGCAGTGCCTCTGCTGGACTCGTGACCGTATCGGTTGGTCCCTAGACGACTGGAAAACCGTGATTTGGTCGGATGAGTCAGCTGGTAAGAGGCGACGGTAGGGTTAGAGTGTGGCACATATCCCGGGAAGCCAAAACCCCGGTTGTCAACAAGGCTCTGTGCAAGCGCGGGGGGGGGGGGGGGGGTCCATAATGGTGTGGACTGTGTTTACACGGAAGGGACTGGGTCCTATGGTCCATCTGGGCCGATCATAGACCAGAAATGGTTATGTTTGAGTACTTGTAGACCATTGGCAGCCTTCCGTGCAGTTCGTGTTCTCATGACAATGCGCCATGTCATCGCCCCACAATTATTCGCGATTGGTTTGAAGAACATTGTAAGCAATTTGAGTGAATGATTTGGCCATCCAGATCTCCCGACACGAATCCCATGGAACATTTGTGGGACATAATCGAAAGATCGTTTCGTGCACAAAATCCTGCACTGGCAACAGTTCCGCAGTTATGGATGGCTGTGGAGGCAGCGTGGCTCAGTATTTCTGCAGAGGACTTCGAACGATTTGTTGAGTCGATGCCACGTCGAGTTGCTGAACTACGCCCGGAAAAAGGAGGTTCGACACGATGTTAGGAGGTACCTCATGACTTTTGTCACCTTAGTGTATGTACAAGCCATTTTACAGGTGGTAAAGACAAATTTGTGGAAGATTTAATGTGAAAGAAACTCGATGTTCCCCTTTCTTAATTTAAAACAGGAATACTAAAAGGTAAAACGAAAACATTAACAATAGTTTTGAAACATTTAAAACACTATATAAAACGCTGATCTTAAAAATGAAGTACTGCACTATTACTAAAAGTTGAAGGACCTACCCTGGGAAAGAAGGTCTGTTGTTGGAGAGGAAAGGTTAGGTGTGTATTGGGATAGGAGGATGTGGGTGTAAGGATGGGGCACTGATGTTTATTAGCGATGGAGAAGGAGTGTATATTGGGGGATAGGAAGGGAAGAGTAGTTGGGAGTGTCGTAAGGCCACATTATGAAGGGGAAAAATTGTTAGGGAAAAATTGGGAGGGAAGGGGCTCACGCAATCCGATACCACGTTCTCAGCTCCTACTCTGAGAACAATTTTTACTCGAGAACCTTGGCCATCTCTCTGTAGCCTGAACGGTCCCGTGTCTCGTAAGATTATAACAATGGCAATCCATTTCTTTCCATTACGAAGACGTATGGTGTGAAAGTTTTCTCAGCAGATTCGTTCGGCTTTCCGGGCACTACACTCTGTGCCGTTCATTAAAAGCCTTTCTGTATATTCCTGGAACAAGTAATGTTTCATCTTCGACAATCAGAAACTGTAAACGGTGATAAACTCCCTCATGGATACACAGCAGACGACTGTATATTGTATTTTAAGGTGACGCCATCATCGTAGATGTGGCTGGCAGTTGCTTATCATGAAACGTAATCAGGCTACAAACCCGTGTCTCACACGCGTTGCTGATTTAAGATCACGTACAGCCTGAAATGTTCATTTTTGACCATTTCTTCCATATATCACAATATATCGTCTTTATATGTACTTCTGAGTCCAACACACACATGTATAGGCAATTTTTCTTTGATGGAATCTACTTTCTTTACGCTCTGATCACCAATCCTAGTATGGTGCCACACTTTTATCAACACTTTCCACTGTCACCTACGCTTACAACTATACACATTCCATATCCTACCCCAACGCAGCTTCAGCCGACTCCTTCTCCCAGACAAATAAATCCGCCCCGATATTTATACGTCCTACGAACTACAACTTCCCAATCCACCTCTATTCTCCATCTCTCCCTATCCCTCCTCTCCTTGATACCAGTGCCCTACCCACAAAACAGAGTCCTCCCTTTTCGTTTTCGCTCTAGCCACCCTAGCACCTACCCTCATTTACACAGATACCACCCAATGGACCATATATTTACATCCACAGCCTTCCACCTAACATAAAACTCAGCTTTTCCTGTTGCCAGAACAATTTTTTTCCTCAGTGCAGGTCTTTCAGTTTTTTAGTTAAAGTCCAATGCTCCTTTTAAAATGAACTTCACCGTCTTTTTCATAGTGTTTTAAGTATCTGTTTTTTTCGTTTTACTTTTACCTTCTAATCTTTTTGATTTTAATTAAGAAACGAAGAAAAAAAATAACAGTGTAATGTAATGCAAATAGCATCAAACATCTATTTTTTTTTTTTTTTTTTTTTTTTTTTTAGATCTGCGATCTTTAATCTTGTTTGCAACGCCCTTATTTAGGTTGTTAAAGCTTGTGACTGAACAGCAGGATGTTCTGCCGTTGGCAGCCCACCTCTCGATATGGGTCTAGGGGAATGAAACGACAATAAAGAAAAAAAGACTTTTTCCACCTTTGCTCCATCTTCATGCACTCCATACCCTTTCCCAACGGAACCTGAATCGCCTTGCCCTCCCAGACCATGAACTTATCCTCGAAGTGAACTCACCTTCCAACTCTACCCTACCTTGCCCTAGCCATCCTATCCCACACCATCGATTCCCATCCCATGCTGTGCCATACTACAGTATAGCATTCAAAATGAATGCTCCAATCCAGTCTTTTATCACCCAGCTGGCATCCCGCTCCTATCGTAAGACCTGTGCCCCAACTATCAGTCCCTTTCCAAAAAGACATCCCTCGCCCTTTTCCATCAACATCCTGCCACATCCCAACTCACACTCACAGTTACCAGGACCCGCATCATATCATCCTCATTATGATTTTGAACGCCCACCATGTCAACTTTTCATAAACATCATATCTGCATTTTAGTTTCATAAATTGTTGTATTTTAATCTGAAAAATTAAAAAAATCAAAGACTAAATAGCGGCAACATGGCCCCTGCGAGTCCGTCCTGCCCCCCATCCCCTGATCTGGAAGGGGAGGAGGAAATGTAAATAGATTTTGAACAAAAAATATTACTGGCACTATTCCACCCCTATGCTACTTTTGATTCACATCCTAGAAGATATGTTTGTTGTGTCGATATTGAGAAGTGTCGCTTAGCACTTTTGTATCGATGTTTCATATATGTCTGTGCGCCATTTAAACGTATAAGGAGTACGTTACAAATGTATAAGTTTCTTTCTCTCTTTCGCTCTTTGTTAGTGAACAATTACGGGTACGGTATAAACTTTATACCACTAAAACTGGCACATCCCGCTTCCATACAAATAAGCTTAATGTGAAGGTACCTAATGACGAGAGCATGTCCTCGAAACGCATAGTGCACATAAAAAAGAAAGCCGGCCGCTGTGGTCGAGCGGTTCTAGGCGCTTCAGTCCGGAACCGCGCTGCTGCTACGGTCGCAGGTTCGAATACTGCCTCGGGCATGGATGTGTGTGATGTCCTTAGGTTAGTTAAGTTTAAGTAGTTTTAAGTCTAGGGGACTGATGACCTCAGATGTTAAGTCCCACAATGCTTAGAGCCATTTGAACCATTTTTTAAAAAAGAAAAAAATTACATAGTGACTAACACAGCAAACAATCTTCATTCATTCGTATATATCAGTCACTGATCTCAAAATCATCCATACAGACGCTGAATAAAATCTAAAATTATTAAACTTCAATAAAAATTCAATAAACGAATTCATACGTAGCTTGGGTAAATCAAGCAACAGTTGCGACTTCTTTCTCTTTCTTTTTGCAGTTTCTTTAGTGTTTTTTCTCAATTTTTCGAGGTTTAAGTTTCACCAACAGTGGTATCGTTAGAGGTTCAATTGAGAAAGCACGAGGGAAGGGATTGGCTGAGGTGTTGTTCAAGAAACCGTCTGGCGATTTAGGCAAACTGAAAAGCATCCAAATCCAGATGGCAATAACAGGATTTGACTCGGCTCCGTCTGAACATGAGAGTCTTGTCATGTCACTCAGGTACCATGTTCGGTTACTTTTTGAAAAACTTCGAGACTTGCAGTACAGGTTATCTTTTTTCCTCGCGCTTCTATATCGTCAGAAAGTCCTCCTGAACAAGAGCAAAATTGAGTTTTACATTTCCTTCGCTGATCATAGATGTAAATGTAGTTCTCAGCCCGTTCCTTTGTCGGTGATCTGCACGATCACGTCTCATCGCCAGTATGAGACGGTTCATGGATCTTTCAGGTAAGGAGGATCTTTTCAGCATGGTAAACCTGCCCAGCTTGACGGGCGTTCTATGGTGAGTTGCCCGTAACCAACAGTTTGTCGGTTCGAGTCCAGTCAAGGCCATCGGGTAGTATTTAAATCCGAATATCCTTCCTTTGCATGATCTTCTACCGTAGCTTTCGGTGGTGTTTCTGTGTGACACTAACCGTATGGGCAGAAGGTGTCCATTTTGCATGACAGTCTTGTTTACCATAGTACACAATTTCCTAGTTGGAAACACCATAACGACGTCAACATAGCGTGATCCTTACTGTGAGCTGAATGCCCTAACGAGCAGATATATCAACAGATGGGATATTACAGGGGTGGACTAAGTTCATCGAATGAAATGACTATATCTCATGAACTATTTGCGCTATAACAAATAATAATGTTAATTGTGAATCAAAACACTTATTCTATCAGTTATGTGGTAGAAATGGACATTGTTCTCCTTAAGAAACGAACACGAAGTATTATTAAACGTATGTCACATGATCTGAATTACTCCATGTATGTTAGCTATGTGAAGTCTTTGTGCTTTCATTCTGTGAAAAAAAAATACAGTACCCAGTTGCGCATCTCATTTATGAAATATTCGCATTTATACTTTTAGGCATGTATGGTTTCACTTACCCTCATAATGACAGCATTTTTTTTACGCTGCTGCCTTATAATTTCCTGGTATGAAATTCATTTATGTAGCTAGATACTTTTACTATCAATATCATTATTCGAAATGTATCAAGACAATTACACAAAACAATTAACCTAATCTTTCGATAGTGTATCGTTGGTTCAATGTCTTCGAGGCTAAGAGAATGCTGCACTAATATCAGATTGTGGCTTTTTCGTGTTTTCCATGCTTTCTACGAATCGTTTTAAATTAGTGTTGCGTGGCTCCATGTTTCCCGTCACACTTATCAGAATTATTCTACTGTATCCTTAATGATTATCTCGTCGGATACAGGGAAGTAAAATTTGAAAAATGAAACAAATTAATTTCACTGTCTAAACCTTGGTTCCTGTAGTGGAAACGAAATATTGACTAAGACCAATACCATTCTTCGACAAGTACCTGTTGCCATCTCCATATTATATTATATCATCTTCTTATGAAAATCGTAACAGAGACATTTTCTACCAGTTTTTAGGAATGTGACATTTCTAGGACAAACGCAAAACATATTAATATGTGGTAGAGTATAAAGGACCGTCCATTAGGATGAAGGAGGAAACGGACTCTTTTTTTTATATATATATATATATATGGAAACCACCTTGACATTCACTGTAATCGATTTCTGGAACCCATCGAAAAGTTGAATCTGGATGACCGTATTCCCAGCTTTCATAGTGACATCGCTTCTTACGAATTTTTCTCTTCTTCCACAGAATAACCACAACGTTCATGGAAAGACTATGTAACATCAGTATGACCTTATTGTAAAATTGTTTTTGTAATGCCATTTAGCCTGAAGATGAGGCAGTCCCTCGAAACATGTCGCTAAATAAATAGGTAATACAATAGTTAACAATGTTTGTGAGTGGTAGCGGTAATTTAAAAAACCTTTACATATTTCTTGAGATAGTCACAGTTGAGAAATAGTCAAAATGGCTTCAGATTATTTGGAATCCGCTCCCTCTCCCGCCGGAGGTTCGAGTCCTCTGTCGGGCATAGGTGTGTGTGTTGTTCTTAGCACAAGTTAGTTTGAGTAGTGTGTAAGTATAGGGACCGATGACCGCAGCAGTTTGGTCCTTTAGGAATTCACACGCATGTGTACATTTGAACCCGCTCTCATGAATGCGAGTCAAGTACCTTAATCGTGGCGTCACCCTGCTCCGTCAGACAAACGCATCCAGGAAAATATTTCTGACCAACTACTGGATCGAGAAGACACAGATGTTTGTGACTTAAAAGGTATTCAAGTTACTAAACTAAAAGCAATGATTTTCAAGTATCTGGAAAAATGCGGCAATAACGAAAATAGTAGATGTCTTTCACCTGTTGAGAAACTGAGGATATAGACAACCTGGAAATAGGAAGCTCGTTAAAAGAAGGCAGCGGGGCTCATATGGCGATCAGTTCCAAACAAGTTTTCCTCCAAAGACATACTCAAGTTGTCGAAGGCTTGCACTGTCAATCTAAGGATTCCACTCCTTTCTCACAAACCACATAAAAGAGAGAGTGATTCACAAGGATGAACGCTGCATGCACTGATGGAAGCACGTAGGAGGTATTGATAAAAATTTTGTCTATAATGTGTTAAAAAGTGCGTAATCTTAAGTCACAGACAAGACATCATTCTTTGTTTTTACTGGGAATCAAGCGAATGTCAGTAGGCTATTAATGCCGCTGGAGTTTCTAGAGAAGATTCCAGCAGCTTGTTGTTATTGCAGGCAGAGAAGAGACAAACTCAACGCTTAAAATTTCCTGTTCTTTAAATCACAATAATGTTTTATATTTTCGCATTTACGAAGAATAAAAATAAATGTATCTTGTTCTTTTCAAAAGATCAAACGTAATATTAAGCCTGCAGTGAAACAGAAACTGAAATTGTGTTTTATGCTGTTAACAGTTCTTGAATACTGGTCGAACTTGCAAATATGTCCTGATGATAAATAGATTTCATACTGGCAAGTCTCCCAGTGTTCGGACTATTTCATCCAATTAGGACACACGTTACTGTGCAATTCTAGTAAATTCCTTTATTGTGACAAGAAGAACGAAATGAGTTACTGTTTACCAATACAGCAGTGTCATTGTGTCGTGCACACACCAAGAGTAAATGTTTATTTAAAGGAGAGTATGTAACAGGAAGGATATTTAATGCAAAAGTGGCCGCCTTAGCGAACTAAAATTTTAAGTGAATAAATATACGTGTTACCATTGTCATTCGACAACAAAGAATAAATTGTTATGTGCAATTTCTATCTCCAACATTACCTTTACGATTTTATGTGTAGTTTATTTTCAAATGCAGTACTAAGTTCTGTACACAGTAAAAGGAGTAATGGAAGGGTTTTTAGCTTTTTTTATGAATACAGTATAACTGTGACAACTGAGACAAGATGACACAACGTTGTTCCATTAACTGCAATGCTTTTAAATAAAACTGACCATATAACGTCAACAAAAGCAGCAGTTATTCATGCTAAACTTCCAAAACCTCTTTTAGTCATGCCTTGTCGTTTATGAATAAGCACGCACATGTAAAACACTCACTTGAAGCAACGACCTAAACTGATAGATGTTAGCACAGCTATTGCTGCTACAGGAGGGTCGAAACTCAGTTTATTTGCCTGCCCTCATCACAGCGCAGATGTTCTGGTCCCTCTCGTAGCACGACAAACAGCATCGGGCCAATGATTATAAATAGTAGTTCCTTTATCCCACATTTATATTCCTTCTTACGCCACACACTGAACTCAGCTGTTCTTGTAGAAGAACTGGCCATGCATTATGCTAAGTGTACAACGAGCGCGCAATTATTTACGAGTAGCTTCCATTATTTCACTTCTCTTACAACAATGGACGACCTCGACGGAAATGCACTTTATCTCGTTATTTAGCAGCCGTCCCACAGGAAACGACTGTGAGTGTAATAGCAGCATAAGCACTTAATTACAGCAAGATAGACTCCTCCGTGAATACATAAAGTTTTTTTATGCAGAGAGGCTATCGCAGGTACTGCCACAACATTGCTGTCTTTTATAACGTTAAGAATGGTAAGTAGATCAGTTGTGTTTATCACTAACCAAATTATACGCAGAAAGCGTTTCAGAAACTACAATATAAGAGAAACATCTGTGGCATCTGTAATGTCACAGAAAAGATCTCGAAAATAAATTCAGAGAGTTATCTGCGATTGAATAATGGACACTGAACAAGTAACGCTTCGAAGCAGTATCTCATTTGCGTCGACCAAGGACATGGTGGCTCGAGCGCCATTTGTAACGCTTAGAGGAAACAAGACAGGCACGAGAGAAAAGTTTCTTCACAAGAGTTTTCAATAACCCCACAAGAATTTGCTAGCGGTGTAAACGGCTAGCGTGTGTTGTCTGTCGCACGGCGTCTCGAGAGAACGCGGTACCCGCAGAACATCCCTCGAACGTCAAACGGAACGGCGTGACACGATGAGTGAAGGTACTCGAGCGTCAGTATTGCAGGAGTGGACAGAAGTATAGCGAGGCGATGGCTGCGTACTCACTGTGAATCTCAGCACTGGACGAGTCGCAGAGCCGCACTGCAGCGCCCATGTCGGCAAACGCGCTTCTGAACGCTCTCTCCGCTTCTCCCACTACCGCCCTGCCTTCACTGGGCTGTCTTCGCTATTCTTGTATTTGAGGCACACGCGAAGACCTGGTCGTTTCCTTTGTCCACGAGGTTTTCCGCACACGGAACCCAAATCCGAGGCACGCCTTCTGCACACGGAACGGGTAGCAGGTTCCCAGTGGAACTGAAGCACGCGTCGCGAACAAAGGGAAGAGCAAAATCCGATAAATTTTGGGTGTACGATAAAGCGCACAAATCTATGGGCTGTCAATTTGACTAAATACCTAGGAATTGCAATTACGAGCAACAGCTGCTAGCATGAGTTTCTTAGAAGTCGATACCTCAGGGGTTGCGAAGCAACTCAAGTCGCTTGATACGGGCAAGTCTTCAGGTCCAGATTGTATACCGATTACGTTCCTTTCAGATTACGCTGATACAATAGCTCCCTACTTAGCAATCATATACAACCGCTCGCTCACCGACAGATCTGTACCTACAGATTGGAAAATTGCGCAGGTCGCACCAGTGTTTAAGAAGGGTAGTAGGAGTAATCCATCGAACTACACACCTATATCATTGACGTCGGTTTGCAGTAGGGTTTTGGAGCATATACTGTATTCAAACATTATGAATCACCTCGAAGGGAACGGTCAATTGATACGTAATCACCATGGTTTCAGAAAACATCGTTCTTGTGCAACGCAGCTAGCTCTTTATTCGCACGAAGTAATGGCCGCTATCGACAGGGGATCTCAAGTTGACACCGTATTTCTAGATTTCCGGAACGCTTTTGACACCGTTCCTCAAAAGCGACTTCAAATCAAGCTGCGGGCCTATGGGGTATCGTCTCAGTTATGGGACTGGATTCGTGATATCCTGTCAGGAAGGTCGCAGTTCGTAGTAATAGACGGCAAATCATCGAGTAAAACTGAAGTGACATCAGGTGTTGCCCAGGGAAGCGTCCTGGGACCTCTGCTGTTCCTGATCTATATAAATGACCTGAGTGACAATCTGAGCAGTTCTCTTAGGTTGTTCGCAGATGATGCTGTAATTTACCGTCTAGTAAGGTCATCCGAAGACCAGTATCAGTTGCAAAGCGATTTAGAAAAGATTGCTGTATGGTGTGGCAGGTGGCAGTTGACGCCAAATAACGAAAAGTGTGAGGTGATCCACATGAGTTCCGAAAGAAATCCGTTGGAATTCGATTACTCGATAAATAGTACAATTCTCAAGGCTGTCGATTCAACTAAGTACCTGGGTGTTAAAATTACGAACAACTTCAGTTGGAATGACCACACAGATAATATTGTGGGGAAGGCGAAACAAAGACTGCGCTGTGTTGGCAGAACACTTAGAAGATGCGACAAACCCACTAAAGAGACAGCCTACATTACACTTGTCTGTCCTCTGCTGGAGTATTGCTGCGCGGTGTGGGCTCCTTGCCAGGTG
This sequence comes from Schistocerca piceifrons, assembly GCF_021461385.2. Lineage (NCBI taxonomy): Eukaryota > Metazoa > Arthropoda > Insecta > Orthoptera > Acrididae > Schistocerca > Schistocerca piceifrons. The sequence continues at coordinate 822,166,976 of NC_060149.1, read as the reverse complement.
GGATTAACGGAGGACATCGAAAAAGTGCAAAGAAGGGCAGACCGTTTCGTGTTATCGCGCAATAGGGGTGAGAGTGTCACTGATATGATATGCGAGTTGGGGTGGCGGTTACTGAAACAAAGGCGGTTTTCTTTGCGGCAACATCTATTTACGAAATTTTAATCACCAACTTTCTCTTCAGAATGAGTAAATGTTTTGTTGACACCTATCTACGTAGGGAGAAATGATCACCATAATAAAATAAGAGAAATCAGAGCTTGAACGGAAAGATTTAGGTGTTCCTTTTTCCCATGCGCCATTCGAGAGTGGATTAGTAGAGTAGTAGTACGAAAATGATTCGATGAACCCTCTGCCAGGCACTTAAGTGTGAATTGCAGAGTAACCATGTGGATGTAGATGTAGATTATTCTTTTGCTTTAAATTTCTTAAAAGGTCCTAATATTATTGCGAAAAGTGCATCGTATTTTGTTGTTCTAAGTGTATAGCCGATTATGCATTAGCTAGCAAGGTAAAGAAGAAATCCACATACTGGATTAACTACTAAGGGGATGGTATAATTTTCGCATCTAGTTGGGCGTCTATCCTTCATTTGTCAGCACACGGTGTGTGGCAAAGGGTAATGTACACACTGTATCGCAATTACCCCGTACTATTTTGTGTGAGGACATGGCGAAAAACTTCTGGGTTTGGCTCAGAGATGGTTTTCAAATAAATGGTGTGGTAAATTAATAGATTTTCAAAACTAAGTTTCCGATGTGTCTGTTAGAATTTACAGGATAGGGCAAATAAAAGTGGCCCGGGGAATAGGCTTTTAGGGTGTAAAGAAACACAGCACAAGAAAGGAAATACAGTACTAACCTGACCATAACAGATGTTGAAAGTGACCACCATTCATTTCTTGTCACTTTTGGGCCCTGGTCAACAAGTTTCTGAAGGCAGATCGAAGCTGGACCTGCTGTAATTGCTGCATTCTCATCCGAAATTTTCTGCTGTAGTTCTTGAGGATAATGAGGATTGTTGTGATACACCTTAAACAACTCTGTCAGGCGTCAAGAGTGTGTAAAGGGGCTCCAAAGTTCGACCGACTGTATGGGCAGTTGGAAGTAACTATAGGCCTTTTCCTCCTCCGTTAATGCTGCCACAAATGGTTTGAAAATATCCAGGCCACTTTTATTTGTCCCCTGCTGTATTTTGTTATGTACTAATGTAGCGTTTCCTTCTACTTTCTTCACCGATGTCATTGTAGTAGTACACGCTTTAAGGTAGCAAACCAAAGATATGAGAGTAAACAAATAAAAATATGTATAAATATACAATTACAGCCTATTACCAGTTTTGATATATTACAGTGACACATAAACTTTCGATGCGACAGCTACTGAAAATAATGGGTTACTCATCGCTTAGTTGAGAAACGCATGTTGTCAGTTATTGGGAGACACAAGAAAAGAAATAAATGTATAAAGGAGAAGAAAACGTGTCACTGTATTTAGTGTGATGTAGAAGGCCATCAACTGTTCCTACTGCTATCATTTTATGCAACCCGCAGTGTTATAACTGCGCAAGTGTTATAACTGCATAACCAGGCGCAGGAATGTCATATTCTGTCGGTCTCCACGCGCAAACAATACCCAAGAGCCAATGAAACTGGTACACCAGCCTAATGTCGTGTAGGGCCCCCGCGAGCACGCAGAACTGCCGCAAGATGACGTGGCATGGACTCGAATATTGTCTGAAATTGTGCTGGAGGATACTGACACGGTGCATCCTGGAGGGCTGTTCATAAATCCGTAAGAGTACGAGGGGATGGAGATCTCTTCTGAATAGCACGTTGCAAGGTATCCCACATATGCTCAAAAATTTTCTTGTCTGAATACTCTGGTGGCCAGCGGAAGTGTTTAAGATCAGAAGTGTGTTTCTGGAGCCACTCTGTAGCAATTCTGGACATGTGGGGTGTCGCACTGCCCTGATGGAATCCACAATGGATATGAATGGATGCAGGTGATCAGACAGGATGCTTACGAATGTCTCACCTGTCAGAGTAGTATCTGGACATATCAGGGGTCCCATATCACACCAACTGTACACGCCCCAAAACATCGATCCGCTCGATACAATTTGAAACAAGACTCGTCCGACCAGGCAACATGTTTCCACTCATCAACAGTCCAATGTCGGTGTTGACGGGCCGAGGCAAGGCCTAAAGCTTTGTGTCGCACAATCATGAGGTACACGAGTGGGCCTTCGGCTCTGAAAGCCCATATCGGTGATGTTTCGTTGAATGGTTCGCACGCTGACACTTGTTGATAGCCCAACACTGATATCTCCTATCAATTTGCGGAAGGGTTGCACTTCTGTCACATTGAACGATTGTCTTCAGTCGTCGTTGGTCCCGTTATTGCATGATCTTTTTCCAGCTGCGGCGATGTCGGAGATATGACGTTATACCGGATTCCTGATATTCACGATACACTAGTGAAATGGTCGTATGGGAAAATCCCCATTTCGTCGTTACTTCGGAGACGCTGTGTCCCATCGCTCGTTCGCCGACTATAACACAACGTTAAAACTCACTTAAATCCTGATAACCTGCCATTGTAGCAACAGTAAGCGATCTAACAACTGCGCCAGACCCTTGTTGTCTTATATGGGCGTTGCTGACCGCAATGCCGTATTCTGTCTGTTTACGTATCTCCGTATTTGAATACACATGCCTATAAAAATGGCTCTGAGCACTATGGGACTTAACATCGATGGTCATCAGTCCCCTAGAACTTAGAACAACTTAAACCTAACGAACCTAAGGACATCACACACATCCATGCCCGAGGCAGGATTCGAACCTGCGACCGTAGCAGTCGCGCGGCTCCGGACTGAGCGCCTAGAACCGCTAGACCACCGCGGCCGGCACACATGCCTATACCAGTTTCTGTGTCGCTTCAGTGTAGAAGGTCATTAACTGTCCCTACTGCTGTCGTTTTCTGCAACCTGCAATGTTATAGTTGGCCTTCATATTCCCTCACTTTCTACACACAAACTATTAGTCTTAAAGAAAAAAAGAGCAGGACCTTTATACGAAATTTAATGCATTTAAATGTTTTTACAAGATATGCTTTCGACAGAGGCCACACTTTTCGAGTTATTCAAGAAAAATGTTCAAAAGTGATCAAATGCACCCCACTCCTACACTCAGCCCCACCGGTCGGGTATTGTGTTGTTCGTGGCACTCTTCTTACTACTGTACAAATATTTGCGATTGTACGGATTATTTCCCACATTCTACTTTTTTGTTCTTCAGTGACTGGCCTTTTCACGCCATCGGTTTAGTCAAACAGTTAGACATTATAAAATTGACGTTTATGTAAATTTTACCTATCATTTTTGTGAATTTTAACAACATAAAACAAATAATTATATCGTTGTATTCGTCAGGCCTTCTGACTACGAAACTGTTGTGCTTGTAAGGGGTAGGTTTGGATCGAATTGTCAACGTAATTAGTTTTATCGTAAAGTTTACAAAAGTCGTTTTTATTTCGTTACCCTCCCGGGCTCACGGGCACTTATAAATTAATAACGTTAACGAAGTAGCAGACTATGCTGCCGGAGTAATAGCCTAATCAGTAGAGCCACTAGAAATCCTGACTGGTGAGGGATGAGTGTGAGGTGGAGTTACGTTTAAAGGTCACTTTTGTACGTTTTTCTTGAATAACTCGAAAACCATGGCCTCCAGCGAAAACCTACCCCAGTACAAAATTTAACTACATTGAAATTTCTGGTAATCTTTCCTGCTCATTTTTTCCTTGGGACTAATTGCGATTAGCGAGCGAGAAGGAAATGAAAATCTGGCGTGTGGATTATGACTGCCTGCTATAACATTGTGGGCTGCATAAAACGACAGTGGTAGGGGCATCTGAATCACCATGTGTATGTGGGAGAGCCGTGTATGCCGCTGCCCATTAAAATAGCAACATCATGAAGGTTGCATACAACTAACGCTAAATTGGCACGGGTATACAAACCGGACAAAGTACGTAGGATTAACGTCATCTATATTTTGTACATAAGAGAAGACTGTCCAGGGGGTTTCTCATTAAGGAATCGCATTTGAACATTGGTTCTTTGTGAGAATATCGTGTTGTACCTCACTTAAGAATGAGGAACGTGTATCATCACGTGTCGGGATTCGACAGCAAGAGGATCTTGGCCTATCGCGACTGAGATTTATTATTCCGCAATATTGCTGCTCGTGTTGGATCGATGTGTTCTGGAAGGTCATACTTAACGCCATGCAGAATCTCTACGGCCCTGCGTGACAAACGCCAGGGAGGACAGGCATATTGTTAGATCGGCTGTGCAGGATCGTACAACAGTTTCACGTGTTTGAGTCACGAAATGGGCTTGTTTACAACAAGACAAGAATCCACACGGACAGTACGCCAAAGCCTAGAACATCACGGCCTTTCAGCGTAGGAACCACTGTACCGGTTTCCCTTGATGTTGCAGAAGAGAGAGGCGCGCACTTAGTGGTGCGCCCAACGACAACACTAGACGCGTGGGTGGCATCACGTCATCGTTTCAGGCAAGTTGTGGTTCTGGTTATAGAATCACAATGAACGTATCTCTGTTTCAGGGTCTCCAAGTCGTTATCTTTCAACAAGATAATGCAAGACCGCGTGTTGTCCGTGGTCTCCAGATCTACCTCGATACAGAGAGTATTCGATTGTTGTCCTGGTCAGAACGTTCTCCAAATCTCTCACCCACTGAAAATATCCGGTGACGTGTTGCCGAGAGGCTAGCACCAACCACTTGACAGCCACTACGATTGATGAACTCTGGCTAAGATTTCGTTTAGGATGGAATGGCACCAGCACCTGTCATTCAAGCTCAATAGTACAGGCAAACATATGTTTACAATTTCAGAAAAAATTGGTTGATTTATTAAAGGTAAACAAACGTTTACAATTTCAGAAAAATTGGATGATTTTTTCCATAGAAAGAGCTTCACAAGTTGAGCAAGTCAATAACGCGTTGGTCCACGACTGGCCCATACGCAAACAATTATTCAGCTTGCCACTAACTGAAAGAGTTGGTGGTTGTCCTCCTGAGTGATACTGCACAAAATTCTGTCCAATTGGCGCTTTAGATTCGCAAAATCCAGATCTCGTTGGAGGGCCCAGCCCGTAATGTCCCAAATGTTGTCGAATGGGGTGAGATCTGGCCGTCTTGCTGGCTATGGTAGGATTTGGAAAACATGAAGACAAGCAGTAGAAACTCTCGCCATATGTGGATGGGAATTATCTTGTTGAAATGCAAACCTGGGATGGCTTGCCATGAAGGGCAACAAAACGGGACGTAGAATATCGACGACTTACCGCTGAGTTGTACGGGTACTACGGGTGACAATCAAAGGGGCCCTGTGAAAAGAAATGGCACCCCACTTGTTGTCGGGCCGTATGGCGGGCGAAAGTCACGTTGGTATCCCAGTGCTGTCCGGGGAGTCTCCAGACACGTCTCCACTCGTGACTGGAGATCAATTTGAAGTGGAACTCATCGCTAAAGATAACTCTTCTCCGGTGAATGAGATTCGACTCCCCAGACAGCGTTTTGATACAAACCTAACTGTCACGCTCTACACAGCCCAACAATCAGGAGTGATGGTCTAGGGTGCAATTTCATTTCATAGGACCGCTTTTGATGTCATCGGCGGTACCCTTACAACACTACGCCCCGTTTGTTGCCCTTCATAGCAAGCCATCCTAGGCTTATATCAATAAGATAATTCCCACCCGCACACGGCGAGAGTTTCCACTACTTGTCTTCGCGCTTTCCAAATCCTACCGTTGCCAGCAAGACCGCCGGATATCTCCCCAGTCGACAACGTTTGGAGCATTATGGACACGGTCCTCCTACCAACCCGAGATTTCGACGATTTAGCAAGTCAGTTGAACGGAATTTGGCACGATATCCGTCAAGAGGACAGCCACCAACTCTATCATTCAATGCCAAGCCGAATAACAACTTGCGTAGCGGCCAGCGGTGGACCAACGCGTTACTGAATTGCTCGATTTGTGTTATTCTTACCCTTGAATAAATCATCATTTGTTTTTCTGTATATGTTCATCACATCTACCGATTTCCGCCCCATTCGGATAACTCCTTCGTGGTGCGCTGTTTCTTTTGTAGTCTTAGAGTGTATTTGTAATGTTTTATAACTGTTTTGCAATGTTTTATAGCTGTTTATCCGGTAAGCTCTAGTAAAGACGCATCTAACTATTATTTATGTGGCAACGACACTTAACTTTTGGAGATACTGGCAGAAGTAAAGCTGTGAGTACCGGGCGTGAGTCGTGCTTCGGTAGCTCAGATGGTAGAGCACTTGCCCGCGAAAGGCAAAGGTCCCGAGTTCGAGTCTCGGTCGGGCACACAGTTTTAATCTGCCAGGAAAGTTTCATATCAGCGCACACTCCGCTGCAGAGTGAAAATCTCATTCTGGAAACAACCCCCAGGCTGTGGCTAAGCCATATCTCCGCTATATCCTTTCTTTCAGGAGTGCTAGTTCTGCAAGGTTCGCAGGAGAGCTTCTGTAAAGTTTGGAAGGTAGGAGACGAGATACTGGCAGAAGTAAAGCTGTGAGTACCGGGCGTGAGTCGTGCTTCGGTAGCTCAGATGGTAGAGCACTTGCCCGCGAAAGGCAAAGGTCCCGAGTTCGAGTCTCGGTCGGGCACACGGTTTTAATCTGCCAGGAAAGTTTCATATCAGCGCACACTCCGCTGCAGAGTGAAAATCTCATTCTGGAAGAAGGAAATGATTAGATAGTATTATAAAAAGGGCAAGTGAAAGGGTGGTACACAGACTGTGAACCCTTAGCGTACATGGAGGTCAGATTTGATAATAGCTTCTTATGTTAGAAAACCCCGCATTTAAAAAAAATACACTGAAGCTCAGTAATCAAATCTAAATTCAGATAAAGTACAAAGGAAATGGATCACATTACAGGATACTTAAAATAATGATGTCAAATAATCGAAGGGCCTTGTTACTGAATAAGAGGGGAGTTTGGTATCTAGTACGACCATGGATGGAAATAGAATTCCGGTCGACATGAGCACAAGACTCAGTCCCTTCCACTAAGAACTAGGTTCTGTTTTCAGTCACAATGCCAAGGAACATTAAAAAAAATTTTGTGTGTAACTGTGACATCGATAAATAAGTTCGTCCTACATGAGTGCATCTGATTAGATTTGCAACGTGTTGCTTACGCCAATAGCACGTAGCGGTTTCACCAACAGATTTGCATCAACATGAAGTCAACACCAACCTACAACCATGTGGCCGAGAAGAACCAAAACAGACACAAGAGTAATTGGACCACACCACGCTGAGTTCCAAGCGAATTCTCACGGCGTGCGTCTGATTGGCCGCTACAAACCAAAGAGCCTTCCATGAGGCAAGCCACGGGCCCGATTAGGCCAAAGAGCTATGCAAGACGCTGCACCATCCATACCAGCATATCTACGCGCGTGCCTTTTTCGATAACACAGGATACTATCGGGTTAATGTAACAACGAACCTGTAAAAGCGAAACGTAATTACATTTCAATGATTACTCCCAAATAACCTACAGATTTAATCATGTATTCTTCCTACTGCACTGAATGAACAAATTAAGTAGAATTTCGTTATTTAACCCACCTGAATTGCCGCGTTTGTTAACACGCCGCTTCCGGGATTCAGGGAGTTGTGGTGGCCCCGGATCGAATTCGCCCGGTGGATTAACGACGAGGGCCTGTGTACCAGCCAGCGTGGATGTGGTTTTCAGGGGGTTTTCCACATCCAACTAGCTGAATACTGGGCTGGTACATTTCCCGCATCAGTTATACCCACATCCCGCCTCAGTTACACGATTCGCAAACATTTAGAAACGTTCTCACACTTTCGAATGGGATAATACTAGACACAGACAATGTCTGGAGCCGCGCGACCGGAACGGTCGCAGGTTAGAATCCTGCCTCGGGCATGGATGTGTGTGGTGTCCTTAGGTTAGTTATGTTTAACTAGTTCTAAGTTCTAGGGGACTGATGACCTCAGAAGTTAAGTCCCATAGTGCTCAGAGCCATTTGAACAAGTGGGATACACCAATTCCGCCCCAGGGGGAAAGGGAAGGTGGCAGGAAGGGCATCTGGCCACCCTTTACCAGCCACATTGCCAAATCCAAATTAAGACGCCGACGCCGTGAAGATGAGGGAAAAAGAAGTGGAATTTATTATTTGCTCTTCTTCCTGGCATTCCAATTTCAATGGCTAGCAATGTCGCAAGGCAAATGCATAGTAGATGACCCAAGGAAGTCCTTTTCCGGAAACTAATAAAAAGGAAAGGGTTCGAGAGGACGACGTAATCGACGGGCAGGGAGATGTTATTACAAACCATGCAGACAGCAACATGAATGTGCCGAGCTCAAGACTGTAATACGTGGAGACGTTTGGATGAGGTGTTTATTCAACAGTGGGCATTAAATGCCATACGCGATGATGATTATCCATTAAATGAAAACGGTTGCTTTCCAAAATGCAGTGTGTTGGCTCGGTCTCAACAATCATTCATGTGCTCCGCATGTCATTTGTTATTACACATGGGAAAGTTAGTTTGCAGTGAATCAGTTGCTGTCTTACGTATTCGGTAACCCAACGAATGAGACTTCCGTCTGAACGTCTGAAATACACTGATCAGCCAGAACATTATGACCACCTGCCTAATAGCCGGTATGTTCACCTTGACACCTCGGCACGGATAATAGCGGCGACGCGTCGTAGCATAGAGCAATGAGGCCTTAGTAGTTCGCTCGAGGGAGATTGCATCACATCTGCACACAAAGTCACCTAACTTCCGTAAATTCCGGGGAGGGGGGCGAAAAGCTCTGACGCCACATTCAACCACATCTCAGATGTGTTCGATCTGGTTCAGATCTGGCGAGTTGGGGGGCAGCACATCAATTGGAACTCGCCACGGTGTTCCTCGAACCAATCCATCACGCTCCTCGCCTTGTGACATGGCGCATTATCTTGTTGAAAAATACCACTGCCCTTGGGAAACACGATAGTCATGAAGGAATGTTTGTAATCTGCAACCAGTGTACGGTACTCCCTGGCCGTCATGGTACATTGCACGAGCTCCATTGGACCCATGGATGCCCACATGAATGTTCCCCAGAGCATAATGGGGCCGCTGCCAGCTTCTCTCCGTCCCACAGAATAGGTGTCAAGGAGCTGTTCCCCTGGAAGACGACGGAAGAAGGTATCGGGATTCATCAGACCATGCAACGCTCTGCCACTGCCCCAACGTCCAGTGTCGATGATCTTGTGCCCATTACAGTCGTAGTTGCCGATGTCGTGGTCTTAACATTGGCACATGCATGGGTCGTTGGCTGCGTAAGCCCATCGTTAGGAACGTTTGGTGCACCGTGTGTTCAGACACATCTGTAATCTGCCCAGCATTAAAGTCTAATGTCAGTTCTGCCACAGTTCACTGCCTGTCCTGTTCTACCCGTCTGCCCAGCCTACGACGTCCTACATCTGTAATGACGGATGGCCGCTCAAATTCACGACGTCTGGACGTGGTTTCACCTTGGTTACACCACGTGTTGAAGACACTCACCAACACCCAACAAGTCATGCAGTTTCCGACATGCTCGCGCCGAGCTTCCGGGCGATGGACAGTCTCCTCCAGTCAATGTCAGATAGATCGAGCACCTTCCCCATTCTATACACGGGCACCACGCTCACTGATACTGTATGGACCGTGCGTGTGTCTGACTAGTAGTCATTCACCGCCAGGTGACGCTGCTGTCGCATGGACGGGCTTATATCGATAGCAGGTCATAATGTTCTGGTTGAACATTGTAGGTCGTTGGATCGTTCTAGCTCTGGCGACTTGAATCGTAAGCTACGAGGCTCTTCATTTTATTGATAAAACAGTCTTCAATGTAAAGACAACAGGCTAGTTTCGTTTGTGTTAACTTATAGAATATTCGGGAGGACGACGGTTCAATCCCGTCTCCGGCCATCCTGATTTAAGTTTTCCGTGATTTCCCTAAATCGTTTCAGGCAAATGCCGGGTTGATTCCTTTGAAAGGGCACGGCCGATTTCCTTCCCAATCCTTTCCTAACCAGAGCTTGCGCTCCGTCTCTAATGACCTCGTTGTCGACGGGACGTTAAACGCTAACCACCACCACCACCACTTATAGAAGTACATCAAGTATGTAACACAAAACACGCATCGGGTTCCAAATGATCAGTTACCATTAAACACATCTCCATTCTTAAACTTCACATGATACAATCAGCTAGCCACACAATCCCTGGCTTAGATCTCAATAACCACATTTATCGTCAGAAAATTCTATCACAATATACACTATGTGATCAAAAGCATCCTGACACACCCAAAAACGTACGTTTTTCACATTACGTGCATTGTGATGTCACCTACTGCCAGGTACTCCATATCAGCGACCTCAGTAGTCATTAGACATCGTGAGAGAGCAGAATGGGGCGCTCCGCGGAACTAACAGACTTCGAACATGATCAGGTCACTTGTGTCATACGTCTGTACGCGAAATTTCCACACTCCTAAACATCCCTAGGTCCACTGTCTCCGATGTGATAGTGAAGTGGAGACGTGAAGGGACACGTACTTCACAAAAGCGTCCAGACCAACCTCGACTGTTGACTGACAGAGACCGCCGACAGTTGAAGAGGGTCACTATGTGTAATAGGCAGATATCTATCCAGACCATCACACAGGAATTACAAATTGCTTCAGGATCCACTGCAAGTACTATGACAGTTAGGCGGGAGGTGAAAAGACTTGGATTTTGATGGTCGAGCACATGCTCATAAGCCACACATCATCCCGGTCAATGCCAAACGACGCATCGCTTGGTGTAAAGTACGTAAACATTGGACTATTAAACAAAAACGTTGTGTGGAGTGACGAATCACGGTACACAATGTGGCGATCCCTTGGCAGGGTGTAGGTATAGCGAATGTCCGGTGAACGTCATCTGACAGCGTGTGTACTGCCAACAGTAAAATTCAGAGGCGGTGGTGTTATGGTGTGGTCGTGTTTTCCGTGGAGGGGGCTTGCACCCCTTGTTGTTTTGTGTGGCGCTATCACATCACAGGCGTACATTGATGTTTTAAGCACCATCTTGCGTCCCACTGTTGAAGAGCATTTCGGGGATGGCGATTGCATATTTCAACACGATCGAGCACCTGTTCATAATGCATGGCCTGTGGCGGCGTGGTTACACGACAATATCATCCCTGTAATGGACTGGCCTGCACAGAGTCCTAACCTGAATCCTGTAGAACAACTTTGGGATGTTTTGGAACGCCAACTTCGTTCCAGGCCTCACTGACGGACATCGATACCTCTCCTCAGTGCAGCACTCTATGAAGAAGGGGCTGTCATTCCCCAAGAAACCTTCCAGCACCTGATTGAACGTATGCCTGCGAGAGTGGAAGCTGTCATCAAGGCTAAGGGTGGGCCAACACCATACTGAATTCCAGAATTACCGATGGAGGGTGCCACGAACTGGTAAGTCATTTTCAACCATGTGTCCGGATACTTTTGATCTCATAGTGTAACTATCATTATGCCTTATTTTGTTTTTCTTGTTACATTCAAACAATTGGTATATATTAATGTTGTTAATTTTCTTTCGTTGCTGTCTCTGAGACTATCCATCCTGTAAATTATCATTTATTACTGTAATTTAACAGATTACTGAGCCAAAAAATTATGACCACCTGGTTAATAGTGTGGTGGTCCATCTTTGGGACGCAATACAGCAGCGATTCTGTGTGCCATTACTTCTACTACCTCTTGTTAGGTTTCCAGAGGTAGTGGCACCAGGGATCTAAGCATAGATCACTCAACTCCCGTATATTACTGGCTGGTGGTTTGTGGGCTCGTAGCTGGCGCCCAGTAGTGGCTGTGATGTGTTCTAACAGACGAATTTGGTGGCCATGACGTCAGTGTGAGTTCACTGTCACGCTCCTCAGGCCACTGTAGCACGATTCTGGCCTTATGACACGGGGTGTTATCCTGCTGGAAGATGCCGCCGCAGTCAGTGAAGACATACAGGTAGTTTGCAATAATTTTCATGTAGTCGACAGCTGTCATGGTGCCTTCGATTACTATCACAAGTCTCCAATAGCATACTACTATGCCTACTGGTGGGTACATGTTTCGATCAGCACTTCTCTTGGACGATTTCGTACTTGGATACAATCATCAGCCTTGTGTAACAAGTAACGTGATTCATCCGACCGAGTGAACTGTTACCGTAGATTCACGGTCCAATCTTGATGATCTCTTGCCCATTAAAATGGTAATTGACGATGTTGTTGTAAATAGTCTTCACGAGTTTGCCGCCGGATCACGTTGTGCAAATTCCACAATATTTCCTCGGAGCAACTGTCCGACATCTTTCTAGTGACGAATCGAGCCGCAGATGGGAAGGTTCACTGGCATAAGCACCTTTGACGAAGACTGTGTTCGATTACTATCACAGATCCCCAATAGCATACTACTATCCATACTGGTGGGTACATTTTTCGATCAGCATTTCTCTTGGACAATGGCGTACTTGGATACGACCATCAATCTTGTGTAATGGCTGCGAGAGTGGAACCTGTCATCAAGGCTAAGGGTGGGCCAACATCACACTGAATTCCAGTACTACCGATGGAGGGCGCCACGAACTTGTAAGTCATTTTCAACCAGGTATCCAGATACTATTGATCACATAGTGTAAGTATCATTATGCCTTATTTTGTTTTTATTGTTACATTCAACAATTGGTATATTTTAATGTGTTTAATAGCTGTCATAATACTTGCAGTGGATCCTGATGCAATTTGGAATTCCTGTATGATGGCCTGGATAGATGTCTGCCTATTACACATTACGACCCTCTTCAACTGTCGGCGGTCTCTATCAGTCAACAGACGAGGTCGGTCTGTACGCTTTTGTGATGTACGTGTCCCTTCACGTCTCCACTTCACTATCACATTAGAAACAGTGGACCTAACCTTGGCGGCCATGACGTCAGTGTGCGTTCACTGTCACGCTCCTCAGATCGCTGTAGTACGATTCTGACCTTATGAGACGGGCTGTTATCCTGCTGGAAGATGTCGCTGCAGTCAGTGAAGACACACAGATAGTTTGCAATAATTTTCATGCAGTCCACAGCCGTCAGGGTGCCTTCGATTACTATCACAGGTCCCCGATAGCATACTACTATCCCTACTGGTGGGGTACATGTTTCGATCAGCATTTCTCTTGGAGAATGGCGTACTTGGATACGACCATCTGGCGCCCAGTAGTGGCTCAGATGTTTTCTAGCGGGTTCAGGTCAGACGAATTTGGTGGCCATGACGTCTATGTGAGTTCCCTGTCACGCTCCTCGGATCACTGTAGTACGATTCTGACCTTATGAGACGGGCTGTTATCCTGCTGGAAGATGCCGCCGTAGTCAGTGAAGACATACAGGTAGTTTGCAAGGCTGATGGTCGTATCAAAGTACGCCATTGTCCAAGATAAATGCTGATCGAAACATGTACCCACCAGTAGGGATAGTAGTATGCTATTGGGGACCTGCGAAAGGAACCTGAGCTAGAACGATCCAACGACCTACAATGATCAACCAGAACATTATGACCTGCTATCGATATAAACCCGTCCAGGCGATAGCAGCGTCACCTGGCGATGAATGACTGCTAGTCAGACACTATGCTCCGAGGAAATATTATGGAATTTGCACAACTTGATCCGGCGGCAAACCCATGAAGACTATTTACAACACATCCGCCGGGAAAGCTTGAAGGGTCACACGACGATGCTGTTGTTTTAACATGGGAACAAGTATGGGTCGACTGCTGTATTTTCAACAACGTGCGCTGAACGGTGTACTTCGAAACACTTATGCCTGTACGAGGATTGTACTCTGGAGCCAGATGTGCTATAGACCACGGTCTATCCTGCTTTACAGAGGGGGTATGCCGCCGACCTCCACATTCTGTCATCTGGCGCGGACGTCCAACACTGTCGCGTAGTCGTGGTTTCACCGTTCTTGAACCACTTTCCAAAGATGCTCACGACAGTAGTATTCGAACAAGAGACCGGTTTCGCTGTATCCGAGACAATCGTTCGCAGTTGCCGCGCCTTAAAAGCCTAACCTTCGTCAAAGGTGCTTATGTCAGTGAACCTTCTCATCTGCAGCTCGATTCGTCACTAGAAAGATTCCTCATTTGTCTTTGTTCCGCTCACATACTTTCCTAACCGCGTGACATGCCACCAACGCCACCAAGCGGTATCGCAGTGGGCAGTGGTCATTATGTTTCGGCCTATCAAATGTGTGTTAGGTTTGATCCATAACAAGAGTGATGAGCGCTCAATTTCACTGTTCTCACCTAATGTCTGTACGAAAGATTTTATGTTCGTAGATAACATGTTTGACTTGCTATACACTATCGTTCCGTTTTGCACGCCAGTCAGTTGTATCCTGACGATGGCCCAGTAATGTAAAAATCGATCAGAAATAAACAAATCTACATCCACGTCTGCATCGATACTCCGTAGTCCACCGTACGGTGCGTGGCGGAGGGTACTGCGTTCCACTACTAGTTATTTCCTTTCCTGTTCCACTCTCAAATAGGACAAGGGAAAAACAACTTTCTATATGCCTCCGTATGAGACCTAATTTCTCGTATCTTATCTTCGTAATCTTTATGCACAAAGAATGCTGGAGGCAGTAGAATCGTTCTGCAGTCAGCTTCAAACGCCGGTTCCCTAAATTTTCTTAATCGTGTTCCTCGAAAAGAATGTCGCCTTTCCTGCAATGATTCCCACTTGTGTTCCCGAAGCATCTCCGTAACACTTGCGTGCTGTTCGAACCTGCCAGTAACAAATCTAGTTGCTCTCCTCTCAGTTGATTCGATGTCCCTTTAATTCGACCAGGTACGGATCACAAACACTCGAGCAGTACTCAAGAATAGGTCACACTAGCGTCCTATATGCGATCTCCTTTACAGATAAACTACACTTTTCCCGGCGGGGTCAGGGATTTTCTCTGCCTCGTGATGACTGGGTGTTGTGTGCTGTCCTTAGGTTAGTTAGGTTTAAGTAGTTCTAAGTTCTAGGGGACTGATGACCATAGATGTTAAGTCCCATAGTGCTCTGAGCCAAACTACACTTCCTTAGAATTCTCCCAATAAACCGAAGTCGATCATTCGCCTTCCGTACCACAGTTCTCACATACTCGTTCCATTTCAAAACCATTGCAACGTTACGCCCAGATATTTAAACGACGTAACTGTGTCAAAAAGGACACTACTAACGCTGTATCCGAACATTACAGGATTGTTTTTCCTACTTATCCACATTTTTCTGCATTAAAGCTAGCTGCCATTTATCACGCAAACTAGGATTTTTGTCTAACAAACGTTAATAGAACAAAAACGAAGGTTTTCAAACTTTAAATTTTTCTACCAAGCAGTGACGAAAGAATCCATAAAAGTGATGGAGCTGTCATAATGATTGAGACGCTGAACTCGTATTTGGAAAGAGCGGGGTACACATTTCCATACTGTCATCATGGTTTACAATTATCATTGTTTTCGTAAATCCCTAAATCAAAAGCTGAGATGTTTTCTTGAAGTCCATAGTTCGAATTTTTTATCCTCAGTCTCATGACCGCATTGTCGGTAGGACGCTACATTCTAACGTTCCTCACACGAGTTATGCCGAGATATAATTGGCGAAGAGAATTAACGGAAGGATGTCAATCTTTAATCACCAAACATTAAAGAGGACCACAAAGCCCAATCACCATTTCAAAAACCGATTTTGAAGTTCCAGTCTTCAGCTTGAGAAACTTGATGGTAATATCAGCCGCACCATATTTATGAGGCATAGAATCGTCACCAGTTGAAATGGTTCAAATGGCTCTGAGCACTATGCGACTTAACTTCTGTGGTCATCAGTCGCCTAGAACTTAGAACTAATTAAACCTAACTAACCTAAGGACATCACATACATCCATGCCCGAGGCAGGATTCGATTCGTCACCAGTGCCTGACCGAGGTCGACCATGTGGTTCTATTAGCCACACGAGAGGCGTTCAATAAGTAATACGATACATTTTTTTCTGGATGCAAGATGATTTTATTCAGGAGTCCAATGCACCATATTATTCAGCGCTCTTTTGGCAGGAAAATCCTATTTTTCAGCATAATTTCCGTTCAGTCAGACGGCCTTACGCCAAGTTTCTGGAAGGGCCTATATGCCCACATCGTACCACTCTTATGATCGACGTCTTTGCCAACGTCTTATAGCATCGATAATCTCCCCATTACCAGCGTATCACTTCATGTGGAATGCATCCTTCATTGGGCCAATAAGATGGAAGTCGGAAGGTGCGAGATGCGAGCTGTAGGTTGGATGAGGGAGAAAAGTTCAGTGAAGTTCTTTGAGCTCCTCTTGGATGCGCAGTCTTGTGTGTAGGCTTGCGTTGTCATGGAGAAGTCCGATCGCATTTCTGTGGCGAGAGATGGGACAGGTTTATGCGACATTGTTGACAGATGACTCGTCCAAAAACTCGCCGTACTTTTGTTCACTGCCAAGTCTCCGTAGATATTATGCAAGCGTATGAATATCGGCAATGTCTGGTTCTCCCCCAGAAGAAACTCAGTGACAACTTCCTGCTTGGAGCGCACTCCGTTTACAGACGCCATTTTGAGGTCTATGTATAGCGCAGCCACCTTTCGGAACTTCACTAAGCTATAGCGGCTCGAGCGGAAATATGCCACAATGTCCCTCAATAAATTCCGCATTTTTCAACCAGAGCTGGTCGAGGAAAAAAATTGCTACATTTCTTTTTTGACGGCCCTCATACTATAGTTTGCGTTAGTATAGGCAGACGCCCAAGGAAACTTATAATCCGAATTGTCTATTTCATGTCATTAAACACTTAAGTTCACCGAAAAAAAATTAGTCACTGACTTAAACGAGCTTTTGAGCGCCGTAGGTGGGATAGAACTGATACTAGACGGTCATTTGACCCTGCATGACGCTTGTTGTGCCAATGAAGTGGTGTGTGTTTGCCATACGGTTGTAAGATTCGACGAGGAGACATACATAAAGATAAAAAGAAGTTATCGTGTTTGGACGTGACAGTGGCCACACCGTATATCAAGTTGCCCGATTCGTTAGCGTATCAGCGCGGACTGTCCAGCGTGGCTCCAAGGAACGGAGTAGCTCTCACAGCCATGTAACACGAGGTAAAAACAGTGGTCGTAAAAATATCTGGACCGTCAGCGACAAGAGACGAGTGTCCTGCCCTCACAATAACAATCTGTATCAGATCCGACAGGAACTTCTGCCGGCCGCTGTGGCCGAGTGGTTCTAGGCGCTTCGGTCTGGAACCGCACGACTGGTACGTCACAGATTCGAACCCTGCCTCGGACATGGATGTGTGTGATGTCCTTAGGTTAGTTAGGTTTAAGTAGTTCTAAGTTCTAGGGGACTGATGACCTCATATGTTAAGTCCCATAGTGGTCAGAGCCATTTAAATGATTTTAGGAACTGCTACTGTCAGTAAATGCACATCCATCCCACTATTCTCCGAGCGTGCGGTGGATATTTTGGAGTCTGGTACCTCGCAAAAGGCTACTGCTCACAGCAAGACATAAATATGCATGTTTTCCATTGGGCGTTGGAGAGTAGCTGACTGGAATTGTGTACTGTGTTCCGACGAGTCATGGTCTTGACTGTTTTCAAACACTGGAAGGCATTGAGTGCTCCAGCGACCTAACTAGGCGTTTAACCTGCAGTGTGTGGAGAGCGTGGTTCAGGCCGGAGATGTGTTGGGAGTGTTTTATGTTCCATAAATTGGGCTCACTGATTCAGGTACCGAGAACTTAAACTGTCAGGATGTTATTTCATCACTCTCGACAAAAAAGTGCTTCTCTTTCTTCTACATCATCAAGACGAGTATTTTGTAGTCACTCCCATCTTCCAAAATGATGACAGTCCTGTTCACAGGGCTGCAAGCATTCGTTCGTGGTTTGATGAACACTCGGGCACCCTACCGCGCCTCGACTGCCCCGCTAAATCACTGGACCTAAAACTACAGAAAACACGATATTGTATTCCCTGTGTTCAAGTTCATGCATGTCCAAAGGGACTTTGTATCGTAATTCAGAATAACACAGGCACTGCAATATCGTTACTTGGCAAGCGACTTTCAAGAAAAATGCCTCACTCGTGATGGAATATACATAATGGATATACGAGTACAGGTTGTAGAAACATGGTTGACGAGGAATGGAAGTATGCGTCTCTCCGTGAGTCGTGTATGGGTAGCCAAATGGCAAGGCGACCGCCCGCGATAAGTGGGAAATCCGGGTTCTAGTCCCTGTCCGGAACAAATTTTCATTGTCGTCACTCTACTCTACAGGTGATGGTTGTCCATATTCGCCATTTAGAATGTATTTAAATCTATAGAGAAATTGTGGGACTTTTTGAAACAAGAGGAGAAACGCGGAAATCAGCAACCCAGGAGTTCAGTAGCTCAAAAGGAACTAACCACGAAGCCGATTTCAGGCGATTACCATGGCTAAAGATGGTTTCACATGGTATTCGCCTAATGTTTTCTGGGGGAAAATAATTTCTTGTCTGGTCTGCTTAGGTAGCATTGTTATGATATGCAAGGGGAATCTACGATTTTTTTCTTTGTTTAAGGACAAATCTCGAAATTGATTGTCGCGTTATGAGGACAGTTCAGCTCACCAAATCAATCCTATGATCTAAATATTCCCTTTTAATGATACCGCAATTCAGTACGAGAATGCTTCTAGCTATATTCAATTTGTTTGACAAATCTGAAGTTTAAATTGAACACTACAACTAACTCTTGCAACCAGGAAACTTGGACACATCCATCATCTACTGTCTCTCTTAGAGCTGAGAATCTCTTACATATCCCCTTCCCCAACACCAGTGACGAAACTAACAATAATACTGTACGAGGAACAGCGAAAGATTTCTCAGTAAACAAGGTACTATTTGTCATAAATTGTTCTTACCTTTTAGCGGCGCATAAGTGACTATGAACATTATTGTGCTAAACGGAAACTGTGCACTGGATCGAGATTCGAACCCAGATATCTGTCATTAGGTGCCAGTGTAGCTCAGACCGACACGGAGCGTTAGCTTACCGTTAACTCCTTTCCATGCCATGTCCAACCTGCACAGACTCTGCTACGATGCTGAAGAAATAGTGACCTCGAGAGGAAGGCTGTAATAAAGAGTTCGACTTAACCATAGCCTCAGCTGTGCTTCGAGAATGACTTATTCCAAATTTGTAGGAGAACACAGTGTGAATAACAAGTGATGCTGATTAAAACTCTGTGTAAGCACATGGTTTACGATTTACGAACGCAACAGACAGTCCAATTAGAAGTAACTATGTTCTATGTAAATTAAATCTTAATAACATGGAGGACAGCATTAGGTGTAATATCAAACGTTTTTAAGAGAATGAAGTATTGTGTGTGGAAAAAGTGTACTACTGTTCTGCCAGAGCTTGACAGAATATCACCAATCTGAAAATATAGGCAACAAGGAGCTAATGTAAAGAGAGTAAAGTTCTACATCTCACGAAACATAAAACGCAGTAACCTTTAACTGTTGTTGTTGTTGCTGTGGTCTTCAGTCCAGAGACTGGTTTGATGCAGGTCTACATGCTACTCTATCCTGTGCAAGGTTCTTCATCTCCCAGTACCTACTGCAACCTATTTCCTTCTGAATCTGTTTAGTGTATTCATCTCTCGGTCTCCCTCTACGATTTTTACCCCCCCCCCCCCCACGCTGTCCTCCAATACTAAATAGGTGATCCCTTGATGCCTCAGAATATGCCCTACCAGCCGATACCTTCTTCTAGTCAAGCTGTGCCACAAATTTCTCTTCTCTCCTATTCTATTCAATACCTCCTCATTAGTTACGTGATCTACCCATCTAATCTTCAGCATTCTTCTGTAACACCACATTTCGAAAGCTTCTATTCTCTTCTTGTCTAAACTATTTATCGTCCACGTTTCACTTCCATACATGGCTACACTCCATACAAATACACTCCTGGAAATTGAAATAAGAACACCGTGAATTCATTGTCCCAGGAAGGGGAAACTTTATTGACACATTCCTGGGGTCAGATACATCACATGATCACACTGACAGAACCACAGGCACATAGACACAGGCAACAGAGCATGCACAATGTCGGCACTAGTACAGTGTATATCCACCTTTCGCAGCAATGCAGGCTGCTGTTCTCCCATGGAGACGATCGTAGAGATGCTGGATGTAGTCCTGTGGAACGGCTTGCCATGCCATTTCCACCTGGCGCCTCAGTTGGACCAGCGTTCGTGCTGGACGTGCAGACCGCGTGAGACGACGCTTCATCCAGTCCCAAACATGCTCAATGGCGGACAGATCCGGAGATCTTGCTGGCCAGGGTAGTTGACTTACACCTTCTAGAGCACGTTGGGTGGCACGGGATACATGCGGACGTGCATTGTCCTGTTGGAACAGCAAGTTCCCTTGCCGGTCTAGGAATGGTAGAACGATGGGTTCGATGACGGTCTGGATGTACCGTGCACTATTCAGTGTCCCCTCGACGATCACCAGTGGTGTACGGCCAGTGTAGGAGATCGCTCCCCACACCATGATGCCGGGTGTTGGCCCTGTGTGCCTCGGTCGTATGCAGTCCTGATTGTGGCGCTCACCTGCACGGCGCCAAACACGCATACGACCATCATTGGCACCAAGGCAGAAGCGACTCTCATCGCTGAAGACGACACGTCTCCATTCGTCCCTCCATTCACGCCTGTCGCGACACCACTGGAGGCGGGCTGCACGATGTTGGGGCGTGAGCGGAAGACGACCTAACGGTGTGCGGGACCGTAGCCCAGCTTCATGGAGACGGTTGCGAATGGTCCTCGTCGATACCCCAGGAGCAACAGTGTCCCTAATTTGCTGGGAAGTGGCGGTGCGGTCCCCTACGGCACTGCGTAGGATCCTACGGTCTTGGCGTGCATCCGTGCGTCGCTGCGGTCCGGTCCCAGGTCGACGGGCACGTGCACCTTCCGCCGACCACTGGCGACAACATCGATGTACTGTGGAGACCTCACGCTCCACGTGTTGAGCAATTCGGCGGTACGTCCACCCGGCCTCCCGCATTCCCACTATACGCCCTCGCTCAAAGTCCGTCAACTGCACATACGGTTCACGTCCACGCTGTCGCGGCATGCTACCGGTGTTAAAGACTGCGATGGAGCTCCGTATGCCACGGCAAACTGGCTGACACCGACGGCGGCGGTGCACAAATGCTGCGCAGCTAGCGCCATTCGACGGCCAACACCGCGGTTCCTGGTGTGTCCGCTGTGCCGTGCGTGTGATCATTGCTTGTACAGCCCTCTCGCAGTGTCCGGAGCAAGTATGGTGGGTCTGACACACCGGTGTCAATGTGTTCTTTTTTCCATTTCCAGGAGTGTACTTTTATAAACGACATCCTGACACTTAAATCTATACTCGATGTTAACAAATTTCTCTTCTTCAGAAACGCTTTCCTTGCCATTGCCAGTCTACATCAGTTATTTTGCTCCCCAAACAGCAAAACTTCTTTACTACTTTAAGTGTCTCATTTCCTAATCTGATTTCCTCAGCATCACCCGACTTAATTCGGTTACATTCCATTATCCTCGTTTTGCTTTTGTTGATGTTCATCTTATATCCTCCTTTCAAGACACTGTCCATTCCGTTCAACTGCTCTTCCAAGTCCTTTGCTGTCTCTAACAGAATTCCAATGTCATCGGCGAACCTCAAAGTTTTATTTCTTCTCCATGGATTTTAATACCTACCCCGAATTTTTCTTTTGTTTCCTTTACTGCATTCTCAATATACAGATTGAATAACATCGGGGATAGGCTACAACTCTGTCTCACTCCCTTCCCAACCACTGCTTCCCCTTCATGTCCCTCGGCTCTTATAACTGCCATCTGCTTTCTGTACTAATTGTAAATAGCCTCTCGCTCCCTGTATTTTACCCCTGTCACCCTCAGAATTTGAATGAGAGTATTCCAGTCAACACTGTCAAAAGCATTCTCTAAGTCTACAAATGCTAGAAACGTAGGTTTGTCTATCCTTAATGTATTTTCTAAGGTAAGTCGTAGGGTCAGTATTGCCTCACGTGTTCCAATATTTCTACGGTATCCAAACTAATCTTCCCCGAGGTCAGCTTCTACCAGTTTTTCCATTCTTCTGTAAAGAATTCGCGTTAATATTTTGCATCCGTGACTTATTAAACTGATAGTTCAGTAATATTCATATCTGTCAACGCCTGCTTTCTTTGGGATTGGAATTATTATATTCTTCTTGAAGTCTGAGGGTATTTCGCCTGTCTCATACATCTTGCTCACCAGATGGTAGAGTTTTGTCAGGACTGGCTCTCCCAAGGCCGTCGGTAGTTCTAATGGAATGTTGTCTACTCCCGGGGCCTTGTTTCGACTCAGGTCTTTCAGTGCTCTGTCAAACTGCTCGCGCAGTATCGTATCTCCCATTTCATATTCATCTACACCCTCTTCCACTTCCATAATATTGTCCTCATGTACATCGCCCTTGTATAGACCCTCTATATACTCCTTCCACCTTTCTGCTTTCCCTTCTTTGCTTAGAACTGGGTTTCCATATGAGCTCTTGATATTCATACAAGTGGTTCTCTCTTCTCCAAAGGTCTGTTTAATTTTCCTGTAGGCAGTATCTACCTTACCCCTAGTGATATGCGACTCTACATCCTTACATTTGTCTTCTAGCCATCCCTGCTTAGCCATTTTGCACTTCCTGTCGATCTCATTTTTGAGACTTTTGTATTCCTTTTTGCCTGCTTCATTTACTGCATTTTTGTATTTTCTACTTTCATCAATTAAATTCATTATCTCTTCTGTTACCCAAAGATTTCTATTAAACCTCGTCTTTTTACCTACTTGATCCACTGCTACCTTCACTATTTCGTCTCTCAAAGCTACCCATTCTTCTACTGTAGTTCTTTCCCCCATTCCTGTCAATCGTTTCCTAATGCTCTCCCTGAAGCTCTCTACAACCTCTGGTCCTTTCAGTTTATCCAGGTCCCATCTCCTCAATTTCCCACCTTTTTGCAGTTTCTTCAGTTTTAATCTACAGTTCATAACCAATAGATTGTGGTCAGAGTCCACATCTGCCCCTGGAAACGTCTTACAATTTAAAACCTGGTTCCTGACTCTCTGCCTTACCATTATATAATCTACCTGATACCTTCCAGTATCTCCAGGCTTCTTCCACGTGTACAACCTTCTTTCATGATTCTTGAACCAAGTGTTAGCTGTGATTAAGTTATGCTCTGTGCAAAATTCTACCAGACGGCTTCCTCTTTCATTCCTTACTCACATTCCGTATTCACCTCCTACGTTTCCTTCTCTATCTTTTCCTACTGTCGAGTTCCAGTTACCCATGACTATTAAATTTTCGTCTCCCTGCACTATCTGAATAATTTCTTTCATCTCATCATACATTTCATCAATCTCTTTATCATCTATGTGATTAATAATTAACTGCTGTAGTCAATCGAAACATACAGTTATCTGGGAGTAACGACACGTGGTAATATGAAGTAAAACATTCAGGTAGGTTTAGTTGTTGATTGGGCAAAGAAAGGCACCGATTTATTGGTTAGACACTAGAAAAATACCGTTTTCTCCTCACGATAAACGTCAGTTTCATGGATGGAGGAGTTAGTGTCCGTGATCTTTCAGTGAATTGCGTAAAAATTATTCTTGTGTATTTCAACTATTAACGTCTTGAGTTTCTGGGGACAGTCTTACTGGACTTTGACCAAGCAAACGTCGAAAAACATTTATAAATGAGAGTAAAATGTCTCTGGTACCTCCAGCTCTTTTTGACTGACTTTGAACCATGGCGATATTACGTGCAGCTATTGATCTTGAATGTAATACGTAATATGGAGCGTCACAAGCCACGCTCCTGTTTCCATGACGTCACCAAGATGGGAAATTAAGAAAATGGAAGATAGCGTAAATTGAAGCCATGTTCAAAAGTATCCAAACGACCCGAATTATTTTTCAAAAATATGCGAAGATATTAACAATACTGCAGTATTTCCACACCTGTATTTTAATTACCAAAAATTTATGTAACCTTCACTCGAATGATGTAAATTGGCCCCATTCAGCAAAAATACTGCCTCATCATTAAATTCATCTCTCTCTGTCTCTCTCTCTGTCCCTCTCTCTCCCTCTGTCTCTGTATCTCCATCTCTTTCAGTTTTACACAACGCAAAAATTGTTTACGTCAATACTTTACTGCCTCATCAATACATTTCATCTCTCTCTCTCTCTCTCTCCATATTATACTTCCCTAAAAATATTCATCTGAAGTGCTGTACTGCCTCATCAGTAAATTTCATCCCTCTCTGTAACGGTTGCTTGCATGAGGCATCAAATTACCGAGAAAACAATAAAACACTCTAAATATAATTTTTACAATAAAAAAATTACATTAAAAAAGTTGATGCATACTTGGTTGACTGCACATAGTTAAAGCAAATGTCAGTCGGGTACATTTACATACACTATTCAGTATATGCACTGCTCCTATGATAAAGGATATTCAGAGTTTAAATTGTACAGATGGAGTAATTGTATGAAATGGTTCGCTGAACAGCTGTATGTAGCTGGCGAGACTGTGGATGGGTTTTTATTGTAACGTCTGATTAATGTTTCTTCCAATGTTCACTCGATTGATGTAATATCGTCAGTAGCACCATCATCGTCCTAAACCTCTGTGAGATCTGGAACTGTCAAAGAAAGAACAAAATAGGCTTGTCTGTCCTCTGCCGCCGGAGTGGCCGAGCGGTTAAAGGCGCTACAGTCTGGAACCGCACGACCGCTGCGGTCGTAGGTTCGAATCCTGCCTCGGGCATGGATGTGTGTGATGTCCTTAGGTTAGTTAGGTTTAAGTAGTTCTAAGTTCTGGGGGACTTATGACCACAGCAGTTGAGTCCCATAGTGCTCAGAGCCATTTGAACCATTTTTTGTCCTCTGCTAGGGCAGTGGCGGATACAGAAAAACCTCAAGGAGGGGGCGCTAAAGATACAAAAATGTTACACACCACTTAACCTAAATTATCCTGAGGACAAACACACACACCCATGCCCGAGGGAGGACTCGAATCTCCACCGGGACCAGCCGCGCTAAAGATATCTTGAGCTATCTTTACTTTTAACGTAATAAAAAATAATCAAGTCACATGCAAAGTTTAAGGAAGTTTTATTTAAACTGGTTACACACATACACAAGACAATATCATCTTATGATGTAAAAAAGTTACAATTGTGGTTCTGTTCGTTAAATGATGAATTCTATGCGCCTGTTCTTCCTGGCAAATCGCTTAATTCATCGTCAATAGGACAATCAATGCCAGGGTGAGTGTTCAACAGAGCTAAGCCATTAAGTTGATCCTCCTTCACTCTCGACCTCAGCCATGTCTTCGTACACCGCAATGTTGAAAAACTTCTTTCTACTGTAGCAATACATGCAGGTAGACAAGCAAATATTTTGTACAGCATGTGTAAAGTAGGACAGTCAGATCTGGAAGAAACAGACAACGCTTACATAACAGAGTCACTGTCATTAATGGCGTTTATGCTCGTTTGCTTGTATTGAAGAATCTCTTCCCTCAGTCTCTTTTTAATCACGAAGAGTGATTCTTCTTCAAAGAACGGTGGTTCAGTTAAGCACTGATTCAGTTTATGTGCCAGGTCATTACCATCATGTTTCAGTAGTTGTGAGGGAAAAAGTATGTTGCATTTTAAATGATAAATATTTTCTTCAGCAAAACGTTCTCGTGACATGGTCCAGTGTTGGAATAAAAACAGTTCTTTTCCAATATGTCATAGCATCATCATTCTGGTCGCAGATTGTCTACTTGTAAGACGAGAAACACTCATCTCCACGTCTAACTTTTCCATAACTGCCTTCGCCTCTTCAACAATACGAGCAAAGTGGCTATCAGCATTAGCTCTCATGCCGTCGTACATCTTGAGAGTCGAATCTAATTTTGCTTTTGTCATCGCGACGTCCAAGCTAGGGCCTTGTAAGGTTTTGCTGACTGGATATGTTATGCCATAATGTCACTCAGTGTAAACAGAGTGATAATAAACTCGCAATTAGAGAGAGCTCGAAGGAGAATATTGGTTTTGGCAGCCGTTGTTCTATCCCTCCAACACTGCATTTCTTTAAGAACTTTGCAAACTGTTCCGAGATCAGCTGCGAATTGAACAACACCATCAAGTCGCTCAACCCATCTCGTTTGACAATGTGACTGCAGCGAGTGCTTCAGGTGACAGTCCAATGTAGCGAACTGCTTGCTAGGCGCTGTAAAGAACGATACTACTTCTTCGATAGTATCAACTTGGTGCAACTGCGAGAGACAGCGAGGTTACGCTGACGACTTCGACACGGTGCTACTTGCGCGTTAATAGCTTTCTTTTTTATTGTAGCCACAACTCCTTTCAATTCTGACATATTAACTGAGCAATCATCACAGCCGGTACCCACACAGTTCTCCAGTGAAAGAGAAAGGCTTTCCACTCTCGTTAGAATCGTAGTAGCTAATACTTCACCAGTAACGTTACGCTCTTCATGGTGACTCTCTTGTGGTTCGTCGTCAATGTTTCCACTACGATCATTGTCTTTATGGATGTCAACGAAACCCAAAAATCTTTCGTGTAACTTGCCGTTACTGTCAACATATCTTGCAATTAAACTCAGTTGAGCGATGTGCATTATGTCCGTAGTCTCATCGAAGATTATGCTGTGATAAAGAGAATCTTTGATTTCCTCCAGTATTGTCGATAACATCACTGTTTCACAGCGTGAAATAAGTTCGTTACACGCTGCTTTACTTATGTAAGTGGCGTTCGCTTTAGTGGTCTCAAGGTGATGTTTTAGTTGAAAGTCCCCAGCGTTAATTCTAAATCTGAGAAGAGCTCTAAAGTTTCCCTCGTTACTCACTATACTTTCACGATCACTTTCTTTCCATGAAATATGATTGTTTTTATTACAGGCACAAGATGGTCTCTGTTTTCCCTAATGCTTTCCATTCTTTGTTTTGACAATTGATCTATGACTTCAAGTTCGCGGTTGTCTTGTGTCGCCAAAAATAATTTTGCATCTGTTGACGCTTCAATGTGGTAGTTGAGCTGAGAGTGGGTCTCAATGTCACCATCTTTACCAGTAAGTTTGGCAAATATTGTTAGTGGCTCAGTCACAAGTTTCTTGGCCATAATGGATTTCTTTCCTCCAAACATTTTATTATTCACAGAAATTGAGCAGTTAATGCAAAGAAGTCTCTTTTTAGCTTGTGAGAACACCAGCCATGGATACTGTTCAAAGTGTCTGCGGTCAACCTGTCCCCTGTTATTGTGCTCGGAAGTAGGAAAGATATAACCTTTTTCAGGTTTCCTTGGAGCTGTGAGAAGCTTGTGTTTTATATCATCACTAATATTACCTGACGCTAATATATCCAAATAACTGCCAATATCCGTGAGATTAAAGGAATCAATTGATAAACTTTATTGTGGAAGTTTCGACGAAATGCTGGGCGCTGCCTGTACATCTAGTGGTGTTTTTGGTGCTGAATGGTGGCCGGAATCTTCAGATGTTTCTACTTTTCTCTTTCTTATTACATAACGATCCATTTTATTATATTGTTACGACTTAGGTAAATTATATGCCAATTACTCTCGAATAAACACTTTATTCGCACTGAAAAATGCAACACTAGTACACTTAGCACTAAAACACACATGATGACACTCCGCGTATTTCTAATATCACTAAGCATAACACTGACTGAAGTCCGTGGCAATAGCCAATAAGCGCAGTTGTTCACTTTTTATCACTTACAAGTTATCGCGACGATAGCAGCTTTCAAACTCTGCTTCCATTATATACGTGGCTCGGCTGTTTCGAGAACATTCGCTGCTAGAATATTTGCTTCCAGACATATACCTACTGTAAAAGCGACAAACCAATATGTACCTTATGATGTACAATATAATATATGGGAGAGTTTCCAATGATGATTTCATTCGGCAATTTATATCTGTGGAACTTTTATTGTCGATTCTGTTCCTTTAAAGTGCATTCGATGGAGAGCCTATATAGTAACAATTCGTTTTTATGAATCTTCTCGAAAGTCACTATTACCGGAGATATTATTAGTAAAAATACTGTTACGAGTCTTGTAACAATATTTTTACTAAGAAATAACTATGAATTATTATTATTAATACTTCACAATCAACTGGTCACTCTCACTCTTTACTAATTTTCACACTTACACTCTGCTACAACTAGGACTTTTTACTTATTCATTCTTCAGTCTTAATATTTCTGCTTCTGAATATAGACTAGCTTCCTATTCGGCGAATAGTCCGTATTTATAACGCTACTTATCGAAGGTTCTCTGTACAAGAAAACAGTAGAATATTCGCGACTTTTCTCGAACAAATGCCAGACAGAACAACGTATCGAGATCACTAGAATGGCCGCAACTTATCGTGATCATTAGAATGGCCATGACTTTTCCCGTAGGTACGTGTTAGCTATCTATGTGCCAGACAGAAACGCATAAAATACGATGACGCGGACGCTCGAGCTACATAGGAAAGTACAACTACTCGATAACTCGATTCAGTCGAGTCGACTGTCGAAAGAAACCAACGAATAGAATGCGGGCTGACTGGCGGGGGTGGCGCGGGAGGCAATTTTGGCGGCCTCGCAAGAGGGGAGGGGGAGAGGAGGGACGCGCCCGTGCGCCCCCGTATGTATCTGCCACTGTGCTAGGGTACTGCTGTGCAGTGTGGAATCTTTACCACATAGGGTTCATGGAGGACATCGAAAAAGTATAAAGATGAACAGTCCATTTTGTATTGTCGTGAAACGGAAGAGAAGGTCACGGATATGATAAACGAGTTGGAGTGGCAATCGTTAAAACAAGGGCGATTTTCGATGCTGCAAGATCTTTTCACAAAATTTTAATCAGCCATATTTTATGGGAGCTAACATACACAGAGAGGAATCATCATCATAATAAAAGAAGAGAAATCAGAGCTCTTACAGAAAGTCCATTTTTCACGCGCACTGTTAGAGATTGGAACGATAGAGAAACAGTCTGAAGATAGTTCAAGGAACCCAACACATACGATTGGATATTGACATTACATCCACATTATCCTCTTCTTTCTTCACCTTCACTAAGAGATCAATAATTGTTAAAGAAAGAACAATAGCATGGTATAATTACAAACATGATTTTAATCCAGTTATAATTATAACAAACTATGAACTCTTATAAATTTTTAGTAAAGATGTACAGGGTGAGTGATAAAGGATTTTACAACTTTGGAATGATACAGAAATTTACTAAGATAACTTAACAGAATCGGTAGATGTGTCATTTTGTAGCAAACGATCTGAAGTTCCGGCCGGGATGGTTCCTTTGAAAGGGCACGGCCGATTTCCTTCCCCATCCTACCCTCACCCGAGCTTGCGCTCCGTCTCTAATGACCTCGTTGTCGACGGGACGTTAAACACTAATCTCCTCCTCCTCCTCCTCCTGAAGTTCCGTTCACGCAGTGCATCAGTACCCCACTCAACCGCCAGGAGCGCCAGAGTAGTGCACAGTAGAGATGGGCAAACTGAAACACGTAACTGTTTCGAAACAAATGAAACAGTAAAATGTAATGTTTCGATACGCTGTTTCGAAACAGTGAAACAGTTTGTGTTTTGTAATCTAATAAACCTAGACATTTTATCATCTTGAATGTCTACTGTATAGGTATGTCCATATAAACACAAATGAGGTGCGAGAGCGCTAATCATATCGCAGAAAGTATGAAACTATCACTTACGCGTCTTGGCAGTCTCGTATTTCATGCAGCAAATGCGCTGCTTTCGTGTCGTGTGACTTTCATTCTTTTCAATTGGCTGAGGACAGCCATAGCTGAAGACAGAAGAACTGCAGAAACAACGGATATGGTACTGGGATTCCCACACTCCGATAGTATGGGAATATACCCATCCTGCTAATTCCCATGCACACAAAGGGAATCATTGTGGATAATAGGCACAGTGACTATAGACTCACAAATAATGCCAAATAATTCGAATAAATAACAAAATGTAACAGAAAAATTTTTGTCTTTCAAGGTGTTTCGAACCGTAACTATAAATTCACCATGCTTCCCAGCCCTTCCCGTTCACCATTACACTATCAGTGATATGTCAAACAGATTGCTTGCAATTTATACCTACATTAAATTTATGTATATGTATAATAACTGTCACTCTACGCCTTTTTTTTATTCAAAATGTTCTAGGCTTACTTGCGTTTCTTACTATGATTACTGTACTGGAACAGAGAAATGTATGTTATAAAAAAAAGTGTAATTTAACTGAATGATTTTCACATATTTATTATTTTGAATGTGAATAGTATGCGTTGTTTTATTGTTTGGTTAATGTTTATAAAGCAAATATTACGCCATTTCGGAATAGGACAGTCATCTAGAAACGAATCTTTATTTTCGGATATCTTAAGCTTCATGCTATTGCTTGTCAAAACGATTTCGACACTCTTGAAAGTGTTTCACGAAGTGGTATGTTGTGTTTCAGTACCTGTGCTGAGCCCGAATCTCGTCCGACACAGAGCGGAATGAAACATCACTGTTTCGATACAATCAGTCCGTTCCAAGCACAGGTGGACTGAAACAGCTTTATTTTGAAACAACGATACAGTTTCTGTGTCTGGCTCGAGATCGAATCTGGTCCGGATATCCGAGACAGGGGCGGAATGAAACACCACTGTTTCGAAACAGTGAACCACAGCTGTTCCGAAACACTGAAACAGTTCCACGTATCGATACACTGTATCGAAACATAGAAACAGTGGCCAAGTCTAGTGCACAGTTAAAATGGCTACTTTCACTGATGTGGAGCATGGTCGCTGTGTGTTTTGATTTCATGAAACGAACCACTGGATTTCTGTCTCTGGGGTTTCATTAAAGGCGGTGTGTATGTAACTCCTTTAGCAAACAATTTAGCTGGCCTGAAAATCGAATCTACCCTGCCGTTGCGTAAGTTACGACCGATATGCTGCAACGAATGTGCTAAGAGACTAATTACCGCTGGTATGTTTGCTCCATCACAAATGGTAGTCACATAAAACCAAAGTGACACTTGACACGTTTACGTGAAACTTGGTATTATTTGCTACAAAATGACGCATCTACCGATTCCGTCAATTATCTCAATAAATTTCTACAAAATTCCAAAGTGGTAAAGTCCTTTTCGACTCATCCCGTATTTATCCTAGATTTTCGTGCTCTCCTCGCTCCAAAACACACGTTTTGATATGGATTTTGTGTTTATTTTCCTCCCCCATTTCCTCCATGGTGAAATCAATCACTGTTACAAGAAAAGACCAAATCATGAGATAATACAAACACGATCTAAACCCTAATGTAATCTGGAGCGTAGGCTTGTATAGAATTGAAACTTGGACGATAAGCAGTTCAGGGAAAAGAAGGGTGCCGAAGGTTACATGGGTATAAAAGAAATTTGTGGCACAGCTTGACTGACATCAAGTAATCATCAAATTGTTATTGGAGAAATACCAAGAGATGAATAATGTATGCAGGTTCAAATGGATGTCGGTTACAGTAGTCATTCAGAGATGAAGAGGCTTGAACAGGTTACAGTAGCATGTAGAGCTGCATCGCATCAAACCATTCTGCATGCTGAAGACCACAACAACACCAACAAAAACAACAATATTTATAACATTCAATAAAGAAGAACTTACGATCAGTTCCCATCCTTCTCTTATCATTCAACCTGTAGGAGCATACAAGATCGGTGCTAGCGGATACAGACTAACAGTCAGAAGGATGTGTAGAAGATGAGTGCGTATGTGTACTTATTTTATATTACAGCATTTCACTCCATTCAGGCCACTACAATGAAACCCACCTTGCATATTCTGAAATGCACATCATCCACTCACAGAACGGCAAATCCAGCATGCAGAAACCGTGTACAATAAAGAAAATATGAACTGATGACAAAGACGTTTTAAAAAAATGTCTCCTGCAGATTGATACCTCTTGAGCTGCTTAGTTGACGGAAAAAATCTGTCGTGAAAAAGATGTTATGTTCACATCTGTAGACTTGAATGCAATTGGGAGGCTCCAGGGAAAAGCTTCTGTGTAGGGCGTTGGCCACTTCAGCGATAGATAACGTACATCTCTGCGAAGACCTTGTCAAGTCAGCGCTGGAGTGTTACTTTCCATGTCCAACTGCAGGAGAGGCATGATAAAATACATATCTCGCTACAGACAGCCGCACCCTTACAGAGATAAGTCAACAGCCTAGTGCTGAAAATATGCATTCAATGACGACACATCATTTTCATGATGGACTTTTGCTCAGGGTGTTAAAATTCTCCCAGAGCCAATGTGTTATGCCCTTGCAAGCGATAGTTCGGAAGCTGCTAGTAATTCATCGATGTTTAAATGAAACAAACTATTAAATCTGTGAACATTACAGTGACACCATGATTTTGTACAGTTGCTGTGCTTTCAACTACCCAGTTCTGACTAATTTTCAAAGTCAGTAAAACGTTATACTGACTTCATGCTAGGGTAAAAGAATTTTACCTCACAGTAGAAACCGTTTGTCATCTTCTGCCGCCGCGCGGTGTAGCCGCACGGTCTCGGGCTCCTTGTCACGGTTCGCGGGGCTCCTCCCGTAGGAGGTTCGAGTCCTCCCTCGCTCATGGATGTGTGTGTTGTCCTTAGCGTAAGTTAGGTTAAGTTAGATTCAGTAGTGTGTAAGCCTAGGGACCGATGACCTCAGCAGTTTGATCCCATAGTCGTTACCACAACTAACAATGTTAAGAAGTGCGCAATACATCATGAACGAATTGTGGATACTATCGTGGGGCGATGAAGATCATTTGACGTGGTGACTGCTATTAACCTCAGATCAAGGTGGCTACCATCACCCCTTATGCATGTTTTTATTCAACAACTATACGATACAAAGCTAAGGCTTACCTTGGTGCTGTGTAATCATTAATCTGTCAGCAGAAGTACTGATAAAACCAATAAATTGTGATCTGTATTATGGTTTTTGCTTACAACAAACACTCCATCTCACTCAACGTCCAAACAAAAACTACATGTTAAATTTGGTAGGCTGATAGGTTGCGCTCGCCATTTTGAGTATTACAAAAATGAAGGGAAGAAGAAGATGTGAGAACTGGCACCACTCTACTGCCAGTAACATATATCAGCATGCCAAATCACAGTTGGAAAACTGAAACAAAATAATAAAGGCAGTGTTAGTTGATCCAAACGCAATAAGCCGGCAGTGAATGTAGTCATAAACTTACAATGAGTACCACAGGCCACTCTCGTTTTATATTCGGCTACAGATGCGCATGAAACAAATTGACTCAGTTTATAAACAAATTGTTTTGCGAACTCATAAATGCTACTGGCATTCCATTGGAGTTCGTGTGTAGAACCTAAAGTTGGAAACAAATGCCGGTTAAGTGTTCCAGTTTTTAAACTCTGCAAATGGCTTACAGATATGTGTTAACCATGCAGTCATATTTTAACGTTTTGATTTGAGGTTACAACCGTTTGCACAGATTTAAGTAATCTGATAACTGCTTGACAACATTCCTCAGAAACATCACACATTACGGGATAGGACCACATATACGACTAGTTGCCTAATTTAATTTATACAGCACATTCTCAATTCATGCAACGGTAGTGACAAACAGCACATACAATTGGCAAACACACCCACCCACCCACCCACACACACACACACACACACACACACACACACACACACACACGCGCGCGCGCGCGCACACACACACACACAGACACAGACTGACTGAATTACTTTGATCAGTGGTTAAATACATAAGAGACTTACATTTATGCACAGAAAAACGATTCATGCAGTATTACTGATGACACAGCCACTTGATTAAATAACCCAGCACGTAAGGCAAGGCAACAAAGGATTCAGACATGAGAACTGACATGATTCTACATGATGCTTCGTATTAGCACTTGGTCGACATGACTGTAATGACTGAGCAACTGACAGCACCTTTACTATGATGCACTTTCATACCAGGGAGCAGCAGTTAATTTTAACTGCAAAAGTACAGTTACT
The DNA here is from genome assembly GCF_021461385.2 of Schistocerca piceifrons. Taxonomy (NCBI): domain Eukaryota; kingdom Metazoa; phylum Arthropoda; class Insecta; order Orthoptera; family Acrididae; genus Schistocerca; species Schistocerca piceifrons. Next base: position 822,132,536 of record NC_060149.1, on the reverse strand, counting down.
ACTATAAAACCAGTCAATGTAGCCATTTCGTTTGTTATAAAACTTACAGGTAATAAAGCTAAAATTACTGGCATGTGCATTTGAGACTGCATTACATTTTCCTTGAACGTACAAATCCTGAGAGCACACCGTCATTCGAGATTACGTTTCCTATTCCTTCAATGTATCTGTTTTGAAAGCACATGTGCATTCGAGCCGTCTTAGCAAAATAGGACCATTCCTTGGCTGGCATTGACAAGTCAAGCCGTTTCTTTTGAAAAGAAAAAAACTCACTGACTATTCGCTTTTCTTGTTCGAACAAGTTAGAGCGTGTCAGAACAAGTCTAAAATAGAACCGGACTGAACTTGTTGACTCAGCAGGAAGGTAGGTGAGGCTGCCACTTGGAGATGCACGTTATCGATGCTGTATCACCATAGTCATCGCCGTTCAATGCTTTTCTTCTTGGACGCGTGTGCTACTCTTACCAAATGTATATCTGACACATATTACTACACACATCAAAAAAAGTTTTGCACCACCCCGGTTCCCAGAACTCCTGAAGATAGACGTTGTCTGTGAATATTGTATCCCTTTGACTGCTCAGAGATGTCACTAAAACCGTTAAAAGATGAAAACAACCATGCATGAGCAGCGTGTATTAGACGGAGGGGGTCCGACAGCCGATCAGTTCCAGTCATTCCACCAGGAAGGAGGTACACGGCTCGTGTTGTCTGTAGTTCAACCATGCCTAGACGGTCAATACCGCGGTTCGATCGCGACCGTATTGTTACTTTGTGCCTGGAAAGGCTCTTAACAAGGGAAGTGTCCAGGCGTCTCGGAGTGAACCAGAGCGATGTTGTTCGGACATAGAGGAGATACAGAGACACAGGAACTGTCGATGACATGCCTCGCTCAGGCCACCCAAGGGCTACTGCTGCAGTGGATAACCGCTACCTACGGATTATGGCTCGGAGAAACCCTGACAGCAACGCCACCATGTTGAATAATTCTTTTCGTGCAGCCACAGGACGTCGTGTTACGACTCAAACTGAGCGCAATCGGCTGTATGATGCGAAACTTCACTTCCGACGTCCATGGCGAGGTCCATCTTTGCAACCACTACACCATGCAGAGCAGTACAGATGGGCCCAACGACATGGCAAATGGACCACTCTTCAGCGATGAGTGTCGCATATGCCTTCAACTTGACAATCGTCAGAGACGTGTGTGGAGGCAACCCGGTCAGGCTGAACGCCTTAGGCACACTGACCAGCGAGTGAAGCAAGGTGGAGGTTCCCTGCTGCTTTGGGGTGGCATTATGTGGGGCCGACGTACGTCGCTGGTGGTCGTGGAAGGCGCCGTAACGGCTGTACAATACGTGAATGCCATCCTCCTACCGATAGTGCAACCATATCGGCAGCATACTGGCGAGGCATGCGTCTTCATGGGCGAAAATTCGCGCCCTCATTGTGCACATCTTGTGAATGACTTCCTTCAGGATAACGATATCGCTCGATTAGAGTGGCCAGCATGCTCTCTAGACATGAACCCTATCGAACATGCGTGGGATAGTTTGAAAAGGGCTATTTATGGACGATGTGACCCACCAACCACTCTGAGGGATCTGCGTCGAATTGCCGTTGAGGTTGGTTGGTTGTTTTGGGGAAGGAGACCAGACAGCGTGGTCATCGGTCTCATCGGATTAGGGAAGGAAGTCGGCCGTGCCCTTTCAGAGGAACCATCCCGGCATTTGCCTGGAATGATTTAGGGAAATCACGGAAAACCTAAATCAGGATGGCCGGACGCGGGATTGAACCGTCGTCCTCCCGAATGCGAGTTCAGTGTCTAACCACTGCGCCACCTCGCTCGGTTTGCCGTTGAGGGGTGGGAGAATCTGGACCAACAGTGTCTTGATGAACTTTTGGATAGTATGCCACGACGAATACAGGCATACATCAATGGAAGAGGACGTCATACTGGGTTTTAGAGGTACCGGTGTATACAGCAGTCTGGACCACCACCTCTGAAGGTATCGCTGTATGGCGGTACAACGTGAAATGTGTGGATTTCATGAGCAATAAAAAGGGCGGAAATGATGTTTATGTTGATCTCTATTCAAATTTTCTGTACAGGTTCCGGAACTCTCAGAACCGAGGTGATGCAAAACTGTTTTTGATGTGTGTATAAACAATCATTTATCTTCCAACTACTAATTACCTTGTGCAACTCAGAGATGCTTGTTTCACATTCATTGTTGCAGAATCTGAAGCTGTTGCGAGAGGGAGAAAGCAGTGGTTGTCATCTACGGTATAAAATGACCGATCGGAGCACAGGTCAAAGACTGAAGACCGACTTATATTTGACAAGTCTGGTAGGATGAACATCATGTTCAAATGGCTCCGAGGACTATGGGACTTAACATCTGTGGTCATCAGTCCCCTAGAACTTAGAACTACTTAAACCTAAATAACCTAAGGACATCACACACATCCATGCCCGAGGCAGGATTCGAACCTGCGACCGTCGCGCGACCGTCGCGCGGTTCCAGACTGACGCGCCTAGAACCGCTCAGCCACATGAACATCATGCACATCATCAACTGCATAGATAAGTAGTAACCTAATAATATTATTGTATTAGTGAAGTGTCTTCCAGAAACAGTGAAAGAGCAAGAGAATTTGTCTTAGAGAAGTATCTTGCAAAAAAAAATGTGGGAGGATATTTTTAATAATTATGTTTGTACTCTTCATTTTTCGTGTTGTTTACAATAATGGGCGAATCATCTCCAAATTGCATTAAACTGATTCCAAAGAATGACTCATAATGGATTTCTGCTGAATGTGCATTTAAAAGTTGAATATGTATGTGTGATAGCTAATAAGTTTGAATTTAACGACCCTAGACATTTCTTGAATTCCTGTTTTCATATCTTTGAAAAGAGACTGCATCAAATTAACCAACCTCTCAAAATCAGTTTTTCACTATCTGCAAATTTCTCATGTCCAAGTCAGGTGAAGCAACAAAAGTCTTTCTGAATAACAAGAATATGAGTCCAATCCTATCAAAATTTAGCGATACGTGTTACACAAATAATGTTATTTTTAAGCTGTTAAACAAATTGGGAAACCTTTAAGAAGAGAGATTCTGGTTGGGAGTTAAAACAAATAGTTCATCTGCAAGGTTAAGTTAATGAAAATAAAGGGTTTTACACATGACTATACAGAAATTTGCTGCCAAAAGTGAATGCAAATAAAACCACAGTAATAAATGTTCAAATAAAAGTTCAAAGGATAATTTCTGTTTCATGTGGTCAACTCTAGCTGCTTTGTATCCTGTAAATCAGCGTACACAATTTGTATCTAACCGATTTCCTTATGCAAAGTAATTACACCTTCCTAACATACTGTTTCCTACAGCGCTGAAACATGTATATGTATTCGAACAGCAGAAAGGACATATCTCTGTGGCACCAGTTATTCTGATTACGAATAGATGACTGTAGACAAGAAAGATGTGAAAGCGTTTCGAATTGTACCACCTTGAGCCACAATACGCCATCATGGGAAACACGTAAATCTATTAATACTGCAGGTTGCTAATACAGATACATACCATTTCAGTTGCATAAGAACTTGTCAAGATTAGCATATTATAGCATTATTGCACATCGTAAATCTACCACTTTATGTGACTATTATCTGTGTTGTTTCATTTAAAAGAAAAGTCCGATGTACATTTTGTTGACTGTACAAAGTTTAAGGCAGGAATAAGTTCATAAAATACACCAAGTTTAGCAACAAGCTAAAGTTGCATTCTATACCCTGAAGAGCCAAAGAAGCTGGTACACCTGCCTAATATCGTGTAGGGCCCCCGCGAGCATGCGGGACTGCCGCAACACGACGTGGCATGGACTCGACCAATGTCTGAAGTAGTGCTGGAGGAAACTGCCACCATGAATCCTGCAGGGCTATCCATAAAGCCGTAAGAGTACGAGGGGCTGGAGATCTCTTCAGAACACCGCGGTGCAATGCATCCCAGATATGATCAATAACGTTCATGTCAAGGGAGTTTGGTGGGCAGCGGAAGTGTTTAAACTCAGAAGAGTGTTCCTGGAGCCACTCTGTAGCAATTCTGGACGCGCGGGGTGTCGCATTGTCTTGCTGGAATTTCCCAAGTCCGTCGGAATGCACAATGGACATGAACGGATGCAGGTAATCAGACAGGATGCATACGTACATGTCACCTGTCAGAGTCGTATCTAGACGTATCAGGGGTCCCATATCACTCCAACTGCACCATTACAGAGCCTCCACCAGCTGGAACAGTCCTCTGATGACATGCAGGGCCCACGGATTCATGAGGTTGTCTCCATACCCGTACATGTCCATCCGCTCGATACAATCTGAAACGAGACTCGTCCGACCAGGCAACATGTCTCCAGCCATCAACAGTCCAATGTCGGTGTTGACGGGCCCAGGCCAGGCGTAAGGCTTTGTGTTGATGGTCCAGCACTGAAATCTGCAGCAATTTGCGGAATGGTTGCACAACTGTCACGTTGAACGATTCACTTCAGTCGTCGTTGATTCCCTTGCAGGATCTTTTCCAGCCGCAGCGATGTCGGAGATTGGACTTTTTACCGGGTTCCTGATATTCACGGTACACTAAAGAATCGGTCGTACGGGAAAATCCCCACTTCACAGTATCGATGAGATGCTATGTCCCATTGCTCGTGCTCCGAGTATAACATCACGTTGAAACTCACTTAAATCTTGATAACCAACCGTTGTAGCAGCTGTAACCGATCTAACAACTGCGCCAGACACTTGTGTTATATAGGCGTTTCCGACAGCAGCGCCGTATTCTGCCTGTTTACATACTCTGTATTTGAATACGCATGCGTATACCAGTTTCTTTGGCGCTTCAATGCAATTTATGGTAATACACTATGCACACTGGAAGTACTTACTATTTGCTGTCATAGTAGTAAGTGTGATTTTGTATTTTACATACGCCATTCGATATATCGTTCACTGCAGCCACTTGGAGTCGCATGCTGTCGATGCTGTACAATCATAATCATCATCGTTCAATCCTTTTCTCCTTGGATGAGTGTGCAACTGTAAAAAATTTCTGACCCATATTGCTACATACAATCTACCATCTTGGATCTACTGATTACTTGGTGCATCCCATAGAAGCCTTTATCCATTCGTTGTTGAAGAGTCTGAAGCAGCTGGGAGGGGGAGAAAGCAATGGCTGTCATCTCCCGGGAAAAATGACCGATCGGAGCACTGGTCAAACGCTGAAGACTGACTAAGAAATCCCGCTAGGGTGAGCGTCGTAGCCGGCCGGCGTGGCCGAGCGGTTCTTGGCTCTACAGTCTGGAACCGCGTGACCGCTACGGTCGCAGGTTCGAATCCTGCCTCGGGCATGGATGTGTGTGATGTCCTTAGGTTAGTCAGGTTTAAGTAGTTCTAAGTTGAAGGAGACTGATGACCTCAGAAGTTAAGTCCCATAGTGCTCAGGGCCATTTGAACCATTTTTTGAGCGTCGTAGACTGTATCTAAATTGTACAGTGGCAGTGATTCCATGGAATGGTTCAATGAACTACTGCATGTAATATTGCTGAGATTTTGACTGAGTTTTCATTGCAAAATAGAAGGATGGACGTAAGTGCCAATGACGAATTAGCATTTCACTCACCACAGGTCTGTCATATTTGCCAAGACCTGAAGAGAGGAGGAAGGAGATGTTAAACATAGAGACCACGGCAATTTCACTGGTGCAAATGGAGGTGTTGCAAATGCCAGCTGCAACTTGAACTTCAGGCCTCACTTCACATTCGCAGTCATTTTCCACAATCTGAGCAATTATGATGGTCATTCCCTGACCACAAACATATGCTAACAAACGACGGAGGGTGGTAAAGAAGTTAAACTAAATCGATGTCTTGTTTCTCTGCTACCATTCAGTTTGGGAAAGTATAAATCATCTACAAAGAGAATTGCAGTAACGCAACGAGAGAGTAGATGCAATATAGATTTCTGATTTATAGATTCGCTTAATTTTTTGACATCTTCCCTTGAAAAGGGTACATAATTCCCTCATTTTCAGAAAAAAAACAGAACACCTCGAACGAGTAGAGATAGAACGTTCATATTCACAGGACACGTACATTAATATGTAACAGCGCTGCACCTGTCGTTTCACCGTATCACACACGTTTTCGATTGCTGACAAGTCTGGTGATTTCGCGAGCCAGGGCAAGAGGCTGACATCTGTTACACCAAGAAGGCGCGTGTTCGTGCAGCAACAAGTGGTCGTGCATTGCCTTGCTGAAAAATGGCGTCTGGGATGTTGCGTAGAAATGGTATGGCAACGGATCGCACGATGTCATTCACATAGGTCGCAATGGTCGCAGTGCCCTGGACAAGAACCAAGTGTGATTTGTGGCTGTACCCAATAGCACCCCGCACCATATGGCCATCAGTTGGCCCTGTATTTATTTATTTACACGCCTAGTTCCGTAGGACCAAATTGAGGAGCAAATCTCCAAGGTCATGGAACGTGTCAGTACATGAAATTACAACATAAAAGTAATAACAGATAAAATAAATGTTTATGAACCCAAAAAAAGTCAAGCCATAAGTTTAAGTAAACGCAGTCAACAGTATAACGTAAGAATCAGATTAATTTTTCAAGGAACTCTTCAACAGAATAGAATGTCTTGTATGAATGTTTCCATCATTTTGAAACAATCAGGACTTGGATTCGTCTGAAAACACTATCTGATGGCATTCCTGTCCCCAGTGACGTCGTTCTATACACCGTTGCCGTCTAGCATGTTCTTGCACGTTTGTCAAAGGTAGGCGAAGAGATGGACGACCCACACGTAACCCCTACTGTAATAAACGGCGACGAACTGTCACTTCTGACAGTTTACGATGTGTTACACTGTTCAACTGTTGCGCCAGAGCCGCGGAGGACGCAGATCTCTCCTGCAGTGCCATTCGGATGAGGTGTCCATCTCCTCAGGGGGTTGCTTGAGTGGTGTGATCTGATCCATCTCGTCGTGTTCTACGGCCTTCCGTGAACGATTCTGCTCACACCCGTTGCACTGCCGAAGCATTTTGTCCCACACGAGCATAAATTTCCCGGCTGGATGCATCATTTTCTCTCATGCCAGTAATGCGCCCTCTTTCAAACTCATGATTTGACGGTACCGTTCACGCATACGTCTGGGAGGCATCCTGCACGTCTGCTTAAGTCACACTGATTCATACCTTCGGTTTATAGCGACGGCGAGTGCAGGAGGTACATTTTACCGATAGGTGGTGTTGCGCTGCGATATCGATATTGGCCTTGAACCCGAGGGTCGACATGGTTCAAATGCTAATCGTTTCTGCAGAACATAGTAATGTACATGTACTGGGAATACGAACGTTCTATCTCTAGTTGTTCAGGGTGTTCTGTTTTTCCTGTAAATGAGTGTACTTGAAATCATACGAACTCAAGGTAATGAGTACGTATTTTACTGACTAGTGTTAATTTAATTTACTCTATCAGAAAGGCATTCTGCTTTATGAGTATGTGAGTAATGAATCGTGTTTACTGTAAGATCATTTGCTGTGCGGCTAGTCCCAGCGGAGGTTCGAGTCCTCCCTTGGGCTTGGATGTGTGTGTTTGTCCTTAGGATAATTTCGGTTAAGTAGTGTGTAAGCTTAGGGACTGACGACCTTAGCAGTTAAGTCCCATAAGATTTCACACACATTTGAACATTTTTTTGCAGGTCATTTGCCTACAAATGAGAAGTTAAAAAATAACAGAAGGCGAATACCAAAGGTCTTGCGGCGTATGCAATTTATTCAAGTGTAAGGCACTAGGAGCGTCTTCTGATTTATATTTAAAAATTAACACGCTACTGCTTTCTGGTGTGTTAAAAACTTTCATGGCCTGCGTCTAAAAACGTATGAACTGGATCCTGCTCATTAACTACGTCATCTGACTTGGCCCGTGATGCTTCACTGAAAATTACTAGAGCAGAAGATCAGCTTATTATCGACACTGAACAGCGTCAGTTTATTGAAAGAGGCATCAAAGGCGGTATTGTAAATTGTTCATGTTGACGTGCTGTTGCAAACAATAGGTTCATGGCTAGTTATGATGATAAAACTGACGAAACTTGCATTATATACCTTGACGTGAATAGCCTTTACAGCTGGGCAATGTTACTGTATCTTTCAGTTTCCATTTTTGTTTGGCTTTCACGAAAATGTGTTGAAACTTTAAATGCGAAAACCATACCAGACGATTATGACGTTGGAGACGTTTTAAAATTAGATCTTGAATATTCTGCGAATGTTCACGATTTTGATTTAGATTTGCCCTGTGACCTGGAAGAAGTGGCACCACCAATTAATAGTAACAAACCAAAGAAATTAATTTCTACGTTATGTGATAAGAAAAATTATCTCATTCACTAAAGAAATTTAAGACAATGTTTACATTATAAAGTGGTATTAAAAAAGGCTTACAGAATTTTATCATTTCGACAAGTACCATGGATGAAGACTGATTAATGCGCAGATACATACGTCTACAAGCAATGATTTAAGAAGAACTTTTTCAAACTGATGGATAATGGTACGTTTGGTAAAACTTTACAAAATGTACAAAAGATGAGAGACATTAAAATGACAGCATCTTGGGAGGGTAGATACGGATCTGCTGCATTAACTGTAAAACACAATTTTCAAAGGACTGTTACTTTAAACGAAAATTTAGTTGCTGTTAAATTAAACAGTCTCAGTGTTTGATAATCCAAAAGCTAAATATTAAATATGATTTGTAACTGATGTGAATATACATGGTTGTGGTCAGTACGTTCTAGAAACCGTTAAATGCGATTTGTAACTGTTTTTAACATATGTGCGAAAAATGTAAAAAAATGAATGTGATTTGTAACTGATGTTAATACCTTAGCTTGGGATCATTAACACCTGAAAATGAAAAAAACATTAAGTGTGATTTGCAACTGATTTCAGTGTTTGTGTGTAAAAAATAAATTGAGTTGTAACTTATTTTGATGCACGTGTGAAAATGTAAAAACATTAAATATGATTTGTAACAGTTCTGGCGTGTGAAAATAAATACACTTTATATATTACTTTTATCTGTTTCATCTGACAGTCCTTCAGATCCACAGGAAGTGGACCACTATTGTGATACCTTATAACGTTTGTAACACTTGAGCTTAGCTGTGAGAAATGATGCTACACACTCAAAGGTTCTCTAAAGCAATGGCATTTACTGATTAGGCAGTTCATTATCTAGCGTAACTTTTTTTAACCGAGTATAAAACAGGGCGAGGGATAGAAGGACATTTTACTATTGAAGCAGTACAGTATTTGAAATAAATATTTTTAGTGGTACATAGAAAAGAGAGACAGACGAAATTTTCTTATAACGCAGTGTAGTATTTGATATAAGCATTAGTGGAGGATAAACCAGACAGAGGTGAAATTTACTGATCAGGCAGATGGAGAAACGCTGAGTTACACCCATTATGCAATTTTTTGTTGCCGTGTGCGCACATGCGAGATGAAATTTACTGACGAGACAGTACAATATTGGACATACACAATTTTTAAGTCAAATAGAAAAACAGACAGAAAGGGAGCGAGGGAGGGAGAGAGGAGAGGGGAATATTACGCTGTGTGTGTGTGTGTGTGTGTGTGTGTGTGTGTGTGTGTGTGTGTGAGAGAGGGAGATGAATTTACCGACAAGGCGGCATCAATTTATGTTATCTTGCACTTTCTTTAAATCTCCTACCCTTGTCTCCTCATGGCTTGTGATGCTATACGGTACATTCTAGTGACCTCTAAAACGTTGTTCCCTGCCTAGGTGGAGCTGTTACCTACAATGGCAACGTTACTCTTCACTAGACTACATCCTTAAGATCTTATAGGTCGTCAGCTCCTCCTTGCTCTTCAAATGCAAAGGTTATTGCTATTCCTGTGTGACATACTGCCTCCCCACCTAAAAGAAGTGACTCTTGTGGTAAAAAGGGTCATATGACTACTACATGATAAGGCTCCCTGTTGCAAACAATGACATGTTCTCATCCAATTAAAAGCGCTTTACAGGGCGCTGCATGAATTGAATAAAATAGCTCCCATTATGATAACTACGCATCTATGTAAATCTATTTATTACGCCTTTTTTGCTCGTTATCCTTCCTCCACTCCTTAGGGATCTATTGCTCCGGGTAACTCCATTGTTCGAAATCATCATATGTAGGAACACATCTGCTGTTACAAAAGTGATTCATTTTATGTTAAATGTGTTAAGTATTTATGCAAAAGAATAGAGGTTATCTGAAATTACTGCACAGAACTTTTTTGACATTAAGATGCCACATACCGGATGGTTATAATTAAACTGCAGCCAGTCACAGAGGTCCGATGTGGGCTGTCATTATCGTCTGGCAGCGAAACTTGGTAGATATCCCAGTGTGTTAATGCGGAACCGTTTTACACTGGAAAAAGTCACTTCCAATTTTGGCCATCAGGTGCACGTCTGGCTTTGTGCATGTATGAAATATGTATAGAAATGTTTCCATATGTAACGGATTACAAACAGAATATGGACATAAAAGGACAAACAAGTGAGAAAGGCATAATGTTGATTTTATTATTAACCTCCACTTACACAATTTGTTCAATATCAGCACCCTAGACGTCCACGAGACGCTGTACAGCGCCAGATTTGAACCAGATAGCCAAAATTGGAACTATTTTTTTCCCAGTGCAAATCAGTTCCACATTAAGACATTAGCAGATCTACAAAGTTTCAATGTCATACAATAATTACAGCCCACAATAGACCTACGTCAGTAGCTGCACTTCACTTATAACCACTCGCTACATTTATCCACTTTTCCCCCCCTGTGTACAGTGTACAATGTAGGATTGTAGGCTGTATCAGCTTGTGTGCCCACCGGCGAGCAGTTGGGTGCCCACGGACACACGTGGACAGAGGTGGCCAAACAACTTGACTTGTGGACAGCTAGGTAGGTGGGCCGTAGTGTACGCTCCAATTCTGCACCAGCTGGACGCACGAGGGCACAACTGGCCAAAAGACTCTCGAATGCGGCGAATGCAATTAATTGGACCCTCTGTTGGGTAGCACATACTAGCTGCGTCTGCCTGCATTCGAGCTGAAGTGTGCCCGACAGTCTCTGCGCCTTTGGGGTAGATTTGCAATAGCCTATTGTATATGATACTTAAAATTATTGCACAAAATTTTTAATTTTGATCTCCATAAGAATTTCCTTAGAGTTTTTATATTTAGGTACATTCTACACAAACCTACAGACTTCTGCTGATACATCAAGTTCTCTCAGATCTTAATGTTATATGTGAAGTGTGACTTAAGGGTGTAAGAAGACATTAGTTATCGTAAGAGGATAGGGTGAAAATTCCTCAGGCTGTCACGAGTTGGGGTTTATGTCAATGATTTTGTTTAATGCTGCCCATAAACTTCATCTGTGGAATAGTTTTGTTCATACATCTTTGTAAATTAGAAATGTTTGTATTTATTCTTCATAATGATAATCTGGTGTACCCTGCCATCCAAAATATTTTTGTTTTGGGAGCTTTATCACCAACAGAAATTCGGGAAAGTTATTAAAGATTTATAAGAATAATCTTCTTAACTTTCAACAGTTAAGAGTTAGATGACTGACTTCTACGTGACTGTACTTCTCTTGAATATGAATAAACGGAAAGCTAGTCCAAGAACTGTGACCACAGATAAAAGCTCAAGAAAGTACACTATTCGATTTTGGACAACTGACTATTAAAGCTGTATGAAATTGATGACACCATAGACTCATAAAAATATACGACACACTTTACATTTAAAATATAGTATGAGAAAAACATGTGCCAGGTCGCTTTCGTATTTGTTGAATATCGAGTACAATCCTGATTTATTACTGCGAATTTATTCAAATGAACTAATTTACTTAACACGAAAAGCTACCGCCAATGAAACTGATTAGCCTAATAAATTTCATGTACAAAGTTAATCCGTGTTCCCGGCTTACAGTCGAAGTCGATGTGGGCCACAGGTGTGCTGTAATAAAACTTGTGTGCCAATTACGTTTTCATTCGGCGTCTATCAGTATGAATAAAGGTTACAGGTCCTTAATATAGCACGCACTCCTTCTAATTCTCACTTTTTAGCATTGTACGAAAGCTTGACTTTGAAATGAAATTAATTTGCTAATGGCGTAGAGTTCACTTTTCGCGAGATGGCTTCCCACCCTACAACTCCTTCCTTTCTTGATTCTATTACTTCGCTAAATTTTTTTCAAAGATGCACTTCCCTAGATCACAAGAAGAATTAACCATGAATTACAAAATTCACGATTGGGTCGCACTGTGAATAGTTTGGATAAAGCTGTCAATCAGACAAGGATTAACCATTGTATTAGGATGTTTTTATATACCACCAGAATCCGCAACAAACGTCGCAGAACGTTTCAGGGAAAGTCCTGAGTACACAGGAAATAAATATCCAAATTACCCGTTAGTTTTAGGTAGAGACTTTAATCTGGCATCTATTGACTGGGAAAATTACACGTTTATCACAGGTGGCAGAAGCAAAGAGTCGTGTGAAGTTATTCTAGGAGCACTCGCAACATAGAACCTTGAGCAATGGGTTAGAAAACCAACTCGAGATGGGAACATATTATATATCTAGAAGAGGGTATTAGCGACCATAATGTCGTTGTGGCTTCTATGTCAGTGGAAGTTGCAAAAAACTCCGTAGAGTTTTCTTGTTTGGGAAAGCAAATAACAGTGTCATTAATGAATATCTTCATAGTCAGCTCCAAGCATTCACCGCGGGACACAAAGATATTGGGCATCTTTGGTCGGAATTTGAAGGTACTGTCCACCACGCGCTAGGGAAGTACGTGCCTAGCAAAAATATAGGGGAGAGTAAGGATCCACCTTGGTACAACAAATATATTAGGAAGTTGCTGAGAAAGCAGAGAATTTTGCAAAGTCGTTTTAAACGTAGTCACTGCCCCGCTGACAAACAGAAATTATTTGAAATGAAAGCAGCTGTCAAAAGGTCAATGAGAGATTCTTTTAATGAATTTGAAAGCAATATTTTATCTGCAGATCCTGAAAATAACCTCAAAAAATATTTGTCGTACGTAAAATCTATGAACGCTACAAATAATTCAGTACCTTCTCTTGCTGACAGTGCGGCCAACGTAACGGATGATGATAAACAGGAAGCCGAAATTCTAAACCCAGCTTTCAAAAACTCGTTTACGGTAGAGGACTGCAGCACCATTCCCCCTTTAAATCATCGAACAAACGCAAGGATGGCTGACATAGTGTTTAGTGTATCTGGGATTGTAAAACAGTTAAAATCCTTAGACGCCAGGAAGGCATCTGGCCCACACGGTATCCCCGTAAGATTATAAATTGACTATGCTACTATGCTACTATCATCTATCAGAGATCATGGGAACAGCGGAAAGTTCCACGGGACTGGAAGAAGGCCCAAATTATAGCAATCTATAAAAAGGGTAGAAAATCGGATGCACATAATTACCGGCCAATTTCACCAACATCGATTTGTTGTAGAATTATGCAACATATTTTGTGTTAAGACATAATGAGCTTTCTAGACTCGGAGAAGCTCATCTGCAGAAACCAGCACGGTTTTAGGAAACAGAAGTCATGTGAGACACAGCTGGCCCTCTTTGTGCATGTGAGACACAGCTGGCCCTCTTTGTGCATGATATACAACAGGCTCTAGATACCGGCTCCCAGGTTGATGCCATATTTCTCGACTTTCGAAAGGCGTTGGACTCAGTTCCGCGCTGTCGCTTGCTCCAAAAAGTGCGCGCTTATGGTCTATCCGATGACATATGCGGTTGGATAGAAAGTTTTCTAACAGACAGAGAGCAGTATGTCGTCCTGAATTGGGTGACTTCAACAGAAACAAGCGTAACTTCAGGTGTGCCCCAGGGCAGCGTTATAGGTCCACCGCTTTTTACGATTTACATAAACGATCTGGTTGATGGTATTGATAGCGGCATTAGAATGTTTGCCGACGATGCTGTAGTCTTCAGGAAAGTAGTATCACAAGAAAGTTGTGAACAAATCAATGAGGGTTTGCAGAAAATAAATGCGTGGTGTAATGACTGGCAGTTATCTCTCATTAGTAAGTGTAACCTGTAAGGGGTCCGTAGGCCCTTACTATAACTTTGCACTCGGCACAGGTCGATAGGGCGAACAATCGATTGTGACGTGTTGCGAGAGCGAGTGTCGAGACGCGCCAGTGTGGTTGGCGGGAATGGTGTGTGTGGAGGCCATTATTGAAATACAGGGTCTTTAACCGAGAAGGGTGTCACCATCGCCGTGGTTAGACCTCTAAATAATAAATTAATACCGGTAAAGTGATGAAGTATCATTATGAAAGTGATCAGTGACGTTACTAGTGCCGATATTTGGTTCAAATGGCTCTGAGCACTATGGGACTTAACTTCTGAGGTCATCAGTCCCCTAGAACTTAGAACTACTTAAACCTAACTAACCTAAGGACATCACACACGTCCATGCCCGAGGCAGGATTCGAACCTGCGACCGCAGCGGTCGTGCGGTTCCAGACTGTAGCGCCTAGAACCGCTCGGCCACTCCGGCCGGCCGCCGATATTTGGTTTCGCGTCTACCGCGCCGGCCTAACCTTGGATTGCAGTGTTGGATGCAGTGATGGATTAGCGTGTGACGATAATGGAAAATGAAGAAAGCCTGTGCTGAGATTAGCCGTAATTAGATGGCCGCCGATATTTGGTTTCGCGTCTACCGCGCCGGCCTAACCTTGGATTGCAGTGTTGGATGCAGTGATGGATTAGCGTGTGACGATAATGGAAAATGAAGAAAGCCTGTGCTGAGATTAGCCGTAATTAGATATGTATGACGAAGGCAGTGGCTGTCTCCCTTTTGTGTTTTGAGAAGAATATAAGTTCGTAATTAGTAAAACTGTGTTGGTGTTCCTTATTACCAGACATTCAGTATTATAGTATTGAACAGGACGAACTGGGAAGTAACAACTTCCGTAGCAGTCAATTCCGATTACCAGCCCCATTAGGTTCACGGTCGTGTTAATAATAAATATTGGGCTGCTATTCGATCAGATCAGATCGGGATAATAAACGGAGGTGTTACAAACCTAATGCGTATAACAAGGTGAAAATCCCCATTAATGTACGAGTACAAAATAAATGTCCAGTCTTTTGAAGCGGTAACATCCGTCAAGTGTGTGGGTGTGACTATTCGAAATGATCTCAAATGGGACGATCAGATTACACAAGTAACGGGTAAGGCGAACTCTAGATTGCGGTTTATTGGTAGAATCCTGAAGCGACGCAGTCCTTCAACAAATGAAATTGCTTACAATACGTTAGTTCGTCTAGTCTTAGAGTATTGTTCGTCTGTATGAGATCCTTACCAATTGGGTCTAATTCAAGAGATAGAGAAGGTCCAAAAAAGAGCGGCAAGATTCGTGACTGGTACATTTAGCCATCGCAAGAGCGTTACAAATCTCATAGAAAGTTTGAAGTGGGACACACTTGCAGATAGACGACGCGCTAAACGGTAGGGGGTGCTCACTAAATTCCGAAATCCGATCTTCACCGTGGATGTAGAGCATATATTATTATCACTAACTTTCAAATCACGCAGTGATCACCATTCAAAGATAAGGGAAATTAGAGCTCGTACTGAGGCGTTCAGACGATCGTTTTTCCCTCGTGCAATCCGCAAGTGGAAGAAGGGGAGGGGGAATATGACTCTGGCGCGAATTGTGCCCTCCGCCACACACCGCTTGGTGGCTAGCGGAGTATATATGTAGATGTAGATTAAGAATATTTAGACATAAGAAAAAAATCATATTTTTTTTAGCTGTGTTCATACAGTCATCTAGGTTTGCAATCTGATACGTTCACTTCGATCAAAATCGTAATGACTACGCATCCTTTTTTTGCATCGTGCAACTTCAGTAGCCATTCAGTCTCGCACATCACACGACACTTGAAACAATTTTGGGAAACGGGTACATAGGCAGGCGTCTACTTAGTAATTTCGTCATTTTCGTGTGTTAACAAGTGTAGACGCTGTAGCACTAACCAATCCTGGATTTAGACATATTATGATGGCAAAAATGAAAAGTTCTCGGATCAGCACAAAGACATAACACCAGGAAACTCTATTTTTTATATGTTGTTACGTGTTGCACAATAACGTAAGTCAAATGTTGCTTTGCCCTGCGCAGTGGTTTTGTTTCTACAGCTTTTTAAAATAGTGTTGCGTGAGTTACTTTTAAATGGGCGCACTGGAACAGGGCGTCGTCATATAATCCAGTTTTATACTGCAGTGCGTAAAGGTGCATGAAATAGCTAAAGCCATATGTACGTCAGAAGAAAATGTTCGTCCGCAGCTCGTGGTCGTGCGGTAGCGTTCTTTCTTCCCACGCCCCCTTAGGTTAGTTAGGTTTAAGTAGTTCTAAGTCCTAGGGGACTGATGACCATAGCTGTTAAGTCCCATAGTGCTCAGATCCATTTGAACCATTTTTTGAAGAAAATGTTCGGCTCATTATAGGCAAAGGATTACCTGTTTTGCGCAAGATGGATGCTGGATTTGTTGAATGCTGACCAAGAGGAAATACGTAAAGCGATTTCTCAGCAATGTTTGGACCGTTAAAAAAATCCAATTGATTTTAAGCCTAGTTTCTGATGACACATAGATCGGCCACTTCAAGGTAGATGCAAATCGATGAAATAATTATTTAAAAAATTAGTTTTTATTATAAATCGGACTAAAAAGTGTAAAATTATTTCTCCTAGTCCATTAAAGATTCTTAACCCCTTACAAATACCCCATAAAATTTCCGAATGATAATTTTTAGTATCCATGGAAATACTCGTAAGATTTAAAACGAAAAATTTGGGGACCATACAACAGATAATAGTAAGGAGGTGAACTTCTCATGTATCACTTATGTACTGCATGCGCCCCACGATGTTCGTTATAAATCTTACAAATTTTTCATAGCTATTAAAAATTTACTATCACAAATTTTCAGGACTATCTGTATAGAGTTAGGAATCTGTATGGAGCTAGGAGAAATTATTTTATACTTTCTAGTCCGATATAAAAACATGGAATATTAAAAATTCATTTTTGTTTAAATAACTATTTACTGTTTTTTAGTCCTGTCTGTGTGTCAAATTTTTCAGTCGATTTCAAACATTTTGATGAGATTACTGCACAGACATGTGGTAAACTTAAGGTTTATGTTAATTTCTCTTCGCCTGACTCAACCAATCTATTGCTTCCTCCTATGTATATACTGCGAAAAGACCGTGAAGGTAAAAATTAGTGATATTAGAGCTCACACGGAAGCTTCCCGCCAATCATTCTTCCCGCGAACCATTCGCGAGTGGAACAGGAAACGTGATAAGTGGCAGTGGTCCGCAAAGTAGCCTCCGCCACACACCAGACAAGAAAGAGAATTAATATTGCACTGTTATCCAGTTCTGGGGTATGTTGATTTTTTCAAGTCTCTAGGTCATCGGAAATTAGTTTAAAATCAGTTGCAATATTTGCACAGAAAAGGCAAAAAGAAAACACAGCGACCTAATAAACACCTGTTAAACACATGTACGAACATGTTTCTCTTATAAAAGACAAAAAAATCATCTTTCATACAAGCAATGAAAAGCGTTTTGACAGTTGGGAAACAGGGATTTTATTTTACGCATGTTTCCAGTGATTCTCTACATTCACCAGGTGTAGCGATGAATATCTTCCAATTATTTCCACATCTAAAGACTCTTGCAGCTGTAAAACGTTTTCAGCCTGATGAAGAACCTATGGCAACTGTAGAAACGTATTTTAAAGGCTTCCAGAACTGCACTTCAACTACGGAATCTGTTTAGAAGGACATATGTTATATAATGTGCATTGTCTGGAAAGGCGAATGCAGAAGGCATGAGGGCACTGCTAACATAATAAATTTAGTATTTCACTGTCAGGGCGGTAACTTCTACCTATGCGTTCATTTACATCCGAGACCAGGTACCATGCATGATGCAACGTCGACGCTTCATCCTAATATAATAGGGAACATCGTATGCATCATATACTGTCGATATGCGAACTTTTTCTTTTATTTCATCTCTTAGTTGTTGGTGTGTTATTTTTCTGATATGGTAGTGAGGAGCTAGTCTGACATTTGCCAATCATGTGTTTCCATTCCTTTCCCCCAGTAACTACACAACATAAACCGAATAAAGGGAATAGTTGAGCTCAAAACATTAAAACAATACTCTCCAGTAAACACAATACGGGATCATGACACCATTACCTAACTAAAGAAAGTCCTTTCACCTTCCTATAAGACCCCTGGCGCGCTGTACAGAGCCATCCTAATTACAGGTTTCTATCTCAAGCTACAGAAGATCTCCAAATTATTCCTGTTCATTAAGCCTCACAAAACTCCAAGTAAAATCTCATCCTATAGACCCATCAGGTTTTTTTTCTTTTTTTGCAATGCTCTTGATATAATTCACATCTAGAGCATCCACAGACATCTAGAACACCAACTACCCCTTCCCAACCGCCATTGTGACTTTTATCTCAAACGCTCCACACTCCACAACCGAATTCACATCCTTTCCCTATAACTGAACAAACGCCATTTTTTGTCCCCATAGACTCTGAAAACGTCTTTGACCAAGTATGGAATTCTGGTCTCCTTTCCAAATTGCATTGGTATCCAAAAGTAAAGCAGCAAACCGAAATTTTGCAAGGTTGCATTTATTTTGCAACAAAACAGTAGAAAAAGGTGACATATCTTCTGGTAAACCTTCCGGGATGTAAGGTCGTGGTCCATGAAACTCTTCAGCTCCTAACGTTTCGTCCAGAGCTGCGCTGGACATCTTCAGAGGGGTGTTTCTCCTCCGGTGAGTCTTGCCGACTGACGTGTCGGACGTCTGAGAGCGACTTATATATCGTAGAAAGTGGGCGTGACCAGAGTTACACGTGATATGCACAGATAATCTTTGTCAGAGATAAAACTTAACTATCGATCGTAATCTCGTCACGGATAAAACTGTCTAGCAATTCTGTAGTGCTACTGTCCAAATATCACTAAGTTTCATGGTCTCTTCTTTCCGATTAAAATTATCCCTATGTTTATATATTTCAATTGCTTCTCAACAAAGCCGTGGGTAATAGTTCGTCGTCGTAGATAAAATTTTTGTTTCGGAAAACTTCACTTGATGATTTCCTGGCTGAAAAGCGTGTTCTGCTACAGCCGATTTATCTGTTTTTCCTAATCGGCAAAGACTTCTGTGTTCTTTTAATCGTGTATTTACGCTTCTTTTTGTTGTTCCAACATAAACTTTACCACATGTACACGGAATTTTATATACGCCACTGGCTGATAGAGGAGCGCGTTTATCTTTTACAGACCGAAGAACATGAAAAATTTTCTTCGTTGGTCTAAAAACAGGTCTAATATCATGTTTACTTAAAATCTTTCCAATCTGATCCGTTACTTTCTTTATAAAAGGGAGAGAGACTGTATTCTTCTATCGTTTTACGGGCTTGTCCTTAGGCTTTTTGTTGTTTGGGTGCAGAATTCTGCTTACTTCTTTCTTTGAGTAGCCATTTTTCTCAAAAGCGTGCTTCAGATGTTTTAATTCGACGTCTAGCTACTCCGGCGTGCAAATCCGTCTGGCTCTGTCAACGAGACTTGTAATCACACCTCTCTTTTGTTGTGGATGGTGGTTAGAATTTTTATGTAAGTATCTGTCTGTGTGCGTTATTTTTCTAAAAATCTGTTGTTTCAATCTTCCATCCGTCTGTCTCATAACTAAAACATCCAAAAACGGTATTTTGTTATCATTTTCTCTCTCCATGGTAAACTGGATTCTTGGATTTATATTAGTAAGGTAATCAAAAAATTCGCCTAAGGCTTCTCTACCATGTGGCCAGACCACAAATGTATCGTCTACATACCGATACCAGCGAGATGGTTTGTTATCTGCTTTTTCCAAGGCTGACTGTTCGAATTTCTCCATGTAGAAATTAGCTACTGCAGGACCAAATGGGTTACCCATTGCTACGCCATCAAGTTGTTCATAAAATTCATTATTCCACTGGAAATGACTGGAAGTAAGACAATGTCTGAAAAGAGCAGTCAGATCTTCTGGAAAAATATCCGTTATAATATCCATAACTTCATTAACTGAAATCGTAGTAAATAAACATACTACATCAAAACTTGCTAAAATATCTTCAGGAGTCAGAATTAAACCTTCAATTTTCTCTATAAAATAACGTGAGTCCTTTATATATGAGTCAGTTTTTCCAATATATGGTTGCAAACGAGTTGTTAGATATCTTGCTATTTCGTACGTAGGAGAATTAATAGCACTAACAATCGGACTCAGAGGAAGGTCCTTTTTATGTACCTTGGGTAGGCCATAGAGTCTAGGACACATAGCTTCAGTATTCAATAAAGCTCTTTTTTCTTCTTTTTGAATAGAAGTGGCCGATTTTATCAGATTATTTGTTTTCCGTAGTACGCTGGCTGTAGGATCTTTCTTAAGTTTTTTGTATTGTACTGACGTTAAAAGATTCAAAATTTTGCTTTGATAATCTTCTGTATTTAAAACGACAGTAGCAACCCTTTATCAGCGGGAACAATCACTATGTCTTCATCTGCATTTAAATCTCTCAGAGCCTTTCTTTCGCCATTGGTTAAATTACTTTCCAGAGGTTTACTGCGGCGCAATACTCTGGTGGTTTCGATCCGGATTGCATTTGCAGTTTCTTTGGGGAGAGTACGTATACCTGCTTCTACATTTGCAATAATATCTTCAACAGGAACTTTCGGAGGTGTTATAGCATAGTTTCCTCCT
Source organism: Schistocerca piceifrons (assembly GCF_021461385.2). NCBI lineage: Eukaryota > Metazoa > Arthropoda > Insecta > Orthoptera > Acrididae > Schistocerca > Schistocerca piceifrons. The sequence continues at coordinate 822,111,540 of NC_060149.1, read as the reverse complement.
TTTGCAAGAACTGAAATTTCGTCTTGAGACAAAACTCTGTCTGACTTGTTAATAACAGTTTCGGACATCACTATATTATTTGTAGATTACATAAGTTTGTAACTTTTCGAACTTCTTCTTATGCCTTCTAGTAGTCGTTTCCATCATGGTTTCCATAGATCGAAACCATATATAAAATTCCGTGTACATGTGGTAAAGTTTATGTTGGAACAACAAAAAGAAGCGTAAATACACGGTTAAAAGAACACAGAAGTCTTTGCTGATTAGGAAAAACAGATAAATCGGCTGTAGCAGAACACGCTTTTCAGCCAGAAAATCATCAAGTGAAGTTTTCCGAAACAAAAATTTTATCTACGACGACGAACTATTACCCACGGCTTTGTAGAGAAGCAATTGAAATATATAAACATAGGGATAATTTTAATCGGAAAGAAGAGACCATGAAACTTAGTGATATTTGGACAGTAGCACTACAGAATTGCTAGACAGTTTTATCCGTGACGAGATTACGATCGATAGTTAAGTTTTATCTCTGACAAAGATTATCTGTGCATATCACGTGTAACTCTGGTCACGCCCACTTTCTACGATATATAAGTCGCTCTCAGACGTCCGACCCGTCAGTCGGCAAGACTCACCGGAGGAGAAACACCCCTCTGAAGATGTCCAGCGCAGCTCTGGACGAAACGTTAGGAGCTGAAGAGTTTCATGGACCACGACCTTACATCCCGGAAGGTTTACCAGAAGATATGTCATCCGGTCATGAAAGCTTTCATACTGTGAAAAAGGTGACAGTAACGTAGAAACAATGTAAAGAATACTGAACGTAAACAACTGCAACGTGCACCTCTCGCAGCAATACAGGCTTAACAACGATGGGGCATGCTGTGAATGATTTCATCAGTCTCATGTTGAGGCAATAGCGACCATTCTTCTTGCAGAGCTGCTCGCAGTTTCGGAGAGTTATTGGTGGATGCTGACATGATGCAAGCCGTCTCCGTAGTGCATCCCAGACATGCTTTACGGAATTCAAATATGTAGAGCGAGCAGGCCACGCCATGTGTGCAATATCTTCCGTTTCCAAGAAAACATCAGCCACCCGTGCTCTATAAGGTCGAGCATTGTCGTCCATCAGTATGAAGTGTGGGCCCACAGCACCTCGCAACAACCGCAGATGATGTCCCAAAATCTCGTCAAGAGTCCTAACAGTAGTTAAACCTTGTCAATTCACCTGTACAATTTCATGAAGAGGGGTTCGAGTGGTCAACATAATCCATGCCCACACCATCAGGGAGCCTCCTCCATATGGGTCTCTTTCCACAATGTCTGGGACCCGAAATCGTGACCCACGTTCCCTCCAGATGCGAATCCCTTGAGAACCACTCTCCACACTGAATCGGGACTCATCTGTGAAACCAACATTGTCCCACTGTTCGATCGTCCAAGTGGCATATTGATGAGTCCACTCATGACGTTCCCTTTTGTGAAGACGCGTCTGAGGTAGACATACAGCAGGTCTCCTACAATAAAGACCACTCTGCCGTAGCCTTCTGCACACCGTTTGCCCCGATACAACACGTCCTGTGGATGCTGCGAGCTCAGATGCCAGTTGTCGTGCAGTATTAAGGCAGTACTGTAGTGCCCTTACAGCCAAATAACTGTCCTCTCTTCTGAAATTACACGTGGTCAGCTCTGCCATGGTCTTCGGTTCAAAAAATGGTTCAAATGGTTCTGAGTACTATGGGACTTAACATCTGAGGTCAACAGTCCTTTAGGCAGGATTCGAATATGCGACTGTAGCAGCAGCGCGGTTCCGGACTGAAGCGCCTTGAACCGCTCGGCCACAACGGCCGGGGCTATGATCTTCGGGATATTGTTTTGGTCTGTATACACTGTCACCACATCCTAGAAATAACAGAACGATTTACACTACACCAGTTTGCAATTGTCCTGTACCTTTCTTTCTCTGTCCCTCCACCGCAGAGTCTGGTGGGCATCTTCTGAGTGCATGTGTGGATATGGGGCTACCCGAAAAACACTATGTCGTTTCATAGGTGTCCTGACTTCATTGTTGGCTGGAACGCCATCTTCCTAGCAGAAAACGATCGTACGGACATCTGTTGACAGTTTGTATGATTATATCGTGAATTAGACACAGAACGGGGAAATACACATTTGTTGCTTTAATATTGGACATCATTGTGTAAACATATGCATTTTGTGAGGTTACATCCCTGTAAAACTGGCCGCAAACTGTGAAAAGCAAATTCGGCTATGCGCGCATCTTGGTGTGATGGGAAAAGCAGGCAGCTGGGCGTGTTTTAATAGCTAACAAGGCTTTCTGGCCTTGCTGCGCTGAGCTCACAAGGGGAAGGCCTCAGACACGGCCAACCGATTCGGCTCAAATTTGGCAGGTCGCTTGTGTACAACCTATAATAAAGGAATCTAAGACATTTTGGGTCAACACACCCTCGTTTTTGAGAAAATTACCCCTAAAGGTTATGACGAGCAATCAACACAAAATTGACGGGATCGATAGATAATTGTAAGTAGAGCATTTTTCATCATCAGGTATGGGGTCCGAAAACGCATACCTTTCCAGAAATGGGGGGTAAGAAACTTTTACGACTGCCGCTTCTGTACCGACATGCAAAAAGCTTTTCGCCGGCAACGCCGATAGCGCAATGGCCAAGGTAACTGGCTCGGAATGGGAGAACCCGGGTTCGAATCTCGAAGAAACGTAGCGGATTTTATTCTTTTCGTTTGTATCTTTCCATATCTCAATTGATAGGGAAATGAGGGTTAATAAGGTAAGTAAATCAATAAGGAATGATAATAATAAGGTAGGCAAACTAATTTCCCGAACACCGTGAGTTAGAAAAGTATTAAACTTTTAAGTCTTGTCACATGAAAACAACTCCGAGTAAGAGTGCTACGAATACCTCACCTAGACGTTCAGTCCGGAACCGTGCGACTGCTACGGTCGCAGGTTCGAATCCTGCCTCGGGCATGGATGTGTGTGATGTCCTTAGGTTAGTTAGGTTTAAGTAGTTCTAAGTTCTAGGGGACTGATGACCACAGATGTTAAGTCCCATAGTGCTCAGAGCCAATTCCTCACGAGGGATCACAGATAGCCAACGGCGCAACGCTTGTTTACAGCGAGGCACGGGACGGAATGCACGCGCGGAGAGTTAAGTTGTCCCGGTTGTCTCTTCCTCATATCATAGTTGTGAACCTGGAAGAGTGAAGGTGTCCAGCACGAGCCTTATAGAAGTCAGTCGGAAAGAGTTGTTTTCCGTCATTAGGCTGCCGCGAACCTCGCGGATACATGTAGTGATTTTTCCATCGCTAATGGACCGAATGAAATACGTTTTGTGAATGAATACAGTGCCCTTCAGTAAGTAACATATGACGAGTACTGTATGTAGTTTTTAGTAATTAGCTCGTCTGTTTATGCTGTAGTAACTAGTCATTGTTTGTTGTGTCCTATCTTTCGAGATTCGAAACCGGGTTCTTCGAGACCCAGCCAGTTACCTTGGCCGGTGCGCTATCAGCGCTGTCGCCGAATAGCGTTTACCATTTCTGGAAAAGTATGCGTTTTCGGACCCCATACCTGATGATGAAAAATGCTCTACTTACAATTATCTACCGATCCTGTCAGTTTTATGTTGATTGCTCGTCATAACCTTTAGGGGTGATTTTCTCAAAAACGAGGGTGTGTTGACCCAAAATATCTTAGATTCCTTTATTTTAGGTTGTACACAAGCGACCTGCCAAATTTGAGCCGAATCGGTTGGCCGTGTCTGAGGCCTTCCCCTTGTGAGCTCAGCGCAGCAAGGCCAGAAAGCCTTGTTAGCTATTAAAACACACCCAGCTGCGTGCTTTTCCCATCACACCATGATGCGCGCATAGCCGCATTTACTTTTTACAGTTTGCGGCCAGTTTTACAGGGATGTAACCTCACAAAATGCATATGTTTACACAATGATGTCCAAAATTAAAGCAACAAATGTGTATTTCCCCGTTCTGTGTCTAATTCACTGACATGAACTTGTGACTTTTAACTGTTTTGCAAATGTGGGACTTTAATTTAAAAACTTACGCTAAATTAACTTTGATTTATTTCTGAGATTTCTTGTATGATGTTTAACTGAGATACTGCTCTGGTTTTTTTGGTTTTTTTTAAAGCTCTCACACAGTTGTACATTAATTCATTGATAAACATTTATGAAGTTGATTCGGTATTAAAAAGACAGCGAATAAACTCAGTTTTATTTAAACCATAAAATGCCATGAGTTGTGAACATTTTAGTGCAATGCATATTCCTACCTGAAGGCAGCAGAAGATCAAATAGGTAAAAACCCTAAGGCTAGTAGAAACCCTTGGGTAACAGAAGGAATATTGAGTTTAATTGATGAAAGGAGAAAATATATATAAAAATGCAGTAAATGAAGCAGGCAAAAAGGAATACAAACGTCTCAAAAATGATATCGACAGGAAGTGCAAAATGGCTAAGTAGGGATGACTAGAGGACAAATGTAAGGATGTAGAGGCTTATCTCACTAGGGGTAAGATAGATACTGACTACAGGAAAATTAAAGAGACCTTTGGAGAAAGGAGAACCACTTGCGTGAATATCAATAGCTTTGATGGAAACCCAGTTCTAAGCAAAGAAGGGAAAGCAGAAAGGTGGAAGGAGTATATAGAGTGTCTATACAAGGGCGATGTACTTGAGGACAATATTATGGAAATGGAAGAGGATGTAGATGAAGATGAAATGGGAGATATGATAGTGCATGAAGAGTTTGACAGAGCACTGAAAGACCTGAGTCGAAACGAGGCCCCCGGAGTAGACAACATTCCATTAGAACTACTGACAACCTTGGGAGAGCCAGTCCTGACAAAATTCTACCATCTGTTGAGCAAGACATATGAGACAGGCGAAATACCCTAAGACTTCAAGAAGAATATAATAATCCCAATCCCAAAGAAAGCAGGTGTTAACAGATGTGAAAATTACCGAAGTATCAGTTTAATAAGTCACGGCTGCAAAATACTAACGCGAATTCTTTACAGACGAATGGAAAAACTAGTAGAAGCCGACCTCGGGGAAGATCAGTTTGGATTCCGTAGAAATGTTGGAACACGTGAGGCAATACTGACCCTACGACTTATCTTAGAAGAAAGCTTAAGGAAAGGCAAACCTACGTTTCTAGCATTTGTAGACTTAGAGAAAGCTTTTGGCAATGTTGATTGGAATACTCTCTTTCAAATTCTAAAGGTGGCAGGGGTAAAATACAGAGAGCGAAAGGCTATTTACAATTTGTACAGAAACCAGATGGCAGTTATAAGAGTCGAGAGACATGAAAGGGAAGCAGTAGTTGGGAAGGGACTGAGACATTGTTGTAGTCTCTCCTCGATGTTATTCAATCTGTATATTGAGCAAGCAATAAAGGAAACAAAATAAAAGTTTGGTGTAGGTATTAAAATCACTGGAGAAGAAATAAAAACTTTGAGGTTCGCCGATGACATTGTAATTCTGTCAGAGACAGCAAAGGACTTGGAAGAGCAGTTGAACGGAATGGACAGTGTCTTGAAAGGAGGGTATAAGATGAACATCAACAAAAGCGAAACGAGGATAATGGAATGTAGTCGAATTAAGTCGGGTGATGTTCAGGGAATTAGATTAGGAAATGAGACACTTAAAGTAATAAAGGAGTTTTGCTATTTGGGGAGCAAAATAACTGATGATGGTCGAAGTAGAGAGGATATAAAATGTAGGCTGGCAATGGCAAGGAAAACGTTTCTGAAGAAGAAAAATTTATTAACATCGAGTATAGATTTAAATGTCAGGAAGTCGTTTCTGAAAGTGTTTTTATGGAGTGTAGCCATGTATGGAAGTGAAACGTGGACGATAAATAGCTTAGCCAAGAAGAGAATAGAAGCTTTCGAAATGTGGTGCTACAGAAGAATGCTGAAGATTAGATGGGTTGATTACATGACTAATGGGGAGGTATTGAATAGAATTGGGGAGAAGAGGAGCTTGTGGCACCACTTGACTAGAAGAAGGGATCGGTTGGTAGGACATGTTCTGAGACATCGAGGGATCACCAATTTAGTATTGGAGGGCAGTGTGGAGGGTAAAAATCGTAGAGGGAGACCAAGAGATGAATACACTAATCAGATTCAGAAGGATGTAGGCTGCAGTAGGTACTGGGAGATGAAGAAGCTTGGACGGGATAGAGTTGCATGGATAGTTGCATCAAACCAGTCTCAGGACTGAAGACCACAACAACAACATTCCTACCTGCATATTTTACGAACTTTGTGAAAAATTTTCTAGGGTAAATTGACAAATGTGTTCGATTGACACCTAGTGTAATCAAATTATAAAAATCCAACCATGCATTCTGCAACCCAGGAACTTCACTGTTTCAATTAATGATTCGTGCAGTCGCACTTGGGAGCTCAAGACGTGAAACAGAACAGCTTATGGAGCATTTATATCGACAACAGGCGGGAATTTTGTGTCTGACCCCATGTTCTTCTATACCACATTTGGTAATGAATGACTGATGATGACACGGCAGTCAGTCAACAATCGCGTGGTCTTCACGGCGGGAGTTCCGTTTTTTTAAATGTTTTATGTTATACCTATCGCTTTGGAACTTGCAGACATTTATGTGTATCTAATAGCTCCCTTTCATAGGTTTAAGGGGTTAAGGGACTATAGCACAGTTCTGAGTCTATCTGTGTCAGTTGCGGGGCGCTGGGTAAATAATCTTACTGGTCTTTACTTTTTGTTACGACGTTATGAAAAGACACTTCAATAGTCTGGGCTCTCCTAAACCTACCTTTGCCATTTACAAGAGCCTGAAAACTATTTCAGCGGTCAGTCAGAAAGCAATGGAGGACATACTGACCACAATTTCCAGTCTGCAAGTCCACGTTACTCATTGTGCTCACTGAAAGAAAATGTTCCTACTTGCTATTTACTCAGCAGGATCAGGAAGTAAGACAATAAATAGAAGTTTTCAGTCGTAACTGATTAGTATATTCAATAACAGTTAACACGCACAAATATAATAATATTCCTGATAACAATACTAATGTCCCTATCGGAAACAGCACTAGCAACAGTTCAGAGGTGTCTTCTACGGGAAGTTCCAGGTAAAATAGCTTATCGTCCTAACTTCTAATCGTCAAAAGCAAATTCCTCGCCTTGAAAGTGGAAAGTCCACCGCTCGTGGTCTAGCGGTAGCGTCCTCGCTTCCCCAGCACAGGGTCAAGGATTCTCACCTGGCCCGAGATGACTGGGTGTTGTTGTGTCGTCTTCATCATCATTACCATTCATCCCCATTACGGGCGGAGGAAGGTAACGGCAAACCACCTCCATTAGGACCTTGCCTAATACGGCGGCGCGGGTCTCCCGTATCGTTCCCCTACGCTCTGTCAAGAAGCATGGGACTTCATTTCCATTTCCAAAAGTGGAAAATAATGCCGCCGCTGCCAAGTGGTTTTGTCAACATTACGGACGGTGCACAGTTACTTCCGTGAAATATAAGCAATTCAGGACGGTGTACAGTCCTCGCAAGTTCGCTTCCTACTTTTACCGGAAACGCTTTTTATAAGTACCTATCTCTGACGTCATCCGAGGCACAGCGCACGCAGGCGTTTGACGGATGTGGACACATTCATATCTCAGTGCGAAGTGCCCCTTCCCATTGCCTCTTTGGCCGTACTTATGGGCGCAGCGGACCGCCAAACGGAATATCTGCGATCACCCGCTAAGGCACAGGTAGCAGCATCTAAATGGCCCCTTTTTTGGACTCGTAAAAATTAATAACAATTGAAAATCATCCTAATTTTTATTTGAATGGAGTTAAGTTTGCTTTAGTTACTGAAAGAGTTTTAGCTCGACTACACTTAAACTTTGGCGGTTAGAATTTTTAGAACGGAACCAACAGTAGAACATGATCTCTGAACTGCATCTTTAAGATTCCTTGTAATGTCTGTCATTTATAATAAAGTCTTGAAACTTGGTACAACTGTATTATTTCATCAATGTAATCAAGTGCTGTAACTGGAACTTTCTATAACAAATACAACTGATACTTAATCTACGATGAGCAAGGACGTATTCGTTTCAAATTTGGTTTTTAGCAAATAACTTGAATACTAATAGAGATAGCCTATTGATGTTACATATTTTATATTTTTATGTCAAATTGAGGCTACACAGGAATTTTCATCTTTCTGATTCTAATATTTATCGCCTTCAATTTTTCGTAAAAACGCCAATTTTGACCAAAATATTGCTCTGATCAAGCTTGAGACTTGTAGCTTTCAATTGTAACATACATTTGCACATTCTCAACAGATTTTAGCTTTGTAGCCTCATTATTCAGCGCCATTTATTTTTTTCTTAAAATAACATATTTAGCGAAACATATTCATTTGATCATTCTGAGATTTAACAATGTTGACATTAATATACTAAAGCATACACTGACAAAGTTGGGAAAGTTGTTTTAATTTTTAATTTCACTCTTAGATTATGGTACAGTCCTTTGTATGTTAAGCACAGGCGCATTATGATGGCTTGCCGCTAGCAATACTGAACTGCGGTAAACCCTGGCTCACTCACTCGGCTCTGTACCTCTTACAATAATACAGCGCTTGTTTCGCCTCACAGTGTCAGCTGCATTCGATCAATTCCTCTTCTTCTCCTTTCTCGGGGTCACGCCTGACCCACAATTCCCCTGCCCCTCCGTTTCCCACTTCTTGTCTGCGTATACCAGACATTTTATTTAAAAAATTTTGGAACGCTGTAGCTTGGCATCTTGCTATTATTTGTTTATAAACTATTTCCATGTGAGCACTGGAACAGCATGTGAGTGCTATAGCAGCTTCCATCTGCACAACATATATTATGAGAAATGGCTATCGACTGCACCCGCTCTTGAGGTGAGCGAAGCAACTGGCTGGAGCAATTTTTCATGACTTACTTTAAGTATGTCAGTGGTGGAGCACACCTGTCTGAGCTCAAAATAAGAACTGCACGTGAAGCACAATTACTTTCTTTCCCACACAGCCCTCCAAGGCGAGAAGATGAACTACACGTTGGAGGATGGCCATGAGTGTCGCAGGTGTCAGTGTGAGGTGCATATTAATGAGTCTGATGTGACCCTGAGGTGTCTAATTAATTCACGTGTTGATGTGAGTGGGGTGCCAGGCACTTGCTATTCGAGTACATAGAAATGAGCAGTCCTGAGCTCCTGGTCCCCTCAAGGTTATCCCTCAACGTCAAGCCATAACCCTCCCTCCTCAAGGTTACCTACTTCCCCATAATACAATCACTCTTTCTCACTGCATTCCTCTACAATTCACCCAAACCCTCAATTCTGCTTCCCATGCCTGTGTGCACCTAGGTGTTTATATTGAAACGTCTTCAGTGAGCATTAGCTATGTATCCTGTTATTATTACTATTACCATTATTATTATTTTTAAACAATTTCCACATGAGCACTGGAGGAGCACGTGAGCACTGGAGCAACGTGTCCATGCAACATATGCTTTGAATGATGGCTGCCGAAAATGCCTGTATGTGTGGCGAAAAAGCCACCTGCTGTGGGAGCCAGCTGGCTGGTTTGAACAAGCTCCCTGCAGGTTTCACCTTGTTCAACGCTGATACTACCTCCACTCTTCAACCGCCTGGTTTGAACAACTTCCTTGCAAGTTTCAACTTGTTCACCATCATCTATACCATCCCCATAATGACTTGTTCACACAAGCTCCCAGTAAGCTTCAACTTGTTTACACATTCCCACTGCCACTATTCTTTTACTATCTGGCTTTAACAAGTTCCCTCCAAGTTTCAACTTATTCACCCAATCCAACAACCACGACTCTTTTACTGTCTGATTTGAGGAAGCTCCCTGCAAGTTTCAACTTGTTCAATCACTCCTCTACAGGTTGCAGGGTATGCATCTGTAGGCATATATTTTACCTGTATGATGGAAATGTCAGGTGAGCTTTCATGCAATAATAATATATTTTGCTCTATCAATATCACATTACTGTCAGACCTATAACTCACCTGAAATATTTATTTAACCACATAACTGTTTCAGTTTATTGAAGTCAGATCATTCTAAAATATTGTGATAGCACATGGGACTCAATGCATGTTTCACTTTCTCCGTTAATAAGAACGAGGGTACATGGTAACAATTTATTTTCTTTATTCATTTAATAACTGATGGTAAAGTTGTTGTATGCACAATTCATATTAGGATATGTTTATACTGTGTAATTACAGACATTAGGAAAAAGAGCCAGATGTCCAGACTGCCTTAATAAATATGTATACAATCTAGAGATGTAACATGACTTTAGAAGCGTACAGTCTCTATCTGTCAATCACATGTAGGATGAGATAATCATATTACAAGGAAAATTATATGAAATTATTGCTCTTTGAGCTTCAAGTGCTCAAGTCGATAAGATGCATGGTACCATCTTGCCTGTAACTGTAACAAGAGAAGTTCAGTCGAAATATGATGAACCTGTTAAGTGTCATATTTGTGAGCTGTCATTAGCAAATACCAGACAATAGCTGCATATGGAGCACAGTCGTTGAACCAGTATATTTGACAGGAAAGCACGCAAACTAAATTCCAAGCTCCCATATCGCATTACCGTGTTTTTCCACAATTTTAGAGAATATGATGCTTGCTTCATTGTTGAGCACATGATTGCTTTTGGTTCGGTAGTGAGTGGGTTAATGTCCTATCCGAGAGCACAAAGAAATTTCATTTTTAAAGAGTATTACCAAGAATATAGCCTCCTGGACTCCTTAAATACATGCAGCCACCCTCCAGAATCTTGCTGAAATTCTACACCACAAGAATATACACCTCTTATGGGGCACATTCCAATAATGTTAAGTTCAAGCTCATTATTAAGAAAAGGATCTTTCTCTTCGAATATCTGGATTCGGCAGGGATACTCTACGAAACTGTGCTACCCCACATATCCGCATTAAGAAAAGGATCTTCCTCTTTGAATATCTGGATTCGGCAGGGATACTCTACGAAAATGTGCTACCCAACATATCCTCATTCCCCAAAAAACTTACAGGCGATGGCATAACAATGCAGAATATGAGGACATAATTTGTGTTTGGTAGACAGGAATTTAAAATCTCTAACTTAGGGGAGTATACAAGGTTTTGCATGGATAGTGAAGTAAACTGTCTTGCAGATGTGTTTAAACAATTTCATAGTGTGTGTCTGGCAACATACAGTCTGGATCCTAAATACTGCTAAGCCACACATATGTCATTGTGCAACATAATACACCAAAACACACATCCTGAACTCGAGCTTTTAACTGGTGTCGACATGTTGTTCTTTGTGTGTGTTTGAGTCATGGGTGACTTTGCCAATGTATTTATAGACACTTCAAGGCCAATGCCCCACGAACAGGTGAGTTGTTCGACAACACCATCGATTCGAGTTACATCCTTCACTTGGATGTTAACAATTTACACAGGTTCGCCATGCAACAATTACTAGTTACTGGAGGACTTTTTTTGGTGACTGACTCATGTTCAAATCGATTGACTGTGTTTTTCAACTATGGAAAATGACTGTGGTGTTGGATATGCCTTGGAAGTAGGCATGGCATATCTAAATAGTTCGCATGACGAGCACAATGATTTGCAATTGTGTTCAGAGAACTAAGATTCACGACATGGTTCCCTCCCCAAGCTGATGATAGCGCTAAAGGGACAAAAAGAGATAGATTATGCATTTTGGGAACCTCCAGCAGTGTGTCAAGCTGGGTATGTAACTGAATAGTCACATGTGTTATCTAGCTCAACGAGAGCCGCTGTTTGAAGGAATATGAAGACTTATACACTGGTAAAAGATCATCGCCTTCATGGGCAACTGAGCAAGATTTTTATAAATTAATGAACAAAGTGGATTTTAGAAAGACAATGGAGAATATTCAAAAAACACAGCGACATTAAATTAGTCAATCCTTGTGACTGGTTGTGCAGGGGGGAGGGGGGGGTGCGGTAATTGTAATTGATCATCAAGCCAAATTTTATGTGACCTACAACCTCCTTCGGTGAAAAATCTGTGACTCTGGGGATGGCAATGGTTGCAGTACAGTTCACGAAACCTGTTTAAGTTTGTGTGTTTGTGTACTGCACCTACGTAATGTCGATGTGTACCGTTTTCAGTATAAGTTTGCGAAAACCCATTTTGAAGGACCAAGATTTTTTTGCACATATAAAGAGAAGCTTCATTTACTGGAAGAAGGAGTGCAATCCATATGAGCTTATAAGATGTCATCCTTATGCATTCGACATGCCTGGATATAAAACCGATAATGCATATGGTATAAATCCAGCCTACAGTAAAGTTACTGGTCTGATGAAAGATGAGGCAAATGGGTCAGTTTGTGGAGTACGTAGGTATGCTATGTGAAATGTATGCGTACTGTATGGAACAATTTAAGGCAGGCTAAAGGTGTAGAACATGCTGCTGCATGGATTCCTACAGCTGGTGAATACTTGGCATGCTTGAATGGCGTTGTAGATGGTGCTTCAAATGTGGTGCATCAGGTTAATTGTCAGGCTAGGGGACATGTGGTTCATATTGTAACCCAAAAAAATCGGTCTGTCTTCTCATGATGACAGGTGAATCATTTGCGATGGGGTAATTGAAACTCTGCCGTACTTGCACTATTCACTGGAGTTAGAGAGAGAGAGTGAATGTATGCAGTATATGAAGTGTTTCTGTAGTTTATCTGGAATACTATTACTTGTTTATTCTAGTGTTTTAGTATACACATCTGATTTTGTGTGTGTATATGTGTGTTAAGAATATGAAAGCTCAAAAAGAAAAGATATTAGAGTTCACACCACACACACACACACACACATACATTTATATAAGAGAGATGTACCTCACCCCAGATGCACTTAATGGAGAGAGACTGTATGAATCTACAGACCGTCTCTTCTTCCTGTTAAGTCTCTAATTGTACTCGTATTATATACATACGAGGGTTATTCCAAAAGTAAGGTCCGATCGGTCGCGAAATGGAAACGACTATGAAAATCCGATAAAGCTTTGCACAGATGTGTTGGGTAGTGTCTCTAGTATAACCTCAGTTAGCATCACGTCGCTCTTCTCATTTCTGAGCTCGCAGTGAGTGCGTAAAGATGTCTAGAAAATAGTGTCTGCCGCCAAGTACGAGGGCCTGGTGAGAAATTTCGCCTGAAGCTATGCAGCTAACATTACATAACTGTCGTGCTGTTTCGTATTCACGACAATTCTCAGCCGCATTCTGCAGGGGCAATGAAGATGCTCCTGCATCGTTTTCAAATCGAAATGTGAGATTACCCACAATACAGTCCGCAATTGTCTCCCCCTGAGTTTCATCTCTGGTCACATGAACCGCTGTCTTTGAAGACAACATTTTGACACAGACGACGAGGTGTAGGCCAGCGTGGAGAACTGGCGGAAAGCACTGGCGGCTGCCTTCTATGATGAGGCTATTGAAAAGTTGGTAGAACGCTATGACAAAAGTCTAAGTCAGAACGGCGACTACGTAGAGAAGTAGCTGAAAGGTGTAGCTTATTGTTACAAGTAAAACATTTCTGATGTTCACTGTGGTTTCAATTTAGCAATCAATCGGAGCTTACTTTCTGAACAGGCCTCGTATTTACTAATGTCTTTATTCGTAATATTTGTATTGCATTGTATTGTATAAATATATTCTAATACACATAATGCATAAAGCAACTTTAACATCTATTATTAAATGAATAAAGCGTATAATTTACTGCCATGCATCATTGTTCTTAATTGCAAAGAAAAGAAAACGGTGTGTTGAATCCCAAGCCCTGTCGAAACAACTTAAACAATGAATTGGCTTAAATAAACTGGAACAACTAAGTAGTTAAAAAAATTTCTGATGAATTATAGCTCTGTATTTCACGTGCTATTTGTAGAGAAAGTTGTGTTATTATTCCTTTAAAGTTCATACGACAGTTACACCACACATTCGGTACATCGTTCAATGTCTCGCTAGTGATATGAGAAACTTTTTTCAGACCACCTCAGCAGCCGCATTGTGCCATTTGGTGCAGCATTTCCGTAACTTCTACGATGATGCAGAATCAAACTTCTGTTTCAATTATCTTTAAGGTCTCACTGTGCTGTGTCGTCCGAACAAGACACAGTCAGGGCGAAAAGCACCGCAGGCGCAAAGATGCGAGCTGGTGCCAGTGGCATAGAAACTCGCAACTTGCGCGAGTTCCACCATCGCCATGGGCAGCGCTGAGGATGAAGAAATCGACTTGGCCTCTTCCAGTGGCCGACTGAGTACAATACGTCAATGATCGGACGACAACGGACAGAAGCCTATTCGGAAAATAGAAGAACAGCTCTCGCCCACTTGAGCTGATCATCGACCAGGGCTGACAGGAAACGTCGTTTGGTGAATTCTTAGAAGTGAACAGAGAGTTGTTGTAAATTGGATTTGCTATGTACTGTGAAGTTTACCTGCGATTATTTGCACTTAGCCATTGAGGGCCTTTGTGTTATTTACATGCAATGTTGCACACTTCATTATTCAACAAGTCACAAAGATAAGTAAACCTTTTTAACTCAGTTGTGTGACTTTGTTACTAACTTGTTGGAGTGTTGTAGAACCTTCGTTCTCCTATCCTGTTACCTGACCCTTGGGGATAGCTGAGCTGTGTAATAGTGGCAGGGAGGAATTGTCTTAGCGGTGTACTGCACCAGAAGCCTTTTCACGAACTTACAAACTCGGCCTACTGTAACAACAGTGGCAACTCGGTCTTCCCAGCAGTAGCGGCGATGCCTTCACAAAAGACTGGAGAACTCGTGGAATGCTCTTGCAAAAAGTATGCTAATTTGATGACACATTGCTCGAACCATCGATTTTTTTAACTAATCCGAAAAACATTTTTCAGTACACATTTTACTAATGAACACATTACTAACGGAGATCACCTAAAATTAATAGAGCTAAATGATATTAGCCGGCCGGAGTGGCCGAGCGGTTCTAGGCGCTACAGTCTGGAGCCGCGCGACCGCTACGGTCGCAGGTTCGAATCCTGCCTCGGGCATGGATGTGTGTGATGTCCTTAGGTTAGTTAGGTTTAAGTAGTTCTAAGTTCTAGGGGACTGATGACAGCCTATTTTCGTAGTCATCTACTTATTTTCTTTCGAAGGTGTAACAGTGGCACTGTATATACGTTTGAAGTAACTATAGTCTTTATTTTTCACATAATGTGCACATACATGTTCCTAGAACTACACGGCAATTGAGATTAAACTCAGTTTAGGAAATCAGGAGACATCTATGAGATCTCAGATGGGGATTTCAAACCATCATTTGAAGAAAATAGCGAAAAAATAGTTGTAGCATGTATGAGAGATTTAGATTCCAGCTAAGTGCCGCTAGCCAGAACTGAATTTCAAAAACTGCATAAAGAAACACCCAGAACTGGCTTACAAAAAACTTCAGTCTAAAAGTTTAATGCGTTGTGTCAGGTTCAGTCAAGGTTTTTCAACCAACTGTTTTGCTCAATGTTGGAATGTGTCCACACTCTCACTCCAAGTGACTGACGGATCACAATCAAACGCCTCGCTGCTCAACTGGCCATCTCTGTTGATAGTATGACACACTCGTTCCCAGTTAGGGTAGTCAAAGATTTGTGTCTACTGGGTTTCTCGCCGCCTGACAGAAGACCATAAAGAGCATCGAAGAACCATCTGTTCAGAAGTGCTGGGACGTTGTGACAATTTCTTGTCGAACATCGTCACAGGCGATGAAACACGGACTCATCACTTCGAGCCGGAAACAAGACGGCAATCCATGCAGTGGCGATACTCCACCTTTCCTCCGAAGAAAAAGTTCAAAGCCACATCCTCACCTGGTATAGTCATGGCGGCGCTCTTCTGAGACTGAAGTGGTAATTCTGTCTGATGTCTTCAAAAATGGTTCAAATGGCTCTGACAAGGGAACCTCCCCATCACACCCCCCTCAGATTTAGTTATAATTTGGCACAGTGGATAGGCCTTGAAAAACTGAACACAGATCAATCGAGAATACAGAAAGAAGTTATGTGGAACTATGAAAAAATAAGCAAAATATACAAACTGAGTAGTCCATGGGCAACATATGCAACATCAAGGATGTTGTGGGGACAGGAGCGCCGTGGTCCCGTGGTTAGCGTGGTCAGCTGCGGAACAGGAGGTCTGCGGTTCAAATCTCCCCTCCAGTAAAAAGTTTAAATTTTTATTTTCAGACAATTATCAGAGTTCAGGCACTCACACATAATCAATTTCGCTCTCCAAAATTCCAGAGCATGTTCAGATTTGCTTGGACATATGCAAGATTTGACGGTCTACACACGGAAAAATTTGAAAACGTTAAAAACATATGTTTTGACAGAGCACAGAGAAAACTGTGCGACTGTGAAACTGTTGCAATCATTTGTTGCAGTTTATGTGACACACTCTTATGTTTTCATCACTTTTTTGCGAGTGATTATCACATTCACAAGAAAACCTAAATCGGGCAAGGTAGAAGAATCTTTTTACCCATCCGCCAAGTATGGAAGTTAGGTGGGTCGACAACATATTCCTGTCATCTGACGCACATGCCGTCACCAGTGTCGTATAGAATATATCAGACGTGTTTTCCTGGATAAAATGTTTTCGGTTCCCACTGGAGAGGCACGTCCTTTCGTCTACTAATCGCACGGTTTTGCGGTGCGGTCGCAAAACACAGACACTAAACTTATTATAGTGAACAGAAACGTCAATGAACGAACGGACAGATCATAAATTTGCAAGAATAAAGAAAGTAAACTTTTCGCGCGAGGGTAGACGTGAACCAAGGACCTCTCGCTCCACAGCTACTCACGCTAACCGCAGGACCACGGCTCTCCTGTACCCGTATGATCCTTGATGTTGCCTATGTTGCCCATGGACTACTCAGTTTGTATATTTTGCTTATTTTTTCATAGTTCCGCACAACTTCTTCCTGTTTTCTCGACTGATCTGTGTTCAGTTTTTCAAGGCCTATCCACTGTGCCAAATTATAACTAAATCTGAGGGGGGTGCGATGGGGAGGTTCCCTTGTGAGCACTATGGGACTTAACATCTGAGGTCATCACTCCCCTAGAACTTAGAACTACTTAAACCTAACTAACCTAAGGACATCACACACATCCATGCCCGAGGCAGGATTCGAACCTGCGACCGTAGCGGTCGCGCGGTTCCAGACTGCAGCGCCTAGAACCGCTCGGCCACCCCGGCCGGCTTGATGTCTTTCCTCAGGGTGAAAAGATCAACTCTGAAGTGTATTCTACTACCCTTGGGCAATTGAGGAAATGACTTCAACGTGTTCGTCGCCATAAAAATACATATGAACCACTTCTCCATGACAACACAAGGCCTCAGGCAAGTCTACGCACTCGAGAGGACCTCAGAAAACTTCATTGGACTGTTCGTCCTCATTCACCGGAGAGCCCGAATCTCGCACCTTCCGACTTCCATCTGTTTGTGTCAATGAAGGATGCACTCTGCGGGAAGCAGTTCATGGATGATGGGAAGGCTACTGATGCAGCGAGGCATTGGCTCCGACGTCGACCAGTAGAGTCGTACCATGCACGCATACAGACCTCCCCAGTACGGTGAGTAAGGCCGTCGCATTGGACGGAGATTATGTTGAAACGTAACGTTTTGTAGCCAAAAGAGTGAGGAATAATATAGCGCATTGGGATTCTGAATAAAACCAACCTGCTTAGAGAAAAAAACAAATGTTGCCTTACTTATTGAACGCTCCTCGTATAAACAGATTAATCTGATTGTAAACCAAAAAAAAACACTCTTTTTATTTAAAAACCCATACTTTATTGTGTGGTCCATACCATCCGACACTTTTCTTAACTATCCGACACTTTTCGTAACATCTCGAACTGTATGCCTTAGAAAATATTTTGTTGCTCTGTGTAGTTTCAGTTAGAAATCTTTTTTCACCGTTTACATCAAAACAAATGTTCAAGTAAAGGTTTTACGCAGTCATACATTATTTCAAGGCAGCAGCAAAAGCTTTATACCAGTTTTGGCTTAATGACCCATAGGAAGCGCCGTTCCTCTCAGCCACACTGCGACGCACAACATTTGTCTTGCAGCGTCTGCCATGTCTGCCACGGAAGCCGGATGAGTATCTCCGTGACTCTTTGACGCTTACTCTAGCAATAAACCATTGTAAAGCGTTGCTGCTCTATGATGTCATTTATTTTCCCACACAGGAAATTTATTCGCAGTTGGGAATACCAACAACCATCGGCTGTCTATTGGAATTATGACAATGAATATTTGTACCGGACCGGGCTCTGTTCCGGATTTCTCGCCTTGCGTGAGCGGTCGCCTTAAGCGCTTCGGCTATCTGTGCACGAATCACGGCCAGAACCGAATTTCCTTATGTCGTCGTCCATGTGTCACTACCTGCACTCGTACTTTTCATAAGTTCCCGTCCAGGAAGGACATATTTATTGAGAGCCAAGAGCCTGGTACTGGTGAATAAATACGAAATAAAAGTACCTCTGTTATCAAGAAGTACGATGCAATGTTCCTTCGGACAAGCATCTATTTTGTCGTTTCTGTTGCCTAACCCTTGTGATATTCCTGGCTGTGGCCGCCAGTGTTTTATTTTGCTAGAAGCTCGCCTTGATGCTGCTTGATACACACGAAGTATAATATGGTACAAAAGTGGAGATGGTACAGTATGTACCAGTCCCGAGGGAGATTCCGCCAATTGTACTGAACTTGCTGCTGATTGGTTGGATAACGGGTGCTATGCGCCCAAATGCCTAACTTCTCTTATTAATTATTTATATACATTTCATTGTATTTAACCCAGTTTTTAGTATGACAGCCTCTCATGGTTACCTTACTAGTCCATCGTTTTTGTTTATTAAATTTCACTAGTTTTGAGAAACATAAGAGTAACGATATGGCAACTGAACTGCTTCGGACACCTTCGGGTCGCTTTAGCGCGCCTGGGAGACGAATTACATCGGCTGAGCTAGTCACTGTCTCGGGCGTTGTTGAGGGCCGGACACGTAACTCAAGTTTCGGTCGTTCTGGAGGGACGAACATGTCGTACACTATATCGGAAGTTGGATGGAAAAGTTACCGTACAATTAAGAAAGCTATGTCGAGTGTTGTAAAAGACAGTGTAAAATGGGTGAATATTTAAATAATTACCAAACAGGATACATTAATGAGAAGTGTCGCCTACCATCATCGTCAGTGCTACTGATCTTGCCCTCTGCAGATACAGAGACTAACCTGGGAAAGTTGTCATCCCATAAAAAAAGCACAATCACAGGTTCGAGATAACAGCATAGCAGCCTCCGCCGAAGAAGATCCCACGACCGACGAGTTGTCTTCTGCACTGGGGACACAACTTTAGAGGACGACAGGTTGGTGGAAAGAACGGTTAGAGATTCTTATTCAATCTCTCCAGCTCCCAGATCTAACTTCGAAAGGACGCTTGATTTATACCCTGTCTGGCCTCGTGATTAATCTATTTAGCCGCTGTGTGCAGGCAAGCCACCTGTGCCAGATAGAAAATGTGTGGGGCCAGTTCAGACATCTATCTACTCCATCCCAGGATATGAACGGCCAGTTAGAACAGTAGTGTGCTAGATTGCCTCACGAGAGGATACAACGGCTATGTAACATCTACATCTACGGTTACGTACCGGGTGGTTATAATTAAACTTCCCCGTTTAACACTTTATTACATAGCCGGCTGGAGTGGCCGAGCGGTTAAAGGCGCTACAATCTGGTACCGCACGACCGCTACTGTCGCAGGTTCGAATCCTGCCTCGGGCATGGATGTGTGTGATGTCCTTAGGTTAGTTAGGTTTAAGTAGTTCTAAGTTCTAGGGGACTTATGACTACAGCAGTTGAGTCCCATAGTGCTCAGAGCCATTTTTTGAACTTTATTACATAGAAACTAATTACCGTAAGAGTACCAAAATTGGTAGCAGTAATATCCCGGGTATGGAGCGCATGATTTTCATGCGTCACACCACTACCGCCCAGTTCCAACTATGGCCACCAGGTGCCGTGATCAGTCATCGTGATTCATAGTCTGACACACCTGACCGCTCGCAGTACACTTGTTGACGTGTCAACATGAACTTAGACAAAAGGAGCAGCGCGTAATTGGTGAAGCTCTATTATCAAAAGAACAGTAATGCTGCAGCTGCACTTCGAGAATGTCGCCGGCTGAAAAGATTACTGACGGGTCCTCTTTCTCCACCTGCTGTGCAGAGTATGATGAAGTTCGAATCAACTGGAGAACTGGGCGTCGCTCCAGGAAGAGGCCGACGATCGGTTGCACCACAGGTAGCTGAGGAAATCGCTGTTGCTACGGCAGGCAACGCTGCGCGCAATTCCCGATCTCAGGGAGTGCGCGTGCCTATGTCACGACAGTTGAACACCCCATGTTGCACTGTAAGGAAGGTGCTTCGATTTATTCTCAAATGGTATCCGTACAAGATCCATATCGTACAGCAGCTTGCACCACAGGACGCACAACGACGTGTTGACTTCGCTCTCCGTTTTCTCGCAAGGATTGAAGTTGATGAGGGCTGGCCCTGGACCGTCCTATGAACAGATGAAGCTCATTTTTCTCTGACGGGTGACGTGAACACACAGAACTGGCGAGTGTGTGGATCTGCACATCCAGTCACTGTGCATGAAGTTCCTCTGTATGGTGGCCATGTCCCCATATGGTGTGATTTCACGGCTACGTTCATCATTGGCCCATTCTTTTTTGAACAGGCTGGCGCTGAAGGACCAAAGACGTGCACTGTGACTGGCCAGCGTTACCGCAATATGCTTCGCCAGCATGTCATACCCGTTCTACAGGAGAGAGACGCATTGAACTCAACAGTTTTCATGCGAGATGGGGATCCATCGCACATCGCTCGTGAAATTCACCTACTTCTGAATTATCGAGTGATCGTTTCCAAATGTTTGGCCAGCACTATCACCTGATCTCATTCCCTGTGATTTCTGGTTGAGGGGCTACCTGAAGGACAGGATTTACCTGGGGAACATTCACACATGTGCTGATCTGAAGCGCAGCAAATCCAGAGAGGTAGCCAGCCCACCTACAGACATGCTTCTTTCTGCTGTGCGGAATGCAGTCCTGAGCTTTCAGACTCCTCTGGACTCTGATGGGCGCCATATTAAGCCCCTTTTGTAGCAGTAATGGTACCGGTATGTAATGGTATGATGTACCGTAGCAGCTCTTGAAGAGTGTTTCAATTGAGTTGATTCTGCATTATTTCTCTTTCCCATGTTCTTGACATTAATGCTACTGAGTTTGGTCTTCGTACGCTAATTAGTTGTACGTGTTATAACGTGTTAAATAGGGAAAGTTTAATTATAGCCACCCGATACATACACAGCAAGAATCCATATGATGCATGGCGGAGAGTACCTTGGACCACTACCGACTTCCTTTCCTGTTCCACTCGCAAACAGAACGAGGGAAAGGCGACTGTCTGTATGCCTCCGTATGTTCCCTTATTTCTATCTTATCTTCGTGGTCCTTACGCGAAATATGTGTTGACGGCAGCGGAATCCTTCTGCATTCAGCTTCAAATGCCAGATCCCTATTTTTTTTTTCAATAATATTTCGTGAAAAAATGTCGTTTTCCCTCTAGGGTTTCCCATTTGAGCTCCCAAAGCATTTCCGTAATACTCGCGTGTTGATCGAATCTACCTGTTGAAACCGATATTAACACAGACTATAGCACTGTCAGCATACAAACAGGCTACTTACACGGTAACAAATGTACCAACCCGCCTGTGAATTGCTTCGATGTGTTCCTTTAACTTGACGTAGTGCAGATCCCAAATACTCGAAGAGTTCTCAAGAGTGGATAGTACTTGTATTCTATACACGGTTTTCTTTATAGATGAGCTCCACTTTCCTACAATTCTCCCAAAAAATCGTAGTCGACTATTCACCTTCTCTACTACCATCATTTCGTGCTAGTTCCATTTCATTTTGCTTTGCAACATTACGCCTAGATATTTAATCGACGTGACTGCATCACCGGCGAGGACAACATAATGGGTTCTATTATTTAAGAAGTCTCCGAACCACTCACCTATCTGGAAACTTGTTCTGTATGTCGGTACCTTCGTGAACAGTCTGCACTGGGGCACCGTGTCAATCACTTACTGTAAATCTAAGAATATGGAATCTGTCTCTTGTCCTTCATCTCGCAGGATATCGTGCGAGAAAAGGGCAATCTAAGTTTCTCACGAGCTATGCTTTCTAAATCGGTGCAGATTTGTGGACATAAGCTTTTCCGTCTCAAGAAATTTATGGTATTCGAACTCAGAATATGTTCAAGACTTCTGCAGAAAACTTTTTTCTAGTCGCTTGGGACTTTCCTCTGGGCGTGAGATTCGTGATAAATGCAGGTTAAGTAAGGGCCCAATGCCCTAGAGTACTGTGTGTAAAACCGAACTGGGATTCGATCCGGACCTGGCGACATATTTGTTTTCAACTCTTTCAGTTGCTCCTATACACAAGGGATGCCTTTCCCAATGTTTTGCACACGGGAATCTGTGCGGCGGTGAAACGACCATGTGCTTGTACGGTCCTCCTGCATGGATGACTTCTTAAATACAAAATTTAAATCTTCGGCTGTCCTGTTGCTATCTTCTACTGCCACACTAGGAAGATCAACGAGTGTCTGGATAAAGCTTAGTGATTTTACGTAGTACCAGAATTTTTTGGGTTCTCGGCCAGATGTTTTGCTGAAGTATGACGGTGGAAGTTGTATGCTACGCACATCGATCTGTTTAGAGACGCACGAATTTCCAATAACTTTTGCCTGTCGTCATTTGCGCATTCTTTTTGAACCGAGAGTGCAAGAGTCTCGGCTTCCTGAGCATTTTCCGATTTTTTTTATTATACCACAGAGGGACTTTTCAGACCTTAGCTCACTTACTTGACATATAGGACTCCAGAATGCGATTTACAGTCAGTTTAAACACTGCCCATAATTCCTCTACGTCGTTCATATTCGAACTAAATGATGTCCATTCATTGCCTAAGTGAGATGCTAACAAATAATTATCAGCTTTTTCCAGCGTAAATACTCTCCTAGTCTCCTTGACGAGTTTATTAACTTTAGTAACTATTGGCGCTATGATGATATGATCACTAATCCCAGTCACTATAACTATATTGACAATATGGATAAGGTGATGCCTGCTTGCAGCTACTGGGTCTAAAATATTTCCACTGCTCGGGGGATATCAAACTAACTACTAAGACAATTTCGGAAAATATGTTCAAAACTACTTTACAGGACTGCCCATCCGTACCACATGCAATGAGTCCGTAGACATCCCAGTCTATACTCGGTAATTTAAAGTCGCCTATAACTAATATTGTAAGTTCTTAGTATTTGCGCGCTACTGGGTGTAGACTTTCTTTGAGTGATTCTAAGTCTGTCACGGTTGAATCGGGTGGCCGGTAAAGGCATCCGATAATTTACTTGAGTTCACCTTGACCTGTTACACTCGACGGGATAACTTCATAGACAAACCCATTTTCGACTTCGACAGACACAATTTTTTTGTCTGCTGCAATGAACACTCTCCCTCCTATGGTCTTTAATCTGCCTTTTCGATATATATGTTTCATGTCTCGCTAAATATTTCGGAGCTTTCTACTTCATGTTTCATCTAGCTGTCGGTTCCCAGAATAATTAGAGCCCAACAACTTTCTTGGAGGGCAATGAAGTCAGGAACTTGGTTACGAATATTTCAACAATTTATTGTTGATATTTTAGCAGTCGATATGTCTTACATTGTAAGCTATCTAATTTCGTTCTCTGGGTATCGACTTGGAGAGCATTCATTAGAGTACCTCAAACTACTACTTCGCCTAAAAAAAGTGTATGTTTCACAAGTGCTCTGCTATTCGAGAACGTACTTCCTTTATGTAATGCATCCATGATATATTAACGGGAATCGTACAATTCTCTACCCCACAATGCACGTCCAGAAATCTGCAGGCAGTATCGTCACACAATTGACGGCACCTTTGGTTGAGACCTCCAGTTGTGATCTCTGCTTGTACTCAGCGAGCGAGGCCAGCTGTCTTCACCACTTCCGCCCATCACTCGTACGAACTAAGGATGCCTCAGAACCTAACAGGCACGCGTCATTGGTGACGACATGAGCCACACATTGTTCTGTACCGAATCAGTGCATGCCAGGCCAGTGGGGGTGCAACGTCGTACTGATAAGTGAGCTGATACTGCTAAGTTTTCTTTCCTTTTTTTTTATAATTTGAGCAGATTGTGTAATCACATACCCTCACAACCTGTGAAGTTTCATTTCCCTCTTCCCCTTCTGGGAGCCTCACTGTTTTTGTCAGGTAGTGCGTATTTGTGGTCGTTTGCTGTTCAAATGGGTCAAATGTCTCAAAGCACTATGGAACTTAACATCTGAGGTCATCAGTCCCATAGACCTAGAAGTGCTTAAACCTAACAAACCTAAGGACATCACACACATCCATGCCCGAGGCAGGATTCGAACCTACGACCGTAGGAGCAGCGAGGTTCCGGACTGAATCTCCTAGAACCGCTCGGCCACACCGGCCGGCTCGTTAGTTGTCTATCTCAAAATATTCTGTGTCGGATTCTCTACCTTCTCTGTAATTTAAGCCCAAAAGGTTTCGAATAACCACATGAAAACTCAATATCCTGGCTGGCATTTAAATTCTGCTCCTTCTTAACCACATCTCCATCACATACAGCGAGGGAAACGAAGTACGAGTATACAACTGATATTTCTTGCCAGTGAGAAAATAACCTTTCGTTTTCGGTGACCAAATATTAAAGTGACGCTACATGACAAAAAACAACAGCAACGGATATGTAGGCTGTTGTAATAAGTCAAGTATTTTAAATAGTGTAATTAAATATCTCAAAACATACCATTTTTATGGTGCCATTTATTTTTACTGTTTTTATTTATTTTCTATGTTATAGTGATGAAAATCTGAGATGTTAATGTGATCAAATTTTAAACTACGGCGTTATACATACAGCTGACCAAATACAACGTGAATCGTCGTTTTGTCTCTGAAATGTTGACACGTTTCTTCGGCTGCCAAGCGATCGTAGCACAGACTTGGCTGTGGACGGAATCAGCTTGCCGTAACATTTTGGCAGCGTTAACAGGGTCGTCGTTTCTCAGCTGGGCAGGTGCGGAATTTGGCCAGCCACTATGAGTGTGAAATACCGAAAGTATCACTGGTCGTTGGTGTGGCATCGAAAGTCGCCAGAATGGAACCGACGTGTGCGACGTAAGTAAAATGCCTCGTAAGCATCCGAACGTAGATCCACTTTCTCACAGCATCGTGTCTGTGCCTTTATTTAATAAGTTGTTTCCTCATGACAGACAATGGGATTTACTTATTATGTTCGCCGGCCGGAGTGACCGAGCGATTCTAGGCGCTTCAGTCTGGAACCGCGTGATCGCTACGGTCGCAGGTTCGAATTCTGCTTTGGGCATAGAAGTGTGTGATGTCCTTACGTTAGTTAGGTTTAAGTAGTTCTAAGTTCCAGGGGACTGATGACCTCAGATGTTAAGTTCCATAGTGCTCAGAGATTTTTTTTTTTCTTATTATGTTCGTCGGACTAGTGTTGACAGGCGTCCTTTTAGTCAGCAACGGCATGCAATACACGAGAGCATACACTCGAATAATAACTTATTTATATTCTAACAGCTAAAATACGAAATCAACAATTGAACGACAAGAAAATAAGAAAAGATTAAAAGGAAAGGATTGTTGAAAACAAAATTTTATCTATGGGGAAGAGGGCTTGACATATTAATCACTTCATTTTTTTTTAGACACAGTCGCATAATATGATGAAAATCATATTAAGTTTCGGGTAGATTGTACAATAGGAAAAGAAAAAAATAATTACATTAAAATCTTAAAATCTGTAAAGTTTTTGCCTTGTGTAAACGCAAACCTATTGGAGTAGAACATGAGGAAAGTCTTAAGTACCTATTTCATTGCAACTATCTTACATAGTTCCTTTTTTATGCTGCATATTTGTTTGTGGGATGTCTATTGATTTTTGGGATACTATTTACTATGAAAAATTCATTTGCTTTTTATATATAATTATTTCGTTTTAGTGCGACTAAACTATCACCTTTACGATACTGCAGTGTCTGTTGTGCTGAAGTACGATGTGGTGCGGCGACTACAGCCGTTATGAAATGCATGAAATGAATTCGCGGTTGCGAATATGGACAACCATCAGCTGTATAATAAATGGAATGACGACATTGAAAATTTGTACCGGACTGAGATTCGAACCCTTATTTACCGCTTACAGGCCTGTTTTTTTTTGTTATTTATTTATGTTCCTTAAACGTTACAATTTGCTACTCAAGTAAGGATTAAACAAAATCGTAGTTAATCTTACATGCTTTCTGTCACTTAAAAAATAAAAGGTAAGTTTCATTTCCAGTAGTTATTGCAACAACGTTTTGTTTATTTTTTATTAATGAAAAGAAAAAAGGCAAGCTGGGCGACAAAAATGAAATAAACTGTGTAATGATACATCTGAAAAGAGGCCTTGACGAGAATACGAGTACATACGAGGGCTGGTTAACTCAACCGATACCTTGACGATGAAATACAACGTTCAACACGTGGGTGAATATGTCACGATACCGCCGCAGGCACAAACACTTCCAATATGCAGTGACCATACATTGGTGCAAGGCGAGTGGGTCCCTATCAATCCCTCCATCTACAATATAATGAACGTACTGGCCTAATAATCAAAAATGGTTCAAATGGCTCTGAGCACCATGGGACTCAACTGCTGAGGTCATTAGTCCCCTAGAACTTAGAACTAGTTAAACCTAACTAACCTAAGGACATCACAAACATCCATGCCCGAGGCAGGATTCGAACCTGCGACCGTATCCGTCTTGCGGTTCCAGACTGCAGCGCCTTTAACCGCACGGCCACTTCGGCCGGCGCCTAATAATCATGCAGTGGTATTTGACTTTGCCTTCGGAAAGTAGGAGTCTGGATGCAATAGGATATCAGCTGAAATGGCAGTCTCACCGGATAGAATTAGAAACGCTAATTGTTCTCTAAACTAGTGCCAGTTCCCTTCGTGACTATGACAGGTAAATCTCTATTGTAGCGTGTCTACGACTGGACTGCGACTGCACTGATCAGTGACACTAAGTGGAATACGAAATAGGCGCTCATTGGTGGATATCAGATTGTGTATCACTTGATACCACTAGGACGCAGCCGCCATTGGTAGGACAGGAAGGTTGAGATGAAATCATACCATCTTCCAAGAAGTTTGCGGTGATGCCCGTTCAACCGGCGCCGTACAGTCATTCCCTCTCCCCCGCATTAACAAAAATGCGGTAGTGAGATGCTGCATCTGTAGAATAGCAGCTCTCAAATAACTGACAGCAATATGAAATTCAGGGACATGTTTTAATCGGAAATTCACTCGACCAACATCTATAGGCGGATCGAGACTGCCCAGCCGCAGATACTGAAAAAACCGAGACGTGAATGTGTGGATTGCATGAGAAATAGTCAGCACAGTGCGCCCGACAAATAACACAGACGATATCCTTTGAATACAGGAATGTCTCAAACCCACGAGAGAACGCGCACGCGCAACCACCTCGTATCACCTGACGAGGTTAGCACACTGGGACTCGCATTCGGGAGGTAGACGACTCAAACCCCCGTCCAGCCAACCTGATTTAGGTTTTCCGTGATTTTCCTAAATCGCTTCAGGCAAATGCCGGCCGGCCGAGGTGGCCGAACGGTCCTAGGCGCTTCAGTCCGGAACCATTCGGCTGCTACGGTCGCAGGTTCGAATCCTGCCTCGGGCATGGATGTGTGTGATGTCCTTAGGTTACTTAGGTTTACGTAGTTCTAAGTCTAGGGGACTGATGACCTCAGATGTTAAGTACCATAGTGCTTAGAGCCATTTGAACCAGCAAATGCCGGGATGATTCCTTTCAAAGGGCACGCCCTACTTCCTTCCCCACCCTTGCCTAATCCGATGAGACCGATGACCTTGCTGTTTGGTCTCTTCCCCCAAGCCACCCAACCAACCAATCACCTAGTATCGTAATCGAAAAATGTGATAGTCCACAAGAAACGACTAGACAGCTGTTATAGTTTCACAGCTATCACCGCGGTAAGGGAAATTTCTGATCGACATAATATGCTTTCACAAAAAGTTGATATGCAGAATCCGAACTTTCTGAAGCAGCGTAAGGGAACGCCGTTCATGTTCCAGGATTGCGCCTTGTATCTTCTTCGTTACCGACTTCCAATTAAATGGAGCCATTTGAAGTTGAGAGCGGACAGTTATGAGTCCTAAAGATTCATGTTCATCGACCATCGTAGCCCACAGAATGACAACATTATCAAAACTCTATCAAAAATCTACATTTGCCTTCTTTGATAAAAGGCAATAGACATCCAACGTAGTCTTGAGCAATGGAATCTCACTGGAAGAACGGAGTAACACAAGCACATATCCGCGAATGCGCGCACCGAGATGTCTCACCGAACAGTATCCATCTGTGTAACTGAGTGATGATTCTTCGAAGAAGCGCTCACGTGAGAGAACGTATAAAGACACTGAAAGCTGAATTCACTGAGGATAACCTCTAAAGATGGTAATCGGGTGTGTGAGTGGGTCATTGGCAGCCACCGAGGTTTGGATATCCGTAAACAATTTATACAAGGCCCTGCGCGCCACAGTTGTGAATCCAGCGGCTTCCAGTACCTGCAACAGGAAGGCTGACCCGGTCGAACGTCTTGTCAAAATCCAAAAATGCCAGAGCACCAGGACATGACATCACGACATTCAGCTACCAAGACCAGAATGGTACGACCAGGAATACCGCTTTGATTATCAGCAACAATTTTCCCCAGTAACGCAGACAACCGACTATTTACCGCCCTCCCACAGTCTTTTAATTAAAATTTAGTAAGATAATTGGACGAAATTTATCAGTTTCTGCCTGGCCAGAACTTTTAGGAACTAACACAAATTTTCCAGCTTTAAACGAGTCAGGCACAAACCCTCAACATTTCATTCAAAAGCAATGTAAATATAGTACCCAGAAAAGGCCAAAAACGCACATGAAACTCCTTAGGCATGCCATCCAACCCCAGCGGCTCACAGGACGACGATCTGACAATAAAGTCATAGGCATAGTCACATTGAAAAGCTCCTCAAATCGCAGCATTATGAGCCGGCGTGGTGGCCACGCGGTTAAAGGCGCTACAGTCTGGAACCGCGCGACCGATACGGTCGCAGGTTCGAATCCTGCCTCGGGCATGGATGTGTGTGATGTCCTTAGGTTAGTTAGGTTTAAGTAGTTCTAAGTTCTAGGGGACTGATGACCTTAGAAGTTAAGTCCCATAGTGCTCAGAGCCATTTTTGAGCAGCATTATGAACAGGTGTAAGTCTACGATCCAGAGTCTGGATAAATAAATCGGATGACGTATCGACAGTAACGGGGACCTCATACAGCCCAACGTAGAGCTGGTGTAGAGCATGCAATATGTCCATTTGTGCCGTCACAACACTGCCGTCCTCTGTCTTCAGAGACGTGATACATGCACTTTGACGACGAGTATGAATTCGAATCAGATGATATAAAGGAGTCAATTCATCCGCTACCAAGGATCGTGGTTTGCATCGCATCCTTAACGCTTCCATTTGACGCTACTTGAACCGTAACAATTGCCCCTTTACACGCCTGACGTCTGCAATCTGTAGCGGAGCCTGATGGGCACTTTCATAAAAGTGACTTAAGAGAGAGTAGTAAAATTCTTGCGTTCTCCGAAATTCCCGCACTCTATCAGCGCAGAATCGCATCAACGTTTTTCTGAGCCTCGGCTTTGCAGGCTGAACCCACCATTCCAAAACAGAGGCGTATCGAGCAGTTGAACGGAGACCGTGGTCCCAACACTTTCCGGATCATCTCATCGACGGAGAGATGCTCAAAGTGCACCACATTCAGCGTCCAAGGCGATCGAAACAATTTCATACTGTCGCGAGTGATTTAAAATAACAGTAATTGTTCAGTGTCAATGAAGCTAGAGGGGATAACATTGACAGCCAAAATCCTATCACACATCCTATCAGACAAATAAAGTCAGTCAAGCCTGCTGCTAGAAGTTGCTGTAAAATAGGTGTATTTGACAAATGTCGGATATTTACAGACCGAAACATGTAGCAGTTTCTTGCAATCCCGACAGAAATTAAAATTTGGCGACTGATCTACAGGACGCCACACACAGTTAAAGTTAACACCTATCAAAATATTCTGCCGGCTTTTCCGTAACAAGTAAACCACCTCTTCCTTATAAAATCGGGAGCGGTCCAAAGTGTGTCTGGTACGGGACGATGCATACAAGAGAATAAAGGTCAGGTGAAGAAAATTATTCTTCTACCGTTATCAAAAACTTCAATCCCTGTGATTGGAATGTCCTCCCTAAAAAACAAGGCAGTTCCCGTGCAACATTCGGGAGCCACCTTACACACAATGCAAAAACCAGGCAGAGATAAGCGAAAATAAGCATAAGGATCGTAGATAAACTGACGCAACGAAGCGGGCCGCAGGTCCGATTCCTCCCTATTAATATTCAAAGAAATAAATGTGGTGTCACCGCCAGACACCACACTTGCTAGGTGGTAGCTTTTAAATCGGCCGCGGTCCGGTAGTATACGTCGGACCCGCGTGTCGCCACTATCAGTGATTGCAGACCGAGCGCCGCCACACGGCAGGTCTAGAGAGACTTCCTAGCACTCGCCCCAGTTGTACAGCCGACTTTGCTAGCGATGGTTCACTGCCTACTTACGTTCTCATTTGCCGAGACGACAGTTTAGCATAACCTTCAGCTACGTCATTTGCTACGACTTAGCAAGGCGCCATATTCAGTTACTATTGATATTGTGAATCATGTACCGTCAAGAGCGACGTTCATCATTAATGTATTAAAGTTAAGTATTCCACCAGCTACGTTCGTTTTTCTAAATTCTAATTTCCTTGTCCTGTTCCAGACCTCACGCCAGCCTGCGTGAGCTAAAACGCGTGCATTTCGGCCTCCTCTAGTAACACGGTGTTGGCTCTCCTGTCAACCACAACAAGAAATGTATAAGCCTGCATACTTTAACAACAAGAAACGGAATTCGAGCTGCTGACCAAATGAATTACGCGATCAACGTGTTTCAAGATCAACTGTGGAGTCCAGTGACGAGTCAAAGGGTAGGGGGCCCCCATCCCTGCCTCTGGAATCTTTATGTTTCTTCTTTTCACGAGCCACCGCCCGAGCTACTACGAGACAATACAGCATCAACAGTCGGGGAAATAGGTGGCTCTTAAAAATTAAACAAAGTAATTGGCAAACGAGGAGCCACAGAGGGCCACTCCGTAGAATGGGATGCTTGCAGTTCAGGTAGACACACAACAGATGGGTCAGGCATCACAACATCTGGGTCGACAGGTAGGACTTCATGGCCACCAATCGCCTCCATTGGCGTAACAACGGGTTGTCGTTCAGACGACTCCTGAATGGGTGACATCAAGGAAAATGAAATTTTTGGGGCGTATCATTTGCTACTGTTGAATCATCGGAGCAACAGAAGTCTCAATGAGTTCCCCATCCTTGACTGGTTTCGGAGGAATCACCTCAACGGCAGGAGGAACACTAGGAGAGGAGAGTAGCTGTTTCCGCGCTATCGATCCCATCAGGAACGCAGAACTAGCACTACAAGATACATCAACCGACAAAGTTACTTCAGGGAGCGGTGGATGAGAAGTAGACATACCTGATTCCTCCCCATCCTGCATACGACGTCTCTTAACTTGCACTGAGGACACTGTCAGCTTGGTAACATCAGTTTCAGGATCGTGCTGCGAGGGTAAAGGCGGAAAGTCGGGAGCAGTAAGTGACGCATCCCTCTGTTGTTCCATTGCACCCGGGGAAGACACGGCGTCAACGTCGTGAGTAGAAGAAACGAGATTAAATAACGTCAATTTCTGTTCGAGTGAGGACTTCAATACAAATACCCGCCGCGAGCAATTAGATCTAAGGTGGCTACTTTCTTTGCAGGAAAAGCAAGCCGCCACTTGCCAATTATACTTAATATGAATGCGGTAAGCCAGGCCTGTAGATGCTATAACATTGCAACCGGTGTTGAGTGGACCAGTGTTCGCGTCGTATGCCCCTCACATCACCATAAGGGAGGTCCGCCCCCGGCAGCTGAGTGGTCAGCGCGACAGAATGTCAATCCCAAGAGTCCGGGGTCGATTCCCTGCTGGGTCGGATATTTTCTCCGCTCCGCTCAGGGACTGGGTGTTGTGTTGTCCTAATCATCATAATTTCATCCCCATCGACGGGCAAGTCACCGAAGTGGCGTCAAATAGAAAGAATTGCACCCGGCGAACGGTCTACCCGACGGGAGGCCCTAGTCACATGACATTAATTGATTAACCATATGGGAACAACATATTTTTAAGGAAGCTGTCGTCAACATTTGGCGGGAGACTGAACACTCGGACATTGACATCATCCAATGCTGCGTTAGCAATAAGCACCACAGTAATGGAACCATTATGATGCTTAAATGGAACTGCAGAACCATGACGCAAAAGGTACCTATCTACTTGCATTGGGCCCAAGAAATATAAGACAGTATGAACCGGTTCAGATGTCACATGAATTGTATTAACGAGCGAATCGTCAATTTCCAATGATCCGAGCTGCACAGAATGCGTGGATTTGTCGAAACTAAAGCTGACTGTACCTTTTCTTGGAACACACTTGGAACTCATGGCGGACATTACGAGAGGACTACGCCGCTGGCAACGGATACACACAACAACTAACGCTACGGACCAAACAACGATGTGACACACATGAAGACACAGACAAGACAGGAAAAACTGTCCATACGCGCGAGACGCTGCGATGAGGCGATAAACTAACAACCTTCCCGCCCGGTGCTCGAGGTGGAACTGAACGAACCCGGATTTCCCGCTTATCACGAGCGATCACCATTCACTTTACCACTAGGTTACCCGTGCACGACTCACGGCCACACCCAAACTTCCATACGTCGTCAACCATGTGTCTACTACCTGCACTCGTACATTCATTACGTATATTCCTGTTCAAGGGGAATATTTTAATTGAAAATCGTTTCCCCAGTGCTGGTGGATAAATGTGATATTGCGGTGCTTGTGTTCTTCCGAATTACGATGCAATGTTCCTTTGGACATACAGGGCACTGCTGTAATGTTCGTAGTGTTTAATTTCCATCAACATGCGGTGATGGAACCCGGTTTGCATTTAATACTGATTGATATCCGCAATTCTATCTGAAGCCAGCATTTGTCAGTTTGCAACATTATTACGCAACTGCGAGGAACATCATCAGAGGAATCTGCATCTCGAAGCAGATAGGAGTCTGTCTACATGCGTGCTCACAAGATTATTTTTCTTGCCTCGTTACCTTCAGCTTGCATCCCTCAGTGAAATATTTATGCTCTCTGTGTCTGTACGACACCAAGGTTACTGCTCTCAAGCGAAGCGACTGCTTCTAAACAACAACATTAGGGGCCAGGCATGACAGAGATATGAAACCATCGCGACCCATGACTGCTCAACTAACGAAGACTACTTTAAATTGGATACAAGGTACGCACATCTCACTCGACTGAGTCCCAGATATGCTCAACAGAACTGAATGAAATGATAATTAAATCAAGACCGTAAGCTCTCGACAGGTGTTGATATGCACATCAACGGGGACAGTTGAAAATGTGTGCCCCGACCGGGACTCGAACCCGGGATCACCAACGTACATGGCAGACTTTCTATCCAGCTTTTTTTTTCGTTGATGTTCGTTGCATTTGTTCGGGATGGACGTCCATATGACACCCGTTGAAGTTCAGCGTTGATCCATTAACTCAGTTTTTTTATTACAGAGGGCAGCTAACCCTCTGACCGAACACACTGAGCTACCGTGCCGACTTCGGACATGTCCAAAAGAACAAATACCATCTTCATACAACAGAACTGAGGTTACGTGACTTGAGTGTCTAGATGTTAACTGTTCACAGCAGTTGACTCTGGAGGCAGCGGTCTTCTGTAAATCGAGGTACTCAAGGTATACCCTTGACACGGCGGCACGTGGAAAGCCCAGGGCCTGCGTGACCTCGGAGGAGTGTCTTATATGTCGGGCAGCCACGATATGGTCGCTTTCTAAGGCACTTATAGGGCGCTCCTTCCCATCCTATACAGGACTGTCACGCCGACCCTCTGTACGAAGCTAGACGTGCATCATTTGCAGGATCCTAGAACATATTCTAAGCTCGTACAATGCGACGTACTGGGAGGAAAGGAAGCTCCTCTAAAAGAATCATCGTGTGCTATAAAGTTTGTTCTGTTCATACACGACGTCGTGAAAACAATAGATTCAGGTGATAATGTAGAACCTGTCTTTCTAGATTTCCGAAAGGAGTTCGACACTGTAGAACGTCGTCGCCTACTGATCAAGATACGATCATACGGGGTATCTTCGCAAATATATGACGCACTCGAGGAATGTTTGAGTAAAGAAACCCATTAAATTATACTGGACGGAGAAAGTTCCGGAGAAACGAAAGTAACATCAGGTGTGCTCCAAGTAAACGTAATAGGGCCTCTAATGTTCTACGTACATCTAAATCGCTTATCTGATAGGATCGACAGATATAGGCAATAAAAAACCTCATTCGTAGCATTTAGAAGTGCAGCATTCATATAAATAGGACAATTGCTGCATTTGTAAATGGTATGAATGAGTGTTTTGATTACGTGTTTCATGTGGACTAAAATATTCAATGCTTTGTGTTTCAATATTCGTGACGAATGCAATGTTTTAAGTGATTTTCGTACCAGATGATCCTACGGCCGAAACCGGTAGTAACAATAATACCCAGTCATGCAGTTCAGTGTCATGAGTTTTTGAAACATATATCGACATCTGAGAATTGCCTGAAAAATATCTACGTAATTTTTTTCAGCGTAAATCGATTCTGCATTAAAGCATTAAAATATCTAAATTTCACTGCCATATGATAATTACAGCCCACACTTGACCTCTGTCAGTAGCTGCACTTCAGTTGTAACCAGCCGTTACACCGTCGTACGGGCCAAGCACCTGCTGTGATGGTACGGGTTGTTGTTGGGTACATAACACAATCACCTCTGGTTCGCATAGCCACCTCGATAACTAACGGATCTGGACTTGTGACAGTGGCCATCACGGCCTTTCTATGTTGGTACTGTGAACGACAGAAAGCAAAGGGAAACTAAAACCTTTACGTTACCTGAGGAAACAGAGCTCTACTATTTGGCTTAATGATGACAATATCTTCTTAGGTAAAGTAATCAGGAGGTAAAATAGTTGAGGAGACAACACAGGAGGGTGCTGTCATCAGGGAAAACAAAACTGGTCTTCTACGTGTCAGTGTGCGGAATGGCCGATCGCTTAATCAGGTAGGTATGTTAGAGAATACATATTATAAATAGCCGGAATTAGTGGTGTGCGGTGACAGGAAGAACAAGACTCCTGGTCAGGTTATCAACGAAAAATCAAACAGGGCCAATGGAGAAGCACACTATCCGATCAAAAGTATTCAGATACCCCTACGTAATGCAAAATTGCCCACCAGATGTCACGAAAGGCAGACCCACCAGTATAAATGGAGGTGGTGAGTATTTTGTTGTCAGTAGAGAAGCAGGCTCGGTCAGTGAAGAGAGCTCTGTGACTTTGAACGTGGACTAGCCACCGAACGTCCTCTGAGTAACAAATCCATCACGGACCTTTAATCCTTCTAAAGCAGCCAAAGTCGACTGTTGGTGATGTGATTATGAACCGTAAACACGAAGAAACAACCACAACTAAACCAAGACGTTAATTTCTTGTAGTATGGATCCAGAGCATATAGAAATTTTTAATTGATATCACACTGCTTTTAGCTGTTACTGTTTTTATTTTACCATTGCAATTGCAGCATCTGTGCCATTTCCAAGCATAAGATTCCTGATTTGCAGGTTGACCATGGGCAGAGATAACAGTCGCCCAACGTCTGTCTGCAGGTCAAAAACCTTATGCTTAAAATGATACAAATGCCGCAGTTGCAATAGCTAATAAAAAGAGAGACAGCTGATAGCAATATGATATCATTTAAATAACCGAGCCCAGGCAGATGTCATACACTTACAGACAGAGACCGTCGATTATTGTCGAGAGCCGTTGTCAAAAAATCGCATGAAAACAGCGGAAGGAACTATACGTGAGTTCCAAAGTGCTACCAGAGATCCAGCTAGGACAGTGACTGAGCGTAAAGAGTTTCAGCATTCTCTACTGCGTACAATAGAGGATCAGTTCGGAGATAATGATTGTATCAGCAAGACAATGCACCCTCTCATAAAGCAACGTCTGTGAGGCAATGGTGTTTGGCAATAAAATTCCTGAAATGGACTGATCCTCCCACAGCCACAACCTCAACCCGATGGAACACCTTCGCGGTGAGTTGGAACGTCAGCTTCGTTCCAGACTCATGCGTCCAGCATGACTACCTTCTTCGGTTTCGACTCTTGAGGAGGAATGGGCTGCCATTCCATCACAGACATTCAGACTCCTCACTTAAAGTGTTTCCAGCACCAATCAACTTGTCATGAAGGCGAAGGATGGACACACCCTACATCAAAGTTCATTAATAGGTGTCCGGATACTTTTCAACAAATAGTGTTAGTTTACACTGTGTAAGAAAGTATCCCCTTCAGCTTCTATGAGCAGCGTGGTCAACGAGTTATCACAGTGGTACAAGTTTATATCCATACTAGTTCCACAGATACTGAAGAGATTGAAAGAATGCATGAAGAGATAAAAGAAGTAATTAAGATAGTTACAGGAGTGGTATCGGAATTCAGTTCTAGGAAAGACAGTTTTGTTCAGAGCATAATTTAATCATTGCCGTCACAGGGTTTAACAATTATGAAAGACAGACTATTGTGGACCAGATCTGGAAATGCGAGAAGATTTCAGATAGATTATGTAATGGTAAGACAGAAATTTCGAAACTAGATTTTAAACTGTCAAACATTTCCAGCTTCATGGAATGTAGATAAGTTGAAAGAACTACATGTTCTTCAGAATTTCAAAGGGGGCATTAGGCAACGATTGACTGGAACGGGAGAAATGAAAGTGATAGTACACTAAGGGTAGCTGTTAGAGATGAAATAATAAAGGTTACAGAGAATCAAATAGGCAAAAATATCAAAATAAAGTAGAAGACCTTGAACAACACAACACATGCTGAAATTCTGAAGGCAGAAAGGATGAAACACAACAAGTGAAAGATTATCTATAACTTGCGTAGGAACCAGATTGCAGTTATAGGAGTAGATGAACATTAAACAGACGGAGTATTTAAGAAGAGAGTGAGAAAGGGTTGCAGCTTATCTCCGATGTCAATCAGTCTGTACATTGAGCTGTCAGTAAAGGAACCCAAAGCGAAATTTCGAAAGGGAGTTAAAGCCAAGTGACAGGAAATCAAAATTTGAGATTTGCCGACGACATAATTATTCTGTTAGACACGGCAAAGGACTTTTAGGAGCAGCTGAACAGAATGGATAGTGTCTGGAAAAGATCTTATAAGAATAACAAGAATATGTCTGAAACAAGGGTAATGTATTTTATTCTAATGCTGAGGGAACTAGATTTGGAAATGAGATATAAGAATTAGTAGATGAGTTATGATTATTTGAATACGAAAATAACTGACGTTGGTCGAAGTAGAGAAGGTACAGGGTGACAGTTATTGAACTACATGAAAAAAAAACGTAAATTAGTTACAAACTACGGCGTGCACACACTTAATTCAACATGTAAACGTCTCTACAGATATTCAGATTTAGGTTATGATATGTTCGATATGTCTGCCATCATTGACAATGATGTGGCGCAGACGAATAGCGAAATTCTGCATGACCCGCTGAAGTGTCGGAATATCGATGCTGTCGATGACCTCCTAAATAGCTGTTTTCAGCTCAGCAGTGGTTTTGGGGTTATTGCTGTACACCTTGTATTTAATTTAGCCCCACAAAAGGGAGTCGCATGTGTTCAGATCCGGAGAATATGGCGGCTAGACCCTGAATGCGGTCCCCAGAGTGCTCCTCCAGGACATCAAACACTCTCCTGCTTCGGTGGGTTCGAGCTCCATCTTGCATGAACCACATCTTATCGAATTCAGGGTCACTTTTGATAATGGGGATGAAATCATCTTCCAAAACCTTCACGTATCGTTCGGTACTCACCGCGCCATCAAGGAATATCGCACCAATTATTCCGCAACTGGACATTGCACACCACTCAGTCACCCGTTGAGGATGAAGAACCTTTTCAATCTCGAAATACGGATTCTCAGTCCCCCAAATGCGCCAATTTTGCTTACTGAATAACCCATCCAAATGAAAGTGGGCTTCGTCGCTAAACCAAACCATCATGCCACGCGGCCAGCCGCGCAGTCTGAACGTCCTAAAGCAAACCGTTCAGAAGTTATGACGATTTTATTTCATATAGTTCAATAATTATCATCCTGTATGTAATATAGACTGTCAATAGCTAGAAAAGCATTTTGGGAAAGGAGAAATTTGCTAACGGCGAAAATGAATTTAAGTGTCAGTAAGTCTTTTCTGAACATGTTTGGTTGGAGTGTAGCCTTGTACAGATGAGAGACACTGGCTCTGAGCAGTTAAGTATATGCTCTTGAAATTAGATGGTACAGGAGACTGCTGAACAAAATTGGGGAGAAAATAAATTTATTTCAGAACCTAAAAAATTGGTTCAAATGGCTCTGAGCACTATGGGACTTAACTTCTGAGGTCATCAGTCCCCTAGAACTTAGAACTACTTAAACCTAACCAACCTAAGGACATCACACACATCCAGGCCCGAGGCAGGAATCGAACCTGCGACCGTAGCGGTCGCGCGGTTCCAGACTGTAGCGCCTAGAACCGCTCGCCCACTCCGGCCGGCTCAGAACCTAACTAAAACAAGAGATCATTCGATAGAACATATAATGAGGTATCAACGAATCGTCAATTTGGTAATAAAGGGAAGTATGGGAGACAAAAGTTGTAGGGGGAGACCAAGGCTTGACTACAGAAAGCAGGTTCAAAGAGATGTAGCTTCCAGCAGCTATGCCGAGATGAAGGGGCTTATACAGAATAGACTGCTATGAAGAGCTGTATCAAATCAATCTTAGGACTGAAGACCACAATGACAGCCGCGCGGGGTAGCCGCGCTGTCTAAGGCGTCTTGTCACGGTCCTTGCGGCTCCCCCCCGTAGGAGGTTCGAGTCCTCCCTCGGGCATGTGTGTGTGTGTGTGTGTGTGTGTGTGTGTGTGTGTGTGTGTGTGTGTCGTCCTTAGTGTAAGTTAGTTTAAGTTAGATTAAGTAGTGTGTAAGCTTAGGGACCGATGACCTCAGCAGTTTGGTCCCATAAGACGTTACCACAAATTTCCATTTACCACAATAACAACAACGTAAGACGCATGTTGCGAATGCAGGTCTGAACTATCTCGATGCAGAAGGAGTTCTATCGTTTTCTAGCTAGCACTTTCCCTAGATTTCTCACCCACTCAACACATGGTTTCCTAGATTGCCAAGAGACTGGCTATCCACATGTTGCCAGCCACTATGATTGATGAACTTTGGTATAGGGTTCGAGTGGTAAGCAAAGACGTAACCGTATCTGTCATGAAAGTTCAGTTGGGTTAGGTCGTTCTTGTTGCTGTCGGAGTCTGCAGGTCTTTGTACTAACTTTCGTACCCTGTATTCCCCAAAATCACCTACAAATTTAATCATGTACTCCTCTTGCTATACTGTATGTGTACAATAAGTGGAATTTCGTTATTTTATATCCTTCCTAGGGCTGGAGTTCTAATGGCCAGGAGTGTACAAAGATGCTCCCGTGTTTCCTCATAGAAATATTTCTTTTCAGTTAATAATATTTTGGCACGTTAACTTGCATACACTCCTGTTTAGATAAATAGCGTCATTAGCTATCTTTCAGCTATGGAGACGACGGCTTTGGCTTCGCTGCTGTGCAGCCCACATGATGTACGACCCCATATGACTGTGTCCACGCTATTCACCTGGAGCAGTCTTGAGCTTCAAGCCCGGACCTCAGACTGTCTTACGTTAATCCGCAGACATCGTGCCTGCTTAAATATCTGTTACTATTACTTACATTGTTTGTATCGCGTAGCCACTGGTCTGGGCCACTTTTATTTGCCCCACACTGATTATTCATAGAGGCGTGGGCTCCTGACCAATACCGCAATCTCCATAGACCACAGTTCTGCTATTATCGAAGTCCGGCCAGAGCTGGTAGATGTTTCTCTATCTTATACGAGAAATAACACATTCTTCTCACAGAGGACCAACATTCAAATGCGATTTATGGATGAGAAACCCCTCTATGAAATCTTTCCCTGTATATACAGAATAAAGACAGCGTTACTCCTATCTACTTTCTGTGGTTATGCTGAAATGTTAATGGTTTGCATATCCAAGTATTCAGTACACTTCATGCGAATTTGACGTTCTTCATGATGCTGCAGTTTTAATGGTCAGTAGTGTATTTAACTTCTATTTCATATATTACTTTAGATATTTTGTAAATAAAATTAATAACAATTGATTTCACTTTAACGAGAATTTCTGAGTGTGGCTGATGTACACGATCACAACTAACGAAAATATGTACACGGAGATGTCAATCAGCGCCCGGACTTTACTGGATCCTGCCACATTACCACGTGTAGTTCACGACCACGATGAATAGTAAAATAAATTCCCTCGAAGAAAACGATTTACTGACAAACAGCACGAGTTCAGAAGATTTCGGCCTTGGGAAACACAATTAGTCCTTTTTTCACTTGAAGTAATGTGTGCTATCGACAGTGGTTCTCCAATTGATTCCATATTTCTAGATTTCCAGAATAATTTTGACACCGATCCTCACAAGCGACTTACAATCAGATTTCTTGTCGACGGAGTATCATCTCAGTCGTGCGACTGGACTCGTGGTTTCCTGTCAGAAATGTACAGTTCGTAGTAACTGACGGAAAGTCATCGAGTCAAAAAGAACTGATATCTGGCGTGCCTCAAGGAAGTGTTATAGGCCCTCCGCTTTTCCTAATCTATACAAAAGACTTTAGGAGACAATCTGAGCACCCATCTTAGAATGTTTGCAGTTGATGCTGTCATTTATCGTCTCGTAAAGTCATCAGATGATTAAACTCAATTGCAAAATGATCTGTACGAGATATCTATCAGTATGGTGCAGAAGTGGCAACTGACTCTAAATTATGAAAAGCGTTAGGTCATCCACATGAGTACTAAAAGAAATCCACTAAATTTCGGTTACACGATAAATGACACAACTGTAAAGGCTGTGAATTTAACTAAATACTTAGTGATTACCATTACGAATAATTTAAATTGGAACTATCACATACATAATGTTGTGGGGGAAGCCATCCAAAGACTGAGATTTACTAGCAGAACACTTAGAATGCAACAGCTCTACTAAAGAGACTGCCTACACTACACTTGTAATGAGTCCTCTGGAGCACTGCTGCGCGGTGTGGGATCCGCGTCAGATAGCACTGACGGAGTACATCGAAAAAGTTCAAAGAAGGTCATCTCGTTTTGTATTATCGCAAAATAGGGAAGAGTGTGTCATGGATATGATACACGAGTTTTCGTGCTAATCATTAAAACAAAAGCGTTTTTCATTGCTGCCGGATCTTTTCACTAAGTTTCAATCACCAACTGTTGTGTCCTCCCCCGGTAGCTGAGTGGTCAGCGCGACAGACTGTCAATCCTAAGGGCCCGGGTTCGATTCCCGGCTGGGTCGGAGATATTATCCGCTCAGGGACTGGGTGTTGTGTTGTCTTCATCATCATCATCATTTCATCCCCATCGGCGCGCAAGTCGCCGAAGATAGCCGGCACGGTAGCTCAGCGTGTTCGGTCAGAGAGCCGGTTGGCCTCTGTAATAAAAAACTGAGTGGAAGGACCAACCAACGAACTTGAACAGGATGTCTTGCGACGTCCGCAACGACCAAACGCAACGATCAATAAAAAAAAAAAAAAAAAAAAAAGTGGCGTCAAATCGAAAGACTTGCACCAGGCGAGCAGTCTACCCGGCCCTCGTCACACGACACAACTGTTGTGGAGTACGGAAGTACACTCTCCGGCACAG
The DNA here is from genome assembly GCF_021461385.2 of Schistocerca piceifrons. Classification (NCBI taxonomy): domain Eukaryota; kingdom Metazoa; phylum Arthropoda; class Insecta; order Orthoptera; family Acrididae; genus Schistocerca; species Schistocerca piceifrons. The sequence goes on along the minus strand of NC_060149.1, from coordinate 822,068,997 downwards.
TGGTGAATTCTTTGGTTTGCTCCTGGAGTATAATGAGCGGAACTCAAATTTATAAAATATTAGATGGCATTTTATTTTATTTATTTTTTTTTTTTTTTTTTTTTTTTTAGTCACCGGTCTCCTGACTGATTTGATGCGGCCCGCCACGAATTCCTCTCCTGTGCCAACCTCCTCATCTCAGAGTAGCACTCGCAACCTACGGCCTCAATTATTTGCAGGATGAATTCCAATCTCTGTCTTCCTCTACAGTTTTTGCCCTCCACAACTCCCTCTAGTACCATGGAAATCATTCCCTGATGTCTTAACTGATGTCCTATCATCCTGTGCCTTCTCATTGTCAGTGTTTTCCACATATTACTGCCGGCCGGAGTGGGAGAGCGGTTCTAGGCGCTACAGTCTGGAACCGCGCGACCGCTACGGTCGTAGGTTCGAACCCTGCCTCGGGCATGAGAGTGTGTGATGTCCTTAGGTTAGTTAGGTTTAAGTAGTTCTAAGTTCTAGTGAACTGATGACCTCAGAAGTTAAGTCCCATAGTGTTCAGAGCCATTTGAACCATCTGAACCACATATTACTTTCCTCTCCGTTTCTGCACAGAACCTCCTCATTCCTTGACTTATCAGTCCAGCTAATTTTGAACATTCGTCTCTAACATCACAGTTCAAATGGTTCGATTCTCTTCTCCTCCGGTTTTCCCACAGTCCATGTTTCACTACCGTTCAATGCTGTGATTCAAATATACAAAATTTCTTCTTCAAATTAAGGCCTATGTTTGATACTAGTTGATTTCACTTGGCCATGAATGCCCTTTTTGCCAGTGCTAGTCTGCTTTTGATGTCCTTCTTGCTCCGTCCATCATTGGTTATTTTGCTGCCTAGGTAGTAGAATTCCTTAACTTCATCTACTTCGTGACCATCAATCCTGATATTAAGTTCCTCGCTGTTCTCATTTCTGCTACTTCTCATTACTTTTGTCTTTCTTCGATTAACTCTCAGTCCATATTCTGCACTCATTATACTGTGCATCCCATTTAGCAGCTCATGTAATTCTTCTTCACTTTCACTCACGATGACAGTGTCATCATATCATTGATATCCTTTTACCTTGAATTTTAATTCCAATCCTGAACCTTTCTTTTTACTTCCATCATTACTTCTTCGATGTACAGATTGAACAGTAGGGGCGAAAGAATGCATCCCTTCTTACACCCTTTTTAATACGAACACTTCGTTCTTGGACGTCCACTCTTATTATTCCGTCTTAGCTCTTGTACGTATTGTATACTACCTGTCTCTCCCTACAGCTTTCCTCTATTTTTCTAAGAATTTCGAACATCTTGCACCATTTTACATTGTCGAACTTTTTTTCAAGGTCGACAGTCCTATGAACGTGTCTTGATTTTTCTTTAGTCTTGCTTCCTTTATCAACCGCTACGTCAGAATTGCCTCTCTGGTGCCTTTACCTTTCCTGAAGCCAAATTGATCGTCATCTAACACATCCTCAATTTTCTTTTCCATTCTTCTGTATATTATTCTTGTCAGCAACTTGGATGCGTAAGCTGTCAAGCTGATTGGGCGATAATTCTCGCACTAGTCAGCTCTTACAGTCTTCGGAATTGTGTGGATGATAATTCTCCGAAAGCGAGATGATATGTCGCCAGACTCATACGTTCTACACACCAACATGAAGAGTCGTTTTGTTGCCACTTCCCCCTATGATTAGAAATTCCGCTGGAATGTTATCCACCCCTTTTGGCTTATTTGACCGTAAGTGCTCCAAAGCTCCCTTAAATTCTGATTCTAATACTGGATGCCCTATCTCTTCTAAATCAACTCCTGTTTCTTCTTCTGTCACATCAGACAAATCTTCTCTTCATAGAGGCCTTCATTGTACTCTTTCCGCCTAGTCCACTATGTACATATAGATTTAGATGTAGAGTACACTATAAATATAGAGATTTATTTAACCTCGTATAATCCATTTCCACAATAACGCTCTGAGTATTTACAGCTGTCTCTGACTATTAATGTATCGCTTGATACAGACAAATTTGCAAGACTCTTCCCTTCAAGACTAACTGACATAATGTTCACATAAAGTTCTTCCTCAGACATTTATTACACTTGTTGCCCATCTGAGACGATTCTGTCGTCCTGATCGTTAACTGCGAACTGAGCCGTGCCGTAAGTAGATAGTCGATTGCGACGGCGTAGCAAAGCTCTAGAAGGCGTGGCTATGCTGGCGTTTCTCAGTCCTCTGTGCGGGATGTAGCGATTATCCTTTTCCGTGGTTTCGTTGCGAGGTACCAGCCTTGCTATGGAACCCCGCTCTTTGGACGACACCGCACCAACTTTCTCCTCAGAATGTGAAAATATTTTGTTGGTACCCATCTATATACGAAAAACGATCATCAGAATAAAACAAATCAGAGCTGACACGGAAAGATTTAAGTGTTCGTTTTTCCCAAGCACTTTTCGAGAGCCTAACGGTAGAGAAATACGTAGCTTGAAGGTGATTCGCTGAACTCTCTCCCAGGCACTTAATTGTGAATTGCAAATTAGTCATGTAGCTGCAGATGTAGATGGAAAAAGGAAGTCTCGGAATTTCTAAGCTATTGTGACCTGCCGTTATCCACCATCCTTCTACGAAGCCACACGAAATGAGCGCAGTTAATCCAAATTATATCCTCTGCAACATTAGACAAAAGGGTGTATAATCAGGAAAGAGGATTCTTGATTAGAAGGAAGTAGGTTTCCCCTCAAGCTATTACTATGTTCCCCCAGGCCACCACTCTCAACATTCTTTCACCCATACTGAAATAAAGACGCCACAAAAATCCTCAAATGACAGCAGCGCGTCCGACAATCCTACTCATGATACAGTGGTGTGCCAGGGACCTAAGACAGTAGTGAGCTATGTGGACAGAGATGACCTAGGCGGAAGTATGCTCTATGTTGTTCTCACAGCGGTCTCAGCCCATTTGTGAGTGCTTCGAAAACTCATAGCCTGTGGCAGAATAGGCCAGTACATGCGTTTAACTGGCGAGTAAGTCAGAGCTTCCGAATAACGCACTCCGTCCGAATATCTGAGGTACTACACCATAGGTGACACACAAGTTTGAAGCTGACGGGAAAACAAGACATTCGACAGAACGTGAGCTGGCCTGTGGTTGCGAGTTATCAGCTTGTGTGCTCCAAGTGAATATTTACTAAACTGCTATATGCGATGCGAAACCGATGGTTTCGCTCATTTCACCCTGTGTGCTCTGCTATAGTTTACATACCATAAAGAGAAGCATTTTCTCTGTGAATGCTATTGCGATAGCTTTCAAAGAATTATTTAGTTTTAGTTACGTCTGAACAATGATACGTGGAATTTTTTTTCTCAGAGCCAAATACTTATTCTTGTCAGAAACAAAAGTCTGTATTTCATTGTTTCATTTTAATTTGCTTTACTACTTGTCAATGGAAAAAATTTCTGTTATCAACATCAAAATTAAAAGTACTCCGCCGCGCGTTTCGAGGCGCCATGTCACTTACTGCGCGGCCCCTCCCGCCGGAGGTTTGAGTCCTCCTTCGGGCATGGGTTTGTGTGTTGTTCTTAGCATAGGTTAGTTTAAGTAGTGTGTAAGTCTAGAGACCGACGACCTCTGCAGTTTGGTCCCTTAAGAACTCACATACGTCGGAACAGTATTCCTTTAGCTTAAATCCAATCGCTATCAACATCCTTCTGACAATTTCTTCATCTTAGGCAGCAAAATGCTCATGGTAACCACCAAGGCACTTTACAAAGGATTCACTGCTATGAATTTTTGATGTTTTATTCTAAGGTGTTCATAAGAAAGCATTAAATCTGAAACATTGATTCTTCTCTTCACCCCCGCTCCGAAGAACTTGTTGTTGTGGTCTTCAGTCCTGAGTCTGGTTTGATGCAGCTCTCCATGCTACTCTATCCTGTGCAAGCTTCTTCATCTCCCAGTACTTACTGCAACCTACATCTTTCTGAATCTGCTTAGTCTATTCATCTCTTGGTCTCCCTCTACGATTTTTCCCCTCCACGCTGTCCTCCAAAGCTAAATTTGTGATCCCCTCATGCCTCAGAACGTTTCCTACCAACCGGTCCCTTCCTGAAGAACGTACAAATACGAAAATTTCTGAAAATATTTATATGTAAATGCATCACAAGCTTCTGACAGCAACAGAGGGAAATCAGGTTCAATAATCTGAAGTCCCCGCTTGTTGTTCAACAGGAGGAAATTGGAGTTTCAGAACCAAATGTCGTGAAACCGCCGTCTCTGGGAAAACCACTTCGTGACCAGCACTATCAAGCAATCAATACGAGTGCTGTTCACGAGCCAGCACGGATCTCGTCACCTGTCAACTTCGTTATTTAGCAGTCTGTCTATATGCGCTCCGCAGTACACTCACAAGGGGAGGCCACGACGTTTGGAACGCGGATTTACTGTAAACTTCGTACACTCATAGTACTCCATGAGGACAACAAAATGTGTAAGCAGTAGCGCGTACTTCTCAAGCGTTACTGAGAAAATCACAAGATAATTTCGATTGTCATATATATGTGGCTGTGCGTGGCCATTTTTACCATGAAGCGGCGGCAGCCGAGTGGTAAAAAAAAAAAAAAAAAAAAAAAGTGGTTAGCGTTCAAAACCCGTAATCGCTGGATCGCTGAATCGAGTCCCGTTCGTCAGTTTTTTATTACTTCTAACACAATCATTTTCTTTACTGTTTATATTGCAGTTGATATAATGGGAAAAATGCGTGTAAACGGATGAACTTTTATTAAATTTACAATGTTATTTGGCAGTCTACAAATTTTTAGTATCACAAGTGATATAATATTCTTAACTATTGACTAGTAAACGACTAAACGCATGATGTGATACTAAAAATGTATGCTTGTCCATGATTTGAGAAATCCCTTATACCTGGAAGGAGCCCGAAACTACTTGTTACCTGCAAGTATTGACCGGCACGCTTTCGACATTACGAATACAAGTTCAAAGATGGTATTTTTCGTAAAAACATAGAAAACATAAAGTTAAACGGCACCAGCAGCATTGATTAAATGCTATGTTTCTGCATACGCAAGGTCTTTTGAGGTTTTCCGTGGACAAACAAACCTCGTTAACATTTTCAAAAACCTCTTTCTCAATCGATAATTTGGAAGCAAACCATGCAGAACGCAGCACTTCCTTAAATATCGACGCTGATAATTGGTCATGCAGTATAGAGTGCATTTCAATAGCGTCTTCACTAGAAGCAATTTCTCGTTCCCTTTCGATTAAATACGAACAATTTTGAAGAAACGGACAAGCATACAAGTTCAGTATCACTTTATGCGTTTGGTTGTTTACTAGTCGATACTTATAAATATTATATTATTTGTGATAGTAAAAATTAGTAGACTGCCAAATAACATTGTAAATTTAATACAAATTCATCCGGTTACACGTATTTTTCCCATTATATCAATTGTAATATAAATAGTAAAGCAAATGACTGTGTTAGAAATAACAAAAAAAACTGAGGAACGGGACTCGATGCAGAGATTACGGGGCTTGAACGCTAACCACTTTTTTTTTGTATATTGTTCGTTGAATTTGTTCAGAGCGGACGTCCGAAGATATCCGTTTATGTTCTTAGTTGATCCATTCACTCAGTTTTTTTATTACAGAGGGTAGCTAACCCTCTGAACGAACATGCTGAGCTACCGTGCCGGCATCACTCGGCTGCCACCGCTGGGTGGTAAAAAAATGGCCATGCACAGGTGTATATATATATATATATATATATATATATATATATATATATATATATATATATATATATATATATATATATATATATATTTCGTTCGTCATATATATATATCGACCGAAATTTTCTTGCGATTTTCTCAATTACGCTTGAGAAATACGCGCTACTGCTTACACGTTTTGTTGTCCTCATGGAGTACTACGAGTGTACAAAGTTTACAGTAAATCCGCGTTCCAAACGTCGTGGCCTCCCCTTGTTAGTTCAGAGCCTAGCAGACTTTGACTTACCATGCCGTCTGCAGTTCGAGTTGATGAGTCTCCATATCCGTTCTTCACAAAGCGAGCCACCAAGATTGTTATCTTATGCGTAATAACAGCTGCACGACCGGGCGAGGCGGCGCAGTGGTTAGCACACTGGGCTCGCATTCGGGAGAACGACCGTTCAAACTCTCGTCCAGCCATTTAGGTTTCTATGAATTTCCCTAAATCACTTCAGGTAAATGCTGGGATGGTTCCTGAGAAAGGGCACGTCCGACTTCTTTCCCCATCCTTCCCTACCCCGGTGGGACAGATGACCCCGCTCTTCGGTCCCTCCCCCCGAATCAACCTACCAAACAGCTGCACGACGTACTCGTATACCGTACGTCTGGACTGGACATTCGGATGCATCTTGGTTGGTTCCATTAACCGTAACCGAGACATAATGAAAGGCTATTCCTTCACTTATTAGCACAGCCGTGTTTTGCAGTCTTGTAAATCTGATACAGCCTAGTCAGCGAAGGGGCTTTGTCTACTGTATTGTTCCATTAATTTATTTTCTTAAAGCAGCAATCATTGTATGCAAGAAAAAGTTTGCAAAAATTAGTAAATCCAGTATAGACTGTGTTATCTGTTATTTTGCCACCTGTTTTTTTTACTGCGCACGTAAATCTCTAGAGAGGTTCTTCGTACTGAACAGAAAGCTCGAGACCTTATCAGTTCATGTTTTTCAAATACCTGAGCAAATTACAGATAGTTGAAAGAGTGCAAAATATTCTCGGAATATTTTTCTCCCATATGGTGCGTAATATTATAATACACCAATTATTTATTGTTACCGGCCGGGGTGGCCGAGCGGTTCTAGGCGCTACAATCTGGAACCACGCGACCGCTACGGTCGCAGGTTCGAATCCTGCCTCGGGCATGGATGTGTGTGATGTCCTTAGGTTAGTTAGGTTTAAGTAGTACTAAGTTCTAGGGGACTGATGACCTCAGATGATAAGTCCCATAGTGCTCAGAGCCATTTGAACCATTTATTTATTGTTCTTTACAGAAAATTAGCGTGATTACAAAAACATTAACATACAATTAAACAAAGTGCGTGGGAAGAGTGCGTATTCGAGACTTAATATTTTAGGATACCAAGCACACTAAGGATTGATATGTTATAATCTGACAGCAGGAGTTGTGCCTAGTCTTCTAAAGACATTAGACTTTTATTCAGATGGAGCGGAGTTAAAATTCCCGTCCGGTAATGAAGATTTAGCGTTCCACTGGTTTCCTCACACCAATTAAGGCAAATGCCAGGATGAATATTCAGACAAGAACACTGTCGATTTGCTTCTGCATATTTGTCTAATCTTAACTTGTGTTCCGCCTCTAATGATAATGACGTCATTATTTGTTTAAATCCATCCTTTCCACTCTTGTCTTCCTATTGATTTCTTGAGTGACTTTTTAGTTGCAGTTGTGCTTCAGCCACTCATTTGTCTGTGGTGTTTGTAGAAATAAGGAAGTTAAAGAAAAGATTCAAAGAAGAGCTGAGCAAATTTTCGGGGATTTGGTTACTTAATGAGAGCGTCACAGAAATGCTCAACAAAGTACCATGGAAGGTGTGTTGTCCAGGAATCCTTCACACTCGGTTCGCTAGACAAACAATTAACCAACTCGTACAAATGAGTTTTATTACAAAAAGACACTTACAATACTTAACTTTGATACGTGTCGCAAGCAAAGGGCGACATACAAAATAACCAGTCTTCTTCAGAATAGAGAAACACAAGTCTATGCTACATAGAGATAGCTAACGAAGTGGCTAGCATTGAAGCTGCTATCGAAGTGTGCTGACACCAGTCGGGCGCAGCGCTTATGTCCTCTTCTCCTAGGGGCCACTGCTGTCGCGTTGTCGTCCTGGAAGGTGGTCGGCCAGCGTGTGATTGGCTGACTTCTTCTCACAGCCGTCTCTTCTCTTTCGTTCCCGACAGGAGCACCGGCGCTGACTTGACGTCATAACAGAAGGCACTCTCATAATTCCGAGAGGTTACTTTGCAGTACGGGCCCAAAACCATAATACATTCTCCACCATACAGCTGACAACGAGAGATTAGGTGAGATATATGTTGGAGGATATAATATGTTTCTTCACTCGTATTCGAAAGTGGTTTCCTGGGGATTAAAGAGTAAGAAAGTTACTGTTAATGCATTATGTGAAATAATCGATTATCATTTTCAGATTTGGTCAAGACTGTGTAAAGTGCAAAGAATTTTAGTTAAATTGAAAAATTTCATATATGACATTAATTAGCTGAAGAGAAGTGAAACAGAAGAAGTAGCGCGATGGAGTAGCTCTTGATAATGACTGTAATAACACATGACTGCATTTTTTTCAAAAGTCCCACCTTCTACAGTGACAGGGAGTAAATAAGTCAAATTGTACGTACTTCTTGTGAATCAGCGCTAGCTGTGGCACCAGTGTCAGTTGCAGGAGGCGGTTAACGACAAGTCACCTGCTCTAGAATCTTGACGGGGACGGGCAATGCAGGCTACCCGCATTGTTAACCCACGTTCGGCGAATAAGCATGAGAACAGTAACCTGAAACATCTGCACGTACTGCATGAAGCTTTCACAGTATGCGTCAGTGTCAGACAATGTATTACTCTACCACAACTCAAATTCATAAAAAGAACATGAAAATGATTAATGGCATAAGTGAAAAAGAGTTACTGGTTGGCAACAACAAAAGAAAGAGAGAGAGAGACGAAGAGACCAGTTAGGCAGTTAGTCCTTAAGCAGTCAAGGCGGTGGCAACATTAAACATTATTTAGGTGCAACGGACCACGTGAGCCCACGCGAGTGACAGGGTCTGTGACCACCGACACAGAGTTAGCACCTATACTTCACGATGAGCTATCTGAATCATTATCAGGCTGTGAAAGAATACACGGACCTCTAAAACTATGTCCATGAAGACGAGATACAGTACAGTAGCTCGCTGGGAAACAGTAAAACATCGAATGTTGACAGTCGATCACATAAGTCCAGACTGGTCTTGGTGACGTAGACAATAAGGTGACAAAAGTCATGGGATACACCTAATATCGTATCGGACCTCATTTTGCGGGCGTAGTGCTGCAACTCGACGTGGCCTGGACTCCACAAGTCGTTGGAAGTCTCCTGCACAGATACTGAGCTATGCTGCCTCCACAGCCGTCCATAACTGTGAAAGTGTAGCAGGTGCAGGATTTTGTGCACGAATTGACATCTCGACTATGTCCCATAAATAATCGATGGGATTCATATCGGGCGATCTGGATGGCCTAATCATTTGCTTTAACTGTCTATAATGCTCTTCAAACCAATCGCTAACAGTTGTGGCACAGCGGCATGGCGAACTGCCATCCATAAAAATTCCATCGTTGTTTGGGAGCATGAAGTCTATGAATGGCTGCAAATGGTCTCTAAGTAGCTGAACATCCAGAGGACCCAATGCACTGCATGTAAACATAGACCACACCATTACGGAGTTACTACCAGCTTGCACAGTGCCTTGTTGACAACTTGGGTCCATGGCTTCGTGGGATCTGCGCCACACTCGAACCCTCTCATCAGCTTTACCAACTGAAATCGAGACTCATCTGACCAGGGCACTTTTTTCCAGTCGTCTAGGGTCCAACCGATATGGTCACGAGCCCAGGAGAGGCACTGCAGACGATATCGTGCTGTTAGCTGTGGTGTCACCGTCAGACACCACACTCGCTAGGTGGTAGCTTAAATCGGCCGCGGTCCATTTAGTACATGTCGGACCCGCGTGTCGCCACTGTGTGATCGCAGACCTAGCGCCACCACAAGGCAGGTCTCGATATACGAACGAGGACTCGCCCCAGTTGTACGACGACATTGCTAGCGACAATACGGACGAAGCCTCCCTCTCATTTGCCGAGAGACAGTTAGAATAGCCTTCTGCTAAGTCCATGGCTACAACCTAGCAAGGCGCCAACTGTAACAGTGCATGTATCTTACGAGTCGCATTTGTATAGTCAAGAGAGATGTATCACAAGGAGACAGTAAAGTTAAGTATAAAGCAGCTACGTACTTTTCTTGCTACCATTCAATAGTTATCCTGTTCCAGACCTGACGTCAGTCGGCGTGTGTGTACGCGTGCCTTTCAATCGGCTACTTCAAGTGGCGTAACCGTCTTGTTACGTCACTACATTAGCAAAGACACTCGCGTCGGTCGTCTGCTGCCGTGGCCCATTAACGCCAAATTCCGCCGTTCTGTCCTAAAGAATACATTCGTCATACCTCCAACATCGATTTTTGGTTACTCTACACAGTGTTTCTTGTCCGTTAGCACTGACAACTCTACGCAAGCACAGCTGCTATCGGTCGTTAAGTGAAGCCTGGCCACTGCTTTGTCCATGATGAGAGCTGATGCCTGAAATTTGGTATTCTCGGTACACTCTTGACACTGTGGTTCTCGGAATATTGAATTTCCTAAAGATTTCCGAAATGGAATGCCTCATGCATGTAGCTCTAACTACCGTTCCGCCTTCAAAATCTGTTAATTCCCGTCATGCGGCCATAGGTACGCTGGAAATCTTTTCACCTGAATCACCTGAGTACAAATTACAGCTCCGCCAATGCACTGCCCTTTTGTAACTTGTGTATGCGTTACTACTGTCGTCTGTGTATGTGCATGACTTTTGTCACCTCAGTGTACTTTGTCAGCGTAACTTCGTACACATACACACTGTCGGAAGATATATAAATGATTAGAGTTGCGATTCTCTATTCCAGGTTAATCGGCCACCAGAGTGCATTCGTGTAGTTGTGTTCAGTGTTGTTACCAGGCCTGGTAGGGTATCTAAGGGACGCGAACAGTGTTATATGTCGTGTGATCACTGTGAAGGACACACAGATGTCACATAGTCGTATGAGACAGTGTTGTCAAAATCTGACAGAAATTCGAAGCGGAATCATTGTGGTTCTCCATTTGGACACCTGCTCAGATCGTATGATATCCAAATTTGTGTAGCATTCGTATGTGACAGTGGCCTGATGTTGAAGTGCTTGGGAAAAAGAAGGGTGGCATACTTCTCATCAATGTTCTGGTTGACCACGTCTGACCACCACAAGGAAGGATCGCCGTGTTGTGCACCAAGCACATCGTAACCCCTTCACATCTGCATCTGTCATCTGAGAACAAGTAATCGACTATCTTTAACAGTCTGTGTCGTCCTGCTCCATTTCTCGGAGACTAGCAGCAGCCAGACCAGAGAATTACCCTTTTATGTGTAGGCTGCCGTTAACAACTCAACATAACGGATACATATGGAGTTGTGCCATGTCTAGAAAGAGTGGATTGCTTACGAATGGGGTCTCACTGCGTACAGCGACTAATCGCTGTTCTGCACTACCCCAGATGACCACAGTCGGCGAGTACGGTAGCGACCTGGGCAGAGGTTCCATTCTTCCAATGTTTTGGAGAGGTATAGTGCGTGGAGCCATCGAGTGTTACTTCAGGTCACAGCTGATAGTGGTTGCGGTAAGTCTGATGGCACAATGGTACATCACAGACATCCTGCGTCCTCTTGTATTACCTCTCATGCGACAATAGCTTGTTGTCATTTTTCGACAAGAAAGCACCCGTCCACTCATGATACATGTCTGTCTCAATTGTGTACGTGATATTGGCATACATCTGTGGCCAGCAACATCCCCATACCTACTCCTGATAGAACATGAGTGGGATCAGCTCAGCATCAACTCCATTCCCGTGTCTATATCCTGGATATCAGTGACCATTTAGAACAATTGTGGGCCAGATTGTCTCAGGAGAGGTTACCACTTTATGTCACTCTTCCCAACTGAAGCAGTGCATCCAGGGCATAGAGGTGCTACCTCATACTGGTAAACGGGCTCCTATTGCCAAGTTCTTTGTAAATTTGACTCGAGTTTGTAATCAATGCAAAACATCAATAACCTTTCATCCTGTAAAGTTTTATTTCGATCCCTCCTCTCTCCTTTTGGGAGATTCATTCTTTTTGTCAGGCAGAGTATGAACAAGGATAATTGCTATTAATACCTTTTTTTTTAAAGTAAACAAGATTTCAGCTGATTCAAACGAAAGGGTTGTGAGAACAAAGAGATCCCAATAGTGAAAACTGGTGGTGGCCACCTTCAGAATCAGTCGAACATCTCTACAAAAGTGAAAAACCCCTTTCCCATGACGAAAACGATGAATCTTCGTGTTGGGGTCTCCACAGGACATCAGAAGCATGTGGAGGGTGGTGGTGGTTGCATGGGTATGGGGCCATGGGTACACTGTTCTACAGTCACTCAATGGTAGTCCAAAACTCATGGTGATTGGTCGATTCAATAAGCAAAATGCACACACCATTCTCGACAGACTGAGACATTTATATAAGAAGACATTGGGGCCACATTAGTACCCCCTCGTCCATGGGGCTTCCATGAAACCAGTCCAACAGTTTTGGATCGCGGTTTAGAACGTAAAGTTCTCCAGCTGCTCGCAAATACTGACAAATAAAAGCGTGTACAAGGTAAAGACTCAAATTTCCCCATTGGGCAGTGAAATACTGTTTTTCTGAGGTGAGAAATACAGTCCTCTTTCAGGTCAGTGCACTCTGATGGACGTCTTTTCCGGAATAGATTTGATTCTCGAAGTGCGATTCTCGAAGGCCTGCAAAATATCGATTTGTGGCTATCATAACCTCTCCATCGGAAACAAAACATTCAGCAGCCACAGACTGCTTAAAATGTGAGAATAGGTATGAGAAGCAGGCCACAAAGTCTGATGATACGATGGATATTCCAAGAATTCGTACCTAAATCCCTCAGTTTTCTTGTAGCTAAAACCCTTTGTGATCAATTTCGTTGTCCTGATGATAGATGAGTTCTCTCCAGACCCTTTCTGAAATTTTTTTTATTTCACTTGTCTATAAGTAATTCGTAGCATTTGTAAGATATCTAAAATATATGATTAACTCTTTGCAAGGTGTTACATAAGAAGTATCTCTTTTGCATCCCACAAGACACTCAGTGTTTATGCCAAGAATATAAAGGATAAGCAGCACTTGCTCTCTGTACCACGCTTGGTGTAAGGCACAATGGACCCTCAAATTAAATATTTTACACATCTAAATTGTTCTGTAACCCATGTCAGGAGTTACAGCATTAATCTGACATCTAAAATGTTTGCAAAATGATACCAGTAACACAAAAAACAATGACTATGTTGACTGTTACAATGTTATTTCCACACACATATGTCCTTCAAAACTGATATCTAAAACATGAGTGCACACTCTCAAATTAAGTGCCCCAATGCTGTTCCCATTCTAAATTTTTACAAAGCACATGTGGCTCAAAATAATATCCTAAGCAGATAGCTAACATTCCCTTTTTAGGCTTAAATGATATGATGTATCTAAACGAACTTGACCGACACTGTAACTACACAAACACATGTTGGCTACAATGCTATGCTAAACAGGCAATCACACAAACAAGCTGTCACAATTACTGGCAAGTACTGAAAGATGCAATTAATTTTATTTTTAGGTCCACTCTTGGTGTAAGGTACAATAGATCTTGAAATTAAACGTTTCCACGTATATTTGTTTCATAAAACTTTTCAAGTGTCACAACGTTAATTCGGTGTCTAAAATGTCTACAAAAATACTTCAACAATACAGTGTTTATTTCTATTTGATATCCTCATCTTGTCAAAAAATACATCAGCAAAACGCACATACACACACGTGCGCGCACGGGCACACACACACACACACACACACACACACACACACACACACACACACGAACATAAACAGTGTTAATGTAAAGCGTTAGAATGATGTTTATGTCAAGTGTTAGAATGGTATCTCCACATCTAATATATGTATCAAAATACATGAAGGGTGTTGGCATTTCGATTTGATGCTGTATGATTCGTGGTTCATAGAACAAACTGAAATCGCTTAATGTTTTACGAGTTTTTCAGGAAGTCTTCACTTTATCAAGCACCGTTTTAACGGGAAAGAAGATAATGCATCATGTTCTACACTACGAAAATGTAATCAGTGATACTGACAGGGGAATATTGCTTTTTATTTGCATTTGAACTAGGCCTTCTTCAGGCTATGTACGAAAACGAACTTTTGAGGAATGCTGCAACATTTATTGATTGTAACTATGGTACCGAGGTTCGCCAAAACGTTTACACAATGTATTTATATAATCAGATGCTAAATAATATCAAAATCTAATCGGAATCCTTCAAAATACGAAATGTAAAAACACACAACATAGCTACAGACAGACTGACCAAGCACCATTATATAATGGCAAGAAAGTGTTTTGACAAGGCCTTTATTGTCATATATCACTATAATTACTTATTTTCGTAACACACAAACAGACCTTCATAAGGCACAGAATACAAAATATTTGCATACAATGTGGCCAAAGACAGTTGTAGAACAAAGAGAGATCAAACATGGCCTAGAGAAAGGGTGGTAAGAGACAGAGATGAAACTTCAGTGTCTCGAAAATACCATATTTGCACCAAAATAAAATTATTTATCAGGATAACAAAGACTTCGGGTATGAATCACTTGCAGGTTGCTTATCGTAATACACAATTATAATTACACATACCCGATCATGAACAAAAATTTGAGCTTTGCCCCAAGATTAAAATTATTCTCAAAGTATGTAAGATTTCGAGTACAAAACACATGTGGCATTACTATCATAACATCCTTGCACTGTAAGATTTAGAAAAAAACACACATGGCTTGAATAAATTACAATTTTAATGATAAGCATAGTTCTATCTTCGTAACACCCATTCAGTTTATCAGGAAACATAAAAACGTGTTCTACAACTTAAGACAACACATATTGACACTGCTGTCTTACAGCCTAAAGATCACTTGTCTATGAGAATTACCAAAGTAAGAAATGTTATTCCCACACCTAAATCTGTCAAATATTCTTCTGTAAAACTGATACTAATATCATACAAATGTAATAGTGATCCCTACACTATGGTATGAAATTCATGTTGCAGTTCAAACCATTTGTCATCTTTGCTGTCATACTGTGTGTACTACATGACACTTTGATGAAATCGCATAATGAACAGCATAATACACTTTCATATAGGTAGGAATTGAATGTGTTCTATACTTTAAAACACCCACTTTCAAAGTCAACAAACATTATACTGTGACAAATTGTGCCATGTTATAGCCAAAATGTAAAAAAAAAAAAAAAAAAAAATGCTCCATTTTACTGCAAAAATTGTAATAAATTGCTCCATACATTGCCATGCTCTAGCAAAATTGTAACAAATGGCCCCTATGACGCCATTGTTACAGCAAAACTGTAACGAACTGTACTATAAAAAAACCAATATCTGACAGTGTGTATGTGCCATGGGTTTTAGCCACTAGATTAACAGCTACTTAGGACGTCAGCCACTGGAGGTGTCAGCTATGGGTGCTGTCAGCCACTGGAAGTCTCAGCTAGTGGGGGTGTCATAAAGTTCGTTTTCTTTGTGGTCTGTGTGAACGAAATTCCGTTCCGCTCCATTGTATTCCATTTTAACGGCCTGTGTGAATGAAATGCATTGTGGAATTTTCAATCTATTCTGTTCCTGAATGCACACAATTTTCTACTTACAAGCTAAGAAATTGCGCTCCATGTCACAGCAAAACTTTAACAGATCGATCTTCATGTTACAGTGAAATTTCAACAATTTTCCCGCCATGTTACAGCAAATTGTAACAAACTGACCCATGTACAACAAAACCGTAACAGTTACCATGACTCATCGAAATATGATAGGATTTCAAATTGTGTTAATGCACATGCACAGATGTCAGCACAATTTAGAGACTGACTAGCACCCCCTTTCAAGGTGACTACCACTTCCACTCCCACCCCCACCCCCACCCCCAATGATGTTCAATTTTTTGGGGTGACCACCATTACCACCCTGGGAGCAATGATTGTCAATTTACATGCTGACAACCAATCCTACCTGAAGGGGGTGGGGGGAAGGGGATAGTGGTCGGCTTACAGTGTGACCACCATTCTACTCTCAGGGATGCTTAGTTTACAAGGTGACCACCATTCACTTCTGAGAGCTATGATGATCAAAATGTACTTTACATTGAAAGTTTGATCATCATTAGTGATCATGTTTGTTTTATAATGTGGTAGAACAAATTTTTAAGTGTTGTGATAAAGTTAATGTATGGTACTAAGATCGAATCATGCTCATTGACTGGCCTATAATTTCTTTTAGTAGTGCCTTTAAGCAAACAGCATGTATTAGGGTAAATAATATAGGCGATTTAGATGTGGAAATATTTAATTTGAGAGTCCATTGTGCGTGTAAAGTATAGTAGGCATATCGAATTTCAGTCATCAAGAAGTAATGATTAACATATAGGTTTTATCAGTAGTGCTGCAGTGTAAGCCATTAGTATCTTTTAAAAATCTTGTAAAATAATTAAGTTATGACACTAGTGCTATGTCTCTTGTCCTCAAAATCTTGCATATTTTTAGAAATTTTTTTATTTCAGTGCAAAGCTCGAATTTTCATTCATGATTAGAGAACTGTACAGTGTTACGCACTCGAAATCTTTACATATTTTGATATGTAATTTTATATTGATGCAAAAATTGAATTTTCAAGATAACAACTTTCATTTCCGTTTGGTTATATCAATGTCTTTGGCCAAGTTTAATCTCTCCCTTGTTCTGTATTTGAGCACATTTTACGTATATATTTCGTATTTCGTGATTTACAAAGGTCTCTTTGTGTATTATAAAAATCTTCAGGTTAAGTGATACATTACAATAGAGATCTCGTCTGAATATCTTCTTTCTAACGCATAATGGTACTTGATCTGCTTGTTTTTCTGTGGCTAGAAATGCCAACAGCCTTTATATATTTTGCTACATATGTTGGACGTGGTGACGCCATTGTAACACTTGACATACAACACATATGTACACACATGAATGTGTGTGTGTGTGTGTGGAAATACTGCAAATATCAAAATTTACGTAATGTCTTGACAAATACTGTTGGCTCTGAGCACTATGGGACTTAACGTCTATGGTCATCAGTCCCCTAGAACTTATAACTACTTAAACCTAACTAACCTAAGGACATCACAGAATACCCAGTCTTCACGAGGCAGAGAAAATCGCTGACCCCGCCGGGAATCGAACCCGGGAACCCGGGCGCGGGAAGCGAGAACGCTATCACATGACCACGAGCTGCGGACGATAAATACTGTTGAACATGGTTCAAAATTAGATACTTTTGATAGTTCTGACGACAGCCAAGATACCTGCTCTGTTGCCGCATTGTCACTAGCTGTTTCATTCTAATGGCCGCTAAAATACTAGGCTGTGATTAGTTATTTTGTTTTAATGGTGGGTAATACACTAGACCCTGACTTGAGGAGAGGGAAATGAGGGGAAGGAAAGGGGGAGGGAGAGGAGCAGGGGGAGAAGGAGGGGGAAAGGAAGGGTGCAGCTTCTCATGTGATGGTGACAGCATAATTAATAAGACTGATGAAATCATTGATAAGGGACATGATCTCCTAGATAAGGGGTCATGGCTTCTGACATCATATATTTATCCACGGCATGTGTATAGTTCTCATTAACAGTTGCACTTTTCAGTGTCATTGTAGTGAAAATTGGTGTGCAGTTTTGACAGATTTACTACTACTACTTCATCTTCCACCCAGCGCTTTGATACTTTTTCATTGCTGATATGTAGCGGCAGCGAATCGTTTCAGAAAGTAAGTTGAGTGTTTCAAAATGGGGGAAATACCGTTTATTAAAACGTTTTCGTGTTTTCTTTTGGTCAACTGCCTCATCCATTTTGGATAAAACTTGCTCGAACTGTCTAAGGTGTCATAATAGTTAGCACAATGGATTCGGATGGATGGCAGCTGGAATTCCAGTCCAGCCATCTAAATTTTGGACTCCCATTGTTTTTCTGAATTTCTTAAGGCAAATGCCAGACTAGTTCCTTCGAACAGAACACAGCCAAACTTCTTTCTTGCATTTCGAATATGTGTTCTGTCAGCTATTGAGCCTGAGTCCTCGGTCATCACATTCTACATGTACAATTTATCATATTTCTTAGACAATTATTCGTCGAGTGTCTGGTACCATATTGTGCACTCTCTCAACATGTTCATATATATTTGCAGTTTTGGCACTTAAGGCCACGGTGTAATTCAGTCACCCAATTTTAGTTGTTGTACATATGGGAACAGATTCCTTATATACCATAATCAACTTTGAATGACTTGGTGTTAGGAATGAATATGCCAAAAGAAGGAATTTTGTGATGGCACTAATTTTGAATATTTGTGTTCCTATGGGACCAAAGTGCTGAGGTCATCGGTCCCTAGGCTTACACACTACTTAATATAAAGCAAACGAGGAAGGACTCGAACCCCCGACGAGGGTAGCCGCACGAACCGTGGCGAGGCGCCTGAGACTGCGCGCCTATGGCGTTACACTCCAGTTTATTGATTCAAAAGAAACATAAACAACATGGCTATTTTAAAAAGCTGTTTGAACATACGTATTCCGCAGATGAACTTGACTCTTGTGTTTCGTTATTGCACATGTATCAGCGAAACGGAAACAAATTTTCATTGATGTCAACGCAGTATTTCCACTATGCAGCGATCTTTTCACTTTGCCACTATATAAAATGAGGCGAAACAAGCGAATGTGTCTCGTGATAGTGACAGGGCACACGTCACAATAATAAGAGAATGTGAGAGGATTCAAACTCGACAGAACGATGAGCCTCTGGAAATTACGTTTGTCACATTGTGGCAATTTGCGTCGCGCAGTGCATGATACTACTACAGTGGCACAACATGTGGTTCAAATATCCTTCTTCTTTCTTCTGATATTCGCAGAAAGAGATATCCTTGATGATTATCAGATGTAAACGGGAAGAAGATGGACCACTGTTGGCACGCATTCTTGCTACAGTAGACAACAGCTTCCCGCTCCCCTGAAGTTTTCTAAACCAGGGGAAGTCTCTAATTATTGCTTGGACCACAGCGCTGTATTCATCTTACGCCAGATTTAAAGGCACCAATCCATTTCTCATTCTTCCGCGGCCAGTTTCCATAGCCATAATTTGAAGTCGGAGGATGGTAGACTGACGTTCATTATAGGACCAGAAATATTGCCCCCTTCGGCAAGTGTTCCACCTTGCCTCTGCAACCTGCAGAAAAATTTGAAAAATGAGCGGCATACGAAATTTCTTGGAGTATTTCTACTTGGGAACAATAAATGCACATGCTACTGCTGTGTCCTCTTGATATCCAGAGCCATCAGTGTACACATGAACAAAGAGTGGCGTACAAAGATTAACTTTGTAAGAAGGCTGTTTAGATGTAAGTAGGCTGTTTAGGTTTTCATGTTGGTAACGCCACGTAGCGCTCTGTATGAAAATCACTGGCTGTGCTGTGTGAAGTCTGTGGCTGGTTGGCATTGTTGAAATAGTCGCCGTTGTAGTGTTGGGCAGTTGGATGTGAACAGCGCGTAGCGTTGCGCAGTTGGAGGTGAGCCGCCAGCAGTGGTGGATGTGGGGAGAGAAATGGCAGAATTTTGAGAGCGGACGATCTGGACGTGTGTCCATCAGAAAGAGTAAATTTGTAATATTGGATATCATGAACTGATATATATATGATGACTTTGGAACATTATTAAGGTAAATACATCGTTTGTTCTCTATCAAAATCTTTCATTTTCTGACTATGCCTATCAGTAGTTAGTGCCTTCAGCAGTTAGAATCTTTTATTTAGCTGGCAGTAGTGGCGCTCACTGTATTGCAGTAGTTCGAGTAACGAAGATTTTTGTGAGGTAAGTGATTCGTGAAAGGTATAGGTTATTGTTAGTCAGGGCCATCCTTTTGTAGGGATTTTTGAAAGTCAGACTGCGTTGTGCTAAAAATATTGTGTGTCAGTTTATTGTTGATCAGAATAAGTAAAGAGAATAATGTCTGAGTACGTTCAGTTTTGCTCAGCTGTTTGAAAGGCAAATAATGTAAGAGGTTTATCAGCACAGTCATTCGTAAATTTTTCTAAGGGGATGTTTCAACGTAAGCACTGAAACTTGAATTAATTGTGCCGAAGCCATTTTTGATAAAACTTTAATACTAAAATCGAAATTTTCCAACTGGTATCTAAGTAAAATTCAGACAGGGAGAATGTAGATATCGGATTGAATCCAACGATCTATGGATGCACTTAGTCTAATGCTACCATTTGTAGAGGACAAAGATTCCGCATTTCCGTTGTGGATCTTATGAGCCGAGGATCGTCTGTCATTTATCGTATGAGGGTAGTTAATTTACAGGGTGTCCGAAAAGACTTTCCCTGATTACATAAATTGATAACTCAGGCTAGAAGTAAGGTACAAATATGAAACTTGTGTCGAATTGTTTACAACTATCAGAGGTTTGTTTTCTGTTTTAGGTTCGCAGTTCGTAAGTAGTGGATGAGGTGCAGTGCCCAAGAAGCCATGTTAACCAATCAGGAGAAGGCACAGTAGGCAGTAGTGGTACCATGAGACACGATCACCAACCACGGTGCAGAGACACTTCCAGACAACATTTGGAAGGAATCCACCTGATGTCAACAGCATTAAAGCCTGGTATGAGAAGTTCAAGAACACAGGATCGGTTGCTGACCTTCCGAGGTCTGGTCGACCGAGAAGCTCAGCAGACAGGGTGGAAGCTGTAAGGCAGTCTTTTCTGCGAAGTCCGAAGAAATCGGTGCTTAGGGCCTCACGTGAATTACACATGCCAAAAAGCTCTCTCCATGGCATTTTACACAAACGTTTATTGTTTCGAGCATACAAAGTGCAAATCGTTCAGACCTTGTTGCCCAATGACAGTACACGTCGATATGACTCTGCGGTCGAAATTCTATCACGTATTGAGGACAATGATGGTTATCTCAGACGAATTGCCTTTTCCGACGAAGCGACCTTTTTTGTCAGTGGAGTAGTGAATCGCCATAATGTGCGCATTTGGGGTTCGCAACCCCCTGGCGAGGTCATGGAGTGCACTAGAGGCAGTCCAAAGGTGAATGGTGCGCGCTATTGCACGATCGAATTATCGGACCATTCTTCTTCGCTGAGGCTACCATCACATCTGCAGTGAATCTAGAGATGTTGCAACTGTATGATGTTCTTCAGCTGCTTCAGTATCACCCCGATGTCTTGTTTCAGCAAGACGGTGCACCGCCTCATTGGTGTTTGGACGTCCGTGCCTATCTCGATATGACCTTTCCTGGAGGATGGACTGGTCGTAATGGGCCAACGGTTTGGCCTCCACGCTCTCCTGACATAAACCCATTAGACTTCTTTTTATGGGGTTATGTCAAAGACGAGGTCTACCGAACACGTGTACCAGATCTTGAAACCCTGCGGCAACGGATAACCACAGTCGTTGAATCGATCCCTCCAGTGATGTTGGCTAATGTGTGGACGGAAATTGAACATTGCCTAGATGTGCTACGTGCTACCAAGGGTGCTCATGTGGAAGTTTACTGATGCGTGAAAGAAACTTTGATAGTTTGTAAACAATTAGACACCAGTTTCATATTTGTATCTTACTTCTAGCCTGAGTTATCAATTTATGTAATCAGGGAAAGACTTTTCGGACACCCATTAGACTGCTGACTATTGTGCCAAATAAATTTCCTCGCCCGTACTGACGCCGAGCATTCAATGGAGGTTCAACATCTTTTATTAGTAAGATGTACCTTGAGTCCATGACATTGTCCCATGGTATATTCGCAGGTATCGAAGAGGTACCGTTTCAAGTTTCCGAACTACGCGTTTGGCAGCGTTGTGGTATGAGAAGCATCCATAACCCACCACAGAGCAGATGAGGCCCACGTGTATGGTCAAAAGATTGTAATGATCCACATGCCACAAAGAGGTACACATTGCTCTGCAAGTAATTACGGATACGGGAAAGAGACAAACCAAATACCTGAAAGTGTTAAGAACGTTTATCATTTCTGTAATAACTAAGTAGTAACCATTTGTAGTTTTGATTATGGTAGCTGTAACAGTTTTAACATTCGTTTTAATACCCAGTCACTGTTTTTCCTTGGATACTATGTGTATAATGATTAATTATAGGCCTGTCTGTCATGTTCGTCATGATAAATTTCTGCAGAAATAACCTCGTCCTAAGGATGACTTCTCTGCGTAGTGAAAAATACTTTATATCCGTCCAGCGTTCAAACAGGAAAGAAACTGTGAGTCTGCCAAACATATGGCGACATACGCCACGAGGAAAGTTTCAAAAGATGTCAAGGAAAACGACCGTCTTCGCGTAATGCAAAAACATAGCAACTTCTTCAACTTAATTTTGCAACTGCTGAATACACCCAGTTGAAAACATCGCTCATCAGTTTAAAGGTAAAAACTCCTAGTTTAAGCGCAATAATAGCTACTGGACAGTAATTTATTTAGTGCTGAGGACTTCCTTATGCGTTCAACGTTATATATTGCATGTTATGCATAACTTTCACACACAACCTTTAAGCATTGGCTAATGAATCAGAAATCTAAATGTATTTGCGTGGTCAGGTATGCATGGTATATTTTCGGATTTCCAACCGGGTGGTCGAGTCAAGTTTTAAGGATAATATTTTGACGATTAACCTAGTCATCGTCTTCAAATGGCTCTGAGCACTATGGGACTTAACATCAGTGGTCATTAGTCCCCTAGAACTTAGAACTACTTAAACCTAACTAACCTAAGGACATCACACACATCCATGCCCGAGGCAGGATTCGAACCTGCGACCGTAGCAGTCGCGCAGCTCCGGACTGAGCGCCTAGAACCACGAGACCACCGCGGCCGGCCATCGTCTTCAAGTGGTGTAGCAGTTGGCTTGTCTCCAACCAGGCTGCGAAGTATTGTTGGCGTCACGCCACTGTTTCTAATCGAGATTGTCTCCAAGCGCCCTCTGCACCCTTCAACGAGCAGTTATTTTCTGTGCCCTTGCCGTAATTCCACGAAACACACATCCCGTAATTGTTTCCCTTCTCTAACGGATGAGAGCCCTAGGAAAGCATTAACAAACTGAAAGCAGTATTCAAAATGTTACAAAAACTAAAACTTCTGTTCTTATTATAAAGTTCTCCGACGTCCTTATCTCGATGGACTTTTAAATTCGCAGATGAAAGAACTGCACAACGACATTGGCTTTTTGATTACATGACGTACACGATTCGTTTCTTAGACATTCATGAGAAAATCCTCGAGGAACTGAAACATGTTAGAAAAACAAAAACACATAAAACGTATTTACAAAAGAACCGATATACTTGCCGTCCGGTGTGGCCGAGCGGTTCCAGGCGCTTCAGTCTGGAACCGCGCTATCGCTTCGGTCGCAGGTTCCAATCCTGCCTTGGGCATGGATGTGTGTGCTGTCCTTAGGTTAGTCAGGTTTAAGTAGTTCTAAGTACTAGGGGACTGATGACCTCAGATGTTAAGTCCCATAGTGCTCAGAGCCATTTGAACCATCTGAACCGATATACTTCATACCTTCCACAGATCTTAAGTTAAATTGTCGTCACGGGTACTGAAAGATTAATAAATTATACATTTTTCATCATACATTAATTAACTATGTTATCAAAAGCAGTTAAATATATGCATATTAAAGAGCGTAATATAATTCCTAGGCTGTTTTAGCCAATAATCGTCAGATCAAAAAGAGTTTGCAAAGCACACTTCACTCTGATCGTATTTCTGCACTTATAAATTTGCTAAAGTCAGATATTCCAAACATTTTTGAAGTGTAATATGATTCAAAATAAGTACATCAACTGGTTGCGCTAAGAAAATTATCAATACAGTAGGAGTAGTTGGTCACCAATACATCCTTCTCGTTCATCTTAAACTGCCGTTTGTTAATAGCTAAACGTCTTATGGTTTCTGTTAGTCTTCTGCTTCTTAACGAGGGACACCTTCCTGGAACAAATTGAGTGACTTAATGAAGATTGTATTTATTCCTAATATTCATTCCGTGAACTGAGCAGTTGAACTGAAATACATATGTATTACTTAAGATAAATTCCATTGGGGAATAAATCTACTGAGAATGAGTAAGTCAGTATACTCGGTATTTTGAACAAGCGTCTGTAAGAAGCTATGAATTTAAACCACAAATAATTCATGTTATATATTTTCAGACTTTGGCTTGGTTTGATGAGTTGCAGAAAAGTATCTCGTTTTATGATAATCCAGGAAATGTCGGCGACAGTTGATCTGCATGGCTTCTGTCGGTAATGTTATTGATGTTCATCGCTTCTGTCTTCGATTGCTATGGTAGTCAGTCACACACTTGACACACGACATTGGTGCAGGATACGGTATATTCCATCTTTACTAAGCCTAGGTCATTTTCAACATTACAAATAAAACGTTTTTCTCTGTTGGTGGGAGCGAAATGTAATGAATGTCATGTTTTCTTATGAGTCTGTCGACGTTTCCGAAGACTGAGTCCGAATAGAGCAGACCCTTGGTACTTCTTTTTTTTCTTCTTCTTACCCGACCTCGGTCTCTTCCACAGGCGATGTCGATTTTAACTACAATGTCCGCTCGATTTGTCGTTCTGAAATGAATATTCCTTTAGTGTCTTGGTCCGGTGAGGCTCTCTATTTTTGACAGCACGTAATTTTTATGTGGACCACTTACGATTCAGCAGTTTAGCCTTCAGTCTCAGCAAAAGAAACGTGCTGCAACCGCTTTGCCTTGTTTTCGAACCGTAAATTTAAGGAATGATGCGTTGTACTGAGTTACTTACTCCACATGACGCCAATCAACGTGTATATCATCTTTTAAATTTCTGATGATGAAAGGTTGTTGAAGTTATATATGGGACTGCTGTGGTGCCTGTTCGTATAATTTCAATATTACGAAACTTTCCACAATGGTGGAGCGATCAACGCTCGGGGTGAATCACATAATGGCACCAGCGGAAAAATGCTTCCATAGGAGCACAAATAAGGCGATTATACTCCTGTTTACTAAAAGACTGATTCAAAAGTGGGGCACTACCTGCCTCATTCTACCTTTCTCAGCACCTGTAAAAATTTTCCCACAGTTCTGGCATACGGATACATTCTCATTTTTTTAAACATGAAACTCACACAAGCTCCCCTACCTGTAACTTGCTCACACCCGCTAGTTCATTGTTGTTAAGTCGCTTATTCCCATCCACTCTCGCTTGCCAATTCTAACTCACTCACTCAGCCCAACTCATTGCCACTATCTCTTCATGGCTCTCTAACTGTCTCACATCCGAGCCACAGTCTCCTTCGTTCTGTCCTACTAATAATGTCCCCTCTCACTGACAATGTCACTGTCTCATTCTTGCTCTCTCTAGCCGCTGCTATCTCATTCATTCCTTCCCCCTGCTACTGCATAGCTCACTTTCAATATCTCTCTCTTCTTCGTTGTCATTGTCATAAATACTGTCTCTCATTATCACTGGCTGTAGCCCACTTCCACTTTCTTCTTCTTTTTATTCCTCTCATAATGGCACTGAATCCTTTACACTTTTCCCAGCACTGTCCTGTCACTGTCAACTACACTACTGGCCATTAAAATTGCTACATCAAGAAGAAATGAAGATGATACACGGGTGTTCATTGGACAAATATATTATACTAGAACTGACATGTGATTACATTTTCACGCAATTTGGGTGGTTTAAAATGGCTCTGAGCATTATGGGACTTAACTTCTGAGGTCATCAGTCCCCTAGAACTTAGAACTACTTAAACCTAACTAACGTAAGGACATCACACACATCCATGCCCGAGGCAGGATTCGAACCTGCGACCGTAGCGGTCGCGCGGTTCCAAACTGTAGCGCCTAGAACCGCTCGGCCATTCCGGCCGGCCAATTTGGGTGCATAGATCCTGAGAAATCAGTACCCTGAACAACCACCTTTGACCGTAATAACGGCCTTGATACGCCTGAGCATTGAGTCAAACAGAGCTCGGATGGCGTGTACAGGTACAGCTGCATATGCAGCTTCAACGCGATACCACAGTTCATCACGAGTAGTGACTGGCGTATTGTGACGAGTCAGTTGCTCGGCCACCATTGACCAGACGTTTTCAGTTGGTGAGGGATCTGCAGAATGTGTTGGCCAGGGCAACAATCCAACATTTTCTGTATCCAGAAAGGCCCTTACAGGACCTGCAACATGCGGTCGTGCATTATCCTGCTGAAATGTAGGGTTTCGCAGGGATCGAATGAAGGGTAGAGCCACGGGTTGTAACACATTTGAAATGTAACATCCACTGTTCAAAGTCGAACAAGAGGTGACCGAGACGTGTAAACAATGGCACCCCATACCATCACGCCGGGTGATACGCCAGTATGGCGATGACGAATACACGCTTCTAATGTGCGTTCACCGCTATGTCGCCAAACACGGATGCGACCATCATGATGCTGTAAACAGAACCTGCATTCATCCGAAAAAATGACGTTTTGCCATTCGTGCACCCAGGTTCGTCGTTGAGTACACCATCACAGGCGCTCCTGCCTGTGATGCAGCGTAAATGGTAACCGTAGCCATGGTCTCCGAGCTGATAGTGCATGCTGCTGCAAACGTTGTCGAACTGTTCGTGCAGATGGTTGTTGTCTTGCAAATGCCTCCATCTGTTAACTCAGGGATCGAGACGTGGCTGCACGATGCGTTACAGCCATGCGGATAAGATGCCTGTCATCTCGACTGCTAGTGATATGAGGCCGTTGGGATGCAGCACGGCGTTCCGTATTACCTTCCTGAACCCACCGATTCCATATTCTGCTAACAGTCATTGGATCTCGACCAACGCGAGCAGCAATGTCGCGGTACGATAAACCGCAATCGCGATAGGCTACAATCCGACCTTTATCAAAGTCTGAAACGTGATGGTACGCATTTCTCCTCCTTATACGAGGGGTCACAAGAACGCTGGTCAACTGCTGCTTGTGTATGAGAAATCGGTTGGAAACTTTCCTCATGTCAGTACGTTGTAGGTGTCACCAACGACGCCAACCTTGTGTGAATGCTCTAAAAAGCTAATCATTTGCATATCACAGCATCTTCTTCCTGTGGTTAAATTTCGCGTCAGTAGCAAGTCAGCTTCGTGGTGTAGCACTTTTAATGGCCAGTAGTGTATATTCCACTGCCTCTGCGTCCCTCTCTTACTCTCAGACTCCCGTTGTCTCCTTCGCTCTTTCTACACCACAACTACTATCTGCTACCTTCCAGTATTTATTAATTTTCTGTCTCTTTCCCACTCCTATTTTATTTTCTTTCTCAGTATAAAAAAAGCTCTATGTTCGCATGGCATAATTTTTGGTAAAACATTTTAAGTTGCTGAGTAGAATGAGATTGGTGGTAACCCATTTTTCAGTCAGTGTCTTTTAGTAAACCAGACCATATTTGAGCATTTTTCCGCTGTTTCTGTTCTTTTCCCTGCTACAGCAGAGTAAGACACACATATGGAAGGAATTTTGAAGTAAAGTCCTTCCGAACAGGCCTCGGAAGGCCCAACGGAACTGACCGATGAAAACAACTTTATCTATCAGTAAAATTTTGATAGTTTGCTTATTTGGAACTGAAATAATGCAAAACTATATAGTTTTGCACTTCAGCCGGATTTTATGTACACAAAAATATTACAAATGCTTCGGTACAACAACTAGCACCTCTTATGAGTACACTTTACAGCATATTTCACCGTGTTATTCGCTCAGCAAACTACGTTTTCGCCTCATACCGTATTTTACGTGCGTAATTTACGTGTACCAGTAGGATAACTTTGAACTTTTGTGTCTAGGAAAAGGATAACGATACAAAGAAAATTTTGAAAGTTGTTCAAGGTTGGTATCTTAGAAATGTTATATCGTAAAAATTACAACCATTTGCTGTGCATTGCCGCTTTGAAATCCGCGGCTCGGTTTAGCTACCCAAAAACCATGTGTTTCGGATTTTCTCAGAAACCGCCCGTGAACGAAATGGTGCCTCCATAAGCCCCTTAAGGTTTTGGTACCCAAAAACCATGTTTTTTGGGTGTGTATTGATATCGAATAAAGTTTTTTAAAAACTGGAAATTGGCACTTCTACATAAATGCCTAGAGAATATACCGTTAAGCTTTGAGCAACTTGATGCGGTTGTTTATTAATTAGATTTCGCCTCACGCCGGATATTTCGCGCTTATTTTACTTGTACAAGTAGGGTAACTTTGAACTTCTATACCTCGTAAACGGATAATGATATCAAGAAAATTTTATAGAATATCCGAGATCAAGATGTTAGGAATATACAGTAACAATTTCAGCCACTTTCTGTTCATAGCCGTTTTGGAACCTGCAGCTTGATTTTGGTACCCAAAAAACTTGTTTTCGGGTTCAAAATGGCTCTAAGTACAATGGGACGTAGCATCTGAGGTCATCAGTCCCCTAGACTTCGAACTACTTAAACCTAACTAACTTAAGGACATCACACACATCCACGCCCGAGGCAGGATTCGAACCTGCGACCGTAGAAGCAGCGCGGTTCCGGACTGAAGCGCCTAGAACCGCTCCGCCATAGCGGCCGGCTCATGTTTTTAGGGTTTTCTCAGGAACCGCCCATGAACTAAATGGTGCCTTCATAAGTCACTTAAGGCGCACCGTAGATCACATCTAATGCAAAAAGATCCAACCGATTTGTTCCATTTGCCATAGCTGGAGGAGGTTATAATATTCAAACTTTGACCCTGTATTGTAGGATAGTTACAGTAACACGATCCTTCTGTTGGGTATACAAATGAACCGTAGCCCAAGGGCTGTCCAAAACACTGAACCTACCTTTGTATCACCAACAGAACCAGATTTATAAGGCTCGTAAAAATCCCGTTTCTTTTTCCGGCGTTTTGGAGCATATTAAGAAGCGCATGCTCTCACATGCGTACCGATTAACTACAAGAGGAAACGTAATCCCGTAAGTTCAGAAATTAAGTACGAACATATAAATGTAAATTGAAGATCTACCTATCACTTACTTTGAATAACACTGAAATACAAGAAAACGATGAACAAAACGCCCCTTCGTCGTACTCCAGCTTGTGTCCCACAAGAAGTAAACACTTCATTTACAGTTATAGTTTGTATTGTTGGTTGATAAGTCTCTTCTAGCATCGTCCACAGAACATAAAGAGGGTAAATCAGACCGGGATTCAAAAACCAAACGTTCCATCTGACGAGACGTCACAGCAACGCACTGGACTCGTAGCAGGGAGAATCGGAGTTTTTCGGAACTGGGCCACAACCGATTTTCTTTCCCGATTCTTGTCGAATCGAAACTTGTGCTCTGCTACAAAGACCTTCATGTCAA
The DNA here is from genome assembly GCF_021461385.2 of Schistocerca piceifrons. NCBI lineage: Eukaryota > Metazoa > Arthropoda > Insecta > Orthoptera > Acrididae > Schistocerca > Schistocerca piceifrons. Next base: position 822,039,460 of record NC_060149.1, on the reverse strand, counting down.
TGGGGCGTTGAACCACAAGCAAGCAAGGGTGGAAGACTGGGTTTAACGTCCCGTCGACATCGAGGTCATTAGAGACGGAGCACAAGATCTGATGGTGCCAAGGATGGGGAAGGAAATCAGCCGTGCCCTTTCATAGGAATCATTCCCGCCATTTGTCTGGAGCAATTTAGGGAAATCACGTAAAACCTAAATCTGGATGGCCAAACGCGGGTTTCAACCGTCGTCCTCCCTAATGCAAGTCCAGTGTGCTAACCACTGAGCCACCTCGGTCGGCACGTTGAACCACAACCTTCCTCCTCGGTTCCTTCCGCAACCTGCGAGTGACAGTCAGTGTCTTACTAACGAGTTGTATCACCAAACGTGACTGGGCGACTCGTAACTTTTCCTCCACTTTCCCTTTCTCCTCTCCTCCCATATTTCATCTCCTAGGGCGCTCGCCATAAATGGTCCGCAGGAGGATCTCCGCGTGTCCTGTAAGAGAAAAGATGTGATCTTAACTTCTCCCACGCCCCACGATTATAATCTGCGGTGCTGTGTCTTCATATCACCGTCCGCTTCATTGATGAAAAAAGATTCTCCCTGACTCCTTTAACAAAGCGTCTGCACTAGTTTAAGTGTTTTACTCACTGTACGTCATGTACAAACACTGCGCGAAAATTGAATCACTATGAATGAATGCTCAGAGTAGCTTGAAATAATATTCCATGTAATAAATGAGTAAAACCTTCATTATATTTTCCGCGATGATGACTTCTAAACATTGTGACTTGTGGATAAAAATCACCTCAAGAAATTTAGCCAATGACCAGTATTTAAAACTTTCTTTACGTCAAGAACCATGGCGAGCTCTGGCCTATTTTCAAATGGCTTCATTGAGTTATACAGGGTGATTATAATTGAAGTTAAACTTTCAAAACGCTGTAAAAATAACACCACTGGTCAGAATGACGTCAAATTACAACGGAATATTATCGGAGAAGGGGGAAAACGTATGGCACAAGAAAAAAAAAAGTGTGAAAATTGATCAGTAGATGGCTCTTTATGTGTCAGAACACGTAAATGAAAATACCTGCCGGCCGATGTGGCCGTGCGGTTAAAGGCGCTTCAGTCTGGAACCGCGTGACCGCTCCGGTCGCAGGTTCGAATCCTGCCTCGGGCATGGATGTGTGTGATGTCCTTAGGTTAGTTAGGTTTAAGTAGTTCTAAGTTCTAGGGGACTGATGACCACAGATGTTAAGTCCCATAGTGCTCAGAGCCATTTGAACCATTTTGAAAATACCTGTCATACGCACGACCCATTGAAGTTGGTATAAACTTGCCGGGTACATGGCTTTTCCTGATTTCGCGTCCGCGACGTTCGCCATGAGTGTCTCAATGCAGGATCGTGCTCTGCTTCTAAAGCCGTATTACAAGAATGATGACTGTGCACACGTCGCTCTGCAGAAGTTAAGGACACTGAAGGGTTTGAAAATACGCGTTGGTCCGATGACTGCCGTGGGTCCGGAGAAAATGTTTAGGAAATTAGAAAAGACTTTTTTTTTTGTGTGAAACCTGGCAGAGGGAGGAAATGAATTGATTAGGCGTCTGTGGGAGCAATGACCACAGCAATGCAGGAGGCAACGACTGGTGGTGTGCAAACGTGTAGTGTACGGAGAATTGCCCGAACACTGGACATACCCGTGAGCACGGCGCGTAAAATCCTACGAAACATCCTTCTTTGTTATCCATTCAGAGTTACCCATGTGCACGAGTTGCTTCCTGTTGACCTGCCAGCAAGAGAGAGGTGCTTCCGTTCCTGTTACCTGTATCGTCACTGGTACGCGCTGTGAGTGTCTTTTCCGCAACCACGTCATTCTGTGGATGTGTGGATGGGATCATTTTTGTGCAAGATGGTGCACCTCCGCACATTGCAAATCCAGTTAAGCAGCTCCTGAAGCGCCGTTTCGTAAATGCTAGAATTATCAGCCGCCATTTCCCTACAGCCTGGCCGTCCCGATCACCTGAACTTAATCCATGTGACTTCTGGCTGTGGGGCTATCTGAAAGATGTTGTGTTCAGCGTTCCGATTCCAAACTTAACTGCATTGGAGCCACGTACTGCGCAACACATTCTGAACGTGACCTCGGAAACACTTCGATCAGTTGTGGAACATGCTGTTTCTCGAATTCAACTTGTTGCAGAAAACGGTGGACAGCATATTGAACATACATGTTTTGCCCCAGTCACAAGGAAATTAATAATCCGATTTGATTTTGATTGATGATTTTTATGCGGTTTTTGGCCTCAGGACAATTACAAACCGATATGATTGATGCTTTTTATGTGGTTTTTGGCCTCAGGACAATTAAAAACCCATTTTTCCCAGCCGATGTGATATGACCTTGCTGTGGCGTATAGGCTTACTTAACTAACAGTATCACTCATGTACACCCATGCACACTGAGTAGTACAGTTTGTTTAATGTCAAACGTACACCTTAGGCATTGTTGTAGGATTCATTCGATATTTGAAGTCGACCACTATTAAATTATGAAGCTTACAGTGCTATCTATTGCTACATTTTGTAACTATTTATTTTTCTTCTGCCATAGTTTTCTCCCTTCTCCGATAACATTTCGTTGCAATTTGTTGTCATTCTGACCAGTGGTGTTATTTCTACAGCGGTTTGAAAGTTAAACTTTAATTATAATCGCCCTGTATATTTATAATTATTTAGTGGACTTTATTGTGACTGTTGCACCTGTCCTGTGCGAAAAACAATATGATGCTGCAGGCCGTATAAGAAACAGTCATTAATTGATTTTTATTATGTTTGAAGTCCACCCCGATAGCTGAGTGTTCAGCGTGACGGATTGCCGTCCTACGGGCCAGGGTTCGATTCCCGGCTGTGATGGGGATTTTCTCCGCTCAGGGACTGGGTGTTGTGCTGGCTTCATCATCATTTCATCACCATCCGGCGCGCAGGTCGCCCAATGTGGCGTAGAATGAAATAAGACCTGCACCAAGGCGGCCGGACCTGCCCCGCAAGGGGCCTCCCTGCCAATGGCGCCAAACGTTCATTTCCATTTCCATTATGTTTGAGAATATGTCGACATTCCAAAGATAATAATAATGAATTTTTGTAGTACCGTCTGTAGCTTCAGTTTTTTCATTCATAGATATACCAGTGGCAAGGCTGTAAGGCTTCAGCACTGAGTTCTGTAATGTAACTTATGGGTAATTTTCGAACGTATACGAAAATTGCAATTTGACTCTAGTAGTAAGTTCCGACTAACGTGCCGAGCGAGGTGACGCAGTAGTTGAGATGATGGGCCCAAATTCTGGAGAAGTGGAGATCAAACTTTGGTTTTCCGTGGTTTTATCAAAATCGATTAAGATGAATGGCGGTGTGGTTCCTCTGAAAAGGTGACGAGCGTTTTCCTTCTACATCCTTCTCTTGCCAGGGTTTGTGCTCCGCCTCTAATGACCTTGGAGTCGACGGTATGTTAAACTCTAATCTCACATCCTTGCGACCATAATAAACGCGTACGGGCAAGTGCAGCAATAGTGCGCAACTAAGCAAAAATTATTATTTTGAGAAATTCATGATATGTAACCTAAAGCCAACTGAATGCAGGTTTGCTGTAGTTTCTTTAGTTTTACTATAACAAATCAATTTACAAGTGAGAAATAGTACAATGAAATTTGACTGCAAATACCGTAAGATAGTTATCCGCAGTGGTTGCGGAATTGTGCGCTCGAGAAGGAAACGTTATGTTAAATACACATGAGTGAAAATAATCGCCATTTAAATTATCTGCCAGTTTTCGTTAGAAAATTAGAATATTGAAACGTATTTATACTGTAACATGGAATGTCTAATCACTTTCATTTTCACATTTCAAAAATTTTACAATGTTAATTTCTTGTATAAACTGTTATCGCAAACAAAATCTTGGGGTGTCTTCTCCAGTAGTGCATACATGCAGCATGATTCCAAGAGTAGCTCCCAACACACCAAAATTCTTTGTTTTTGCCTGCTTCTCCACAGATGCAGTATAACTCATTAAATTCTTTATTACGTGTAGGCAGTGGTTTCCATGTCCCACTAAAGTGGCTATCGTAATTATCGACCTCAAGACAAAAGTTGGAAACATCCGGTACCTCTGGTGACTCTGGTGTTTCCTCCTTACTTCGAGTTTTATTTCTCCGCTGTCATATTATTATTTCTCAAACCAGTCTTTGTGTCTTTTTAGTCCTCACTTTCTTTTTCATTTCAGCTCCTTCCACCATTTTTTTTAAAAAAAAGAGAAAAACACGGTGGTGCTGAACTCTTCTCTTTCAGAGTACCACTGACCCAGCATATTTCCTTAGTAAGGCAGTTCCTCAGAGTTGGAACAGTACAGTAATTTTTCTATTTTACAAAAAATGATGACACACAAGACATAAAGTATTATAGACTTAATAGCTTCCTCCTCTCTGTGACGTACACACATTCATGAAAACTTTCCCCAGGCGCATATAAAAATCATTGAATTATGATCAGGCATCGGAACAAGCTGGAATTACAAGTGAAAGACGTTTCTCAAGTCGTGAAAGAAATTATTGTCCGGAGAAGTAAGTCTGAACTAGGCCGCCCTGTTGGCCGTGCGGTCTAACGCACTGCTTTCCGGGCGGGAAGGAGTGCCGGTCCCCGGCACCACGAATCCGCGATTCGTGTCGAGGTCCGGTGTCCCGGCCAGTCTGTGGATGGTTTTTAAGGCAGTTTCCATCTGACTCGGCGAATGCGGGCTGATTCCCCATATTCCGCCTCAGTTACACTATGTGGGCGATTGCTGCGCAAACACCGTCTCCACGTACGCTTACACCATAATCACTCTACCACGCAAACATTGGGGATACACTCGTCTGGTGTGAGGCGTTCCCCCGGGGGTTCATTGGGGGCCGAACCGCACAATAACCCTGGGTTCGGTGTGGGGCGGAGGTGAGGTGAGTGGACTGCTGTAGCCGGTTGTTCAGTGACGAAAAAGAACTCAAAAAGGAATCACGCGGTTATTCAGAGGAATTCACAACAAATTTTGAGTCAGTTGGCATTTCTACTATTTTGTACAAGGACAACAACAATGTCAGTTTCCTCTCCACTTTTGTTGGAGAACTTCCAAAATCAGAAGTGAGAAGGTTTGATAGGAAGAAAAAGAAGCACGTGATAGTGCCTTCCCCAGCAGTTGTTTCTGTATACAGTTCTCACAGGGGGAATGGGAGATTTGGTGAATCACGCACTGCATATTGCCAACATCTCACATGACAGATACATCATAGACATAATGATCGATATGCCTTGGGTATTCGGTAATTTATTGTGGCCTCTCCTGTTGAACGAAGCTGGCAGGCTGCCCCATGTGCCACTGTAGCGGACTCCGAGATTATTGCACAGGGAGACGGGTGAAACTGGAATGTCACAGAAAGAAAGTAGTGAAAGATATCATCAACACAGTTGGCACGGAGCCACTACTGAACCAGTCACACGATACAACAAGCACCAGAGGTTGTATCAGCTATATAGATGACTGCTAATAATAGTATCTGTGAGAACAACGGAAACTTTAGGAGAAAACAGTGGGCTAGCTCTCAAATACGAACCAATTGACACGTAAAATATAAATTAACTATAACAACAACAAAACAATTTATACACTGATGAGACAAAACAATATAAACACTGCCCACCACGATATTGACTGTCGTTACGAACAAGTGGCGCAGTAAGAAAAGTATTCTATCGACGATACGGGCTCCAAAACGGGAAATCCATTGGCATGAACGACTTTGATAAAGGCAGGCTGTTGCGGCCCGGCGTCTGGGAACGAACAGGTCGGAAACGGCGAAGCTGGTCGGCTGTGTTCGCATGCTACTGTCGTGATCATCTACGGAAATTGGTTGAATAACGGTGAAACGGCGAGTGGGCGACGTGTTGGACGTCCACGCCTCATCACAGAACGTGGAGTGGGGAGGCTTGGTCTCCTTGCAAAGATCTGTTGCAGACCTGACGGAAGAGTACAAGGTGATGCAAGTACAAATGTTTCGGATCACTCTGTTCAGCGCACTTTCTTGAAGATGGGGCTCTTCAACAGATGATTCCTATGTGTTTCCACGTCGACCCGACGGCACGGACAACGATTTCATTGGGGATGGGATCATGGAGATTTGACCGTGGATAAACGGAAACGTGTCGCCTGCTCGGATGTATCATGTTTCTTGTTACACTAGGTCTGTGTTCACGTCTGGATACGCCGACATCCTGATGAACGACTGCCTGAAACACGCACAACGGCATAGATGCTGGCCGACCCACCATTTCATGGGTCAACCAAGACTGCATCAGGTGCTTACAAATCGTCCAGCGGTCTTCGCGGAAGCACCACCCCTGGACGGTATGCCATTGATCCTCAGTGGGAGGACAGTCTTCTTTTCATCTACGATGGCCAGTGTGCAGACCATGGCTGCATCAGGTTTGCTGCGTGTTAGAGTGCAAGTCGGCAAGTGGATAGCAGGCAGACCATGATCGACCGGCTTGTCGTGGTTTCACTGAAATTCAGTAGACTGTCATTCTCTCTGATTCTTGCGACACGGAGAGAATGGCGGCGTTACTGAATGAATCTTTGAGCCCGTTATTTAAAGAGCCCAGTTCACATACATGACGCGGTAGATCTTATGAATTTACCCTTGTTTATTGGTCTCATCAGCGCCCATTGCGTTGCTGTAGTGCCTCAATAAATATTCTGGATTGTCGAGCTCGGAACTTTCTGCAACTCTTCACTATAGCTGTAACGCTCAGGTGCTTGAAGTTATGGAGCATTACTTCATACTGCACTGTTATGTTGTATTGCGAAGTTTGCTGTTTCGCTTCCATTAAAAAAATGGCTCTGAGCACTATGGGACTTAACATCTGTGGCCATCAGTCCCCTAGAACTTAGAACTACTTAAACCTAACTAACCTAAGGACATCACACACATCCATGCCCGAGGCAGGATTCGAACCTGCGACCGTAGCAGTCGCGCGGTTCCAGACTGAGCGCATAGAACCGCTAGACCACCGCGGCTGGCTCGCTTCCATCACTCGGAGGTTGTTTGGCAATACTCCATTACATTGTCGGTATGACATGTTGACATTGTGATTGGCATACCGGCTCCGATCTGGCTTCCCCGTCTCTGAGTTCACCAGGTAAAACTTTAAAAAAATTAGGCTTGCACAAGGAATTCATTCTGGGGCACAACATCACCTTATGGTCTTGAATCCAATTTGTTTCTGATTTTATGTACCTACCTTCCATTTGGTCGTCATCAGTCTTTTCTTTTCTCTTAGGCCGGCCGGAGTGGCCGAGCGGTTCTGGGCGCTACAGTCTGGAACCGCACGACCGCTACGGTTGCAGGTTCGAATCCTGCCTCGGGCATGGCTGTGCGTAATGTTCTTAGGTTAGTTAGGTTTAAGTAGTTCTAAGTTCTAGGGGACTGATGACCTCAGAAGTTAAGTCCCATAGTGCTCAGAGCCATTTGAACCATTTTCTTATCTCTTAGAGACCAGAAAAGAGTTTCCTTGATCCATATACCCTTTGCTTGCCTTGCTACGTATCCCATCCGTCTTTATATCATTTTCACTACAGCTGTAATTCCTTCTTCCATTCCACTTCCTTCGAGGATCATTTGTTTTGTTTTCCCGCGATGTATCTCCATTTATCCTCGGACAACCTTCGGTTTTCGAATGGTTTTCTCATTAAAAGTCCTGCTGTAAATAAAAACTGTTGACTGAAAATTTTCTTTTGAGGCAAACCACAAGCTTCGTTTTTTTTTAAAAAAAAGAACGTATTTAGTTTATCAAAGGCGTCCAGGCCATTTTTAGTCTTTTGTTTATTTCTCTTTCCCTCAGTGGAGTCATTGCCTCAGACTGGTCTTAAGTTCAAAAGCTCAGGTACTGCTTCCAGGACTTCATAGTGAGTTTGTACTATTCTATCGTCAGTATGTTCGTGATACGTTACTTAAATGATTTCCACTGATTTTCACTCTTGCTTTGAAACTTGCTATTAAATTCTTCAACTAGATGTTGAAAGTGTCTCACAAACTGCACAATGTCACGAGCAAAACGAAAATGGTTCATACATATTTCCAGTTTAAGAACCTGGAAAGTTTCTCTATGGTTGATGAGAATAGTTTTAGTGACATGTATTCTTCTATCACCATCTTGACGAAGACTAAGCAGTAGCACTGACTTCTACATTCTTCATTATATTAAAGAAAGTTGAACCAGTGTCTCGTTTCTCAAATGTTTTTAGCACAGGGTGGGGCAAATAAAAGTTGCCCAGAGAATAGGTCCAGGTGGAGTATTCGTCTTCATGACTGACGTGGTATGACGGTCTCTTGCGACAGGCGTCGGGTTGATTTGGTAGGACTCAGAAGCATTTACTAGTAAACTGCAGACACATTTCTGGTGTGTGGACACTTCTCAAATGTTTTTTGACTTGTTCAAAACAGATCCTACCTGACGACATTTTCGGACTAAGAGTTGCATTGAACTAACTTTACTGGCACTTTGACACCATTAAACTCCTCAGCAACCAACTGACGACACCGTTTCCAAGACTTTGGTGTCGTGTACCTTTGCACAACTAACACCCGCTGCTGCGCTGTGAATACCACCATCCCCTTGGCACCGCTCCACTGCTGAAACAGACCGCATTACGCTCTGAACCGGTGTGGATCACGTGGCGGACGTAAACGTAGTGTGCGCGTCGCGGGGTGTGGTTATACACATAACATTCACGTCCAGTCGTATCCACTTGTCTGGACCACTTTTATATGCCCCATTCTGTAGAACATTCGTGACCCTGGATCAAAGGCTTTTTCAAAATCTATTAATTTAAGGTAAAATGGTAATTCGGACTTGTATTGTATGGAACTGGGGACCTAGAAACGACGGAGAGGCTGCGTCCCCGCCGTAGCCCATGGGTACTGAAAGACATCTTTGGTTCAGGTAGTCTAGTATTGGCCTTATTTCGTATAGTTTCTCACTTTCAGTACCTTGGAGGTCTGGTCGCCTCGAGTTGTCATTGAAATACAAAGTACTATGCAGCCCCTCGAAGTACTTCTGTGACAGTCTGTTTTACCAACTCAACTCCAAATACATCACGGATGTTGGCTGGTGGGGCCAATGCACTGATGATGCATATGTCAAAATATTAATAAATGTCATAATTTGTACAATCAGTTGCCTTGTTTGGATTTTGTTTCTTCCACAATTTTTGATATAATTTCATCAGTGAGGAAATATTTAAAATACTGGTACGTTGTAGATAGCTCTAGAACTGATTGCTGCAATTTGTCCTTTCCTGTGAATGGGAACTTGTCAGAAGAGGAAGAAAAACTTTGCTTTTCCCGTAAAAGATGATTGTTTTTTTATATTTCTTCTATTGGCAACAGGAATTTTAGTTCGAATTTCCTGTATCGGATATATTTGAAATTGGTTCTGTTAAGATATCAGTTCCAGGATCACTGTCGCTATCTGCAGATTCTAGGGCTTCGGCATTTATTGTTGGATCTTCGTCAGAATCGTCAAATTCCAGCCCATCTTCACATTCTGAACGGCAAAGCATCGCCATCAATTCATCTGATGTCAAAACCTTACATTTCCACTATCAAAATACGCAATGGAATCCATCACAGTGATGTTTCGTCAACAAGTGTACAGGAAACTGAAACAAAAGCATATAGTTGTAATTTGTATAATGTAAGAGTTCAAAACAGCATTACAACCATATCATGCACTTTTGCAGATGTGCAAACAGGATAATATTACTTATTTGTAAATTAGCAGAAATGTGCATGAACACGAAGACACATTCACCACTGTTAGAGACTCGCGAATATATATATTATTTTCGTTTTCACCACGCGCACACACTCTCACAAGATGGCGCTTCATGCCAAACTGAAGTTTCTGTGTACGCGACGACTGTAAGTCGTGTAAGTCGACAGTGGCAAATTCTTGTGCACAGTTTTAGATACTCAGCATTGCAGTTGTAGTGTTGGCAGGAGAGCCAACACCGTGTTGCTAGAGGAGGCCGAAATGCACGCTTTTAAGCTCACACAGATTGGCGTGAGGTCTGGAACAGTTAAAGGATTTGAGTCTAGCAAGTAAAGTACGTAGCTGTTGGAATACTTAACTTTAATCCACAATTGGTGAACATCTCTCGTTACTGTACAAGCTTCACAATATTAATTATCAAATGCTATGGCGCCTTGCTAGGTCGTAGCAAATGACGTAGCTGAAGGCTATGCTAACTATCGTCTCGGCAAATGAGAGCGTAATTGTCAGTGAACCATTGCTATGAACGTCGGCTGTACAACTGGGGCGAGTGCCAGCACGTCTCTCTAGACCTGCCGTGTGGTGGCGCTCGGTCTGCAATCACTGACAGTGGCAAGTGTGGTGTCTGGCGGTGACACCACAGCAGTTGTGTAAAGGGGACTTCAGTGTCAAACTAGCAAAGACACTTGAGAAAATTTCGCTTAATTCCGCTTTGCAGATATGCAAAGCTGCGTAGTGAAGGACTAAATGAGTTTGAACATGGTGTTATCGTCGGCACACGAGCGATGGGACAGAGCATCTTCGAGGTAGCGATGAAGTGAGCATTTTTCCGCTCGACCATTTCACGAGTGTACAGTGAATATCATAAATCCGACATCGCTGTGACCGAAAAAATAACATGAATTTTCTGAAGATTTCTTATTCTCACAGTCACAAATAATTCCACTCAGTACTAACTGGGATATTTTTAAAGGGGAGGTAAGATTCCAGACCTCCAGGAGAGGCACCACAGGACATTTTAATTTGCAATATCCTGAATATAGGTTTGAAGGCTTCCGTTACATAATATACACATTTGAATTCTACAGAGCGAAATATAGCGACGTGAGATAGAAGAATGCTGTGTGAAGACATGTGGCACTGCACTTTGGCACAGTTAAGACCGAATAACAAGTCTTACATTTCCTCGAACCTATAAGTTTCATACATCAAACTCTTCCAAATGATGTGTGCTACAAAATGAACACTTTTTGAAGAATTTATTTATTTATTTTTGACGTCCTATCAAGTTTCTGGCCCGGTGCGGAAATATCGTAGATATGGGGCTGTTCCAATGATAACTGGTGTCTCGCCCACGATTCACCGTGCTTCTGTTCACTGCCAGGTCTCCTAGACATTCTGCAAGTGCCTATGAATATCTACGATTCCGGTTTTCCGCCAAAAGAAACTCAATGACGCTCTCTAGTTGGAGCGCACCTCCGTTACAGACACCATTTTGAAAACTATGCATAGCGCCGCCCCCTGTCGGAATTATAGACACTGAAGCGGGGATATTCCACGATGTCCGACAACAAATACCGCATATTTTCAACCGATACTGGACGGAAAAAAACATACTCCATTACTTATTGAAGGCCCCTCGTACATTCCAAGTAATGACCTTGTCGTCGACAAGGTCTTTACTTGGAATGTTTCATTTTTTTGCTTCTAGAGAAGTATGGTGAGTTTAATTGTCCGTTCCTTGAAAGCTCAAAATGAAGCGGCAGCCTCGTTATAGATCTCCACCAACGTGGGTAAATTTCCTTTGGCCATAAATTGAAAACAAAGAATTTTTTAATAACGTGCTATTCGAGATCATTATACGCATAGCAACACTCAGACTATTTTCAAAATATGGACAGAACTTTTCCAACAGGTCAAGTTAACAAAGGACTTGCATTACGGCACATACAGTGACAACAAGACTAAAATTTTACAGTTCTCCTGGCGAAAACTTTCACCTTGTCCTCATAACAACCTAAAATCCGACGTAAGGTGTAAGACACCTTATCGAACTGCCAACCTTATAATAATAACTATAGTTACTGTTCTCGCTGTGAGTGCCGTACAGCGCAGGGCTGTCCCCGGCAAAGCGACGCAGATACGTGTCCTCGATTTTCAGGTCAGCTCAGCTGATTTATAACTTAGCATGCTTCCAACTGGGTGGGCCGTCACTTTCGTATGTGGCTACTATAAAACAGTAGTCCAAGGGCTCCTTTTGGCTTCTGGCCATACACGTGCTCCAGAGACCTGTCGACCTGATAGCTTAGGAACAGAGTATCGGAATACTGATGGAAAACCCTCTCCGAAAATCACAGCAGTCACACAGATATCTGCATCTACTACATCGATATTCTGCAGTAGGGTAGTTAACATCGTACCACATGTAAGGGGTTGTGCATGTTCAAACCGCGTATGAAATGCGGGAAGAGTGACTGCTTAAATGAGTGACTGCTGCTTGTGTGCTTATTGTAATCTAGAAGCACACAAGTTTTAGACCGGTTTAGGCGCTTTCAACGTGTAAGATGAGTGTTGAAGGCCAACTTCGTTCTGGACGCCCTCCAATATCGCAAAGCGAGAAAAACATTGAGAAAGTAAGTAAAAAAATCAACGAAGATCGTCGTTTCACGATCGACCAAATTTCAACAGAGACAGGCGTGAGTTGGAACTTGTGCCAACGGATTTTGAGTGAGGATTTGCACAAGAAACTTGTTGCCACTAACTTTGTCGGTCTCCATATTCGCCAGGCCTTGCCCCATGCGACTTTTTCCTGTTCCTATGAATGAAAAACAACGTTGAGAGGGAAGCGTTATGATGATATGGAGGCAGTAAAAACAGCCTCGCAAACGGCAGTGGGAAAAAGAACTTAACAGGTGCCTCACATGTAATGGAGAGTACTTTGAAGGTGACTGAAGGAATATTGTAAAAAGGTTCATGAATAAATTTTTATAACAAAAATCCGTTTTTTTTTTTTTTTGGCCCACACCCTAGTGGAAACATGGCTCAGCGTAAACACGATGCCAAAATACGGCATGCATTCATCTAATTACATCGTAAACCTCATTTCGTATGAAACAATGCGTACGCAAATTCATTGTGACCATTTCTCATGTAGTATATGACATGTAGAATATTAAAGTAAGTAACCTACCATTGTAGCAAAATTTTCCTGAAAATAGTCAATTGTGTTGTCACGCAGTTTACTAAAATTATATTTATAAATGGTAATTTTTTATTTGAGGTTCCAGGTTTCTTCTTGCAGAGACTTAGTGAATGTTCCTCATTGAAGGTTACGTGGGTCAATGTTTATGCGTTAGAGAACGGAATGAAAAACAAAAATTCCTAATAACTGTGATATTTTGTTCTCTTTGGATTTAAAAGAGACCAGAAGACAGCAGAGGCAGCTGGAATGATTTGTACCGTGTATGGGGTAAGTGCATCTAAGAAGTGATCTCAGAAAATAATTCTTTCGTTTCACGTGCGATCGTTTTGATGTGATTTTTCGCCACATGCACGTGAACTGACGAATGAAGTTTTTTTTTTCAATTTACCACTATTCAAGTTGTGCCACAAACTCCTCTTCTCCCCAATTCTATTCAATACCCCCTCATTAGTTATGTGATCTACCCATCTAATCTTCAGCATTCTGTAGTACCACATTTCGAAAGCTTTCCCTTGAGTAGTCCCCGCCCGGAGATCCGAATGGGGGACAATTTTACCTCCGGAATATTTTACCCAAGAGGACGCCATCATCATTTAATCATAGGAAAATAATACTTGGTCATAATAAAACACTGCCTGAAGCAAAGACCAATGTGAGTCCTGAAATGTAACTTTTTGCATATGGTGGCACAAAGAAGGTGATTTGTGTTAGGAACTGTATCCCAAGGCTGGTTCTATCGCAGCTGGCACCTATTGCCAACAACTAAGATTCATTGCGGTTCCAATATAAGAAAAGCGACCAACGAAACTGCGTCGAGTGTTACTACTGTGAAGTGAACATCTGTCTCCACTTTGCTGATTTTATAAAGGAATCGATCCAGGAGCTTGGTTAGAAACCCATCCATACACTACTTATTCCAATGTTGCACCCTCGAACGTTTACCTTTATCGCTCCTTATCCAGCAGGCATCAAGAAATTTTTTGTGCCTGAAAATACATTTAAACATGGATTGACGACAAATTTATTTCCAAACCAGGAGCTTTCTACAGGCGTGGGACCCAAAACCTAACTGAGCATCATGAGACAGTTTTAGTTAATGTGAAAGACTGTCGTTGGTGATTAATTTCTCTCTCATGTTTTTCTGTTGTATTGAATAAACGAACAAGAAACGCTATAAAATATACACTGCTCATTTACAAATGAATTTCAACTTACCATCATGAACTTACAATGAAAGATTAATTTAACAGAATAATTAGTGTACACAACATGAGACAGCTCAGATGTGTACGCATTAGTAATGATATTATGCACTTTTGACATCAATGTCATCTGTGTCAACGTGCAGTCCTGAGTCCTATTCAAGAAGCATTTTGGGACACCACAAAAGTATGTAAATTTGGCAGCGAGAAAATACTCAAAAAGAAACCCAATTAAATCATTCAGTGAACACATACATCAAATAATGTATTCACAAAAACCAAAAACTTTGGCTGATATAACCAGAAAAACATAAATTTTAACAAGGTTGCAATGTCACAGTTTCTTAAATTTTTAGATTGAGATATAGGCATACTAAATCAAGGTTGTGAGAAGACATTAGAGGGCGAAATTAAGATTTCTTTACTGATTATCGATCTGGAAGCTTTTAGCTAAATAAGATAAGAGGTAAAAATGTGACATTGTTTAGGTCTCCAGCGAGACTGGAACCAAGTGCTATTACAGCGTCCCCTAACCATTTAACTGGTGAGCTGATACTGCTTGCAGTACATTCTCATTTCCGTACTGATTTTTAATGCAGATACTTTGTAATGTAAAATATATGATTAGTTATTGACTCTGCATGGAACAACGTTCCTGGAATCATTTCATAAACTTAATAATCCAACATTACACCTTTGAAATGAGAAACATACAGATTATTTGTTGGAAATGACCAAAAATATCAAGTGAATTTAACAGCCACTCCAAGAAATAATTTGGCAATCACACAGTTGCCAAACATAGTCAAAAATGTTGCCAGTTCTCCGTTAGATTAGCAACACGAAGGTAAGTTTGACAGCCGATGTGCTTCCCGAGCTGGCTAACACTTGGTAAACTCACGCTTTGAAAATGCAGTGGTACCAGCTACTTACACATTGACTGGGAGCCAAAAGAAAGCGTAGACCGGTGGGTTTTACTTGCATTCCTATAATTATGATTTGGATCAAAAGTGTTGTTACAGGTAACATCAAGAAGCATCGACTGCAACTCGAACAACATAACTGCACAGCAGAAGGAATTATTTGGGTGACTCTCTTCTTCAATATCTATTGTAGCTATTTCTCTCTGCAAATTAAAAATCTCATTCGGCGGAAGCGATTCGCTACTTTAGCGTCTCGAGGCACTATTAATATTATGGGTAAACAACTTGTTTTTTGATATTACACACTTAAAAACAGTTCTACTTAACAATGCCTTCACTGGCACCACTTTTAATACATAATAACACAAATGAAAAGACAAAATAGCTTTGATTATAAAATGCGAACATCCACAAATTTCATAAGCTTTCGAAAAACTTACAGCTGCAAATTAGAAAAGCAAACTGCACAACGAAGTCTTGCACAATGACAGGATTTCAAAAGTTATGAAAAAAATTAACAAGTGAATGAGTGCACTACGACTTTTTTTCCACCCTCTGATAGCATGAATGGAGAAGTAGTTGTGATGAGAATATGCTGCGAGGAGCATAAAATTCTGTCAGTAATTTTAGATCGGACCAGATGTCCTGGTAGAGGTGTTCGACCAAAACAACTGTAACTATGACAGTGAATTTGAAAATGCTGGTAAATCGCATAAGAAATACAGATTCAGATGGTATTGAATGCTTTATTGTGCTTATGACACACTTCGGGAATGGCCCATCATCAGAAAACCTGGTGACAAATAATAAAGAGAAGTGCAAAAATGATACCGTACAATACAGCTTTACCAAAGAAATGAGGTTATATATACCTCAGATGAAGTTAACTGTGCACAATTTTGAAGAACATCAGTACGTACCATCTAAAATCATTCATTATATGCTTTGGCAAGGACGTTGAATAATGTCTGCTCAAATGTAAAGCAAAACATGTGCTGTCATATACTAGAAGTACACCTAGCCCTTAGTTGACTACAGTTTCACTGTCAAGGCACTACTGACAGAGCCATAGCGTAAGCTCGCATTGCTAGAGAGCAGTACTTCTGATGACGTGTAAAATAGAGATGTTCACATATGACCACGTGTAATTTTATTAGTGATCTGTTTTTCCTAAGTCGTATTACAAACACAAAGATGATACGTAACAGTATGTTTGTTTTATGAAACCTGAACTACTGCATTGTGCATTACTGTTGACTTTCTTGTGCAACTGTGCTGGTAAAAACGAAATAATTATTTTAATTAATTTTGTTTTATTGAAAAATAATTATGTTAATTAACTTTGTATCGGATATGATGACCTCTACTGAAGTTATGAAGAAATCATACCGAATGTGCTCAGTGGCGGATACAGAAAAACCTAAAGGAGGGGGCGCTAAATATAGGTTTAGGTGCCTTTACTTTTACCGTAATAAAAAATAATCAAGTCACATACAAAATTTAAGAAAGTCTTATTTAAACTGATTATACACATATACAAGACAATATACAAGACAATATTATGATATAAAAAAGTTACAATTGTGGTTCTCTTCCTTTAATTATGTATCCTATGCACCTATTCTTCTTGGCAAATTGGTTAATTACATCGTCAATAGGATAATCAATGTCAGGGTCAGTGTTCAACAGAACTAAGCCATTAAGTCAATCCCCCTTCATTGTTGACCTCAGCCATGTCTGTAAGCCGCAATGTTGAAAAACTTCTTTCTACTGTAGCAAGAGTTGCAGGTGGACAAGAAAATATCTCGTACAGCGTGTGCAAAGTAGGATAGTCAGATCTAGGACTAACAGACAACACTTGCATAACAGAATCACGATCATTAAGGGCGTTTATGCTCGTAGAATCTCTTCTATTAGTCTCTTTTTAACCGCAAAGAGTGATTCTTCTTCAAAGAACGGTAGTTTAGTTAAGCACTGATTCAATTCATGTGCCAATCATTACCGTCATGTTTCAGTAGTTGTGAGGGCAGAAGTATGTTGAATTTTAAATCATAAATATTTTCTTCAGCAAAACGTTCTCTCATGTCAGTCGTAACATGGTCCTGTGTTGGAATAAAAAAAATTCTTTTCCAATATGTCACAGCATCATCATTACGATCGCAGTTTTCCCTGTGTCTTCGTCTGCCTGTAAGAGGAGGAACACTTATCTCCACGTCTAACTTTTCCATAACTGCCTTCGCCTCCTCAACAATACGGGCAAAGTGGCTACCAGCATTAGCTCTCATGCCACCGTACACCTTGAGCGTCGTATCTTATTTTGTTTTTGCCATCACGACGTCCAAGTTAGGGTCTTGTAAGATTCTGCTGACTGGATATGTTATGCTCATAATGTCACTCAGAGTAAACAGAGTGATAATAAACTCGCAATTAGAGGGAGCTCGAAGGAGAATATTGGCTTTGACAGACGTTGTTCTATCCCTTCGACACTGTATTTCCTTAAGAACTTTGCATGGCCACCACTTTTCTCGTAGGTATATTTTAGCTATCTACGTGTCAGACCGAAACGTATAAAATACGATGACGCGGACGCGCGTGCTACATAGGAAAGTAGAACAACTCGATAACTCGATTCAGTCGAGTTGACTGACGAAAGAAACGAACGAATAGCGTGCAGGCTGACTGCCGGGGGCGGCGTGGGTGGCAGACTGCCGGGGGCGGCGTGGGTGGCAATGCGGGTGGCCCCGAAAGGGGGGTGGAGGGTGAGGCGCGCGTGCCCCCCATATGTATCCGCCACTGAATGTGCTTCTATATGACGTTATTGTAAAAGGAATGTCTCGTAGTATTATACGGTCTTTACAATTGACCTTATTGCACTTAAGTGCTGACAGAATTCTTATTACACTACTGGCCATTAAAATTGCTACACCAAGAAGAAATGTAGATGATAAACGGGTATTCATTGTAGAAATATATTATACTAGAACTGACATGTGATTACATTTAAACGCAGTTTGTGTGCACAGATCCTGATAATTCAGTACCCAGAACAACCACCTCTGGCCGTAATAACGGCCTTTATACGCCTAAGCATTGAGCCAAACAGAGCTTGGATGGCGTGTACAGGTACAGCTGCCCATGCAGCTTCAACACGATACAACAGTTCATCAAGAGTAGTGACTGGCGTATTGTGACGAGCCAGTTTCTCCGCCACCATTGACCAGACGTTTTCAATTGGTGAGAGATCTGGAGAATGTGTTGGCCAGGGCAGCAATCGAAATTTTTTTGGTGTCCAGAAAGGCCCGTACAGGACCTGCAACATGCGGTCGTGCATTATCCTGCTGAAATGTAGGGTTCCGCAGGGATCGAATGAAGGATAGAGCCACGGGTCATAACACATCTGAAATGTAACGTCCACTGTTCAAAGTGTCGTCAATGGGAACAAGAGGTGACCGAGACGCGTAACCAATGGCACCCCATACCGTCACGCCGGGTGATGTCAGTATAACGATGACGAATACACGCTTCCAATGTGCGTTCACCGCGATGTCACCAAACACGGATGCGACCATCATGATGCTGTAAACAGAACCTGGATTCAACCGAAAAAATGACGTTTTGCCATTCGTGCACCCAGGTTCGTCGTTGAGTACACCATCGCAGGCACGCCTGTCTGTGATGCAGCGTCAAGGGTAACCACAGCCATGGTCTCCGAGCTGATAGTCCGTGCTAATGCAAACGTCGTCGAACTGTTCGTGCATATGGTTGTTGTCTTGCTAACGCCCCCATCTGTTGACTCAGGGATCGAGACGTGGCTGCACGATCCGTTACAGCCATGCGGATAAGATGCCTTTCATGTCGACTACTAGTGATACGGTGCCGTTGGGATCCAGCACGGCGTTCCGTATTACCCTCCTGAACCCACCGATTCCATATTCTGGTATCAGTCATTGGATCTCGACCAACGCGAGCAGCTATGTCGCGATACGATAAACCGCAATCGCGATAGGCTACAATCCGACCTTTATCAAAGTCGGAAACGTGATGGTACGCATTTTTCCCCCTTACCCGAGGCATCACAACAACGTTTCACCAGTAAACGCCTGTCAACTACTGTTTGTGTATGAGAAATCGGCTGGAAACTTTCCTCATATCAGCACGTTATAGGTGTCGCCACCGGTTCCAACTTTGTGTGAATGCTCTGAAAAGCTAATCATTTGCATATCACAGCATCTTCTTCCTGTCGGTTAATTTCGTGTCTGTAGCACGTCATCTTCGTGGTATAGCAATTTTAATCTCCAGTAGTGCATTTTATATCAACGTTTCTATTTTACAAATCATCAGAAGTGCTGCCCTCTAGCGATACGAGCTCATATTATGGCTGCGTTAGCTGTGCCTTGGCACTGTAACTGTAGCCAGTTACTGGTCAGGTCCACTTCTTGTGTATGACAGCACATATTTTTCTTGACGTTTGCATGTACATTATTGAACATCCTTGTCATTGCATATACTGAGCTGCTATGGTATGTGCTTACGTTCTTCAAAATTGTGCACAATCAATTTCATTGGAGATTTATATAAAGCCATTTCTTTCGTAAAGCTGTATTGTATATCATTATTTGCACTTCTCTTTGCTAGTTGTTACCAGGTCTTCTGATGACGGGCTATGCCCGAAATGCATCATGAACACAATAAGGGATTTCATACTATCTGAATCGCCATTCCATAGTCAGCATTTTTAAATTCACTTACGTAGTTGCTGGCAGTTATGTCTCGAATGTGTCGTTCTTCAGCGAAACTGTCGTCTAAAAGGTGTCCCACTCGAAAGAAGCCCCACAAATATGTGTAGTAATTTCGCCGAAATTGCACCTTGTAATTCGTGACGTTTGACGCGGCAACACTGCACTCTACAACATCGTTTGACGCAACAGTGTTTCCGCGCGTTGCTGTGGCTGGAGTTCAAAATGGCTCTGAACACTATGCGACTTAACTTCTGAGGTCATCAGTCGCCTAGAAGTTAGAACTAATTAAACCTAACTAACCTAAGGACATCACACACATCCATGCCCGAGGCAGGATTGGAACCTGCGACCGGAGCGGTCGCTCGGCTCCAGACTGTAGCGCCTAGAACCGCACGGCCACTCCGGCCGGCGCTGAAGTTCAGTGTTCAGTATTCAATGATAATGCATCGCTATTCTGTCGAAGAGCGTACGTTTCTTGTGAAAGAATGTTGTATTTCTGGTTCCATTACGACATGTCACCGAATATTTGTTGGACGGTTTGGTGACCAACATATACCGTCTAAATGCTGCATACTGCATACGAAAGTTAGTGAACAAGATGTAGAGCAGTGTAACGGTTTCCGTTCTTAACGGAGGGGGACAGCCGCCAACTTCGGAAGAAAAAGTGACTGATCAGAAACAACGATTATTGGCCACTTCCGCGATGTCTGTTCGACGTTTATCACAGGAATGTGGAATGCCATGGATGCTATGGATGCTAAGAAAGCCGGCATGTATCCACACAGGTTTAAAGTCGTTCAAGACTGAATGTCAATGACAAAGACAAACGCATCCTTTGGTTTCAGCAATTTATTGATCAGAGGCCAGGAATATTGTAGTACACATGGTTCAGCGATGAGGTGTGGTTCCACCTCTCTGGGTACGTAAACTCTCAGAATACACGTATGTGGTGTAAGAAAATCCACGTGCACTGGTCGAGCAACCCTTGCATTCACAAAAGATTGACGTGTTCTGTACAGTATAACAGCGTCTCGTCATCCGACCACTATTTTTCGAGTCTGCTGTGACGAGTACAGTTTACATCGAAATGTTTCAGGAATTTGCGAACCAGTTGGACGATGAAGAACTTACCATTATCTGGTAGCAATAGGATGGCGCCACACGTCACACGTCTCAAGTGACCATGGCTGAGGTCGAATCATTTTTCCCCGCCAAAGAGATTCCGAAAGGACTGTGGCCCACAAAGGCACCTGATTTAACACCAACTGACTTTTTCCTATCGGGTGGCCTAAAAGGCAACGTCTACAGGAGCGAACCACAAAACGTGGAAGACTTTTGAGAGAACGTCATCCGAAAAATCCAGGTAGTGACGCCAAAAGTTCTGGCAGCAACATTCGAGAATCTGCAGCATCGTGTTCAACTTTATTTACAAGCCGAGGGCGGTCACTACCAGCACCTTTTGTTGTTGATTTTTATTTCCCCATGAACAAGGTATGAGATGTTCATTTCATTTCCTGATTTTTATACAAAGCCTACAAGTGCAGTTTAAGCGAATGTTTGTTTGTGGGGAATCTTTCGAGTGGGATACCAAGAATCTATATAAAGACAAGTCGTTGTTTAACGTTCTTACCAAATATCTCGTAAAGCTCTTGACGGATTTACTTCAAATTTTTACAGAATGCTCTAATGAATATTCAGACAGACACATTCCATAAATTTTAATACATGTAATACACACACACACACACACACACATATATATATATATATATATATATATATATATATATATATATATATATATAATCCTGGAAATTGAAATAAGAACACCGTGAATTCATTGTCCCAGGAAGGGGAAACTTTATTGACACATTCCTGGGGTCAGATACATCACATGATCACACTGACAGAACCACAGGCACATAAACACAGGCAACAGATCATGCACAATGTCGGCACTAGTACAGTGTATATCCACCTTTCGCAGCAATGCAGGCTGCTATTCTCCCATGGAGACGATCGTAGAGATGCTGGATGTAGTCCTGTGGAACGGCTTGCCATGCCATTTCCACCTGGCGCCTCAGTTGGACCAGCGTTCGTGCTGGACGTGCAGACCGCGTGAGACGACGCTTCATCCAGTCCCAAACATGCTCAATGGGGGACAGATCCGGAGATCTTGCTGGCCAGGGTAGTTGACTTACACCTTCTAGAGCACGTTGGGTGGCACGGGATACATGCGGACGTGCATTGTCCTGTTGGAACATCAAGTTCCCTTGCCGGTCTAGGAATGGTAGAACGATGGGTTCGATGACCGTTTGGATGTACCGTGCACTATTCAGTGTCCCCTCGACGATCACCAGTGGTGTACGGCCAGTGTAGGAGATCGCTCCCCACACCATGATGCCGGGTGTTGGCCCTGTGTGCCTCGGTCGTATGCAGTCCTGATTGTGGCGCTCACCTGCACGGCGCCAAACACGCATACGACCATCATTGGCAACAAGGCAGAAGCGACTCGCATCGCTGAAGACGACACGTCTCCATTCGTCCCTCCATTCACGCCTGTCGCGACACCACTGGAGGCGGGCTGCACGATGTTGGGGCGTGAGCGGAAGACGGTCTAACGGTGTGCGGAACCGTAGCCCAACTTCATGGAGACGGTTGCGAATGGTCCTCGCCGATACCCCAGGAGCAACAGTGTCCCTAATTTGCTGGGAAGTGGCGGTGCGGTCCCCTACGGCACTGCGTAGGATCCTACGGTCTTGGCGTGCATCCGTGCGTCGCTGCGGTCCGGTCCCAGGTCGACGGGCACGTGCACCTTCCACCGACCTCTGGCGACAACATCGATGTACTGTGGAGACCTCACGCCCCACGTGTTGAGCAATTCGGCGGTACGTCCACCCGGCCTCCCGCATGCCCACTATACGCCCTCGCTCAAAGTCCGTCAACTGCACATACGGTTCACGTCCACGCTGTCGCGGCATGCTACCAGTGTTAAAGACTGCGATGGAGCTCCGTATGCCACGGCAAACTGGCTGACACTGACGGCGGCGGTGCACAAATGCTGCGCAGCTAGCGCCATTCGACGGCCAACACCGCGGTTCCTGGTGTGTCCGCTGTGCCGTGCGTGTGATCATTGCTTGTACAGCCCTCTCGCAGTGTCCGGAGCACGTATGGTGGGTCTGACACACCGGTGTCAATGTGTTCTTTTTTCCATTTCCAGGAGTGTATATATATAAAGAAGAAACGTAGTTAGCAAAAATCTCAGAAATTTCTTGACTGATTTACTTCAAGTTATTTCACGATTTCATAAAAAACATTCGAATAGATATAGACCGTATATTTTTAGTGTATTTAATATGTATATATATCCATCTGCACTGCTATATAAATCCAAGTTGTCGTTTAACGTTGTTACCAAAAATCGTGAAAATTATTTGACCAGTTTTCATCAAATTTCTCGAAAAATACTTGACCAATTTACATCAAATTTGTACAAAGTACTCTAATAAACGTTTGGACAGACATATGCTGCATATTTTTTAGTATGTGCACCTACAGAACTGGTTGGACATACCGTTATTTCCACATTACATTGTTCTCATTATGATGTATTATGTTTTGTAGATGCCTGAAAGTGGCATAATGCCGAAATTGCAATCTTAAAATAAAGCACTAACAAGTGACAGCAAGATGACTTCATTTAAAAAATTTATAAAAGCTGTGGACCCACAGTGCAAGAAATTAATATGTATAAGACACTGACCAACTTACTTCAGAATTATGTATATACATAAAGAGGAAACAACAGCAGAAATTTCGAAAAGTTCTTGACCGATTTACTTCAAATTTTTACATGATACTCTAACAAACATTTGGACACACATAGGCTTCAAATTTCCTTAAAGTATGAAGTGAAATGTTGTTAGCAAGTATTTCGAAAAGTTCATTGATTGATTTACTTTAAATTTGTGCATGGTACTCTAATAAACGTTCTGATATATAGGGAAAACGTTGTTAGCAAAAACTTCTTCGCCGATTGACTTCAAATTTTTACACAATACTCTAATAAAGATTCAGAAAGACATGGGCTATATACTTTGTTAAACAGTGATGTACAGGTTTTCTGTTAAAACCAACTGCGAGAAGGAAAATGTAATCCTATTGTGTGAAAATCTGCGGTTTCGTTTTCTTTCTTGCAGTCAGTTTTAAGTATAACTTATTTAATATAAACAGTTATGATCGCATTAAGTTGTTAACTTTTATTTTTAGATGACCAGCTTCGATTTTCTAAGAGATTATCATCCTTGATGACAGTTGGAACCGCTGGTGAGGGATAGGTTCGTTTGTGCAGGCGTAGAGAACACTGAACTGTGTCATTAATAAGTTATATAATATTAACAGATAGCTATTTTTCCCGGAACAATGTTCCAAAAATTTTTTATTTGAACTTCGATAGTAGGGCATTTAAACCGCTACACAAAGTGTTTCTGCAATATATATTGTCTCTGCTTACACATAATTTTAAACTAACATGTGCTCTTTTGTTTTCTACATCGCAGTCGCTTTTAACAGAAAACAGAAAAGTTTTATTTATGGCCTACAATTAGAACACTGATAAGGAATCTGAATCGTCCAAAACTTTGTATTCCTACCTGTGCCCCGATTAAAACTATGCGAAATACTGTCACTGAAGCTACTCTCCTCATAGTTCCAGGTGCTGTAGTGACCTCCCTCATACCCTGTATACCAATGACCCCTACCGAGTTACATAACATCCGTTTTAAGCGACTTCAGTGCCCAATCAGGTGCTCATTTGCACTAACAATAAACTAGGCTCAAGGCCTGAGAGAGGAGGGAGGAAGAGGTGGGCAGAAAGGTGGGAGGAGAACATTGTCATTTAGGGAGGAGGAGGGGATGGGCAGAAGAGAGAGGAGCAGGAGTTTAGGACGTATATCCAGTTCCCATACATACAGGGTACGTCAAAAAATGTATACACACTTTGAACTCTCGTAGACAATTTATTTCCCGTTCTACAAGGTTAAATATCTGTGAGAAAGTAATGTTATGTTTCTTCAACAGGTGGCAGCAGTGGCAAGGAAGTAACTGCAACATGGTGGACGTGCGTTTGAGCTTTAAAGCGCGGAAGCAGATAATTAAGTGTTACTGGAAGTTTGAGAATGTAGCTGGGGTTCGAAGACAGTGGAGAAGTGAGTATGGTACAGAACCACCTTCAAGGATAACAATTACACGTCTGCGAGACAAATTCGTAATTCATGGAACAGTGTGTGATGTACATAAAGGTCGATCAGGGCGACCTCGTACAGCTACAAGTGATGATTCCACAACTGCGGTCTTGGAACTGTTTCAGCGTTCGCCTCAAAAATCTTCAAGAAAAGCGGCACGTGAGAGTAACCTCAGTGCTAGTAGAGTGCTACGCATTCTGAAGAAAGGCAAGTTTCGTGTGTACATTCCAAGGCTGGTGCAACAGCTAAGTGACGACGATCCAGATCGAAGGTTAGAATTTTGTGAATGGGTTCAGAAGATGGTGGGACGTGAACCAGGATTTATGGGTAGCATAATTGGTCGGATGAAGCCTAATTCAAACTCAATGGAACTGTCAATAGGCACAATTGTGTGTACTGGGCTGAAGATAATCCTCACATTACAGTTGAAAAGGCTTTGAATTTGCCTGGTGTGAATGTGTGGTTTGGTTTGTTTGCAAGGGGACTCATTGGGCCTTTCCGCTTTGAAGGTACTGTTACTGGAGAAACGTACCTAACAATGCTTGCTGACTCCACATTCCCTGCCATTCGTGCATTATACGGTAATGATGAGTTTTATTTCCAACAAGATGGCGACCCGCCGCACTATCATAGGGACGTACGAACATACCTGGATCACAATGTGCCAGGCCAGTGGATAGACGCAGGGGACCAATCGAGTTTCCTACACGCTCTCCAGACCTCAGGCCGCTGGATTTCTTCTAATTGGGCACAGTAAAAGATGAGGTGTACAAACGTAAACCACGTAACCTGGACACACTTTGGAATAAGATTCAGGCGGTGTGAGCAGAAATCTCATTGGACACTTTGGTACGATGTACGGAATCAGTGGTGACTCGTACTCAGAAATATATTGATGCTGAAGGCCACCAGTTTGAACATTAATCACATTTGCAAAGTACATTTATTTTTCAAATTGGACTTTAAGCTTTCCGTTTCCAGAAATTTAACATTGTAGAACGGGAAATAAATTTTCCATGACGCTTCAAAGTGTGTATACATTTTTTGACGCACCCTGTATTTTGCAATCGCGAAGCATTGTCGGTTTGCTAGTTAAATTTATAAAAACTAAAGGAACAAAAAGTATTATCTATTCGTAATGATTACAACATAACGGCTGGATATGCTTTATCATTGAAATCGAAAACCGCCTGTTTAATGAGCTTTTCAGTCTTCAGAAACCAAAGTAACAGGAAAAGGTTCACCTGCGTGAGCACGGGCTGGAATTTGTATGCAGCTCCTCGCAGTTGGCGCGTTTTGCTCGCAGTTTATTTCCTGATTGTTTCACATTAACGACGCCTCTAGGCTACTAGAACATTTGTGTGAGACTTATCTAAGTGTAATTGATAGAACAGACTGCTACATTAAATATTACTGTACTTGCCGCCGAATCTGCCTCAGTGATCAACGCTAATTGTAATTTCATTTCATCCTGGGGACTCTTGAAAAGGTTTATACCGCTTACAGCATGGCCCCTGCACACATCATTTTGTCCCCTGATAGTATTGCTCATTGGCTCCTATTCAACTACAAAAATAGAGGTAGCACAAATAGGGCAAAACCAGAACCCAAATAGACATGGAGACTACACAGCCGGCCGATGTGGCCGTGCGGTTAAAGGCGCTGCAGTCTGGAACCGCAAGACCGCTACGGTCGCAGGTTCGAATCCTGCCTCGGGCATGGATGTTTGTGATGTCCTTAGGTTAGTTAGGTTTAATTAGTTCTAAGGTCTAGGCGACTGATGACCTCAGACGTTAAGTCGCATAGTGCTCAGAGCCATTTTTTTGAGACTACACACATCGCTCCTGGCATCACCGTGGAATAACTACTAAAGTCGAAAACTAACGAGACAACAGATTTAGATAATATGATGTTGATGAACTAAATTAAACATTTAGAGATCAAACATAATTCATTACTACCGTAAGTAATCATGTTTTGAAATCTCCCCTGCAAGCCCTTTGCCATGTAATTTTATTTTAGTGCTTACAAAATCATGTCAAATGTAGGCATTAGGCAACGAAGACAGCTGTTGAATGGCAACCCGGTAGAAAAAGGAAATGAGTGTTTTGAATTGCCTGTACCCCATGTCCAGGAGGTCAGAAATCTAATCGTGAGCCAGGCGTATGTTTAGGTTAGTGATCTGTTGGAATGATTCTAATTTTGTAGTTGTAAGATCCGAGTTTGATTAATACTTCAGACAGCCGCTTTTAACAAGCACGAACAGACCATCTTCACCTCCGGAAACAGAAATTGAGCACCGTAAGGTTGTAGCATAGTTCCAAATCGATATTAAACACTATATCGACAGGAGGAGAGTTGGCTTAGGTTGGGCCATGACACAGACGGCAGTCCGACCAGTAGATACTCCGGCATTAAGCATTCTTACAACAGAAATTTTATTTTATTTGCGAAGCAATCGTTATGTCAGGTCTCACGGCACTTATTTCTTATTGAAAATATTGATGATGGGCTAGCATTCGAAATCAGATGTCTTGTTTCACGGGATTTGAACCCTTCAGGACGATGCAGTTCCATCGTTACTTTGTTTCCCCAAGATTCCAAACTCCTGATGATCTCCACAAAAGGAGCGAGTTAGGGTTCGATTCCTTGGCCGTAACATAACTTTTCATCGTGTCATTTCAGGCTGTGGCATGCGCACACCAAACTACAGGTAAAAAGTAAATATGATTTTTAACGACTCAACATGCGATGTGAACAATAACGATACCGGTAAGAGGTGTTTCGACTGCCAGTCAGACACATAACATTTCATCGCATGATTTCACGTTCAAACATGTCATTCCTAGCTACTGGTGAAAAAGAATTCGATAGTTAACGGTTATTCATGTGTATTCAGCAATGACGATATGTGCAGGTTCGACTCCATGCCAGCACAGAACTTTTCGTCACGTCATTTTCAGTTCAGACATTCTGACATCTCGCTACTGGGGCAATAAGCCGATATTTAATTCGTGACCAGAAAACGGTGATAGGTGAAGTCAGATGCCTATCTTAAGACACAATGGTTCACATGTTAACAGGTATTTGTTTCGGGACGTACATTTGGAGACTTTTTTCCTAGCCCTCGCCAGTAATATCTCCTGAAAGAATATGGGTAAACTTTTTCTTATCCCCATATGCAGGGAGTCTTTTTAGTGCCTGTGGAAACGTTATATGCAGAAATTACAGATAATTTGCGGACCATAATTCCTCTTCCATTTTTTGTTTTATCAACAGTTTAGCCAACAGCCGACGTCAAAGATTTTTTTGTATAGTAGCGAACTTCGACACCGCGAGTGGCCGAACACGCAACCACGTACTGATATCGAAACATGCAGCCATGAGGAAGACTACATAGCACGTGTTGACAATGCACATTTTCGTGGATTTTGGGACCAGTGTGCTTCATTCAGACAAACTAGCTTCAGGAAACTCATGTAATGTTGGCTTCGAGCACTATGGACTTAACATCAGGGTCATCAGTCCCCTAGAACTTGAGAACTACTTAAACCTAACTACCCTAAGTACATCACACACATCAATGCCCGGGGCAAGATTCGAACTTGCGACCATAGATGTCGCGTGGTTCCAGACTGAAGCGCCTAGAAGCGCTCAGCCACAGCGACCGGCGTCGTTTTAGGTATGAACTAATTAGTTTAATATCTTCTGACTTGTCGTTTGTCAGCTACAGAAAGATAGCAATGTTCTTTAAATATTGGTATGCTTGAAAAATGGTATGTAACTTTCGATTCCTTTGAGCATTATGTGTACGGCATTTGATTTTCCATCCATATCCAAAAGTCAGAGTTTGCACAGGCAGCATCTCTCCTAGGACCCGCGTAATGGATAACTGAGCAACCCTTCATAAAGTTTAGTATAAGTAGCCCATGAGAGGATGAGGAACAAATAGAATTCAATGAGAATATCTGGAAATGTGTGTTAGAGACCACTTGATTCACACTATGCAACACACGTACAGCACATTCCAGTGGACGACGCACTAACTGTAGGAGACCATACAGAGTTACATACATGCACTGGCTGTCGAAGAACTTTTGAGCAATACTGTGTTGGATGACTCCCATAATAGTACCCGGCATATCTCACGCCTGTACTGAGTAAGCCAGGTGACCTCATTGAACATCATCCCTAAAAACTGTTACTCATCTGCAAAGCGTGCCACATTGTTTACTGACGGTATTGCCCTTGCTACAACAGTACTGTCATTCATTTGTCCATGAAACCACCACTATTCTGAGGATTCTGCTTTCCATCCCATTCATTTAGGGATGACACCATCTTTAAGAAGGACGCCTTTTACCCCCAGAAAAGAACCCCGGTACACATTTGATAGCAGGCTGAGTGGACATGGGTCCGTCCTAGGGTAGAATCCCAGATGTCCATGTTGGCAGTCTAGTGCTCTAACCACTAGACCACTGCGACAACACAACCATCCAAAGCCTTTCAGATAAAGAAGTGAGTATGGCCGCCATAACACAATATACCATCTCATATTAGTTGAAACTATTTTAGCAGAAGCTGATACTGGGAAAAACTAAGTAATTTCCACAAATTTTTTATAATCTATCCCTCTACTCTTCCAATATGGCTGACACAGTTTTGATATTTCGCTCAATAAAAACTGTCTGATATTTCTGGAGACCAAATGGAACCAACATGGGTTCCGAAAACAACGATCGTATGAAACCCAGCTGGCTGTATTCGTCCACGAGACCCAGAAAGCAGTAGATACATGCGCACAGGTAGGTGCCGTGTTCCCCGATTACTGGAAGGCTTTCGATACTGCTCCGCAATGTCGCCTAATGAACAAAATACGAACGTACAGTATATCTGACCAACTGTGATATTGGATTGATGAGTTTTTAGCAAACAGATCACAACATGTCACTCTCAGCGGGGACAAGTCTTCAGACGTAAAAGTAACTTCGGGCGTACCTTAAGAGAGTGTTACAGGACCATTACTTTTCACAGTATATTTATAAATGACCTACTTTATAACGTCGGAATTTCCGTGCTGCTTTTCGGCGATAACGCAGTTGTACACAGAGGAGTGGCAACGCCGGGGCATTGTAGCACAGGGAGAGGCAATTGATTCTCGACATACAAATGTAACGTATTGCGTACAGAGGGGTAGAAAAACGTTGTTGCATGATTCCACGAATGCTGAACAATCACTATAAGCAGTTACTTCCATAACATATCTAGCAGCGTGTTTACCCATCGATTTAAAGTGGAACGACCACATAGAATTAATCGCGTGTAAAGCAGATGTCAGATTGAGATTCATTGGAAGAATCGCCAGCAAATGTAATCCATGAACGAAGGAGGTGATTGCAGGGCCGGTTTAAGGCTACCCCAAGAAGCCCCTCTAGTTTGAGGGTACCCCGCCATGATCCCTCTCGAAAGTGTCCTGACTTAACGAACAGTCTGATTTTCAATTAAAATCACTCCACTCTGTGATTACTACAGTGGCACTGGTGCAACCACCTTAATAGATACCTGGAACAAAAAAAAAAAACAGTTTTGGTTGCACAAGATATATTTGTTTAATCTTCACATGTGACGTGTCTCGCCTGTTCTAGGCATCATCAGACAACTTATGTTAATCGTAACCGAAGCGTCGAACGTAATTAGGAGGCCCATAGAAGTGGGAGGTAACAACCAAATAACCACGGTCAATGCTTCATTACGCTACCGATGAAATTCTTCCTACTCGTAACCGAAGCGTCATACGCTATTAAGAGTCCCAAAGAAATGAGAGGTAACAGCCAAATAGCCATTGTCAATACCTCATTACATCAGCATTGTAATCAGACCATATTTGTGTTCATGGGGTGGTTTCTTCATGTGTGATGTAACGAAGTATTGACAGTGGCTATTTGGCTGTTACCTCCCATTTCTTTGGGACACTTAATCACGTATGACGCCTCGGTCACGAGTAGGAAGAATTTCATCGGTAGCGTAATGAAGCATTGACCGTGGTTATTTGGTTGTTACCTCCCATTTCTTTGGGACACTTAATCACGTATGACGCCTCGGTCACGAGTAGGAAGTAATTTATTGGTAATGTAATGAACCATTGACAGTGGCTATTTGGCTGTTACCTCCCGATTCTATGGCCTATTAATTACGTTCGACGCCTCGTTTACGAATAACAAAGTGTTCATCGATTGTCTGATGATACCTAGAACAGGCGAAACGTGTCATATGTGAAGATTAAATAAACCTATCTTTTGCAACTAAGACTGTTTTTTCTGTTCTAAAATCCTGGTTTTCTGCTAAAAAAAGTCTTCAAATTTAGAATGTTAATATGCTACATTC
The DNA here is from genome assembly GCF_021461385.2 of Schistocerca piceifrons. Lineage (NCBI taxonomy): Eukaryota > Metazoa > Arthropoda > Insecta > Orthoptera > Acrididae > Schistocerca > Schistocerca piceifrons. The sequence continues at coordinate 822,007,932 of NC_060149.1, read as the reverse complement.
ACACTAGTTCCAGTGTGCAGAACACCTTCCTAGTTGATTTTACTTTTTCTTCAACTGGGCAGCTTTGATGAATACCGCGGCATTAGCTTTCCACGTGAACCGACGACAATACAGAGTTCACTTTCTCTCCCAGTCGGTCACCGGGTTGTGCAGAAATAGCAGAAACGTTTGATGTCGCCGACCGGCGCGGTACGCCTTTTTGCCTACAATGCTAGACAAACCGCAGCGGGTAGGACGAGATCGACCGGTAGTCCACGGTGACAGCCCTCAACCCTTGCAACTGGTACGCATAGCTGCCAACCGTAGGGACATGTCCCTACCAGTAGGGACTTCTGGCTCCTTTTTCCAAAATGTAGGGACATAAGGGTGGGTTTCCGATCTATCGGTAAATGTAGGCACTTTTTGTCCGAGAAAGAAAAATTATAAATAAGAAATTAAAAAGAAAAAGCTGCCAAACTGTATAAATTTTAAACGTTGTATACGTTTGTCCCCATTGCGTACGGGAAGTTGGCCTATAAGGACCTTCAAAATGTTCAAATGTGTGTGAAATCTTATGGGACTTAACTGCTGAGGTTATCAGTCCCTAAGCTTACACACTACTTAACCTAAACTATCCTAAGGACAAACACACACACCCATGCCCGAGGGAGGACTCGAACCTCCGCCGGGACCAGCCGCACAGTCCATGGCTGCAGCGCTTTAGACCGCTCGCCTAATCCCGCGCGGCTATAAGGACCTTCCTCACGGACGAAACGAGGTGCAGAAGGAAAGTATTTTAGTCACTGTCTGGAGAAGCTACGTGACAGGAGAAATACTGAGGTGTTCGTTGCTTAGCGCTCCTCGTGCCAATGAGCTGCTTGCCTCCTAACTTACAAATTTTGCATTGATTCGCTGAATGCGTACTACGAGACAATCATTTTCAAATGCGGTTCTTATTTGTAGCAAGGAACGTAAATCAAACTAAAGCTGTTGCCATACAGCGCAATGATTAGAAGAAAGAAGGTCAATCAACGCGAAGTGATCCGAATCGGGCCGACTTGAGACCACCTAAACCAGGGGTCCATCAGGCAACTTTTAACGCGTCTACTGTAATCTCTGCACCATCGTTACTTCAAAAATTACATTCTTAGCTTCCGCGGCGGCAATTGTGTTTCTGTCTTTGTTGTGTGTTCACGTGTTGAAAATACAGGATAAACAGCTCCTGTAGGTCGAATGGTTCAAATGGCTCTGAGCACTATGGGACTCAACATCTAAGGTCATCAGTTCGAACCTGCGACCGTAGCGGTCGTGCGGTTCCAGACTGAAGCGCCTAGAACAGCTCGGCCAGAACGGCCGGCTCCTGTAAGTCAGTTCAGTACCTTTAGCCTTAAGATAAGCCTCTAAAGTTTCTTTTCTTTCGGTATGTAACTGCAGCATTAGTACTTTCTTTATTATCATGGGTTCACCACCGACAAAGAAAAGAGAGTTACAACACTGTGACAGTCAAAGCCAAAAACAGAAATTTAGAGATGTGTGGCAGGAGGAAGAACAGTTTAAGCGACAGTTATCGTGTTCGTTGCAGGGTGTGTGCTGGAAGAAGCGAGCTTTTGGAACACGCAAATCACGATTCACACAAAAGTCGAGTGCCACAATTTAATAAACAATCAGTATTTTCATCGTGGGCGCATCAACCTATTACAAGCACAGCAAATCTTAAGCTAGAAGAGGGCACCAAAGCTACTGAAAGGAGATCGGTGACAGCATTTGCTGAGCACTCACTATCCTTGTCAACAATGGATCATATAGGTGAGCTCATAAGAGACATTGTCGACGATTGTGAAATTGTCCAAAACGCTAACAGCAGTAAGCTTCCCAAATAATATTATGGATATTTTGTTTGAAATCAGTGACAGTTCAGTGTACAGAATTGTTAATAAAGGCAAGATGTTACTACCAATTACGTGATTAGCTTTTCTTTCTTTTTTTAGTCAGTCTAGAATTTTTTAACGTCCATAGGGATTTTAAAGGCGAATACGGACTTTTCACATGTTGTACAGGAATACGATCGGAGATGAGTTGGCAACACTAGTGTTAATCTGCAGGTCGGGCGCGTTTGAGTAAAGGGCCCTAATGTTTTCGGTATCTTGGTTCAACAACGCAGTCAGGCATGAAGTACAAATGCAGTCTGCGTGACTATGCCTGTTGCTATAGGGGCTTGTGATTTGTTTTACGCAAGCATGTGGGATAGTTCGAAGTAGTTCTCGGTACAGAATGATGTGAAAGAATGCTGTGTTACTGAGGTTTCATCAGTAGATAATGCTGAAGAATCGTTGTATCGTGCATGCAGGAACTATAATCCGATTAAAATTACGTGATAGTTTACACTTCACGGGCTGGAGCTGGCCTCCAATCAGAGCCCTCAACGACACGCCCGAACCGTTCGCCGTTGGTAAACAGCCACAACAACTGCTCAGTTCGCCTTGTCCGCTTTTCTTCCAGACTAGACGCAATTCAGCGTCGCATATACAGTTATTATAATCACAGAGATCGGCTTACATTAGAAAAGTTTCTTACGACATTAGATGGAGCCGAATTTCTGAAGGTATCAGTTCATTGTTGCTACTGGGGTACCACAATCATAAATGCAGTAACTATATACGCAGTGTAGTGTAGCACAGCGGTTAGCACAGTGCCGCGCGGGATTAGCCGAGCGCCGGCCGCGGTGGTCTAGTGGTTCTAGGCGCGCAGTCCGGAACCGCGGGACTGCTGCGGTCGCAGGTTCGAATCCTGCCTCGGGCATGGGTGTGTGTGAAGTCCTTAGGTTAGTTAGGTTTAAGTAGTTCTAAGTTCTAGGGGACTGATGACCACAGAAGTTAAGTCCCATAGTGCTCAGAGCCATTTGAACCATTTGATTAGCCGAGCGATCGCAGGCGCTGTAGTCATGGACTGTGCGGCTGGTCCCGGCGGAGGTTCGAGTCCTCCCTCGGGCATGGGTGTGTGTGTTTGTCCTTAGGATAATTTAGGTTAAGTAGTGTGTAAGCTTAAGGACTGATGACCTTAGCAGTTAAGTCCCATAAGATTTCACACACATTTGAATATTTGGTTAGCGCAGTAACATGTCGTGTAGAAGATTGTATGTCTGAATCTCATAAAAGATAGCAATATTTTTTTCATATATGACCAAAAGACTTTCATTATAATTTTTGTTCACTTAACTGATTTAAATGTAGTTTGTTTAAATTTCTAATACTTTACTATTTTTCTTCTTATCATTCTCTTTTCATTTGGAATCTGCCAGTATCGTCTATAATCTACAACCAAATGTCAGCCAGGACCGCTCATCGGTTGGTAAAGTGGTATATCGTGTAGGCAGTGTGAGGAAAGTTTCAGGTAACCAATGAGTAATAGCGAGAAATTACAGTTTGTTTTTTTAGCACTGACGTCTTAAGTTTGGTCGTAGCGATTAGCTTCAGTCTCCGTTATTTTAGTTCAGCCGTTGATTATTGACCACCGTTTTCTCGGATACGTTGCACATCACGAGGTTGTGCTTAGTTAAGGACATATGTATAATTCAGGGCTACAGAAGTCGTCGCTTCGGCTCGGGTGGCCGAGTGGTTCTAGGCGCTACAGCCTGGAACCGCGCGACCGTTACGGTCGCAGGTTCGAATCCTGCCTCGGGCATGGATGTGTGTGATGTCCTTAGGTTATTGTTGTTGTTGTGGTCTTCAGTCCTGAGACTGGTTTGATGCAGCTCTCCATGCTACTCTATCCTGTGCAAGCTTCTTCATCTCCCAGTACTTACTGCAACCCACATCCTTCTGAATCTGCTTAGTGTATTCATCTCTTGGTCTCCCTCTACGATTTTTACCCTTCACGCTGCCCTCCAATGCTATATTTGTGATCCCTTGATGCCTCAAAACATGTCCTACCAACCGATCCCTTCTTCTAGTCAAGTTGTGCCACAAACTTCTCTTCCCCCCAATCCTATTCAATACCTCCTCATTAGTTACGTGATCTACCCACCTTATCTTCAGCATTCTTCTGTAGCACCACATTTCGAAAGCTTCTATTCTCTTCTTGTCCAAACTAGTTATCGTCCATGTTTCACTTCCATACATGGCTACACTCCATACAAATACTTTCAGAAACGACTTCCTGACACTTAAATCTATACTCGATGTTAACAAATTTCTCTTCTTCAGAAACGTTTTCCCTGCCATTGCCAGTCTACATTTTATATCCTCTCTACTTCTACCATCATCAGTTATTTTACTCCCTAAATAGCAAAACTCCTTTACTACTTTAAGTGTCTCATTTCCTAATCTAATTCCCTCAGGATCACCGGATTTAATTTGACTACATTTCATTATCCTCGTTTTGCTTTTGTTGATGTTCATCTTATATCCTCCTTTCAAGACACTGTCCATTCCGTTCAACTGCTCTTCCAAGTCCTTTGCTGTCTCTGACAGAATTACAATGTCATCGGCGAACCTCAAAGTTTTTACTTCTTCTCCATGAATTTTAATACCTACTCCGAATTTTTCTTTTGTTTCCTTTACCGCTTGCTCAATATACAGATTGAATAACATCGGGGAGAGGCTCCAACCCTGTCTCACTCCTTTCCCAACCACTGCTTCCTTTTCATGCCCCTCGACTCTTATAACTGCCATCTGGTTTCTAAACAAATTGTAAATAGCCTTTCGCTCCCTGTATTTTACCCCTGCTACCTTCAGAATTTGAAAGAGAGTATTCCAGTTAACATTGTCAAAAGCTTTCTCTAAGTCTACAAATGCTAGAAACGTAGGTTTGCCTTTTCTTAATCTTTCTTCTAAGATAAGTCGTAAGGTTAGTATTGCCTCACGTGTTCCAACATTTCTACGGAATTCAAACTGATCTTCCCCGAGGTCGGCTTCTACCAGTTTTTCCACTCGTCTGTAAAGAATTCGCGTTAGTATTTTGCAGCTGTGACTTATTAAACTGATAGTTCGGTAATTTTCACATCTGTGAACACCTGCTTTCTTTGGGATTGGAATTATTATATTCTTCTTGAAGTCTGAGGGTATTTCGCCTGTCTCATACATCTTGCTCACCAGATGGTAGAGTTTTGTCATGACTGGCTCTCCCAAGGCCATCAGTAGTTCTAATGGAATCTTGTCTACTCCCGGGGCCTTGTTTCGACTCAGGTCTTTCAGTGCTCTGTCAAACTCTTCACGCAGTATCTTATCTCCCATTTCGTCTTCATCTACATTCTCTTCCATTTCCACAATATTGTCCTCAAGTACATCGCCCTTGTATAAACCCTCTATATCTATCTACCTTAGGTTAGATAGGTTTAAATAGTTCTAAGTTCTAGGGCACTGATGACCTCAGAAGTTAAGCCCCAGAGTGCTCAGAGCCATTTGAACCATTTGAAACGCGTCGCCTGCCGCAGTTCAGTCATTGGTCACTTAAAATAAGCTATCGTCACAGCATCTCGCATTTCCTCCATACTCCGCGGCGTCTGTTTCCAACATTGCTCCGGGTTGCACATTAACAGCATCTGCGAAGTGACCCGCCGTCTTCGTGTGTCATATATAACTGAGCGTTAGGTCGCAGCGGATGTAGCAACACGGCAACACTGTACAGCAAGTGACAGACGTCAACTATCAAGTAATTTTAATCTGACTGTAGTGGCTGATGCAACTGTTCCACTAGCGGAAGTAGCTTGTGACAGTGCTACTGTAGAAGAGATCAGAGCAGGCCACCATCACTGAGGAAAAAAAATCGTCTAAGGAAGATAACGGCGTTCAAGTTGTCGATGGTCTTGGTGATCTGGGAATTATAGAAAAAGAGCAATTGAAGAAGGTCCGCAATACAATGAAAAAAAGTAAAATATCCTGTGGATAGCGAGACAAGATGATATTACTGTTTTTCATTGCTTCCGACATCTTTCAAACGATGAAAAAGTTAAGAGAACGTTGCTTGTTTATTCTCGAAAAGAAGGTGCTGTGTATTGCTTTCGTGATGGCTGGGTGTTGTGTGCTGTCCTTAGGTTAGTTAGGTTTAAGTAGTTCTAAGTTCTAGGGGACTGATGACCATAGATGTTAAGTCCCATAGTGCTCAGAGCCATTTTTTTTTTTTTGTATTGCTTTTGTTGCAAGTTGTTAAATTCAGGTGCTGGCTCTTTCAAAATAAATGGTTTAAGATGGTTAAGATGGCTCGGAGCACTATGGGACTTAAAATCTGAGGTCATCAGCCCCCTAGAACTTAGAACTACTTAAACATGACTAACTTAAGGACATCACACATATCCATGCCCGAGGCAGGATTCGGCCGGCCGCGGTGGTCTCGCGGTTCTAGGCGCGCAGTCCGGAACCGTGCGACTGCTACGGTCGCAGGTTCGAATCCTGCCTCGGGCATGGATGTGTGTGATGTCCTTAGGTTAGTTAGGTTTAAGTAGTTCTAAGTTCTAGGGGACTAATGACCACAGCAGTTGAGTCCCATAGTGCTCAGAGCCATTTGAACCGAGGCAGGATTCGAACCTGCGACTGTAGCGGTCGCGCGGTTCCAGACTGTAGCGCCTAGAACCGCTCGGCCACTCCGGCCGGCAAATGGTTTAAGAGAATGACAAAGGTTGTCGAAAATTCTCTCTAACCATGCACTGTCCCACAACTCTATTACTGAAATGTGAAAGTGAAAAGAGCTTTTACATAGGATTAAAAACTCCAAATTAATTTTTTTTAATGTTATTTGTGTTATGTGCGATCTTGATTCCATGGGTTTTCAATCCACAACACAAAAAAAATTACAACACATCGTGTATTTGCCGTTTGACGACGTCAGCGTACTTGGTCAAGATTAATGGATGAGACAACTCAGGATCAAACTGATCAGGAAGGAAAGAAGTAGAGATCGGTTTTGTTAAGCTTATTTTCGATATGTTTCCTTTCCGGAAGAAATCTTCCATTCAGAAGCGACCATGAAGTGTTGGGTAATGCACATTTATTAGGGCAAATAGGATTAATGGCCAAGATCGATCTCGAATTAAATGATCATATTAATCTTGTGGCTCAACTTAAAAAACTGGTTACTTACTTAGGTAAGCGCATACAACATGAAATCACTACCATAATATCTGATGAGATTGTATCTACACTACTGGCTATTAAAATTGCAACACTAAGAAGAAATGCAGATGATAAACGGGTATTCATTGGACAAATATATTATACTAGAACTGACATGTGATTACATTTTCACGCAGTTTGGGTGCATAGGTACTCAGAAATCAGTACCCAGGACAACCACCTCTGGCCGTAATAATTGCCTCCATACGTCTGGTCATTGAGTCAAACAGATCTTGGATGGCGTGTACAGGTACAGCTGCCCATGCAGCTTCAACACGATACAACAGTTCATCAAGAGTAGTGACTGGCGTATTGTGACGAGCCAGTTGCTCGGCCACCAATGACCAGACGCTTTCAGTTGGTGAAAGATCTGGAGAATGTGCTGGCCAGGGTAGCAGTCGAACATTTTCTGTATCCAGAAAGGCCCGTACAGGACCTGCAACATGCGGTCGTGCATTATACTGCTGAAATGTAGGGTTTCGCAGGGATCGAATGAAGGGTAGAGCCACGGGTCGTAACACATCTGAAATGTAACGTCCACTGTTCAAAGTGCAGTCAATGCGAACAAGAGGTGACCGAGACGTGTAACCAATGGCACTCCATACCATCACGTCGGGTGATACGCCTTCTAGATTGAATAGTTCAAGAGAGAGAGATACTTAGGCAAGTCAGTGCAGAACGACCGGATAATTTTACACACGCACTATTAACTTTGAAATGATAAAAACTACACATCCAACTGGAATTTTTCGACAAATAATGCATCCAATTTTTCAGGAGAGATCAAATATTAATAACAGATAATAATCCGAAAATGTCACTTTTTGACCAATTCCGCCATACGTACTCCCCTTAAGTTTTCTTCGTGTGACGTAGTGTCCTCTGCCATGTCAACAGAATCAATAAAGCAGTTCGCCAACAAGGTATGCTGTTAGACACTACAGTAAAATTAATAAAATCAAAACTTAGTGTTACTGAAGAATAGAGAGCCTATGGTTTTGAAAATGCTAAGAAAGAAGCAGAGTAATTGGTTGCAGCTTTAAGGAATGTTGCTGAGTTAACAGAATCCAGTAAGGATGAAACCATTCTAGCGGAATAGAACTGCTTTACGGTAAACTTCTATGTTGTGGCGGATACCGCTGTTATGTGTTTGAAGGAAAGGTTTAAGCATCTCAGTAACTACTGTGACGTGTTCAGTGTTATTTGTGACATTAAGAACTCGGCAACAAAGAAATACTGCCTCAACAGACAGTGCAGAAATCTTGTAGATAGTTCGAATGACCCCAAAAAGGAAGTCAGGAGACATAAATTCCCACGATCTTGAAAATGAATTTGAACTGTTCTCCCCTATGCTTTCACAAACTGCCAACATTTCGTTAAAAAAAATGGCTCTGAGCACTATGGGACTTGGCATCTGAGGTCATCAGTCCCCTAGAACTTAGAACTACTTAAACCTAACTAACCTAAGGACATCACACACATCCATGCCAGAGGCAGGATTCGAACCTGCGACCGTAGCGGTCACGCGGTTCCAAACTGAAGCGCCTAGAACCGCACGGCCACTCCGGCCGGCTATTTCGTTCATTTCAAGTGAATATTCATATATTTTTGATGTATATGTTTCTTGTTTTAGTGTGTATTTCTGGTATTTTTGTGCATATTTTAATTCACAGCTACATACATTTAACACAGCAAAGCCAATTGGTGATCTAGCCATGGCGACAACACCGTCATGCTTACATTCGGAAAAAAAATAAACGGAGATATTATAAAATCTAGATTATTCGGTATTCCTACAACTCGAGCTGAACACGCTACACTCCATATAAAAAATCACTAAGTTAAAATGTGTTTTTACCAACAAGTCCTAAGTCCATGCGAAGTTGCGGGTAAATTAGTACTTAATTTTATTCAAAGAAACCTCAATCCATTATTTTCATGGAAACTGTTTGGGCTGTACACACACACACACACACACACACACACACACACACACACACACACAGGGCAGATCTCATGTATTGACGAGCAGGAAGCGTCGAGAGTTGTGTAGGGTGGTTGTTAACAAATCGTATGAAATCAGTAGTAGGAATCACTCGTGAGGCCAAAGTGCTACCAGCAGTATAGTTAGCACAATGTGTGTGCGTGGCGAGTTAAAAAGCAAGGGGACAAAGTTAGAGCACCTCCTCATAAGCCCCACGTTTCCGTAGTCAGTGCTAAGAGTCGCTTGAGGTGATGTGAAGCGCGCCGCCATCGGACAGTGTATAACTGGAAAATAGTGGTTTGGGGTGATGAATCACGCTATACTAAGTGACAACCCGATGGAAGGGTTTGGGTTTGGTGTATGCCTGGAGAACGTACCTGCCGTCTTCTGCAGCGCCAACAGTGAAGAACGGCGGAGGCGGTGCCACAGTATGGGGGAATTTTCCGTGCTTAGGGTGTCATACCCTTATTGAGCTTAAAAAAACTCTTCATTCGGAAGGCTGTAAACACATTTTACAGCATTCGGTACTGCTTAGAGTGCAGGATCTGTTCAGAGACGATGACTGTTTGATCAGCATGACGATGCATCCTGTCATAATTCAGCATCTGTGAGGCAAAGGTTTGCGGAAAACAACATTCCTGAAATGGACTGGATGCCAAGAGCCTCGACCAGAACTCAATGAAACACCTCTGAGATAAGTTAGAACGTCGACTTCGCACCAGACCCCAGCATCCAATATCACAACCCCCTCTGGTTTCGGCTGTTGAGGAAGAATGGGCTGCCGTTCCATGACAGATATTCAGACACCTCATTGGAAGTGTCCCCAGCTGAGTTGAAGCAGTCATAATGGAGCAGGGTCTACACATCCTATATTAATGTGCACTTATAACTATCCTGATCACACATTGTATACATCTATAAGGCCTCCGTTTATGTAGACAAATTTATACTATCTCACCGGAGTGATTTTATGCCCCCTCCATAAAATTTCGTCAACTAGTATCTTAGCTGCGCACATCCATAAACTAAAAACATTTGGAAACTCCAGCTGTGTTGGTCAGGGATTTTCACCTTCCTCGAGATGACTGGATGTCTGTGTTGTCCTCATCATTTCATCTTCATTCATGAAGGTGGCGAGATTGGGCTGAGCAAATGTTGGGAATTTGTACGGGCGCTGATAACCGCGCAGTTGAGCGCCCAACAAACCAAAACATCATCATCTTCACCATCCTTCTCTATTGCTGCTGCTCACCTCTGGAACAAGCTATTCCGAAATGTGAACCACTTCTTTTAAACGATTTTCCTATAAGTTTATCTCTTTAGACGTGTGTCAGTGTCAAACTGCACATTCATTCTTGGCGACTGTTTGGTGTATCAATATGTATTACTTTAAATAAATTTGCAATTACTCTTTATACGACTTTTAGCTCAATATTAAAAGAAAAACAGTCTCTGGCCCCTGTGTAGATCCTGCAGCAAGCGCGCCTTCGCTAAAAAATACTGCCGGCTTGTTGGAGTCCATCGATTTGGTTATACTGCAACGTATTTCAATATGGGTGGTTGACTGGAGTTTCATTTTCTTTAATATCGGTGTAGAGCCTCACATTAAAGCCGCTCCTTCTCCACCTCTCTGATCCACGTATAATGAAGCCCCACTACCATCTAGCCCTGCAAGGTGACATACCGGTATCCTGGCTCCTTTAAAGGCAATCTGTAATGTTAAATGAGTGATTAGGGATTTCCGTTAGCGGCTAACGTCCCTGTTTACATAACTGGAATGGAGTAGTTCGGGGGAACGTAATTAGCAGAACGGGCGGAGAGTAACGATAACTTTGTTGATGCTGACAGACAAAGAGAACAAGTTACATCATGTGCATACAACTTCACCGGTAGAAAGCCCTGGTAGGAAGCGCAGCGGCGGTATGGGAGGTACATGAATTTCCCTTGTCTTCCCGCAGAATCTGCTTACCATGAAGAACTGCCACAGCTCCCTATACTTCATGTACACTGATCAGCCAGAACATTATGGCTACCAACCTGCTATCGATATAAACCCGTCCAGGTGATAGCAGCGTCACCTGGCGAGGAATGACTGGTAGCCAGACACACGCATAGTGCGTGTAGTACCAGTGAGCATGCTATCCGTGTGTAGAATGGGGAAGGTGTGCGATCTATCTCAGTTTGATCAACGGCAGATTGTGATGGCCTGAAGGCTCGGCATGAGCATTTCGGAAACTGCACAACTTTTCGGGTGTTCGAGGAGAGCTGTGGTGAGTGTCTTCAACACGTTGCGAAATCAAGGTGCTGGGCGGCCACCACTCATTGCAGATGTCGGACGTCGTAGGCTGGGCAGACTGGTAGAACAGGACAGGCAGCGAACTGTGGTAGAAGTGACATCGGACTATAATGCTGGGCAGAGTACAAGAGTCTGAACGAACAGTGCGCCGAACACTACTAACGATGAGCCTCCGCAGCAGAAAAAAAAGGTTCAAATGGCTCTGAGCACTATGGGACTTAACATCTGAGCTCATCAGTCCCCTAAAACTTAGAACTACTTAAACCTAACTAACCTAAGGACGCCACACACATCCATGCCCGAGGCAGGATTCGAACCTGCGACCGTAGCGGTCACGCGGTTCCAGACTGAAGCGCCTAGAACCGCTCGGTCACAGCGGCCGGCTCTGCAGCAGGCGACTCATGTGTGTGCCAATGTTAACACCACGATATCAGCAACTACGACTGAACTGGGCACGGGACCACCGGCACTGGACGTTGGTGCAGTGACAGAGCGTTGCATGGTCTGATGAATCCGTATGCCTTCTTCATCATGCCGATGGGCCGGAGTAAATAGATGGGGCCCCTCCACGCCCGCACCAACGTGGTGACCAAACCAAAAGTTCTACTGTCACCTCCGTAAACATGTTAGTTGTCTAGTAAGTGGATCACAGGATGCTGGGCTGTGATGTTGTCCGTGCGTCTGGGTAAGGCTACGTATTAACACGGTCCATCAGGTGATAGATAGTGGACGCAACGCGAGTGAGGGTAGCGATTTGAAGAGCAGAGGGAAAAAAGTGCCATGGTTCGTGCCGTGGGAAAAAAACCTCTGCGACAGTGGGATGGGTAGAAAGAGCAGTAGTGGCTTACTAGCTGCGATAGCTCATGCAAGGTTGGATTTGTTAGTGTAGGTATCATGCATCATTACCATGACAAGCGATGGCGATGTGTCCCAGTTGCTGCTGCTGCTGCATTCCTGGAACAATCAAGATCGTTATACAGTAGTGGGAGATCGGCCATAGATCATCTCACTGTGTGAGGGATGTGTGGCGCTTGTTTCCATGCAGTGTACGGTACGGCTTCCCTGTGTGGTGCCAGTTATTCGGCAGTGTATTCCAGCTGGATATCCAGTAATGGCGTCTGATTAACAGGGGCTCGCCTGTGCCGTTATGTTTGCGTATGCTTGGCCATAGATGTTATGTCCTTACAAGTATGTCTTTTGGTCTTTTATGTTTCCATCTATGGTTGTGGTCGTAGTTCCCCAGATTCAGAATAAACGGGTTCTGCGAATGTCTGGAGTTTCTGTATAGTCTTGTGGTGAGTTTGTGGATTACCTCCGTGAGAGTCTCAAGTCGGTATTCCCGGTGAAGGTCCGCGATGCGTGTGTATCGTGGAGCATTGCTTATGATTTTGAGTACTTTGTTTTGTATGAGCTGCAGACGGCGCAGGCGTGTAGGCGCAGCGTATCCCCAGACAGGAGCTGCGTACGTCATCAGGGGTCGGATAAGTGTCATGTACATGGACCTCGACACCCTTCTGTTCAGTGTGCTACGCCTGTTGAGCATAGGATAGAGCTGTTTGAGCCTCGCGCTAGCTCGGTTGGTCATGTGTTGTATGTGGTCCCCTCAGAGTAATTTCCGGCCCAGCCAGACACCGAGGTATTTGACTTTCTCGCGGAAACGTATTGGACGTGCATGTAGAGTTATTGGTCTGCAGTAGCGGTGTTTGCGCAGTTGCTTCGGTCTTCTAGTGAACAGAACGGGCCGGAGTGAATCCGTCGTCTTCCAGGGGAACAACTCCTTCACACCAGTACTGTGGGACGAAGACAAGCTGGCGGCGGCTCCATCATGCTCTGGGAAAAAAAATGGTTCAAATGGCTCTGAGCACTATGGGACTTGCAGAGAAAGCTCTGGGAAACATCATCCAGTGGAGCTCGTGCAAGGTACCATGACGGCCAAGAAATATCGTACTATGTGAGACCTTAACTTTTCCCGGCGAATTGAATGTTCAAATAACTTACGGGTTTGCTGCCAGGTGACGTCGTCGACCACCGCCGATATTTCGTCAGGAGCACACCCTGCCATTTTCAAGGTACAACTGCAAGGAGGAAGCAATGTGCAAGGGAATTTAATACCTCGGTTCACAGAGGTGAAACAAGGAAGATACCACACACAGAACAAGTAACCGCAGAGTCAACACACAACCAGAGATAACTAACATCAGAAATATCGATAGTGACTATTAATCAGCAGGTGAGATAGCACTAATTCTGTCCTTCTGTTTTTTGATGAGAGACAGAGCCGAATTCCAAGCAGCATTTAAACAATGGTGGATTTTGTGTCATCAAAAAAAAAAAAAAAAAAAAAAAAGGAGGGACAAAATTAGTGCTACCTCACCTACTGATTAATAGTCACTATCGATATTTCTGATGTTAGTTATCTCTGGTTGTGTGTTGACTCTGCGGTTACTTGTTCTGTGTGTGGTATCTTCATTTCTTCTCCTCTGTGAACCGAGGTATTAAATTTCCCTTGCACATTGCTTCCTCCTTGCAGTTGTGCCTCGAGAATGGCAGGGTGTGCTCCTGTCGAAATATCGGCGGTGGTCGACGACGTCACCCTGCAGCAAACCCGTAAATTATTTGAACAATATCGCCCTATAGTTACACGCCACGTACATCGCCTCATGACGATCATGTTTGCCAACGACAGTGGAATTTTGCAACAAGATAATGCGTCATTTCACAAGGCCAGGACTGCGATAGAGTGGTTCGACGAACACAGTGACGAGTTACAGTCGATGTGCTGGCCCCTCAGCTCGCCAGATCTGAACCCGATCGAGCACATCTGGGATGTGATTGAACGTGGCGTCAGAGCTCAGCACCTCCCTCCTCGGGATTTAAGGGATTAGGTGACTTGTGTGTACAGATGTGGAGCTAAGACCCTCCAGCGACCTACCAAGACCTCATTGATTCAACACCACGACGCGTCGCCACTGTTATCCGTGCCAAAGGTGTACATACCGACTATTACGTAGGTGATCATAATGTTCTGGCTTATCAGCGTATATCTGTGTCACGTTTGTTTTTCTGACGACGCAGAAAGAAAGAATGGAGAGGATGATACCGATTCTAGCACGTAGCGTAGTTGTGTTGTATAGCACCAGCGTACCATCTCGATCCGATGGACGGATCACCGTTGACAGAGGCTTGGCGCACTTGACCATTTTTCGGTCGGCTGACTTTCTTCGGCTGATAATTGGAATCAGCGTTATTTGAACTTATGTAAGTCAGGCAAGAACTGACCGGCTACGGTCGTGGTGCCATCGAAAACGCTCTCCAGACGTCATCGCTGGAGATCGCCCGATAACATCTAGCGATTGGTTGGTCATAGTAGTGCGCCCGATCTACTTCATCAGCTTATGGCTGGGCGTTTCTGTGCGTAACGGACAGGTCCCGCATTGCCGCTTTCGCTATTAAAAGACGACGTGAATGAGCTATATCTGTCCTCAGAAGAATGTCCCGGATACCCTACACCTTTTCCTCAGTTACCGGAACAAGCATGCAAGTTTTATGTATATATGAGAAAAAAAGAGAGAAATGTTCTATTATATACTAGAGATGTTTCGTGGTGACACTGAAAAGCAATGCAACTTTATAAAATGCATTTCAGCGCAAGATAGGCTAATCTTAACCATATGGTAACATTTTTTTATTCATTCTGTTTTCATCCTCGATCAAAAATTTTCAAAAATGGTTCAAATGGCTCTGAGCCATATGGGACTTAACTTCTGAGGTCATCAGTCCCCTAGAACTTATAACTACTTAAACCTAACTAACCTAAGGACATCACACACGTCCATGCACGCCAGCCAGGATGGCCGAGCGGTTATAGGCGCTACAGTCTGGAACCGCGCGACCGCTACGGTCGCAGGTTCGAATCCTGCTTCGGGCATGGATGTGTGTGATGTCCTTAGGTTAGTTAGGTTTAAGTAGTTCTAAGTTCTAGGTGACTGATGACCTTAGAAGTTAAGTCCCATAGTGCTCAGAGCCATTTGAACCATTTGAACGTCCATGCCCGAGGCAGGATTCGAACCTGCGACCGCAGCGGTTCCAGACTGTAGCGCCTAGAACCCCTCGGCCACCCCGGCCGGCTTCAAAAATTCGTAGTTGCTCTATTTCTACAGTTAGCTCCAATTCTGCTTGAGTATTACTCGGCATAACATTTCACATTAATCCTGGTGAAGTAATATAATGTGGAGGGTGTAATTTTTTCATAAATGTGCTCGAATTCGCCCGCATCCTTCAGTTTATGCAGTCAGTTAATTTTAACCGAATAACTTTATTTTTCTTATAGCTCAAGTATATTTTGTACTTAATAAAGAAATAATGTCACTGATTTGAAATGACAGTCGAATCAAAACAATTTTATTACAAAAATATCGAATACCTTTCTACAAATGATTTTACAGTAGTAGATTCCAAGATACGAGATTTGTTCAAGAAATTCCGGAACTTTGTCCACAACATTTTTATACTCTTACCTTTTACTTTCTGTGCATGGTCTCCTTCTAAATACTCTCCTCCACAGTTGATACACCGCTCCCAACGCCGTTGCGACTTCCGGAAGCAGTCTTGGTACGCCTCTTGCTGGACCACGCGAAGCGCCGTCCGCGAATTTTCTTTTATCTCGTCTATTGTTGTAAATCTTCATCCTTTCAATGGAGTTTTCAACTTTGGAAATAAAAAAAAGGGCCGCTGGGGTGGAGAGTACGGAGGACTAGGCAGCAGAGTGATTTCGTTTTTTGTGCAATAGTCACGCACCAACAGGGATGAATGTGTGGGTGCGTTATCGTGACGCAAGAGCCATGACTTGTCTCGCCACATTTCAGATCGTTTCCTTCTCACATATTCTCGCAGGCGTCGCAATCCATCCTGATAGTGTCATCGATTAACATTTTCTCACCGTGGCACGAATTTGTGAAGAAGCAATCCTTCAAATTCACGGAAAACTATCAGCATGGCTTTGAGATTTGACCTGACCTGACGAGCTTTTTATGGTCTTGGAGACCCTTCCCCGACCCATTGTGGGGACTGAACCTGCGTCTCAGTATTATAACCGTAGACCCACGTGTCATCACCAGTTACGCTTCTCTTAAGAAACATCTCGTTCTCATTTGCGCGATCCAAAACGTCTTTTGTCCGCAGCTCGTGGTCGTGCGGTAGGGTTATCGCTTCCCATGCCCGGGTTCCCGGATTCGATTCCCGGCGGGGTCAGGGATTTTCTCTGCCTCGTGATGACTGGGTGTTGTGTGATGTCCTTAGATTAGTTAGGTTTAAGTAGTTCTAAGTTCTAGGGGACTGATGACCATAGCTGTTAAGTCCCATAGTGCTCAGAGCCAAAACGTCTTCACAGATTGCGAGGCGCAGGTCATTCTGGTCTTGACTCATGGGCCGTGGGACGAACTTGGCAACAGCACGATGCATTCCAAGATGCTGTCTAAGGATTTCATGACATGATCCAACTGAAATGTTACGTTCTTCTGCAATCTCTCGGACAGTCAGTCTTCGATTGGCACGCACAATTTCATTGACGTTCCTGACATTAGCGTCGTCGGTACACGTCGAAGGCCTTCCTGAACGAGGGTCATCTTTAGCTTACGTCCGGCCATTTTTATACCGTGTGAACCATTCGTAACACCGAGTACGGCTTAAGCACTCATCACCGTGTGCTTCTTGCATTATATTGTGTGTCTCCGTAAAGGTTTTCTTGAGTTTCACGCAAAATTTAATGCAGACACGTTGCTCCTCGAACTCTACCATCTCGAAATTCGCAAAGTTTGTGACACAACGTTCTACTTAATATCGCACTGAACATTAACTAACAGACATACAAAAAATGAAACTGCCGGCAGTTACACATTAAACACAGACGTGCGGAGGGATGCCAACCGCATTTTGCTACAACACACGATTGGCGCGAAATTACGAATGTTCTCGAATTTTTTCGAATTTTTTGAATAGACCTTGTATGTCCCTCATGTTACTCAACTTCAAGATGGCCCAAACTCTATTCCTATAGCTCTCTGACAGCCCACGTTTTGCGTGTGGGAACGTCATCCAATTCGACCAAAGAAGACAAAATGATCTGATTTCGGTCGACCATATCCTTAAGTTTATATGTTTGGGCGCTGAATTCGGTTATACTGAGACTGCGCCGATGTCGGTCGTCGACGTAATCCCCCGATGTTGCTGCCACTGTGGCCGCAGTCTTCAAACACATCACAGATTATGGATCAATCGACACAGTCGGTAAGACAGGAACGAAATGATCAGAAGCCTTCGAAATGTCGTGGTGCAGGAGATCGTTGAAGACCAGATGGACTGAACGAGTAAGGAACGAAGATTTGGTGCATCGAGTCGACGGAAAAAAAGTCTAGTAAAAAAGGAATGAAGCGATGGGAGATAATGGTAGGGAACATATTAAGATACGAGTCATTACGCAGAACAATAGTTGAAGAGATGATAGAAGGGAAGAATCACAGGGGCTGACCTAGATATGAGTACAAAATATTTCAGATCATCGGTGATGTAGGATGCAGCAGTTATACTGAAATGAAGAGGGTAATAGCAAACGACATGAATAGAGAACTGCATCAAACCATCCTTAGGGATGATGACCAACACCCACACAACAATTAAGAGGAAAATATGTTTTGAAATTGTAGCTAGAATTTGCGCTCCATTTCTAAGATCGAGAAAGAACCAACGATGCATAAAATATTAAGTACATACACCCAGTAACATGTCCAAGGCAAGTGAAAGATCAGTCCTGTAGGTCATATAAAGACCTGAGACAACACCCATCAACATTTTGGAACTACACAACGATGTCAGTTCATGGTTTTGATATATTACTTCCAATTACTTAATCTCATATTGTGTATCAGAAAATTGTTCGTGATAGTACATCAAGTATTGAAAGGCTTTTAGTCACCTTAAAGCGAGTACAAATTTGAAATAAGACACATTGTTAATTTAAGTAAGTTAGATTTTGATTATTTGAAATTTGGAACATATGTCGACAAAAATCAATCCATCGTTGCCCTCTTTCGTTGTTGCCACAAAATGTAATTCAGTCGGCCGCCTAATACCAACACATCCACGGCCAGACATGCTAAATTGTATGTGTGAACTCGGGCGACAACAACAGGTCGATAATTTTGGTTGTTGCTGGATATTTTATATCGGCCAATTTTTCGATCTTCCATGCCCTTACTTTTGAACAACATCATTATCGCAACAAAACGATTCTGCGATTGCCCGAGTGCAATCTCGTTCACGCCTGCGTAGCCTAGCCTCATATAGAATCGTTAGTATCGAGACAACTAGGGAATAAAAGATTGCTTGAAGAAAGTCCTGGGAAGCTCCAGCACGTAAAGGAAGTGCAATGATATCAGTAGTTAAGCCCCTATTACACTATGCGCTGCCGGCCAGGGTGGCCGAGCGGCTCTAGGCGCTACAGCATGGAACCGTGCGGCCGCTACGGTCGCAGGTTCGAATCCTGCCTCGGGCATGGGTGTGTGTGATGTCCTTAGGTTGGTTAGGTTTAAGTAGTTCTAAGATCTAGGGGACTGATGACCTCAGAAGTTAAGTCCCATAGTGCTCAGAACCATTTGAACCACTATGCGCTTAAACCGTATACCTATGCATCAGTGCCCCAAGTGTACATATATGTAACTACAGGCTGGTTCATATAGACCTATTACAGCATCCACACGGGATATCCCTGGTGCATATGCGCCATAGACTGTGATAACGCGCGAAACGCAAATAGAACCGTCTGATCTCTGGTGAAGTCGTTCGTTCTAACACAAGTGGGACCGTTTGACATATTGGAACGTCATTTGTTCAAATTATTTTTGTCAGCTCAAGGTTTCTATTTAATATGAAATTGTTTTTTATCATTATTTATTAAGTAATTGTTATTCTATTATGTAGGTTACTACTGGTCTGAATTGCAGACTCAACAGTCAGTTTTATATGACGACACTTAGTTACACAGGTACATGTGTATCTAAATTTACGTTTCGCACCTGGGGGACCAACTTGTCATTGGAGCTATTGCCCTGACAGTGACAGTAAATCTTCCGATTAAGGCAGAACGACGACGAAAACGGAAAGCCAGACATCGTGGAGTTCGACCCTGGCTGGAGAAAAGGAACGAAGGCAGGGGATTATGTTGCTTATGAAAGAACTGAGGCCCAAAGATCTGTAAGAATTTCGGAACTTCGTGAGCTTGGATATGGCCTGTTTCAAGAAGCTGCTGTCTATGTTAGAAGATGGAATTAGCATGTGTGACACAGGCCCGCATGAGGGACGCTATCTCACCTTCTCGAAAGTAAGAATTAAATCCTATGCTTGTATGTTTTGTAATCATACCAACCTAGATCACTGATAAAATACCAGTACATGCCCCGTTATGTTGCAGGCTGATTGTAACATTACGTTTTCTGGTGACTGGAGAATCTTTTAAAAAATGGCTCTGAGCACTATGGGACTTAACATCTGAGGTCATCAGTCCCCTAGAACTTAGAACTACTTAAACCTAGCTAACCTAAGGATATCACACACGTCCATGCCCAACACCGCGCGGTTCCAGACTGTAGCGCCTAGAACCGCTCGGCCACCCCGGCCGGCAAATGTTTTAAGAGTCTGGCTTTTAGCCAGTGAATAGCATAGCGCACCATTTCAAAAGTTGCTGGTGCATGCACTGCAATTTGCAACACTTTAAAGGACCAATACTTAAAGGTGAACTTGTGTTGTTTTTCCAAGTTTGGAAAATGGAATGCAATGTGAAATGTGCTACACAGAGTTTTGCAGTCATTGTCTGTCGCACTGGGCGAAACTGCACGGACTCTGTCGCCATCACTTTTACGGGACTCGGTGGATTGTTGGTTTGTTGTTTGTTTAAAATAGGGGGGAGGGACCAAACTACTAGGTCATCGGTCCCTCGTGGATTGTCTGCCGCGAGTAATGGGTATAGTGGCAGGGACACTACGAAAGTAGTGTGTGGACTATAAGTTGAGAATGTGGGTCTCACGGGGAGCGAGCCGGCGATAAATCTCTGCAGTCGCACTATCCTCTGTGCCCTCGGTGGCGCAGATGGACAGTCGCCTTTCGGCACGCTAGCGGCACAGACGTCTTGTTTACGTCTTCGCCGCGCAGCTCGCTCGCGGAGTTGTTTACGTGATTCTGCCGTCTGAGCGCTATATTTCCTTTGACAGAGAATGGCTTATGCCCACAGAAAATCGACACTGAAGATTAGCTTTGCACCTGAATATGCCCGACCAAAAGCACTGGAAATCGAACTGTTTATCAGAGATGAATTCAAGATTGATTTTGGAACGATCTTGTTGGCATCCACCTGTCTATAGTGAGCAGTGTGGTGTACGTGAAATTGGTTAACAAAGACATATGTGACAAAATTCTAAGTGCAAGTGGTGTTAAGTTCCATCACTCTGATGGACACATCGGTGCCATAACTGTGGAACATGCAGGACTTGGACTGCATACAATAAGTGTATTTGAACTCCCTTTCGAGGTGCCTTCAGAGGCAGTTGTATCTGCATTCCGCCCATATGGAAAGGTGATTAGTCATACAGTTGAAAAGTGGGTTCAGTTCACTACATACCCAGTTCTCAATGGAGTATGACAGATCCGCATAGAGGCAACCAAACATGTGCCGTCCTACTTATATATTGGTGGCTGCCGTGCAATTCTTATTTATGATGGCCAGTCGAAGACATGCTCGGGATGTGGAAAAGGACACCTCCGTTCCAGCTGTCTGCAACGCAGAATCACACAGTTACCGCCTGGAGACCAGCCGGCCACGACAGCTCCGACGACGCAACCGCTGACGTTTGTCGAAGTTCCCCATAACGAACCCCGACAGCGATCACCACTGGCTCCTACTACTGCCACATCATCGTCTCCGGTAACGTCTCAGGCTGTTGCGCAAGGACCGGCGCCTTTGCCTCCTCCTCCCGACATGTGCATTAGTGAGCAATCTCTGGGACAGGGGACGGCCCTTGACTCCACGGTTGTGCCCACCGATGCTTTTGTGCCCTAACATCCGGATCCCCAGGCGTCTTCAGACACTGAAGATCACGTGCGCAAGCAACGGTCGCCGAAGAGACGTCGGAAACGGCGGATCGCCCCATCTGACATCTGCAGGAAGCAGTCTCAAGACGATGAGGATCACACCTATCAAGATGTTGCCCAGATGGACGATTCCGTGGTGGAAGCACCAGTCTGCACCCCGTCGGAGGTACAACCATCTTTGCATGCACCAGGCGCTGTACCTATGGACGTTGAACAGCAGCTGAGCCAGCACCACTCTTCCACCGCCGACGTGACGCCGCCTTCGGATTACACAGGTACTCCACCGACGCACACCATCCACGCACCTTTGCGTGGTCTGACGATGTAGACGACGAAACACCCACCGTTGAGACAGGAGCGAATGCTGCTGCTCCAACCCACGACAGCTAATCGACAAGGTTGCTGGATGGGGATGTGCAGCCTCCTGGGACAACATTTCTGTTCGCTGCAGCTCTTCGTGCCTCCATGACCGTCCCAGCAGTCCCAATTCCACGACAAGCTTACAAGACTGGATCCATCAATGTCAACACCATTGGCACCCCAGTCAAACTACAATTGCTCCGTGAAATGTTGAGGGCGTCGGACCTCGTGTTGCCCTTTTGCAGGAAGTTCGCCTGGCGACGTTTCCTAATATCTATGGCTATGTGTCCTACCTCACGCCGTTTGCTGACGGAGGCAGTGGGACAGCTATTCTATTAAAGGACGGCATTGAGTAGACGACGTGACTTACCTACCATCGGCTAGGGGTCTTGCTGTGACTTTCCACGGTGTCCGAGTTATCAATGTTTACGCTCTCTCGGGCAGAGCCAAGCGACGGGAACGGCCGCGATTCTATTCAGAACAGGTCGCTCCTTTGTTTGTAGGCCGCTACGACCATATTATTCTTGCCAGCGACTTCAGTTGTGTGTTATCCCAGAAGGACCATCATCCGCATTTCACCACATGCCAGGAACTCAAGCTGCTCGTGCATGAACTGAACCTCACCGATACTTGGTACCGCGTGCGTGGTGACCGGCCTGGATCTACGTACGTCACCAGCCATTCAGCAAGTCGTCTTGACCGTGTCTACGTTTCCCAAGGAATCGTAACTGCCACGCTCGACGCTGAGTTATGGTCTACCGCCTTTTGCGACCATATCGCCTACATTTGCACTGTTTCGCTGCAGAGGCAGAAGGAGTGGCGCAGTCGAGACCTGTGGAAGCTGAATGTCGCCCATCTCAAGGATCCGGAATGCAGACAGGTCGTAGAAACGATGTGGAACAACTGTGTGAGACGCCTTCCAGCATATCCTTCTACACTCCGGTGGTGGCTCGACTGCACCAAGCCTGCTTTACATCGTTCTATGATGAATTACGGTCGCGACAAAATGCTGTGGCAACGACATACCGTGGAATACTGTCACAATTCTCCGGGAACTCTCAAACCATGCCCCCTCTGTTCAACGACAGGTTGAAATTCAACGTATTAAGGTGAAAATAATTTCTCTTATGCGTCACCGCCTTGAAGGCACAATAGTACGCGCAAGGTGTCACGATTGTGTACTAGGAGAGCCCCTGTCCATGCATCATATTATCCGAGAGAAGCAGCGGTGTCGGAGAAAGCTGGTCAACACCCTCGACATGCCAGATGGTCGTCGATTGACCTCCCAGAATGACATCGTAAAAGCCTTTGTGGATCACTACAACCAGTTCTATGCAGCAGAGGACCAGAACATATCGGTAACGACTGATGTCCTCCGTTCCTTGACGGGTACCCTGGATGAGGCTGCTGCGGAGATTCTCACAGCGAAAATAACGTCTGATGACGTCGCCGATGCTCTTCAAAAGGTTGCGGCCAATAAAGCCCCAGGTCCAGATGGGTTCCGGCTGGAGTTTTACCGCACATTCCACGACATTATGGGTTCACGCTGGACTGCGATGTATGAAGAACTGATGAACCCCAACCTTCCCCTCCCACCCGAATTCGTAGAAGGCTTGCTTATCCCGGTCCCCAAGCCATCGGGAGGTCTAGAAGTTGGACATTATCGGCCGCTGACCATGTTAAATTGTGACTTCAAGATTTTTACCCGGATTCTTGCCGCTCGCCTTTGGCGCGTCATTCCTCAAGTCATCTCTCTGGATCAAACGTGCTTTGGTGGTGATAGTAACATTCAGACGGTACTCAGCGATTACCGTGACGTCATAGCACTGGCCGCGACCTGCCGCCGTCGCGGTGCCTTAGTGACAGTGGACTTCGGCCACGCCTTTGATAGAGTGAGTCATGCCATTCTAGAAAACGTACTCAGACGGATGGCCTTTCCCGACAGGTTTATACGCATCGTCTTGCGGCTCCTCCGAGGTACCACGTCGCGAGTGCTGGTCAATGGCCGTATGGCGGGCCCTATTGATGTCATGCCGTCGGTCCGTCAAGGATGTCCGCTGTCGATGCTGCTATTCGCCATCGCCCTTGAGCCACTGTTACACGGTTTGAGGAGCCGGCTCACAGGGATAACAATGAGGGGGAGTGCTTTCATCTGCCGCGCCTATGCAGATGACGTGGTGCTCTTGGTTCTAGCGGAGGATGAAGTGCGAGAGGCACTGGCATGGATCAACCAGTACAGGACTGCTGCGGGCAGCCGTGTACACCTGACGAAATCTAGTGCTATGTCCGTCGGTAGAGGTCTTCCAGCAGAGAGTGTGGCTCCATTTCCATTAGTAGACAAGCTCAAATGTTTGGGGATCATCTTCACGCGTAATATACAGCGCACGATCTCATTTAACTATAAACGCCTGCTTCAAGCTATCCGCGCGAACGTTCGTGGCAACCTCCTGAGAGCACTGGACATATTACAAAGGGTGGATTTTGTTAACACTCATCTAGTCTCGCGAATGCCCCATTTAGCACAGATGCCAAAGGCACTGGCACACAGACTTCAGGCGGCGTTCGGCTACTTTGTAAGCGCGGGTCTTATCCTCAAAGTCCGCTACGACACGCTGGCACTTCCTCCTCGAGATGGCGGCCTCAGCCTTGTCAACGTCCAAGCGAGAGCAGCTGCCCTTTATGTAAGTACGATTGTTAAGTCGTGGATCCGCCCCCGAACCGGATTATCGGGAAACCTGATTGACGAACAGGTCCCTCCCTCTCGAGTGGCACCTGTTGCAGTAGCCCATATTTCTTCCTCGCTCTCACATGTCAGGACCTTTTTCATCTAATACAGTTATGTCCATGCCGACTTGCCTAGTACAAGAAACCCTACTGCATGTGATGTTTACCATCTAATGGTGAGAAATCATACTAGGAATGTTGTGGAAAGCCGACATCCAACGATCGCATGGCCCTTGGTTTGGCGTTCTGTGCACCATATCCTCCTCGACAAGAGGGCTCGTGTGACCTGGTATATGGTCGTTAATGGAAAATACATGACACAGCTTCGTCTACATGCCATAAAAATGACAGATTCGCCGCTGTGTCCTCGTCGTCACACACTTGATACGGACGAACATCGACTGATGTGTGGATCTTCTGCAGAGGTGTGGCAGCTGATTCAGAAGATGCTTGCCTTTCTTCTACGTACAGTTCCCCATGCCATTACACCGCAATCTCTTCTGTTCTCCGATGAGACATACTTCCCACGTACGAAGACCAACGCTGTGAACTGGATAAAAGGCCTCTCGATCTGTTACTTGTTCCATGAATGTGATAAGAGTGTTCTTGATTTTTGGACGTTCCTGCAAGATCGCTTTACTTTTCTCGTGCACCATCCGCGATAGTGTCAGTACTATACCAACTTTTTGGGTAGTGCCTTCTTCGATCCCTCCTGCAGCTGGGGTGTCCCAGGTATGAGAAGGTGATTTCAGTGGGATTGTGTAATACCAGGACTCGATCCAATATATCGGCAATGCAATATTCTTCGTGAAGACGTGCCTGGAACAAACCTGACTGCCTTGGAATTCAGTGCGCGTCTACCCACAAGTTGGCGGGACGCGGATGCCATTTTGTCTGTTCTGCCAGGAGGGCGTTTTCTTTAAATTCTATAATTCCCTCTTTATTTTGTTTGTTATTGATGGTTATTACACATAATTGTTTTTCGCCTGGAGGGCGTCCTATGTGATCTCAACAAATATATAAAAATAAATAAATTAGTAAAAAAAAGGATGGATAGAGCGTCTGCCATGTAAGCAGGAGATCCCGGGTTCGAGTCCCTGTCGGGGCACACATGTTCAACTATCCTCGTTGATGTATATCAACCCCCGTCAGCAGCTAATGGTATTGATTTAATTGTAATTTCATTCTAGAGAGCTGCACGGTCACCAATGGCATCTGTTCTTTCGGACATGTCAGAAAGAACAGATGCCATCTTCGTATGGTTAATAGTAAGATCGTTAGGGGAAGGTGTGGTAAAGTGGCCAGGACGGGAAGAGCGACCATTGCATTGTTTTTGTCCTGAACAGTGTTGCTGACTAGTTCTAATATACAGACTAGTTCGATTATACATCATCTCTGTTATCAGTGACATTGGCAGAGGAAGCTTGTTCCGTTATTTTGTAGTAAAAACTTTTTTTTTATTTCGAGTTGTCTGATATATGGTAAGTCATTTATATTAGTCTTGTTACCTTACTTGTATGAAGAGTAATAATACCTTACAATTTCAGAATTTAAACAACGTCGTTCGCCCTGAAAATGCAGTCTCTTGTTATTTCTTTCAGTTTGCTAGTTTCTTCTGTGGATCGCTATTACCGACATGGCACCTGATCGGGAAAAGTCGGATAAAACTGACTTCTAAACCCTTTTATGTACAATGCTGTCGATCACCATTCTATCCCTCTGTGGTAATCTTGAACTAATAAATTTATATAATTGCGTAGGCTTCCGCGGCCAAAAGACATCACACACATCCATGCCCGAGGCAGCATTCGAACCTGCGATCGTAGCAGTCTCGCGGTTCCAGACTACAGCGCCTAGAACCGCACGGCCACTTCGGCCGACCTTCTCTTTGGATTTTAATACCTATTCCTAGTTTTTCTTTTGTTTCCTTCACTACTAATAAATTTATATTATACAAAACAATCTTTGTTCTGTTTTATTTGGCCTAGTACACGAGCCGCACTGAAAATGGACTGCTGCAACCACTTGGTATTGTTTCAGATACTAGGGCATGAAGATGCTTAGAAAACATCCCTGGAAATCAGAAAAAAAGACTTGGGAAGCTACTGTGATGGACCTAGCCACATTACCTGCTTGTGTACGGAAAGTTGCTCACTATGTGTTGTTGTTGTGGTCTTCAGTCCTGAGACTGGTTTGATGCAGCTCTCCATGCTACTCTATCCTGTGCAAGCTTCTTCATCTCCCAGTACTTACTGCAACCTACATCCTTCTGTATCTGTTTAGTGTATTCATCTCTTGATCTCCCTCCACGCTGCCCTCCAGTATTAAATTGGTGATCCCTTAATGCCTCAGAACATGTCCTACCAATCGATCCCTTCTTCTAGTCAAGTTGTGCCACAAACTTCTCTTCTCCCCAATCCTATTCAATACCTCGTCATTAGTTATATGATCTATCCATCTAATCTTCAGCATTCTTCTGTAGCAGCACATTTCGAAAGCCTCTATTCTCTTCTTGTCCAAACTAGTTATCGTCCATGTTTCACTACCATACATGGCTACACTCCATACAAATACTTTCAGAAACGACTTCCTGACACTTAAGTCTATACTCGATGTTAACAAATTTCTCTTCTTCGGAAACGCTTTCCTTGCCATTGCCAGTTTACATTTTATATCCTCTCTACTTCGACCATCATCAGTTATTTTGCTCCCCAAATAGCAAGACTCCTTTACTACTTTAAATGTCTCATTTCCTAATCTAATTCCCTCGGCAGCACCCGACTTAATTCGACTACATTCCATTATCCTCGTTTTGCTTTTGTTGATGTTCATCCTATATCCTCCTTTCAAGACACTATCCATTCCGTTCAACTGCTCTTCTAAGACCTATGCTGTCTCTGACAGAATTACAATGTCATCGGCGAACCTCAAAGTTTTTATTTCTTCTCCTTGGTTCAAAAAAATGGTTCAAATGGCTCGGAGCACTATGGGACTCAACTTCAGAGGTCATTAGTCCCCTAGAACTTAGAACTAGTTAAACCTAACTAACCTAAGGACATCATACACATCCATGCCCCAGACAGGATCCGAACCTGCGATCGTAGCGGTCTCGCGGTTCCAGACTGCAGCGCCTAGAACCGCATGGCCACTTCGGCCGACCTTCTCCTTGGATTTTAATACCTATTCCTAATTTTTCTTTTGTTTCTTCACTGCTTGCTCAATATACAGATTGAATAATATCGGGGAGAGGCTACAACCCTGTCTCACTCCCTTCCCAACCACTGCTTCCCTTACATGTCCCTCGACTCTTATAACTGCCATCTGGTTTCTGTACAAATTGTAAATAGCCTTTCGCTCCCTACATTTTACCCCTGCCACCTTCAGAATTTGAAAGAGATATTCCAGCCAACATTGTCAAAAGATTTCTCCAAGTCTACAAATGCTAGAAACGTAGGTTTGCCTTTCCTTAATCTAGCTTCTAAGATAAGTCGTAGGCTCAGTATTGCCTCACGTGTTCCAATATTTCTACGGAATCCAAACTGATCTTCCCCGAGGTCGGCTTCTACCAGTTTTTCCGTTCGTCTGTAAAGAATTCGCGTTAGTATTTTGCATCCGTGACTTATTAAACTGATTGTTCGGTAATTTTCACATCTGTCAACACCTGCTTTCTTTGGGATTGGGATTATTATATTCTTCTTGAAGTCTGAGGGTATTTCGCCTGTCTCATACATCTTGCTCACCAGATGGTAGAGTTTTTTCAGGACTGGCTCCCCCAAGGCCGTCAGTAGTTCTAATGGAATGTTGTCTACTCCCGGGGCCTTGTTTCGACTCAGGTCTTTCTGTGCTCTGTCAAACTCCTCGCGCAGTATCGTATCTCCCATTTCATCTTCATCTACACCCTCTTCTACTTCCATAATATTGTCCTCAAGTACATCGCCCTTGTATAGACCCTCTATATACTCCTTCCACCTTTCTGCTTTCCCTTCTTTGCTTAGAACTGGGTTTCCATCTGAGCTCATGATATTCATGCAAGTGGTTCTCTTTTCTCCAAAGGTCTCTTTAATTTTCCTGTAGGCTTTATCTATCTTACCCCTGGTGATATACGCCTCTACATCCTTACATTTGTCCTCTAGCCATCCCTGCTTAGCCATTTTGCACTTCCTGTCGATCTCATTTTTGAGACGTTTGTATTCCTTTTTGCCTGCTTCATTTACTGTACTTTTATATTTTCTCCTTTCATCAATTAAATTCAATATTTCTTCTGATACCCAAGGATTTCCACCAGCCCTAGTCTTTTTACCTACTTGATCC
This sequence comes from Schistocerca piceifrons, assembly GCF_021461385.2. Taxonomy (NCBI): domain Eukaryota; kingdom Metazoa; phylum Arthropoda; class Insecta; order Orthoptera; family Acrididae; genus Schistocerca; species Schistocerca piceifrons. Next base: position 821,979,035 of record NC_060149.1, on the reverse strand, counting down.
TCTGCTGCCTTCACTACTTCATCTCTCAAAGCTACCCATTCTTCTTCTACTGCATTTCTTTCTCCCATTTGTGACAATTGTTCCCTTATGCTCTTCCTGAAACTCTGTACAACCTCTGGTTTAGTCAGCTTATCCAGGTCCCATCTCCTTAAATTCCCACCTTTTTGCAGTTTCTTCAGTTTTTTCGGAAAAATGCATATAGTTCCTATATAGTATTTTCTTTTGCACTTAAATATTTTGTGTGGTATAATATGTAGATTCAAAATATGGAAGTGATAAACTAGAATAACTAATCATGGTTTGATGAAAATTTTATTTCCCTTTGATTGGCCACTGGACTCCCCCCCCCCCCCCCCCCTCCTTCTCCTTGTTTGACGACCACTGCTATAGACACTAGTCTTGGGTGACTCCATGTCCCTTTATTCTAACCCCTTGGGTACAACACAGCCGACTTCCCACCAGCCGGAGTCAAAAGTGGCAACTCTGTGAAGACGACCTACTATCAACTGTGTTCGGGGAAATATGAATTGTGATCGTTTCGACTTCAATTGTTGTGAGACATACAACGCCTAGTAAAACGTTTCCCCTTGACGTCCAATGACCGCTGATCTGTGACGACAAGGTTTCTTACTGGTTTGTTATTATAGAAAACGTGTTAAAAGATTTAATAAAACATCGCGTGTTTCTTGTAATAGATGTGCATTATTATTATTGATTAAATAACATTTTACAAATGTCATACAAATATGTTGTATCAGGAAGTGTGAACAGCTGTCGTTACAGAGGTGAAAAGAGTTACATCGCTGTATTTCGGTTCTCAACAGATACAGACACCCACGGAGCAATTCCGAAGAAAAGGTGGATAATATCCAAGAGGTCCGTGGTCTACGTGAAGCATTTTTAAGAACAGAACATTAATAAAAATTAATATTTTTCAAGGTCTGTAAGTAAATGAGCAGAAGTACCGATACCAGTACTCAAGAGTTCGACCAAAATTACGTAAACGGGCTATTCCCCGATCTATTACATTATTTAATTAACAATAATCTGAACCATCGAAGGATCGTAATGGAGTAATACGGAAACGAGAACAAGATCTTCGTGAAAGAAATGAAGAGCGGGTTTCAAGAAGTGTGCTTAAAAGGTTTACTGACTTCTATGAAAATGTATGTAAGATTGTGGGAAGTGACAAAGTGTACTGAACTGTAATAAACTACACTATGTGATCAAAAGTATCAGAATACCACCAAAAACATACGTTTTTCATAAGGGGTGCATTTTGCTGTCACCTACTGCCAGGTACTCCATATCAGCGATCTCAGTAGTCATTAGACATCGTGGGAGAGCAGAATGAGGCGCTCCGCCGAACTCACGGACTTCGAACGTGGTTAGGTGATTGGGTGTTACTTGTGTCATACGTCTGTAAGCGAGATTTCTACACTCCTAAACATCCCTAGGTCCGCTGTTTCCGATGTGATAGTGAAGTGGAAACGTGAAGGGAGACGTACAGGCCGACCACGTCTGTTCCCTGACAGAGACCGCCGACAGTTGAAGAGGGTTGTGATGTGTAATAGGCAGACATCTATCCAGACCATCATACAGGAATTCCGAACTGCATCAGGATTCACTGCAAGTACCATGACAGGTAGGCGGGAAGTGAGAAAACTTGGATTTCATAGTCGAGCGGCTGCTCATAAGCCACACATCACGCCGGCAAATGCCAAACGACGCCTCGTTTGGTGTAAGGAGCGTAAACAGTGGACAATTGAACAGCGGAAAAACGTTGTATGGAGTGATGAATCACGCCACACAATGTGGCTATCCGTTGGCAGGGTGTGGGTAAGGCGAATGCCCGCCGAACGTCATCTACCAGAGTGTGTAGTGCCAACAGTAAAATTCGTAGACGGTGGTGTTATAGTGTGGTCGTGTTTTTCATGGAGGGGGCTTGCACCTCTTGTTGTTTTGCGTGGCACTATCACAGCACAGGCCTACACTGATGTTTTAAGCACCTTTTTGCTTCCCATTGTTGAAGAGCAATTCAGGGATGGCCATTGCATCTTTCAACAAGATCGAGCACCTGTTCATAATGCACGGCCTGTGACGGAGTGGTTACACGTCAGTAACATCCCTGTAATGGACTGGCCTGCACAGAGTTCTGACCTGATTCCTACGGAACACCTTTGGGATGTTTTGGAACGCCGACTATGTGCCAGGCCTCACCGACCGACATCAATACCTCTCCTCATTGCAGCACTCCATGAAGAATGGGCTGCCATTCCCCAAGAAACCTTCCAGCACCTGACTGAACGTAAGCCTGCTAGAGTGGAAGCTGTCATCAAGGCTAAGGGTGGGCCAACACCATATTGAATTCCAGCGTCATCGGTGGAGGGCACCACGAACTTGTAAGTCATTTTCAGTCAGGTTTCCGGATACTTTTGATCACATACTGTATTTATTATGTTTCTAGAGGTTTTTAGTGGAAGGAATTGCAAAAAACTAATGAAAAGAATCATAGTTGCAAAATTATGACTTCTTCACGCAGTTCAGCTAAAAATTAGTCAAATAAACCTATATTCAAGTACTCTCATACCTCTTTTGCATATGCGTGATTCTGATTTTTAATTGTTGGTTTTTCTGGTGAACTAACTGTGGCGAGGAAACAGCATAAAGTGAAGTTTATACCAATTTCAAACAATATCACACAAAATCTTATCGTACCTCAATACTTACTTAAATTGAACCTGTGTTCACAGTGCACATGTATTCCGGCTTTCCGTATCCTTTTAGATTTCCTTTTCGTAACTGCTTCTGGATATGAAAACCTGATTCTACCCAAATAAGAGTGTCATTTGTCAAATCATACAGTGAGGAAACAGACAACGAAATTCATTTGAATTAAGCGATTGCATAGTAACATTACAAACGGCTTTGTGCATCCATACATAACAGCAATTTGTCATCGTCTCTTACGTTTATTGCCGGCCGCGGTGGCCGTGCGGTTCTAGCCGCTTCAGTCCGGAACCGCGCGACTGCTACGTTGCAGGTTCGAATCCTGCCTCGGGCATGGATGTGTGAGATGCCCTTAGGTTAGTTAGGTTTAAATAGTTCTGATTTCTAGGGGACTGATGACCACCGATGTTAAGTCCCGTAGTGCTCGGAGCCATTTGAACCATTTACATTTATTGCCGTGGAAAAAATGTTTTTTAACCTTTTACGTATGTGCATACCGTACATTCTGCACTATACCTGATAGCTGCGTAATGTTTGGTTTTCGTGCATCATAATTTTCCTGACTTGTTAGAAGTCCATTCTTGCTCGTTTAAAGTGGGAATGATATTCCGATTCGTTCTCGTGCACATGTGTCAGTTGCAGCATCGCATTTACGCACGAGAATATGACACATCCTGCTACATAATTTACTCGATTTCAGCGTTGTACGCAACACTCCGTTCTCGAGTTTCACAATTTTCGGTACTTGTTAAAATTACATTTGTGGATTTACAAACAGGAATATGTCAGTGACTCATTCTTGTATACATGTGTTCGACACAGTTGCAGTATGAGAGTAAAACAGCTTCGGTTCTGATGTGCAACGAGACATCCACTGGCCGTCAGTTTGACAGCTGCGCATTGTTGTTATACTGAAGCTCCGGCTTATGTAGATTAGACTATCGGTATAACGGGTATATAATACCTCCAGAGTACAATCTACCAGAAAGTACGTTTTAATCTTTGACTATAGAAGTGGTGTATCTTCGAAGTTGTATTGTAAGAAATGCACGTCACGCGTGTTGAATGTTTGAGTGGTGGCTGTTTGAAGTTGTGATAGAAGCTGAAGTAGGCCATGAGATGTGTGTGACATATACAAACTTCTGTTAATGACAGTGAATGTGTACCTAGGAAATGGTAGTTGGTGTAACATGGTTTGCGATAGTTGTTGTGCTTTGTTGTCTCCTAACTCTATTTTCAGATGTTACAAGGAAGATGAATAATGTACATTATGGACAACAAACCGATAATTACATGTAAGTACAATGATACTTCCCAAAATGATGATAGTGTGACACGAGAATGCCGTATTATCCTTGAGGTGTCCCCGTTTATTTGTTAATTCATGGCGTTGCAGATTCTGGAGATAAAGCATTGGTTTCTAGTCTTGAAACCCTGTTAGAGAAAGGAATTCCTCAAGAAAGTACGGAGTGGAAGAGATCATATGGAAGAGCCGTTAAAAGTGTATTTATTGAAGCCAAATTTATTCCTTTTTCGAAGGAAATATTGCCGAAAGACTCAGATTGGCACTTGACTAAGCAACCAATCTTCCATACATTTTGGACAGATTGTTCTGTAAGTTTGGCTTCTGTGTATGTTCAGTTATTAAGCCGTGTGCAATAACTTGAAAGTTCCATTATTTACTTCTTCCAGGACGTAGATGTGTACAAAACTTCCGTTCGTGATGACATTGAGAACTGGATGAAAATTCTAAACCAGCATAACATTCACGACTGGTTAATTGTGCTTGTCGAAACTTATGATGTAAAGAAAACTAACAAATTACTACTTAGAACGTCTGTATTGGACAAAATTAGAAGTGACTTTGCATCGAAACATGCTGACAGGTAAATATATTACATCAATCATTAGTTTCATGATTTAACATAGTGTAGGTGATAGAAATACTGTTTAATTGCATTTTAGCACGTCATTGTTGTGGCACACATTGCAAATTTTGTAGTAGAAATGATCTAAACTTTTTGCATGTGAGTTCTTTATTAGAATATGATAATATTAGCAGTTCAGGTTACATACCATAGCCCTACAGTGTTTATTTGTTTGGCCCAATAGGTGGATTGAATGACGTACAGTTTTTGAATGAAATGTTTTTTCCTGGGTCTCCTTGCAGTGTTTGTAAATGTTTATCAAACTCTGTATTCGGCTATAGGGCAAAATTGCACCACTCACGAACAGTATGAGTATTGATGCCAAATTTGGGAAGGAATGTAACACATGAGCTAGGATTGAAAGTGCTCATGGTGTATTTATTGTGTAAAATGAAAAACCACAGCCTAAAACATTTTTTGATATTTTGTATGTTTGATATGAACACAGTGCTTTCTATTGTAAAGTGGTTACCATTAGGTACACATATGAAAGCACCAAACAGAAATGTTACGATGCAAACTCTGCATAAATGTGACCAGTTCAGGAGTGACATGGAGAAACTAAAAAGTAGTAGACCTATTTGCAAATAAGAGTTGCATTCCCCTCCCTCCCAAATAAAGTAAATAAATGAATAGAAATGCCTTGTTGAAAAGACCATAAAATTGATAGTGTTGGAAATGTGTATTACTAAATTTTATGAATTAGTTACAAATTACATACTTAACTCAGTTGCTGTTCCTTTCAGAGAGTATTCACTAATGACACAGTTACTGATAACTTAAGAGGATGTGTGGTTTCAAGGAGAGACACTTTCTCATTCACAGTATTTCCCTTCTTATTTCATTTTAGATCAGACAAGCCAGTTGCAGAATATGGCCTGGCTAATGTCATTGCATTGTGTTACATTGTATTCTAAAAGGTACCTAGATAATAGTATTTCCCTGTGTACATCTATTGGAATGATTGTTAGAAAAACTGGCATGTATTTCAGGTGTTTATCTGTCATTAATCCTATTCGATCAGAGTCCCGTTCTGCTGAATCTTGGCGGGGTATGTTGACAAGAATTAGAGTACTGGTTTTGGCGGCATACAATAGGACATTGATAAAGTTTGAAGAAGTAATTAGGGAACAGAGAGAACGAAGAAATGAGCCTGGATGGAACTTCTGTCATTATTTTCTTTTGCAGGTAAAATAACTGTACTATTATGTAATGACATTGCTGATTTATGTTAATGATTTTGTGTAGCATACTTAACGCAACACAGTATAATTGTGTTGCGAAGTTAGATTTGAATTGTGGAACTGTGGTATCTTCCATTGTTATGTTAATTCTGAATGATCTCAAACAAACATGGTTTTCCCAGCAGAAAAGGTTCTTGAGCTAGTATTTGGTTAGAATGGATATGCATTAATACTATTACTTAAGAAATTTTTAAAGTGTGAGTTATTGCCACTGGAGTGCCTTTGCTGGCATTTACACCAATTGTAGGTTACAGAAGGCTGTTGGTGACAGCAACATGCATTATTTGTCAAAAGCGCTTACATTTTAGCAAATGGCTAGAATACTAACAAATGATTACTGTACCAAAACAGTTAAACTGACAACTGAGAGCAGAATTAATACACTGCATGGAGGCTATCTGCCTTGTAGACAAGTGAAATGTGTAAAGATGAAGAAACTTAAGTACTCAGTGATAGGCCCTACTGTGACATGTATATGTTTTATGTAGTGATCGGAAAATTATGTAATTTTAGAAGGGGAAGTTGTTAACTTGTCAAGAAAAAGTTAGTATTAGTAGGAAATTCATTTGTTAGAATTACAGAATAAAAACAAAGGTAAATAAAGTGTCCTACCCGTCCGTAGGGTATTTCTTTTCAGTTGACTGGAGTGAGATTGATGCTGATGCTTGTCAAAACCTAACAGTATTAAGAAGGAAACTGTTTCCTAATGTTGTGCAAAAAATTACTTATTTGGTTGTGGGCCAGATTTTAGCTTATTAGGCCATCATCAAATGATAGCTGAATGTTTTCCCTATTTAATATTACTAATTTCAGTTACTTAGGAGGAAGGAAGTGGTATTAACAAAGATTTTTCTGGCATGCAGCCCTGTGAAACAGGGCCATCTCTTTGGGTGAAAGAACCAATTGTGTGTGTCAGTTACATTGGGTTATTGTTGATGCAAAACATTTTGTTAAACTGGTATTAAAGCAATATGAGACCTTAAGGTTATTCATTGTCTGAGCTATAGCACTGCCCAAAATAATTACTGAGTGCCTTGTTTCAACACTTACTTTCCCCACAGCAATGTCACACCCAAGTGATGCAGCCAGTTCCCATCCCCAACCTAAACTTGTGACCGGTCTCTAACATCATCACTGGGATGTTAAACAGTATTCTTCCTTCTCCCCTTCTAAGTGGGAGCCTGAGGGTGCCAATGTAAAGAGTTTCACAAAGAGAAATAACTGTTGACTTCAGACAGAATTTCAACTTGACCATGCCAGAACACACAACTCCAGTTTTTATCTGATTAAAAATAAAATGTAAGTATCTAACTCTGCATGGCACTTAAACTATGAGAACTGTGGTTATGGTGTTGTTGCTTGTAAAAGGATATTGTGTGTGGAAAATGCAGAAAGAAAATTGACAAAGCTCTTTGGCTTCTATATTTTGCATGTGTTGCCCTTTGGTGCTCTTGTGATAAACTTGTAATGGCTCAATTCAAATTGAGATTATTGATGCCAACACAGCAAAACTGCAGAAGAAAATTGTGTTGCTAATGTACCTATTGTTAGCTCCAAAATAATGCTAACAAGTAGTCATGTAGGCTTAAACAAATAGCTCCACAAATACATAAAATAAGTAGTGTTTACTTCCACTTGTTGGATGTCCTCCAGAATGGGAGAAAAATGCACAGGATATTCAACCAGAGCTTACGAAACTATGACTGAAGTACCAGCACACTTAACATGTACAGTTGGTGGTGGTCATTAAAATGTTTACAAAACAACCATAAAGTAAATGTGCCCTCTAGGCACATCACAGTGCTAGAGAGATAAAGGAAGAGGGGGGAAAACACAGTACATATCTCATAATTAATGGAACTTTCATCAGATGCAGGACTCATGTGGAAGAATTAGTCCATAAAACAACCAAATGTTTTCACAGGAACACATTTTGATATGCTTTCCTGTGGAAATCAACTACACTGTACATTGATTTCTATTTTCTAGGTTGTGCAGACCCTTTTCAGCAATAAATGAAAACTGATGTACACTGTAACAGTCACTTTTCAGACAGGTGCCATCCTTAACAGAAAACAGTGCAGAGTACAAAGAGGTCTAAACCAAAAGAAAGCAGGGCAACCTGGACACAATGCCACATTTAAAATCTTATCTTTAACCCACTCTAATAGGACAGAAATCTTGTTTTTATTTGTGACTGGTTTATTTTGTATATCACATGATAAACCTGTGTAACCCTTTTATTATTTTAAACAATTGTGCAGTTATTTGTTTTTAATTTGTTTTTCAACAGTAAGACTGTAACAGATTCTTGTGCAGTATGAATGAAAATTAATTTGTGGAGTTCGAATTGGAATGGAAACTTATTCCTTTATAATAGCAAGCCTAATACTTTTATTGTGTTGTCATCATTTTTCACTTCAGTGTTTTTAAAGGAATGACTTTTTTACTATGTGAAGACGTTCTGACATGGATGTATACAATGCCCATATGGATGAGTTTCTATCACATTCATAAGAAGTAACATTTGTTATGTCTCTGCAAGACATTGATGTATTTATTTAGGTGGTCTAATGGCTATAGTGCATCATTACCTCAGTTGAGAAGAGATGGAGGTAACATGGCCAACCTTAACTGTGATCACTTCTATACCTCCAACTATTCTGTTTATCAATTACAGTGAGCAGTCTGTCAGATGTGCAGCACTGCATATGGTGGTGTGCTTTTTACAAGCGCCACTGCAGATATTTGCAGAAGCCAATAGGAGAAGATTCTCTGCCCATTTCTCCTCTTTAGAAATTTTAAGCCACATAAAATCCTAAGCAGTCCTAGTAACTTTTTTCCCAGTTGTGACATTATTTGAAGCCCCCTTCTTGGGAGGGAATGACCCCTGCTTCAGTATGGTAATATGTGTTGTTAGTTATCATTCTTTCATGTGCAACCTTTCCACTAAAGGCCGCCAGACTATTATAAGTTGTTAGTTAGGGATGGATTTGTGAGAAAGGTGAGAACTCTGGAATAAACAGCAAAGGCAAATGCTCAGGAGAGAAGATAGTCACTGTTCAGCCAACTGATTTTTGTGGAAACAGTGTCTCAATGTTCTTGACAATGTGAGTTACATTAAATGCGTTTATTAACCTGGATGCTAATATATCCTATTCAAAGTGTTCTGGTGGTATGCCTTTTGTGGTGCAGAATTGAACATCAATACCCAACCGAGTACGGACCACAGTTTCTTTGATGACTGAAATTTGTCAGTGCATTAATCGAGGGTAGCTGGGTATCAGTTATCAAATGTAATAAAATTACTCATTCCAGTTATGGAAACTGCTTACTACAATGTATGTGCATTTAAAAAGTCCCAGAATCAGATGCTGTTCAATAAATCATGCTTCATTATTTTAATGTGAGATTGAACCAGCTTCTTTTGACAGTTATTAATAAAATTAGTCAGGAGAAAAAAGTATCTGCACCTGCAGAGAGGCACTTATCACTAACATCCAAGGCCATGAAAGGTTTTTACTTCAAAGTGTATATCACTGTTCCATAGGCAAACTGCATAGTGCCAAAATCCATTTGAACCATTGCTCATTTTTCCAATTGAGTGAGCAGTGTAATTAGCCTATTTGATATTTATATTCGAGAAAGAGATTACAAATCTGTATTCAGTCATCTCAATTTAGGCTCTCCGTTGTTTTCCATATTACTTTAGCTGAATCTAGATTATATTTTAAGCAAGGCAATGACCAGTTCCTTAATCGTTTTTATCCAAATCAAGCATATACTCGATCTCTAATGACCTCAGTGCCAGTGAGATGTTAAACTTTACTCTGTTTTGTCAAAAATTAACATTTTGAAAAACTTGGCTGTAATAACATAAAGTTTATTATTGAAACAACCACCAGCCACATGATTACTGTCACAGTTACAAACCTGAAACTTTAATTCCGATTTATTGGTCATGTGGATCCTTGAGACTAGATAATGTAACAGCCAACTGCAGCATCAGTTAAAGACGTACCAGTTAACATTTTGATTGTGTGTGTGTGTGTGAGAGAGAGAGAGAGAGAGAGAGAGAGAGAGAGAGAGAGAATGTAAATGTAATAAAATGTGTAATGATTAACAACTAAATTTCCTTTTATACTTTCAGGAAGAATTAGCATTTGTGCTTCAGATGCTTGGTTTACATGATGAAGCACTAGTACAATATGATGAGTTGGATGCCTTATTTACTCAGTTTGTCTTGAACTCAAATGTTGGAGGTAAGAGAAACAGTTTTTTTCAGTTCAACTTATTTTATATTGGAGCACCTAAAATGTGTTTTTAATGTTTACTATAGTCTAATGAAAAGAAATTAATGTTTTTGAAAGGAAAATAAATATGTAATGTGCATTACATAGTATTATTATGCCTTTTTCTGCCAGACACACCTGCATGGCTTAGTGACTTCCAGAAGCCGTTTGATAGTTGGTCTAGCATTGTTTTGAGCAAACAGCTGGATGTGGGACGGCGGTGTCTACTTACGGAGTGCAGAATTTCTTTGCTAGACTTTCGTGGCTACCTGTTTTCACGTCAGAGTGCAATGCTCCTGCTGTTACTCCGACCAGGAGAGGTATGGCAGTATGTAAACCTATCTGAAGTTAATTTGCAACATTTTAGTAAGTTTTAGAGAACATGCTTGTAGGTAAAATGGCAATTATTCCAAATTATTACTTAATAAAACAGTGAAAATTGCAAATAAATAACTGATTGCCTGTGATCTTTACTGTTTCCTTAAGTGATAATTTTAGTTAGTTTCCTTTGTAAGTCAACTACATTCTGCAAAACATCACCCATGTAGACCACCTTTGTGGTCGTGCCAAATGGAGAGCACCTCGGGCAGTTCAGTTAGCAAGCACTGAATTTGAGTTTGCTGGATCCTGGGTCCCCATTCTGGTGCTAGTCAGTGTCATAATTGGCTTCCTTAGGTTTATGGGACTGTTCCTGAGCTGACATACTTAGGAGTCCAGTGGTTCTACTCTCTCATACTGCAAATGTTGCTGAAGCTGTGTCTACTGCCTGGCAGCAGAAGCACTCAGCCTAACTTGTGAGCACCCTGAAGCCATAATAATAATAATAATAATAATAATTATTATTATTATTATTATTATTATAATAATAATAATAATAATAATAATTATTATTATTATTATTATTATTATTATTATTATTATTACCCAGTCAGTCAAACCATCTTTAGACAATAGTACTCAGAGCCATGCGTCTTAGAAAAGCAATGTACAATAACAAAACATATTCTGTGATACTAAGTTGTATTCAGTAGAAAAGAAAATATCTTTGAAAAGTAGTATTCTAGATATGCAAATATCTACGATGTATTAGTGACACACACAAATCCATGAAAAAATTGTGCATTATTTACAGAAATATTAATGTAGCCACAAACAACACAGATAAAACATTATTACTCTTCCTACTCATTTGTGCTGCCAGGCTGGTTTCCTTAAAGTGCAACCCTGTGTGCCAAATCCAATGAGGTGCTTAAAATTTCATTGGTACGGTCATATCTCGGGTCTTTCAAGTGCCAAACAACCTATTGCCTTGTTACTACCACCCCTCAAGTATCAGTAAAACATCATTGGAGTGGCTTCCTCCTTACTGGATAATATTAGCCTGTAAATATTTACATAAATATTTGACCTCAGTTGCCACCATGTGAGTCACTCAGCAGAAAAAAAGTTATATATATGAAGATGGTATCTCTTCTTTCGGACATGTCCGAAAGAACAGATACCATCAGTGACCATGCAGCTCGTTAGAATGAAATTACAATGAAATGAATACCCTTAGCTGCATACAGGCATTGATACAAGTCAACGGGGACAGTTGAAAATGTGTGCCCCGACTGGGACTTGAACCCGGGATTTCCTGCTTACATGGCAGACGCTGTATCCATCTGAGCCACCGAGGACACGGGATAGTGTGACTGCAGGGCCTTACCTCTGGCACGCCTCCCGTGAGACTCACATTCCCAACTTACTGTCCCGCACTATATTCATAGTGCCTCTGCCCATTATACTCATTACTCACGGCTTTTTGCCAATTCCTGTAAGAGTTCAGGCACTGTTTGTGCATCTATATATAGATGGTATCTGTTCTTTCCGACACCCAAAGGCACCAGCCCAGCTGGGAGTGGAATCACCGGGGGCAGCTAAGCATTGCAGGAAGGTGCCAGGGGACTGGGCCCCAGTGAAGGCAGGATGTGGTGACATCCATAAGGAGGGCTAGTCTGCCCCTGCAAAAGGGACACTCTGCAAGGCCAGAACAGGCACTGAGGGAGGAGGCAGCAGTTGATCCCACGGCCCTCGCCATGGCGCGAGGACACAGCTGGTTGTGGTGGTGTGCCGTCAACCCATAACTGTTGTGAACCATACAGAGGCGGTGGCTTCGCCAGCTTTGGGCTCTGGATGGAAAGCAATTTGGTCGGTGGCTGAACGAGCAGATTTAGATACCAAAAGCATATATGTGCACTCACAGGCTGGTGTCTACTGAAAAGGAACATTGGAGGGGATGGGCTAAATCAGCCACACCTGGAATAAATTTGTGATACTAAGCTCTTCTACCTGAAAACCCTTGGCATTCTTTGACATTTGTTGGGCAAGCCAGTTCTGTGACCATGGCAACATGATGACGTAAAGGCTTACACTGTCCGAAGAAACCTCAAACCCAGTGTACGCAATGAATGCAGAGCCAGCAGCCGATCATGATGAGCGCCATGCCAACGAGCATTAGTGGAGCGACATGAACAGATGTAGAATGAAATGTTGGCTGGCGGCGACCTTTGAGCATTTTGACCTGACTCTGGTCTCTCACTAGTATAAATCCATAGGAACTCTAAGAGTGTGTCAAGATTGTGTCTGTGGATGGATAAGTGATGTACCTCTTCATTTACCCCTTGAATGTGTGGGTGAGATGTGCCACATCACCATTAGATTGCGGGTGAAACGGAGTAGTAGTTCAGTTGTGAATGCCTTGGTGGTCCATTACCCATCACAAGCATATAAGGCAATTCTTCAATAGAAGGAAAAAAAAAAAATTGGAGAGGGCCTGAATCACAGATGTGGCTGATATCAAAGGACAGTGGATAACATGTGGAAATTTAGAAAGCATCGACAACCAACAACCAGGAAGAATTTATGAAAGGTCCTGTGAAATAACGTGGATGTGTTCCCATGGACATTGCGGTGAGGGCCATGGACAGAATGTTGCCTGTGGCACTGCCTGTTGGATTGCACAATGAGAGCAGGCCACAAGAAGATGCACAGTTTCACCATCAGTGATGGGCGAAAACACGTGTTCAAAGGCCAGTAACTTGGTACACGAGACCCCTCCCCCCAAATGTCCCTCATGTTGGAGCTGAAGCACAGCCTGCTCTAGAGTGGCTGGGATCAGAACCCTAGGCAACAGCCCTTCGTAGTTAAGAGAACACCACCATCAGACACTAAAAGGTGGTGACAGAGGGCAAAATAGTTACACAAAGGATCAGAAGCACTGTCCGGCCAACCATGCTGAATGAGGCGAAAACTTAATGAAAAACCAAATCGACAGCAGCTGTGATATGGGAGCCCGTAATAGGAAACCGTTCCCCTGTACATTGCCCTTCAGAATCTAAGTGAAAACAAGAGTTCATCCTGATCAAAAGTTGGATCCTGCTCTGTCGAAAGCACGGATAGCGCGTCAGTGTGCTGCTAGGTAGTTGTAGCGAGACATAAACAAGGCCCAATGCCTTGCCGGCCAATGAAGCGGAAGAATGAAATAACAAAACCAAGGACTTGTGGTCGGTAATGAGGTGGAACATGGAGCCATACAAGAACAAATGAAACTTTTTGAGGGCATAAACAATAGCAAGTGCTTCGTTTTCAATCTAGGAATAGCGCCACTGAGCAGAGTTCAGCATTTTCAATGTGTAAGCTATCGGTTGTTCGGAACAATCCTCATATTGATGTGTGAGAACAGCCCTGAGTCCATACCGAGAGGCGTCCATAGTGAAAACCAGTTAGTGGCCAGGATGGAAAGTAGCCAAACAAGGAGCACTCACAGGCTGGTGTCTACTGAAAAGGAACATTGGAGGGGATGGGCCAAATCGGCCACACCTTGAATAAATTTTTTGATAGTAAGCTCTTCTACCTAAAAACCCTTGGCATTCTTTGACATTTGTTGGGCAAGCCAGTGCTGTGACCATGGTGACATGATGATGTAAAGGCGTACACTGTCCCAAGAAACCTCAAACCCAAAGTACACAATGAATGACTGAAAAAAGTGTGACTTGGCCAAGTTGAATTTCAATCCTGCAGTACTTAAGACCATGAACAAGGTGCATAAGTTACATAAATGCTCTTCTGTGGATGCACTTGACACGACAGTGTCATCAAGATAGTTGATGCATCCCAGAATGGACGTTCAGTTGTTCTGAAAAACACTGAAAAATCACCGGAGTGTTAGCCACACCAAACAGGAGGTGCTGATATTGGTGCAACCTGAAGGAAACATTTAGAATCCTCATCCAACAAAACCTGTTAACAGGCCTCAGATAAATCAGGTTTGGAGAAAAACTTGGCCCTGTGGAGTATAGTCACCAACTCGTCGGGACGGGACAAAGAGTAGGTGTCAGTGATGGGGCATCAACTAAAAAAGTCACCACAGAGGTGAAGCTGATCAGTCAGCTTCTTGACAGTGACAATGGGATTAGACCAATCACTTATAAAGTGCAGCTGCAGTTTAGATTTCAGGGTAATGTGGGCTGCAAAATTAGTGACACAACTTAACCCATCTGCGAAAAGAGATGGGAACTCAAAAGACAGAGAATCTAACTGCTGGTAAGGGACCTGGTTGGAAAAGAGGAGAATGATATCCAAAATGGAAAAACCAAAATCATTGAAAGCATACAGACTGAACAAATTTGTCGTGTCAGTATCATTCAGTACCAAAAAAGTCAAGGAACAAACCACAGATTTATAAATAGTGGGAGCCAAAATTGCTGTAAAACTGGAATATACTGCTTGCTGTAACTCATGAAACATAATTGGAGACAATGCTGGAGATCCCATATCCACCTAAGTTTGCGAGCTCAGTAAAGTCACAGCTGCACCCGTGTCTAATTGTAGTCTGAGTACTTTGTCCATCATTTGCACTTTGATAAAGTTACGATTTTTAAGCACTGGAGACATACAGTTAAAATCCATATCCATGACCACAGGAGGGGTGGGAACGACACACAGATGCTGTATGTTGTTTTTTCCTACAGTTGTTGCAAGTCGCCTAGCATGTAGGGCATGTGACCCTGTCATGTTACACAAAACATTATGGGCAAGATGAATGTTGTTGTTGTTTGACAGTTATCAAGTATGATGCAGAGGCCACATTTGTATGGCTGCCACGTCGTCCTCACCCCAAGAACTGACTGACGCCCGACAACCAGGAAGAGGAACCACTGCAGCTATGTTACACTCAGCCGCAATCTAGTCGCCAGCTGAAAAAGATAACTTGAAAGAGTGAGCCATGTTTAACACTTCAGCCCAAGATGGATTCTCACACTGTTGTGCACATTGACACACTTCCTTGTCAGGAGCCAACTGAATGATGCATGACAGACCATAGGATCGGTACAAGAATCATGATGAGCATAGTCAACAAACTGACATTTATGACTGAGGTCATGGAGTTTGGCAACGCAGTCCTGGTTGGACTGGTGGAGCTGTCTATGACAACAATAGAACGTGTGCTGCAATGATTTGCTTGCATTTACGGTGATAATTTTGTTGAACAAAAACGATGTAGGTTTCTGGAGGGGTCTAAATGCCACAACTAGTAGATGTGAGGAGAAATCAAGAAAGAAAAAAAGCCTTACACACTTTAGCATCGGTGGCATCAAAAGAGATGAAATGTTGCCAAAGCTGCTTCTCATAAGCCTCCCAGGCTTAGACTGCATTGTCATAATGGGGAAAGGGTGGTAGGTATGCCAATGGTGTGGAAGCCTCCACAGTCAGTGTGGTTGATGAGATCATTATGGCAACAGTAAGAGTCTGCTGTTGCTCGAGGGGAGATTGGAACACTCCCTCCATGGCAAGAAGAACCAAAAGAAAAACCAGACAGACTGGGCACGTGGAAGTGAACATCATACTCATCGCCAGTTATAATGTACTGCAAGATAACAATATCACAGCCAAAAGGAAACGCAGTTTATTCTTCTTCCACATACAGGCAAATGACAGTTGAGAACATAGACACAAACACTGAAACAATCCAGGAACTGATACAAACAGTTGGTGACAGTAAGTATGAACACAATATGAGGGTGAGTGTCTGCTGCACAGTGCTTATAAAGAAGAGGGGTCCAGTAGACATTGTGGCTGATACCACCCAGTGTGCCTCTGGTGGTCAGCTCTCGCAGATGACATTGGTGGAATATTCAAACTGTAGCGCGCCAGCAGCCTGGTGCCGCAATGTTTATCCAAATATTACACACAGGCTTATAGAAGTTGTGACATACTGACAAGATTTGCGGGAGTGCAGCGATTCCATTGTAGTATAAGATTTTTATGACAGTGAATGTAAGTTGACATTCTCTAACTTGTCCAGTCTTTACTGTTCTGAAGTAGTTGAGAAGTGCACAGTTTATTTCTTTTTCATGTTCTCCCCCTTACAGCTTTAAAGTATTTTTTCCTCATATTCAGTTGTTGCAAGTATATCTTTCTTCAGATTATCTCAGTCTTAAGCAATTTATTTGGTTGTGGCTTATCTTAATTTTGACTGTTTGTCTTGGACATTATCTAAGTCCCACAAAGACATGGTCAGATGCTTATGTAATTTCTTGAACATACACACCATCTACAGTTTAGTATCCCCGCTAGCGCGCATACATATAAACTTAGATGAGCTGTTGTGGGTCTTACGGCAGAATAGTGTGGAAAGCTATGATGGATGGTGCACGTGGAACATAGTATGGGCAGACCCACTCACCGAGACATTTACTTGGCGGCAGCAGTCGTCCAAGCCAGCCAGTTTTTAGGCTGAGATCAACTAACAGGGACTTAGCTTCTATACTGTGCCATACTTGTTCCATGTGCCAGATGTTTTGGTCATTTCTGCTGACTATGTTTGTGCCTTCTCTGTGTCAGTCTGTACACGACGTTTAAGCTCCCTGTTCCCTGTAGGTTGATCGGCATGTCGAGTTTTCGCTGCTTTCCGTTCGAGCGCCCGCTGTTGGTTAGAAAAATGACATTTTTGCCAACAGGACAGATTAGCATCATTGTCACATCTATGCAGAGACAAAAAGTGGGGATGTAAATAATTGGAGTTTATTAATAACTTGAATACAATGTATTAATGTTTCACAATAATATTTATTAGTTCGTTATCAACCAGCTTTCGGCTTCTTAGGCCATCATCAGATAACTTAATGCTGAACAGATAGCCCACACAACTTTAGTGGGATTTAATATCTGAACAAAGAGTGCCGTACAAAGATAGCTGACATTTTATGACAATATCGATACAAAACACAAGAATCATGTAATACATAAAGAGACACTGAACAAACAAATCTTACATTACACAGATTGCAGGAAATTCTATAAATTCCATTCTGTTCTAAAGATGGAATCTTATCTTCACTGTCCGTAGTGTAAAAAGCTGGAGTAAATTTCCTAGATTTTAGTTTCCTGGCAAGCACCCGTGAAGTCGTACCCACATATAGCATTGGATCCCATTTGCTATCGGCGTTGTTTTGCGTTGTCTGAGGTGGATAAAGGAGAGCTGTTATCCTCTGTCTCTTCTTTTTGCTGAGTATATTGTCAATCGGTGTAGGACTGTAACCATTACTGTATGCTATTTCTTTAACTATTTTCAATTCATTTTCAAAATCTGGTTTGGTTTGAGGTACAGATAGTAAGTGTTGCACCATGGAGTGAAAGGCTGGATGTTTGTTATGAGATGCTGGGAAGTGGCTGGTATTATTGTGTCTGTTGAGGTTACTTTCCTGTATATCTTAAATAAATTCTGTTGGTTACAGATGTCAACAGTTTGCAGAACATGTCATTAACCTATCAAATCTAAATTTGTTTTCTGAAGAAATACAAATTTTAAATAAGAGAATTAAATATGTTCTGAAATCCAATGTTTCCAAACAACAGCTAGACATACTGGAAAGTGGATCTTGAACATTCTTTATCAGGTGATGTGTCTGTGAATCATTTGGTAGCTCATGAACTAAAAACTGAAAATAGAGATGCATTTAACACTAGTTGTAGGGAGCAAAAAGTGTTGTGCACATTACAGAAAAAACTATCTTATCAAGATGTGATTGCCACCAAGGGTGACGAGGGGAACAGTTAAGTTTTACTTAATAAGTCATAACGTATTAAACAAGTATTTACATTCCTCAACCCTGTAGAGTTCCCTAAGTTACATGAACGATCTCACAATGAAATATGCCATGGAAGTGAAGAACCTTATTAAAACCTGCAAATCTTTATTTATTGGTAGTGATGTCAAATACCTCACAAACATGAATCAAATAGAACCCAGGTTATATGGGTTACCTAAGATTCACAAAGATGTTCCAATAAGACCTGTAGTGTCTTCAGTTCAGCACCTTGCCATAAATTAGTGAAAGAGGTACAATCACTAAATAAAACAAAAACTAAATTTCAAGCAAAATTTGGAATACCTACTTCACTTGCATTAGTGAAAAACTGAAAGATGTACCCATTACACCTAGTGCAAAACTAGTCCCATTTGATGTTAGCAGCCTGTTTTCTAATTTTCTTGTTGGAGAGACAATGGAAATTTTAGCAAAATAGTTACATAAAACCAGAACAAATCCAATGGAGATGTAAGATACCAGGATGGCAACTGAAATGTGATTAAAGCAGAAGACAAATTTTGACTTGATAGGTTAATGACATATTCTGCAAACATATGACATCTGCAACCAACAGCATTTATTTAAGATATACAGAAAAGTAATCTCAACAGACACAATAATACCAGCCAGTTCCCAGCATCCCATAAAACACAAACATGCAGCCTTCCATTCCATGGTGCACTGCCTACTTTCTGTGCCCCAAACCAAAACAGATTTTGAAAATGAATTGAAAATAGTTAAAGAAATTGCATACAGTAATGGTTATAGTTCTACCCTGATTGACAATATAATCAGCAAAAAGATAAAAGGATAACAGCTCTCCTTTATCCGACACCAGACAGCACAAAACCACACTCATAGCAAATGAGCCCTGATGCTGTATGTGGGTAGGACTTCACAGGTGCTTGCCAGGAAACTACAGTCCAGGAAATTTACTCCAGCTTTTTACACTAGAAATATTGTTGCCCACCATCTCTTCAACAGTAAAGACAGAATTTCATCTTTAGAACAGAATAGAATTTCTAGAATTTCCTGCAATCTGTGTAATGTAAGATTTGTTTGTTCAATGTTTCTAGGTATTACATCATTCTTGTGTTTTGTATCAATATATTCATAAAATCTCTCACATCTTTGTACAGGATTCTTTGTTCAGCTATTGTAATGTCTTCACATCTACGCCTGATATTCGAGAACAGGTAATGGACACCCTGCAACATTCTGCATCATCCCACACCATTGGCTAGAGACTAGCAACAGCCAGACTAATGAATTATTATCTAGAGCATAGGCTTCCATTAAAACAGCAAATATGGCTCCGTGTGGAGTAATGTCTTTATAGGGAAGCTTGGAGTACTGATGGATGGCATTGGACAGTGATTAGTGATGAGTTGTGGTTCTGCACCACCACAAATGACTGTTACCAGCGAGTATGACACCAACATGGGCAGAGGTCCCATTCTTCCGATGTTTTAGAGTGTTGCTCCTGGCAGCATGGCATGGGGAGGAGTGGGGTATCACTTCAGGTCGAAGCTAGTAGTCACTGAGGGAACTCTGATGGCACAAGGGTACGTCACAGACATTCTATGTCCCCATGTATTACGTGTCATGTGACACTATTGTGATCTCATTTTTCAGTGGGTCAGTGCTTGTACACACATGGCATGTGTGTCTATACACTGTCTGTGTAATGTTGAGGTACTCGTGTAACCAGCAAGATCCCCAGATCTGTCCCTGATATAACATGTTTGGGATGGGCTTGCACTTCAGCTCTGTTCCACTTTCGGTATCCAGGATATCAAAGAACAGTTAAACACTTGTGGTCCAGCTTGCCCAAAGGATGGATACAATCACTCTAACACCCTTCCCAACTAAATCCAGCCCTGATAGGGTGTAATGTCTTTCTGATAAGTGAGCCCATACTGCCAAGTTCTTCATCATTTTTACTTGGTTTTGTAATTACGGAAATAATATCACATACTCTCTAGACCTGTCAAGTTTCATTTTGTTTCCTTCTTCCTTTCTGAGTGCTTCACATTTTTTGTCGGGTGGTATACTTGAAACATTGTAGTTTACCCTGTCTCATCTCTTCACTTCATAAGTGTCTAATTTATACATTGCTTTTAGTGTACAACAAGAGTCTGCAGAACTGTGTAGACTGCCCAAACTCGCTACCCCCACACTGCTGCTGCATGTTTCATTGAACTGATGGAAAAGTTGCATTTGTGAGTGAAAGTGCTTACGATGTAACATGAATGTTGCCAATAGAGGCCGAAGCATTTTGTCTTGTGTGTGCCTTCAGGTGGTAAAGATTTCTGCAACTGTGCACTTCATAGCTCATGTGGCATGCTTAGCAAAATTATTTCAAGAAGAAAGAAGGTAGAATATGGCAACATGGTGCAAAGAATACATGAGTGTATTAATCGATGATATGAACTGAAGTTTACTCTTTTTGACATCAAAAGTAAAGATTATAAAAATAGGAACAAACATGGTGCAGCATTAAACAAAATATGCTGTATGTTAAGAGTGTAGGTTGCAGACAACAAACTGTTCATGACATTAAACAGAAAATAAAATGCCTGCATTTACAGTATTGCTGAGAAGACAGGTCATTGAGACCTCAAAGAGAAAGGGTTCTGTCAGTTAGGATGTTGATGTACCAAAAGTATAGTTCTTTGGCGTACTTTGATTCACCAGTGGCATGGAATCTTAGAGTAGCCAATAACTTCTTGGAAAAAGTAATTGCTTTTCTTACACCATCTCCTGGTGCATTAAATTCTGTTGCATGATGTCCAGTACGAATTGATGATTATACCTGTTCATCCTCTGTTAATTTTGGAACACACACACACACACACACACACACACACACACACACACACACACACACGAAACAAAACAGATGAACACTACATAGCTAGGCAGAAACAAGAGAAATAATTGCTTTAACATGTCACAAACACAAGAAATGAGACCACAAAAAAAAGGACCCTGCAACGTGCTAAATAACGCGATATGCAGCAATTTTTGTTTTGAAATTAATGAAAGACAGAAAAATGTAAAAGTTCCATTGTTTGCAGGTGACAAACTGTATCGTATATTATGGTAGTTTAGCATTCACAACTAATAGTGTCATGTGAGTGTTAACAAATATACATTTGTATTATTTTGAAATTTAGTACCATAGATGTAAGCTAAGTGTAATGTAAGTGAACAATGCATAATTCCTCAACTTAGTGGCATATGTCTTAGCTGTTTACTCTGTGTAAACTAATGTAAAATATTTGACACTTACTAATCAATCCTTTACAAATGTAAACTCCTTTGAGCCAAAAATTCATGTAACCTACAAAAGAGGTTAACATGTAACAATACTTCCTCAAAAAAAAAAGTTAAACAAAGACCCTGCTAAAGACAGCCTATAAAGTTCTAGAAAATGTTTGGGTGATAACAAAACTAAAAAACTGTGTATTGCACAAGGCATAATTGCTCTCCAGTTCTGCTGAGTAAGCATGGAAAGTAGAAGAGCTACAACATCCTAAAGATTATTATTGTATATGTTGACCTGCACAAATAAAGTTACTCATAGTGAAATTTATTTCCAGTTAGCAATGCGTGCACTTCAGTTCCTACACATGTGTATCAGAGAGCTGGAAATCCTAGAAATCTCTACACCACCAGGTGCTGTAGCATGCTGGGTCTTCCTTTGTTGTCTTGAAGTCTTGCAGACATGTGAGAGTTGCCCAGGAAGTACAGATTGTGATAGTGGTGATTCCTATCCAGTGCATGCAGCAAGCCTCTGGGCCTATGCCCGTGATAAGGTAACTCATTGTAGTTGCACTAAGATACCTTGAAGATGTTCTCTGTTTACGCTAGTCTCTTATTTAACATACACATTTTACTTTGAGATAATTACAACAATCTAATCACTGATAATGTCTTCTACATATTTTGATTAGACAGTTCACTTGAATTGTCATAAGTATCCATACTAAATCGATTTTTTGAGGATTCCACATGGTTACTTAGCAGCCAGTAATTGAAGTTCCTATAATCCTTCACAGGTGTTTGTAACTTGTAGCTAGCATAAAGAGAAGCTGATTTTCTATGTATTTAAAGCTGTAGTGTTTATTTTTGTGTAGTCATATCTAGTTCCACTCGTATCTAGCTCTAACCTCCTCCTTTTATAACTATTTTATAGGTGTGGACTAACAGAAATTAGCTTCCTGTATTGACCCCTACTTTGAGAGTGGGAGGAGGATTAAACTGTGATCGTCACTGTGGGTAACATTTCAAATAAAAAAACAGTTGATCGTAGGAATATCACATGGCAATATATGACTGCAGAACTTGGATTTCTTTTGTAATTTCATCAAGACGATACAGGAATTGGAGCATTAGAATTCCCATTGTTTTTTAGAAGCATAGAAAATTACATGAAGGTACTCAAGTGACTTAAAGTTAACAGCTGCATTATTTGTTGTTGGGCAGTGTGAGGCTGCCACTTTGCATCATTTATATTAATGGTTTTTCACTTATGATGATGTAAAGTTATGTATAGATAAAAAAAACACACAAAAACCAGATGGGAAACCATCTTGTCTCTTAGAGACCTATTGTCATATGATATATTTTGGTACTTAAACGTTTTACATATTTTTATACTAAACAAAGTGTGTGTCACTATTCATTCTTGTGTTATGATTGTGTGAAGTTTCGTTTGTTTCAAAGTGAGAAAAACTATAAATAATGAAAGTCACAATTTATTGTGAGTTAGTGGCCAGTACTATGACTTTCCTCAAAAAGAGGAGCCTCGGGGATGATCTCCAAGCATAACTGTGACAACAGTTTTTTGTGAGTGGTAAAGATTTTCTTTCAATATCTGAATTGTTCCAGAGGGTGGTTCGTACACATACATGAATATAAATGGTAGACATCAAGATACTAGTATCTGTGATATTGAGTACTGTCATTATGGCAACTGCTTCCAAATGTGGCCTTTATAAAAATGTGATTAGCGATGAGATTTGTTTGCAGCCACAACACTTTTGATCAGTATTTCCCATTGGTGTGAGGATGACTGGCTGGAAGTGACAGACAATAAACTCTGTCTAGTAAAGCGCACAGCGCTGCCATGGCATACCTCCTTCCAGTCATCTTGACAGGACTAGGTTTCCCTTACCCATCTTCACCTAGGCCACAGCCTTATGTCGTGTGGCTTCTTGCTCCAGCGAGAGGACCTTCCAACGTGTGGTGCTTGTGGCGTACAGATCACTGTGCGCCCCTTTTTATTAGACTGTGTTTTGTTTCCCAACCAGAAGGCAGTGGCAGATGGTTCTGTGATTTGTCCAACTTGTTTCCAAAAATTTTAGGGAAATTTTCTTAATGTATTAACAGGGTGACGGTCTCTTCCAGTTTATTTGTAAGTGGTCAGCCAGTCACAGTTCCCTGTCCCATTCTTTTAGCTCTCCCATGGTTTCACTTCTGTTTTAATCCCATGTGTAGTATCTTCTATTTTTCCCCATTGTCTTATGGTGTATGAGATAGTGATTCAGTGCAAGTGAGTGAATGATGCTTAGTAGACTTGTTGCTTAGTCTATCAGTACTGTATTTTGTATAAAGTGGCACACATCTGCAAGTAGTTGTCTGGCATTACTGGGGATACTTTGTTGACTCTTATACTGCTTGTATCGTCATAAAGTATTGTTAAGTTTGCTTGTTTTGTTGGATGATAGAGGTAGGTCAGAAACAGTCCAGGACAGGTTTTTTTTATTATTTATGAGTTTGCAAACTAAAAAGGAACAAATGTTTTTATGTTGCCTGGTATGTGTGCATCCTTCAAATGACCTTGGCCATGTTTTCATGCGAACTCACTAGGTGGCAGGGCTGTGCTTAGCAACACCTTTGTTTGGGTTCATGGTGCATTAGTTACAGTGACACAATGGAGATTGATTGTGAGCAAAGAATGAACATTAAGTTCTGCGTTAAGCTGTGGAAAACCCCCTAGTGAATCAAAGATAATGATTAAGCAGGCAAGGCACTTTCAAGAAGTCGTGTTTTCGAGTGGCACAAAAGTTTTTTTTTTGAAGGCAGAGATTTAGTGCAAGACAATCCCAGAGCTGGTCACCAGTGTACAGCACATACCAATGCAAATGTGGAGTGTGTCAGGCAGTTATTGCAAGAAGACAGTCTTGTAACTGTGCATGCAATATCAGAAGTTAATTTGAATTGTGATGTGTATCGTAAGATTTTACGGGACGATGTAGGGAAATGTAAACTTAATGCAAAACTCATTGCTCACACACTAATGGACGAACAGAAAGAGGAAAGATGAAGAATTTTTGCTGAGGTACTGGATAGAGCCAGATGTGATCCCACATTTGTGTCAAAGATTATTGTTGACGATGGAAGTTGGTGCTACCAGTATGACCCTCACACGAAGCATCAAAGTGCTGAATGGCAGAGACCTTGCTCACCAGCCTCAAAAAAAGTCAAGCTGCAACGTTCGAGAACTGTCACAATGTTGATCACATTCTTTGACAGTAAATGATTAGTTCACCATGAGTATGTCTCTCCTGGTCAAACAGTGAACCGAACTCTTTATGTCAAACTCTTGAAACGCTTGTGACAAGCAGTTTGACGTTGCTGCTCTGGTTTGTGGCATTCTCAGGACTGGTTCTTACTGCGTGACAATGCAAGACCCCATACTGCTTCATCTGTTACTGAATATCTGGCCAGACATTCTGTTATTACCATCCCACATCCACCATATTTATCCATCCTCTTGCCTTGTGATTTTTTTCTTGTTCCTGCGAGTGAAAATACAATTGAAAGGAAAGCTTCATCAAGATCTCACAGACATCCAACAAGCTGTGAATGAGCTTACAAGCATTGCAGTTGAAAATTTCCCTGCTTGCTTCCAAAACCTCCAGAAACATTGGCAACTGTGTATAGATAGCCAAAGGGACTACTTCAGCAGGAGCTAGGACCATTGCTTGGTAAATAGAATTGTCTGTTTAAAAAAAAACCATATCCTGCAACTTTTATAACAAAAGGAGTATAAATAAGAAACAGTTGGAGACCAAAGACAGAGTCGAACGGGAATCCAT
Source organism: Schistocerca piceifrons (assembly GCF_021461385.2). Classification (NCBI taxonomy): domain Eukaryota; kingdom Metazoa; phylum Arthropoda; class Insecta; order Orthoptera; family Acrididae; genus Schistocerca; species Schistocerca piceifrons. The sequence goes on along the minus strand of NC_060149.1, from coordinate 821,953,600 downwards.
AATGTAGTGATCGAGATTATTCCATAATGTACCATTCACAAGTCACTGTATCCCTCAGTCCAATTTCTTATTTATATCTAGGTTTGAATGTTTTGTCTCTTGTGTATATAAGATTTTAGGCAATTATTTATGAGATTCTGTTGTTGCATGCTGTAATAAAAAGTATTGTGAGGTAGACAATTGAAAGCCTAAAAGAAAAAAAAACTGGCTATGTCTCCTTGTCCAGGCATTTAAAATATAGTCTCAAAGTGAAAGTATGACCTTATTTTCAAAAACGGAATTTATGTTTGCTAATAATATCAATGCTGCTAACATGCTGCTCAAACAATACAAGGTAGTTTCCAGGACCTGAGAGGACTCAATGAAAAAGCATGTGAATGGATGATCCTTAACACCAGGACCATCACCTTTTTGTAAAGTAGCTTCACAGTAGGAAATTTTGTTCTGTTGGAGAAATCAGATTGATCAGTTACGGCATTGAATATATGAGCCAGGATATTATTTAACTGGTTAAAGCAGGATCTTAGCAGTAATCTTACAATATTGTCTGTACCTGTTGATCTTTCACTTTTAAAAGAAGTGACCATATACTTTTCTTGCATTTACAGTTACAGGTGTTGTAATTACCTAATGTAAAGGTGTAGTGAATGCCCTTTGGCATGTTCATGGCTTTTCTTATATATAAATAATAATAATAATAATAATAATAATAATAATAATAATAATAATAAAGCTTTTGCATTGTTTCCTCAACAGCATTTACAAAATTCTTGATAAAGATTTCTGCTGTCATCTATGGATTGTGGACATTTCTATTTTGAATTTTGTAATAATAATAATAATAATAATAATAATAATAAAGCTTTTGCATTGTTTCCTCAACAGCATTTACAAAATTCTTGATAAAGATTTCTGCTGTCATCTATGGATTGTGGACATTTCTATTTTGAATTTTGTAAAATATCTTCAGTTCTATTGTAGTTGATCATAGTTCTCACTCTTTATCATTTCCAACTTCATTTTTAAAATAAAATATTTTTTTTGAACTTAAATAAAAACTGTTAGATTGCTTAACTTTTCCCTTGCATTGAACAGATAATGACAGATAAGTACAAAAAGAGAATACAAAGCAAAAATGTGGAAGATGGTTTGTAATTCTCTATTCAGTTATTGAAATTAATGCATAATGGCATTATTGGCCAGGAGACACCATCTGGGACTGTTCTACTTGGTCCAAGTCTTTCTATTTGACGCAAATTTGGTAACTTTGCATTTTTGTGAAGAAGATGAGAAGAGATGACTAGCTGGATATGACCAAACAATATTACTAACAAGGCTTGCTCAGAATTAACTTGGAATTTGTGTGATGCACTTCACAATCCCTTGGCCAGTGCATATATTTTCCACAGTGGATGTAAAATAACTTAATGGTTCTAATGATGGTCACTCAGTGTATTACATTGCTTTACCCTTTCTTGAAAACAGAAAAGGGTGACATGAAAATAATGTGTGCTTTTGAACTGGATAATATTCCCAAAACAGGAAATAGAAGTGCCATGTGCAGTCTGATATGAATGTAGACAAGCAGTGTTTGTGCTATTTAGCAGGCTTTTAGAAATAAAGATGCTTTTGTAACTGTTTATGTTGACAGTACGATGTTAAGTGCAGTGGCAATAGTCCAGGTTCTAATTGAATTTTCAGAAGAGTGGAATCATTTTTTGTGATTTATCATTTGTTGTGGAATTGCGTCCTGAGTGTCCATAGCATGCCCCAAGGTGGTATGTTATTTGAGTCTGTTTCATTACTTGCTGTGTGACAGGTTGCTACACTTACACAAAATCTTCATCATGCGAAATTTAGTTAATGGTGATTTTTTAAATTACATACTATTTTTGGGATGAATGCTAGAGATTCTTGGTATTGTTTTGTCGGTGGGTAATGAGTCACATTTCCGTTTGGACAATGATGTAAATACTAAATTTTGGGTAACAGGAAAGCCACACTGCTTCCTCCAGAATACACCAGTGGTGAGTTCAGATAATTATGTAATATCTTTATTATTCAGATCATTGGACTATACTTCTTTAAGTGCTACACAGTGTGTCACATTGGGAAATTATGGCAGCCTGTTACACAGTTCTGTATTTTCAAACATAGGGCTTCAATTTTGAACATAGGAACAAATGTGATTCTGGCATGATGAAGACTGAGGCTACAAGGCAAGGCTTGCAGCGCAAGTTTTTTGAAAATAAACGTCATTCTTTGGCCTCTGTGCTTCACAGATTTCTAACACTGTGATTTCTTTCTTTGCACTTATCTCAAATCCAAGTCAAAATTTCAATTCCCCTGCAGCAAAGAAGCTGCAAGTTACCAGTCTTATACGAATTATGGCTGTTTCACAGAACATATTGTTTAGTGGGTTGATTAAAAAAAATAATAAATATATATATAGGAAACATTCCACGTGGGAAAAAATACATCTAAAAACAAAGATGATGTGACATACCAAACGAAAGCGCTGGCACGTCGATAGACACACAAACATACACACAAAATTCTAGCTTTCGCAACCAACGGTTGCCTCGTCAGGAAAGAGGGAAGGAGAGGGAAAGACGAAAGGATTTGGGTTTTAAGGGAGAGGGTAAGAAGTCCTTCCAATCCCGGGAGCGGAAAGACTTACCTTAGGGGGAAAAAAGGACGGGTATACACTCGCGCACACACACATCCACACACACACATATCCATCCACACATATAGAGACACAAGCAGACATATATATGTCTGCTTGTGTCTGTATATGTGTGGATGGATATGTGTGTGTGTGTGCGCGAGTGTATACCCGTCCTTTTTTCCCCCTAAGGTAAGTCTTTCCGTCCCGGGACTGGAATGACTCCTTACCCTCTCCCTTAAAACCCACTTCCTTTCGTCTTTCCCTCTCCTTCCCTCTTTCTGATGAAGCAACCATTGGTTGCGAATGCTTGAATTTTGTGTGTATGTTTGTGTTTGCTTGTGTGTCTATCAAGCTGCCAGCGCTCTCGTTTGGTAAGTCACATCATCTTTGTTTTTATATATAAGAGACTGGTTTGATGCAGCTCTCCATGCTACTCTATCCTGTGCAAGCTTCTTCAACTCCCAGTACCTTCTGAATCTGTTTAGTGTATTCATCTCTTTGTCTCCCTCTATGATTTTTACCCTCCACGCTGCCCTCCAATACTAAATTGGTGATCCCTTGATGCCTCAGAATATGCCCTACTAACCAATCCCTTCTTTTAGTCAAGATGCACCACAAATTTCTCTTCTCTCCAATTCTATTCAATACCTCCTCATTAGTTATGTGATCTACCCATTTAATCTTCAGCATTCTTCTGTAGCAAAAAATTTTGAAAGCTTCTATTCTCTTCTTGCCTAAACTATTTATGGTCCACATTTCACTTCCATACATGGCTACACTCCATACAAATACTTTCAGAAACGACTTCCTGACACTTAAATCTATACTCGATGTTAACAAATTTCTCTTCTTCAGATACTCTTTCCTTGCCATTGCCAGTCTACATTTTATATCCTCTCTACTTCGACCATCATCAGTTATTTTGGTCCCCAAATATCAAAACTTCTTTACTACTTTAAGTGTCTAATTTCCTGATCTAATCTAATCCCCTCAGCATCACCCAATTTAATTAGACTACAGTCCATTATCCTCGTTTTGCTTATGTTGATGTTCATCTTAAATCCTCCTTTTAAGACACTGTCTGTTCCGTTCAGCTGCTCTTCCAGGTCCTTTGCTGTCTTTGACAGAATTACAATGTCATTGGTGAACCTCAAAGTTTTTATTTATTCTCCATGGATTTTAATTCCTACTAATTGCTTAATATTAAAGTTGATAGTTGACTTTACTTATTTGAAAAAATGGCACCTCTTACTTTACGCCATCTATTACTTTGCCCTTGCACATTTATTTGACTAATGCGGTGTGCAGTTAGGAAAAGTTGAAATTAGGTAATTTTAGTTGCTTTCATGAAAACATTGTTTATGCTACATTAACCAGTCGCCACAACTAGTAATTTTTGCATTTACAGCTGAGAGAACTGGGTGAATTGTGTGGTCTTACGCCGGGTTTGGAACCTACAAGTGAGCAGCTTCATACTGTAGTGCTACTTTCAGCTGGTATGGGAGATCCACCTCCAGGCATCAAACAGCCAACGCCCACTGACAAACTGAAAGAAGCTCTTTCATCAAAAGAAGCTTTTAGGAAACATTATCTGGTTAGTTTAACGCTTGCTTTGTTTGTTGCATGTAAAAAAATAAAAAAAAAATCAATCATTTTAAAGGGTCCTTTACACACTCAGATATTGGCACTGACTCATCTGTACCGTCAGTGTTCATACAGACAAATCGTTAAGAGTGAATGAATCGCCAACTGAAAAATTTGTCTGCGTTACTGTCTGTGTTCCGCCTGTGTTGAGTTGGGAATTGCTTGAATAGATGCGGACCAGAGTGAATACTTTAGCACTTCATATATGGCATGAAACGTTTCCAGAAAGATGTGGCTCAACAAGGAAGGTGATAAAACAGCATAAAATTTTGGATCAACAAAACTTCTGCTAGTTGCCAAGTACCTCAATGTTACTGTAGGTCATTCATAAGCACTTACTGATTTTTCTCATTACAGAACCATTTCTTCTTATATGCAGTGTAACATACTTCAACAACACAAAGAATATCTCTTTGTCCTAGGTAGTTAAACGAGTCTTCTTCAATAATTAATGCCTTCAAAAGATTAATATGCAAGAGAGTTTTGTGTGTTTGAAGCCACTCTTTTGTCCATATTCTCCATACTAGTCTTCTTCTTTATATAACTTCCAAAGTATTGGCACAACACAGAATAATTCTCTTATAAGTTCATTTAATTAATATGGCCATGGCCAGAAAATACTCTGCACTATCAGACTACTGCTTCTGGACTGTGTGAACTTGTGATTGAAAGGTGTGAATGTGAATTGAGTACTGCAAACAAGATGCGCAGGTAGTCATTGAGGACATGGTGGTCTTCAACAAACCTGAGCGTGTAAATGACCCTTGACATATTTGTGACTTTTACATTTCTGCTAAGAATAAGAACTAAATAATATTGGGAACTGACTAAAAAAATTAGTTTTTAAAGCCAATAATTCGCAGTAGAATACTTTCGTTACAGAGGCATGGAGTATGACAAGTGAGCATCTTGAAAACAGAGTTAAGTTCACCATTGGGTCTGATCTACTGTATCTGTAGCTCTGTAGGATAGCCATGTAATGTGATGTCAACAGTGTTCAAACTTGCGGAAGTCTCCATAGGGGCTGTGCAAGAACAAATAGCATTAGTCAAACATGTGATGGAAATGTTCCTTGATTCCAAGGTAAAGAACAATTCAGGTAGAAACTGCTTCATGTTTGGAGTGAAGCTACTTCTTTGAGCCATAAAAAAGTAACATTTTGTTACAGAGCTGCGGAGATATACTCTTGACAGTGTGGCCTTGTCTATAGAATAATTAATAAGATGTAACAAGGTTAATTCATTGATAAAATGCAGATCAATGGCACTGAACGTTTAGCTAAGCTTGGGGACAATGTATTCCATTAGTTACCTAATGTGACATGCACTCACATGTGTACACACACAGTTACATTGTTCCCAGGTGGCCTGCAGTCTTTAAATTAAGTAACCCTATTTGTTAATGAATATTCAGGCCTGTGCAGTGTTCATCATGGAATGGGTTGGTGGTGGAAACTGCATTAAAGCAAGTACATAGGTATCAGGGGAAGTAATCCACAGAATATAAGACAAACAACAAATGGTAAAACACTGACAAAAAAATCTCAAGTTAAAATGAAACAGTAATGGTTGCAGAACAGAAAATAGAGAGACCATGTTAGTTGAAGGGATGAATGAGGCAGAGGTGGGATGACACATATTTTTAAAAAAGTTAGCATAGTGTGTTGGTGGCTTTACATACAGTACTGGTCATCAAAACTGCAGGGTGTAAAATTTAGTACACAGTGCTGCCACCTCTTGCAGCAACAGTGGCTCTAACCTGGCTTGGCATGGAGTCCAACTGAGCACGGCTGACAGATAGGGTTATGTCATTTCATGATACTTCATCATAGTCCTGTTGTGTCAGTCTCTCAGCAACCCATGACCACATAAGTTCCACGGGTGATAGATCTGGAGAATATGCTGGCCATGGTGATAGTTGAACTCCCTCTGCCGTGAGGTAGGGCAGGAGAGCAAGGGCAGCATGCTGCCTCGTGCTGTTTTGTCAACAGATAATGTCACACAGACCTCAAAGACAAGGCTTAGCCGGCAGCCTCAACATGTAAGAAACAAAACAGCTGCTGTGCAGTTTACTGACTGTAGTGGTTTCGTTGTATGCCCAGTGGAACCCTACACCACTATGCCATTTGCTAGGACCCTGTGATAATGATGAGTGACATCTGTCAGTGTTCATTCCCCTCAGAGTCTCCACCCATTGGATGCTGTACACGGAACTGGGACTTGTCAGAATGGATGACGTGGTGCCACTCCTGTGTCCATTGTTTTCATAGTCTACACAACTGTCGTTCCCCTCTCTGCTGTTGTGTAAAGGGAAGCCCCAGCAATTATTGCTTTACTGACAGCCTTTGGTACTCCAGGTGTCTTTGCACTCTCTCTTACTGGAAGCCAGCCCACATCCTGACCCAAGATCCATGATGTGGTTGTATGACCCCACAAAGCTTAGTGAACAATATGCCTGTTCTCTTGGATGCTAGTGATGTGAGACCACAGAGTTCCTGCATGGGATTTAGTATGGCTTCCTAAACCAATCGGTTACTTGTTTCCATGGAAGTCACAGCATCCCAACTGACATGAGAAGTAATATTGCAGAACAGTAAACCACAGTCCCTACAGGCTAAAATCTTGCAGAAGGTAAACCACTACAGACTACAATCCAGTTTCTGTTAAATTCTGATACATGCTGGTTGACATTTCTTTTTCTTGTACAAGGCGTAACATGATATTTTCACAAACAACAAATTTCTGATTGAGAAACCTGCTGTGTAATTTTTTTTTGTATACAGAATGTAGATGTTGTGGTTGCACTGAAATGCTTATCATTTGCATGTCCAAGCATATGGTACACTTCATAACAACTTGATGTTTGCTGCATGTCACCTTCATGGTCTTGCAGTTTTATTGGTCAAGAGAGTAAATGGTGTTGACATAATTATAGCAGAACTTTCGGTAAAGAAAAGCTGATGTAGAGAGAACTTTGTACATAGCTTTGTAATACTGGCATCAATAAGTGAGAGCACCTGACTTCTGTGATCTTCGTGGTATTAACCATAGTTATACACAGATTTTGCATTAGTTCTGTGTTTGTTTTTTGTATTGAAATACACACATTAATTTATTTTAAACTTTTTAGTCTTGTCTAAATTAAATTTACTCAAAAAATCATTTTTCATTTTTGGTACGTACAGTGCATTTATAAAACTTCAAGAATGAAAGACTAGGATAACCATATGGATAATATTGGCATTATTACCTCTTACTATTTGTCTGATAATACTTTCACATTATTGTGAAGGGTGTACAGATTTAGTAGTGATGAATCAATTTTAAGTGAGTGATAATGATGTAAGTAGAACAGCAATGGCATGTGAAGATTTAGGGGAAAAGTAGTTCCATATGTGCAGTAATAACGTATTAGAAGCACTTGCTAATAATTTTTAATTTCTGTGTCCAGGAGCTTGCTGAACTTGCAATGGGGACATTCAAACATATTGGTAGATTTCGTTCAGCTCGCATGGTTGGCAGAGATCTTGCTGATTTTTATATAAAAATGGAGGAGCCACATAAAGCAAGTGTTTTTCTTGCTGAAGCATTTTTACAGTATGAAGAGGAAGGCTGGTTGAAGTTAGCAGCTGAAACACTATTGGAACTTGCTTCGTGTTATAAGAAGACTGATATAGTTGACAGGTACTGTAGTGTTTTTAATTGTTGTTTGATTCCTTCAACATTGTTGGTTTTCTGAGTATTCTTAACTATTAGCTTTTCAGTATTCTGTTTGATCAGAAAAGTATTCTTTCTTTCACCTTCATGTACTAAGCTCATTTATTGTATTCTCTTCACTAATTTTTAAGTAGAATGTTTATTTATTAGGAGAAACAAAAATTATGTGAAATTTTGCTCTAGTAGATCAATGTGTATTATTGTTTTTTATTATTTTTTGTATTGTTTGTACTGCCTGTAAAAACAAAAAGAGGAGGAAAAACTAAAACAAAAATAATGATCAAATGAAAATAGTTCTGTGTAACACTAAATTCTGTTGAGGTGTGCCAGTATGCTATTTCCGCACACCTGTTCTGTTAACCATTGGCCTCCTGCATAAAAATGAACACTGGTGGTCTGTCATTCTATCTAGAAAATTAAATTATTGTTTTATATCTAAGGAGAGACCCTTGCATAATAAGCATGCTGATCGCAAAAATCTAAATCTGCAAATATGACATTACTTGTTGTTTGAGGTTGTTTGTATGCATCACTTTCGGTAAGACACAAACAGTGCTGATGATCCGATGCAGTTCAGTATAGATAGTTGTTTAAGATCAGTTCACAGGTTTACTTGTACTAACTGCACCATTACCCTCAGGCTTGGGGATGCTGCAAACAGCAAGGTGTTGACACACATGAGACAAAGGCCACGGTGCAGAAGTTCATGTGAGTTGTAAGGGGGGTTAATGATGTCACATTGGCACTAAATTTCACCAATCATGCCCAGTGCCACTGTGGATTTGTCACATAATGGGAATGTCGTCACATCCCATGTTACTCATATTTCACGCTTTTTCTTTGATGCCTCTGTGATAGAGGTCAGAACCCAGACATCCAGACATGAAAACATGTGGTCTTCTTCTGAATGGCAGAGGAAAACATTCCAGTCACACCACTGCTCAGAATTAACATGGAAAGGGCTCTTGGGCATGACGTAAAGGATGTCGATGAAACTTCACCTTCCATCGGGGCACTGATTCCTACACATTTTGTGGTCGAAAACTACAGTTCACTGGGTGGTGATCAACATGACGACGTTCTTGACAATGTTAGACTCCCTGCCACTCTTGGAAATTACAAACCCACTCTAAAAGCATTGTGGGGCTGCAACTCTGCTGAATGTGATATAATCCCTATGGAGTATAGTGGAACCCCAATTTTTGATCTGGTATATAGTGTGGAAACACTAGGGATCATTCAAAACCATTTGATGAAATTAGAAAGTGATCTGAAACAGCAAAAGGTGTTAATGTTTTTTCAGTCCTCTGCCATCCTGTGGTGTGATCACAGGGATGCAACACTGACATGTGCATGAATAAAATGGCAAAGGGTCCCTCTAAGACACCCCCTCCCCCCCAACCCCCTAGTCTCTGTTTGGCAACACTCTTTTGTTGCCACCCACAGTTTGGTGAGGAAGTTAAAAATACAGCTTTCAGAGACTTTGGAACTTCTTCAGCATCACGGCTGCTCTAGTGCCAGAGGACAGTCAAACCTGTTGAATGGGTTGCCTAACCCTCATGCACTACAGCAGCCAGGAAGCCAAATGGATGTCGAAGTTTCTGACAGGTACATTTTTAACATGCGCAACAAAGGTGCATGGGTGGTACTGCAGGTGTTGCCAAACTGGAGGGGAGGGTCTTAAAAGGACCCTTTGCTGTATTATTCACACACATATTAATGTTGCACACCCCTATGATCATGGCACAGGAAAGGAGGGGGGCAGGGTTGAATCAGGAGGGCTGAAAAAGCATAAAATACCCTTTGCTACTTCGAACCACATTCAGATTTTGTCGAATAGTTTTGAACGGTCCCTGGTGGTTCTACCGTGTATACCAGAGCAAAAATTGTAGTTGCAGTACACTTCAGAGGGATCAAACCATGTTAAGTGTGATTGCAGCCTCCCTCCCCCCCCCCCCCCCCCCCCCCCCGATGTCTTTAGAATAGGTTTGAAACACCCAGGGGTAGCAACAGTGTCTAACTTTGACCTGTTGCTCATCACTCTGTGAATGTTGTTTTCGACTGTGAAATGTGTAGGATCCATCCACACATATACAGACACAAGCAGACATATATATGTCTGCTTGTGTCTGTATGTGTGGATGGATATGTGCGTGTGTGCAAGTGTATACCTGTCCTTTTTTCCCCCTAAGGTAAGTCTTTCCGCTCCCGGGATTGGAATGACTCCTTACCCTCTCCCTTAAAACCCACTTCCTTTCGTCTTCCCCTCTCCTTCCCTCTTTCCTGATGAGGCAACAGTTTGTTGCGAAAGCTTGAATTTTGTGTGTATGTTTGTGTGTCTATCGACCTGCCAGCGCATTCGTTCGGTAAGTCACCTCATCTTTGTTTTTTTTATATATATATATATATATATATATATATATATATATATATATATAAAAACTTCGTTAAACAGTCGACAATCACATTCATCTGAGGATAGAAGGGAATGTTCTACCCGCCATCCCCCACCCCACACGCCCCAGTCTCTCTCTCTCTCTCTCTCTCTCTCTCTCTCTCTCTCTCTCTCTCACACACACACACACACACACACACACACACCTGTCCTGCATTTCTCCTTTCTCTGTCACATGGTTCTCACTTTGCTTTGATGGAAAAAAAATGGATTGAGAGATATAGAATTAGCATTCTTCAACTTTTATCTCATAGTAACAGTGTGGTTACAGTTCCTCTTAAATTTAATTTTTTTATTTTCTTTTCCAGGTTTATCAGAACCTGTGCAAAAATTGCAGGTGCAAAAGATCTGAATTGTCAGACCAGAATATTCTATTTTGATGAAATGATGAGTGCGCTTATAAAATTTAGTAGTGGTAAGCAACAGATTTTTTTGCATTATTATTCTTTCTTGCAACACATGGTATAAAAAAATTTAATTATGCATGAATAATCAGCTTGAGAGAATGGAAAATGTAACAGCATGCTAGTGTAAAATATTGAATAAGAGTTCACCTAATTTACTTTTGCATTATACTTGTTTTTGAAGAGTTTTGTAAGCTTTGAAAGTTATTAGTTGCTGTTCTGACAGTGCTTTTCCAGGTTGTCCTGTTTTGGCATTTAATTTCTCATCTAGGATTTTTATTTATTATCTTACGTCAAATAGTCTATGTCTACCAAGAGATGTTCATCCTGAGGGTATTCTGTATGCATGCGATGGGTTTTTCTTTCTTCCTGAGCTTGAAGTACCCTTGCAATCCAACGATGTTTCCTAGCTTTAATGTTGGGTGTGATTTGTGCCACTTCACATAAACTGTAGACTTGAGTGTTTGTTAGTTTTCTCAGTTCTGCTGTGATTTGATGTTGGATTCCTCCAAATAGCTTTCTCAACATATTACTTCCAAATATTGTTGGTTTTACTTCTTTCAAATTTGTTAATGTCCAATTCTCATTGGCATATTTTAGAACAGGTATGCTAAGAGTTTTACGTATTTGTTTGGTTCTCATTCTAGAGATCAGGCTGCAGCTTATTGTGCCCAGCATTGCAAGGTAACAGCTATATGTCTCCAACAAAATGTTCTCAGTTTACAAGGAGTGTCATTTTGAGTAAAACACTCGAGCTTTCGATAGCTGTCTCCACCGTCATCATCAGGAGTGAAAGTCACTAACTACCTGGGCTGGCACAGTGTTGTGTTTATGTAGATCAGGGCCGGCCAAACGCTGCACAGTGTGCAGACGTGCGGAAGTGCTGCACAGGTGCACACGTGTGCCACAGCGAGCGACAGCGACATCTGTTACTAGACATGTGTCCTAAATGAACGGCGGCGGCTCCACTTCCCCATTTATGTGGTACAAGCAAGAGCGCAACATACCCAGTCTTGTTTACTCCTGGTGACCGTAACCTTAACAGAGAAGTGCTGAGAAATGACAGGTACTGTGCAAAAGCAAAGGACGGGAGATGTATGTTCTCAGTCGTTTAAAAATGACTGGGAACTGCAATTCTTTTTTGTAGCCGTTGGCGAAAACTCAGTGTTTGCTGTACCGCTGAATAATAGGCGGCCAGCGTAAGTTTTCAATTGAAAGACACTACAATACATACCACAAAGACGAGTGTAGTGTACTCAACAGTAAAGAACGGCAATAAAAATTAAATATTCTTCAGAAAATGGATGAGACACATCAACTCGATTTTACTGTATGTCAAAGTAACTGTTACTTCTTGAACTCTTAGTTTCTTGTATTACATTTATGCACGGTGTAAAATTTACTGTTTTCAATTTTCCAGAATGACAACCACACCAAATCTTCACTGCGAGCAAGTTTTAAAATCACATTAAGAATTACACAATCTGGGAAACCCTTTTCTGAAGGGGAGTTTGTGAAATGGTGTCCGATTGATGCTGCAGAACTTGTGTGTCCCACGGACGTTAGCAGGTTTCAAGAAATCAGTCTATCCAAACAAACAGTGACAAGACGTATCAGTGCTATGGCTGGCGATGTGCACAGGCAGCTAATAAATAAGGCTAAAGACTTTGTTGCTTTCTCTGTTGCGCTCGATGAAGCAACAGATCTTACAGATACAGCCCAGGTTGTGATATACATACGAGGTGTCGATATCGCACTTTGTGTAACAGAGGACGTATTGGACTTAGTACCTTTGAAAGGGACTGCTACAGGTGCAGACTTACTCCAAGCTGTCGAGCAAGCGATTGATGGTGTCGGTATGGACTGGAATCGGTTAGTCTCAGTGACCACAGATGGAGCACCATCAATGCAAGGCCATCAGAGAGGACTCATAGCACAGATGCGCAAAAAGCCAGGGCGCACAGACGAGGCGTTGTGTGGAGTTCACTGCATTCTGCATCGAGAGGCGCTGTGTGCAAAATCAGTAACGTTAGCAAACGTCATGCAAATTGTTGTGCCTACACATGGGCTTACGCATCGCCAGTTACGGCGGTTCTTGGAGAAATTTGGAGCGGAGTACGGCGACATACCTTACTATACCGAAGTACGCTGGCTCAGTTGAGGTAAAATGCTGAAAATATTTTTTGATTTACGGTTGGTCATAGTAGCATCCTTACATGAGAAGGGAAAAAGTGAACCTATGTTGGAAGACCCTTGTTGGATATCAGACCTTGCATTTCTCGTGGACATTACGTCTCACATGAACAGCCTGAATGTCAGTTTGCAAGGTGAAAATAATTTAGTTTCTGACATGTTGGAAAAAGTAAATGCCTTTGAAAGGAAGCTTGCGCTTTTAGGGAGCCAGCTATTGACAGAAAACACTGCACATTTTCCGACTCTTCGACTGGTCCATGAAACTGCTAGATATCAAGAATACGTGTCAACAATTATAAAAATTAAGGAAAAATTTCAAGCACGATTTGCTGATGTTAAAGAGTTTGTCTCCTGTCATTTGCCTCTTTGCTCAACCGTTCTCGTCGTCAGTTGAAAATGATCCAAATGATCTACAGATGGAACTGATAGACCTACAGTGCAATACAAGACTGAAGGACAAGTTCTTTGCCGTGCGAAGTACAAGAGAATTCTACGAAAAGTTTTCATAACAAGAATTTCCACGCCTGCACTGAGAAGCTGCGAGAGTTATGTCCATCATGTTCGGGTCGACATATGTTTGTGAAACATTTTTCTCGGTGATGAAAATGAATAAAACAAGGTTTCGATGAAGCATAAGTGGTGAAAAGCTTCGCATCAGCTTGCGCTTGTCAATGAGCCGTGCTTTTGTGCCCAATATTAACTATATCATTTCTCATGACCAGTGATAAACGTGTTTAGATTTATTCCTTTCATAATTAAAAATTATTGTTTACTAACTGTGCATTATTGCCTCATTCTGCTCCAGGTTACATTATTATCAGGAAAATTGGTCATTAAACCGATTGTTCCAATGTAGACTCACATTTAGGGGTTTTTTTTTTTTTTTTTTTTTTTTTTTTTAAATGTGTGAAGGGCTATGCTCAGCTGAAGTCGATAAAACATAACATTCATCTAATTGTTGGTTATTATGCAGATTTCAGACAGAACTGATGAAAGATATAACAATAATGGTATTGAAATTACAGGTGATCATCGAGAGGTCAGTGAGACAGAAATTATGTGGGTGTAACTGAGGTAACCGAGAATTAGTTATAGGAAACCTTGCATTACTTTAATGTTATTTGAAATCATGAATAAGGTTCGTTGGAAGTTGCTAAGTGCTCTCTTTCTTAAATACTTGATCAGAAACATTACGCGTATTTACATGCCATCAGTCAAGCTGCCTTAATAAAATCCACGGTTGTTAACTGTATTACTTGTCTTACTGGGTTAAACTGTTAACATAAAAGTAGATGTCTCAATGAGTAGACTGTGACAGTATTTTAAATGTTTAATACGTGAAATACCTTCCCATGGTTGGCTTGCAAGCTGTGGAAAGAGCACTAGAATGCGCCGGTACAGAGTATACCAGCAAGTGGGTAAAGTGACATCTGTGCCAAGAAACATGCACTACGTGAACGCTGACGGCTGTGGCCATGCGGCGTGCACACTGTGACCCGGAAGTTGCACATGTGCAGGAGCACCGCACGTGTGCAGAATTTCTGGCCGGCCCTGATGTAGATCCAATGGCAGCTTATCCTTATATTTTCAAAATTGATACTGTTCATTCCTGTTCCCAATACAAACTGATTTGAGCATATGATGATTCAATATGCTATCCAGTCAGTCTTTCAATTATGTAGTGTGAAACAGGGATATTATATAATGTATGTTGCCATTAGAGGTATAGAGAAAGTGAACTCTTCGGTTAAAATATTGGTCATTGTTACAAAGCCTATAGAGGTATTCCTAATGATAATCTTGTCTAATGCTTTGTGGATTTCTGTGGTTGCTGTTGACAGTGGTCAAAAGCATGACATGAGAATTTGGAGCTGGTATTCAAAAACTCCCTATGGAGTTTCAAATTTTTCAGCAGAATAAATTTAGTGATTACGTAATGCCTATAATAAATTTTATTCATTTTGATGCAAATTCAGTGCCTGCAGTAAAGGAAGGCCTACTATCAGTCCCAACAAAATAATTTTGTATATTCAGTGTGTCCAAAAGGAATATTTAGTGAGGTGGCTTTATACAGCTGTCAGATACTTGAACTGCATTTTGGCTATTAGCTGTATGGATTATTCTTTTTATTTGCTGGCTTCAACCCTAGTGACCATCATCGCAGGAAGACTTTCAACAAAAATGAAATATGTAATGTACGCACAAGATAAAGTGAATAGGTTAACAAGTATGTGAGATAATTATATGAAAGTACTAATAAAAGCAGTAAAACAGATGGAGAAGCACTTGATCTTTCCTGTAGATGAATTGAAAGTCACAAGGTGTTTACTTAACCATATGTAGTATATCATGGCTCAAACAGCATATGAAATTGGCCCCACTACAGTTCACAACTGTGTATCAAAGATAAATCTGAAATACTGATCACAGTTAAACAGAGACTGTCAACTAACACATTAAGAACTTTCAAGAATACAATGCGAATATGTTGTATCACATTCAATGTATGTTACATACAAAGATCTACACTGCCAGCAATCAAAGAGGTGGAAGAAAATACACATATGTCTGAGAAGTATATTACAATGTATCAGTGTTGTCTACAGTATGAAGACACAGTTTTTGTGGAAACACAATGAAAATATCACTCAAAGAGTATTGCTTATGAATAATGGGATACCTAAAGTGTAATATTGTAACTTACATCCTGTATGTACAAATGTTTTAGTTTGAAAAATATTTGTTTTTGATGTTGTACAGACCTGATGTGTAAATCATCCACGTACCAAGGTTTAGGCTATTGATTTTCATGATTTCACTGACTAGTGCCAGATCTCTAGGTATGAGATAACTGATTAGAGTCTGTATTTTAGGTTGTATGATAATACAATTTCAAATTTTTGTTATTGGTCAACATTGTTCCTTTAGATAATATCATACATATGCTCCTGTATTGTCCAATACCACACTGGCAACATTGTAATTTAGAAATTATAGAGAACTTCACTATAGTTCTAAACTTGAGTGAGTAGGTTTCTGATGTTTTACCATTAGTTCTATCGCCTTCAAAGAGGAAGAAACATGTAGGCCTAGTTATGACACTGTTAAACTTGACAGTTGCTTAGCTGTTCTTTATACTTACGAGGATATAGTGCTCAACATATAGGTCAGTGGTGCCGGAGCTTTGTCATTATTAACCCCTAGCTTAAGTGATATAGTATCCATTATTTAAATGGTTGCTACCTGAGATTCAGGTTCATACTACAATAGAATCTTTGATAGCTTTTTGGCTGCATAGTTCATGCTGCTACATTTAAAGTGAACATGTCGTTCTGATGTTTCTATACAGGTTTTTGTCATTGTACAAATGTACCAGTATTTACTTAACAGAGAAATTTGTATTCTTGACATTGCAAATTGTTATTGTCAGCCAATGTAGTGAAATAATACTAATAGTATGAGACAGCTGCTTCGGCAACATATACAGCAGTTCATACTTATTGATTATCTTATGTTGTCCCCGATTTTTGTCATCTGTATACTTATGTCATGTTAGTAATGTTTGTAATTTAAATGTTTGCTGCCCAGTACCTAGGTTGTATCATTACCGATTAGCACTTGATGTACAAGTTCTATAATATTACAATTGGAAACTGTTGCCGTTTATCTACATAATGCCCTTTCAGAAATTAACAGATATTTGTTCATGTAACTTTATACATGGTATTATACACAATATATGATTAAATTATCTTGTACTAATGAGTGTACAAAACTCTGTGTACTTAATTCTGACATAACCTTATAGTTGCAAGTATTATAAATGTCGTATTTTCATGATGTGTGTGTTACTGATAACTAACAGATTTATTGCTAGGGTATTGACTGGAAATTTATGATTTACGAAACATTAGAGTCCTATTGTTGGATCTATGGCTGTATGGAATGTAAGTTAGTATATTACTCTTCAGATATCCCATTACTCATAAGTACTAATTTTTGAGTGATATTTTCATTGTATTTCCATGAATACTGTGCCTCTACACACTGTTGACAACACTTATACATTCTAATATTATCTTCTAAGGTATATGTATATCATTTCCACTTTTCTGGTTGCTGACAGTGTCTCTCTCTGTATAACTTTAATCGAATATGATATGGTGTACTTCGCATTGTATTCTCCGAAGTTCTTACATAAGTACGTGTACATTGATGGTCTCTATTTAACGGTGATCAGTTCTCACACTATTTCTTTCATACTCAGTTGTGAGTTATAGTGAGGGAATTGTTTTGCTGCTTTGAGTTGTGATATATAACATATGGTTAATTAAACATCATGTAACATTGAGGACTTTGTCTTCATCTAAATGAAAGATAAATTGCTTGTACATCTAATGTATTTCCTGTGATGATGGTTGCTAGGGCCAAGACTGGTAAAGAATAAAGAATAATTTATACATCTTACAGTTAAAATGAAGTTCTTCCTCTGCAAGGGTCATCGCACTTAATTTTGTTGTGTTATTGAACTGACTGCTCAACAGGCACCAATGCCTTACTTTAAAGGTTTGCCGTATAATGTATTTTTCTGTTTAACTCCGTGTATGCACTGTTGGGTAGCTGAATATTTTTATTGTACATGTTTAAATTTTTTAAAGTTCTGCTAGTCAAGCTCAAAATAGAGAAGAATAGCTCTGTGTTGGTGTGCCAATTGCAGTGTCATCAAGACATACCACCAATGCAACAGACATCAGGGCATGAAGAAAGCCTTGCCACACAATCTCCGAGTGAGGAAAGCAGAAACAGAAAGACCCAAGCTCAGTGCCCCAACATAATTACTGAATTATCACAGCTAGGAAAGAGGCACTGATGGGACCGATAAATAGGGGCAAATGCATTCATACACCCAGAGTCACCATGTCATAGGTGCAGGCTCGGCCCTTCAAGTAATGAGAATTTTGGAGCTCAAAGGCATCTCCAATCATGCTGCCATTTTTTTCTGTGTCACTAGGACCAGATAAAATGACGATCTGTTGAGTTTCAGTGAAACCAAGAAAAGCTGATTGATAATGGTCTGCCTGCTACACACTAGCTGAGTGCAACACTGATACGCAGCCAACCTGATACCTATCACAGCTGTGGTCTGCTGTTACTGCCTACTGGGACATTGCAGATGCGGAGAAGACTGATGTGCTGCCAACCTTTACCCCCATATGCCGCCGCCCCCCCGCCTCCATCCCTACCAGCGCACCGAGCGAGGTGGCGCAGTGGTTAGCACACTGGACTCGCATTCGGGAGGACGACGGTTCAATCCCGTCTCCGGCCATCCTGATTTAGGTTTTCCGTGATTTCCCTAAATCGTTTCAGGCAAATGCCGGGATGGTTCCTTTGAAAGGGCACGGCCGATTTCCTTCCCAATCCTTCCCTAACCCGAGCTTGCGCTCCGTCTCTAATGACCTCGTTGTCGACGGGACGTTAAACACTAACCACCACCACCACCACCACCACCACCACCACCACCACCACCCTACCAGCGCAGCAGGTGGCCATGGCTCACATCTCCCTGATGAGGCATCTTTGAGGCACATGCTTGTATCTGGCTGCCGATTGCTGCCCTGAAGACACTTTGATTCTGTAAACTCAACATGAGAAAGAAATCTTACTGCAGATACCACTGTCACTGATGCATCCAGGCATGAACTGGAGCACTCGTCCATACTCTGTGCCCGGCATCCTGCACACAACGCAACCCCAGCTTTACAAGTCGCAACAGCACCCAATACTTCTAACAGTGCAGTGAAGACCAGCTTTTTACATGAGCCTGTTCTGTTGAAACTACATACCATGTAGTTTCCCTTCTTTGATGAGAATATTGCACAATAGTTAGCAAACCACCAAACGTGATTAACCTGGTCGTGTAGTGTATGTACAGTTAATGTGGTTCTGACTGTAAAATGTATTGACAATTAAAAAAAAAAAATTGCTGTAGTTCATGGAGTACTACTTGCTTCTTCTGGACGTCAAGTTCAGAAGATTAGGTGAGAGCAAACTGTTCAGTAGCTCAGAAAATGGGAAGTTAGAAGTGTAGTGTATCAAAAAGCTCGGACAATTTATAAATTTCAGGTAAAATGTTTGATGTGGATATGGGTGACAATGAATTACATTGTTTGGGTGTAGCTAGTAACCTATAAAATGTCAGAAGTTGTGCAATTTCAGAACCATTCCCAATACCATAGAACCTAAAAAGTGACATTAAATTATTATTTCTGTGCTTTTAAAAATACTTCTGTTGTCTAATCCCATTATTGAGAAATACTAGTAAATGTACCTAGCAGTAAAACCTTTCCTCGTGTATTTTGCAGTTTCAGAAACAATCACAGTCATGCTTTGTTTCCGGATACGAAATTAGTTGTGCAAATATGTGTGTAAATATTTCATTTCCAGGTAATGATTCATAACTAACAGCCACAATCTCTAGAATTTTCTTTACACATAACCTTTCATGCCTTGAGTTACTCTTTATCAGTTTTGTGAACAGAATACCATAATTGTGCAGTGACATTGGCTTGCAGAGGCATTGAGATTATGTAGCAACATTGTAGTGTGTCTAGACTGTCTCAGTGGTTATGTGCCAGTCCGTGGATCCAAAAGTCTGATATGTCCTAGGATTTTTCTAGTCACTTATCACTGCTAGCAATGTTCATTAATGTGAAAAATGTAATGTTACATCTGGAGTCCTCCTGTAACTTGCTGTGTAAGTTATTTCAGAGGTGGGAGGAAAGCAAGGGCATACCAGCTCCGTTAGGATAACACCTAGTAAAGCACTGTGGCGTTCAAACCAAGTCTGGGGTTCATGACAGCTTAATCAATCATTGCATGCATTCAGCCAGTGCCTGATGTGTTTCTGAAGTCGTGTGTCTGAGTACTAGAAAAAAAAGACATAATGTGGACTTACGTGCAGAGGGCTACATTCTGTTGAACATGTATGTGGTGTTACACATTAAAATAATTTCAGTGTGCAGTTCTTGTTAAATTACTGAGTGGCACAACCAATCTGTCTAGTTGGAAACACAAATGATTTTAGGCATGCCATTGTGTTTATTTTCCGAGTTTGACAGTTGAGTGATAATGATTTCCTATCTGTAATGTATAGGTTTCCAACCTCAGCAATGTGAATAGTGACCAATACGTTCTTCAACATTTTTAACCATACTGAGTTGCACTAATCGTGGCCTACAGGTATTAAATAAACTGATGGAACTTTCCAAGCATGTTAATAATGAAGAAGCTTCTTTTTCAGTCCATGAATAATTTTAGTGTACTTTTGTTGAAGAAATTTTACTACAGTTATTCTGTTGGATTTTTGGTATGTTGAAACAGCCCAGCACTTCCTTGACAAAGTTTGCTGGAGATGCTACCTCATATAGTCTGTGGCTTGGAAAAGAGCACTTTTTGATTATAGATTAACTGATTACACTTGATGAAGCTTAACCACACCTATAATGTTGTTGTTGTTGAATGGGTTCACAGAAGTGAAAAATGGTAATGGTTTCATAAGTGAAACTTCCTGGAAGATTAAAACTGTGTGCCCGACCGAGACTCGAACTCGGGACCTTTGCCTTTCGCGGGCAAGTGCTCTACCATCTGAGCTACCGAAGCACGACTCACGCCCGGTACTCACAGCTTTACTTCTGCCAGTATCTCGTCTCCTACCTTCCAAATTTTACAGAAGCTCTCCTGCGAACCTTGCAGAACTAGCACTCCTGAAAGAAAGGATATTGCGGAGACATGGCTTAGCCACAGCCTGGGGGATGTTTAGGTTCGCAGGAGAGCTTCTGTAAAGTTTGGAAGGTAGGAGACGAGATACTGGCAGAAGTAAAGCTGTGAGTACCGGGCGTGAGTCGTGCTTTGGTAGCTCAGATGGTAGAGCACTTGCCCGCGAAAGGCAAAGGTCCCGAGTTCGACTCTCGGTCGGGCACACAGTTTTAATCTGCCAGGAAGTTTCATATCAGCGCACACTCCGCTGCAGAGTGAAAATCTCATTCTGGGGTTTCATAAGTGATTGATATACACACTGTAGTGGCTGTGCGTGTAGTGAGAATTTTGTGATTTTTCATAGTCCAGAATTTGTTTGCACAGTTCATAAATGAACAAAACATGTTCTTACGGAGTGTTAGTGTTAGAATGGAGAATGTCTGTTACTTGATTCTAGTGTTAGGTATTTACATCATGAGTATACAACAGCATTAGAATGGAGGATGTTGATTGTACAGCTGTATTGCTCCCATTAAATTAGGCTTCATTCTCTTGTGATGATTGTCATAGCAGATACTGCTGTAAAAACTAAAGCTCCTAACTGTTCCCCCCTTATACATTTACAAAACCATGTTCTTCGTTCCTAGGCACAACAATTTTCTGGGGAGGAAATAAGTTCGCCCGTATTTGGAACACAATAAATAAAGGCAAGTACGTGTTTCTTGCACTAAATATGCTGAGACTCCACAGTATACTGTCTGCAAGCTGGCAGCTGGGTGCCCACAGGCAGAGTTACGAATGTGATTCATCAATACCACTGGACTGTAGCGTACCATCTGTGCCTGCCCAATATGAGCTGACAGGTGCTTGTGCCCCATGGGTCATGGTTGGAACAGTGTGGTACACGGGGACAGAAATATGTAATAAGTGGACAGACAAAACCATCCTCAATTTGAAACTGGATCCTGTTAAAAGAAATCAACAGGATGTTTTTGGGGGAAATTCCTACTATTTGGTAAAGTAATTCATGTTCAATGAAATATGTTGACCAATGTGAAACTTAGAATAAGATTTATTGAGTGACCATTTTCCATAAGGGAACACTTTTAATACAGTAGAATTTGAAATCGAATATGCCGCAAACTCAGTTAACTCATACTAGCTGTTCAGTCCCAGCCAATTTACATTGAAAAATGTACCGCTTACACCAAATTTTGGATAATTTGTACTACAAACAAAATTTTGGTCCCTAAATTACGTATTCTGTATCGTACTCTTCATCTAAACATAAAAGTATGTACATATGTAGTGCTGTGCACTATGGTACTTTCTGTTACGCATGTCACAAAATTTTTCTCAATAGTGTTACTGTTCTGTACTTTCACGACAATGGCATGATCACTTTTTTGGTGCCCATGTGTCATTCCCTAGCACAAGAGGCTAGGGCGGGGGAAGAGAGGGGTTTGTTGTTTGAATGGTTCCAGCACATTTGCTCACAGCAAATTCAGTGTTCCAGCCTCATGCTTCAAGAAAACGATAATGAAATGGCCCAGAAAAATGAAATTTCCGGGTTTGTGTTTTCCGCAGGCTGGCTAAGGCATTTTCAGGATAGGCATAAAATCACAGTGCTGTCATTGTCTGTGTGGAGAAACATAGAGTAAAGGAGGAAGATGCCAATGAGTGAACATGGAGAATTTCAGTCCAAACTTTCTCATACCAAAGAGATATGTGTATTATGGATGAAGCTGGTGTTTCCTATAACTTGATGCCTGAATAACCCTACAGGTCAAGGGCAAAAAATGTAAGGGAGGAAAACACAGTATGTAGAGACTGGCACTGGTCTTATGTTGTAATTCAGGTTGTTCTGAGAAGCTCAAACCATTAGTGAATGTAAAATACAAGAATCCACATTATTTTAAAAACTTCAACCTATCCGTATGAAGATGGTATCTGTTCATTTGGACATGTCCGAAAGAACAGATACCGTTGATGATTGTGCGGCTTTCGAAGAATGAAATTAGGAGTACAATGAAATCCAGACCATTAGATGCTTACAGGCATTGATAAATATCAACGGGGACAGTTGTGCCCCCTGACCCGGACTCGAACAGGGATCTCCTACTTACAGGGCAGGCACTCTATCCGACAGCCATCGAGGACACAGAGGATAGTGTGACTGCAGGGACTTATATCTGGCGTGCTTCCCGTGAGACCCACATTTCCAACTTACTGTCCACACACTACATTTGTTGTGCCCCTGAGCATAGTGGGCCAAATATAAGCCCCTACAGTCGCACTATCCTCTGTGTCCTCAATGGCTCTGTCGGATAGAGCATCTGCCATCTAAGCAGGAGGTCCTAGGTTCGAATCCCGGTCGGGGCACACATTTTGAACTGTCCCTGTTGATATTTATCGATGCCTGTAAGCAGCTAATGGTCTGGATTTCATTGTACTCGTAATTTCATTCAACCTATCCAGTCTGCCTGCCAGTATGAGAATAACAATAAAGCTGAAATGACCGAATCTTTCTCCAGTAGCTGGCTCTTGAAGGCTCAACGACAAATGGCAGTGAGGAAGAGAAATATTTTGCTAACTTTGGAGCACTCCTCGGCACATCAGTTAGATCGCCTGGAATTTCTGAACGTAGAAGAAGTCATCTTCTTACCGGCTAACAGTGTGAGCCCTCTGCAGCCATTAGACTGAGGAAAAATAGCCTCAGTGAAGTGTAATTACAGAAGTCAACTTATTGGGGCTGCTAGCAGTGTAATCAAACTACAAGAAACAGTTCCACATTGTAATGTATTGCAAGATGTCAGCAACATATCTGCTGCTTGGGATGAAATTACAACAGACACCATAACTAACTGTTTTAAGAAGGCCTGGGCAGCAGCTGATACCACCATTGAAATTGACGAGGAAATCTATGATTCAACATCTGAACTTATAAATCAGGTAAAACTTTTGATTCTGATGCTGCCCTTCTGCAGACTTTAAACCCAGTTGGTGCCCTCTTTTACTGTCAGTATAGAAGAATTAGAAGACTGGATGCAACCAGATAATATTGATCCTGCTGAAGAACCAGTCATCAATACCGCTGATGATACAGAAGAGAATGATGGCACTTTAATGTCACGCTGTGAGGTGAAACATGATGATACGACACCACCACCCGGTGCTGAAGTTGCAGCTGCAGTCACGGTTCTCAAGAGATTTGCTGCCATTTGTGATGTCTGCATGGCATTTCAGCCTACTTTGTGTGTGCTGTTTTCAGGGTGTGTCATAATATTATGACAAACAATAATTAATGATTTTCTTTTCAAATTGATGTATAGAAGTAAAATGTGTAACTGACAAGAATTGTTGTAAATAAAATGTGCTATGATCAAAACTTAGTGTTTCAAAGAATAGTACATAGGAGTGTTTATTAAGATCATTGTTTGTACTGTTACATGACGTACTAATTCAATGAGGACAATACTGTTCTACAATATGTGTGTAATTGTACTGTTTGGAGAAAAAAAGATGACAAGAATTTGACAGTATGTACATATAGTTTCTCAATTAAACAAATGCCATAAATAGTGTTGTACATGTACAGTGTAGCTATTCTTACTTTTTCCTGGAGATTGTGAAAATAGAGCATACTTATTCATTGGTACCCATGACGAGAGAAAAGGTGAAAAAGTGAACTCAATGTTCAAATATTTTACAAAGTATCTTGTTACTTAAAATTTTGTCTAACTGAATTGTCTGCTTTTCGGTCCCCTGTAGAATGTTTGACATTTTTGATGGACGCTCAGTCTCATTTATGCTTGCACCAAATCATCACTATCAAAGTGAAGTCCTCCAAAGTTATCTTTGAGTTTTGGAAACAAATGAAAATCAGATGGGGTCTAGTCAGGACTGTATGGAGGATGATCAAAGGCAGTGAATCCAGAGGTCGCAGCACTCGTGTGTGGTCTGGCATTGTCATGCTGAAGGATAAGTGCTCCATGTGTGAATGACCTTTCATCCACCGTGTTTGAATGACCTCTTCGAATTCATAAGTTGATTACAGCATGCCATTTCTCACACACCCAACATAAGTTAGGTTACTCACCACCATGTTACATGCTACAATTCGAAGCCCTCTAGTGTTGGTAGGCCGCAACTTGGGTCAGTGAAGCAGGGAAGGTGACCTAGTAATATGCATGACATACCTTAACTAATATTGAGAGGAGAACAAAAAATTTGAAGGCATTACTTTTCAGCATGATCTCGTAAATTGACATATTTGTTGGTTATTTTGTACCTTTAGGAGGTGAAATGTGTAGTACTGCCAATGGACACACAAGTGACACATTACAAAGCTGTAGGTTACTGCTGTTAGCATTTATTGTACTTTAATAGTAATATTTATCACAAATGTCAAAATATTTTGAAACGTATGTAACTGTTGTTTAATCTGTGGGTTTCCTCAGTTTTAGCAAATAAAGGTTTCACCGGTTATTGCCAAATCAGTGAGAATGTACTATATCATAAAAGAGTAACAGTTCCAGTTTTAATAAGAAGCTTGTACTCAGTTTGAAACTGAGACCATATGAGTCACTATTTTGGGAAGAGTTAGTTACATAAATAGCAAAATATACTGCAAAATCCATAAAATACTGCAAAATCCATAAAATGTAAATATTGTCTTACAGGAGGCATACATTTTGTGTCAAATGAAATGACTAAGGATCTTTCTATTTAATTTTATTTAATATTTGTTTTTTTTTGTTACAGAAAATCCAGTAACTACACAGTTGTCGGATGCCTTTCAACTTAACAGAGTTGAAATAATAAAAGCAAGCAAACCAATTATTAAACATTCAGTTGTGGAAGTAGAGTTTGAGGTGGAGAGCTTACTGCCTAAGGAGGTGTGTTGCAAGAGAGCATCAGTCCTAGTAAATGAAGTTAGAGAAACTTTGAGGCAAAGTGGGCTACCAGATCCTCGTCCCCATGAGATGGTTTCTGAGAAGAAATTGAAGCAGCATAGTGAAGATGCTAAAGCATCTTTAAAACTTGTAGATAGGTATGGCATTTCTTAAAGAAACCCATAGCATTTACAACAGATTCTTTCATGTTTTACTGATAAATGCTCTAATAATTTTGCAGTCTTTTTGATACGTCTCCCACATGATTTGGTGAATGTTGGGGTTTTGTAGTTTGCACATAACATTAATTTCTTAAATTGAATCCTCTCTTAAAATGCAAAAGAATGCATCATGCCCTTCTAAATTAGACAGCCTCCATTACATTCAACTTTGCAGGGGACGGTCCTACTAACACATTGTTCCAAATATTAACACTATTTGGAGCATTGAAATTTCCTGCAATGCCAAAAAGAGAGAAAACTATTTCGAAACTCCTTCTAAAAAGTTCTCTAATACAGGCACTTGGAAATAACAGAGAACATGAAAATAAAAAGAAGTGCGTAACAGTCTTCCGAAGAATTGGTTTCCTATTAT
The DNA here is from genome assembly GCF_021461385.2 of Schistocerca piceifrons. NCBI lineage: Eukaryota > Metazoa > Arthropoda > Insecta > Orthoptera > Acrididae > Schistocerca > Schistocerca piceifrons. The sequence goes on along the minus strand of NC_060149.1, from coordinate 821,927,273 downwards.
TAATCAAGTCTTGCGTTGTGTGTTAACCTGAGTCACTGTAATACAGTACCACTGTTGGAAAGCATAAAACATTCGATACTGAAAGGAGGACTTCTACTAATCATTGTTAGTACAGGTGTGCACAAGTAGTGACATCCCTTAACAAAGTGAGAGCAGGAGAGCTGAAAAACCCCAATGTGTTTGTGTATTCATTTAGAATACATTTAACAATTTGATATGGATTCATTTCTCAGATACGAGCTGGAATCATTTAATCCACTTCATGATTTCAGTCTCCAGTTCAAGCAATAGTTGATCAAGCTCTGCAAAAATGTCTCTCTAACAGTACCACTAAAGTTAGCAGAGACCCTCCTCAATATACAAACAATGACATCAGAAACTTTTTAAGAAACAGCATCTGCTGAGAAACAGGTATGCGTAAACTAGCAGATGGGTACATATTAATCAAAGCAGTGCGCTACCAGGAAGGAAATGTTTGAAGCAATCAATAACTCCAATGTTATACCATTGCAAGACTTCTCCTAAAGTATCAACAAATGACAATATCAAAGCCAAAATTTTAAAAATTTACCTTTAAATGTTTCCCACAAAGGAAGTCTAAAAATAGTGTTACCATTAACCCTTCTGCTGCCACAGACGTTCTTTCTGTGGGGACAGCTTTTGGCCTGCTGAATAACCTACAGCAGCCTTCTGCCCTCCTTTTGAATATTTCAGCCATAGCTTGTGAGCTAAATGCTGTACAGTCTGCATATCCACTCTTTTCAGTTCGTCTCTGTCTTGGTGCATGCTGGCACAATAAGTCATTCAAAAGGGAAACGAAGTGTTTACTGAAACACACTATTGATGCATCTGAATACCTTAAGAGTATATAAATAAAATGATTTGTTCTGATACAAACTTCATACCAGAGATCAATGTTTCCAAATACGAAAATCTTTCCTTTATGTTGGGATACTTTGATGATACCCTTAATAGGTGAATCTATATAATTTTTTATTAACTGATAATATGTAAGCTGTGTATTTACTACATTCATGGAGTAAGTATTGCTGCATATGTAGAATCGTATCCATATGATGCCAGCATACTACTTCACCTAGAGAGAGACACTTACGTCTCGGAATCTTTTAGTGTTTAAATACTTCGTAAAAAGTGCAGTATGTATTTTCAATCCTTTTCGTGTCACTACAGTAGTCACAGCCAAAAATTGTGATACATGAATATAATTGTGTATATTAGATTGAATTAATTTTGACATATCATTAGAAGACGAATGTGTAAAAGTGCAGTTTTACCTGTGCAACGTATGCTACATAATTACATAATCTACAAATAGATATAACATCATCTGAAACAGAACAGCAAGTCAGTTTCTTGCCAACATACTTCTTCATTTGGTCTGGTGCTCCAAAGGGAGGAAACTGAATAGTTTGAGTACTTTCTACAGTACTCAATATGTGCATTCAATTCTTGTATACACCTGTAGTCAATTTTCAAGGCTTAAAATCAAGGTACCCAAACATAATTGTTTTGTATCATGTTACAATAATTTCATCACATTGAAGAGTGATGAATATTTCCAGTTTCTGTTTAACTGGTGAAGTGAATCACGTGTATTTACGTCACATAAAGTGTAGATATTGTAGAACACCAAGCCTGTTTGTTGCTAGCATATTTGATCATGTGGGGAGGTACTTCAGACTCCAAAACTTAAAGCATCTGAACACTGGTTTGTACACATAGTATGTATGAACCCAGAAGCGTGTCACAACTGTCAACTGTACACACACTCGAACTGTAATGTGTGGGAAGTGTTCAGATGAAAAGGTACAAAACGTCGTAACAACCTGAACAGGTTGAAATTTGCGTATGCCACTTTGGTTTAATGTAGTAAGACACGAATGTAGTGTCTGATGTGGTTTTGCACAGGTGTAACCTCTTCATAAAAAATTTAAAGCTGTGCCTGTAGCAGGCAAGGTGGTACTCACCATCTTTTTCAGCATCTGAGGCCTAATACTCGCCGAATACATCAAACATTGAAAAACCGTTAACACTGGATGTGTACTGAGACACAGTGTAGCCTATGCAAGTCCATCGAGAGCAAACAGTGGCTGCTCACACAGAAAGTGATTCTGCTCCATGATAACAAGCACCCACACATCTCCAAGGTCACCCAAAGTGTAATGCTGAAGTTTAAGTGGGACTAGCTTGAGCATCCACTTTACAGCACAAATGTGGCACCTTGCAGTTTCCATGTGTTTGGTCCTCTAAAAATATATCTTGAAGGGAAGCGCTTCAACTCTGATGATGAACTGAAGGACACAGTGGAGGACTGGCTCCTGCCACATCACAGGAATTTTGGCAAAGGGGAAACCTTCGGCTCGTGAAACAATGGGTTAGTTGTGTTCAGGCCTCTGGTGTTTACTTTTGAATAAAGAGTTCAGCTAGGCACACAGTGGTGTTTCGTACATTTTTCCTTTTTTTTTTTTTTTTTTTTTTTCCCTTCTTTTTCTTCCCCCCCCCCCCCCCCCCCCCCCCCAGTCTTCTCTGTCTTCTTCGTTTCAACCATTTGTGTTGTGTTACATGTTGTCAACATCCACATTTCTCTTTTATCACATCACTTGATAGCAAGCATCTTGTCAGTTGACTTAAACTCAGTTTCTCCTTGTTTCAATTTCTTTTGCAGTTTTGGAACATTGTGCCCATTCTTACGAACAATGCCACACCTGGTTGTGAACCCAGAGAAACATGTCTGGCCTGGAATACCAGTTGTCAGCAGAGTATGCCCTTGTTGCATACATGGTCTCATAAGTGCTGCCACTATGTCACCACTTTTCCCTAAATTGTGGAAACCACTTTCTGTTGTTGCACCTGTATATACAGCGAAATCCAAAATGTATCCAGTCTGATAATCACAGAACACAAACGTCTTTATTCTGAATCTAATTTGCTTCCACAGAATAAATTGTTTAAAAGATAATCAACCTTTCAACATCAAGAGACTTACCATCAGTGCAAAGCTTATCATGTGAAATAAACACACTGGAAAACTTCATATGAACTATATCGCAAATATCTCTAATTTTAAACAAACTGTCGCCTCCAGTACTCGCAGAGCTGTCACTAAAGTGAGGTGTCCGCGGAAGTAAAATAAAACGGTTTCAGGACATAATTTCTCAAAGAACTTTGGTGTTTAAAAGTTTATCATGTCACAAATAATTACTTTATCTTTTTAACTGGACTGTTAGAAAGGAAATAGCAACAAAACAATTAAAGTTCCCCAAATCCAGTAGCTTTCTGCTTTGACAGTTGAGAATGCACAGATTCAGGAATGTTTGTCTTGGTGTACACACAAAATTGATTCATTTCATCTGCTATAAAGTGAAATAGGTGTTTTGATGAGAATATCATGACAAATCACAGAATGCTGGAGTCATTAACCAGTTAACATTTGTGCCCTTAAGCTGACTCATCAAAAACTTGCTTTAATTGCAGGAAATTGATTTGTTCCCAATCAAAAAGGTCACTAAGGCATGCACTTCTTTGAAGTGTTTTACTGCCACTTTCTGATTCTTCTGATTCTGAATATCCACCAACTGCACATCATATAGAAACATCAAACTAGTGTGCTTTACCAGCTGATGTATGGGCCTGAGGACTATTGCTTAGAGATTCCCTTGAAGACTAATCACTGCTATCGACATCAGAGAATTCGCATTCACTATCACTCCTAGTGAGTACCTACAGGATATCTCTATCTGTACAACCATTGCGATGTGATATTTCCATTGTAGAACAGAAATCACAAAGTTAATACTGACAAAAATATGTGAAGCGAAGTCAAAATCTGCATTGAGGGACTGCAGCAGCAAGCACAAATTCAGCTGGGTGTGTTGTCACATCTAGAGCATGCAAGTTGCTGTGGCTTAGTACTCAACAACAACAACACTGAGAGAGTGTGCAGAATGGAATGCGTAAACACGTGAATAGTGCTCAAGGAAAACCCAGAGGTTGCACTTAAACACATCCACAGAACCTGGGGAATTGTGGAGTATGATGAGTTAACTCAGCGACAGAAGTTGTAGTGTTAAAATTACTTTACTGTAAGAGAGTAACAAGTAGGGCTATTTTAATAATATACTGTCTCTAGTCTTGGAAGGTGAGCAGGATAGTATGGATAATTTCACTGTTATGCCACCGGAGTGTGCACCTTTCCTCCATTAGTGCTTTAGTTCACTCTTGACATTTGTGTATATGATTAATGTAAAAGTTCTTTACGGGGTAAGAAAAATGACAACACTGTGTTTCTGGCTGTAACAAAGGTGATGGGCAATAAGTCTGTGTCTTGTGTATGAGTGAATGTTAGAAGCAGTTTTCTGAAGGTGGAGAAAAGCATGACGATGATTATTTCAGTTGACTCCTGAGTGTGAGCAGTGATGAAAACGTTCCACAAATCAATAAAATTCTGTAGACACAGCTGAGCATATGGCTGTTGCAATATTGAAAAAAATTAACAAACATACATTCACGTATGATGACTTAAGACGCGATAGAAGATACGTGCAGAAAAGATGGTAAAAAGAAAATGTTGATGAGGGACAAAATGAGTTCCTTATCCAGACTATGAAGGTCCAAGGGATGTCTACAGGGCCCGCTGTGTCATCCTATGCCTTGTGGTGTCATGGAGATAGGGTATGGAGGGGCATCTGGTGAGCACACCCCTCTCTTGACCGTTTTGCAGACTCTCCAGACCGTGGAGCTGCTACTCCTCAGTCAAATGGCTCATGAAGCTGAGTGCACCCTGTACCAGTCATCCTACAAGGGAACAATCCTGGGCAGTACTGGGAATTGAACCCGGTACCCCACATGGTAGCCATGTGCTCTGACCACTCAGCTATGGAGAGAGAATTAGGGACAAAAAGGTAGTCAAAAAAGCATTTGCTGGGACATCAAAGAACAGTTAATAATAGCAAAAAGACTTCCTGCAACATAAGGAAAGAGACATTTCTGAAACTGTACAAAACATTCTCACTCCCAGTTGTACTACATATATGGAAGCAAAACCTGGTTAACAGCAGGAAAGGATACATTAAGGATCCATAGTGAGATTTCTTTAACACGTAGCAGGATACGCAAGAGAAGATTCAAAGTGAAATGCGCAAAGAAAGATTAGGATTAGTGTCTCTGAGACCACATCTGGACTTACAACTACTATCTTTAATAGACACAATTTGGAAGACAGAAAACATGCCTGCAGACTGGAAAACCACAGTTTGCCCCATATTTAAGTACAATGAGTCCCTTGGGTGCGATAACTACAGAGGAATTGCTTTACTGGATGTAACTTATGATACCGTATTTATGTGCACATTAAACACACGATCCCAATAATTGAAAAACTAATTAATGACTTTAAAAGCTGTTTCTCCAGAAGTACCTCCACATTATATCATTTATTCACTCTAATACAAATAACTGAGAAGGCGTGGGAATTCAGTGTAGATATCCACATATTATTTCTAGATTTCAAAAAGGCCTATGGTAGCATACACAGACACACTCCTAAATATAATGAGGGAATTTGAAATACCATAATCTAATCAGATTCATTAAAATCTTTATGTATAAAACTTTGTCTTATACACACCCTTTGGAGAAACAGAAAAGTTTAAGGTTTATGCTGGACTGAGACAAGGGGATGCTATTTTATTTAACTTTGTCTTAGTGAAGATCGATAGAGAATTTAGTGAAAATATCCAGAGGGGATCCGAATGCAGGAGTTAAACATTACTAGACTTCGCTATGCAGGTAATGTCGCATTAATAAGTAGTCCCAAAACAGAATAAATCAGAATAATGCAAAACTACTACAAAATCACTGATAAAACAGGATTATTTGTTACTGAAGAAGAGATAGAATATCTGGTCATAAGTAAGAAAATCCAAAGTAATGCACCTTTGGCTGTAGATGGATTCACTTTCAAGTCAGTTGACTACTTCAAGTACTTAGAGGTCTTTTTAGTAACAACAATACAATGAACATAGAAATATATGCCTATCTAGCAACTGTGGACGAAACACTTTTTAGTTTATCAAAATCTTGAAGGAAAAAAATCACTTAGTACTAACTGCAAAATGCACATGTATAAATAGTTTATTATACCGGTAACATTATACAGGTGTGAAGTATTAATATGTAGAAATATAGATGAAGAAAAACTGTTAGCATTCAAAAGAAAAATACTAATAAAAATTTACAGGTTGTTATGTCAAGAAGATAACATGGAATGGAAGATAAGAAAAAATGAATTAAGATACCTGTACAAATATTGTAACATCATCGAAGTGCTAAAAAAGAGAAGGTTGAACCGGCCAGGCCATATAGCAGGAGTGAAGGTAAATAGACTGCCTTAAATAGCACTGAACTGAAAAGCAGTGCACTAGATAGAAAGAAATGGAAGAGGCTATTAGAGTAGGCATATAGTTGACAAGGCCCTTGCACATGTAGAGTAAAGTAAATCTCTAAATGAGAAAAATGAGTACATCTGTGAGATGGAGGAAGAAATGAGGTGAGGTGGGAGCATGGCTTCATAATTGCAGCATCACACTGAGAATTAATAGCAGTCCTCAGGTTTGGAGCGAAGTGAAAGGTTTAAACCAGAGGCTCCAATGATCCTGCATCAATCTTGGATGTAAATTTCTCTGTCTCAGCTATTCTAGACCCCACGCCTTCTCACCCCCCTCTCGATAGGTAAGGTATATAGTATGTAAGGAAAGCAGCTACTCAGGATTTACTATTATTATTATTATTTATTATTATTATTATTACTTCTTTCTTGTCTCAGACGTTATGTCTGGTTAAAAATGGAAGGTGACGCGGACCTTGATCAAGCGTGACTTCCTTTTAACTGTACGGTATATGTTACATTGCATTTAGGAACTTTCGGGTAATTGAACAAGTGTCAATAATTACAGATTTCTGTAGTTGTATATATAAGTTTGGATGTAGCTGTATTGCATTGATGTACTGGTGGATATTGTGTGGTATGACTCCTGTAGTTGATAGTATAATTGGTATAATGTCAACTATCCTGATGCCACATGTCCTTGACTTCCTCAGCCAGTTGGATGTATTTTACAATTTTTTCTACTTTTTCTTTTGTATATTTGTTGTATTGGGTATGGATATTTCGATTAGTTACGTTAATTTCTTCTTTTTATTGGTGAGTATGATGTCAGGTTTGTTATGTGGTGGTGTTTTATTTGTTATAATGGTTCTGTTCCAGTATAATTTGTATTCATCGTTCTCCAGTACATTTTGTGGTGCATACTTGTATGTGGGAACATGTTGTTTTATAAGTTTATGTTGTAAGGCAAGCTGTTGATGTATTATTTTTGCTACATTGTCATGTCTTCTGGGGTATTCTGTATTTTCTAGTATTGTACATCCACTTGTGATGTGATCTACTGTTTCTATTTGTTGTTTGCAAAGTCTGCATTTATCTGTTGTGGTATTGGGATCTTTAATAATATGCTTGCTGTAACATCTGGTGTTTATTGTGTGATCCTGTATTGCAATCATGAATCCTTCCGTCTCACTGTATATATTGCCTTTTCTTAGCCATGTGTTGGATGCGTCTTGATCGATGTGTGGCTGTGTTAGATGATACGGGTGCTTGCCATGTAGTGTTTTCTTTTTCCAATTTTTCTTTCTTCGTATCTGTTGATGTTATGTGATCTAAAGGGTTGTAGAAGTGGTTATGAAATTGCAGTGGTGTAGCCGATGTATTTATATGAGTGATTGCTTTGTGTATTTTGCTAGTTTCTGCTCGTTCTAGAAAGAATTTTCTTAAATTGTCTATCTGTCCATAATGTAGGTTTTTTATGTCGATAAATCCCCTTCCTCCTTCCTTTCTGCTTAATGTGAATCTTTCAGTTGCTGAATGTATGTGATGTATTCTATATTTGTGGCATTGTGATCGTGTAAGTGTATTGAGTGCTTCTAGGTCTGTGTTACTCCATTTCACTACTCCAAATGAGTAGGTCAATATTGGTATAGCATAAGTATTTATAGCTTTTGTCTTGTTTCTTGCTGTCAATTCTGTTTTCAGTATTTTTGTTAGTCTTTGTCTATATTTTTCTTTTAGTTCTTCTTTAATATTTGTATTATCTATTCCTATTTTTTGTCTGTATCCTAGATATTTATAGGCATCTGTTTTTTCCATCGCTTCTATGCAGTCGCTGTGGTTATCCAATATGTAATCTTCTTGTTTAGTGTGTTTTCCCTTGACTATGCTATTTTTCTTACATTTGTCTGTTCCAAAAGCCATATTTATATCATTGCTGAATACTTCTGTTATCTTTAGTAATTGGTTGAGTTGTTGATTTGTTGCTGCCAGTAGTTTTAGATCATCCATGTATAGCAGATGTGTGATTTTGTGTGGGTATGTTCCAGTAATATTGTATCCATAATTTGTATTATTTAGCATGTTGGATAGTGGGTTCAGAGCAAGGCAGAACCAGAAAGGACTTAATGAGTCTCCTTGGTATATTCCACGCTTAATCTGTATTGGCTGAGATGTGATTATTTGAATTTGTTTGGATATTAAGTGTGGTTTTCCAATTTTTCATTACTATGTTTAGGAACTGTATCAATTTAGGATCTACTTTGTATATTTCCAGTATTTGTAGTAACCATGAGTGGGGTACACTATCAAAAGCTTTTTGGTAATCAATGTATGCATAGTGTAGCGACCTCTGTTTAGTTTTAGCTTTATATGTCACCTCTGCATCTATTATCAGTTGCTCTTTACATCTTCGTGCTCCTTTGCAACAGCCTTTTTGTTCTTCATTTATAATTTTGTTCTGTGTTGTATGTGTCATTAATTTCTGTGTAATGACTGAAGTTAATATTTTGTATATTGTTGGTAGGCATATTATGGGGCGATATTTAGCTGGGTTTGCTGTGTCTGCTTGATCTTTAGGTTTCAGATAAGTTATTCCATGTGTAAGTGTATCAGGGAATGTGTATGGGTCTGCAATGTAACTGTTAAATAATTTAGTTAGATGTGAATGTGTTGAGGTGAATTTCTTTAGCCAGAAATTTGCTATTTTATCTTTTCCAGGGGCTTTCCAATTGTGAATAGAATTAATTGCTTGGGTGACTTCATGTTGCAAAATTATCACTTCAGGCATTTGTGGTATCATCTTGTACATATCTGTTTCTGCTTGTATCCACCGTGCATGCCTGTTATGTTGTACCGGGTTTGACCATATATTGCTCCAGAAGTGTTCCATGTCTGTTATGTTTGGTGGATTGTCTATTTTAATGTGTGTGTTATCTATTGTCTGGTAAAATTTCTTTTGGTTTGTGTTGAATGTTTGGTTTTGTTTCCTTCTATTTTCATTTTTTTTGTGTCTTCTAAGTCGTTTGGCCAATGCTTGTAATTTCTGCTTCTTTTCATCTAATTGCTCTATCACTTCTTGTTGTGAGATTTTACCTAACCTTTTTCTTTTTTTTTTTTCTGACATTTCATTTCTTATAAATTGTGTTACCTGTCCGATGTCTTTTTCTCAGTTTTTCTATTCTGATCTGTAGCCTGTGTTGCCATGCTGGTTTTGTGGGTTTCTTCTGTGTGTTGGTTGGTTCTGATCTCTGCCTAGTGTGTATATTTAGTGTAGTGAGTGCTCCTATATAAACCAGTAGTTGTAACTCTTCCATAGTTGTTTTCATTTATTTTGTTGTGTATGATTGTGTTGATAGTTTTTATTGTTGTTTCGACTTGTGGGTTATTTGGCGGTCTATGCAAGAATGGCCTAATGTCTGTATTTGTGTCTTTGTATTCTATATATGTCAGCTGAAATTTTTCTTCTATATCTAACACGTGTGTCACTTCGTGTTCTCTTTGTGCTTGTTCTGTGGGCTGTCTTAAGATTTCGTTTTCCTCTGACTGTTTAATTGATGCGTGTTGTTCTTTGTTTGTTTGCTCCGGGATGTTTGAGTCCATTACTGTATTTTCTTCTTCTTCTCATTGCGCATTATTTTGTTCCAGTATTTGTTGTACTTGTTGTTTGATGTCTTCTAATTCTGACTGGGGTATTCTGTTATTTTTGATTATTACACGGATCTGATCAGCTAGTCGTTGTTCTGTTAAAAATTTTAATTCTGGGTATCTGGTAATAAATGTTGTGTATACTTGTGATCTGTATCCAGTTGTGTTGGTTCCTAGGTTTGTTGCTTGGTAATAACAGAACATGAGGTGTCGATTAACTTCATCTGACCATCTCATCCTCTGTCTTTGTTTTCCTTCTAGGGTGGTTGCAGGAAGCATATCCTGCAAAACACCTCTATTTGGATTTGAATCATTTTCCAGTTGGCTAGCAGTGTCGTTACCATTGTGGGCGGGCATAGGGTTCAAGCATCGTCCCCGACCATGACGGCGCTTGTCCGAGGCTTCTTTAGTTCTGTCCTGAACCAACTAATCACACTAAAAGGCGGGTTAGCCCTATTAGTGGTTTGTTCTTTTCGTCGCCTTTTACGATTGACAGAACATACCGGAGGCCTATTCTTTTCCCGGGCCTTATTATTATTATTATTATTATTATTATTATTATTATTACTACTACTACTACTACTACTACTACTACTACTGCTGCTGCTGTTGCTTGGGGCCAGTGTTCAAGTTACATACTGTAAACAGAGAAAGGTCATACATGTTACCTTTGGATGGGAATTTAGGTTCTTACATATCAGAAACACAAAACATTAATGTGATGTTAGTACACTAGGAGTGTCAATGGATAGGTATTGAAGATATAATGCCCATGTAGTCTTAGGAACAGGAAGGTAGTTGAAGGCAGTAGTGAACAGTGAACTTCGAATTGGATTATATATCACAAAGATAACCTGGACAACAATGGCAGTGGCATATTTATTGCTATATAGAATGTAGTAATATCTAGTGATGTTATTTCAGAAACTGAATGTGAAATAACCTATGTGAAGGTAAGCATGAAAGGTAGGTCAAACATGGTACTTGGAGCCTTTTATGGACCACCTTCTTTAGGAGCAGAGCACTTCAGAGAATACTTGGAGAATAATGTTAGTTTCTCAACCATACCATTGTAATAGTGACATCTACATACACGTACATACTCCACATGGCACTGCACAGTGCGTGGTGGAAGGTTCATTGTACCAGTGTTTCCTGTCCTGTTCCATTCACATATTGAGTGAAGGGGAAAAGTGACTGTGTATATGCCTCTCTAAATGTGTTCCAATCTCTCACACAATCTTCTCACGATCCCTACAAAAGATATACTATTTTCACACAGTATTCTTGGAATACAGGTTTTCTAAATTCACCTGACAGAATTTTGTGAGACCTATGTCATCTTTCCTCCAAGTATTCCCATTTCTGTTCTCCAAGCATTTCTGGTACACATCCATGTGGCCCATAATGACCTGTAACAATTCTGACAGTACATCTCTGAATTTGTACAACATCTGTTGTCATAACTTTTCGATAAGCATTCCAAACACTGAAACAATATTGTAGAATTGGTCACACTAGGATCTTGTATGTGATTTCCTGTACGTATGTGTTACATTTATCCAGTACATTTCGAAAAAATGTAAGTCTTCTCTTCACTTTCCCTAATTACTGATTTTATATGACTATCCCATTTCATACTGCATCAGTATTACCCCTAAATATGATAGTGTAGGTTTTCTCAGCAAAATTCTTGAATAAATCTCACCATATAGCGGAGATGCTGAGTCCCAGATAGGCACAACATAAAGACTATCACAAATAAAGCTTTTGGCCATTAAGGCATTTGTCAACAGTGGACACACACACACACACACACACACACACACACACACACGAGCATGCATGCGCAACTGTAGCCTCCTGCAACTGAAAAACATTAAAGGTGTTTAGCACTTCCTTTGGGGTCTCTAGATGTTACTGTTGTCAGCTACAGTGGGAGACAGCACTGACACAAACAAGGAAGGAGGGAAGTTGCATTGGTTGGTGGCAGGAATCCAAAATTATCTGTACATTAAACTTAAAGGTTAATGTAACACTTTATTTCTAAAAAGAAAAGAAACAAAACTTCTCTTTATCAAGTGGCTGCCTGTGCTTTTTACATGCAAATACTTTTGTCCCTATTACTACTCGCAGAACGCAGGCTAATAACGTACTCAGTACTGATGCTCTTGAAGTCTGTGACCAAACTGGACTGGCTAGTTATGGGCAGCTGGTCAAGTCCGTGTTGACGAGGGGCAGTGAACTCTCTTCCTGGAGGTGTGGCACTGCCTGCTATTTTCACTGGTTTAGGGGCCAGCACCTTCTTGATGCTGTTTCACGGCACTGCACTGGTTGGTGTGCAGTCAGTGCTTTAGGGACTGCACAGTTACCTTTATTTCTGTGGAACATTTGGCGTTCAATATAATCTGTTGGGCTCATTTAGTGGAATATTTTTCAAGGCTATCACATTTTTCCGAAGACTCCCTACACTCATATCTTAGTAGTTGAAGTTGTGAGACAATTTGGAACACCTTTCAGAAATCTAGGAAATGGAATCTATATGTTACCCTGCATCTACTCAATTCCAGTCATGTTGGACTATTCGCTGCACAAGAGATTTTCAGTAAATACGAGCTTGGAAAAGAGCTAATTGTACCACACGTTCAGTGTAAAATCTAACTGGGATTCTATGAGAACCTGATGTCTTGTTCACTTTGAGTATCAACGGGTGCTGGTATTGATGCGTTTCATTTGAGTCTGTATGGTGTCAAACACCGGTGTGACAGTACACTCCTGCATGCATGCCTTTTAAGTGCAGAACTTAATACTTGTTCTTTCTATCTACTGTCTCCAGTTTGAGCACAAAACAGATCCTCGAGACATTGAATGGAAAGTTTGGACCCATTCATTGTTATATGTTTGAACAGAACATCTAGGATTTGCTGATACCTATAGAATCAAAAGGTCATATGATTAAAACTAAATTAGTGCCAGAGGTTGGGAATTGCATGAGAATATCTGAATGTTTTATCTGAAATTTACTTCCTGCAGATAGAGAACCGACTCATGATGGGAATACTCCTAGTATCAAGTACACCCAAACTTCGTGAATTAATTAATGTGGAGAAGGGCCTAAGTGAAGTGATCTTAATGCTGTTTAGCTGTAACAGTATTGTGGACTACAGGTATTATAAGAAATGGTAGGAAAGATAGAAAAATATTTTTGCTTAGTAAGAGTGACAGTAAACAAGTCACTGAATACCTGAGTAATCAACATCAAATATTTAGCTTTGACGATAAAGATATATAGCACCAAAATTCAAAAGCATTGTCCAATACACATTACAAGTGGGAGGCCTCAGATGCAGCCATCGATTCGGCTCATGTTTGGCCACTCCGTTGTGTACAACCTACTATATAGGACTCGACGTTCTGGCTCAGTACTCCCACTCCCAATTTTGAGAAAACCACCCCTATAATTCATGACTTGCAGTAGACTCAAAATTGACAAGTTAGGTAGATTGAGCATTTTTTGACATATAGATGGAGTCTGCAAATGTATATTTTCATAGAAATCGAGGGGAAAAACTGTTACTGTTGCCACTTATGCATCAAGGTAAATGCTGTTCAATTGAAGTGAGGCTGGTATAGCGATCAAGGCATCTGGTTGGGGAGCACAGAACTTTAGTTCAATTCCCAAAGGCATTTTGAAGTTTTCCCCTTTGTATTATTCTCCATATCAAAATTGATAGGAATAGGAAGGTAAGTAAGGTAAATAAGAACTTTTAAACATGGCTGCATGGTCAGTGACCATTTACAAATTAAAGTTAAAGCAATTACAGACTTAGGTCGCAAGATTGTAATGGCTTTAACTTTAAGGTAAATAAATTAATCAAAAATAATAAAAAGCTAGGCAGGTATATATATCTCAAACAACTTGGATTAGGAAAGAATTAAAATTTTAATCCTTGTCACCTTACAATGGCTCTTTCACTCACTCTGTTACATGTCCTCACTTTTTACAAACAAGATGCATGGTTCCTGTCATATAAATCTCAAGGCAAATATACTCACATTGCCAAGAACACCTGATGAATGCAATGTTTGCACATCATCATCATTCCTTCCAAAGCTTTGGTGGAAGGCAGACTTGGTTTACATTTAAAAATATTTCTTATTCAGGACTTAATTTTGATGCCTACCACATGTACGGCAATAAAAATTCTTGTGTGCATTCTGCCCCATGCCCCACTATAAACAACCGTCATGTGGTTGGATGTCTTTAGTCACAAGTTCACAGCAGTCTTACTTGAAATTTTTCTCTTACAGCGAGGCTTAAATTTTAATTCTTTGTTGACCAAGTTGGTTGAGAAATTTGTGTAACTTGTTACTCCTTATTGACTTACTTACATTATTAACCCTCATTTTCCTACCAATTTTATTATAGGAAAAAAAGAAACCTATAGAATGCGTTCCGGAATTGAACACAGGTTCTCTGCTCCCCAGAGTGCCAGTGGCACCTTCATTGAATTACATTAACATTATGGGCACCTAAGTGACAGTTGCACCAGCTTTTCCTTGATTTATAGGAAAATAGGAGTTTGCAGACCCTATACATGATGATGAAAAATGCTCAACTTTCAGTTATCTGTCACTCACCAGTTTTGAGTCAATTGTACATTTGAAATTAGCAGAAGTTTACTTTAAACCAGCGGTGGGGCATTATTGGGCCAGAACCTCTCAGAGGCCTTAATTGTAGTCTGTACACAAGCAAGCTGCCAAATAGGAGCTGAATCATTGGCAATGTCTAATGCCCTCCCCCTTGTACGACCAGTATGTGCTGAACAAGGTTTTAAGGGATGGGAAAGATCCACTGTGGTTCAGTAACCATGATGGAAGTTTGCTACGAAATGCAAATAGTGCCACATCACAAATTTTAAGATAAGCTGTAGTCTTGTTTCAAACAAAAGCTGCACAAAACCAAAATGAACATAAAGAGAGCAGGGTGAGAAATAAAACTTTTGTAATCTGATCTGACTAAAAATTTTAAGAAATTTTGGTTCTATTTAAAGTCAGTCAGCATACTGAAATCATCTATTCAGTGGCTCAGTGATCATACTGGCACCAAAACTGAAGATGGCAAAAGGCTGAATAACAGAATTTGATATTCCAAAATTCTTTCATCGTGGAAGAGGATAATATGTTTCCTCATTTTGGGTATCACACAAATGTCATAATTTAACATATTTGGATAAGTTTATATGCCAACTAGCTCTGCAGATGACGAAGAAATTGAAGAAATGTATGATGAAATAAAAGAAATTATTCAGATTGTGAAGGGAGACGAAAATTTAATAGTCATGGGTGACTGGAATTCAAGTGTAGGAAAAGGGAGAGAAGGAAACATAGTAGGTGAATATGGACTGGGGGACAGAAATGAAAGAGGAAGCCGCCTTGTAGAATTTTGCACAGAGCACAACATAATCATAACTAACACTTGGTTTAAGAATCATGAAAGAAGGTTGTATACATGGAAGAACCCTGGAGATACTAAAAGGTATCAGATAGATTATATAATGGTAAGACAGAGATTTAGGAACCAGGTTTTAAATTGTAAGACATTTCCAGGGGCAGATGTGGACTCTGACCACAGTCTATTGGTTATGACCTGTAGATTAAAACTGAAGAAACTGCAAAAAGGTGGGAATTTAAGGAGATGGGACCTGGATAAACTAAAAGAACCAGAGGTTGTACAGAGATTCAGGGAGAGCATAAGGGAGCAATTGACAGGAATGGGGGAAATAAATACAGTAGAAGAAGAATGGGTAGCTTTGAGGGATGAAGTAGTGAAGGCAGCAGAGGATCAAGTAGGTAAAAAGACGAGGGCTAGTAGAAATCCTTGGGTAACAGAAGAAATACTGAATTTAATTGATGAAAGGAGAAAATATAAAAATGCAGTAAATGAAACAGGCAAAAAGGAATACAAACGTCTCAAAAACGAGTTCGACAGGAAGTGCAAAATGGCTAAGCAGGGATGGCTAGAGGACAAATGTAAGGATGTAGAGGCCTATCTCACTAGGGGTAAGATAGATACCGCCTACAGGAAAATTGAAGAGACCTTTGGAGTTAAGAGAACGACTTGTATGAATATCAAGAGCTCAGATGGAAACCCAGTTCTAAGCAAAGAAGGGAAAGCAGAAAGGTGGAAGGAGTATATAGAGGGTCTATACAAGGGCGATGTACTTGAGGACAATATTATGGAAATGGAAGAGGATGTAGATGAAGATGAAATGGGAGATATGATACTGCGTGAAGAGTTTGACAGAGCACTGAAAGACCTGAGTCGAAACAAGGCCCCCGGAGTAGACAATATTCCATTGGAACTACTGACGGCCGTGGGAGAGCCAATCCTGACAAAACTCTACCATCTGGTGAGCAAGATGTATGAAACAGGCGAAATACCCTCAGACTTTAAGAAGAATATAATAATTCCAATCCCAAAGAAAGCAGGTGTTGACAGATGTGAAAATTACCGAACTATCAGCTTAATAAGTCACAGCTGCAAAATACTAACACGAATTCTTTACAGACGAATGGAAAAAGTAGTAGAAGCCAACCTCGGGGAAGATCAGTTTGGATTCCGTAGAAACATTGGAACACGTGAGGCAATCCTGACCTTACGACTTATCTTAGAAGAAAGATTAAGGAAAGGCAAACCTACGTTTCTAGCATTTGTAGACTTAGAGAAAGCTTTTGACAATGTTGACTGGAATACTCTCTTTCAAATTCTAAAGGTGACAGGGGTAAAATACAGGGAGCGAAAGGCTATTTACAATTTGTACAGAAACCAGATGGCAGTTATAAGAGTCGAGGGACATGAAAGGGAAGCAGTGGTCGGGAAGGGAGTAAGACAAGGTTATAGCCTCTCCCCGATGTTGTTCAATCTGTATATTGAGCAAGCAGTAAAGGAAACAAAAGAAAAATTAGGAGTAGGTATTAAAATCCGTGGAGAAGAAATAACAACTTTGAGGTTCGCCGATGACATTGTAATTCTGTCAGAGACAGCAAAGGACTTGGAAGAGCAGTTGAATGGAATGGACAGTGTCTTGAAAGGAGGATATAAGATGAACATCAACAAAAACAAAACAAGGATAATGGAATGTAGTCTAATTAAGTCGGGTGATGCTGAGGGAATTAGATTAGGAAATGAGGCACTTAAAGTATTAAAGGATTTTTGCTATTTGGGGAGCAAAATAACTGATGATGGTCGAAGTAGAGAGGATATAAAATGTAGGCTGGCAATGGCAAGGAAAGCGTTTCTGAAGAAGAGGAATTTGTTAACATCCAGTATTGATTTAAGTGTCAGGAAGTCATTTCTGAAAGTATTTGTATGGAGTGTAGCCATGTATGGAAGTGAAACATGGACGATAAATAGTTTGGACAAGAAGAGAATAGAAGCTTTCGAAATGTGGTGCTACAGAAGAATGCTGAAGATTAGATGGGTAGATCACATAACTAATGAGGAAGTATTGAATAGGATTGGGGAGAAGAGAAGTTTGTGGCACAACTTGACCAGAAGAAGGGATCGGTTGGTAGGACATGTTCTGAGGCATCAAGGGATCACCAAGTTAGTATTGGAGGGCAGCGTGGAGGGTAAAAATCGCAGAGGGAGACCAAGAATGAATACACTAAGCAGATTCAGAAGGATGTAGGTTGCAGTAGGTACTGGGAGATGAAAAAGCTTGCACAGGATAGAGTAGCATGGAGAGCTGCATCAAACCAGTCTCAGGACTGAAGACCACAACAACAACAACAGATAAGTAATCATGTAACAGAAGATCAACTAACATCACTCAATTGGAATCTGCCATCCAAAGAGCTTTTGATGAACGTCAACACCTTATAGCGGTCTTCTTTGACGTGCAAAAGGCTTAAGACACCTCATGGCGGCACCAGATCCTTGCTACCGTACACAATTGAGGTCTCTGCAGTCTGCTCCCAATTTGTATTCAGAAAATCTTATCTCTTGTATTTTCGGGGTTCAAGTTGGTGCAGACTTCTTGCAGGCACCCAGTTCTCTCCATATCAAAGAGAATGGTGTCTGGCAGGTCTCTGTACTGAATGTCCCTCTCTTTCTAGTAGCTGGGGGCCTCAGTATCACTCTCCTTGTATACTGATGATTTTTGCCTTTACTATTGCTCCTCTAGTGTGGGTGTCACTGAATGTCGACTGCTAGGCACCATACAAAGTGTGCAGGTTTGTGTCCTCACCATGGATTTTCGTTTTCAGCCACCAAGACTCGTATCGTGCACTTCTGTTGACATAGTACCAGTCAACCACAAGGAGAACTTTACCTCAACAGCCAACTACTCAATGTGGTGGAGATTTATCACTTTTTATGTCTGATCTTCGATGCTTGGTGAATGTGGATTACCCATTTTTGCCAGCTTAAACAAAAGTGCTGGCTGCATCTTAATACACTTCACTGCCTGAGTAACATAAGCTGGGGTGCAGATTGCACTACCCTTCTGCAGGTTTACAAAACCATGATACAGTCCGGTCTTGATTATGGGAGTCTGACATATGGTTCGGCATCACTTTCAGCATTCCGAATGCTGGATCTGATACACCATTGTGAGGTTCAACTTGTGACACGAGCCTTTTGACATAGACCTGTGAACAGCTTAATCATATTGGCTGGGGTCCTTCCATTGCAGATCAGGCACCTACAGCAGCTTGTCATTTATGCTACTTGTTTGCAGCTCTCCTAAGCATCTGAACTACTGTCTCCTCTTTCCAAGCACGGAAATCCATCTCCCACAGTGATGGCCCAGAGCAGGGATTACGATTGCAATCCATGGCCGGTCCCTCCTCCCTGAACTCCAGTTGTTTCCTCTACTACCTCTCCTCTGGGCCCTCTCATCTACAACTTCATTGTGCATCCCATGGCCACAACTTTGTCCTGATGTATCTCAACTTTCTAAAGACTCGGTTCATCCTGAGGCCATCCGCCACCAATTTTTCTCAATCCTTGGTGCATCCCAGGGTTCAGAAGTAATCTATGCTTATGGCTTGATGGTTGCTGATCGCGCAGGCTTTACTTACACACACACACACACACACGGACACGGGACATACTGAACTGTACTTCTTGCCAGATGGCTGTAGTGTATCCACTGTGGAGTTGGTCACCATATCTGGTGCTCTTGAGCATATCTGTTCTTGCGCAGGTAAGTCCTTTCTCATCTGCAGTGACTCCTTGAACAGTTTGCAAGCTCTTGACCAGTGCTACCATCGCCGTCCCATTGTTGTGGGCATCCAGGATTCTCTGTATGCCCTTGACCAGCGTGGATGCTTGGTGACCTTCGTGTAGACCATGGGCCGCATTGGGATCCCCGGGAAAGAACTCGCCGATAGCCTGGCCAAGCTGGCTGCCAGTAAGCCGACTCTTGGGATCCATATTCTGGAAACAGACCACCGATCGGTATTACACCCTTCACATTTTAGGGGTCTGGAATACAGAATGGCGCACTCTGACTTCAGCAAACAAATCATGGCCAATAAAGGAGACTACGAATCTGTGGAAGTTCTCCATGCAGACTTCTTGCAGGCACCCTTTGCTGGCTCCGCATCGGCCGTACTTGGCTGATACACGGTCATCTCCTCCTACTCAATGTCGTTGTGGTTCTCGTTTGACAGTGGTCCACATTTTGATAAACTATCCCAATCTAGCCATTTTGTGGTAGACTCTTCATCTCCGTAGCTCGCTACCCCTAGTGTTTGGAGACAGTGTCTCAGCAGCTGACTGTTTTGCATTTTATTTGTGAAGGAGGCTTTTACCATTCTGTTTAAGGGAGCCCTACTTAATCTTATCGGCCCACTGAGTGGTTGGCAGAACATTCTGTTGCCGGCTCTGCTCAGACCAAGCGGCGGCTGTCAGGACTTAGTGGTCCAGCCCAATCCTCACCCTACCTGCCCTTTTGCTCTTCCTCCCCTCTCTTGTGAGGTCTGTTCGACTTGTTCATCTTCTGTTTATCTGTGCTTATCTTGTCATGTCTGTGTTGCTCATGTTTCTTAGGCAGTTTCTGAGTGGTTTACCTCTGTTAAATGGCGGGGGTGAGGGATGTATGTCCCCTCTTTGCACTCTGCTTTCGGGGGCTTCCAGCTGGTCCCTAGATGGGGCACCTTGCCTGCCTTTCTTCCTGTGTCTCCTTTTTTTCCATCCTGTATTAGCCTTTGTTGACCTTTGGTAGACCTTGGGATTTTCTTCCACTGAGTTTTGTGCAGTAGACCTCTGATGTACAGTCACGTAGACCTGTCTGTTCGAGAAAGAAGGTACTGATGACCTAGTAGTCTGGTCCCTTTAATTACCCAACTAACATCATTCGCATGTTTTGTAGGCATGAGAACATTACACAAATCTTCAACAAACTCCAGTATCAGACACTATAAGAGAAGCATTTTGCTTCATGGAGAAATCCATTGTTGAAATTCTAGAAGCATAAGCTGAAAGAAGAGTTGAACAGCATATTACTTTCTCTCTCATGTGTCTTGCAAAATGACCACGACAGGAAGTTTCCTGAAATTAGAAACCATATGGAAGTTTATCAGTAGTCATTCTGCGTACGTACCATTCACGAATGGAACAGGGAGGGAGGAAAACAGTAGTGGTACCAGAAGTATCCTCCACCGCACTCTGTAAAAGACCTGCAGAGTATTGATGTAGATGCAAATATTCTTCGTACACACAAATGTAACAGAGAGAAACAATCATGTAATTCAATGAGAAGTGCACATTGCCATGCACTTCATTATGATTTTCAGTGTATAAATGTACTTACGGAAGTTGGTTAAAGATAATACACAACAGTTTTCCTTAAAACAACATATTCATACTGGCTTGCCCTTTTTATAAAAGTGTGAGTACCATTTTCAGGACAGAATACGCATTAATTTCATTGAAAACAAATGCAAAGGCAGGAAACCTTCCACAGTATTAGGACATGGCACATGCATTTCCTCATGTTCAGTTTCAGTTCTCCTGATCAGTTAAAAAACTGTTTTCCATCGTATTTATTTTGTCAATGCTTGAGTGAAAATTATTTTCTCTATGTGTAATATTTTTTCTGCCAGGTACATTAAACCAGAAGCAAATAGTGAAATCGCTCAGAAGTTGGCTATGCTGGAACATCTAGATTATAAACAGGACAAAAATCTTGCTTCCGCCAGCGTTGTTGCGAAAAACCCAAAACAGTTCCTCAGGTATTTATCTGCTGCATTGCACTTTATCTCAGTTCTTAAAACATTATGTAAATTGTTAGTGCTAACTTGTTTGTTTTATAAGTACAAGTCGCATGAAATGAAATGTAAATCAACTGAGGAAAGTTTCTACAATAATCAGCTGTCTATTTTTATTTCTATATACTGCAGTAAATTTATGAACAGGTTACCTTTATTAATTTAGTCAGTTTCTTTAGAGAAACAGACTAGGTTTTTGTGTTGCTTGTTTTTAAGTCTGATATTCAGTTCAAGAATTCCTCACTTTCTGTTAAACATTGCCCTTCTATTTAAACACATTATATTTGTGGAAGATCCACAATGTGTAACTCCTTTGAAGCTGTGAATATCACATGGCTTTTATTGCTTTAGTTGATACGCATTTTGGCTTACTGAGAATACAACATTTAAAGTATTGTAATGAGAAAGTACAGTTTAGGTTATTAATGAAGAACACTGATATAGTATAAAGAAATTTCAGTCCATCTAATTTTGCCAGTGTACTTTAATCCAAAGTGTACACTATAAAATTTAATTTTGCGAGTGCTGATCTTGGAAATCCGAAATATACTGAGAGCAAATGTGTGATGCAATTCTCACCTTATAACAGTAGTTCCTGCACATGATACTGAAAGTACTTAAAATTGTTAGATTTATAAAAATTACATTCTCTTAATTGTGTGTGAAAATTTGAAATGTATAAAGGTAATTGTCAAAAAGTCGTACAATTTTGTGAAGTTAGTAACAAATCACCCCCTTCTCTTAGTACTATTACATGGGGTGGAGTGCTACTTGGTGTATTAAATAAATCATTGGCCAAACTACCTTACACCTGGCATTTTGTAAGAAGAATTTTGGAGAGGGGTTTGGGGCATGCACGTACTGCTGTAATAAGGGATGGAAGTTTTTAAAGATATTCATTTCTGAGAGAGGTAGTTCAGACTTTCGATCAGTTATCTTTAAAAATGAACAACTGCACGTTCTCCACCGGCAGATTGGCATTGGTGTTGTCTGCAGTTCATAACACAATAGTTGATAAAAAAAATCTGTCGTACCATGCTGTGGGGAATGCTGAAGAATCCTTCTCAACATTTTCCATCTTACTGTCTAAAAGAGAATAATTTACCATCTCACAGAAGGAAGCTATCTTTATCAAGAATTCTTCTTAATATCTTCACGGGGAAGACTGTGGAGCAGGACTGGTGGTTTTTTCCATGAACTTGGGCAGCATTTTGATCATTCAGGGAGTTTCTTGTTTTTCTTAATGTATCACACCTTCTTACGAGTGAATCATTTTTTTATATATAGTTTATAAGAAGATAATGGATGTCAAATGGCTGGAAGGACAAAAGTGTTGTGGTGTTGTACAAGTGACAATTTGTAACTTCAAGGAGCAATTAAATTGCACATGCCTCCAAGAAAGTTGCGTATATGGAAATTTAATACGTGCTGTATGTGTAGCATTGTGACAGTCGAGGAGAGTTTATGGTATTTTTCTCATACTTAACGGATTTGAAGCTCAGTGCATGGACTTAAGTTCCCTGAAGCAGTATGACATAGTTCCCAAACAATATCGAAGAATCATGTGGTGCTGAGGGAATTAGATTAGGGAACAAGACACTAAAAGTAGTAGATGACTTTTGCTGTTTGGACAGCAAAAGTAACTGATGATGGTTGAAGTAGAGATGATATAAAATTTAGACTGGTAGTGGAAAGAAAAGCTTTTCTGAAGAAGAGAAATTTGTTAATTTCAAATGTGGATTTAAGTGTTAAGAGGTTTTTTTTTCCAGAAGGTATTTGTTTGGAGTGTAACCATGTATGGAAGTGAAACATGGATGGTAAACAGTTTAGACAAGAAGAGAACAGAAATTTTTGAAATGTGGTGCTACAGAACAACGATGAAGATTAGATGGGGAGATTGCGTAACTGATGAAGAGGTACTGAATATTATTCAAGAGACAGGAAATTTGTGCCACAATTTGACTAAAATCAGGGATTGATTGATAGGACACATTCTGATACATCAGTGGGTCAGCAGTTTAGGATTGGAGGGAAGTGTGGGTGATGAAAATCATTGGTGAAGACCAAGAGTGGAATATGATAAGTGGATTCAGAAGGATGTTGTTGCAAGAGTTATTTGGAGATGATGAGGCTTGCACAGGATTCAGTAGCATGGAGAGCTGCATCAAACCACTCTTTGGACTGAAGAAGAAGACGATGATGACATTTCTTTCACCTCTAGCAAAGATATGTTAATGGAAAAAGAATGACAGGTTGCTGTGCAGTTCAGAGACCATGTTAAAATACAGGAGCCACTCTGACTTAATGGGTAAACCAGTTCATAGCCAGTAGAAAAGAACACACCACCTCCAATGGGGTCTAGCGTAGTAAAGCATCATGGTGTTCAAACCAACCCTGTTGAAGACAGTTTTACCTTTAGTCTTCAGGGTAGAAAACATAAATAGAACACACTGTAAGAGAAACTGCAAATATAGTGTTAATGAAGTTGAAAAACTTGACAGTGACATCCTTTTATTGGTCAGACAGTATCATCCTTTTATTGGTCAGACAGTATCAGTTTTTAACTGTCATTGTAGATATAATTTTAAAAAGTTTTTAGTTCCTTGAAACGTGCGAAGTATTCAAATCTATGTATACTCAATAAGGAACATTTGCATTACATTCCATAATAATAAAATTATTTTTAAGATGTTTTTAATGATATACAATCTTCTTCATATTTCAGGAGGACAGATAGTCAAGGAAAATATAAGAAAGTAAATGCAGCAGTAAAAAGTGATTTTATATGCGAGTTCAGTTTAGACAATTTCACTTTATATCCTGGAGTCAACACATTTGTATTGAAAGGAAAGGTAAGATGAAATTCATGTAACTGCAAACACACACACACCCACACCCTGGGACGGCAAAATTTTGGGTCTTCGGTTATTGAAACTGCTACTTTATAGTGAACATTCTGTGAAACAGATGATGCATATTGGAAAAGTCTCCACCTGAGATATACTCCATTACTTACAGTGTAACTGCAACTGTTCATGCATTCACAATGCTTCAACATGAGAGATCTGTACAAAACATGCTATAAACTTCAGCTACATTTTGATAATGTCATTATTTGTGACTTAGGGTGAGAGGGTGTACAAAATTCAGTTAATTTTTTTCCTTCAGCATCTTTCTTTGAGGTTGACACTAATGTTATTGCATTCATTATTACAATCCTTCAACATCTTTCTGATTTATTATGTAGTTTTTGATTATTTCAATCCTATCCCAGTATGCATTAGATGAAGATGGCAAAGAGAAGGCCAGATGAAGCTGAAATTGGTTACAGTTTTGTGACATAGAAGGTACAGTGAAGGTGAAGGAAATGACACTCTCATTTGCTGTGTAATTACTGTAGATGGTGCCATTCCACCTTTACCATATAGGAGCAGCTAGAAACATACACATGTAGGAAAGGGCATTGTGAGTGTAAAATATCGTAATGGTCAAAACATAAAAATATATAGCTTAGGATGTGGTAATATCATCTCTGAAATGGTAGTGCATATGTTCAGAACTGGCTCTTTGTGGTTTAGTGTACTAGGCAATTGAGGTATTTAGCTTTAATTGAGCCACAAATTTCTTTAATAAGAGTTTGATAGATTTACTTACATAAGAACGAGGTTCCATTTTTTAAAGTTTTGCCTTCTACTTGGTTCAGGCCAGAATTAAGGTTATCCATTGCCATAGCAGTCAGCCATTTCAGGGGCACCAGCTGCTGTTGGGGCATTCATTGACCACCACACCACTGTTGAGTGAGGTTGCTAATGAGTAGCGTAGCTTGACCACAGTAATAATGCATTTATATTGTGATGCTGGTAAGGAGGCAGAATTGACAATGACATAAACAGATACTAAACTCAATTTGTGTGATTTTCTGGATTTTTGCCCTAAATTGGGTACTCCTGAAATGTCTACATTCTAGGTTGTTTAAGAGTTTGCCTATTCAGGTGTGCCACCTGTTGCCAGTAACTGTATAGCCTAAGCAGTTGGTAAACATTCTCTTTTTGTCAGTTATTTGCTCACTTCAAAAACTGAAGGACTATTTAATTGGTTAATATTTAACAAATCAATTAGGTAATACAACACATAAGTATTGCAAAATCTGTTTCGTGATGTTGAGCAATATGGGATGTTGACAAACTCAGTGGACCTGTGTTCAGGAAGGTGGGATCTGGCCATACAGATTTAATTTTCTTGTCATTTCCTAAATCTCTTCTGGCAGGTGCTGGAAATGTTCCTCCAGCAAAGTCACAGTATATTTTCCCACCACTTCCACTGACTAGTGGTCTATTTCTAATGACGATAAAGCCAATAGATAAATACTCTTATTTTTATACACTCTAAGAAAAAAACACACACCACAAATGAATTATTCGAATGGGACAGAACCCAGTAGATGTGATGTAAATGTACAGACAAACAAATGGTTATAGTTTCAGAAGAATTGGATGATTTCTTCAAGAGAAAGAGCTTTACAAATTGAGTAAGTCATTTAACATGTTGCTTCACATCTGGCCCTTATGCAAGCAGTTATTCAGCTTGACATTGATTGATAGAGTTGTTGGATGTCCTTCTGAGGGCTATTGTACCATATTATGTCAAATTGGTGTGTTAGATCATCAAAATCCCAAGCTGTTTGGAGAACCCATCCCATAATGTTTCAAAAATTCTCAATTAGGGACAGGTACAATGACCTTTCTGAGCAAGGAAAGATTCGGCAAGCACGAAGACAAATAGTAGAAAGTCTTGCTGTGCGTGGAGAGGCATAGTCTGGCTGAATTGTAAGCCCAGGCAGTAAAACAGGATGTTGAATATTGTTAGTATATTGCTCTGCTGTAAAGGTGCCTTGGATGACTACTAAAGAGGTTCTGCTATGAAAAGAAATGATGTCTCAGACCACCACTCCTGCTTGTCAGGCTATATGGTGGATGACAGTCAGATTGGTATCCCACTGCTACCCCTCGAGCCCCCGTTGCAGGATGAAGTGGTACTGGTAGATAGATATGTTGATTTTCTGTTGCCCATATTTTGCAGTTCTGCGTATTGACCTGCCCTTGGAGGTGGAAATTGGCTTTGTCTGTCTACTACAGAATGTTCCATGGCCATTCATTGTCCACTTCATGTGAGCAAGAAATTGCAGGGCGAACATTTGTATTGCTGCCAGGTAGGCAGGAAACAGCTCCTGAACATGAGTGATTTTGTTGGGATAGCAATGTAGGATGTTCATAGGATTTTATGCACCACACTTGCAGGCATGTCCAATGTCCAGGCAATTCCCTATGCTGTCCAGGCAATTCCCTATGCACTGCATGTTTGCACACCCCTGCTCAACTCCTACTGCAATGCTGTGGCCACATCGACAGATGTCAAATCAACTACTTTCCTCCCTCTGCCACACTGCACTTCAAAATTACCTGTCCTCGAATTTTGTAATCTTATTGAGACCCTTAGCGGGCATCAGACCAATGCCTGTTTTCATACCCTTGAGTGTCTAGGACTTCTGCAGGGCTACTGACGCACAATCACCATCCTTGTAAAAGAGCTTTACCAGCAGAACGCTATCCTTCGTGGAGACAGTCATGTTGGGCATCCCAGACACAAACTGAGGAACAGCTGTGTTCCACGCATCAGTTGGTGAGCATATTCTGACCCTTACAGCACTATCTATTAGTAAAATTTTCATTAATTTTTTCCCATCACTTATCCCCTTACCTCAATATTTTACTGTTCAAATTTGATATTGTTCTGAGCTGTAGTTCTCTTTCTACTAAGTTTTGGAACTGTAACTTTAATTATGGGCACCATGAAAACAGTGATTGCCTCATAAGCTTTCAATGAAGATTTCATCTTTGAAAAATGTGATCTCATGATCATTAATATTAGGTTAAAATTCTGTAACTGGTCTAGTGGGTCTCTAATCATCTTGAAATGTCTGCCTTTGAGTTTGTAATTGAAACTATTTTACTTGCTGATTTGCACAACTGTCTATCCAATTTTCATCAGAACCTCCACCATATGTGCAGTTGTATTTTTAAGTGGGGGAGGGGATTGTAATATGTGCTGTCATATCCATTTCAGTATGTGATTGAGGCAAGAAAGAACAATTAAAAACAGTTAACTAGATTTGAGGAGGACTGGAGCATTGTTCAAATATGCAGTTACAAATAACCACGTGTACACTACAGCAAAATTTTCCTCCATCAACCATTTAATTGTAAAATGACGTACTTAAAGGCTAATTGTTGTTGAGAATGCAATTTTTCAGGGATTGGTTGCATTCTTGTGGTTAATTTGTTTTATCTTATATGGTGAAGATAAGTAAATATCACTCTCATAATCTTAGCTAATGATTAAAGCATCTCAGCTGTGCTCCATTCTCATACATCAACTACCCATCTTTTATTTGTTTACCAAACATTCCTTCTTTCCTTTCATGCCAATGGTTCAATGCTTATTTGCTACTATTATTGGCCCAAGTTTTTAAAATTTAAACTAGGGTTATTTTTTGCACATCCAAAATTCATATTGAGTGTCCATATAGCTGCAGGTATTGTTCGTAGCTTTTTACCAATGTCACTGTATGGATGAATATTGCTACAGTTGGCTGTAACTTGAGGGGTTCTTGCGTGACATGCAGGTAAAAATAACTAGATTCTCAAGCTTGGTGATAACCTCAGTAGTTAACTTTTTGATTTGGAAAAAAAAAGTGGATTTAAAACATACACCCTTGAAAGCTTTTAGTTTGAGGTTCTGCTGCCAGAGTACCACCAGATGATATTTAGAACATATTGCTGAATGAATGTTTTTTATAACGCTCTGAAAAAAGCATTGATAATGAATTGGTGTCACTAATTTTTTGTCATTGTGTAGTGTAAAAAGAATATTCTATGAAATTGTTAACTAACAGACTAAATTGGGTTGTTAAGATGCCTATTAGCAGATTATTTTATCCTTCACACATGTTCTTACTCTGGCTTTTTATGAATGAAGGTTAATCATGCCAATTTCATTATGATGTCATTCAGTGAATGTGGAGATTTAGTCATCTGATGTTAGTACATTTATTACATTTAGAATGTAATGATGCATTTATGCTGCCACCTCGTTACTCGCTGGCACGGCACTGTGATGATGAATTAAACCCACTGTGTCTTACTGGTCCATTTAACCTGTACCATTGCTGCTCGCCCCACTACTCACCCTACTTCTTGCTACGATCCATGCCAGGCAATGGTATCAAGCTCTTTTGTGTTTCACGCTGCGACCATCACTGTTTGTCCTGAAACTTGGGCCGCGATTGCTTCAAGGCTACTCCAGGGCACCATATTTGACTCTGCAGCACTCTTCTCAATATATGAACAACTGCAGGGCGATTACTCCCTGCGGCAGTGAGGCTGCAGCATAAATAAACAAAGCACCCAGTGAGTGGCAAGGTGCGATGTGCCAGCTGTGTGTACAGAGATGCCAAAGTAAGGCTCCAACATAAACATTCCATAAGTGAAATTACTGGTATAGTTAAAAAACTGCTGGTGCACCTTGACTACAATAGTAGTTGCAGATATAACCATTGCCTAGAAAGTCTTCTTGAATTACAAGCTACAGGTAACATGACTTCACCTTTAAATATCAAACATCCAGTGACTACTATACTCATTTATGTCAGTGAATGTAATAGTATGCTGTACTAAGTGTCAGTGGCTTCGTAACATAGGTAGTGCTACTTGTTCCAGGATGTATTGTTTCTGCTAGTCAGAATCCTGCTCTCAAATTACAGATTAATAGTTCTGACACACATGAGACGCTGCTGTTCCACTGGTAGCCAATGATCACTGTGGAGAGGGGAAATGGGGCCACTACTGACAATTATTCTTCCTATTTATTGGAATATCGGTCTTACATTATCACTGGAGTTATTACTCCAGCCCATTTCTGTAGGCAGTGTTCAAACTGATTGACTTTTAATGGAAGTAACAGAAATGGGTTCAACAGTATTGAGCAAGGTGAACTAAAAGTAGAAAGAACCCAGTGACAATGTTGTGCTCCAGTAGACAGTGGCAATAAAATTGAAAATAATTACTGTTTATCCTCACCAGTGTCGCTATGCTTTGGGTCTCTAATCTATATTAATCCCTAAATTCGAACAGAGAATTCAAATTTAAATTGTATTTGCTAAAGCACTGTGTAGCACTGAAACAAGCATGAGCTGTATATGAGGAGGCTTGTTAAAGTTGGTTGTACACAAATGGATTATTTGTGAAATGGCAACTGTTCGGTAAATGGTCGCACTGCTGTGGCACACGAGTTCCAGCCCAGTCACCCATAATGTGACAGAAATCGAATGACAGCAGCCGCAAGTGCTATGGGCCAAGAGATTCAACCAGCAAGCCACATGCTCACCACAGCTGATGTCTGAAGAGGATGCGGGACCAGTTGACAATAGGCAGTCAGTGCGAAGAGTGGAATGGCCAGCTGACAGCAGGCAGTGTTGCATTCTCTGTACTATGTTTATCTACAAGTATTGTACACAATGTTTCCTATAGATGTAGAGAAAATGGACACAAAAAATTTAGTAATGAAGCTAGAAAAAGGCTTTGTATTTGGGGCGTGAGGACTGATAAAGACGTGCATAGAAACATTAAATACGTGGTATGACATTTATTGTGAATTATTTCCAGACTTCACAGACCCATAAAGTAGAGCGGGAAAATCTGTTGGTATTTCTTTTCCAGCTCTTCATTATTCCAATGATATTCTGGTCACAGGATCAATTAGTACTGCAACAAAATTATTGAGTTAGTGTCCCCAAATGTATTCAGCATTTTGATTCAGAAAATCATCTACAGCTACAAATTTCAAGAAACTCCTAAATTTCTCTATTGTTCACATTTTCCATCTTCCTCCTTCTGACACAATCTGTAAGACAGACTAATTCAGTTGCAGCTATGATGGTATCTGGTGATATTTTTTTTTTTTTGTAAACTTGTAACTAAGACGAGAGAGATCAGTGTATATGATCATTCACAGTTATGTGATTTCTTGAAGTATTCCCAGCGTGACTGAGTGATGGTTGGCTACTGGGAAACAAGTCTTTTTGGTATAAAAATAAATGTGTAATTAGTTATTTATTATATTGGAATTATGTACAACAAATACAAGGAATGACCAGAAAGAATGAAACGTAGGTGCCAGCATGCATTAAAGGTTCTTACAGGGTTTGACATAGGGTACTGTTCATATGTTTATGACATGAACAAGCGGCAGTAACAACCTAAGATTCCTTTATATCAGATGAATTAAGCCACATGAGCAACATGGACAGTTACATTATTCGAAAGAGTGACACTTCGATCAGTAAACATATAACATAAACAAACCACGATTCAGTAAGCATTACTCTAAATTGGATTTGTGGATAGTGACAGATTAGTTCATTCTGTTATGTTTCAGATGAATTTACTGGTACAGTTACTGAAAATAACAATCAAAGTAGAGAAATCAAATTACCAAACTAGTACATATAAAAGGAAATGCTTATGACAACTCATATTCTACCTTATGTTATGTAACACCTCAGATTTTGCTATCCTACCAAAGCATTTTACCAGCTTCACTTCCATTGCTTACTGCTGACACATTTCTTCTTTTTTCATCAAAGTTTATGGCAGACTCAAATCCTTTCACAGCAAATGTGTGTCCATGTTGGTGGCCATCTCTGTATGTGTGGCTTATATAGCAAAGTGTCTCCAATTTAAGAAAACATGTTAAAAATAAAGTATATTTCTTGTAATTTTATTTGTATTCCTGTCGTCATTTAGTTGCAAGGTAAATTGTTGTCAGGTTGCCTATACTTACATTTTGTAAAACTTTAACAGTAACAGTTAGTAGATGAAACTGTTAGTTCAGACAACAAAAAAGGAGACTTGCGGTATATAGACAACTCTCCCACTGGATCTGTAGTCTTTCTCTTTAAAATGAAAATAACTCTTAATGCAATGTTAATGTAGAGTGTGACTGTAACTGACTTCATAAGCTAAACAATTTCAGTGTGTTAGCTATGATTTGTGTGATCTAAAATGTACAAAATATAAATAGGTGTAAAATATAAACAAAATATAAATGGGTATAAAATATAAACATGTCAGCAACTGCAAACTTTCCGAAGTATGTGCAGTCAGTTACTTAATTTTGAAGGACTGTAATTACTATGAGCAGTAAAGGAGAGAGAGCTACTTCATTATCAAGCTACGATGTGAGACTACCATATGCCAAAGAAGTTTTTTCTTTTTTTAGTTGAATAGTCTCCTCATAATTGAGTGTGGGAGCTTGCCTAGCAGAAAACATACATGAATTCAAAGACCAGTCGCTTTCAATTTTTTTACCTGAAAAGTAAAATTTTTTATGAGAAACTAACTAAATTTCCATAAAACCATTTTTTATAAGCTCAGCAGATGACTTTATATTTCTCTCTTCATGCCATTCCACAGCCAGCTGCATGGCAGCATGATTCTATGTCTTACTGTAGTATATCTCCTGTTGTGGAAACATTTTGTGTGTGTGTGTGTGTGTGTGTGTGTGTGTGTGTGTGTGTGTGTGTGTGTGTGTGTGTGGTCCGAGCCTAAGTATGGTATAAGTTCCAAGTCGCCATCCATACAAGGGGGTGGAGACAGTTTCCATGAGCTCATGTTTTTGCAACTAAATTCTTCATGTGAGGTACCACAGCCATATATCTGTTGAAAGACATTTTGAAGTTTTCCAGCTTGGCTGTTTTCATCAGATATTCACTTTTTTACATCTTCCACGATTGGCCTTGTCGGCTATTTTCAAGAGCAGTCTACAAAGAAGCAGATCAAAGGTACGTGACCCATAAGTTTGGCGTACTGACATACAAAAATTATATTTTATAATGGCCACCTAAAATTGTACTTACAGGTGCTCATGTGTTGTGCACTTATCTTGTTATAAAATGGTGGATATAGCTGATCAGGAAGTGAGCACATCATGTGGATGCGTCAGAATTGAAAACAGAAAGATTACTGTGTGCATTAATAGTCAGGTTCATAACTAGTGCCATGATACAGGACACAATATGTGCTTGTTCTCATTGTTGTACACCAACTGTCACTTCTGGGCACACAGGAAACAGTTACAGCAATCAGTGTGTCCATAGATCTACAGATGTGTCAGGGACATAATGTACTGTATGCTATTGTAGAATTGTAAAAACCAGATCCAGAACAAACAGTGTGTCAGGGCATCAAATGTGTGTATAGAGTGCAGTGAATACAAGAAAATGGGGGAAGGTAGCATTTATTACATTCTGAACGCAAAATAATTAGAAGTAACTGGCTATTATTTTAGTATATTATGGATTTTACCGTCATGTGAATGTTAACCCTATCATTAACTTTTGCAGTAGTGAACTACCTCTCTCTGCTTTTAAATATTGGCAACTTTATAATTTAGGCTTTCGTATATATTTTACTTGATGCATCATCCAGCATATTTTAGTTGCTAGTAGCACCTTTTATGTAAGATAGCGGGAGCTCCATGATGCTATATTATAAACTGATCGTCGCCTCAGGCTATGTTATGTTCTTTCTTTTCAACATTTCATTCCTTTGCAGTAGCCAACTACTTACGTGACTTTTCTTAATATATCTTTATGCTTGTCATTTGTTACAAAAATGTTGTGTGTTTATGTGCCATCTGACAGAGCCGTCCCCTCATCTTGTTTGTTTGCCACTTGTAGAACATTTTATGTTAGACTATCTCAGACCAGGCTTTGAGATTAACTGTCCATCGTTTTATCGTGTATGCTGTCACTATGCTAGAATTACACCTTGTCATGTTTGCTGTAGCATACAATTTTTTTTAATCTTTCAAATATTTTAATTTTACTGATTACCTTAAGCTTTCAGCTTGCTGTGATTTTTAATTGGTGTACCGCAGCTCCCATATAACCCCATTTTTAGCCGTTAGTAAAACTTTTACATAATATGTTCACAGACCATAATATGAGAATAAAATAACTTTCATTTTACATATTACACATTTTACCATCATAAGTTACACTCTGTCACTAATTTTTGGTGTGGCAAACTAAGGGGGGCTCTAAAACACCTTCAGACTATTTCTGTATCATTCCACCCTTTAACAGCATGTGGGAGAAATGAACACTAAAATCCTTCCATACATCTCTGATTTCTCTTTATTTTATTACGGTGATCATTTCTCCCACTATAGAGTGGCAATAATAAAGTATTTTCACATTCAGAGGAGGAAGTTTGTGAAAAAGTCTTTGTTTTTATGCCTGCCACCCCAACTCGATTATCATATGTGTGAAAATCTCTCCCTTATTATTTCGCGGTAATACAAACTGGGCTGCCCGTCTTGGACTACTTCAATTTTTTCCCTCTATCTCATCCTGTAAGGATTCCATGTTGTACAACAATACTTGCACAAAGGATGTACAAGGATATTGTAAATAGTCTGTAGTAGATCTGCTGCATCAAATGGCAGCAGCATCTGCAAACAATCGGAGAGGACTGCTCAGATTGTCTCCTAAATGGTTTATATGGATCAGGAATAGCAGAGGGCCTATAACACTTCCTTGGGGAACACCAGATATCACTTCTGTTTTACTTGATGATTTTCCATTTGTTACTACATACTGTGACCTTCCTGGCAGGAAATCGCACATCCAGTCGGATTGCAGAAGAATACTCTCTAGGCATGAAGTTTGATTTGAAGTCTCTTGTGAGGAACAGTCTCAAAGCCTTCAGGAAATCTAGAAATAGGGAATCAGTTTAGAACACATGTCGATAGCAGTAATTACTTGGTTTGAGTAAAGAGTTGATAGTGTTCTACAGTAATGATATTTTCTGAATCTGTGCTGACTTAGTCAATAGACCATTACCGTCAAGGTAATTCATAATGTTCGAACACAGTGTATATTCCAAAAACCTGCTGCAAATTTGTCAGTTTTACGTGTCTATAATTCACTGGATTACTCTTATTTCCTTTCTTGTGCATTTTTGTGACCTGTGCAACTTCTCAGTCTTTTGGTATGGATCGTTCGTTGAGTGAGTGGTTGTGCATGATTCTTAAGTATGGAGATATTGTATCAGGTACTCTGAAAGGAACCTAATTGGTATACTGTAAGACTTACCTTTTGCAAATGATTTAAGCTGCTTTGCTAGGCTGAGGATATCTGCTTCTGACTTACTCTTGTTCACAGCTGTTCTTGATTTGCACTCTGGAATATTTACTTTACCTTACGTGGTGAAGGAATTTCAGGAAATTATTTTAGAACTCTGCTTTAGTGGTGCTGTCATCGGTAATATTACCACTGGTGTTGTGCAGTGAAGGTATTGATGGTCTTGTTATTGGTGTTCTTTATGCACAGCCATAATCTCTTTAGATTTTCTGTCAGATTTTGAGTCAGAGTTTTGTTGTGGAAGCTATCAAAAATGACACAATTTTACAGTGCCTTTTTTTGTTGTGGATTACGATGCAAATTTCCTTTGGACATGTATTTATTTTGCTTGAAAGTTACTTGCCCGGTGTCAGTTGATAAATACAATATTGCAGTGCCTGTTTTATTCTGAACTACGAAGCAAAGTTCTTTTAGACTTGCATGCATGTTCAAAGGAACTTTGCATTGTAATTCAGAATAAAATCGGCACTGCAATACTGTATTTTATCTGTTGACACTGGGCAAGTGACTTTTAAGTAAAATGTCTCACTTGTATATAAATACACATAATGGGTGTATGAGTACAGGCTGCAGACGTACGGTTGAAGACACATGGAAGTTTGGGTCTGCCCGAGAGTCATGCATGGACAGCCAACTGGTAATGCGACTGCTCACGATCAGGGGGAAATCGAGGTCTGAGTCTGGTACGGTACAAATTTTCAGTGTCGTCATTCCATTCTACAGCTGACGGTTGTCCATATTTGCAATTGAAAATACATTTAACACTATTAAAAGCATCTCACATTTGTGTCTACACGAAGTCTTGAGCTTCAGCAAAACATTGGAGCTTTTGTGTTCTGTTCAATTTGGCATGCCTTTTTTGTTGCTTTTGCAACAGTGTTGTGACCTGTCTTTTGTACCAAAGGGGATCAGTACAATATTTTATCGATTTTATTGGTATAATTTGCTGCTGATACTGTTTCTTTGAATTGAAGCCACATCTGTGGAAACTTACGTAGTTAGCTGGGAAGGAGTGGAGACTGTCATCTACCAAGGTGTGAAGGGAATTTTCATCTGCTTTTCTAAATAGATATATTTATTATCTGCCTTCATGTTTTAAATATTGACAACCATATAATTTAGGATGTAATATTCTTTACTTGATGCATCATTTAAAGTGTTAGCTGCTAGCATCACCGGCCTTCCCACTTACGTTCAGTGACCTTAGGTGCAACATGCTAAATTATAAACTGATTAATTTTTCTTTTCAACATGTAATTTCTTGCTATAGCAAACAACTTTTGTCA
Organism: Schistocerca piceifrons; assembly: GCF_021461385.2. NCBI lineage: Eukaryota > Metazoa > Arthropoda > Insecta > Orthoptera > Acrididae > Schistocerca > Schistocerca piceifrons. Next base: position 821,891,395 of record NC_060149.1, on the reverse strand, counting down.
CTTTTTCTTAAAATATCTTTACATTCATATTTTGTTGTGCAACTTTATGTTTCAAACAATGGAAACTCCAGGTGGGAATATCAACAGAGTAGGAAAAGATAGATTGCTACTTACTGTAAAGATAACACACTAAGTTGCAGACAGCCACAGTTAACAGACACTTACACGTAAACTTTTGGCCACAGCATTGGTCAGAAAAACACACACACACACACACACACACACACACACACACACACACACACACAAAAGCAAGCACAATCATGCACATGACCACAAACTTTCTCTTGTGATGACTGATGGAAACACTATCTGGTGGAGTTTGCAGGGACTAGAATGCCAACATATACAGTGTCAAGACGTGGAAACTGTTGGGTGGAGGGTGTGGGGACGGTATGTGACTGTAGGTTGAGGCTGGGATAATTATGGGAGCAAAGTGTTCTAAGGATACTCCCATCTGTGCAATTGAGAGAAGCTGGTGATGGAGAGGAGAATCCAGATGGTTCAGGTAGTGAAGCAGCCATTGAAATAAAGGATGTTATGTTCAGCTGCATGTCATACCACAGGATGGTCTGCTATGCTGTTGACCATAGTTTGGCAGTGGCCATTCGTCTTAGTGGACAGTTGGTTGGTACTCATACCAATATAAAAAGCTGTGGGATGATTTCAGCAGAGGTGGTAAATGATGAGGCCTGGCCCCAGATAAGGTAAGATAAACCTGTGATGATGACTGGAATAGGAAATACTGGATGGGTGGATTAAGCAGGTATTGCCCCTGAGTCTTCCATAGGGATATAATCCTTGCAGCAAGGGATTAGGATTGGAAGTGCACAGGGATGGACCAGGATGTTGTGGAGGTTAGCTGGGCAACAGAACACCATTTTAGGAGGGATGGGAAGATATTGGGTAGGACGTCCCTCATTTCAAGGCATGAAGATAGGTAATCAAAGCCATGTAGAACGATGTGGTCCTGTTGTTCCAGTCTGGAGTGGTATTGTTGTGATGAAGCGGGCACTCCTTTGTGACTGGTTCTTGGGGGGTGTGAGGGGAAATGGCACAGGAGATCTGTTTGTGGGCTAGGTCTGGGGATACTGTGCCTGTCTGTGAAGGGCTTGGTGCGACCCTCAGCATAATGGGCAAGTGAGTTCTTGTCACTGCAGGTATGTCATCCCCAGGTGGCCACACTGTATGGGAGAAATTGTTTGGTGTGAAAAGAATGACAGCTGTCAAAATGCAAGTACTGTTGGTGGGTTTAATGTGAACAGAGGTGCAGATGGGGCCAGTGGAGAGCAGGAGGTCAATATCTAGGAAGGTGGCACACTGGGTTGAGAAGCACAAGGTGAAGTGGATGGGAGAGAGGTTACTTACTAACTTTATCCTAAGCCACAACTACTACTTTGAAGTGAAGGTACATAAACACACTCACAGCACAGCCATGGGCACCTGCATGGCAGCCTCCTATGCCAACCTGCCCTGTATGCTGAGGGTCTCACAAAGGCTTTCACAGACAGGTACTGTTCCCCGAACTAGTCTGTGAACAGATCTCCTGTGCCATTTCCCCTCACACCCTCAATCCTACCACCATCCCCAAGAGCCAGCCCCAAAGGAGTGCCCCTTCGCCATCCAGTACCATCCAAGACTGGAACAGCGGAACGACATCCTTAGCCAGGGCTTTGATTACCTATTGTTATGCCCTGAAATGAGGACATCCTACCCAATATCCATCCCAATCCTCCTAAAGTGGTGGTCAGTCACTCGTCCAACCTCCATAACCTCCTAGTCCATCCGCATGCCACTCACAATCGCAACCTCTTGCCATGAGGAACATATCCCTATGGAAGACCTAGGTGCAAGACCTGTCCAATACACCCACCCAGTACTTCCCATTCCAGGCGTCACAGGCTTATCCTCCTCCATCAGAGGCCGGACCACCTGTGGAAGCCGCCATGTCATTTAGCAACTGTGCTGCAATCATGGCACAGCTTTTTGTGTTTCATATTGGTATTCAGGTGCCGGGTATGGGCTTGGCGACCCCGGGTTTCCTGAGCTGGGTACTGGTAAGCGCCGCCAGTCCCCTGTCACCGTAAGATCTGGGCATACTTCAGCGACCACCGTGCGGCGCGGTGGTGGAACATTGTGTGTCTCAGGGAATGGGGATCTTGGCTTGACCGCCCGGATCATGAGGATGGAATAAACCTCTACAAACAACCCCTTAATCTCAAGGTGTGCTGCGTGCTGCTAAGCTCTCGAGGTGGAACAGTCGTCGGCGGGCAACCTCTGGGGAACCTGTCGCACATCAGTTGTATAAGGCTTATCTAGGAATGCGGGGCTCTGTCTAGGTGGACTTCTAGTTCCCTAGCTGCTCGTGGGACCGAGATGGATCCTTCGAAATCCTCTTTTCCTCTTCTCATATGAAAGGGTGGGCTGCTGGAAGGTTCTAACACCCAGTCTCTCAAGAGGGCTCGTGCAGTCAGTCCCCCTGACTCCGGCACTTCTTTAACAAGTAAAGTTTTTGATAACAGAATGCATTCTGGTAATCGGAACGTGTTTCTTATTGTGAAACTGAAGGAGGGTAGTTTTGAGAATGTTTCGCCCTTCTACATACAAAAGGGTTTGGAGGGAACCTGTGGCTCCTTAAAATCAGTGAAGCGCTTGCATAATGGAACCTTGCTAGTGGAAACTTCCACTTCCCAGCAAGTAACTAACCTCCAATCTGCTAAATGCCTTGGGGAGTATGCCATAGATACTGAACTACACAGCACCTTGAATTATAGCAAAGGTGTTGTGACATGCCAGGATCTAGTTGACATTCCCAAGGAAGAACTGCAATGTGAGTGGGCTCTGGTAGGTATCGTTGATGTACAACATATCATGAAGAGGGTTGATGGCAATCTTGTAAAATCCAACTCCTTTATTCTGACCTTCAGTAGCACGAAACTCCCTGAACATGTTAAAGCTGACTTCCTTCGCCTTAGTGTGAGGCCTTATTTCCCAACTCCAATGCACTGTTTTAAATGCCAGCGTTTTGGGCATACCACCTTAGGGTGTAAAGGTGAAGCGACTTGCGGCAACTGTGGTAAGGCTGCTCATGAAGGAGTTAGTTGCTCATCTCGAGCCAAATGTATCAATTGCTCTGGAAACCACCCTGTATAGTGTAGGGACTGCCTAATATTTTTAGAGGAATGCAAAGTCCAGGAAATAAAAACAACCAAGTATATCCCCTATAGTGAGGCCAAAAAGATCTACAAGTCGATGCAACCTCCCACATTTGCTACATCTTTCGCATCCATGGTTCAAAAGCTTACTCCAAAAGCCGATGCCTCTATGCAGACAGAGGTGGTGAGTGTTGGCACTAACACCTCCAGCTGTTAGTGCACTTGCAACACAGCCAGTGTTTCAGAGCCTGTAGCCCCTACTCGACCGGCAGACAAGGTACATTAGCGAACTTGGGCCAGCCCCTGGCGCCTCCAACAGCTGAGGCTGTTCCGAAGCCCACTATGGCCATCACCACTCCCATGTCGGCTTCCCCGAAGCCCACCAAACTGCAGAAAGGTCCTATACAGCAGCAACAGCGGGTCAAATGACGTGGTAAACCTTCTGATCATGCAGATGTCGTTTTACGTGCAGCTTCTTCTGACTCTTCCTCAGAGCTGATGGAGTACGACGTATGTGTTGGGCAATCATCTCGCCCCATGGCTGCCCCTCCACCTGCTGAAGTCTCCCCACCATGTCGGAGAGACAGGATGAATGTGCTACCCCCGTCATAGATGGCTCCCATACTTCAGTGGAACTTGCAGAGGTTCAGGACGCATGTGGAGGAACTTCGTCTACTCTCTCAGGGTAGACCACTGTGTTTCTGTCTCCAGGAGACTTATTTCCATTCATCTTACTCCCATGGGCTACGAGGCTATACACTCCACAAAAAGAACGACCTGCGCGGGGAGAGAGCTACAGGGGGGTATAGGTATTTTTGTCAGGACGGACTACCATTCCTCGCCTCTCTCGCTTACGACGAGTTTACAAGCTGTTGCTGTGTCCGTGCACATGCGTCATCCATTGACTGTATGTTCTCTTTACTTGCCCCCACATGATGCACTTGATGAAGAGGCCCTCACCGACCTTCTTACACAGCTCCCCCAGCCGTTGATTCTTTGTGGTGATTTTAATGCCTACATTGTGCTTTGGGGCTCTGCAATTACCTGTCCCAGGGGTAGAGCAATTGAGAGGCTTCTCCTGTCATCCTGTGCCTACTTGCTCAATGCAGGACAGAGCACTCACTTCTGCACAGCAACTGGGTCGTTCTCTGCCATTGATCTCTCACTTAGCTCTCCAGCTCTTGCTGCCACTGCTCAATGGGAAGTGGTCGCTGACTTGCACGGCAGTGATCACTTCCCAATCTGGATTCATCTGCCAGATGGCGTGGGCCCCGAAAGGAGACCACCATGATGGGTGCTCAGTGGGGCCGACTGGACACTTTATAGCCAGTTGGCCCAGTTCGAACACTGTGCGAATGTTGAGGTGTGGGTGGATCATATTACCAAAATGGTCCACCACACTGCTGCAGCATCCATTTCACAGTCCACAGGCCACCGGAAGAGGCAACCTGTCCCTTGGTGGAGTGCCAAATGCTGCTCTGCAATCAGGACCGGGCATGCGGCTCTGCGTAGGTTCCAGTGTCGGCTGACTGCTGAGAATCTTGCAGCCTTTCAGGTGGCGTGGGCAAAATGTTGCCGCATTATTCGAGAGAGCAAGAAGAGGTCGTGGCAACAGTTCCTGAATACCATTAATCGTTTCACCAAAAGTTCCATTGTGCGAGAGACCATCAGGAGAATTTCTGGGAGAGGAGGGAGGTGCCCCATGGCTTCTGTAATGAATAACAGCACTCTCCACATGGATTCGCGAGACATTGCCCAGACTATGGCAGCGTATTTTGCCATGTTTACTGCAACAACCAGTCAGGATCCAGGTTTCCATCACCATAGAGTTGTTGCCGAGAGGTTTAGTCTGGACTTTCAGTCCACGTCTAACGAAGTTTACAACTGCCCATTTTCTATGTGGGAGCTGGATTCTGCATTGTCTGCAGCTCGTGACACATCCCCTGGTCCCGACAGGATCCATTACAGTATGCTACGGCACCTTACAAGGTGCAACAAAGAAATCCTCCTCACACTTTTTAATGCCATTTGGGTGTCAGGTCACTTTCCTGACTCGTGGCGTTAGGCAGTTTTAATTCCTTTTTTAAAACCTGGGAAAGACTGCATGAGCCCAAGTAGCTACCGTAGTGTTGCCCTCATTAGTTGCATGGGAAAGACCTTGGAGCAGATGGTCAACCGCCACCTGGTCTGGATGTTAGAATCACGGCAACTCCTTAGTCGCTTTCTGTGTGGGTTCAGGAGGTTTCGTTCCACCTTCGACAACCTTACCCTCCTGGAGGCGGCTATACAACAAGCTTTCCTACGCCGTCATCACCTTCTAGGTGTATTTTTTGACATGGAAAAGGCCTATGATACTACTTGGAGGCGTCTCATCCTGGAGCAGCTTCATGAATGGGGTTTTTGTGGTTGTCTTCCTCTTTTTATTCCGTCTTTCCTCTCACCACAATATTTTAGGTACCAAATTGGTGATGTCGTGTCTGACTGCTTTGAGCAGGAGAAGGGGTAACGTTTTAAAGGTACTATTTCGCTGCAACTGCCAGCCGTAGCGGCCGGCAGTGACTGCGGGCAGTTGACTACTGCTCTCAGGCAAAGCAACGGAACATATGTCGTTGTAACAGCTCGGCAGTCAGCGGATGTGACTTCATCGCGACTGCCGCGTGTCGGCTGCTGCAGAAGCAGTCAAGCAGTTGGGCCGCGACTGCCAGGTTTGTGACGACTGCAGAAATTAACGACGCACTATATCGAATAAAGGTTTTCATGATGACGACGACGAACAGTTAGTGGAGTATGTTAGCAGATACTCTATACTGTATGATCATAAGCATACAGATTTCAGAAATGTGATGGCAAAGGATAAGGTGTGGAAGAAGATAGGAGAAGCAGTGAAAAAATATGGTTAGTGTTTTGCATATACACAATCATTTATTTGTTTTTTTCATACTGTGACAAATTGTACAAGATGGAGGCTACAACAATGCTTCGATTCTTTCTGTCACCAAACGATTACAACAATAATTACGAGTAGTAACAATAATTTATTTCCTTTATTTGAGCCTTAGTTCTTTTCCAGGTTGTAATCATTGATTTGTAGGTTCACAGAAGTAATTCTTAAATGTATCTCATACCTGAAAGCCTTCAGCTTGGCCGGCCGGAGTGGCCGAGCGGTTCCAGACGCTACAGTCTGGAGCCGCGCGACCGCTACGGTCACAGTTTTGAATCCTGCCTCGGGCATGGATGTGTGTGATGTCCTTAGGTTAGTTAGGTTTAAGTAGTTCTAAGTTCTGGGGGACTGATGACCACAGAAGTTAAAGTCCCATAGTGTTCAGAGCCATTTGAACCATTTCAACCTTCAGCTTGGTAGAATCCCCCTGTTCGGGGCAGGGGAATAATGTTCTGTGGTAAAGTCACGTCATGGTGAAGTTCATAAAAAGGTCATCCTCTTTTTTTCTAAATAGTCGTCCCTGAGGAGATTGTGTAGACAGCAACAAGCTGTAACAAGTTTATCACATGTGTTAGGTTGTAGATTAAGATTTGTGTAGAACACTCAAAATACCTGACACAAAAGTCCAAAAGCGTTTTCAGAAACTCGGCGCGCTCGTGACAATTTATAGTTGAAGGTCGCTTTTGATTTATCTTGCTGGGCAGACGAGCGAGTGTAAGGCTTGAGAATGTGCTTCCGCAAGCGGAATGCCTCGTCGCCTACTATAACAAATGGCATCCTGATGTCAGTTAATGGAGGCTCTTCATCTGCTGGAAACACGTCTCCTTTCATGATCATTTTCCCCATTGCTGACTTACTAAATATGCCACTGTCTCCTTCCTTCCCATATGAACCTACGTCTATCGCAACGAATTTACAGTTCGCATCAACCAATGCCAAAAGTACTATTGAGAAGTACCCTTTTTAATTCCAGAAAAGGGAACCACTTTTTCCGGGACACCATATCCTTATATGTTTCTCATCAATCGCAGCACAGCAGTTAGGGAAACCCCAAAAAGTGTAGAATTCTTTCTCACCTTCCCTGAAAGATTCTCGAGATGGAGGAGGCAGGAAGACAGGTGCCAAGTGTTGGCACATAGCTTCTACTGTTTCACGAACTATGATGCTCACATAGCTTGGTGATATCCGGAAACAATATCCAAGGGAGACGAAACTCTCCCCTGTAGCTAGAAACCTGTAACACAAACCATAATTATTATTAATACATGAAACATAAATAATATGTCTTGTCCTAATTACACAGCTAAACAAATATTGTTCCGTTTTAAGTAACCAGTGTAAGAATAGATGGAAAGGCATCAGAGATAACTACTGGAAAACAGTTCGTAAAGAACAATTGCAAACAAGTTCTGCAGCACCAAGTTCAACAACAAAATGAGCGTTGTACAACAGACAAGGTTTTTTGAGAGATGAAGAAAGGGAGCAGTCATCTTTTTGTAGTGTTCCGCTAAAGGAGCCAACAAGTGTTGAAGGACTGCTATCTGATGAAGATGGACAAAATGCCAATGAAACAGGGCCTGACACTCCACAACCATTGCTTCCTTGTCCTCTAGTGACGCACCTGCTGCCAACTCTTCCATCTCAGCTCGCAGATCGAGGAAAACACACTGGGATTCAGTCAACCAAAGGGGCCATCAATGATTGGAATTGCTGCAGCACTTGACTAATAATCGGCAGCTGGAAGATGATGTGGGGCTGTTCATGGGAAGCATCACAGCGTCCATTAGGAAACTACCACGTCACTTCATTAATAAAGCGAAAATTGACATTTTAAGCTATGTTACGGGACTTGACAGTTCTTCAGAATCATCTCATGTGCCACTACCTGTCAGCATCAGTCTTTCTGGCTCGGCTCCCCTTTCATCCCCATTCGAACAAACTTCATCAGTTGAAGATGATATGTACACTTTCACCCCATTAATAAACGTTGAACCACCAGCAGGTGATACTACTTTTGAAAATAATTGCTAATCATAATGTAAACTCAGTGTGAAGATAATGTGAAAATAAACAACAAACTGTATAGGCCCTGAGTCGTTTCCAAATAAACCTATTATTTTAATAGAAATTTATGTTATTTCACAGAGATACAAAAGTATCCCTTTTAAACCATTGTTGATGAATACGTATGTTTTTATACAGCTGCTTACCGTAAAGTCACTGCCATGGTTTTGTCGGCTTCTGCTGGAGTTTGCACTGCACTGGTAGCTGTTCCTCCTTTCACCAGACTTAAAACAAAGTCAAACTGAGATGGGTTAAGTCTAAAGAAATTTCTGACCCCTTCTTCATCATTTCGCAAGTGACCGGTTACTAAGTTAACATGAATTCCTTCACTTTTCCATGTTTGGAAAATGCTTTGGGGACAAGATCTTGTAAGCATTGCTATAATTTCCTCTTCTTTTTCCTCGTCCACCAAAAAACCTAGAATGGTATTGGCATCCATGTTGAGAACTCGCATGCGTGTTCCTTTCACAGAGGTAACTCACTGAGTGGCATGGCCGCTGCGGTCGGCGGTCTCAACAAAATACACAGGCAGTGACGGTCGGCAGTTACGGCTGGCAGTTACTGCCCGCCGCTACTGTCCGCCGCTACGGTGGGCAGTTGCAGCGAAATAGTACCTTAAGTGTGACTGTCTTTGCCATCGCTATTAATAGCACTACCTCCATAGTGAAAAGTCCTGTTCAGTGTTCCTTGTTTGTGGATGATTTCTTTGTTTTGCTCTTCTTCAAGCCTTGCAACAACAACACGTCAGTTGCAACTTACTCTTAGACGTTTGGATGACTGGGTCAGAAGAGTGGTTTTAAGTTTTCCACCGAGAAGTCCATGTGTGTGTTCTTTTTCACCATTCTCGTTCGATTTTAACCTTTCCTGGGTTGAGGATGAAGGACACTGTCCTTGCTTTTAAAGACACGGTGAGATTTCTGGGGCTCATTTCTGACTCTAAGCTTACGTGGTTACCTCATCTTAAAAACCTGAAATTATGGTCACTCAAGGCTTTAAGTATTTTAAAATGTCTTAGCCACAGTACATTGGGAGCCAACAGGAATTGTCTGCTCCAGTTTTACAGGGCGTTTGTGCGATCTCGGCTCGATTATGGGTGCATGGTGTATGGGTGTGCGAGGCCTTCTTACATCAAGATGTTGGACGTTGTGCACCATGAAGGGCTTCGGTTGGCCACTGGGGCATTCAGGACTAGCCCCATACCAAGCCTCTGCATAGAGGCTGGTGAGCCGCCACTTCATATGCGGCGACGGCTACTTATGGTGTGCCAGGCATATAAAACTTTGTCCACACCATACACACCTGCATACCATACCGTTGCTCAGCTTCCTCTGGCACGGCTATTTCATAACCGGCAACGAGCGACGCGGCCCTATGGGATTCGCGCACAGGATTGACTCTCTGCAATGGATGTGGCTGGTCTTCAAGTTTTATGTCGCGGTTGGAGCAGATTTCCACCTTGGCTACTCCGGAGACCCAGACTTAATTTAGATTTGACTAATTTTAAGAAAGATAGTACACCAGATTTTACATTCCAATTTCTGTTTTTTAACATTTTAGATGTGCATCAAGGTTTTACCGTCGTTTACACTGATGGCTCCAAACAAGGGAATTTCCTTGGCTGTTCTGTTGTGTTCCCTGATCATGTTATCCGGATTTGCCTCCCTGATTAATATACAGTTTTCGCAGCGGAGCTCCACGCAATTGTGAAGGCACTGGAGCAGATAAATCGTGTTCAGGGCAATCTATATCTCCTCTGCTCCGATTCTCTTAGTGCCTTACAATCATTGCAGAATCTGTACCCAACTGAGGAGATGGTCCAGCTGATATATGACCAACTCTACCTACTCCAACAACGGGGTAAGGAGGTGTCTTTCTGCTGGGTGCCTGATCATGTAGGAATATGGGGCAATGAACAGGCCGATCAGGCTGCCAAGGATGCCTGCAGAGAGCAGGATGTGGTCCAGTGTCCTATTCCCTTGTAGTCTGTCATTTCTGCACTCCACAAGAAGTGCTTGGAGTTGTGGGAGGAAGATTGACTGGCAGTGACAGCCAATAAACTGTGGTTGGTGAAGTCAACAACTCAGCCATGGCATTCCTCCTGCTCAGGCGGGAAGAAGTGACCCTCACGCGTCTTCGGATTGGGCACTGTTCTCACACACACAGCTTTCTATTACAGCGGGAGGATCCCCCGTTTTGCGATGCTTGTGGTGTGCTCATTTCTGTGCGGCACATTTTAACAGACTGCATTTTATACTGTGATGCAAGGGCAGAAGCACAAGTTGATGGGGATCTGCCTTGTCTTTTATCTAATGATGAGACGTGTGTGTCTAGGGTTTTAAAGTTTTGTGATGCATCTGGACTCTGGCCTAAACTTTTAGGCTGGAGGTTTTAGTGTATTGCACAGTGGCTGGCTTCTCCCTTTTTCCTTTCGGTCAGCCAGCCACTTCCCTCTGCTATATTGTTTTAGCTCCCTCTACCACTTTCTTCCTGTGTTGTCCATGTTTTACTGCTGGTGACATGCTTCGTCCCACGCTTCGGTGTGGGTAGGCACATATTTTTCCAAGCTTGTTAGCTGTGTATTAGGTTCTGTTTTACCTTACTATTCTGAGTATTTTCTTGACACATGTTACTGAGCGGGTGCTGAATACATTGGTGTCGTGTGCCCAGACAACTCTCTACTACTCCTCCTCCACCAGGATGAACAGTCACTGCCAAACTGTGGTCAAGAGCAAAGTAGTCCATCCTGTGGTAAAACATGCTGCTCAACATAACATTCTTGATTTTCATGGCTGCTTCACTATTTGAGCTATCTGGATCCTCCTTGCCACCACCAGCTTTTCTGAACTGCGCAGATGGGTGTTATCCTTACACTGGGTGTATACACCCTGGGACAACTGGGAAGTCTGGGATAAACCTGGGAATTTTTTCATCTGGGAGAAATCCGAGAAAAACTCTGGAATTTTTTAGACTTCAGGGAATTTTTCATTATTTTAGTTTCCAACAAAATTTTTGTGATTTTGACTAGAAGAACAGATAACTCTAACAAAGAATTTTACCTTAGCCCACTACTGCAGAATAATACTGCAGCAGTAAAACAAAACAATGCACACACAAGAATCTGCAGAGTCTGCCAACAGCAGAATGTGTCAAAGATTATGCAATACTTGTAACAACAAACTGCTTTCAAGGCGTCTTTCCAATGGGCCTTGTTTCAATGAGCATGACGTCACAACTGTTTGTATTTCTAATAGGTCATAGGAAAATATTGTGAATGATGATTTGAGAAGCATTACTTTCAAAGTAAATTTCCATTTACACAGCATGAATTACGTTACGTGTGAGAATCTGGGATGAATTTCTTAAATTGCAAAGTGTTTGAATCTCACACTTTGAGGACCAACCACTTAGAAAAGTTTCAGTTTCAGAAGACCAGCCATTTATGTCATCATTCAATATTTTGCATGCGCACACATACTAAAAGAGACCAAGTCTCAAGACTACTTTTTCATATTTATTTTAGCTCTTTCATAGATTACAAATTATGCAGCAATGATGGCAAAAGATACAATCATCCTTCAAAAAAAGTGCAAAGTGAATTCTTGACAAGTTGTGCACATAAATAGTGCTTCTATGGAAAACTCAAAGTTCTCAACAGAACATGCATTCAGCTCAGTAATCCACGAAATGTTTGGTGCAGAGCAGTGAAGTATATAATCATGCTTGTCAGAAATACTTAGCTGCTGCAATTTAATCTGTGTTCTTAGGAACCTGCCTAATCACACCCTCAGAAAAAAGAGCAAAAAGTTTTGATGACCAATGTTACATGTGAAAGATTAGCTTTTCTTGCAGATATGCTGTATGTATATTAATTTAAACTATTGACTTTTAACTGTTCGTGTGTTCATGCTACTTAATAGTGATATTACTACTGGGTGACTTCATCAAATGTTCTATGCTCTGAATATCTGCTCTCATTGGATGGTGAGATCATGTGACATGAGCCGTGATTGACTTACAAAAGCTCATCGCAGTCTCGATTTTAGTGCTTCGGCAGCTACTGTGCTGTATTTGGTGGAGTTCCTGTTGCTGTGTTTGGTGGAATACCTTTTTGTATTTTTGTAATGTAAAAAATATGCTGTGTAAATGTTTCCACACATCAAAGATCTTTCTGAAACACACTGTTTTTTGCTGGGTTTCATTTCCTAAAGTGCCGGGAAGTTCTATGCTGTTGCATAAAACCTTCACCATTCAAAGGATTGATAAATCTTACAGCTCTGTGGGGAAAGTATATTGTCACTTACTACAGGAAAAATGTACTTTCACCAGGGATATAGCGTATTTCCACCCGGGAAAAAGTGTATTTTTAACTGGGAAATCTAGGAAATATGCGGATTCCCCCCCCCCCCTCCCCTCATGTCTGCTTGTACATCCTGTTACAACAGAGTTTCCACCTCTGTAATGTTCCTGGCTTCAACATACGGTAACATACTGCCCACTCTCACCCAACAGTGTCCATCCCCCTGTCCTATCCCCCCAGGAGGCTGGCCACTCTTTGGCGGATTCATGCTTTGCAACCACGGGCAGCATTTTTTCACTTCCATGCTGCATGTCTATCCTCTTGCTATTCTTTTTCCCCTCCCTTGGGGAACGTGTCTGGGATGCCATTGGGAACGTTCTGCATTGTCTGTCGCTGATGTAAGAACAGTCATATCGTTGTTTTTCGCTCCCTTTTCCTTTCTTTGTTTCCCTTCTCCTCTCGTTCCTCCGCTTCGGCGTTTGAGATTCCTCCTTTTCTTCTTCCTCCCTGTGGGTTCCTGAAGGCTGGCACACGCATTGTACGTGTAACAGGTGATTCGGTAATGCTTAATTCCCAGCCCCTGGTCGACAGGTAGGGTTCGCACGTGCCCTCTGGTACAAGCCAGGCCCAGGGAGGGGTGATTGCCTGAGCTGCAACCTTCCCCAATTTGCCGATTGCTCCCTCTGTCAGGTGTTCGGGAGATGGGGCCTGAGGTGTGAACAACCACCTAAGGTGGGTGCTCCCCCTTCTGAAGGGGGCTCCAGTTGGAAGGAGAGCGGTATCAGAGATGCTGGCGATCATGGGGATTTTGTTGCAATGAGTCAACTGTCTTACCAATCAACGTCTACGAAACGCAAACGTAAAGAGGTTAATGACTCAAAGAACTTTCCCACTGCACCACGGTTCGTCGTGGTCTCACGTGCTGAAGACGGTCAGTCCATTGCCACAGTCAGTCCGTTTATTATTCATAAAGGTGTTGATTCAATTGCCGGCCCTGTGAAATCCTGTTCTCATTTATGGAATACCACTTTGCTTTTGGGGACTACTTCTGATTCTCAAGCACAACAACTGCTTGTCGCCTCACTTCTCCCCAACTACCCTGTTCATGTCGAGGCTCATAGGACTTTGAATTATTCCTGTGGTGTAATTTACACCAGGCTGCTTGACAGTCTGAGGCCGAAATCCAATCTTACCTCTCTGATCAGTGTGTTGTTGCCATCCATCATGTAATGAAAAAGGTAGATTCCTCCTTAGTGCCCACCCGCACTCTTTCCTCACCTTTGATAGAGTGGTGCTGCCATCCAACATTAAAGCGGGCTGTGAAATTGACACAATCCGGCCATACATTCTGAACCCGATGCGCTGCTTCCAGTGTCATTGTTTCAACCAGCTAAATGTGTAACATGTGGTATGGATGCACACAAGGGCGATTGTCCACCTCCTCCTCCCTGCTGTATCAACAGCAATAATGGCCATGCCACCTCCTCTTGGGATTGTCCCGTGTATCTTGATGAGCAGGCTGTCCAAGAGATCTGGGTGAAGGAAAAAGTGCCGTACCCAGCAAGCGTGCAAGTTACTGGCTAGTAGCAAATCCTGTGTTCCTGCTTCTGGCACCTATAGTTCTGTTCTTGTTTCCCCTCGCTCCATGAAAGACATGGCCGCACAGACATGTGACCCCAAATGCAGCTCTGAGGTTGTAAAATCACCCAGTGTCAAGGTAGCATCGCCATCCCCCCATCCAGCTGTGCAACAAACCGTCAACTTCTCGCCACAAGGGCAAAGCCACTAGCTACACAACCAGTAGGCCAGAAAGGACAGAACGAGTACTCCTTTGTAGACTTCCTCCGCCCCTACAGCCAAACAACACCTGAGTCTTCCTCTAACCGGAAAGGCTCGTAGAAGTCCACCAAAGGCAAATGATCTTCTCCTCCTCTGACTCAAAGATCCTCTTCGATGGTGTTGCCACGTGCCCAGCCGGCCTCCGTATCACCAGTGACCACCACCAACCATTTTTCAGCATTGGACTCCACGGACAGACTGCACAAGCAAGCTGATGCTTCTGTGAACCCCATGGAGCGGGATCCTCCTGTAGTAGTGACTCTACACTGGCTGTCACTTAGCAGCCACTGAGTTGACACCCCTACATCTCTTCATCATGACTGTCCTCCAATAGAACATTCGCAGCCTTCGGTCCCACAAAAAGGATTTACATCTGCTTTTAGCATCACAGCATACTCTTGTACTCGGCCTTCAGGAAACAAAAGTGTGCCCTCACGACCACTTTGAGCTTTCACTTTACTTACCGATTCATTTTGACCTTCGCCCTGAGGTCGGCATTCCATTTCATGGGAACATCATGTTGCTCATACGGGATGACATTCACAGTCAACACATCTCTCTGTGACTACCCATCTTCAAGCTGTTGCAGTTCACCTTTTCCTTCCCCACGTGACTTTTTCCCTCTGTACCATTTATGTCCCTCCGTCATTTGATGTCACTAGTGCAGACTTCCTTCAGCTTATTGGGCAGCTGTCTCTCCCTTTTTTGCTAGTCTATAACTTTAATGCACATCATCCCCTTTGGGGTTCTCCCAGGACCTGTCAGAGATACCCTCTTGGTTGATCTTCTTAACCAACTTAACCTATTCTGCCTTAACACTGGAGCACCCACTTTCCTTTCCAATTCCTCGCACATCTACTCCCATTTGAACCTATCCTTTTGCACAGCTCAGCTTGCCCATCATCTTCAGTGGTTCGTTCTTTCTGGCACCTACTAGAGCGACCATTTCCCGTGTGCTATCCATTTGCTGACTCCTACCCCATCCGCGTGCACTCCAAAATGGCAGCTTTACTCCTCCCTAGCAACCTTCAGAGAACAAGATTTCACCAGTTGTCATGTCCATGTGGATTATCTCACAAACATTATCCTTACTGCTGCAGAAAGTTCCATTCCATGCACTTCCTCTTTACCACGTAGTGTCCCAGTCCTTGGTGGACTGAGGTATGCTGCGATGCAATTTGTGCACGGAGACATGCTCTCATCCAATGATATCAAACTGCATTCATTATAAACAGATGTGTGCAAAGTGTCATTGTGTTCTTCAGGATAGCAAAAGAGCTAGCTGGATTTCATTCACTATTTCTTTTAACAGTTCCACCCCTTCCTCTGTTGTGTGCACCAACCTCCGATGGCTCTCTGGGACCAAGATCCATTCCCCAATTTCCGTCGTGACAGTAGCAGATGATGTTATCGTGGACCCTCTTGGTATCTCCATCACCTTGGGCCACCACTTCGCAGAAGTTTCGAGCTTTTCCCACTGTCATCCTGCCTTCCTCCATCGAAAACTAGTGAAGGAGGCTCAGGTGATACCCTTGTCTTCTCCGAATCGCGAGTTCTACAATGCCGCCTTTACTATGAGGGAGCTAGATCATGCTCTCAGTTCATCCTGATCCTCCGTCCCAGACCGAGCGAGGTAGCGCAGTGGTTAGCACACTGGACACGCATTCGGGAGGACATCGGTTTAATCCTGCGTCCAGTCATCCTGATTTAGGTTTTCCGTGATTCCCCTAAATTGCTTCATGCAAGTGCCAGGATGGTTCCTCTTCACAGGGCATGGCAACTTACTTCCCCATCCTTCCGTAATCCAATGAGACCGATGACCTCGCTGTTTGGTCTCTTCCCAAATCTACCCACCCACCCTCTACCCCAGGGCCAGACGCTATCCACATTCAGATGTTGCAGCACTTTCTGCTTAACTCGTACAGCTGCATCTGGGCAGAGGGCACATTTCCTGGACACTGGCGTGAAGCCACCGTCATACCCATACGTAAGCCTGGTAAGGACAGAAACCTTCCTTCTAGCTACTGCCCCATCTTGCATACTAGCTGTGTTTGCAAGGTGATGGAACCTATCATTCATGCCCGGCTGGTATGGTGACTGGAGCCTCGCAATTTACTGATTAATATACAGTGTGGATTTCGAGTGCGGCATTCTGCAGTTGACCATCTCGTTACTTCGTCCACCCATGTCATGAATGGTTTTCAGTGGAAATCCCAGGCTGTGGCCGTATTTTTTGATTTGGGGAAGGCCTATGACACCTGCTGGAGAACTAGCATCCTCCGTACTCTTTACACATGGGGCTTCCGTGGCCACCTGCCCTGTTCCCTGCAGGCATTTTTAAAAGATTGAGTTTCCAAAGTGTGTGTGGGTTCTGCCTTGTTGGACATACTTATCCAGGGAAACGGTGTACCTCAGGGTTCCATCCTGAGTATCATCCTCTTTGCTATCACCATTAACCCTGTAATGTCCTGTCTCCCGGCAGGCATCTCTGGCTCCCTTTCCGTTTACAATTTTGCCATCTATTGCAGTTCTTCATGGAGCGGTGTCTTCAGTGATGTCTTGATCGTCTTTACTCCTGGAGCATCGACAACGGCTTTCGCTTTTCTACTGACAAAACCGTCTGTATGAATTTCTGGCGAAGCAAGTGGTTTCTCCCACCATCTTTACATCTTGGGCCTGTTGCCCTTCCATTCATTGAAACTACAAGATTCCTGCGGCTCATCATCGATAGGAAATGCTCTTGGTCCTCCCATGTGTCTTACCTGGCAGCCCGCTGTATGCGGTTCCTCAATGTCCTACATGTCCTCAATGGTACTTCCTGGGGTGCCAATCAAACCACCCTCCTTCATTTGTACCGGTCCCTTGTGTTTGTTCGAAACTCGACTACAGGTGCTTTGCTTATGCATCTGCACACCCATCCCTCTTAGCCCGTTTCAACACTATCCACCATCGTGACATCCGTTTGGCGATGGGCACCTTTTACAATAAACCGGTTGGGAGTCTGTATGCTGAAGCAGAAGAACTACCACTGTCCTAATGCCGTGAATTTCTCCTCAGCAGGTATGCATGCCGTTTGTCTGCCGTGCGTGGCTACCCATCCTATGCCTCCTCCTTCGATGATTCCTTTGTCAGTACGAGGTGTGTCCCTCTTCTCTGTTACCTCCTGGAGTCCGCTTTCGGCACTTGCTATGGTGGCTTAACTTCACACTACCTGCAACTTTTTCAGTGGATGTGAACCCTTCACCACTTTGGCTTTGTGAAGCAGCCCATGTTAACCTTGGCCTTCATTCGCTCAAGCCTCAGTCTATCGCCTTCAGTTTCACGACCTTTGCACGGAACTTTGCGATAGTACTTTTGTATACACTGAATGGCTCTCGGACTGACGGTGGAGCCGGGTGTGCCTTCGTCAGCCGAGCTCTTCACCCTGTATCAGGCCACGGAGTACATTCAGTGACACAGCTTTTTCAATTGTGTCCTCTGCTCAGATTCACTCAGCGCCCTTCAAAGTCTGTGTGCGCTGTACACTGCCCATCCCTTAGTACAGCGGGTCTGGGAAAACTGTCACTTGCTCACTCTTGGTGGAGCCGGTCTGATGTTTCTGGTCATGTCGGTCTGGCAGGAAACGAGGCTGCTGCCAAGGCTGCAGTCCTTGTACGTCAGCCCGCGAGCACCTATATTCCCTCTGATGATCTCTGTGTTACTGCCTCTCCCAGCGGCTTGGATGACCACCTCTCGGCCCTCCTGCCGGGAGGAGGTCATTTTAACTAGGCTGCATATTGGCCACTGCCTTTTTAGCCATCGTCATTTGATAAGTGGTGCTACCACACCACCTTTTACACATTGCGCTCAAATTTTAAATGTATGCCGCTTCATGACGAAATGCCTATTTTTTAACCATTTACGTTCCTGCTTGGGTTTGCTGTGTGGTTTATCGGGCATTTTAGCAAATGAAGCACGAGCTGTCGGCCACATTTTACTGTTTATCCGCCAAAGCAAAATGGTGAAGGCGATTTAATTTTTAGTTTTGGATCTACACTTCTGTATCTCCACTTCTGTATGGTGTCTTTTTTTTAACCCTTTTTTCCATGTGCTGTATCTCCACTTAGCCCCGTCTCCTACACTCTTTGACACAGTCTGCCAATGCACCTGCCCGTCTTTCCTGCTCCTCTCCTTTTGTGCTCAGTTTTCCCCACCTCCCTGCGCCACAACGTCCTGACACAGTACCTGTTGGCTTTCTAGTTCCTGCACGCTCCACCAGACAGTGCTCCTACAGTGTTATCCCTTCCCCTTCACCCCCCCTCACCCCCCCCCCCCTCCAGATTGCTGCTGCCATCCCATGTGATAGCTACATTCTAACCTGAGCTGCCAGAGTCGGTGGGTTTCTCTTTTTTCGAGCAGAGGGTGTGACCAAAAGCTTTTAATGGTTCCTGTATGCAACTTACTGTGCTATATTTATGATAAGTAGCAATCTATCTTTTCTTACATTATTGAGTTTTTAATGTTTGCGTCATTTGGCAAACCATATGTTACAATAACTATTATGACTTGAGTGGAAGCTATTTTAAGTCATAAATGTCACTTTCTAGCTAAGGCAATTTGTCACGTGTAGCTAGTTATGTAGTCACAGATTATATTCTAATTGTGTACCGACTGGCAGAGCTATATTTCTAGTTATTTTATGCCCAAAATGTAATAAAGACTTTCTTTCCCCCTTTTCCTGGATTTCACCACAGTCTGCAGACACATTTGATGCCTTGCCATTCTGTTTGTTCTGGATTTGGGTTTTCAATTTTGAGTTTTTAATGTGTACTAATAACATACAGTACATTATGCTTGACACACTGATTCAAATTGCTGTATCTTTGCTGCAACTGTTTCCCACATGGATAGCAGTGACAATTGGTGTCCAATAATGAAAGCAAGCACATTTAGTGTCCTTTAATGTAGCATTAGTTATGAAGATGACTTACTGCATGCAGTAAGCTTTCTGCCATTAATTCTGATGCATATATATTTGTCCTCTCTTCCTGATAAGCTTTATCTGCTATTTTATAACGGGATGGTTCTACAACACACTGACAGCTCTATGTACAATTTTAGGCTGTTCGTTACGAAATATTATTTTTGTACATCAGTAAGTCGAACTTATGCGTCCTGTATCTTTGATCTGTTCCTTTATAGACTGTGCCCGAGAAAGCCTGTAAGGCTGAAATTGGCCAATTGTGCGAGATGTAATAAAATGAACACTTGTCAAAAGCATCTGAGGTGGAAAACTTCAAAATGTCTTTTAACTAAATACTCTGTTTTGGAATCTGAGAAGCATTTTGTTCTCAAAAATTAGAGAGACAATACCGTTATATGCATGGTATAGATTGAGATTTTTTTGTTGATAAATATTGTACAAAATGCATGTACAGGCACAGTTTTTCAATTTTTAATAAATAATATATGTCTTCTGTTTCTCTTTCAAGGCACAACAAAAGGGAATTTATCAGCTTGGTCAGTTGTCTTTAATGGTGGAAGGAAAACTGGAGTTCCTGTCACCTATTATATTACCTCGCTTAAGCTTTAGAGTAGTAAGGGAACCTTCATCAGTTAGTCTTAACAAAGGTGAAAAGGATCTGCTCGCAGGACTGGAACAAGAGATGGTACTCACAGTTTCGTCAGGAAGCTTTTCCATTGATGAGGTGAGAAAGTAACTTTTTATGTACTGATACTTCCTAATATAAGGTATTTGTAAATGTATAACATCAGCATGATAGAATTTTCCTCTAAATCCCAGCTACTCTAAAATAAGCACCAGAACTTTTTTGCCAGAGTAACCACTGGAAACCAAATTTCTTTGTAACTAAATTTTTCTGATGTAAATGATACACTAAAAATATAACAAAATAAATCTTTCCATTTAGGTATTTCGATTGGTATTTAAGGTGTTTAGATTATTGGAAGTAAAGAAAAGGACATACGTATGTTTCTCTCGGGCCGGACTATGGTAGTGTCAGTATGTGCAGAAACAAAAGGCTTTTGAGGCACTGAGATCACGGTGTCAACTTCGAAGAGTTACGTTGTTGAAGAAATGTTGTGTTCTGTGCTAAGACATTACAACGTTACAATTTCAACAAAATGGAAACATTCATTAGTGAAAGAATTCAGGAAGATGTAGCCATGTCAGTCAGTGAAGAATTTTGTTATTCAACTCTTGTCCTTAACATTGACTTACAAGTATTGGTAATTGTGTACCTAGAGGAGGCTAGTGGTGTACTTAATCTAAAAGCCCAAGGTTATATATATGCATTCGTATCCTGTAAGTATTATCTTTCATGAACATTCTCCAACAACTTTGTCTGAAAGACTGGAATGTGCAGTACGTGTTACAACAATCAACAGCCATTATCATTCATTCCAAAAGCAATTCATGAGTAATTAATAGTTTAAAGGACCTCCTTTGGAATTTTTAGCAGGCTTAATCTTTGAGAATGGCTTTCCACTATGTCCTGATACGCTGGAACACTATTAATAGTGTTTTTGGATGTTTGGGTGAATGGCTCTGGCATGCATGTAATACTTCAGTCGAAAAATTACTGGTTTTCGAAGTGAGAGAGGGGGGGAGGGGGGGGGAGAGAGAGAGAGAGAGAGAGAGAGAGAGAGAGAGAGAGAGAGAGAGAGAGAGGGGGGGGGGGGGTTACTACATGATGTTCTGGTGATCATCACTCTATGAAACCTCATTACGCTCCTCCAGTCACCAATGCTGCTGCTGCAGACTCCATAAAATCATGTTACAAAATATTAGAGCAAGGGGAAAATTTCTCCACCTAGCACCGATGGCATTGATATCAGTGTAATTTTGTTACTTTTTTATTTATACATTTCATGAAATTTCAGTAGTCAACTGTCAACATGATTTGCAAAATAATGTGGTTTATACGGTTTTCTGAAGTAGTCATGTTGTGTGTTTAATTGAACTTGATAAACTGAGATAGAATGCTGTCATAAAATGTCTTACTTTGTAAAGTTTGTTGTTAATTTAGGTCATTCAAAGATGGTGAACATTTATAAGGAGTTTGGTGCAACATTAGCATCACTTAAGATTTGGACAGCTGAATTCAAACATGTGCATATATTCTTGTAGTTGATTGCTGTGAAGGCCATCCCAAAATTGATAAAAACACTGATAAAACAGGCTATATGTTGTTGTGCACTCAGTAGTTAACTGTGTATGAAACAGATAATACCTTATTACCTTATACATATATTAAAAAAAGTGCATGGTTCATTTCAGATAATAGAGTAACTAACCTTCGTATCATAGGGGAACCACAGTAATTGAATGCTGGCTGAAAACGAGTGTAAAAGATAATCCTCTTCCTTTTCCTGGGCTTATCCAATGATCTTCTTGTCTCCCTTCCTTTCCTCCTCTTCCAGCAGGCCATTGTGTTTGCTCCCTAAGGTGCTTTGGTGCTTGTGAAAATGACAGACTGGAAGTGTGACTTGTTGGAATATCTGTCCTTCTCATCAGATTTCTCCCCCTAAGATTTCCACCTGTTCCAACTTTAAAAGAAATTTGTTGCAGAACCAATGACCTCGCTGTTTGATCCCCTCCTCGCAAATCAACCAAACGGATTTGTTGGTGTAAAATGTTTAGCGTACAGTGAAGAGGTTATGGTAACATAGACGGACAACCAGCATTGGTGTCATAAACATTATATTGTTGTTGTTGTTGTTGATATCACTTATTATTAGAGGATCAATTAATAACAACATTTTGCTGTACCTCTGTTACCTTTTGGCAAGCCTCTCTATTCAGGGCATCCTCCTTGTGTTCACCATGACGCTCTGTTATTTTGTAGATCTACATCTACATTTATACTCTGCAAGCCACCCAACAGTGTGTGGCAGAGGGCACGTTATGTGCCACTGTCATTACCTCCCTTTCCTGTTCCAGTCGCATATGGTTTGTGGGAAGAACGACTGCTGGAAAGGCTCCATGCACGCTCGAATCTCTCTAATTTTACATTCGTCATCTCCTCAGGAGGTATAAATAGGGGGAAGCAATATATTCGATACCTCATCCAGAAACGCACCCTCTCAAAACCTGGACAGCAAGCTACACCGCAATGCAGAGCACCTCTCTTGCAGAGTCTGCCACTTGAGTTTGCTAAACATCTCCGTAACGCTATCACGCTTACCAAATAACCCTGTGACGAAACGCGCCGCTCTTGTTTGGATCTTCTCTATCTCCTCTGTCAATCCGACCTGGTACGGATCCCACACTGATGAGCAATACTCAAGTATAGGTTGAACGAGTATTTTTTTAAGCCACCTCCTTTGTTGATAGACTACATTTTCTAAGGACTCTCCCAATGAATCTCAACCTGACACCCGCCTTACCAGCAATTAATTTTATATGATCATTCCACTTCAAATCGTTCCGTATGCTTACTCCCAGATATTTTACAGACATAACTGCTACCAGTGTTTGTTCCACCATCATATAATCGTATAATAAAGGATCCTTCTTTCTATGTATTCGCAGTACATTACATTTGTATATGTTAAGGGTCAGTTGCCACTCCCTGCACCAAGTGCCTATCCGCTTGCTTCTGTTTGTCTGAGAGGTTTTGGCTGTGTTTAAATTTGCAGTTAAGCTCTCTTTGCTTTCGCAGTAGTTTCCTAACTTTGTTGTTGAACCACAGTGGGTTGTTCCCGTCCCTCAAAGTTTTACTCGGCACATACCTGTCTAAAATGCATTCTATGATTGCCTTGAACTTCTTCCATAAACACTCAACATTGTCACTGTCGGAACAGAAATTTTAGTTTTGATCTGTTAGGTAGTCTGAAATCTGCCTCCTATTACTCTTGCTAAACAGATAAACCTTCCTCCCTTTTTTTATATTCCTTTTTACTTCCATATTCAGGGATGCTGCAACGGCCTTATGATCACCGATTCCCTGTTCTGTGCTTACAGAGTCAAAAAGTTTGGGTCTGTTTGTTATCAGTAGGTCCAAGATGTTATCTCCACGAGTTGGTTCTCTGTTTAATTGCTTAAGGTAATTTTTGGATAGTGCACTCAGTATAATGTCACTCAATGCTCTGTCCCTACCACCCATCCTAAACATCTGAGTGTCCCAGTCTATATCTGGTAAATTGAAATTCCCCCCCCCCCCCAGGGGGTCCACAACTCTTTTGTGGATACGTCCGTAGCGAGCACGGGACCCCGAGCTACTGTGGCCCTCCTTCCTTTCTGGGCTGCATACCCTCCCTTTCCGCATCCTTCCCCGTCCCCCATCTTCGCCCCCCCCCCCCCCCCCCCACCCCTGGCTCTTTCTTTCCCTTTCTTCCCCTCTGGGAGTATGGTCTGTGCCTACGTCCGGAGACGGACGCTCGAAACTGTTACAAATTCCTTGCTTTCTACACTTGCAAGTCTTCGTCCTTCCTCTGTCCTTCTCTTTTCCTTCCGTCTTCTCTTTGCCCTTCTCTCGGCTGTGGTGTTTGACACCCCTCTTCTTTCCTTTCCCTTTCTCTTTTTTCCTCCCTTTGCATGTCTGAAGGCCGACCCACGCACTTTCATGCGTAGCTGATGACGGGGTAACGCGTAATTCCCCGCCCCGGGTAGACAGGTAGGACACGTACGTACCCCCTGGTAACGGCCAGGCCCAGGGAGGGGTGATTACCCGAGCTGATACCTTCCGAAAGTGCCGATTGGTCCCTCCGTCCGTTTGTCGGAAGGTGTGACCTGAGGTGTGAACAATCACCTAAGGCGGGAGTGCCCTCAGAGAGGGCCCCCACAAGGGAGGAGCGCGCCATCGGAGACGCTGGTAATCATGGGGGATTCTTCCGCAATGGTTTCCTCACCTTACACTATGTCTGCTCACAAGCGTAAGTTCACTGAGTCTCAGCCACAGACAGTTCTTCCATCGTTGCCACAGTTCCTTGTTGTTTCTCGGTCTGACAAAGGTCACGACTTCTCCACGGTCAACCCTTTCATTATTCAGAAAGGTGTCGATGCAATTGCAGGTCCTGTAAAATCTTGATCCAGATTACGGAATGGCACCCTGTTGTTAGAAACAGTCAGTGCCCTTCAGGCACAAAAATTGCTGCGTACCTCACTACTACACACCTTCCCTGTCCGGGTGGAACCGCACCGTACTTTAAATTCCTCGCGTGGAGTCGTTTATACACGCTCCCTCGATGGATTGTCTGACGAAGAAATTCAGCACTACCTGTCTGGCCAGGGCGTAATGGCTGTTCATAGGGTTATGAAAAGGGTTGACACGAACATCATTCCAACCCGCACTGTCTTCTTGACATTTGACAAAGTTCAACTCCCATCGAAAATCAAAGCAGGGTATGAGATAATTTCCGTTCGCCCTTACGTCCCAAACCCTACGCGTTGCTATCGGTGTCAGCGGTTCAATCACACCAGCCAGTCCTGTTCCAATCCGGCCAAATGTGTTACGTGTGGCAAGGAGGCCCATGAGGGTGCTTGTCCACCTCCATCCCCTCGCTGCATCAACTGTATGGGTGACCACGCTGCTTCTTCTCGAGATTGTCCCGTTTTTAAAGACGAAAAGCTCATCCAGGAAATTAGAGTAAAGGAAAAGGTGTCGACCTTTGCTGCTCGAAAATTATTCGCCAGTCGACAGCCCACCGTGCCTCCGACAGGAAAATACTGTCCTTGCTTCTCCTCAGCCAACAAAGGAGGCGGCCACGCAGACTTGCGACCTCACCTTTAGTGCCACAGTCGTCAGATCGGCCAGCGCAAAGATCGCCCGTTCCACCTCACCACTTTCGCCTGCCCACTCTCTGGCTCACCTTTCGTTGAGTTCTGCTAAATCTCGAGCCCAAAAGTCAGACGCCAAGACTTCGAAAAAAGAGCATACTCGTGAAGAGTTTTTACGTACTGCAACTTCCCAACCATCGGTTCCTCCTTCCTCTAAACATCATACTTCCAAGAAGGCTACAAAGAAACCCAGTTCCTCTCCTTCTCCGCCAAGGCGTGTCCCATCTACAGCACCACCTGGCGGAAATCGCCCTCGGCCGTCTTCTGTGTCGCCGAGGCGCACTGCTGGCGGCCGATCAACCAGCCGATGGTTGGTGGCAGGAGCTGCTCCTGACCAACCTATGGATCAGGATCTTCTGCCTTCGGCTGAATGCCATTCCATGCTGTCGGTCGCAAGCTCTGAGCAATCGTTGAGTTGACAGCGACCTTGGTCACATTCCTCCATTTTCTGTTCATCCTACGTCCATTATCCACTGGAATATCCGCGGTATTCGAGCCAATCGGGATGAATTGTCGATCCTCTTACGATCCTACTCGCCGGTCATCTTCTCTCTTCAGGAAACAAAGCTGCGTCCCCATGACCGCTTTGTTCTCCCTCATTTTCAGTCCGTCCGATATGATCTCCCCTCTGTTGAAGGCACTCCTGCACATGGAGGACTCATGATTCTTCTCCATGAAACTCTCCATTATCACCCAATCCATTTAAACACTTCCTTCCAAGCTGTCGCCGTCCGTCTTTCCCTTTCCGGATACACGTTCTCTTTTTGTACTGTATACATTGCATCATCCACACCAATGGCACGAGCTGATCTCCTTCATCTTCTTGGTCAGCTTCCACCCCCATATTTGCTGGTTGGGCACTTCAATGCCCACCACCCGCTTTGGGGATCTCCACATCCTTGTCCACGTGGCTCACTATTGCTAGACGTCTTCCACCAAGCAGATCTAGTTTGCCTCAACACTGGGGTCCCTACATTTTTGTCTGCCTCCACGACAAATTTATCTCATTTGGACCTTGCGGTCGGTACTGTTCCGCTATCTCGGCGCTTCGAATGGTTCGCCCTTGATGATACGCACTCGAGTGACCACTTTCCATGTGTCCTTAGACTGCAGCCTCAACTGCCCTACATGCGCCCGCGACGCTGGAAGTTTGCCCAAGCTGATTGGACACTTTTTTCGTCTCTAGCGACATTCGATGACCGTCACTTTCCCAGCGTCGACGATGAGGTCACACATATTACCGACGTTATTCTTACAGCTGCGGAACATTCAATACCACGCACCTCCGAATTGCCCCGGCGCCCCCCAGTTCCTTGGTGGAACGAGGCATGCCGTGATGCAATACGTGAGCGGCGACGTGCTCTCCGCGTTTTCCGCCACCATCCTACTTTGGCCAACTGTATCCGCTATAAGCAGTTCCGAGCGCGATGCCGTCGTGTCATCCGCGATAGCAAGAAGGCAAGCTGGAAATTCTTTATTAGCTCATTTAACACCTTCACTCCCTCCTCGGAAGTTTGGAGTCGGCTTCGACGGTTCTCAGGCGCGCCTAGTTTCTCCCCGGTCTCTGGGCTCACTGTCGCGCATGACACATTAGTGGACCCCGTCGCAATTTCTAACTCGTTGGGTCAGCACTTTGCTGAGATTTCGAGCTCTTCAAATTACCCGCCAGCGTTTCTCCCGAAGAAACGTGCAGCGGAAGTGTGACCTCTTGCTTTCTCCTCTCAAAATCGCGAAAGCTACAATACTGTTTTCTCCATGCGAGAACTCCAACATGCACTCTCTTCTTCTCGCTCCTCTGCCCCAGGACCGGATGGTATCCACGTCCAAATGTTGCTGCATTTATCAACCCATAGTCTGCATTACCTCCTTCGCCTTTATAATCGAATTTTGACCGACAGTACTTTTCCCAGACGATGGCGGGAAGCTATCATCGTTCCTGTTCCGAAACCTGGAAAGGACAAACATCTCCCCTCTAGCTATCGCCCCATTTCTCTCACGAGTAGTGTCTGTAAGGTTTTGGAGCGTATGGTGAATTACCTTTTAGTGTGGTGGCTGGAATCCCGCAGTCTTTTACCACCTGCCCAAAGCGGATTCTGAAAGCATCGTTCTGCAGTTGACCATCTTGTTGCTCTCTCCACTTCTATCATGAACAATTTTCTCCGGAAACGCCAAACAGTAGCAATATTTTTTGATCTGGAGAGAGCATACGATACCTGTTGGAGGACAGGCATCCTCCGCACACTGTTCTCTTGGGGCTTTCGAGGTCGGCTACCCCTTTTTCTTCGCAAATTTATGGCAGAGCGCACATTCAGGGTGCGGGTGAACACTACTCTCTCCCGTACTTTCTCCCAAGAAAACGGGGTACCCTAGGGCTCCGTGCTGAGTGTTGTACTGTTTGCCATTGCCATCAATCCAATTATGGATTGTCTCCTTCCTGATGTCTCGGGCTCCCTCTTTGTGGACGATTTTGCGATCTACTACAGCTCTCAATGGACCAGCCTTCTTGAACGACGTCTTCAAGGATGTCTCGATCGCCTCCGCTCTTGGAGCATCGAAACTGGCTTCCGTTTTTCTCCCAGTAAGACCGTTTGTGTTAATTTTTGGCGACGTAAGGAGTTTCTTCCGCCCCCCTTACATCTAGGTCCTGTCAACCTTCCGTTTTCCAATGTCGCTAAATTCTTGGGTGTTATGTTTGACAGAAAACTGTGCTGGTCCTCCCACGTTTCCTATCTTTCGGCTCACTGTCTGCGATCCCTCAACACCCTCCGTGTCCTGAATGGTACCTCCTGGGGAGTGGACCGAGTGGTCCTTCTCCGCCTGTATCACGCCTTAGTGCGCTCGAAATTGGACTATGGAAGCATAGTTTACTCCTCTGCTCGACCGTCTATTCTTCGGCGTCTCGACTCTATCCACCACCGTGGATTACGTTTAGTGTCTGGAGCTTTTTACACCAGCCCTGTGGAAAGCCTTTATGCTGAGACTGCTGAACCTCCGCTGTCCAATCGGCGAGCAGTCCTTCTGAGTCGTTATGCTAGCCATCTGTCTTCCATGCCTGCTAATCCAGCCCATGACCTTTTTTTCGACGCCTCCTTTGATGTAGGGTATGCAGGCCGCCCCTCCTCCCTACTACCACCGGGAGTCCGCTTCCGTCAACTGCTCCATCCTCTTTCCTTCCGCTTTCGTAAAACCTTCTTGACAACTTGGGGTACAGCACCGCCTTGGCTCCGTCCCCGGATCCACCTGCTCTGTGACCTTTGTCGATTTCCCAAGGATGGTACCCCTTCACTTGTTTATCGTCGGGCATTTGCTGCTCTATGTGCAAAAATGACGGAGTGCCTATATTGTTGGCGACACCCCAAATCACTTTCGGCTTCCCGACCAGTGTTTGGTCTATACTGCGGAGCTTTACGCTGTTCTCCAGGCTGTCCACTACATCCGCCGCCATCAGCGGATACAGTACGTTATGTGCTCAGATTCTCTCAGCTCTCTCCTCAGTCTCCAAGCTCTTTATCCTGTGCACTCTCTGGTCCACCGGATTCAGGACTGTCTGCGCTTGCTCCACCTCGGGGGCGTCTCCGTGGCGTTCCTCTGGCTCCCAGGACACGTTGGTATCTGTGGTAAAGAGGCGGCCGATCTTGCAGCCAAGGCTGCAGTCTCTCTTCCTCGGCCAGCTATTCAATCGATTCCCTTCGCCGATCTACGGAGCGTTTTATGTCGACGTGTTGTTCATTTATGGCACGCGCATTGGTCGACACTTACCCATAATAAATTGCGGGACGTGAAAGCTCTTCCTTGTGCTTGGACCTCTTCCTCCCGAACGTGTCGTCGGGAGGAGGTAATTTTAACTAGACTCCAGATAGGGCACTGTCTTTTTAGCCATAGACATCTTTTAAGCGGCGATCCTGCCCCACTCTGTCCCCACTGCTCTCAGCTGTGGATGGTAAGACACCTTTTAATTGAGTGCCCCTATTTTAATCTGTTACGCTCCCGTCTACAGCTATCGCCTGATATATCGTCAATTTTAGCAGATGACACGCGCTCAGCCGACCGCGTTCTCAAGTTTATTAGTGCCAGTGAAATGACGTCAGTCATTTGAAGCTTTTTTTGGGGACAACCAATCCCTTTCTGTAGTGGATTTTTAAGCCTTCCTTCTGCTTTTAGTTTCTCCAATTTTATGACTTTCGTTCCCATTGCTGCTGGTTTTCAATTTCGGTTTTTTACTGTTTCCTAAGTCACGGACCGGGCGCTAATGACCATAGCAGTTCTGCGCCCTAAAACCAAAACAAAAAAAAAATATTGAAATCTCCACCTAAGACTATAACATGCTGAGGAAATTTATGTGAAATGTATTCCAGATTTTCTCTCAGTTGTTCTGCCACTAATGCTGCTGAGTCGGGAGGTCAGTAAAAGGAGCCAATTATTAACCTAGCTCGGTTGTTGAGTATAACCTCCACCCATAATAATTCACAGGAACTATCCACTTCTATTTCACTACAGGATAGACGACTACTACCAACAGCGACAAACACGCCACCACCGGTTGCATGCAAACTATCCTTTCGAAACACCGTCTGTGCCTTTGTAAAAATTTCAGCAGAATTTATATCTGGCTTCAGCCAGCTTTCCGTGCCTATAACGATTTCAGCTTCGGTGCTTTCTATCAGCACTTGAAGTTCCGGTACTTTACCAACGCAGCTTCGACAGTTTACAATTACAATACCGATTGCTGCTTGGTCCCCACATGTCCTGACTTTGTCCTGCACCCTTTGATGCTGTTGCCCTTTCTGCACTTGCCCGAGGCCATCTAACCTAAAAAAACCACTAAGTCCATGCCACACAACCCCTGCTACCCGTGTAGCCGCCTGCTGTGTGTAGTGGACTCCTGACCTATTCAGCGGAATATGAAACCCCAGCACCCTATGGCGTAAGTCGAGGAATCTGCAGCTTACACGGTCGCAGAACCGCCTCAGCCTCTGATTCAGACGCTCCACTCGGCTGTGTACCAAAGGTCTGCAGTCAGTCGTGTAGACGATGCTGCAGATGGTGAGCTCTGCTTTTATCCCGCTAGCGAGACTGGCAGTCTTCACCAAATCAGATAGCTGCCGGAAGCCAGAGAGGATTTCCTCCGATCCATAGCGACACACATCATTGGTGGTGACATGAGCGACTACCTGCAGATGGGTGCACCCTGTACCCTTCATGGCATCCGGAAGAACCCTTTCCACATCTGGAATGACTCCCCTCTGGTATGCACACGGAGTGCACATTGGTTTTCTTCCCCTCTCTTGCTGCCGTATCCCTAAGGGGCCCCATTACACGGCTGACGTTGGAGCTCCCAACTACCAGTAAGCCCACACTCTGCGACCGTTCAGATCTTGCAGACTGAGGGGCAACCTCTGGAGCAGGACAAGCAGCCATGTCCGGCTGAAGATCAGTATCAGCCGGAGACAGAGCTTGGAACCGGTTCATCAGACAAACTGGAGAGACCTTCCGTTCAGCCCTCCAGAATGTGTTTCGCCCCCTGTCACACCTCAAGATGACCTCCCACTCTACCACGGGTGACGGGTCAGCCTCAATGTTGGCAGTATCCCGGGCAGCCACAGCCATAGTCCGATCAGGGGATGCATGGGATGACCTGGCCGTCCCCGACAAACCCCCGTCTGGACCCCCACAGTGATGCCCATTGGCAACAGCCTCAAGCTGTGTGACTGAAGCCAACACTACCTGAAGCTGGGAGCAAAGGGATGCTAACTCAGCCCGCATGCGAACACAGCAGTCTCAGTCCCTATCCATGCTGAATACTGCTGTACAAAGAACATCTGAACTAATCTACAGAGAGCACAAACAATTCAACACAAAATTTAAATCGTTATTAAAATACAAGACTGCCTAGTAAATGCAGTAATGCTGCTACTTGCCCACTGCTGACACACTGCTCAGCGGCAGAAGGCTAACTGTACTGTCAGTAACGTAAAAAGATTATTTGAAAGAAATAAACAAATGACAGACGACTACGCGACTTTACACGTCACATATATTAAAATGCAAATATGCCCATGCTAATTACGAAACTACACAATGATTTGACAGATTTAACTAAACAAGTGTGCTCAAACAAATTTTAAACTTGACTACTACACTTATATGAGTGCTAAATAAGCCACTAGCTGCTACTTGCGCGCTGCTGACACACTGCTCAGCGGCAGAAGGTAGTCATTCCAAGAGTGTCATGCTCTGCTGTGTTTACATCTGCCAGATGGTTTTCATTCAGAAATTTTCTTTGGCCACCGATGAGATGGCATTCTCAACAAATTCTCACATCACTTTAATGATTCTCTTTCAATTATTTCCATCACTTGTCTCAATCGCCCTTATCACAGCTCTTACTTCATCATTAGTTTTTTTTCTCGATTCTTGATATTCTGGTACTCCTTCAAAAATAATCCGTTTCCACAGCCAATAGTCATCTCCTGAGGTCAGAATTCATAATTCACAGTTCTGAACCATAGCATAGGTCAGATTCATCCATTAGTCTAACCACTTTTTCTTGTCCCACCACAAAGAATTCATACACCCTGTTACTTCTGTGCTTCATCGTATTCTGCATTTTACTTCTTATTGCCCAATCCATTTATCAGGAAAAACATTGGAAAGAGTAGATTGACCTGACCTGTGATTAAATAAAATGCAGTTACATTCTTTGCAAAACAAACATTTCGTGGCTAAGGATTTCTCCTTGCCTTCGTTGCATCATTCTGAAGTAGTTAACAATTGCGCCTAATATTTGGTTTATACAATATTCTTGTTTCTTGAACCTAGTTTGAGTTCATTTTTTCCCCTGACATCCCCACTTAATAATAATAGTAATAAAGGCAGTATGAGATGAGCATATGCAACTTCTGTGAAGTCTCTCTGACTGAACACCAGTTTTACTCCAGCTGACTGAAAACACCTATTATGATAATAACACTGTGAGTCTGCTTTTACACTCTCTATAAATCATAACCTGATAGCATACAGAATACACTCAGTATGGTGTACAGACTTCTGACCACATGACTTCTTTTTCAGTCTCCATTTAAGTAAAATTATTACCATGGCTAACTGGCATTTGTTAAGCTGACAACGGTGAACTCCTAGCTTCTTACTCATAGTGGCTAGATAGAGTTGCTAACAATTCACTCAAAAATAGGAACAAATGTTTTGGTGTATCACATTTCAAATACACTATTTGCTTTTATTTTCCAGGGAACATGCATTCGATTAAGAACTTCAAGAGGCTTGTGTATGCAGTTAAAGGACAGCAGCGAACCTCTCTCAAATGAGGTGACTGTTTGTCTACCTGAAGCACAGCCATTTGAAACAAAGTCAATGCTCATGAAGGTATTGGCTGACATGCCTCCAGTGAAGGACAACACTGCTGTAGAGCATAAGGTAATTGCAAGGTGGGGTTGGGGCGTGAGGGGGGAGGGGGGTAGAGTGAATTCATCTTGTTTATGAAGATGAAAAAGGGCCCAGATTTTAATGACCTGAGGTAACTTGAAAATTATCACTCAAACGACCTGAAAATATCGATAAAACAATCTAAAAATCATACAAAATGTATGTAAAGTGACCTAGAGTAATGAAAACTTTATAAGAGGTTTTCTTTAAGAAATAGCCATTGTAAAGCCATAAACTGCAGTGACGGCCAGCAGGCAGACATTCTCAAAAGTGATGGAACATCTATTGTCATACAATATGTGCTAGTAGCTAGAAAAACTTTCAACATATGCTGAGTCAACTCGAGCACGCACTTTAATATTTTCATTTAGTTTAAAAAACGAATATAAAAAATTGACACATGAAATTTCACAAATTGACATAAAGTTTGGTATATTATTCATACAAGACATTTAAATTCTTGTTTCAATACCCATACCTAGTAAAAGTTAATAACAGTAATTGAAGTGACAATGAAAATGAGTAGATAAACTGTCAGTTTATTTCCCACATGTACGAATATATTCTTGGGAAGTTTTGTGTTTTTCCTAGAAGCACCTGCCTCATTCGTTCTTGCCAGCAATAAAAGAATGAATTATTGGGTCAAAAGTAGATACTAAATGCAAATGTATAAAAAACTGAAGTAAAATCTAAAAAAATGACGTAATCTTCAAAAAATGAATTACACCACAATACCATTATGGAAAAAGGCAACATTAAATTTATATCTCTATAGCCAGACTATTGGAGATTTCAGTATTTGTGACAATGCGTAGCTTATAAGGAAAGAAATAGTTATGCCAGCTATAATGAATTGGAATTAAGATATTGATGTACTGAGTGGCGAAACTACTACATGGGTATGCAGTCCCATTATGAAGGATAGCCAAACATGTGTGTATTGTCTCAGAAATGTTTCCTTCCTAGTGAGTACTGCTTGCGCACATCTTAATAAATATCAAATAGCTATTGCTAATTGGTATTTACTTAAATATTGCACAGCAGAGTATGATGTTAACTATCCAGGTATCGATTGATGTGGCGTGACGGTAATTAAGTAGTGACTGACAATTAGAGAAGTAATGACGGTTTGAATGTAACAAGTTGAAATGATAATGACTTCGAAGTGAGTAGTCCCAGTCCCTTAGCAGCCTCAAGGGACGCCTGTTTTTCCAGGCTTCATTCATGTCGTATGTCACAAGGTTCAGGATGTGCAGATTTCGAATTTACTGCAGGAAAGATAAAAATTAGTTGCCAGGGTTTCGTATTGCAGGTGAATGGATAGAATGCTTGCTTCTTGGTATCACTCTGCAATCCTAATGAAGAGTGTAGCATGTAATGTGTTTGACAAAGCTTTGATTGCAGTGAAGGTAAATTTGACCAACTTTACAGAGTTGAACATAGTGATGTGTTTCTTACTGAACTGTTAATTTAA
This sequence comes from Schistocerca piceifrons, assembly GCF_021461385.2. Taxonomy (NCBI): domain Eukaryota; kingdom Metazoa; phylum Arthropoda; class Insecta; order Orthoptera; family Acrididae; genus Schistocerca; species Schistocerca piceifrons. The sequence goes on along the minus strand of NC_060149.1, from coordinate 821,857,402 downwards.
ATCCAGTTGTGTTCACTGCACAAGCCATTAATATTATGCAAAATAAACATCAGATTTTTTATGTTATCAAACAATTTATAATGGCAGGAAAACAATTTATTAATGAAGTAGGATTTTTGTGATATCAACAGAAAATAATGTAACATATTTTATATAATGGAGTCCCTCCTAAGAGACATCAAGCACATTTTCTCTCTCATTTTTGGGCAGATAAGTGCAGTTTCATTTTTGGAATGTGTAGCTGGAGTCAGCCAAAACAAATACTGTTCATCAAGTCTTTCATACGACCCCTAATGTTGATGGAAAAGTGTCTGTTTCGCATTACAAAGAAAATGATTTTTAAAGCAAACATATCCTTGTATGTACAGAGGATGCATAATTTTTAACTGGCATACTGACCTCCAAATCTATGAACACGGTACACTCACTGGTCGTTGTTACTATGAACGCTGTATGCCTTTCCCGTGTGTCTAAATCACATGTGTGGGGAAAATCTTCTGCCCCTACTAGTGCGAAAACCTGCAGGCACCTGTGATAAAGAGGTTACGGAGTCTATCCACACATTATTTCCTCCCACATATATGTTGTACAGAGTGATTGTGAGGGTCAAATTGGAGAAATTCAGTCTTGTACAAAGGCTTACCAATAGTTACAAAGTATAAATTAAATGTAGTTCTCAGTGTATGTATCATACTAATTACAAATGTAGTGACTTCATTTTTAGTTTATTGCAGTCACAGGATTGAAAGTGTTGCTCTTATGTACCATTGTTTTATAGGTGAGCTTGCATTTACCTTGGACATCAGAAGAGAAGAATATTACTCTGCACTTTCAGCCGTCTTTCAAGACATCATGCCGTCTTTACACAGAACATGCTAACAAATTCATTCAAATTGTTGTATGTGGTCTAAACCAGCAGATGATTGAATTGAAGGATCCAGAGCTCGTAATTAAGGGCAATAAAGATCATTCGTTGCTTTCCCATAATCCTACTGCTGGGCAGAAACTAGTAAGTGTTTAAAGTGATTTATAAATTTTTATGTAGTTTGATATGTTTTCTAAATACTGTTTTATTGAAACAGTTATATTCATAGTTTCAGGCTTTCGTATGTAAATGTGTTAGAAATCAGTATATCTTCTTTTGAAATACATATGTGACTATCTCCTGGAAATCATACTGCAGGACACACAATGAGGTGAAAAATATAAGCTTTTTGATTTCAGTTCTATCATTTGAGAGAACCTTGAACTGAGATCATAAAACTTGGAAATTCCATAAAAGCATTTAAAAAGTCATTCAAAGCAGACTACACATGCAGACAAAATCACAGCATAGTGAAAATACAAGGTTTACACGCCCTCTGCTGAACGATTTTCATTCATGATTTTGCTGTAGTTAAGTGTTAAATAGCAACATATTTGGCGTATTGATCGTACCTGTGCTGAATATCTAGATGGATAGCAAAGCTAGCTGGTAAGCCATCAAAATATGTTACCTGTGTGTCTGAGCTGCAACTGGTTGACACAACAGGGAGAGAAAAGCTTACTCTGCAGACCTGTAAATCTCCCAAGTGATACTAAGTTCCCTGATCATCAACAACTGCTTCCCTAATGTCTCAATGCAAGTAATGTAAAAAAGAAAGCAGTGACTGTAATCCAGGATTCAGTGTGAATATGATACGTTTTGGGAGATAGAAATTCTGTTTACAGAGTAAGGTAAGTCCGTGATTAAGGCACTGGACTAAGGGCTCAAATCTTATCTGGTTATCAAGTTTAAAGTTTCCTCGCAGTTTTCCTACATCACTTAAAGCAATTACTGTGATGATTCTTTTGAAAAAGAACACATCTGATTTCCTTCCCTAATTCAAGCTAATGCTCTTTCAAGTCCTCGTGATCAGTTGGATATTGACCTTCAATCCTCCCTTCCTTCCTTCCTCCCTGTGTTCTTTGCAATAGTGTGTGTCTAACTGCTTAGAATTGCTTACGGTACATGGGATAAGGGGGGAGGGGGTTGCAAGGGTGGTGGAAGTAATGTCCAGCCAGCACACAGTACATAGACTGTCATACACACAGCACATAGACTGTCACGGGGAGACAAGTAGTGTGAGGAGAGCAAGTTGTGCTTAATTCACATAATGCTGACACTACAGGTGTGATATGTCTCTCATACAGAGCATCATTACAAATGTGAAAGTGATACAGGGAAGTCGTAAACACACGGCTTGAAAAAATACCAAAATATGTTCATTTCCCCTACTTGTACCAATTGAAACGAATCTTGTATTAGTGCTCAAAAGCAGCATTAAGTAACATTGTTAATTATTTTCTTCCCTTCATTCCTCATTTAGTAAACTTTAACTGAGGAGTCATAGTCCCACAGCAGGCTTGAAAGTACTTCATCACACGTCTCAAGGCCCAGTACCACAACATGATATTCACTAACTGCAACAGAGGCTACTACAATGCTAATCATAATATTGCTGTTGTTGGATCTGTAATGTTGACAGTGTGTGGGCATTAACCATTAGCAGCCCGAAGTATTCAGACTACTGACAACTTAAACAGTTTCAGAACTAGGTAACCCAGCAATCAAGAGAAATCTGACCAATAGTACGTGGCATATCAGCGATAATTTTATTTTTATCATCATTTAAATGTAAGAGAAGCCTGAAGATACATTTCTTATATCTGAAGTGCTGTGTCATTTACAGTGGTAAGCAAACATAAAGACATCAGTGATCTCCATAACACTCCAGACTGTGGGGGACACCCTTATTGATTCTTGAGAAATCTTGACAGGTTCAGAAGTAAAGTTGATGAACTGAGAGAATCGAGCATTAAAGGCAAATGAAAGTGATCATACTACCTCTTGGTTAAAGAGAAGTCACTACTTCAGGACTTGTGCTACCAGTACAGATACATCATCACTACCATGTGTTATTCTAATTGGAGAGTAAAGCCTGTTCATCGTACATAAGATACTTTTAAGTAAGTATACACACCCTTGGAAGCTTCAGCAGGATTGGAAAGCACTATGGGTATGTAATTGTTATGTATATGGTACTTAAGCTCAGAAAAAGAAATTGTATCAGTTTATTTGCCCATGGTAATTAAATGGTGAGAATTGCCAAGGGAATGAGAGAAGATAAATCCAGTAGCCCCAAACCCATCTCAAAGGGTGGGGAAAAATGCAAAGATTAAGGAACTAGGCCATTTAGCATGTGCACTGGGAAGTGGCTGGGAACAGAAAAGAGAAACTTCTATGGTCACGGCTCAGAGAGCTCTCTGTCTCTCAATTTAGGTGATCTTACGATGTGATTTGATTAGCAAGGTGGCCTTGCTGACTAAGAGTCAACCTATTGTGACATGAGGGGGTTGGGTTGATTTGGGGAGGAGACGAAACTGTGAGGTCATCAGTCTCGTGGGATTAGAGAAGGATGGGTAAGGAAGTCGGTCATGCCCTTTGAAAGGAACCATCCTGGCATTTGCCTGAAGGAAGCGATTTAGGGAAATCACAGAAAACCTAAATCAATATGGCTGGACGCGAGATTGAACTTTCGTTCTCCCGAATGCAAGTCCAGTGTTCCAACCACTGCGCCACCTCGCTCAGTATTTTGTGACAGGAACTGATAGATCGTTGTCACATCAGCTAAAAGGTGTTGGGTTGTAAAAGGTGCTTCTCTGTAAAATTTAAGTAACAAAAATTGCCCATCTCCAGCGCGTGGGAGCACCTTGTATATTTCCTCCTCTCCCTGTGAAAGAATTCAACATGGTTGAATGTGACAATCTCAATGGGGTCTTAAATCTAGGGGCAACAGTATTTTAATTTCATTTAATAATTCAAACCTACACAAGTACTATAATTGTTGCATCACCATGCGATGACTACCGTTGTCGACACAGAGCTGTGAGGGCGCTCACACACACACACACACACACACACACACACACACACACACACAGTGTCCAATGTCCTTACAGTGACCAGGTAACCAGAGGGGGGGGCACCAATAGGGTATTAGACTGTTTTCTGGAAATCATCTTACATCATTGTGATATTTTGTGCTCATAACTTGCTTTCTTTCCTATTGAATTTGATTATTAAAAAAGAGGGGGGGGGGGGGGGGGAGTGAAATTCCAAAAATTTTGAAACCCATTGAAATGCTCAGTTTGAGTTGTGATGCCTATGATGTCACTGGCAGGTTCATTGTTCCTATTGTCGTAAAGCTCATTCACAGTGGTATTTTGGTTTGGAATTTACATTTAGGAAAATGGGTAACAAAGATGTGTAGTACCACATTGTACAAATAAATCTATAAAAATGCCTGAAAAATTGTTTTTTGAGTGTTCCAAAGAATGAGAAAATGTGTAAAATGTGGTTGCACTGTACTGGCAAAATGCTACGAAGTCAGTGCCCAAATTCCCTAACTAAATTAAAAAGTCTTGAATTCACAAGTTAACATCAATTCACCTCCGATATATGCTTTGCCACTGTTGCAAGGAAGGACAGCATCATTCTACAAAACTAAATTCACAATGAAAGTAAAGAGAATTGACTGTCATTATATGAAAAGTTACATTCATTGTTTGCTAGTGCAGTTGGTAGAGTGGTGGTCTGTAATTGTTTATAAGTAAACAATGGAAAATCCAGAATGGAATGTAACAATGCCAGAGAAGGAAAGTATTTTGTTGTGACTATCGCAACTAAGTATCTCCGCTATATGGTGAGTAGCAACTTTCCTTCTCTGGTATTGTTTATAAGTAGTTATTAATAGGTTTGTGGTTCAAATCTGTACCAAAGGACTATTTTAACTTAATTTGTAAATGACTCAACAGTCCTCTCTTATGAAAAGCGAGTCACAATTACAAAACTTCACCATGTCGATCAGAAACATGGTATTGTTGAGTTGTCCATGCTGTTTACATGTGCTTACATTCCCAATCGCTGTTCACACGTCACCTTCAAGATGATCTCTAGTTAATGTGACTACACACTTTTTACCTTATTGGAAACAATCCTTTCTTTTTTTCTTCGTACTGGCCAACTAGGATCCTTATTGTTTAAATTTTCATCACCATACATAAAGATAAACTAAGTTTATTTTGGACACTGATGTTAGTTTCCATTGTCAGACATCATAGCCCATACATTTGTGTTACATGGCTGGTGTAAATGCTTTATAACTTTCCGCATACAAAACCTCATCATCCTACACCTTGTTATGTTGTGGGCATGTGGTGATACCTTCACCACAGGCAAATTGTGAGTAAATTGTATGTATGCAAATTAAATATATTTATTCTCAGTTGTCTATTTCTCTGACCAAAATTAATGCAAAGCTATGCATAATACAACCCACTGTCGAAACAATAGCTACAATGATTTCTTCCTAATGCTATTTTCGTATTTCGTATAACACTTTTAAAAAGTTTATGACCATGCCAGGATTCAACCCTAAAATGCTCTGTTCTGTAGTCAGATATAATATCCGTTGCACCACAGAGCCGAACAACAGTCACACCTACACTAGGTTGCATTGTATACTGGGAAATCTGCACTAAGATTCACTAAGAATTTTACTCTGCTTTGGGTTGTATTTCTTGACTGATAGATGACAATTGAGGTATAAGATGTGGGCCCACTTGTATAAAATGATCTACATTTCCTTAGTTTTAAATAAGTTTAATGATGATGCAGGGAGTAGGGAAAAGGATGTCCGTCCTTGCACATGTCACTGCTGTCATTGGATGTAGCATAAATGCATCAGCTTCAGAAAGGTTTCCACTATTAGTGTTAACAAAGTTACTTAAAAGTTGTAAATGCATTTCCCATCACTGAATAGCTAAACTTTCTGCAGCAAAAGTGCAAAAAAGTAGTAGCTTTGGCTAACACTCCTATTACATGCACATAGCTTCAGCCAATGACAGAGCATTTTTGATCACATGAGCAGATATTGAAATTTAATAATTTTTAAGCTTTAATTACACAAGAACACAAAAGTGAACAGTTCATAAGACAGATAAAAAGTAACATTTTTAATTATAAGAAATCAATCATAAGTGGGAATACGAAATTATAGTTCGTGATAGTAGAAAAGTAAGTCGTCATTAACTTTTGCACTGGAACTTGGCCAAGGCACGTCGTAGTCAGCTGGAGTGGCTGCACTGTTCTGCTACATAACGTCCATGTGAAACAGTAGTACATAGACTGGCCCAGTATCAGTTTCGCTAGCAGGGCGGAAGTCACTGGAATAGTTATGTTAAGTTAAATATGGTAGGATGCTGTAGTAGGGGTGGTAGCTCGATCTAGTGAGATTTGTTTATAGTCCTGTGCCATCAACTAATCCAAGGACTTCCTCAATTCAGCATTGTGAATATCCAGAAAAACCAATACGGCAGTATGCATACCGAGATAGAAGTTGAATTCCAGAAGTAATATACAGGAATGGTTTCATAGTAGCATTCAAAGTTTCTTTAAACAGTGCAGAGAACTGAAATTCATGTTCCAGGATATTTCAGTGAACTGCTTTGAACAAAAGTCTGCTATTATGCAACATTACTTGATACGTGTGTGGGGTGAAATTCCAATGGGAACATAAAAGTGAAGCCAGAATGGGGTATGAGACGGCATATAACGAGCTGATTCTTGTGCGATGGAACATAGTGCGGGTTAATTCAACTATCATTCTGGGACCAGTATAATTTGTTATGTGTGAGACAAACTGTGTCCAATATGTCCGAAGAAGAAACAGAGTCCACAGAAAACATTGAATTGTATTGCCAGTGTGTACTTGGAAATCAGGCACACGGAGTGGTGCTGGGTTACGCTTATTCAGTGGTAGTTGAACAGTAGGTGGTGATTCGGTTTGGCAGAGAGTGAGATCTTATTTCTGCAGATTCCTTCCAAACAATGCAGCATCCTTCTCCACGATAGTGACTTGTGATCTACAATTTTCTAATGAAAGTTTTCAAGTTTATTAGACTTTGAACATAACGTCACCATACTGGACAATGGTGATATTAATGTTAAGCTAGTAATAGGAGATTTTAAGTTGTAAAATACTGTGCTGGAGTACTCAGGCAGTGCTTTCATTCACAATAGAAAAATAACTGTTTTCACTGTTAAAATCTGGTACGCACTAACATATCTCCCCTGCTTCCTTAACTAAAGATTCCCACTAATTCTGATTCAGTTTGAAGATTTCTGTCTCATTCAGTTTTTTCTTTGAAATATGTATGTTTGCATTTTGTGTTGTATAGTGTTAGTGCTCCATCTTGTCACATTCTCTGTCAGTCTCCTTTTCTGACCTGCATACTGTGTGTAGTTACTCTTTGAATTTCGTGAACAGTCTATCTGAACTAGCCTGAAGCATCCTTCATAAAGTTCTTTCTTTTTATCCGTAGTCAGTGTGAGACCTAAGAATTATGCCAGTAGGGTAGGCAAAACAGCAACTGCTATATAGGCTCACTACATGCTAACAGCTGCTGTGTGTATTAGTTGAGGGGGTAGGTCTGGGCTATTGTAATTTCAGAACACTAACCATGCTGTAATGCAAGTTGTGTGTGTAGTGATTTTTGGTTGTTGAGTTGTCAGGCACTATTAACTGTACCTAATTCATGTTTCTTGTACCTTCCATTTTATAGACAAGAAACTTTTTTAGTAGAACTGGACATACTTGTCAAAAGGAAGGTATCCATAATCCTTATTTGGAGAAAATAAACTTCCCAGTTTCACTGATAGTGGTCTGTTAAGATTTTAAGAAACGATTGGAAGATGACCGACACTACCGGAAGCCAGTCAGTCAGAGTTAATAAAAAAAGTGATTGAAAGACAAAAATACGTGTGAATTCCCATTAGCTTGTAACTGTCTTTTGTTCTTGAGACATGTTTATGGATACATAGAAAGTGCAACCTTGCTGGCTGAAAAACTAATGCTTTATGTACAGTTATTACAATGTTTGACTTGGCATTCAGTCGTTACCATTTATCTTTCAGGTGATAAAAACTGGACTAAAGTGTTCATTTTTATGGGGGCTAGTGCTTGGTGACACTGATGATACACCGCCTATCAAGACAGAGTTTTCAATTAAATATAGCCCCATAATTGATCCACTGAAACGAATGAGTAGTCCAGAATTCAAACCATATTCTTGTAGCTTTGAAATAAAAGATTACAAGGTAAGTTAGTGAAAAATAGCATTCAGCTTCTGCTTAACATAATTATTTTAATATATTTCAGTATCTTCCATTATCTTAATCACAGATTCGATGTCTGCTTGTTCTATCCCCCCACTTCCTGTTACTCAATTGTATGGTATTGCATTACTTGTTTAGTTAATCAATCACCTTCCATTTGCTTCAAAAGGTTTTTTTTCCATTTTTATTTCTATTGTATTATTTTATAACTTAGTTTATGAACACCACCCTTGTCTCGTGTCTTGATTCCTCTGTCTGTGTAGAGAGTACAACCTTTCACTTTCAGCAGAAACTTCATTTCAGCTGCTTGCATGTTGAAATTAGCATTTTGAGAGGGAACTTTAATTTCACTTGCGTAGAATATTGTAGTAAGTGCCATTTTCTTAAAGAATTTTAGGTATGTGTGGGTGGGGGGGATGCCCTTTTTAAAGTCATCTTTATTTTCATAAACAGTAATGTAATCATCAGTAAATAAAAAGTTGTTGTTATACCCATTTTGCTTGAAGTGAATGACATGTCTTACCTCAAAACTCCATTCCTTGAGAATATCATCATTATAAACATAAAATAGTGTTGGAGAATGCCTACAACCTTGTTTTGTACCTGGATTAGGTTTTATTGGCTGCAGGAGGTTGTCTTTTATTTGAAACATGCTCCATTACAATATTTACTACGTGTGTGTGTGTGTGTGTGTGTGTGTGTGTGTGTGTGTGTGTGTGTGTGTGTGTGTGTGTGTGTGAAGTGTAATGTTTGTGTTGTGTGGTGTGGTGGTGGTGGTGGTGGTGAAGAGAAGGGAGAGGGTGAAGCCCGGTGCCAATACATAGTCTACTTCTCACAAATAGCACCAAGAGGGCCACCAAACTTAATGTCCCCATCTAATAGATGGATCATCGTCAACGTCACATGCCCTCACTTCATGACGCACTGTGGAGAGGTTTGGTGTTTAAACTAGGACATTGGCACAAAGTCTGGTGATCAGGAACTTTACACTACCAGTTCTCCTCCCCTTGTCAGCCAAATACTGGCAGTGAAATTTTTTTCCAACTCCAGGGTTCGAACCAGCTTACCCTCAGGTTGAGCGCCACCGCAGAAGCATGCATTGACAACCTCAGCCATGTAGGCGGGTAAACTGCTGCAGTGGTGTGTGTCGAGTTTTATTTTAATGTTAGTGTTTTCTATAAAGACTGTTCATAGAGCCTATCAAATGCTTTGGAAAGACTTTTACTTTTCTAATAGTTCACAGCTTGTACCATGTCCGTCCAGAATCTATGAAGGCTATACAAGTCCATAATTTAAACTCACTACTCCTTTTTTATAATTTAGTTTAGAGACCACCTGCACAGGCAAATACTTAGCGTCTCTGCCTTTGGTGCTGAAGGACCCGGTTTCGATTACTGGTATCTCCGCAGGTCTTCGGTGGAAGGGTGGTCTGGAATGAGATCCACTCAGCCTCATGAGGCCAAATGAGGATCTGCTTGAATACAAAAGCAGAGAATCATCCAGACTCACCTACTGGCAATAATGGCTGGAGAGATTGGCAACATGCTGATTGCATGTCCCAGGATCATAGATGCCTCCTCATACTGCTTTGTAGGCAACAGTCGGCCAGTCACAACAGGCCTATCTGATCCGTGAGTGGTCTTTATACACTGAAGCGCGAAATAAACTGGTATAGGCATGCGTATTCAAATACAGAGATATGTAAACAGGCAGAATACGGCACTGCAGTCAGCAACACCCATATAAGGCAACAAGTATCTTGCACAGTTGTTAAATCGGTTACTGATGCTGCAACGGCAGGTTATCAAGATTTGATTGAGTTTGAACGTGGTGTTATAGTTGGCGCATGAGCGTTGGGACACAGCATCTCTGAGGAAGCAATGAAGTGGAGATATTCCCATATGACCATTCCACGAGTGTACTGTGAATATCAGGAATCCGGTAAAACATTAAATCTCAGACATCACTATGGCCGGAAAAAAGATCCTGCAATAATGGGACCAACAACAACTGAACAGAATCGTTCAACGTGACAGAAGTGCAACCCTTATGCAAATTGCTGCAGATTTCAATGCTGGGCCATCAACAGGTGTCAGCGTGCGAACCATTCAATGAAACAACATTGATATGGGCTTTCGTAGCCAAAGGCCCACTCGTGTACCCTTGTTGACTGCACAACACAAAGCTTCATGCCTCACTTGGGACTGTCAACACCGACATTGGACTGTTGATGACTGAAAACATATTGCGTGGTCAGACGAGTCTCGTTATAAATTTTATTGAGTGAATGGACATGTACAGGTATGGAGATACCCTCATGAATCCATGGACCCTGTTCGTCAGAGGGGACTGTTTAAGCTGGTGGAGGCTCTGTAATGATGTGAGCTGTCATCAGTTGGAGTGATATGGGCCCCTGATACATCTAGATACGATTGTGACAGGTGACACATGTGTAAGCATCATGTCTGATCACCTGCATTCATTCATGTCCATTGTGCATTCCGATGAACTTGGGCAATTCCAGCAGGACAATGAGACAACCGACACATCCTGAACTGCTACAGAGTGGCTCCAGGAACACACTTCTGAGTTTAAACGCTGCTGTTGGCCACCAAACTCCCCAGATATGAACATTATTGAGCATATTTGCTATGCCTTGCAGTTTGCTGTTCAGAAGAGATCTGCACCCTCTCGTACTCTTACGGATTTATGGACAGCCCTGCAGGATTCATGGTGTCATTTCCCTCCAGCACTACTTCAGACATTAGTCAAGTCCATGCCATGTCGTGTTGTGGCACATCTTCATGCTTGTGGCTGCCCTATGCAGGTGTACCAGTTTCTTTGGCTCCTCAGTGTATTATGATTTAGCAGAGCCAGATCCCAGCATATGTACGAGTAGTACCAGGTGAGTAGATTGTTTGCTCGTTATATTAAGAGCTTCTGATCCCAAATGAGTTACTTATTTAGCATTGTCTGTGTGCTTCTGTAGTTTAAATTGCAAATTTTTTGCATATTCATTTACGGTTCCACTGTCTTCAGTATGGGTGGGAACTGTGAATGGTGTGTTTGAATGTGACCTGAGTTGGTGACTGTTCACTCACAGCTCCAGGTAATGTGGCTTTGGTCATGTAGCTTAAGGTTGTTGCATCGAACGAGGGGTCTAAGGGATTTCTAGCACATCTCATGTGTCCTGTGAACAGGCCACTGCTGTGGCTGGCCCAGTTACTGCTCACATTGAGGTTGACTCCTCATCAGTGTTAGAGTGGGAGTTTCTTTTAAGGTGTGGCAGTTGGTGAAAGACTTTCTGGGGACCAATGGAAAGGCATTCCCAGTTTGTGTGACAAACAGATTTCGAGCGCGATCTGTGGCTGATTAAGATCCTGAGCCAATTGCAGTCAGTTGCTCTGTTTCAGTGGAAGCCTCTCGACCTGCAAAGTCCAAACATTCACAGAGGGTGGGATTATTGGTAGTTGGGAGCTCCAGTGTTAGATGGAGCCTCTTAAGGATAGTGCTGCCAAGGAGGGGAAGAAATCCAGTGTGCACTCTGTGTACATATCGGGGATGACTCGTGCCAGATGTGTAACAGGTCCTACAGGATGCTACGAAGAATACAGGGTGCGGCCAACTGCAGGTAGTGGCTTATGTTGGTTATAATAACATCTGTTGATTTGTATTGGAAGAAATTCTCTCTGATTTCCAGCGGCTATATGAAGTGGTAAAGACAGCCAGTCTTGCTTGCAAGATAGAGGCCAAACTCTTCATATGTAGCACTGTTGGGAGCATCAGTTGAGGACCTTTGGTACAGAGCCAAGTGAAGGGTCTGAATCAGAGGCTCAGATCGTTCTGCAACTGTGTAAGCTGCAGATTCCTTGAGTTGAGCAATAGGGTGGAGAGGTGTCAAGATCTGCGTAATAGATTAGGTGTCCATTACACACACAAGACAGCTACATGGGTTGTGGGAAATGTCTTAGAGTGGGCTGGACAGTTTATTAGATTAGATGGTCTTAAAAAAGTACAAACAGGGGCTCAGCCCGAAAGGGAGCAGGTCAAACATATGGTGAGGGTAGATCTAGGAACCACAGGTATGACAGAAGTGAATTATCGTAAATGTGTTGGCGAAAGAACCAGAGCTCAAAGTGCTAACAAAAAGCACTAAAGCTGAAATCAGTACAGATATCGAAAGAGAGTTCAGTTGAAGTTTTTATCAAGGGCCTAGTGGTGTTCAGAAACACCAGATTAAATTCAGTTGTTGATAGTGTGTTTGTTGGAATTGGAAGTAGTTTGTCTTTTAGTGAAATTTAAGTAAATAGTTGGTGTTTATTAGCATTGGTAGAAGTTACAATTGACAACCAGAATAAATTAATAAACTGGTTCCTTTTCTGACCTCCTGACTGGATGAAAAAGTTGCTGAACAGTTCAGAGAGAACTTGAGTCTCATTTCAAATACGTACCTGACGCACACAATTGTAGTTGGTAGTGGTTTCAATCTATCCTCGAAGTGTTGGTGAAAAAACATTTTTAAAGGCAGTGGTAGGCATAAAACATAATCCGAAATTGTAGTAAATGCTTTCTCTAAAAATTATTTTGAACAATTAGTTTAGGATCCCATTTAAAGTTTAAATTGTTTTGATAACATATTGGACCTCTTACCAGCAAATAATCCTGACCAGATAGGGGAGCATCATGAGAGGTGTATAGATTAGTGATAGTGAGACTGAATACTGTAACTTCCTAATTCATGAAAAATAAATGCAAAATATATCTGTTTAAGAAAAAGGAGAGAGGAAAAAACCAGTAAGAAGTCACTTCATACTTTCCCCAGAGGCAGTGTCCCTTCCTTTCAAACTAACTATGTAAGTGTACACAAGATGTGGCTTAAATTCAGAGAAATAGTACTGAAGGCAATTGAGACATTTATACCAAGTAAATTAATAAGAGACAGGTCAGGACAAAGTTGCAAAATTAACAAAAAAAGTGTGATTTAAAAGAACAAAAAATATTGAAGATTGCCATGCTTTACAGAGGATTAAAATTTATCACAAACAAATGCCAGATGCTTTTAATAGTTTCCTCAACAAAACTCTGTCTCAAAAGTTGTCAGAAAAGCCATAGAGATTCTGGTTGTATGTAAAGTACACCAGCCGCAGGGCCCACTCAATATATCCACTGTGCGACAACAATTGTTAAGTTACGGATGAAAGTGCCACTTAAACTGGAGATGTTAAACATGTTTTCGAAATTTCCTTCACCAAAGATAGCACAATAAATATTCTAGAATTCAAGTTGAAAACCACTGCCAACAAGAGCAACTTACAAGTAGATATCCTTGGTGCTGCGAAGCAGCTTAAATCACTTCATAAAGGCAAGTCTCCTGGCCCATACTATATAACAGTTATGGACCTGTAACAATATGCTGATACATAGCTCCATATTTAGCAGTCATATTCAACTGCTTGGTTAATGAAAGATCATGTCCCTAAGGATGTGAAAGTTGCACATATCACACTAATACATAAGAAAGGAAATGGAAGCAATCTGCTAAATTATGGGTCCAGATCACTGACGTGAATGTGCAGTAATATTTTGAAATATATACTGTGTTCTAACGTTATGAACTACCTAGAAGAAAAAGATATATTGACACACAGGATGGATTCAGAAAATATCATTCTTGTGAAACACAACTCTATTAATTCAAACAAATTAATGAGTGCTATTGACAGGGAATTTGAATGTAATTCCATATTTCCAGAGAGGTTCTGACATTGTTCCTCAAAAAGGCTTCTAATTGTGTGCCTGTCAAGTATCATCGCAGTTCTAGGACTAGATTCGTGGTATCATGTCAGAAAAGTCACAGTTTGTAGTGAGTTATGGAAAGACTTAGAGTGAAACAGAAATGGTACTTGGTAGTCCCCAAGAAAGCGTACAGATGTTGTAAGTGATTATCTCAACAGCTTTCTGGGATTGCTTGCAGATGATGCTGACATTTACTGTTCAGTAAGATGATGATCAAAACCAATTGCAAAATGATTTAGACAAGATATATGCGTGTTCTGATAAGTGGCAATTGACTCAAAATTAAGAAAAGTGTGAGGTCACCAACCCACATAAGTACACTACTGGCCATTAAAATTGCTACACCACGAAGATGACCTGCTACAGACGTGAAATTTATTTGACAGGAAGAAGGTACTGTGATATGCAAATGATTAGCTTTTCAGAGCATTCACACAAGGCTGGCGCTGGTGGCGACACCTACAACGTGCTGACATGAGGAAATTTTCCAACCGATTTCTCATACACAAACAGCAGTTGACCGGCCTTGCCTGGTGAAATGTTGTTGTGATGCCTCGTGTAAGGAGGAGAAATGCGTACCATCACATTTCCGACTTTGATAAAGGTCGGATTGTAGCCTATCGCAATTGCGGTTTATCGTATCGTGACATTGCTGCTCGCGTTGGTCAAGATCCAGTGACTGTTAGCAGAATATGGAATCGGTGGGTTCAGGAGGGTAATACAGAGCCCCGTGCTGGATCCCAACAGCCTCGTATCACTGGCAGTAGAGTTGACAGGCATCTTATCCACATGGCTGTAACGGATCGTGCAGCCACGTCTCGATCCCTGAGTCAACAGATGGGGATGTTTGCAAGACAACCACCACCTGCGCGAACAGTTCGACGACGTTTGCGGCAGCATGGACTATCAGCTTGGGGACCATGGCTGCGGTTACCCTTGACGCTGCATCACAGACAGGAGTGCCTGCGATGGTGTACTCAATGACGAGCCTGGGTGCACAAATGGCAAAACGTCATTTTTTCGGATGAATCCAGATCCTGTTTACAGCATCATGATGGTCGCATCCATGTTTGGCAACATCGCGGTGAACACACATTGGAAGCGTGTATTTGTCATCGCCATACTGGCGTATCACCTGGCGTGATGATATGGGCTGCCATTGGTTACACATCTCGGTCACCTCTTGTTCGCATTGACGGCACTTTGAACAGTGGATGTTACATTTCAGATGTGTTACGACCCATGGCTTTACCCTTCATTCGATCCCTGCGAAACCCTACATTTCAACAGGATAATTCACGACTGCGTGTTGCAGGTCCCGTACGGGCCTTTCTGGATACAGAAAGTGTTAGACTGCTGCCCTGGTCAGCACATTCTCCAGGTCTCTCACCAGCTGAAAACGTCTGGTCAATGGTGGCCGAGCAACTGGCTCATCACAGTACACCAGTCACTACTCTTGATGAACTGTGGTATCGTGTTGAAGCTGCATGGGCAGCTGTACCTGTACACGCCATCCAAGCTCTGTTTGACTCAATGCCCAGGGTACTAATTTGTCAGGATCTATGCACCCAAATTGCATGAAAATGTGATCACACGTTAGTTCTAGTATAATATATTTGTCCAATGAATACCTGTTTATCATCTGCATTTCTTCTTGGTGTAGCAATTTTAATGGCCAGTAGTGTACTAGAAGGAATCCATTAAATTTTGGTTCCCATATGAATCTCACAATTCTAAATGTAGTTGATTCAGCCAAATACCTGGGAATTACTATTACAAAGAACCTAAATTGGAAGCATCATGTGGAACGTGAAACAGATTCCATTTTATTGGCAGAATGCTTACAAAATGCAACATGGGCACGAAAGAGACTGCACGCAGTGCATTTGTCCATCCTCTTTTGGAGTATTGCTGCACTATATCACATCATTATGTGGTAGGAATCATGGAGGACATAAAAGAAGTCCAAATTTTGTACTGTTGTGAGATAGGGGATATAAGCAATTTGGGGTGGCAATAAAACAAAGACTTTCCTCATTGCAGTAAGATCTTCACACAAACTTTCTATTACAATTTTTTTCACCACCTTTCTCTTGTGAATGCCAAAATATATTGTTAACTCCCACCAGCATAGGGAGAAATATCCATTGTAATAAAATAATAGAAATTAGTACTTCCATGGAAAGACTGTTCATTCTTCTCAAGATCTGTTAGAGACTGGATTGGTAGAGAAATAGTGTGAACGTGATTCGATGAACCCTCTATCGATTACTTAAGTGTAAATTGTACAGTAGTAGTTATGTAGGAGTGTATAAAACACACTGCTGACCATGAAAACTGCAGCAGTAGGAAGGATAGCAAATAATGAAATTTTATCATACAGTGTAGGCTTTCACGTCTCGTATTGTCTTCACTTAAAACTTCAGGGCTGATAGGCCTTGGTCGATGTATAAAACTCTCCCCTGACATTTTGTCTCCAACTATGGGAGACATCCTCTGAGGTAAAGCAGCAAACTCCAAAGAGAACTTGAGGAAGTGCTGATTATATAGGCAGTACAGAGGGTGCAATGCTGATATCCAAATTTTATCCAGTTTGACACCTTCGTCTTTACTGTTACAACTATTATGGTGTTTATCAATCTCGATAGCCTCTCTATACTTGCACGCATAATAGGGCGAGGTTTTAGATATGACGCTCATCTCACTGAATTTTATTTCATGATGACCTTCCTGGTAAACATGTTATGCTACGGCTGATTTATCCGTGTGACCCAGGCGGCAATTCCCCCTATGTTCAACAAGATGAGTGTTCACACTTCTCTTTGTACCGATATAAACCTGTCCACAACTGCAAGGAATTTTATATACCCCCGGTGTAGCCAAAGGGTGTCGTGCATCTTTTGCTGATCTTAAATATTGTTTTATCTTCCTGGTGGGTCTTGTTGAACATAGGAGGAATTGCCGCCTGGGTCACATGGATAAATTGGTCGTAGCAGAACATGTTTACCAGGAAGGTGACCGTGAAATAAAATTCAGCGAGACGAGTCATACCTAAAATCTCGCATTATTATGCACGCATGTATAGAAAGGCTATCGAGATTGATAAACACCTTAATAATTTTAACAGGAAAGACGAAGGTGTTAAACTGGATAAAATTTGGATGTCAGTGTTGCACTGCAAGTGTGACGATCAATTACTTTCAATTGAGAATGTTGGCATTACCAGAGACAGTCTCACAGCAGATGCCACATGATGGTCAGTGTTGTCCTCTGTACTGCCTATATAATCAGCACTTTCTAGAGTTCTCTTTGCAGTTCGCTACTTTGCGTCAGAGGATGTCTCCCGCAGTTGGAGATGAAACGCCAGGGTCGAGTTTTATACATTGACCATGGCCTATCAGCCCGGAAGTTTTAAGTAAAGAATGAAATTTTACTTATTGTGCTTATACATCATAGGAGAAAGAACAGAAATTTTTAGGGTGTGTATGTGTGTGTGTGTGTGTGTGTGTGTGTGTGTGTGAGAGAGAGAGAGAGAGAGAGAGAGAGAGAGAGAGAGAGAGATTCCATGCTGCTGCAACTGTGTGGCAGAGTTCATCAGTTGTAGTGGCTAATGGTTTGGCAGCACAGTCTAACACTATCTGTATTAAGGTAGATCAAGACGCCGTGGGTGACATGTATTATTTTGTAATCTTGTCAAAAGATTGTGTCATCGTGACGTTGAAAATAGGGCAGAGCCTCTGGCCCTAATACATCATAAATTTAACAACTATAAATATAATGGCTGCTGTTCCAATTAACAGCTATGCAAACCTGGGGTGAGAGCATTGTGCATCCGTTGGCACACCATAACAACATGCCAGATGGTGGGTCCATATCACAGTTATGAGTGCAATCTCACAAGAATCATCATCCTGAGGGGGGGGGGGGGGGGGGGAGGGGGGGATATGGGTCTGGAGTGTCCAACATCATCATACAGTATTACACTGTTGGCACACCTCTCTCTGCTGTTGCATCAAGCAAAGTTGCAACAATGTTCACTGTGCTGACAGTCTGTTGTGTTCTTGACTTAGACACACTGTCAGTGTGCATACTCATCTCACAGCAAACAAGCTCATTTTCTAACTCAAGGTACTTAACTTGGCTGTACGATACTGCACGGTCGAGCAAACAATATATTTGTCCTCTCAAACAATAGGCACACAGTGCTACCATCAGCCTGTGTGGCACTGAGAGAATGTCTCCTATGAAACTATTAATTCTGCATAATTTAGTTCCTCACTGCATATTTGTTGATCAAATAGTCAGTTGGTGTACTGCCAGTCTGTAGTGTCAGATGAGCATAATGTTTCTGTGATCGGACTTGTTGCTGTCGTCAGGTACACTGATGAACTGAGCTTCTGAGGTTGCGCGGCTGACTTGTATCCCCTCACACCGTGATCTGTTCCCTCTGTGGTCCGAGCTCGAGAGCCCGACATTGATATGCAACTACTGCTAAAAGCGGCAGAAGATGTACGTTGTGAACCTTGTCGTGCTCTGGTGAGAACTGAGACTGAGAAGTCAAACATTACGAACAAGAGGAGGGTGGCAGAAACCTGAGAGAATGCCCAGAGATTGTTATCTTACCTTCTGACAAAAGCAATGCTGCTGCTGTTCTCCCCCTTGACAATTACTTGGAGGAGAAGCAGAATCTGCTAAATGCCTACTCCCACAGGAAGATCAGTGCTGACCCCACCAAGAAGGTGCAGAATGAGACCGTGACGCTTCTCAAGGAATAGGGGCTACCAGAGGGGGTCATCGAGAAATTGTCACCATGAGGACCTGTACCACTAAGACTTGACTCCCTGAGGTCCGTAAAGAAGGGGTGCCATTACACCCCATTGTCAGCAGCATCAAAGCTCCTACGTATTTTCTGGCAAAATACCTGACAGAGATAGTAAGTCCTTACGTGGGTAAATGCCTACATCATATGTGCGGTTTGGTGAATTGTACATCTGAACTCTATACATCCCAACATCAAATTTATGATGGAGACCAAAGAAGGGGGAAGACTACCATTCCTGGACGTCATAGTCTAGAGAATAGCTGATAGCACCCTGGACCACAGTGCGTATCAAAAGAAAACACACATTGATATGTGTTTGCATGCTGGTAGCTGTCACCATCCTACACAGAGCAATGGAGTACTAAAAACACAAGAATACAGGTGCACACCATCTTGGATGCAGAGTGTCTGCCACAGAAACTGGAACGCCCTAGGCGTGTGTTCCAAAAAAACAGATACTCTGAATGGCTGATGAAGCAAGCTGTTCACCCCTACAGAAAAACTTGCGGAGATGGAAGAAATAATGGAGAGAGAGGTAGTCACAGCCTTTATACCTGGCAGGCTTTCAGGATAAGTAGAAGCACATACTATAAAAGCACCATGTAAGAACTGTCTTTTGCCCGACCAATAAAATATAGACATTATTGTGGAGTGTCTGACATTGGTTTGTGGAAGGTTGGAGCCTATCACATTATTCCATGTCATTGTGACAAGACATAAATCAGACAACCATGGCACCGTCGAAGATTGGTGCAGAGAACACCAGCAGCAAACTCGAGTAATGCACCTAAACTAGTCGGCAGTTGCAAAGCATAGTTTGTCAGAGAATCACACTGTGGAAAATGAACATATAAGGATTTTAGCGCAGACTTCCAAATACTGGGACAGTGACATTAGAGAAACCATCAAAATTCACACCAGGGATAATCTTATCAATCGGGACTGCACACTGCAACTATAATCTCAGCAAGGCTTGGGAACCAGCACTGGGTCTAATTAAGAGACTTAGCAAACAGTGATGTGGCAACCCCCTAGACAGAGCAACTACATCAACACTACCAACTTGTCTGATTGTGTTCATTTCATGAGATGTATGTGGGAGGGAGTAATACGTTGCCTGATACATCTTCAGCCATATGCTCTCAGAATTTCAACACTAAACCTCTCTGTTATAAACAAGACCCCTCTTGTAGAGACTGTCACTACATATTGTTGAGCATTCCCATAACACTTTTGCTCTTACTGATCAATCCTTTGATGAAATGTTACATCTTTTCTGTCTTCCATTAATCCAACCTGGTAAGGATTGCAGATTGATGAGCAATACTGAAGAATCAAACTTAATAAGGTTTTGTTAGCCATTTATTTTGTGTATGAATTACACTTCCTGAACAACTCATTGTAAAGAAGACACGTTAAGTTGCAGACCGGCACAATTAAGACACTTACATAAAGCTCTCAGCTGCAGCCAGAGAAACACACACCATTCATACACACAAACAGGCACACTTGATGCACAATTGACGGCCAACTCCGGCACCTTGGGCCAGAGTGCTGATTCCTGCCCGGGGTTTCTATTGTTACATTTGCTTAAGATGTTCCCAGTGAATCTCAGCCTGGCATCTGCTTTTTCTACAGTTTATTTCATGTGGCCACTCCACTTTGGGTCACTTCATATGGTTAATGCTAGACTTTTTATGGTAGTTCCTATTTCCAGTGGTTTATAACTAGTAGTGTAATTGAACAGTAATGTGTCTTTGGCAATTTATACACAAAAAAACATTCTCTGTACAAAACATTAATCCTAGTAGGTGACCATAGATTTTACTGCAGGCTTCACACCCTTCCTGTAGACAACACCATTGCCTGTGAAAATCCTGGTGGAGCTTTCAATGTTACCTACTAGATAGTTTATAACACTGATGGAAAAAAATGCAACACCAACAAATAATTAATGTAGAGTAATAAAATTTCAGAAATACGTTTGTCTAGGTAACATATATGTGATTAACACTGCAAGATCACAGGTTAATGTAAGCACCAAATAAGTCATTCCAAATTTAAAATGCTGTTAAATTAATAACCATTGTAACTACCAGAATGTTGAAGGCAAGCATGCAAATATGCATGCATTGTATTGCACAGCTGCCAGATGTCAGCTTGTGATGGAGTTCCATGCCTGTTCCACTTGGTCAGTCGATACAGGGACAGTTAATACTGGTTGTGAATGACACTCCAATGATGCCCCATATGTGCTTGATTGAAGACAGATCTGATGATAGAGCAGGCCAAGCCAACATTTTGACACTCTGTAGAGCATATTGGATTACAACAGTGGTATGTGTTCAAGCATTATCATGTTTGAAAACACCCCCTGGAATTCTGTTCATGAATGTCAGCACAGCAGGTCAATTTACCAGACTGGCATACAAATTTGCAGTCAGGGTGTGTGGGATAGCCACAGAAGTTCTCCTGCTGTTGTACAAAATCCCACCCCAGACAGTAACTTCAGGTGTAGGTCCAGTGTGTCTAGCATGCAGACGGGTTGGTTGCAGGCCCTCAAGTGGCCTCATTCTAACCAACACCATCACTGGTACTGAGGCAGAACCATCGTTCATCAGAAAACACAAAAGACTCCACCTTGCCTTCCGGTGTGCTCTAGCTTGACACAACTGATCTCACTGGCATTGGTGGAATGCAGGGCATCTGGCACCAAATTGCTGCTGCAGATGCAATATGATGCGGCCAGAGCCATATGCCAAGTATTATGGTTTTCCTTCTCGGTAGAGCCACGTGGCCATCCAGAGCCCAGTCTTCTTGCAACTCTACATTCTTGTGGCCACTGCTGCCACTAATCATGTACCTTGGCTACATTCCTGCAAAGTTTTTATGCAATATTGCACAAGGAACATCGAGGTCCTTGGAAGACCTGTTGCACAACCTCGTTCAAACTCAGTGAGGTGTTGATAAAGGTGTTTCTTGTCACCTTAAAGGCATTCTTGACTTAACATCAGCTCACCTCATTCAATCTCAAAGATAAGTAATGCACACGATCATTAAATGTATATTTAAAGCAAACCTGGTTTGTGTCCTCATAGTGGCACTACTAGTGCCACTCTTATGAGGGTGTATACGACCCGGGATAACCGGGAGATCCGGGAAAAACCCGGGAATTTTTTCATCTGGGAGAAAAACGGGAAAAACTCGGGGAATTTTTCATTGTTTTAGTTTTTGGTTACATTTTTTAAACTTTGATTAGTAAGAACTAATATTCCAACAAAGAATATTACTGTATCTCGCTACTGCAGAATAATACTGCAGCAATAACACACGAACGAGAGAAAAAATGAAAACAAAAGAGAGTTGCAAAGGAAGTGCGCCATATACAGGAACAAAACACAGTGCTCATACAAGCGTCTGCCAACAGCACAATGTGTCAAGGCTTTAGGAAGACTATGCAATGTTTTATAACAACAAATTGCCTCCGATGAGCGTGACATTACAACTGTTTACATTAGATTCGTTTGGGCGGTTGCAGGCGAATGTATGCGCACGTCCAGTTGAGTTGCATATGAGTAGTACCTTCTCCCGCTACTGGCTACAGAAGTGTGGCAGTTAGCTGTATAAGCAATAGCACCAATCAGCCAGATGCTATCCGGAAAAGTTTTACCGGTGCACCTAAGCTGGCAGATTCACGTATGTGCAACAGGCCCGAAACTAGGGAGCAGGGGCAAACCGGGGTAACTATCTGTCCTGGGCGGCAATTTCAGTTTCAGGTGGGTGGGGGGGGGGGGGGGGGGGGCGCACCAAATTCATATTATTGAGGAAAGACCTTGTTTCACAAAGCGCCTAGCATCCAGCACACGTTGGTCTATCGATTACTCATATGATTTTGAACGCATCCCTGATGATGGTTTTTGGACTTTTTTCATCAAGTTCTAAGTTGATTTCTGAATGAATCGTAAATTGATTTTTGAATACGTGCATAGTGTACATGATGTTTCTGCCAGGGGAATCCCCGTCGCACTCTAGAAAAATACTTTCCTGCAGACAAAAGGGGGCGGGTCTATACGAGCTGAGTGAATAAAGCCAAAAGGATGAATGACAATCGCTGTTTATGTGGTTGACTGGGTTTGCAAATCATCAGCGTTGTTATAATTACTAGCGAATTACATAGATTCAGGGTACCAGAGTGGAAATAAACGACTAACAGGAATAACAGGCAACAAAGATTACGTGTTGTCTTCTCTGCGATTCCAAGAAAATGAAATTTCGACAGAAAATTTTTGACCAGACCGGTACACTACAGTCCCCAGCTAACTGACACTTAAGTTCTATTCTGGGAGTAGCACGGAAAACGTGTTGTACGAGCACTTAATAATGCCTAATCGGAGAACAAATGCGGGATAACTAAACCGGTGATTGTGGCAGGGTTAGTGAAGTTAACCAGAGAATAAATTTTGACACTGGCAGGAATAGTTACAGAAATAGTTCAAAAATGTTCAAATGTGTGTGAAATCTTATGGGACTTAACTGCTAAAGTCATCAGTCCCTAAGCTTACACACTACTTTACCTAAATTACCCTAAGGACAAACATACACACCCATGCCCGCGGGAGGACTCCAACCTCCGCCGGCGGGGTCAAAGGTCAAGCGCTCAGAGAGCTGACGTAACATGCTGTTGCATACTCTATGTCGACAGATTCGAGATGTACGCTTACAGGTTCTCAGCTACGCTACAGAATTCAGGGCTACGCTACAATTCAATTTATTTGTGAAAATACAATGTACAATCTCCTACAAATTTAACATATTCACAAGTACCTTTACCTTTAATCCATATAAATTAGTGATGACAAGATTGTTTGTTAGAATGAGGAAGGAGAAGAAACGGAGACTGTCACAAATTATGGAAGTATATGACGATTCCAAATTTATATAAAAATTACATACTACTACTTTTCGATCTCATGCTTTAGAAGCTAGAGTGTATGAATGAAATGTGAAATTATTTCCTAACATAAGACTTTTTTGCTTGTAGTAGGCCTAATGGGCTTTTGATATTGGTACTTCCTGAATTATATTCTGTCATGTTATAAAAATGACCATTTGTGCCAAAACAGTCTCGTTTATTTGGTGTGTGTAACAACTGCTGCAATATTAGGCAGGCCTATTTCGTTTTATCTAGCAGACATTGACAGAATACACGTAAATCGAGAAACCACACCAGTCTTGGGTACTATTTGTATTAACAGCTTTTCTAGTATTAGACAATGACATTTCGTTTTTTCATGTAGCAAAACGTTGACGAACTTTGGTGGCGTAATAGATTGTTTCCCAGAAAGGAAAGTATGCCATATAAAGCTGTGGCAAGATTAGAGAGAAAAAAAAGCTGGGACTTGAGGATTGAAGAAATGTGTACTGTCTTGCTTGCCTCTTGTCTTTACTCATTTTATGTATCGTTTATATAATTTTATTTCACACAGAACAGCAAGTTATTAGCTAATAGGCAGTAAAGACTGCAAATTTTCTGAAGAGTTCTTGTTCTCCCGGTTACAAATAATCCCATCCACTGTTAATTGCAAGATTTTTTTAAGCAGGGCAGGATGTCAAACCGGCCAACTGGGAGCAGGGGAGGCACCCCAGGACATTTTAATTTCCACTGGCCTGAGTATAGTTTGATGACACCCATTACAAAATATTACATGTTTGAATTCCACAGAGCGAAATACAGAGGTGTGCGATGGAAGAATGCTGTGTAAAGAGGAGCGGCACTGCACTTCGGCACACTTAAGACCAAATGACATGTCTTACGTTGCCTCGATCATACATGTTTTATGTATCAGACACTTTAGAAAGACGTGTGCTACAATATGAAGATATTCTTGAAAAGTCGATTTTTTTTTAAATTTTTGGTGTCCTACCTCAAATTCTCGAGGGATGGGGAACGCCACTATCTAATATTTGCCCAGTTCAGAAATATCGTAGATCCGGACCTGATGCACAGAGCAGTCTAAGTTGTAGTGGGGAGGTGGTATCCTCCACGTGACCTGTGGTTACGTTAAGTAATTTTGCTGTTTCCTCTTCGTTTATTGCTCTCACGTCAAAAGAAAACAAAACGGATTTCTGTGGTCAGGAGCTATCAAGTGAATTAAAATACATACACACAATTACGGAAGGCTAAAATAAGTTATTAGTTTCAGGTTTTATTTTTTTCCTACCTTTCTGACAGTCAAGCGTTAATCGCCTTGCAGTACAATGAAGTTATCTTTGTCGGTTTGTTAAAGAAATTTGACTTTTATTAATCTTTTCTGCTGAGGCAGTCAATTTATTTGAAATGAAGTGTTTAATTCCACACTATTGCCTAGTTTCAACTGTTTGCTACATTTCAAGTGCACCTTTTCATCGTCTAGCACGTATGGCATTATGCCATAATAAAGAACCAAACATGAAATAATGCAGTACTGGTACATCTGAATCTGGACATACGAATGTGCACTTTAAGCCGAATTATGCATTTTAGTAGGGTTCACAAAATTCCCATGCTCTTGGAGTATTCTCTAACGTCTTGTTTCTTTTATGACATAATGTAAGATCTTTTAATTTTTTACACGTACAAACGTACGGGCTTCCTGCGACATTGTAGCTGCGCAAGCACAGCGACGCCTGTCATCTGGTGCAACTGCAGAAACGAATCTAACAGGTCATGGGAAAATATTCCGAATGGTTGTTTGAAAAGCGTTATTTTCAATTAAAGTAAATTTCCTTTTACACAAGATGAACTCTGTGCGAGAATGTCCAATGAATTTCTTAAATCACAGAGCGTTTGACTCTCATTCAAAATTCAAATCTTTGCGAACGACCATTTAGAATATTTTTGAGCCCAGAGGATCAGACATTTATGACATTGTTAAAAAATTTACTGACACATTTCTGTGACGTATCTTGAAGTGTAACACGCACAAAAAAGATCAAAATTACGTGTGAAAGCCTAGCTTCTCTTGCAGCTTATTAATCTTAGAGGCCAATATTGTAGGGTACGTGAAAGCTTTTCTTTCCTGGTAGCAACACTGTGTATATTAATTTAAACCATTACCTTTCCTTATTTGTGTGTTCGCGCTACTTAACAGTGATGTCGCTATTGGCTGACTGCGTCATGTGTCATAAGCTCTGAATATCCGCTGTCATTGGCTGGCGAGATCGCTTGTTATGAGCTATGACCGGCTTACAAAAGTGCATCACAATCTCGATCTCAATGCTTTGGAGAGTAACATGTGGTGTTTGGTGGAATTCGAATTTATACTTTCGTAATACGAAATATGCAGTGTACATGTTGCTGCACATCAGACATCTTTCCAAAACGTGTTTTTTCCCCGAGTTTAGTTTTCTAAAGTGCTGGGAAAGTCTACGCTGGTGTATAAAACCACAACCATTGAAAGGATTGATAAGTTTTACAGTTCCGAGGAAAAGTGTACTGTTACTTAACACAGAGAAAGTGTATTTTCATCCGGGAGAAAGTGTATTTTTAACTGGGAAAAATCTGGGAATTTTTTTCCCTCATCCACGTATACACCCTGCTTATGCAACTGGCACGATATTTGAATAGACTTGATCTTTCAGATGTAGAAACATGCCTACCAACTTTCATTTAGAAGGTGACAATTATTTAACAGTATGAAGGGGGGGTGGGGGGGGGGGGGAGGAGAACGAACTTAGTTACAAACTACAGCGTGCACACACTTTATTGAACAAGTAAATGTCAATACAGATATTCGGATTTAGGTTATGACATCTTAAACATGTCTGCCATTGTTGTTGTTGATGTGGCGCAGACAAATAGCAAAATTCTGCATGACTTACTGAAGTGTCGGAACATGGATGCTGTCAATAACCTGAATGCTTGTTTTCAGCTCATCAATGATTTTGGGATTATTGCTGTACACCTTGTCTTAAAATATAGCCCCACGAAAATGAGTTGCATGTGTTCAGATCCAGAGAAAATGATGGCCAATTGAGGCCCATGCCAGTGACCACTGGGTACCCCAGAGCCAGAACACGGTCCCCAAAGTGCTCCTCCAGGACATCACTCACCTGCTTTGATGGGGTTGAGCTCTGTCTTGCATGAACCAAATCTTGCCAAAATCAGTCACTTTGGATAATGGTAATGAAATCAATGTCCAAAACCTTCACATACCATTTGGTAGTCACCGTGCCATCAAGGAATATCCCACAGATTATTTTATGACTGGACATTGCACACCAGACAGTCACCTATTGAGGGTGAAGAGACTTCTTGATCGTGAAATGCAGATTCTCATTCTCTCAAATGCCCCAGCTTTCCTTATTGATGAACCGATCCACACGAATGTGCGCTGCATCGCTAAACCAACCTACTAACTGCTGTCATGCCCCGTGGTGAGCTGTACAGTTTGAACATCCTAACACAAACCCTTCAGAAGTTACGATGATTTTATTTCATGAAGTTCAATAATTGTCACCATGTATGTTGCACAGTTTCTTCTTGGTATTGTGATATTTTCCTGTCACTGTATGTTGTAAATGCTAATAGTCTTTAAATTACCTTTATGTCAGTCATCTTTTTCCTGTTATGAACAACTGTTATGAATTTTTGCAGCAGCAGTGGGCTATGAAGTGGAAGTGGCTGTGATTGTGGGTGTGCAAATATATTTTTTTAGGTGCCACAATTTTATTACAAACACACAGTTGAACAAAAAAAGAAATCAGTTGTAAACAATAAATTTGACTGCCACAAGAAACATTAAAGAAACAATGGTAATAAAATAAGGATAAAATATGCCCAAAGCCTAAAATTCAGGCAGTGGATTATTCTAAAAAAAAATAATACAAATACACTCTTAAGACAAAGTAAGTGCACCATCTGGTTATTTAGATTGTCAAAATCCTGAGCTAGCTGGAGGACCCTGCCCATAATGCTCCAAACATTGTCAACTGTGGGCAAGATCTGGTGACCTTGCTGATCAAGGTGGGGTTTCGCAAGCATGAAGACAAGCAGTAGAAACTCTCGTCGTGTGAGGGTGCAAATTATCTTGCTGAAATGTAAGTCCAATATGGCTTGCCATGAAGGGCAACAAAACAGACTGTAGAATATCGTCAACGTACAACTGTCCTGTGAGGATGCCATGGATTACAACCAACGGGTTTATGCTATGAAAAGGAATTGCGCCCTTTCATCACTCCTAGTTATTGGGCTGTATTGGGGGCATCTAATCAGGTTGGTATCACCCTGCTGTCTGGGGCATCTCCATGCATGTCTTCATTGATCATTGGGCTCAGTTCGATGCAGGTCTCATCACTGAAGACAGTTCTACTCCATTCAATGAGATTTCAGCTCAAAGGCATGTGTGGAGATGCCCTGGGCAGTAGTGGATACCAACCTGACTGTTGCCATCCATACAGCACAGCAACCAGGAATGATGCTGTGGGGTACAATTTCTTTCTATAACAGCACCCTTTTGGATGTCAGCCATGTCACCCTTACAGCACAGCGGTACGTCGACAATATTCTACACTCCGTTAAGTTGCCCTTTGTGACAGGCCATCCTGGGCTTACATTTCAGCAAGATAATACCTGCCTGCACACAGTGAGAGTTTCTATTGCTTGTCTTCATGCTTGCCAAACGCTACCTTGTCCAGCAAGGTCGCTGCACTTCTCCCCAGTTTAGAATGTTTTAACATTATGGGCAGGGCCCTCAAACCACCTCAGGATTTTGACGATCTAACATGCTGATTGGACATAATTTGGCACAATAGCCCTCAGGAGTACATCCAACATTTCTGTCAATCAGTGCCAAGCCAAATAACTGCTTTCATAAGGGCCAGAGGTGGACCAATGCATTATTGACTTGCTTGATTTGTGAAGCTCTTTCTCTTGAATTCTCTGAAATTGTAGTCATTTGTTCATCTGCACATATCAATCACAGCTACCAATATCCGTCCCATTCAGATAATTTTTTTGTGGTGATTTTCTTTTTCTTCTTCTTCTTCTTCTTCTTCTTCTTCTTCTTATATTGTAGGAGCAATGTGTTACGCAACATCTCTGTTGGCAAGTTATAGTTACATGTCCAAAATGGCACTAAAAATGCAGTGAATGAACTAAAGTACACAATCAGTCAACATTAACCAACGCTGCCTCCTCCTGAGCTGCTAACCACCAACCCCAACCCCTCTTCCTGCCTCCCACATTTCTCTCTTCCTCCACCCACCCCACTTGACACCAACCCCACCCCAACCTAGTCCACCTGTCAAACTGCAGCACTGGCATTGTGCATTCAGCCAGTGCCATGTAAGGGCTTTATGATTGTGGTTACATAATTTTAATGGTTGCACCTATTGTGCTATTAGCCTGTACTTTAAAAGGAAATATCATAGTTGTGCAGAGGTTATGAGAAGCTTGATTTTCTATTTTTTTCCAGACACTGTATGAAGTTAAATCACAGGTTGAACCTTTAAAAGGGAACGAATTTTGTCGGGCAGGCAGCATGTGCCATCTCCAACTGCATGTCCGCCGAATTAATCCTAGTTCTCATAACTCCTTAATGTATGAAGTACTTGCTGATCAAACTATTTGGGCTGTGTGTGGGAGAACAGCTGGTAAGTTGATATAATTATTATAATTTAATTGCTGCACATTCAGTATAGAGGCATTTGACTGCAGTTTTGCAGAATTATTCTCAGTTTGTATTACATTTGTTTGTCAGTCCTGCATTTGATCTTACTGTTTCAGCTACATTTATCCTCAGATGTGTACATCTGCAGTCTTCAGGCTTCCTACAATACCACAGATTGTAAAGTCATATCCCATTTCCCAATGCACAGGCCATTTAAACATCCCAACAGTTCCCTGCATTGATCTTTCCATGTTTCTTTGGTGTTAATGCTTCAGTGGTTAGAGCCACAGAAACAATACATTTCTTCCTGCTTGCACTGTTACTTGCCATTTTTCACAGACGGAACCCTTAGAAAACCAACCAAGGACTTGGCGAATAATCTGTCTCTCTGTCTAAGCAAATTTTTAAATACTCTTGGCTTACATTTTCATTGATATAAACCACCCTGTGGTATTATAGGATGTTGTTAATTTGTGCAAATGAGGAACCTACTGTTGCCTTTGTTGGACAAGTCATGTTGTCGTTATTGTAAGTCTCCACAAATGCTGAACTTAGTTACGCTTGGTGCAGTATGTTAACAAGGACATGCATTTGTCACCTGTGCTATGTCTTTTGTTCATTTTTTTGTCCTCTCTCAGGTAATTCATTTTCTATTACCTGTACATTTTTCATTTTTGTTCTGTTATCACATATCACCACTACTGTAGTCTTACTCTTTACTTTTGTTCATCTCCCTCCACTGATACAATGCACAAAGTCTGCACGTGTTATCTTTGAGGAAGGGAGTTAACATTTGCCATATCTATAATATGTGTAATGAGTATTAAATGGAAAACAAACCAGGATGCGCAGCCAGGAGGGATGGGATTGGGTTTTGTAAACACAAGGTCCATGTGGATTGCTCAGTGACCCCAGTTACTTATCACAGTAAGATTTGTATGTGTGTCAGTGACCACTTAGAAGAGTATTAGGACTAGGAAACAGGCCAGTTATACTGTTATTTAAAGTGTTCTGCTACATGTGTAATTGCTGTATCTTGAAGAGTAATACATACTACAAAAAGACCAAGCTTCAAGATTTATTTTTCACATTTACTTTAGTTCTTTGATAGATATCAAATTTTAAAATAATGGCAATGAAAAGTGCAAATTTCCTTCCAAGAAAAAAGTGTGAGGTGAGTTATTGAGCAATTTCTTCCCTTTGAACTTTGAACATTTCTTGCTCACTCACCAAATGTGATGTATTTGCGGCAGAATTACAGCAAACTGTGAAACCTAATGAGTACATGCATGGAATTATGTTAATGTGATCACATATTGGCTCAGCCATTCGTGACAGCATCTACTACATTCAGTTGAGTCTCTTTTGAAATAATTCTAGAAATTTACAAAGAAATTAGCACCTGTCAAGGGACAGGTAGCAAGGCATTGTTCTCATATGAACTGAGTGCAGTTTTTGAGCAACAGGTGGCTCGAATGTCAGGAAAATCACAGCACGATCTACACTGGGACATGATCTTCTCAACAAAATTTTGTTGGGCGAGCTATGCTCGAGCTTGGTCTTCAAAGTGTTAACAGTCCATATAACGAAAATGATGGCTAAAAATGTTACTGTAAAATTGTGTGTTGACTTGGTGTGTAACTATTATAGTAAAACTGTCAATTGCGAGAAACTTTTTGAGGTCACTAAAATCTGTAGAGAGGTTTTGAAGTGGGTTACTGGTAATGCAGGCAGGAACATTACTGTAAGCAGCCAGCCAGCTGAAAGAAAAATTGGTATAATACTCTTACTATAGTTCACATAATTTTGTTTCCACATGACTCATTGCCTGATGCAAAAGTCATCTGCATTTGATGAGTGAATCATCATCACATTTAACACAAATCCCTACTCCAGTAGTCACTGCAGAAAAATATCTGACATTTTAAGCCCAAAATGTTGATATGGAGTGTGGTGATCAGGAACTCCACACCACCGGAAATTGGTGAAGGAAATGTCTTCCACTACCATAACATGAACAAACTATATCAGAGTAAAGTGTAACCACATAAACATACATGAATGATGTCAACTATAGAACTAAATCAGGCTCACACTGCTACTGCAAAACTTAATCAGAATTTAGTGGGAAAAGCAACTTGACATGCCAGTGGGAAATTTGGACGTAGACAAATGTTGGCTGTTGTGCGAAATGGCGTTCTTCTTCAATGTTCAAATATAGACTGAGAGTGGCTGTTTTCACACTATTGTGAAATGTTGGTTTTTGTGTGGTTGCAGAGTTATTTTTTCTGTAATTGACTAAATTTAATAGCTTCAACATATTGTTTTCAATAATATAAATAATTGTGATATGTGAGATCATTAAATGTAATGTAATTACTAAGTATATTTTCA
Source organism: Schistocerca piceifrons (assembly GCF_021461385.2). NCBI lineage: Eukaryota > Metazoa > Arthropoda > Insecta > Orthoptera > Acrididae > Schistocerca > Schistocerca piceifrons. The sequence continues at coordinate 821,825,544 of NC_060149.1, read as the reverse complement.
TTTTTCAATATAATCCAGTAAAACAATGAAATAATAGAAAAAGTAAAGAACATAAAGCTGTCTGAAAAAATACAGGAATTTGCAAAAATTATGCTGGAAAGTCCCTAAATATGGCATGTCATGGCACCTTGAGTACAGAGAGAGGTAAATCTCTAGGCAGCCTTTAACAAAATCTGGTTGACTGAAGGTTACATAAGGGACATCATCCCAACTTCATATGGCCCTTTCTTTCAAGTCAGTTTATCAGATACTTAGTTGGTAATATCATACACACAGACATGAAGAAAACCATGTCTCCCATAGACCAGTTTGTTGCATTAATATGCTTTCTGCTAATTGTTTGCAGACATGTTGACAGTTTTGCTGATTTATCATTCTCAAGCTCCAGTCTTGCAACAATTACTTGTTTGTTACAACTGGTAACAAAACAGAAGAGCAGTGGGTAGAGAAGCCATTATGTAGACCTAATTAGAGAAATGTGTATATAGTTTCAATTGCTCGTATCACCTTCAGATGAGGCACATTGCACTCAGTTTTAAAAATACAGTGATGTTTCTAGAACTCACTTTTGTGGAAAAGGTGATAGCATGTTTTAGGTATGGAGCAGATAACTGTTATTTTTCAAAAGAGCACTGTACTTAGCCTGTGGTTCTGAGTCATGTGAGCCACCACTTGCCATCTGGTGGCAGCTCCTCATGGTGCATGATATGTACAGTTTCTGCCATTCCATACTATTGCTTGCCTATCAGTGGACTAATTTTTCATGAACTGAACTGTCAGTGTAAACAAGGCAAGTGGTGTAGACCAAATTTCCTTCATCAGTTATAGAAGCAGTAATTCCTTACCATGAGTTGCAAAGTAGGTTCAGAATTATTTTAGATTTGCTGGAAGAACAAATGGTATCAAGGATATGTTTGTAAACAGCTGTTCAATAATAATTTGGTTGAACACTAAAAAACTGTAATTTAGTGTAAGCCGCCCCCTCCCCCATGCCTCTTAGTTGCTCTGCAGCATTCAACAATTCTCTGAATGATTTGTTCTCAAAATTTCCGTACCAGATCAACTTGTGATTTTTTTAAATTGGGTTTACAAGTATCCAGAGAGCGTTACACAGAACGGATGTTAACTATGCTTGAATACTTGTCATTTTCTCTAACACTGGGATTATGTCACTAAGCAGTCCAAAGTTTTCCAGCCATAAAAGAAGCCTAGGAATTCCTACAAAGATAGCGAATTACATGGTTTTACTGTTTACCTGGGCACACAGGGACAGGGAAATAAAGCAGCAGATAATGTAACTAAGAGATTGTCTTCTTTTTGTTGAGATGAAACAGAATTGTGCATCAAATGGTGGTGTTGTTTTGTTGTGGGGGATGAGATTCAAATAGCTGCTGCCAGTGAAGCCAACAACTTGGTCATTTCATACCAGTACCTCCATGTCAAGGATGCAAAATCAAATTGTTAAACACATCTTTGTGTAAGACTGTGCACTGTGACAAATTAATTCCTCGTCTGTGAAGAACCACCATCAGTGTAGTGTATTTGTAGCATACAACTTTACAGAGGTCCAACAAAAGTATGGAAACAATGAGAACTGTGTGCTTAAACGTAGATACATATGCTATCCAAGGTCACCTATGGTTCTGTTGTATTTAACCACATATGGCTCCTGTGTAATGCACTCAATAAGATGCAGCAGTCAGTTATGGTCAAAACTGTGTTCTGTGTAGCTGTGAGTGCATTATGTCAGAGCTAAGTAAATATGGAATGGGCAAATTGTTGGTGCTTGTTTGGTGTGTGCTTCTATAATCATGGTAGCCTAAGTATTTACTGTTTCAAAAGGCACTGAAGATTTATACTGCATTCAAGGAAAATGGGAAATTGTCATCCACTAAGCCACAATGTGGACAAAAGTGTGTGTTCAGTGATCATGAAAGATGGTCATTGAAACAGATTGTGATGGAGGAAAAGATGGGAGCTGCAAAAGCCACTGCAGAACGGAGTATTGCAGTTTCGAACCCTGTCAGTACCAAAACAACTTGAAGGGAGTTCTATAAGCTGGGAATTGCAGGTTGAGCTGTAATTGCAAAACCAGACATCAGTGATGCAAATGCCCATCACAGGAAAATGTGGTGCTAGAGCCATAAAACATGGACTATGAAGGAGTGGAAGAAAGTCATTTGGTCAGATGAGTCCTACTGCACACAGTTACCGTATTTACTAGAAATCTAAGCCGCACTTTTTTCCGGTTTTTGTAATCCAAAAAACCGCCTGCGGCTTAGAATCGAGTGCAAAGTAAGCGGAAGTTCTGAAAAATGATGGTAGGTGCCGCCACAACTGCCGTCGAATGTGTGTCGCACCACACAGGCATGCTTTGCAGGCACAAAGATAAATACTGGCGCCAAAACCTCTGAGTCGGTAAATAAATTTAAAAAAAAAAAGGTGGAAGACGAGCTTTTTTCTCCGCCCTGAGTTTCAACCACTGCATTTTCATACATTATCCAACGAAGTAAATACAAATTCCGTATTGTTCATCTTCGAATGTAGCAGCATTTCAGTGTACTATGAAAATCCGAGTGGCAAAACTGTTTGGGATGTTTGTCAATTTGGCCAACTCTACGTTCTGATTTTTTTCCTACCTGTGACAAGAGATCGTTGCTAATAGGAACTTTTATGAATTGTGAATCACATGCAGTATTCTCTCCACCATAAGAATAATATGAAAATAAATATTTTGCCATGTATTCTTTCGTGTTTGCTGCTATCTCATTTAAATCCTGTCTGCCTAATAAACTATGAAACTAGTGTGAGACAACAGCAAATGCTGAAGAATATACATATCACGTCATGTTTATATTTGTATTATTCTTATGCCTAATAGTGATAGTCAGAAATGAAGCACGGCAATTAACTAAATTTTTAAATTTAAGACTACTCTAATTTCTGTGCAGAACGTAATGTACAAAAGAGGCGTCTGCAAATATTTTCAAACAGCGAAAAATTTTAGCTAAACTCTCATTCAGAACATCTTCTATCATACGCAGTCTATTATTTGGTTCTTGTTGATCATTATCAAAGAAAGCAGCAGTGTAAGTAACAACAAATAGCAGTCTCTTGCCATTGTTTCGCTAATGAGGCAATTCCTCTCTTTTTTTTTTATCGTAAGCGGCGGTAGGGCGCATAAAAGCAAGCCATGCCGCGAGCGACGACAGGTCATAAACACACATCATCAAAATACGACAAACAATGCATGACACAGTACAATAACGCATTTTCAGCTTATAGAGTGATGTAAACACCTACAACAAAGAGAACAGCACTTATCAAATCAAAGAAAAATAAGCAATCGATTCAAACCAGACGAAGCACGTGAGAAAGGAAGGGTACCCGTATAAATATGGACGGAGCGCCTGACGCATAGCAATGGCTATCTGGTAAAGCATAACTGCTAAGCTTACGACTCGAACCAAACTACTGTAGCTGTATCGTCATTCATTCAACCTAAATTGTGTCTCATATTACAATGGACCAACTTTGTTTCGATTTGGAGGTGCGGCCTAAAACTTTTCTCTCCTTTGAATTTCGAGTCTTAAATTTCAGGTGAGGCTTAGATTCGGGAATTTTTTTTTTTTTTTTTTTCTCCTTGATTTCGAATCTCATTTTTCAGGTGCGTCTTAAATCAGAGTGCGGCTTAGATTCGAGTAAATACGGTACCAACTTCTGGCTGAGTTTATGTGCCAACAGTGAAACATGGCGGGGGTTTGATAGTGATTTGGGTGTCCATATTATGAGTTCGTAGGCCAATGGCTACTCTGCAAGGCTGCATTCCTGCTAAGGATTATGGGACCACTTTGTGTGATAAGGTCCAACCGATGGTACAGTGTCCATTCCCTAATGGTGATGCTGTGTTCCAAGACGGGGCCCCTATTCCCACCGCTTGTATCATCCATGAATGGTTTTATAAGCTTAAGGATGAATTGTTGCTTCTCCCCTGGCCACCACAGTTGATGGATCTCAGTATTATCAAGCCTTTATGGCCTACTTTGAAGAGAAGGGTGTGTGATGGCTATGTACCTGCATCATTGTTACCTAAACTTGCCACTATTTTGCAGAAATAAGGCTATATAAAATTCCCTTCCTGTTTGTGATCATTACAGTTAATATTATAAACTGTAATGAGTCCTGTTAGTTAATTTGCTCAATGTACTGATTAGAGGGAGGCTGGCTGACAAAATGATTGATGAACTACAGCAGTATTATGGGATGGCCATTAGAAATAATACTGAGAATTTGTTGAAAATGAAGTGGGTAGTATGGGCTACCTTCTTCCATAGACTGTCAACTGATGAAAAACCAGTACACCACCTGTGCCCTCCTGGACCTGGTTCATGGTGCAATTACTGCAGTGCCCAGTACTCAGACAGTTCATACAGCCATAAACATTCCATCCCAGCAGCAGTCATGGATATCATAAAACCTATTTACAGAGACCTGGCAAATCCTGAATTACTGAGGAACTGTCTTCATGGTCAGACTCAAAATCCCAATGAGTCGTTCAGTAATCTTATACAGACTCTCTTACCAAAAAGTGCTACAGCATATGGGAATTAATCCTGGAGCAAACTGCATCAGAGAACTCGAATGGATGGACAAGATTTGCATTGATAAAGCAGAGTATGCAACACAGTTGGCCACTAAGGAGTCCAGAAAAAAGAAAAGACGAAAAAACTTGGAAAATGGTCAAGAGGATGATATACAGTATGGTGCAGGGTGCTTCTGAGTGACTAAAAATAAAAAAAAAAAAAAAAGCATATATTAAGTGAATTACAGTCCTTTGAAACTTTAGAAGCTGTTCCTGAAAATTTACTTTTTTCTGTTGCATTTTTCCATAAATCTCTGAAACCACTTCGAGTAGAGTATTCAAATTTTCAGGGAGTAAGAACATACATATCCTGAGTCTACTGCACTAAAAAAGGGCATAATGTTATGTATAATTAAAATTATTTAAGATAATGTACAAAAAAATACACAAAATTTTAACCGTGTAATTAAATAATTGTATTTCTGAAAACAGTGGCTCAAACACAATTATTATAGTTCAGTAGACTCAGACATACAGTTTAATGCCCTGTAAAAGTTTCATGTCAATGGCTACAGTGGTTCCTGAAATACAGGAAGCCAAGTCACTAAATTTAACACTATCAGAATAGAGCGTTCCAGCTCCCCTTAACAAGCATTGTTAGCTACTTTCCTCCAGTTGCAGTACAGTTCATTGAAAACAGAAATGGATAATAAGTTCTTAGGAGACAAACTGCAACACACTTTTACACAAGGCAAATCCTCAAACTTTACAACAGTAACACAGGGGTTACCTTTGGCCCAGTGCACATATTATGCCAGTTGATGGTTCCATTAATGTTTAATTGTACTTAATTAGGCCAGACAATGTTAGTCATCAGTTCCAGTTCGCATGTAATGATCCCCTGATTCCATTCACAAAATTACACCATGCAGCTTGGGTCAAGACTACATTTCTGTTGCATGGTCCTCAGAATGAAGTAACGTAACATACTTCTCTTCTGAATGCGTTATTCACTCTTAGCATGTAAACACTCTCACATGGCCCTTGCCTTAAAGATTCTTATCGTGATTGCTGAAACAGTTCCAGTACTATGCTATAAAACAAATTCACACAGATAGCAGACATGTTTTAAGCATTTTCCTCATTTCTATGCATGCATAGCCATAGTCTGCAGACTTGCATTCACAGTTGTATTACTAAGTGAAATACTGATGATAAGTACACATGTCTACGAGGCCACCTTGATCATCCTTTCTGCACTACACTCACTGTTTTATGTTTCGTAGACATGCTTTCATTAACCCTGTAGATGGATTGGTCACTTACTCACATCCCTACTTTCTGTTAACTGTAGCAACATTGTCAGACTTCCAGTACCACTTAATAAGCTGCTTCCACTTTTCAAAGTTCAAATGTATGTCCACTATCTTGGTATTGGTGTTCTGCCACTCAGTGGATTTCACAACTAGACCGGCTGTTCTACAACCATCTGTTGAGGGAACATAAAATTACCTTCTCATAGGAAAAACCTTGTCAGGAGAAAAATAAATTTTCTGTGACAGACCAAAATGTACATATGGAGTTTGCAAATGAAAGATGCGAAGGTCTTAACCTTCAAACTGGTTCAAATTTGCATATGCTGCTGTGGGATACTGTACTGAGACACCTAGGGATGTGAGTGTGGTGTTTGGTGTGGTTCTTCGTATGCGTCACCTCCCCCTAAAAAATTAAGAGCTGTGCCCTCTGCAGGCAGGTTGATGCTCACAGTCTTGTTCAGCATTCGATACTCATCAAATTCCTTGAGCAGGCGAGTTACTTGTACTGTGAGGCACTCCACAGCCTATGCAAGTCCATCGAGAGAAAAAGGCCTGGGCTGCTCGATGGTAATGTGTGTCCACACATCTCCGACATCACAAAAAGCGAAATGACAAGTTGAGATAGCAGCAGCTTTTGCATTCGCCCTACAGCCGGGACATGTCATCCTGTGACTTCTTTGTGTTTGGTCCACTAAAACAAGCATCTCAAAGGGAAGTACTTTTAACTCAGACGACAAATTGAAGGACACAGTGAAGGACTGGCTTCTGCCACAGCCACAGGAATTTTGGAAACAGGGAATCCTTCCACTCGTGAAATAGTGGAATAGTTCTGCTCAAGCGTCTGATTATTACTTTTGAATAGAGACTTCAGTTATACCCACAGTGTTGTTTTGTACCTTTTCTTTTGAACACCATTTATTCTTGGTGTATCTTGTACATAGCATGCTTCCGCTTTGTGTTACAGTGTAAGTACAAAAACTGCAAAGGTGCTACATGGTGTCACGTGACTTCACTTGATGCAACATTTTGAAAATTAAGTACTCTTTCCATGTAAAACTCCATCGAGTATAGTATACGGTGCAGATTTTTTTGTGACTGTATGCAGTCAACGGACACAATTCTCTGTCATCGCAAGGCTGATTAAGTCCAGTGTAGCATTTATGCATGAACGTATTAAACCATTGTTTCCAGAAATTGTTGATGGCCTTAACCCACCATCTGTATTCCACTGAGACCATTTTGGTGTTTATATTAATGAAAAAGAAAATGTTTTTATTTGTAAAACTTCACATTAACAGGACTTCATAACACCATCGGAAAAATATAAATTTAAATCTGAAATTTAAAACTATGCTTGAAATTAGACCAAAATACTGAGAAACTGATAAATGTGTAATTAGTTCCCCCTGGGAATGAAGAAAATATATGGAATAAAAACAGAAAATAACTCAATAGTCAGTCTGTCAAGGTAAATGTAGGTATCTGTGGAGACTATTTGGATTATGAGTATATTAGAATTGTGTGATGTATCACAGTTGATCACACTATAATGTGATTAACCACTTTGCACATAGGTAATATCTGTCAAATATATTAGTCCTGTTACTCCTTAAATAGAAGATACTAAAATGTATCAACTGAAAGCTGTGCTGAATATATTAGTGATGCAGAAATCCAGAAGGTTTTTAAGGAGGCAAGGCCTATGACTGACAGAAAAGAGTTACATTATAATTTAAGAAACTGTTGGTTTATTGAAAAAAGTTCTGGATCACTCACTATAGTTTTTGTTTTGATATGGTGCACAGATCAGCTTCTGATCCAATACAGGGAAAAAAGAAGAAAAGTGTACAATAATAAAAAATTTGTGGGCTTTTAATATTAAAAGGTACACTACAACTAGTGCTAAGAAATTTAAGTTCACTTTAGTTCACTGTGCCTCCTTTGTGTAAACAAATCTGAAGATGGGTTACGTATTAATCCAGAACTGTCATCTGTGTTAAGTTTGTGATCCTGCTACATGACACTGATATAGCACTCTGCTCCTTCACAACTGTTCATATCCTAAATTGTATCATTGGAGTAGAATTCAGAATTGTAATTAATGAAATTAATCTTGCACAGTTTACTTCCCACATTCTTAATATCAGAAGTGAATATCTGCCACAACTTTATGGAAAATCCAGAGCAGTTTTTCCTTTGTGGACCTTCAGCCTTGAAAAGCCACGAACTCCAGAACGGATCTTTCCCACTGCGTGATGGAATCGTGGAATTTTGCCCATCCGTTATTTTATATTGTGTGAAGTGACCAGGGTACTTTACTGCATTAATTATTAATTCTTTCATTGAAGTGTTTTCTCCCATTTTCTGTAGTCATCCTATGGTGTGTTGTGATGAGGAACTCCTTTATTACTAGTGGTCTCCACACTTGGTGCCTGACTGATTTGTATTTCCATGTGTACCAAATTCTGGACCACATATTTAGAGGCCTGTAAAGAGATGTTAACATATTTTGTCCAACCTCTTAGGTCTCTAATCTAGTTACTAAGTCTGGTTACACCATCACGACTGTTTATATGAAGAAGTTACATATTGAGTTTATATTACAGAATGCTAATATTCTTTCAGGTGTTATATCTTTAGAAGACTCAGATAAACAGAGTGTAACATTGGATGTGATGCCTCTGATTGGTGGATATCTACCACTGCCATCAGTTCGCCTGTCTAAGTACATCCCTGCAGAAAAAAAGTCACCAGGAACAAAAGTTCAAGGTATAATATAAGCTGCAGTCTATCAATTTGTTTGATTTGTACTGTGATTTGACAATGGTGTCTAACCATTTAGTAGTACATTGCAACAGTACTGAACAACTGTGTTTCAACCATCATTCAAAACAGTGGACTTTATATCCAGGTTTAAGTAGGAGAAGGAGTGCCCCTTGAGTATTGATCCACTGGCAGTCATCAAGAGTATTAAGATGGCCAATTTCAATATCTAATTTCTGTATTGATATTGGTTGCTTGTTAGGTAATTCATCAGAAAATGATATCAGTTACTTATCTGCTTGCAATTATTTCTTATAAAGTTTTTCATAAATTAAAACTTCATTTTCAGGGCCAGTCTCTAACATAATGGTTTTTAAGTTTTCGTTTTGTGTTTGGAACAATCTACTTCACTTTCACAAAGTTAATTTTAGGTTATGCAGACATACATAGACCCCCACTGTGGCAATTTGTAGTTCTTTCCAATAAGAGCTGCTGCTACCTAAAAACCAAGAAACAGATTTCTATATCTGATCATTTTAACTTTCTGTCATCAGACTTCATTTGCAACAATTCAGTTATGAGAAGCAATTTGTAAAATCATTTTAATTTATCAGATTTGATGAAAAGCTCTCAGGTTTCCAGCTAGGTGTGATTGTTGAGATATGATGTTGTTTCAGTGAGTGTCATACGCGTCATTTATGCCAGAAGAAAAAGATACGCATTGAGTTTAGATTTCAGAAAGATAATATTCTGCCAGGTGTTATATATCTCTAGATACTACTTGTCATCATCATCATCATCATTATCATCGTCATCGTCATCAGAAGAGACAATATCATAATACTGCCACCTGGCCGGAAACCCAAGAGCTTTTCATCAGTGGATACGCCTTAAAAGTCTGCATTCCCACATTTAACAAATTTGTTCTAAGATACAGAGTTTCTTAAACTGAATGTCACTTATATCTTTATCATTTACTTTGCAATTTACAGAACTGTACATACTGTGGGTATGTAATTGCATGATAAATAACAATAAATCAAGAATGAATTCAAAAAATGTGATTATGGTTCAGCACCAGCTGTCAACTATTTCAGAACAAATGAAAATTTGTGTTGGACCAAAAGTCGAACCCGGATTTCCCACTTGTTGTGAGTGGTCACCTTACCCATTTTGGCTGTCTGAGCATGCTTGGAGGAGCAGCCCAAATCTCCATTTGTCCTGGTGTGTCTACATTCTCTTGTGCTCACACTATATTCCTGTGGTTTCCACACCGGTTGGGGCATTGTTTTCTCTCATCATATTGCCTTATCTTGGCATGAAATACTGTCATGCAGTTTCATGTTGTACTATATAGTCCAAAGCATGTTCCTTCAGACATGGAAGTGGTATTACATTGCCTTCCTACTCTTACCTTTGAACTGAATTATCAAGTTGTTACAGGAGGCTCTATAGACTAATAGGGCTCCAAATGGTGGTGGAGAGGGAGAGGGAGAGAAGGGGGGTGGGGGAGAGGAGGAGGAGGGTACAGATGAAAAGATCTGAACAGGTCTTCCTCAGCAACAAAACTATTAAGAGGAAAGGATGTTACTGCTAGCTGCCACAAACGGTTAACAGTGACATGGCAAAGCTCTGTGAGGTAGTTAAAGAGCTCTATAGACAGTCTGTCCCATTCCTTAGAAAGCCCCTAGCTGATGTATGGAAGAGTCTTTTATTGCAGTTGACCGACTGCAATCCATCCGCAGTGTCATACTGGACTTGTATTTAGGTGTGCTTTGGTTGAAGTTCCAGTCTGGCCATCCAGATTTATGTCTTCCATGATTTCTCTAAATCACATCAGTCTAATGTCAGGATGATTCCTCAAAAACGGTTGTGGCCAATTTATTTCCCCATCCTTTCCTAGTGCAAGCTTGTGTTTCTCTATTGACCACATCGTCAGTGAGGTGTTAAACCCTAATCTCCATTCCTGAAACCCTAATCTCCATTCCTGCCTTCCTTCCTTCCCTCAGGATACCACTACTAGCACCACCACCACCACCACCACCACCACCACCACCACCACCACCATATTGCCCTCTTTCCTGTAATTCCGTGATTATATCAGCTGTCATTTTCCCTATATATGAATGTGTGATAAAGTTGCCACTCTTGATAAAGTCAGCATTACAGACAAACAGTCTGTAGTTGTGGTATATATATCTAAATCTACCTGCATACTCCGCAAGTCACCTATGGTGCATGGTGGAGAGTACCACATACCACTACTAGTTACTTCCTTTCCTGTTCCACTCGCAGATACAGTGAGGGGAGAAAAGGCTGTCGATAAACGTCCATACGAGCCCTAATTTCTGTCATCTTACCTCTATGGTCCTTATGCAAAATGTATGTTTGCGACAGTAGAATTGGCCAGCAGTCAGCCCCAAATGCCAGTTTTCTAAACTTCTGCAGTAGTGCCTTGTGAAAGTAGCATCATCTTTCCTCCAAGGATTCCCATTTCAGTGCACAAAACATCTCCGTAATACTTTAGTGCTGACTGAACCCACCAGTAATGAATCTAGTAACTCACCTGTGCAATGCTTCAATGTCTTCCATTAATGTGACCAGTTGGGGCTTCTCAAATGCTTGAGCAGTACTCAAGAATGGGTTCCATTATCATTATATATGCTGTCTCCTTTATAAGTGAGGTGCACTTTCACTAAATTCTCCCAATAAAATGAGGTCAAGCATTTGCCTTCTCTACCATCAACATGATGTGTCCATTCTATTTAATGTCGCTTCACAGTGTTATGCCTGGACATTTAATCGCTGTGACTGTGTCAAGCAGCATGCTACTGATGCTGTATTCACATGTTGCGGGATTGTTTTTCCTACTCATTCACATTAATTTACATTTTCTACATTTAGAGAAAGCTGCCATTTATAACACCAACTAGAAATTCTTCTTGTCCCCTTGTATCCTCCTACAGTCACTAGACGATGACACCTTCCCATACACCACACTGCCATCAACAAAGAGCTGTAAATTGCTGCTGACGTTGTTTGTCATATCATTTATGTATATAGAGAATAAGAGTGGTTCTATCACACTTCCCTGGGGCACTTACAATGATACCATCGCCTCTGATGAACACTAGCCATCGAGGGCAACGTACTGGACTTTGTTATATAAGAAGTCTTGGAGTCACTCACATATCTGGGAACCTATTGCACATGCTCGCACCTTCATTAACAGTCTTCAGTGGTGCACCATTTCAAAATACTTTTCAGAAATCGTGGACTATGAAATCTGCCTGTTGCCGTTCATCCATAATTGCCACGATGTCGTGTGAGTAAAGGGCAAGCTGAGTTTTGCACAAGCAATGCTTTCTAAAACTGTTGTGATATGTGGAGAGAAGCTTTTCCGTCTCAAGAAAATCTGTTACATTAACACTGAGAACATGTTCAAGAATTTTGCACCAAACTGATGTTAAGGATATTCATTTGTAATTTTGCAGGTCTGTTCTTGTACCCTTCTTAAATGTACAGGAGGCACCTGCACTGAGGAAGAGATTCATGATAAATGCAAGCTAAGTAATGGGCTAGTGCCATAGAATACCCTTTTAAAGCTGAATTTAGATTCCATCTAGACCTGGTGACTTAGTTGTTCTCAGCTCTTTCAGTTGCGTCTTTACCCCAGGGATGCCTACGAGTATGTACTCCATACAAATATCTGTGCAACAGTCAATTAATTTTCCTTTTGCTGTCTTCTGTTACCACCCTAGACTGGTTGACAATTGACTGGATAGAAGCATTTGTCCTGCTTAGCGATTTTATGTATGACCAGAATTTTCCTGGGTTCTTAGCAAGATCTTTTGCTAAGATATGATGGTATAAGGTGTATGCTTCACACATTGAGCTTCTTATGGACACATGAATTTTTACCATCTTTTGCCTGTCCACATTTGCGTGATCTTTTTTGGACTGAAATTTGCCGTTTCCTCAGTAATTTCCAAATATGATTATTAACCCACAGATGATCTTTTCCATCCTTAATAAACTTACTTGGCACACAAGTCTCATGGGCATGATTTGCAATAAGTTTAAACTCTGCCCGTATTCCTCTGTGTTCATCATATTGGAACTAAATGATGTTAAGTGGGATGCTAACAACTGCTTATCTGCTTTTTCTAACATAATACTCTCCTAGCATCTTCGATGGATTTATTAAGTGACCATCATTGCTGTGGTATCATGATCACTAATCTCTGTCTCTGTACTGGTGTTATTGGTAAGGTTAGGCCTGTTTTTAGCTACAAGGTCTAAAATATTTCCATTACATGTGGGTTGTCTAAGGCAGTTTTTGGAAAATGTGTTCAAAAGTACTTCACAAGACTGACTGACTGTATCAGCTGCAGTGAATCACAGACGTCCCAATCTATACTCTCTAGATTAGTCACCTCCAACTAACACTGCATATCTTGGTATTTCTGTGCTACTGAGCATAGGGTTTCACATAGTTAAGGCCAGATACCAGTCTGCTGCTGTGGTTACTCTTGGTTGACCCTGTACTGACATATAAAAACTGGAATATAGCAGTTTCCTATTGCAAACTAAGTAGCAGCCAATGTTAACTAACCAACAATGTCATACTGTTCTCTCATTGTCCTGCTAACATCGGTTGTCTGTCAGTTTGCTTACCTGCTATTTTTGCAGTCACTGTTCATAAAATAACACTTTTCACATGCACATATTACTCATCTCTCTTTTTCCGTCATACTCCACATGGCACTGGGTGAGAGATCATCACTGTATATAGTTCAAAAGATGTGTATATTCTGAAATAAATCATACATTATTCAAAGTAGACACCACAGCATCATGCCCTAAGCAAACTGGGGATATACATAGAAGCTTAATATACTAAACATCTGTTGACCACGAGAACTAGTGAGTTTACTGTTTATTCCTCTAGGAAGAGACAGTGATCTGTACCAGATTAGTGACACTGATACATTTCAGCATTGTCTGTGTATTGGAACTGTCACCATAGCCTTCAATTGTGCTTTGTGGTAAACTCAACACTGCTGAGATAGTAGTCTGTCTTTGACTTGGTTCAAGGTGTCTAAAGATTTTACTCAGCAAAACAGGATGACATTCTATAGTCAACTTCACCAAGGGAACACACTTCTGTGACAAGGAATTCAGGGTTAGATATTGATGCATCATTTGGCTGTAAAACAATCGTAAACATAGTGAGAGATTTTGTGCTCCTGTGCTTCAGACTATTTGACAAGTTACAAAAATTATAAATTGATGAATAAGTAGTTATTTTGAAAATTTTTTTATTGCTTACCTGCATGCAATATTTCTGCATATTTTAATCTTTATTATTTTAAATCAGCACATATAATTCATTTCCATTTTAAACATTCTTTTCCAGGTCAGAAGAATAAAATTGATGTGTCTCCTGTTCATCCAAGATTGGAACCTTTCAGCCCAGGGCAAGTGTATAACAGCAGCAGTGGTGAACAGATTCATGTTCTGGCTGCAGTAACACCAGCAATGTTACTGGATTCTGCAATTCATCAGTAGTAAATTCTTTTTATACAAATTTCTTGCCATGAGAAGTGGGAAAATTTGCTGTCACAGAATACTTTATTAGCATCTAGTTCATGTTGAGGAAATATTGGTGTAACATCAGAAACTTGACTCATTACCTACTGCTTGTCCATTGCACTTTGGATTAATACTCAGAGATCTGTGCAACATTTTCATAACTTCTTTCGAGACACTATGTGCCTTTTTCTGGCTAAACTAACTAATTCCAAACCTAACTGGTTGTACACTTTATAGAAATCTGAAAACGGAAATGACAGTTGAATTTGCATATGCATTGTGGAATTTGTACGACCCCTAATCTCCATGTTGTGTTGATACATTACAAAAGAAGTTTTCAAAAATAGCAATTTTTGTATATTTTGTAGCTTTGCAATAATGCAGAATGTGCAATGGTATCAGGACCTAAAAACTTTCAAAGTTACAGTTTTGAAAGTGTGTGCCACAAATATTTGTGCCAATGTTCTACTGTAAAGTGGCAGGCATGAAACAATGAACTAGTTTTAATGTTACTGTAACATTTGTTTATGCCTTATATGTGAACAAACAGTGTGTTCATTAGCAGTGTATGATCTTAATATTAGTGTTACTGTAAAAAGTACAAATGTACGATGCAGGAGTGTGTGCAAAAAGTGACTTCGTTTATGAATAGACCTATGCTGTATGACTTGACAAATACTCAGTGTTTTATTTTCATGCAATTAATGTCATCTTTCATTTAAGTTAATGGAGATATTTACATCATACTCAGATTCATCATTCTGTATAAATTTCTTCATGGACCCTCACTGACTGTCCCTAAATATAAATAGAGTGTGAGAAAAAATGGTTTTCCATGGCGAAAAAGGTCTTAGATGTGCATTGACCATGACTTTTGATATTACCTCTCTGCAAATATAGGTAAAATTTAAAGAATGATATTATGCAGTATGTGCAACTGCCTTGTAAATATTCTTGAATGTATTATTAACAGAGGAAATAGTACTTTACATATTTTTTGATTTAAAGTGTAAATATATATTCAGATTTATAGTCATAGTGGCAGAAAAGCCCTTCCGTGCTGGCTTTGCTCTGTTGTAGGAAAATCCTGATGGCTGCCGTTGTAAGTGTCAAATTGAAAATGTTTTTGTGTGCCACTTCCATTTAGTTCTGTGCACATGCTGTGATTTTACAGATATTTTTGTTTCTTCCTTTATTTTTACTGTGAGCTGTTGATGATGTCAGCATAAGTATTTAGAAAATCTGTGTACCTCTGAAATCTTAACACATTCAAAAGTTATTTAGAAATCTCTTCGTGGTCTTTACATAAATCAAAGCTGCACAAGTATATTTTTTGATGTTACCTAGTTTCTAATAAAAAGTTCACTGTTTTGTGTGCTGAATATGATCTTGTGTTCCCACCTTGGGCAAGCTAAGTAACTTGGTGTATGCACAAACAGTGTAATATTTTGAAAGTACGAAAAGTAAGTGTCTGTGGCTACACTACTGAAATTAATGATAGAGATTTATATTGCTATTCTGAGCATAGCAATCATTTAACTCGGACAAAAACTTATTTTGTTTCTGGTTTACTCCTAAGTTCCTAGTTTAGTCCCTTGATTTGTACAAGGAACATCATTTGTGTTCAGGAACAAAACTTCTTCAATTTTGCAACGAAATTATATTAAAACTGTGGTATTATCTTCCATTAATATCTTTGTATGTTCTTGTGATGTGTTGAGTATATTAGCTTCATGCCCGCATGAATTCAAATTTGCAGGCTTTATATAGGTTACAGAGATTGTATTGCTCATATTTGTTAATTTATAAGTTAAGACTGTGGTGCTTGCAGATACTCAAAATTCTGGTATTTGCATTGTGAATTTTATAGACTGATTTGGATTCTAATATTAGTGCATAAATGCATCTGAGAATCCACAGATCATTAGTATTTGTGTGTTGTAAAACATAGTACCATTCTTGTTCCAAACAAAGTAAAATTTATTATGAAATGAATTTATTATAAAGAAGCACCATCATTTCATGTGGTCACATTGGAACTATCTTAACCATATTACCAGTTTAACTGGGGCACAGGATGTTCTCTCCTTTTGTTACAAATTAGGTGCGGAACTGATTTTGTTTACAGGAATCTGATTTTACTGACTGACACTGAGAGTGAGTAATTGTAATACAAATGTTTAGAGCTCATTTATGAAGCTAACCGACCACATACTTGTGAACACAGCTTCATTATTATGTTTGTCATGTTTCTCTGTCCTGGGTGTTAGACATGAGAATTACTTTACTTATTTTTCTGTTTTGTATATTATTTGCTCTCAGTGCAATGTAGTTTGCCAACTACATATTAGTCTAAGTGATTGACTTCCTTCGAGATGTCTGGTAAATAATTACAAAATGTTTCTTAGAACATCCATTTTTACATTTGATAACATTTCTTGTAGAAGTGTGTGTGTGGGGGGGGGGGGGGGGGGGAGGGAGAGAGAGAGAGAGAGAGAGAGAGAGAGAGAGAGAGAATGTCAGTATGTAGTTGTGTTGTAAGATCTAAACAGCATTTCTCCCAGTTCAGTGTTAGAAAATGTGAGAACTGTTTCATGATATTACATGGAAATGAATTCTGTTAAATAATTTTATTTGATTAAATTTATAGTTTATGTCACATATTGTAAAATTTTAGCCTATGCCATGCCATGATATGCAGTTGATGACAGCAGAGTTGTTTGTATTTTCTATGTTATTGTCAAGTTTGGATATGTCACAAATTTGTTAAGCTTTGATACACATAATAGATCACAGCTTGCCCATAAATATCTTCTTACAGTTTCCTATTCTTAACGGGAGAAATTACTGAAATTAAATATGTTTTTTGTTCTCAAATATTTGTTTGTTGAAGAGTTATATATGTTAAAATGTTTTACATGAAACAAAGAATTAAAGGCTGTGAGTATCTAAGTTAATTAAATGTTATGTTCCAAAGAAAGTTCCTGCATTTTTAGTGTTTAACCCTGAGCCTAATTTTAGCTGTGTGAAAGTGAGTTAACAAGTTCAGTTACATCCTGATCACAGAATGCTGTTTTGGGGCTAATCATGAAATTACAATAATAGCATTTTGCAAGATGGAATAGTGAGCTGGCTACCATGGCCATTTGCAAATATTTGGGGTTTATAAATGTTTCATTACAATACTGATACAATGTTAAGTGCTTATCTTATCTTATGGTGTTTTATTTTTGTTTGGGATGTCATTTCACATCTTTAGTTTCCAGGTCTGTGAGTGTTAATGGTGGTAGAATAAAACTTAGATGGCACAACAGAGAAAGATGATGTTTTAGAGTACTATAGATAATACAAGTTTTGGAGAAAATCATATCATAAGAAGAGATTCCAGTGGACTTTAATAATACTAACAGTTCCATGCTTCTGTAACCATTATATGCTGCACACACCAAAATACTGTTAACACTAATCTCTATCTAGTTTCTGAAGTTCATGGAGCTAACATGTGTTCAGCTGGAAGACTGTGAATCCTGACATGGCAGTTAACATGATGTAATAGGAAGCATGATTTGTTTGAATGGACAACTTGTTTCCATTGCTCAATGGTCCAATCAAGACATACCTGTGTGCACTGCAGCAGTTAACTGATACGGGTTTTGATTGAACAAAAGAATTCTGGCACAGAATCCCATTTACGAATGTCACCAGTGAATGACGTCTGGCAAAACACTTTTGACTTCCTCAGGACTGTGCTTATTTGTTGGTTGCACCACAAAGTGGTGCTTATTCTGCGTAACCCTCCAGAGGTCATGCTGTTATATTTTGTACAACACCTGTCTTTTTTTTAACTACCCAATTCTTCTGGTCAGCTTCTCGGGATATTGGTGCCAGCTGTTCCTTGTGTCACTATGTTTCTTGCCACCTGCCCCTCTCCACCCCTTTGTTGCAGCTACTTTTCTGCTTCTAAACAACTTGGTTAGTACGTGCCTGGCTGTTCTACAGAGTACAATGCGTGATGGCTCTCATTCTGATTGGTTTTGGTCATGTTTATTCTTCATTAAGCTGTGTTTTACATTATGTAAGTACAGTTCTTTTCTGTTTTTCATATTTTTAATGCTAGTGAGTAGGATAGTACACATTCAGAATGTTTTTATTAGGTGGGACCTGGTAAAACTTGAATATATTTCCAGGCTTTGTGAGCATTATGAGGAGAAGAAAATGAAAAAAAGGCTCAAAAACAATCAACTCAAAATAGTGGTGAAAGCAGTTCTGACTTGAGTGAGTAGAAATAACAAACACTGAGCACAATTCTAAAACTAAAGTTGAGGGTAATGATAGAGAGGATGAAGATGAAATAAGGGCTGAAGATTTTTATGTTGGGAAGGATAAAATTATGAAATGGTGCAAATCAAGTTTATTGAAATCTTCAAAAATTAAGGAAAATAGTAAAAGTTTTACCTGGTCCAAGAAGAATAGTAAGAGGTTCTGTATCTCCAGTTGATGTATTTTCAGAACTTTTCAATATAAAAGTTACTAATGAAATTTTAAGACATACTAATTCAAAAGTAGAAAAATTATGCCTAATTTATGCTTGACACTGAGATTGCACTGATCTAGCCGGTGAATAACTATTGTCCAATACACCTATCCTTATTGAAATCAATTTGAAAAATGGATAAATGTGGATGAAATGTGGAAGAGTTATAGGGAAACGATGGGACGGGAATGACACTACCAAGAGCAGCCATGAGTTCTTACAGGTTTCTACTAATTTTGAGTAGCATTTGATTTGATGATAACACAACCCAGCAGGGAAGACTGAATCTTGATAAAATTGCTGCCACAAGATGTAAAACAATTCCTTTTGCTTGTTACTTATATTATAAAAAATTTAATTTAATTATATACTCAAAACACTTTTTGCTTTGAACATAAAATGGGTAAAATTTATTTAATACATTAAACCTAAAATAAGACCAATAATTGCAGTGAAACAACATTTTGTGCTTTATGCAACATACGACTGCCACAGAGCACAGACGTAAGTGTGAGGCCTTTCCCATGTGCACAGAGCCCCCAGCGATTGGGAACCTACCACGCCTAGCAGAGCCTCAGGCTTGCTGCTGTTTTCTCTCTGTCTGCTAGCTTACTCCCTACCTCATCTTGACTTTGTTGGGTTTGCTTTAGTTTTCAAGTTACTTAAATGAATGAGTGAATCTATACATGTTATAAAGTGGATATACATACGTATGTATGTTCCAGATCTCCTCCTAAATCACTGGATCAATTTCAACCAAACTTAGTACCTGTATCACTTACTATCTGGAAAGAATTACTGTGGGGGTAATCGCTGTTAAAGAGTTGGGTGGGGGTAAAAGAGAAGTGTAGGCCACAACGCATGAATACCCAGACTTCATTTGTCCAGTGATAGAGAATGAGAGTGCTTAGTGACTTGCAACAAGCTTTACACATAATTTCAAACTGTTACAAACCTTTTTCTCGCTGACTACATTTTCATTGGTCGTGCAGTAAAACTGCTGCATCAGGCATGACATTTCAATTTGTTGCTACTTTGCTACTAACCCTATTTGCACCACATTTTGCATATGTACTGGGGGTGAGGTGTAGATAAGAGGGAGAGGGTGAGGAAGAGAGGAGGAGCAGATGGGCAAAGGGGGAAGAGGGGGAGATGGAGATGGAAAGAGAGAGGGGGAAGGAGGAGATTGACTAATAGAAAGTTAGATTAATTGCATTCCCAGGCAACACTGGATACTCGGAAAGAAAATTCAATCACACTTTGAACAAAATAATATAGGTAACATCGTTTCCTGAAACCAAGTAGCATAGACTGAAAAAACCCACGAGAGTCAGTATCTTGAGCTGAAGACTTCCAGTATCTTTTCATTTGATTAAGTTTTTCTTTCATTTCCAGTTTCGGTTTGTATTGGTAGAATTGCAATTATCTCGAATCTCTTGCCCAACGTAAAGTCCCGAGTGACTGGAAAAAAGTGCAGGTGACGCTTGTATATAAGAAGGGTAGAAGGATGGATCCTCAAAATTACAGACCAATATCCTTAACATCGGTTTGTTGCAGGATTCTCGAACATATTCTCAGTTCGAATATAATGAATTTCCTTGAGACAGAGAAGTTGCTGTCCATGCATCAGCATGGCTTTAGAAAGCATCACTCCTGCAAAGTGCAACTCGCCCTTTTTTTCACATGATATCTTGGGTGAAGGGTATCAGACGGATGCCATATTCCTTGACTTCCGGAAAGCGTTTGTCTCGGTGCCCCACTGCAGACTCCTAACTAAGGTACGAACATATGGGATTGGTTCCCAAATATGTGAGTGACTTGAAGACTTTTTAAGTAATAGAACCCAGTGCGTTGTCCTCGATGGTGAGTGTTCATCGGAGGTGAGGGTATCATCTGGAGTGCCCCAGGGAAGTGTGGTAGGTCCGCTGTTGTTTTCTATCTACAAAAATGATCTTTTGGATAGGGTGGATAGCAATGTGCAGCTGTTTGCTGATGATGCTCTGGTGTACGGGAAGGTGTCGTCGTTGAGTGACTGTAGGAGGATATAAGATGACTCGGACAGGATTTGTGATTGGTGTAAAGAATGGCAGCTAACTCTAATTATAGATAAATGTAAATTAATGCAAATGAATAGGAAAAAGAATCCCATGATGTTTGAATACTCCATTAGTAGTGCAGCACTTGACACAGTCACGTCGATTAAATATTTGGGCGTAACATTGCAGAGCAATACGAAGTGGGACAAGCATGTAATGGCAGTTGTGGGGAAGGTGGATAGTCGTCTTCGGTTCATTGGTAAAATTTTGGGACGATGTGATTGATCTGTAAAGGAGACCACTTATAAAACGCTAATATGACCTATTCTTGAGTACTGCTCGAGCGTTTGGGATCCCTATCAGGTTGGATTGAGGGAGGACATAGAAGCAATTCAGAGGCGGGCTACTAGATTTGTTACTGGTAGGTTTGATCATCACGCGAGTGTTACGGAAATGCTTCAGGAACTAGGGTGGGAGTCTCTGGAGGAAAGGAGGCATGAATCACTACTGAGGAAATTTAGTGAACCAGCATTTGAGGCTGACTGCAGTACAGTTTTACCGCCACCAACTTATATTTCGCAGAAAGACCACAAAGATAAGAGAGATTAGGGCACGTACAGAGGCATATGGGCAGTCATTTTTCTCTCGTTCTGTTTTGGAGTGGAACAGGGAGAGAAGATGCTAGTTGTGGTACGAGGTACCCTCCGCCATGCACCGTATTGTGGATTGCGGCGTACGGATGTAGATGTAGATGTAGATGTAGATGTAAAAGAAGAAAAATAGAAGGCAGCTTCACACACTGCATAGCAGGTGGCAATAGCCATGACAGTGGCGTATAGCTACCACCCTTGTTGCGGACTATCTCCAATATATTTCACTTATTTTCTCGAGAATGGAAATATGTATTACTCTCCTTCCCCTATTCAAAACAATTTCAATACATTAGCTAATGTATGGTGTAAAAGGGACATAATGTAAACAAGCCAGCAGTTTTTCACAGCAAACTTTTCAAAATACGCATGGTGTTGTACTTCACTCTGGAGTATGACAATAACTATGGGCACCAATGAAAAGAAAACAAGTTCATTAGCAGGCTGTAATGTGTGGCTATGGATTTTTTATTTATTTATTTTACCAAATAGTATCCTCAAAATTGAATAAGAAAGGCTGCATAGCAGAGAACATGTGCTAATCCCTAAAGGTTTTTAATTTCCTACATGCTGTAGCTTTGCCTCATCTGCATCATGTAGTTTTTTTTAAGCAAATCAACAAGCATCTCCGTGGGTACCCAAAGGGAGGGGAAGCTTGACACAACTTGCAGAAGTCCACTGCCCATGTGACAGATACTGGCATGACCAGTGGAAGGTTACCGTATTTACTCGAATCTAAGCCGCACTTTTTTTCCGGTTTTTGTAATCCAAAAAACCGCCTGCGGCTTAGAATCGAGGCAAAGCAAGCGGAAGTTCTGAAAAATGTTGATAGGTGCCGCCACAACTAACTTCTGCCGTCGAATATACGTGGCGCTATACAGGCATCCTTTGTAGGCACAAAGATAAATACTGGCGCCAAAACCTCTGCGTCAGTAAATAAAAAAAAAATTGGAAGACGAGTTTTTTTTCTCCACCCGAGTTTCGACCACTGCTTTTTCGTACATTATCCAACGAAGTAAATACAAATTCCGTATTGTTCATCTTCGAATTTCAATGTACTACGAAAATCCGACTGGTAATACTGGGATTTTTGTCAATATGGCCAACTCTACGTTCTGAATTTTTTTCTTCCTGTGAGAAGAGATGGTTGCTAATAGGAACCTGATGAAATGTGAATCACATGCAGTATTCTCTTCACCATAAGAATAATACGAATATAAACATTTTGCCATGTATTATTTCGTGTTTGCTTCTATCTCATTTAAATCCTGTCTGCCAAATAAACTACGAAACTAGAGTGAGACAACAGCAAACGCGGAAGAATATACGTATCGTGTCATATTTATATTCGTATTACTCTTATGACTAATAGTGATACAGTCAGAAATGAAGCACGGCAACAGACTAGATTTTTAAATCTAAGATGAGTAATTTCTGTGCAGAATTTGATGTACTAAAGAAGCGGCCGCAAAGAGTTTCAAACGGAGAAAAATTTTCGCCAAACTCTCGTTCAGAACGTGTTCTATCATACGCAGTCTATTATTTGGTTCTTGTTGATCATTGTCAAAGAAAGCAGCAGTGTAAGTAACAACAAATAGCAGTCTCTTGCCATTGTTTCGTTAATGAGACGATTCCTCTCTTTTTTTAATTGTAGGCGGCGGTAGCGCGCACAAAAGCAAGCCATGCCGCGAGCAGCGACAGGCCGTAAACACGCACTATCAGAATGCGACAAACAATGCATGACACAGTATAGTAATGCATTTTCAGCTTAGAGTGACTGACGTAAACACCTATAACATAGAAAACGGCACTTATCAGATCAAAGCAAAATAAGCAATCGATTCAAACCAGACGAAGCACGTGAAAAAGAAAGGGTATCCGTATAAATACGGACGGAGCGCCTGACGCATAGCAATGGCTACCTGGTAAAGCTTAACTGCTTAGCTTTCGACTCGAACTAAACTACTGTAGCTGTTTCGTCATTCATTCGACCTAAATTGTGTCTCATATTACAATGGACCAACTTTGTTTCGATTTTGAGGTGCGCCCTAAAACTTTTCTCTCCCCTTGAATTTCGAGTCTCAAATTTCAGGTGCGGCTTAAATTTAGGAATTTTTTTTTCCTTTATTTCGAGTCAAATTTTTCAGGTGCGGCATAGATTCGAGTGCGGCTTAGATTCGAGTAAATACGGTAGTAGCAACAAGAAGTGTTTTAGGTTCTTGGAAAGGACACGAAATTTGTCTGCTAACAGTTTCTCTATCACTAGTTCTTTGTGAATTGAAGCTTTTTGTCCATTCCACTGTTAGAAGATTGGTCATAAATTATGACAGACCTGAACCGTTTGTTTGAAGGTGTCATTGATTTGCAGTGCCACATGCACTGTACATATTTGGAACTTGACACTTTGTGTGATGGGTGCTGGCAGTGAATCCTGACTCCCACAAATACTAATTTCTTGAGGCAGGTAGCATACAAAACAAAAATGGATCCCTACAAGAGTACACCCCTCATGGGTGCTCGTGACCCTTTCATGAGTATGTGCTCACTCACTTCCTTACTTGTGCTGCAGTTTCTCGTTTTAGACTATCCTTCCTTCTCGTACTTTCTTTCTCATGATGGCAGCTTTTGATGTTGACTAGACTATCAGGTTTGGCTGTCCTTTCTAGATATATTCTTTCATTTACTGTACCTCACCTTTAAGGTGAAGTAATTTTTGGTACCTTTTTGAGTTTGTCCTTCATTCTGAAATTTTTTTTCTGTAGTGTGGACCAATTGGAGAAGATCGGCTTAAATATTACCTGTTGCATGCGGTGCATAGTCTCATTTATGCACTGAAAAACCAATGCTGTAACTAATCTGATGTGGTGGGGTCGTTTCGTACCCTTCCAGTAGAGCCCCCCCTCCCCCCCAAGACATCACAGGGATCACACTGCCCATGCCTGAGCTACTAGCTCCCCACACATGCAAAGGAATAGGTGCCCATAATCCGGGGCATCAGGCCTATGGGGTGAACCCTTGATCGGAGTGAGTGGCATAAGAGTAGATGTTTTGCAACATATCAAATTAAATCAAGGTAATCGCGTTTCTGATCTGGCCATCTCATCAGACAGGTATAGAAATTTCAATACAGATACTTACAATTCCACTGCTTTGCCTTCCCTGGCTACCACATTTGAAGTAGGATGAGCAATACAATTGGGAACGAAACAATTTATCCAATACCTGGGAAGTACGTGAACAGATGGACATATTTTTACTGCAATGAAACCAATATTTTTTGTGGTATGCATTGAAGATAAATTTGGAGAGGTTGAGTCATTGGGAAGAATGTGTAATGGATCGTTACTAATTACAGCTTCCTGTGGTACACAATCTACAGCTCTTCAAGCTTATAAATGACTGGATGACATACCAGTGACAGTTGCCCCCACATAAAACATCTGAATGTGGTCCAAGAAGTCACCTTCCACAGAGGCCTTATTCTCCAGACAGATGAGCTGCTACAGGCTAATCTCAAATAGTGAGGCATACATTTTTTCTGGCACATACGAAACATCTCGAGGAAAACTGAACAGATACAGGCACTTTCATTTTAGACTTTGAAGGAAATTATGTCTCGGAAAACGTTAGTCATGATGTACAGATGTGACATGAAACTTTACGTCTCACCGTCTGTGAGGTGTTTCCAATGCTTACACTTTGGTCATATGACATCCTGCTGCATTACGCACACAAAGGGCAGAAACAGTGAGCGATCATTCTGCAAAGATAGTCCTTGTGAGCAAGTGCCTTTGTACATAAATTGTATGGAACACCATCCTGCTCTTTCGCTCGTTTGCCCAATCTTTAAGAAAGAAAAGATTATACAAGATATAAATCTATTGACTGCATGACCAAATCTGAAAGTCACAGCCATCCTCCCCCCTCCCCAATTTCTCCAAACCAGATATACCACCGCCCTCCTCTCTTGATTCCCACGTTACCTAGCCAGATATGCAGCTTCCTCCTCCAGCATCTACCTGTGACAGCTTACTCTCAAGGCCATTCTCCACGGAAACCCAGAGATCAGCGATTGTGCAAGATGTCTCCATCATGATCACCCACACTGCTAGAACTGCTATTCCAATTTCTACAGGTTCCTTCGATTTTCAACCAGTGCCATAGTGGATCAAAAACATCGCAACAGCTATTCAGAATCATCATAGGACCCTGCAGAACCTAAAGCAGCATCTTTCACAGACCATCCTCCTCACGTTCAAGGGACTCTGCACTAACGCTTGCTTTCTAAGTAGTCTGAAGGATGCTGGGATCACTACGCCACTTTCTTGGGAACATATGCCCCTTTCTTCCATATGTGGACTAAGCTCTAGTCTCCTGGGCCACCAAAAATTGACAACTGTTTTGGGTCTTCTGTGTCAGAGAGGTCTGTTCATGCTGAACACCTTGTACCTGCTTTGTGACAGCTCTGGCATCCTCCTCTTACCCAGCTCCCTTTATAATGTTGAAAACATCCCCATATCACCCCCCCCCCATCCCTCCCACCAAGACAAATTATATAATGAGTCTTTCAGGGACCTGCTTCAGATTCTTACCCTGTATCATAATATGACCCCAGGCCCTGGTTCAATTCATAACCAGAAAATCCAACACTTGAATGTTGCTCAGAGGCTACACCTTCTCAGGGCCTTCAATCATATTTGGCTCAAAGGCAGCTTCCCTTTGCAATGGTGACATAGTATCATCATCCCAGTCCTTCATCCAGGCAAAACCGCAATGTCTCTCGCCACCTGCTGACAGATCAGCCTCACAAACATGCCCTGTGAACTGCTTGAAAGTACAGTTTCCTGTAGATTATGGATTGAGAGACTGATGACCTAGTTTTTTAGTCCGTTAACCTCCAGTCAACCAACCACCTGTGTACGAGATAACTGAAACAGAAATCTTGTTGCCCCAGATTGTAAAATGGTACTACAACATTTCTGCAAACATTATTGTTTCCTAGCTAAAGTTGGCACCTAGCACTAAATAGTGGCTGACTTCTGTCGATACCTCAGCGAAAAGTATGTATAATGGTTAACCAAACTGGGAAAGCTTAGCATTACTATTGTAACAGAATATTGCTGGTTCCTGTTTATTTGGGGGGGGGGGGTTAATTTTTGGGTATAGCATCCTATTTTTGAGTTAATTTGAGAAGGACCATCAGCTTCAATAGAATCGGGATGGGGAATGATATTTGTCATGTACTTTAAAAATGAACCATTATAGCATCCATCTTACTTGAGTTACAGAAACCATGGCTAACCATATCTGGGTGGACAGGAAAGATTTGAACTCAGCTCCTTGTAAATGAAAACCCAGCACTTCTTCATTGGTTTTGCTTATCTGCATTATGTTGCAGTTACTTACACTTAAGATGAAATGATATTCATCACCCTAAGGTGACATTTTGCTTTAATTTTTATCAATTTCTTTGTAGTTATGCAGTGATAATACTGTCTTGTTGCCAACTGGAAGTGAACAATATTCTGCCCATCTGGTATTCTTTAATTACTCAAGTTATCCTATCATGTGGTGTTGGAACATACTTAATTTCTTTTGATTGCTAATTACGCTTAACATTGAGAATTTCTTTTGTTAATTGAAGCTTGTGTTGTATACCCAGGAATTTTTGGAGATAGTGTACCTCCCACCCTCCAGCTTGTGATCCAGCTCAACTAGCCAATTACTGAGGGATTTGTGTTTAATGGTGAATCCAAACTAATGCTTAATGTGGTTGTAAACTGGTGTCCATAAATTAGGCAAAAGTCTGAAAAACAATAACTGAAGAGCTTGTCAGTCAAATGATTCCAAAGTTCAGTATGTCACTACAATAGTAATGTTTCACAGTACAGCTTCAAGAACTGCAGCACTGTAGCTATTGGCTTGCATCCTCTAAACATGGCAGACAACTACATGTTTGAGAGTAGGACAAACTGATAAGGTGAGAGGGTGACTGTTGTGTACAACTTCATACACAATGGTAAGGAGAGATGGGTTACTGAGTGGTGCGGCAACTGTCCACATAGGAAAGCTGGACAGGAGCAGAAATGATTAGTGAACAAGTTAAATTAGTAAACAGAAGATTTATGTAATTTTTATTTCTCCAAGTGTACAAAGACTCATTACAAATAATGCAGTGAGGAACAGAGCCCAGGCATCACAATGTCAACATGGATGAGGCTCTATGTACTTGACCACATTTGATGGTATCATAGCAAAGAGGTTCCAAGTGTGAGTAGGCTGAGTAGCTGCCGCCAGTCGTGCTATATCGTGGTAGCAGGGGGCGCTCATAATCCAGAGCCACTGGATGTGTGGCTCAATGGGCACGCATTACTGGGTCTTCCAGATCCTGTGCAGCCGCTATTGGTGTCTGATGGAAATTTGGAATTCCATTGCCAGCATGATACCACGAAGACAAAACAGCTACCTTAGAAAGGCATCATTTACTGGATGAACTACAATATAGTACCAATACCCCATCAGAGAGAGATCAAGTTCTGGTACATGTGGTTATGTTCGTTCTTCTGGAGCATGACCCTTTTCCAATAACAATCTGTTCTTAGTGCTGCCACAATAAGGGTGTTGCTGAATGCTGTGAGCAAGAGACTTAATGAAGGAGAAAGGTGTGATGTAGGTCATAACAGTTGTCACTCACCTTTCATTACAGTAGGGAAGATAGTAGTGAATGCACCAATATCTACAAAGAGTATGAAAACTGGTGATTATTTTGGAATGAAGGACAGTGAATAGGATTGTTAGCCCATAGTCATGTTGTAAAAATGTTTCCTGTGCTTTGGCCAGATTCTATTATGATAGGATCCAGTTAAAAACTTCCCATCAAGACCGTGACACCAAACTGTCAGATATCTTTTGATATTGGCATCAGAAAATTATGCCCTCTCTCTCTCTCTCTCTCTCTCTCTCTCTCTCTCTCTCTCTCTCTCTCTCTCTCTGTGTGTGTGTGTGTGTGTGTGTGTGTGTGTGTGTGTGTGTGTGTGTGTGTGTGTGTGTGGAGAGAGAGAGAGAGAGAGAGAGAGAGAGAGCGAGCACTGACAGCCAGAACAGTATGATGTCCTACCTAATAGCTGGTATGTCCCCCTTTGGTATGGATAACTGCAGCGACACTTCATGGCACAGAAGCAGTAAGGCCTTGGTAAGTCACTGGAGGAATCTGCACAAAGTCACCTAATTCCCGTAAATTCTGGAGAGGAGGGTGATGAGCTCTGACGCCACGTTAAATCTCATCCCTGCTGTGTTCGACTGGGTTCAGATCTGGAGAGTTGGGGGGCCAGCACATCAACTGGAACTTGCCGTTGTGTTCCTCGAACCACTCCATCACACTCTTGGCCTTGTGACATGGCACATTATCTTGATGAAAAATGCTACTGCGTCAGGAAACACGATCGTCATGAAGCAGTGTACATGGTCTGAGACCAGTGTATGATACTCCTTGGCTGTTATGGTGCCTTACACGAGTTGCATTGGCCCCATGGACACTCAGATGAATATTCCCTAAAGCATAATGGAGCTGCTACCAGCTTATCTCTGTCACACAGTACATGTGTCAAGGAGTTGTTCTCCTGGAAGACGATGGGTTCACACACTCCCATTGGCGAAGATATCGGGGCTCATCAGACCATGCAATGCTCTCCCACTGAGGTTGCTGGTGTTGTTGTGTTAACATTGGCACATGCATGGGTCATCTGCTGTGGAGGCCCGTCGTTAATAGTGTTGGGGCACACTTGCCTACGACATCCATCTGTAATGTGGGGTGGCCACCCAACCTCACGATGTCTGGACATACTTTCACCTCGGTTTCACCATGTGTTGAAGACAGTCACCGCAGCACTCTTCAAACAGCCGACAAATCGTGCAGTTTCCGAAATGCTCATGTCGAGCAAGATGGTACAGTGGTTAGCACACTGGACTCGAATTCGGTAGGAGGACAGCTTAAGCCCGCATCCGGTCATTCTGATTTAGGTTTTCTGTGCTTTCCCTAAATCACTTCAGGCAAATGACGGGATGTTTCCTTTGAATGGGCATGGCTGATTTCCTTCCCCATTCTTCCATAAACCGAGATTGTGCTCCAACTCTAATGATCTTGTTGTTGACGGGGCGTTAAATACCAATCTCCTCATCATCCTCCCTCGAAATGCTTGATTACATTAGTACTTGTTCCATAGATCATGAATACGACACTTCGTAATGATGTGGAACGTGTCAGGTTAATAAAAGGTGTCTATACAAGATATTACATTATACAAAATATTACATGACACTTAATATTTTTAATTATTTTTTTGTGGGGGGGGGGAGGTTGGGGAAATCACCCATTTACTATATCCAAAAATTCATCTAATGAGTAGAAGGAGTTGCCATTAAGAAATTCTTTTAATTTCCTTTTAAATGCTATATGGCTATCTGTCAGACTTTTGATGCTATTAGGTAAGTGACCAAAAACTTTTGTGGCAGCATAATTTACCCCCTTCTGAGCCAAAGTTAGATTTAACCTTGAGAAGTGATCATCCTTTCTCCTAGTGTTGTAGCTATGTACACCACTATTACTTTTGAATTTGTTCAGATTGTTAATAACAAATGTGTTGAGGCCCTGGCCATTACAGTTATTTTTATTGCACTCCCACTGGTATGGTTATTTTATTGTTAACCGCTTACTGCGTAATATATGGATGAAAAAGACACAACACACTACTATTTTGGTAATTTACAGTGCTGTCATGTTGTTAACCCTGGTCATAGTTTCCATTCTTCTGGGAATTCAGAATAAATTATAATAAAACTAAACATGTGCAGCAAAAAGTCAACACAAACAATGCCCACCATCTTGCCAAACAAAATTTCTCTCAAACACGTCAGACAGTGCATCTACACCATAAAATATTTCACAAAGATAGTAAGTAACAGTATGACAAACTGTTTGATCATGTACGGGTGTCATTAATCTGGACTCATGCCCAACAACATTGGTCTGAGGTTCACTTTTTGTTTCTGCTTGAATTAAACTAATCTGTAGATGAAGATAGTCTTGAACAAAATAAAACAGTTCATTGTACCAAACTTCATTAACCCTTGCAATACTAAGGGGGGGGGGGGGTTACTTTACATCCAGTTTTTGAAAACGTTGTAATCTAGACAGTTTCTTTGTTTTAAAATTCCGAAAAAAAATATTTATTGTTTTTGATGAATTCTTACAGCAGAGTCTGTATATGTTTTAAATTTTTCTGTTAAACTTAACCCAACAATTTAAGTCTCCTTAGTAGGTGTCACTTTCCCCAATGAGGTTTGTATTCAATATTTCCAGGTTCAGGGCTTAGTATCACGTCCCTATCTACCTAAAAACTATGTTCAGTGTAAAATTCGACAACAAGGAACTAAATTTGCTTTTTTATGTTTTTTGTGTGGTCCATAAAGCCGGTAGTGCACATAATCAAAAGTGTATTGTTATTGCTAAGAGTGTGCTTAAAGCTATTTTCAAGTACTGGACCCAGATTACACATCAGCACCTCTTTTAAAATATGTTATTAATTAATTAATTAATTAATAAGTAATTAACGATTAATTTTTTCAAAAAATTTTTCGGTTGGGCACAAAGTACCCCCCCCCCCCCCCCCCCCCCCGGTCACTCCTAGATAATGTATATTATAGGACATGCATTGGTATTGCTAGGATTAATTCTCCTTATGTGAACCTGAACGTAATTAACTGCAAGATATTTAGTGTAGTGTACAGCAAAATATTTTGATTACTCACTGTGATAAAAATAAGTGATTTTTGTCACCTTAGGTATCGTAAATCTTCTCTGAACCAGTCATTTTGTTCTCGTAGTCATTTCTGTTTATTAATTACTGTACTGGAGACACAGATAATCACTGCATGAATAACACTTTTATCCAGGGCTTTAGTTGGGCCGATAGTCAGCAGCACTCAGTGATGGGTATGGAATTGCCAGAATAGAGTACTGGAAATTCTAAAACCTATAAATCTAGGGTGGCTCTTAAAACAACAATCTTTTAGTTGTTTAAAAATTCCATAAATTTACTGAATCGGTCAGGTGATAGAACATAATATCATGTGATACACCTAATAATGGATGAGACGTTAATATTGAAGGAAGATATTCCTTTTTTCCACATGTTACAAAGGACCGCAAAGCAAAATGTGCTTCAACAACGAGTTAGCTCATCTGTCACTAACCATTGTCGTTTTGTGCATCAAACCAAATTAAATATTAATCGGTAATAGTCAATACAATACATTACTGCTTAGCATTGAAACAAAGGTCTTATTTATATTTTATTTGAAACTGATCTCGATTGTGAAAGGAGTATGTGCTATGTGTGACTTGTTAGGAATCGTAAGTTACGTATATGATCATGAATAAGCAGCAAAATGTGTTTGCAAAAGTGGTTATAACAAAATAAAAGTGGCGAAACCGTGAAGATGCAAGCATAATTCCAAAAAATTCGTATGCAGGTAGTGATAGCGTTGAAAGCGCAGTATGTATCTCTGAAAAGCCTTGCAATAAATTGTGTAACGGGTTCATTCATTGGCATCACGCTTTTGCCTCATCGCTGCAGTTCACAAGGGAAGGTTAAGTAGAATAGAACAAAAATATTTTTATTTTGTTACTGACCACAAAGCAAAGCTTTTTGTAAAATTCTAGCTGCTATGCTGTAACGGTATTGTCAGGAGAGGGAGGAATATGTGAGCGGTAATACGTTTTCCCTCTTCTCTACGAAACCCCCCGTTTACGTACCGCCGTGCAAGCAGCGTACGGCAACTTGAAAACGAGAGAGGAAGAGTGAGACAGATAGTGATATATATACGTGCGTATATATATAAAAAATATTTCTTTTCTTCATATATCCTCTGTCTACCACAGATGACGTGTCATTGATCTCATTTGTACTAAGACTGCAGTACATGCGAGATGCCTTTTCGCTTCCACCACCCCGAGTGGAATGCATAAGTTCTAATTAATGTTCAACAACCTGCAGTCTTCTATAGCGGTTATCCCCTGCGCAGAAAACAGGTCGGGGTTGTAAGAAACTCTTAGCGAGGAACTGATATTATGTTAATAATTCAGTTTCCAATCAGTTTGTTTATACGGGATGCCACTCGCTTTTTATTAGCAGGAAATAAGGAAACTGCGCAATTACACTCCACTTTAGAGTCACATATAATTTATTTTCTTCAACAAATTAATGAATTGCATATTTCCATAATTACTGTCACACTGTTTCCAACAACATTTCCAATTAACCATATATTGCTAATAAAGTCTTAACTAACACCGACCGCGGCAGACAACATGTCCGTCCTCCGAGACTTCCCCACCAGCTCCGATCTTCAGCCGAACCACTTCGCCTGCCATCCAAGTTATGCTCTATCCGAAGATCACCGAAATGCTTCGTCTACTTTTTCGTTTAGCAGTTGTTTGTTATTCTGCTGGTTATTAATACTTGTCAAATAATGGAATGATAGCACGCGACTGAGCGATGCTTTAATTTGAAACGCAAGTGAATACGCTGTTTATTTTGTCTAGTACGAGGGTTGCCCAGAAAGTAATGCACTGCGTTTTTTCTCTCAGCCGAAAACAATGTTACGAGTGCGAAATGTTACGTATGTATTATCTGAAGCCGCCTGAGTGAGCGCGCCAAGTTTTCGTCACTCCCGACAGATAGCGTAGCTGCAGGACAGTTTCAAAATGGCGTCTGTAGGTGATGTATGTTACAAGCAACGTTCCGTCATTGAATTTCTGACTGCAGAGAAAGAAACTGTGGGAAATATTTATAACGCTTGTGCAAAGTCTATGGAGTATCTGCTGTCGACAGAAGTACAGTTAGTCGCTGGGCACGGAGGTGAGGTCATCAGAAGGCGGTCCGGCGGAGATCCAAGATTGGCAGCTGTCGGGGAGAACATCCGCGGATGTAACACCTAACACACGTGACCTAGCCCCCTCCGACTTCGACAAGTTTGGGCCGTTAAAGGATGCCGTTCGTGGAAGACATTTTGAGGACGATGAGGAGGTGATTCAAACAGTGACGCACTGGCTCACTTACCAGGACAAGGATTGGTACCGACAGAGCATACACACCATTGTTTTGTGCTGGGGGAACACCATCATAGAACGGGATGGAGATTACGTGGAAAAATAGAGTGTGTAAATAAAACACCAGTCTTTCATGTGTGTAATTCTCATTGTGTTCAGTAAAGAATTCTTGAAGAAAAAAAATGCAGTGCATTCCTTTCTAGGCAACCCTCATATTAATAACAGAAAATTATCATTTTGGCCTGCAACTTCCAAATGCAGCAGCCAAACGTGGAGAAGGACCACAATTATCATGATACCCGTACTGAACAAACCACCTATCATCGGTACGTCCCGCCACCTTCCGTCACCCTCCCAGTGCTGCCTTCTCAACTGCTCTAAGAAGAGCAGAGCTTCTTATACCTGAATATTTTGGCTGCAAAGCCAGAAATATTACAAAGGCAACGGTCACAGTACGTTGGATGGGTTTGTGTTTGCTGTTAGAGTAACTCAGGTTATTTTTGGGGTGTGGAAGTGTGTTTAGAAAGTTAGTGTTTCACACTGGACAATGAGCCAGGCAGCAATTGTGAAACTGTTGGTCGGGTACTTTGGTATTGCATAAGATGTACCTACTGGAGAAGAGCGTGTTATTTATGAACAATTGAAACAAAAAAGGGTGCCGTAATAGCAGAGATTACTACAGTTTTAATAGACGAATAGGCACCAGATGAAGAAAATAAACTGCCATGGCAATGGGGAGCGTAGCAATGTCATCGGTGGCGGATTTCCAGGGAAGCAGCGGTTCATTTTAACAGCCATCGTCTTCAAGAAAACGAACGAAGTTCTCAGAAGGATATGTGACTGATCCATACAAGATATAGACAAAACAACCAAGACAAATACATAGAAATGTTGATCCTCCTTGTCTGTGTCATCCTGGATTAGCAGCTGACATCACACTGCACCTGAAAATTTCAACAGTATTGACATAGAAAAGGAAAATAAAGAACGAGACTGTGTCACAAAACTTTGAAAACAGGCTAAAACAACATCATTCGTCAAACCCAAACATTGTACAGGACACGATAAATCGCGAATTACATGATCATTCTAGAGCAAAGAGACAGGAAAACACAATAATACATGGCTGCGCATTAAGACTAGGGGAACTGAAAATAAAGATGAGAATTGACCCTCACAATTCACAGCAGTTCAAAGCTTCCAGCTTATGGGTAAAGAAACTGAAATGTAAGAACAAGACTAACTGCTGCAAAATAATCCACAAAGTTAGCAGTGGTTGGTTAAAGGGGATGCCTACACTCAACAAAAAGCTTATCCATTCGTGATAGAAATCAAGTCTCTCTGAGAAAAAAGACTATCACCAGATCAAATAATTAATGCCGACCAATCAACATTTTAGAAAGTGTTTCCATCTACGGATTGACTCTCGCAGTGAAGGGGAGCAAGCACGTCTTTGGTGCGGTTGGATCCATAGCGGCAACAAATATGATAATGCCTGGGGTTGTGACGGATGGAACGCTGCTACCGCATTTGTATGTCCTTGTATCGGAGTCCACCGGCCTTTTTCCTGCAAATATTAGTATAAATGTACCGAACATCATGGCGTTATCTAGCAAGTCTGCCTGTATGAAGAAGAGGGATTTGAAGGATTTGAAAGCCTTCCAAAAGCAAGTAATGTGGCCAGATATACAAGAAAAAACTATAGCTCTTCTTTTGGTTGAATCCTGGACAAGTGGACAACCAATGGAGATGACAAACTATATAAATCTGCAGTTCATAAAGGCGTTGAATTCTCCAAGAAGCTGTTTGGAGAAAAGTGCACAGGCATTGTGCAACTTGCCGACGCTTTCTTCTTCTACCTATACAAAAATTTTGTGATATTTACTACAGGTTTCACTATGGCATTTTCTGACAATGACATTAACATATGGTCTTAGAGACCACTTCTTACACCTTCAGTCGTCTGTATATTTCCAGTTCTGGGAGGTATGATTCTCCAACTTTATCAAATTTGTATTTTTTCAATATGGCTACACCAAAAACTTTCCTAGTGTATTCGGAACACCCTTGGAGTACTGTTTCGATGAAGAATTAGCAGACGAGTGTTCCCATGCGATCTGTGACCAATCCGCTTTCATCGAATGTGTCCACTGTGAGAACTGTCTGTGCACTGACCATGCTGTTATTGTTGACTTGCGTATTTTTTGCCTCTAGTCAAATAAGTAAACTCTGTTTTAGAGAGTTTCGTATCATATTATTGACTATTTGTCTCAAATAATCCATTTGTGTAATAAATCATTAATATTTACAGTACTCTCATCATAATTTTGACGACTGATACCTTCTGTTCTAATAGTCCATAGCAGCTACAATTTTTAATGGTGTATGTATATTTTATTGCTCTGTCAATAGCGCTATGTATGAAAATAATTTACGTGACAAGACTTTCAGACCAGTGGAGCCCATGAATAATTATTACTAAATGTAACTTATCATGTAACATAAGTTCAGAAGCAAATTGTATTCCTAAAAGACCTCAGGGACTACACATTATGCAAGAACTGATGCAGGGAATAATAAACTGCTATGGCAGTGATGAAAAACCTCAACAACAGACGCCGAGGAAAAAATTTGTGTACATAAATTACGTAAATCACTCACATCTACGTCAGAAATATGCAAAACGCAATACTTAGAACAAGGAATAGTAACAGTGCAATAAGAAGGAGTTGAAACCACTGATCGTGTTTTTAGAACAGCTTACAAAATTGCAAAATATCAGAAATCTTATACTGATATGCCAGTTGATATATCTAATCTCTTAGCGGACTCACTATGGGAAGAATCCTTCACACAAATTTCTCTTGCACTAATATCGCATCTCGTACTCACTAGCAGCATGCACGAAAAGATTTTGAAACATATCGTAGAATACAAACTGAAAATAAGTGTACTCTACTGGCCATTAAAATTGCTACACCACGAAGATGACGTGCTACAGACGCGAAATTTAACCGACAGGAAGAACACGCTGTGATATGCAAATGATTAGCTTTTCAGAGCATTCACACAAGGTTGGCGCCAGTGGCAACACCTACAACGTGCTGACATGAGGAAATTTTCCAACCGATTTCTCATACACAAACAGCAGTTCACCGGCCTTAAGGCGAAACGTTGTTGCGATGCCTCGTGTAAGGAGGAGAAATGCGTACCATCACGTTTCCGACTTTGATAAAGGTCGGATTGTAGCCTATCGCGATTGCGGTTTATCGTATCGTGACATTGCTGCTCGCGTTGGTCGAGATCCAGTGACTGTTAGCAGAATATGGAATCGGTGGGTTCAGGAGGGTATGCGGAACGCCGTGCTGGATCCCAACGGCCTCGTATCACTAGCAGTCGAGATGACAGGCATCTTATCCGCATGGCTGTAACGGATCGTGCAATCACTTCTCGATCCCTGAGTCAATAGATGGGGACGTTTGCAAGACAACAACCATCTGCACGAACAGTTCGACGACGTTTGCAACAGCATGGACTATCAGCTCGGAGACCATTTCTGCGGTTACCCTTGACGCTGCATCACAGACAGGAGCACCTGCGATGGTCTAATCAACGATGAACCTGGGTGCACGAATGGCAAAACGTCATTTTTTCGGATGAATCCAGGTTCTGTTTACAGCATCATGATGGTCGCATCCGTGTTTGGCGACATCGCGGTGAACGCACATTGGAAGCGTGTATTTGTCATCGCCATACTGGGGTATCACCCGGCGTGATGGTATGGGGTGCCATTGGTTACACGTCTCGCTCACCTCTTGTTCCCACTGACGGCACTTTGAACAGTGGACTTTACATTTCAGATGTGTTACGACCCGTGTCTCTACCCTTCATTCGATCCCTGCGAAACCCTACATTTCAGCAGGATTTTGCACGACCACATGTTGCTGACCCTGTACGGGCCTTTCTGGATCTAGAAAATGTTCGACTGCTGCCCTGGCTAGCACATTCTCCAGATCTGTCACCAATTGAAAACGTCTGGTGAATGGTGGCCGAGCAACTGACTCGTCACAATACGCCAGTCAATACTCTTGCTGAACTGTGGTATCGTGTTGAAGCTGTATGGGCAGCTGTACCTGTATATGCCATCCAAGCTCTGTTTGACTCAATGCCCAGGCGTATCAAGGCCGTTATTACGGCCAGAGGTGGTTGTTCTGGGTAGTGATTTCTCAGGATCTATGCACCCAAATTGCGTGAAAATGTAATCACAGATCAGTTCTAGTATAATATATTTGTCCAATGAATACCCGTTTATCATCTGCATTTCTTCTCGGTGTAGAAATTTTAATGGCCAGTAGTGTATTAAAAGAAATCTGCCACACTAAGCAAAAATGAGCCTCTAGCTGTGTGTTTAAAATTTTCTGCGGAGGACACTTAAAATTGCCAAACTATGTTTTTTAAATCCGATTGAACTATGGAATGGAACAATTTCTAGTATTACTGCTTGCCCTTTATTTAAAAGAATGTCTTGCATGTTTTTCACGCGATGGTGCCTTAACAATGATAGGCGGAAACAGTAGTGTAGGTGCACAGCTTAAAAATTTGTTTCCCTATACCGTAATCTGGCATTGCAGAAACCATAAAGTAGAGCTAGCTGCTATTGACTCCATCAGAGAAGTCCAAGAAAAAATTACTTTGAGACATTTGCAGAAAAACTGTGTGATCTATGCAGTCAGTCTCCTAAGAACCAAATGCAACTAAACACTTGTGCAATAGTGATCTCTCTACCTCTCTTGGTGTCTTCTGTCTCTTATGTTTGTCATTACTTATGTCAGTGGCTCTATCTTAGGAGCCGATTTTATGAAGTTTTCCAAAGTGATGCCAGACCTAGTGAATGGCTCTTTGTTCAGTACTAAAACTGAAAACTTTTTACCCTTCAAGGCACCCGCCCCGGTCTCCGGTGATCGCCTGAGACCCGTCACTGCCGGCTGTAAGATTTCTGTGGTGCATACCTGAGATTTATGAGACTTGTACTTCGCCAAATGCGGACTGCACCTGTGTGTGCCACGAAGAAAGTAGGCATTTCTTCCGCTACAGTGCCCATTACAGGTGAGCTCTGCGCCATTTCCAGTGACGCTATTTGCACACAGTTGTTCAATGAATTCCTTGCACTGACTGACACACTCAAAACGAAAGAACGATGGTGCCACATCCCAAGCATCATATCAAAACCTCGCTCGACCAACATGTTTTCTGTCGTGCACGTCGCCTACCTCCAGACAAATTTATTGCAGCAGAAAGGTAGACGAATAAAATGTTATCTGAAGGTATCGTGCATGTCTCAAGACAGCGATTAGGTCCTTCCACCCCATATAGTGGAAAAGAAAACTGGAACGTGGAGACTGTTGTGCCAGTTGAAATAACAGTCGCAGCCACTGATGTGGGTTCTTAGATTTACTTCTGGAGGAAGCCAGTTGGATACTACACTCAAGCACCAAAGAAACTGGTATAGTTATGTGTATTCAAATACAGCGATATGTAAACAGGAAAAATACGGATCTGCGGTCGGCAACGCCTATATACACTACTGGCCATTAAAATTGCTATTCCAAGAAGATGACGTGCTACAGACGCGAAATTTAACCGACAGGAAGAAGATGTTTCCAACCGATTTGTCATACACAAACAGCAGTTGACCGGCGTTGCCTGGTGAAACGTCGTTGTGATGCCTCGTGTAAGGAGAAGAAATACGTACCATCAAGTTTCCGACTTTGATAAAGGTCGGATTGTAACCTATCGCGATTGCGGTTTACCGTATCGCGACATT
Source organism: Schistocerca piceifrons (assembly GCF_021461385.2). Classification (NCBI taxonomy): domain Eukaryota; kingdom Metazoa; phylum Arthropoda; class Insecta; order Orthoptera; family Acrididae; genus Schistocerca; species Schistocerca piceifrons. The sequence goes on along the minus strand of NC_060149.1, from coordinate 821,786,135 downwards.
GCTGCTCGCGTAGGTCGAGATCCAATGGCTGTTAGTAGAATATGGAATCGGTGGGTTCAGGAAGGTAATACGGAACGCCGTGCTGGATCCCAACGGCTTCGTATCACTAGCAGTCGAGATGACAGGCATCTTATCCGCATGGCTGTAACGGATCGTGCAGCCACGTGTCGATCCCTGAGTCAACAGATGGGGACGTTTGCAAGACAACAACCATCTGCACGAACATTTCGACGACGTTTGTAACAGCATGGACTATCAGCTCGGAGACCATTTCTGCGGTTACCCTTGACGCTGCATCACAGACAGGAGCACCTGCGATGGTCTAATCAACGATGAACCTGGGTGCACGAATGGCAAAACGTCATTTTTTCGGATGAATCCAGGTTCTGTTTACAGCATCATGATGGTCGCATCCGTGTTTGGCGACATCGCGGTGAACGCACATTGGAAGCGTGTATTTGTCATCGCCATACTGGCGTATCACCCGGCGTGATGGTATGGGGTGCCATTGGTTACACGTCTCGCTCACCTCTTGTTCCCACTGACGGCACTTTGAACAGTGGACTTTACATTTCAGATGTGTTACGACCCGTGTCTCTACCCTTCATTCGATCCCTGCGAAACCCTACATTTCAGCAGGATAATGCACGACCGCACGTTGCAGGTCCTGTACGGGCCTTTCTGGATACAGAAAATGTTCGACTGCTGCCCTGGCCAGCATATTCTCCAGATCTGTCACCAATTGAAAACGTCTGGTCAATGGTGGCCGAGCAACTGGCTCGTCACATTACGCCAGTCACTACTCTTGATGAACTGTGGTATCGTGTTGAAGCTGCATGGGCAGCTGTACCTGTACACACCATCCAAGCTCTGTTTGACTCAATGCCCAGGCGTATCAAGGCCGTTATTATGGCCAAAGGTGGTTGTTCTGGGTACTGATTTCTCAGGATCTATGCGCCCAAATTGCGTGAAAATTTAATCACAGATCAGTTCTAGTATAATATATTTGTCCAACGAATACTCGTTATCATCTGGATTTCTTCTTCGTGTAGCAATTGTAATGGCCAGTAGTGTAAGACAACAAGTGTCTGGCGCAGTTGTTAGATCGGTTACTGCTGCTACAATGGCAGATTATCAAGATTTAAGTGAGTCTGAACGTGGTGTTATAGTCGGCGCACGAGCGATGAGACACAGCATCTCCAACAAAGCGATGAAGGGGGGACTTTCCCCGACGATCATTTCACGAGTGTACCGTGATTATTAGAAATCCGGTAAAACATCAAATCTCCGACATCGCTCCGGCGGGAAAAAGATACTGCAAGAACGGGACCAACGAAGACCGAAGAGAATCGGTCAATGTGACATAAGTGCAATGCTTCCTCAAATTGCTGCAGAATTCAATGCTGAGACGTCATTAAGTGTCAGCATGCAAACCATTCAACGGAACATCATCGATATGGGCTTTCGGAGCTGAAGGCGCACTTGTGTACCCTTGATGACTGCGCGACAAAAAAATTTGCGCCTCGCCTCGGCCGGTCAACACCGACATTGGACTGTTGATGGCTGGAAACGTTTTGCCTGGTCGGACGAGTCTCGTTTCAAATTATGTTGAGCAGAAGGACGTGTACGGGTATGGAGATAACCCCATGAATACATGGATCCTGCATGTCAGCAGGGGATTGATCAAGCTGGTGGAGGCTCTGTAGTGATGTGGGGCGTGTGAAGTTGGAGTGATATGGGACCCCTGATATGTCTAGATACGACTCTGACAGGTGACACGTATGTAAGCATCTTGTCTGTTGACCTGCATTAATTCATGTCGATCGTGCATTCCGATGGACTTTGGCAATTCCAGCAGGACAATACGACACCCCACACATCCAGAATTGCTACAGAGTGACTCCAGGAACACTCTTTTGAGTTTAAACACTTCCGCTGGCCACCAAACTCTCCAGACACGAATATTATTGAGCATATCTGGGATGTGTTGCAACGTGCTTTTCAGAAGGGATCTGCACCACCTTGTACTCTTACGGATCGATGGACAGCCCTGTAGGATTCATGGAGTCAGTTCCCTCCAGCACTACTTCAGACATTAGTCGAGTGCATATCTCGTTGTTTTGCGGCATTTCTTGGTGCTCGCGGGGGCCTTATATGATATTAGGCAATTGTACCATTTTATTTGGCTCTTCAGTCTATAACACAGAATATTAGATCATTTTATTATAACTTGAACAGGACATATTTGTTTATTACTGTCACTAGAAACTAATTTATGACTTGATACAGTACAAGATAATAGTCTCTATTCCCAGTGGACAGTTGACTATAAACTTTACTAATGGTTACAGTGTGATTATCTTCTTGTCTTCAGCGATGATTGAAGACTAGACTGAGCAGTACTCTTACGTAAGCACGCGCAGCAGTGGCGTATGGAACTGACTTCACTCATGCCGTTGCATTTGACAGCAAATATAATTACTTGTGGTTCCGCCGCGAACTACCAACCTTGCCATGAGACCTCGTTCTTCGGACGACACCACCTTGCACCCCCCCCTCTCTCTCTCCACCCCCCCTCCCCCTCCCTCTCCCCATTCCCCAGACCACCGCGCATCGTCAGCGTGTAGGGGACGTAGATGAGGAGACAAGGAGTGGAACAACAGCCGATGGCAGCTCCCTGTCCGCACCCCCGTATCTACTTTGTGAGTGCTCAGCAACACGAGCTGAAAAACCGACCACAGAATGCACGCCCGCATCCAGTGACTCAGACACTGTGGTCAGACAGTCACGAAGAGGATCCGCTGGGATGTCGTGATGGCTATCTGGGGGCAGCGCCTCTACCAACATCGGCTCAAGCTGTGGGACAGGCGGCAACGTCAGCAATGGCAGTGGTGGCAGCTGCAGTGCAGCCGGCATCGCTGACGTCGTCGCCTGTAGCCTGAGCCGATGTTGGTGGAGGCGCTGCCCCTGGATAGCCATCACGCCATCCCAGCAGATCCCCTTCGTGTCTGCCCGACCACAGCGTCTGAGTCACTGGATGCGGGCGTGCACCCTGTGGCAGATTCTTCGGTCGCTGTTCCCGGTCACTCCCAAGGAGGTGCGGACAGGGAACTGCCATCGGCTGTCGTTCCGCTCCTTGTCTCCTCATCTACGTCCTCTACACGATGGCAGTGCGGTGGTTTGGGGGGCGGGGAGGGTGAGGAGGCAGTCGTCCGAAGAACGAACGGGGTTCCAAGGCGAGGTTGGTACCTTGGGACAGAACCACAAGTAGTTGCTGCCAGACGCAACGACAAATGTGTGAAGGCAGTACAGACACGTTGTCAAAAGGGCCATAAGCCACCGCTGCAGCACTCTTATTTACGTAAGAGTACTGCTCAGCTTAGACTTCAACCATCGCTGAAGACGACAAGATCATCTCAATATAACCACTCGCAAAGTGTACAGTCAATTGTAAATTGAGTGAAGAGACTATAATCTTGTACTGTACCAAGTGATAAATTAGTTTTCAGTGATAGTAACAAATATACATGATATTCCTGTGGATATGGATTGTTTCAATGTTAAGTATTTCGTCTTGTTCAAGTTATAAAAAAGTTAGCTTATATACTGAGGTGACAAAAGTCGCCGGATAGCGATATGCGCCGCCCGTTGTGGCCGAGCGGTTCTAGGCGCTACAGTCTGGAACCGCGCGACCGCTACGGTCGCAGGTTCAAATCCTGCCTCGGGCATAGGTGTGTGTGATATCCTTAGGTTAGTTAGGTTTAAGTAGTTCTAAGTTCTAGGGGACTGATGACCTCAGTTCTCGGAGCCATTTGAACCTTCACTTAACGACCGAGAGCAGCGGCGTTTGCGAAGAGTTATCAGTGATAACACACAAGTAATGCGTGAAATAACTGCAGAAATCAATGTGGTACGTACGACGAACGTATCATTTAGGACAATGTGTCGAAATTTGGCGTTAATGGGCTATAGCAGCAGGCGACCTACGCAACTGCCTCTGCTAAAAGCACGACATCGCCTACAGCGTCTCTCCCGGGCTCGTGGCCGAATCGTGGCAGTTCCCTGTCCGCACCTCCTTGGGAGTGACTGGGAACAGCGACCGAAGAATCTGCCACAGGGTGCACGCCCGCATCCAGTGACCCAGACGCTGTGGTCGGGCAGACGGAAGGGGATCTGCTGGGATGGCGTGATGGCTATCCAGGGGCAGCGCCTCCACCAACATCGACTCACGCTACAGGCGACGACGTCAGCGATGCCGGCTGCACTGCAGCTGCCACCACTGCCATTGCTGACGTTGCCACCTGTCCCACAGCTTGAGCCGATGTCGGTAGAGGCGCTGCCCCCAGATAGCCATCACGACATCCCAGCGGATCCTCTTCGTGACTGTCCGACCACAGTGTCTGAGTCACTGGATGTGGGCGTGCATTCTGTGGCTGACATGCAGGATCCATGTATTCATGGGGTTGTCTCCATACCCGTACACGTCCTTCTGCTCAATATAATTTGAAACGAGACTCGTCCGACCAGGCAACACGTTTCCAGCCATCAACAGTCCAATGTCGGTGTTGACCGGCCGAGGCGAGGCGCAAATTTTTTTGTCACGCAGTCATCAAGGGTACACAAGTGCGTCTTCAGTTCCGAAAGCCCATATCGATGATGTTCCGTTGACTGGAAAACCGTGACTTGGTCAGACGAGTTCCGATTTTAACTGGTAAGAGCTGATGGTAGGACTTTAGTGTGGTGCAGACACCATGAATCCGTGAACCCACTTTGTCAAAAGGCACTGTGCAAACTCGGAATGGCCCAGAGTGCTGTGGGTTGTGTTTACATGGAGTGGACCGGGTCTTCTGGTCCAACTCAACGGATTACTGACTGGAAATGGTTATGTTTGGCAACATGGAAACCCTTTGGAGCCATTCGTGGACTTCAAGTTCCCAAACAACGATGGAATTTTTATAGACGACATGTGTAATGTCACTGGGCCACAGTTGTTCCTTATTGGTTTGAAGAACATTCTGGACAATTCGAGCAAATGATTTGGCCACCCAGATCGCCTGACATGAGTCCCATCGAGCATTTATTGTACATACTTGAAAGGTCAGTTTGTGCACAAAATTCTGCACCGGCAATACTTTCGCAGTTATGGGTGGCTATAGAGGCAGCATGGTTCAGTATTTCTGCAGGGGACTTCCAACGACTTGTTCAGTCCAAGCCACGTCGAGTTGCCGTACTACGAGCGGCAAACGGAGGTCTGACACGATATTAGGAGGTATCTCAACACTTTTTCCACCTCTGTGTATCCAATCGGCCTCCTCCAGAAGAAAATCTAAGAACCTGCCATTGTGCCGAAGAGTGTTATTTCGTCCAGCACAATAGTCTCCACGTACCACCCTTCTTTTTCAGTATATGGGTGAAGAGGGCCAGTCACTGTCTGAGGCAGACACGATGCCTTCAGATAACATTTCTTCATCCCTCTCTGTGCTGCAACAAATTTTTCTGGTGGTACGCGACGTGCACGATAGAAAACAAGCTGGCCATGTGAGGTTTTGATATGACGCTGCGGAGTGTGGCAGCGTCTTTGTTTTGCTTTTAATGGGTCCATCAGAGCAGGGAATTCATTCAACAACTTTGAGGGGATAGCATCACTGGAATTAGCACGTAGTTGACTTGTCATCGATACTGTAGTTTGGATACTGTGGCTTCTTTCTTGCGTGGCACACACAAGTGCAGTCCTCATTTGGAGAAGTACAAGTCTCGTGCATCCGAGTATGTACCACAGAAATCTTTCTGCGGACCATGCCGGGAACCGGCGGTGGGTCTGGCATCACTTTGGAAAACTTCAGAAAATCAGCTTCTAAGGCAGGACCGCTGACATCAGTGATCACAAACAGAACAGACAGAAGACACCAGAGAGGTGCACCGCACTGCACAATGCACTTCAATCAGTCGAGCTTATGGTCGCTACTTGTCGAGATATCGCCTTCCTTATCAACTACTAGCATTTCATCAAGTCTAGATGATAAAAGTAAAGATGGATTTGGAAATTCTGAAAGTGTTACTGAAACAATTATTTTCTACATCTCTTAGAAAATCTCAGTCTTATCATAACCTTTCCGCTTCCAAATACATAATTTACTTAGTTATTTATTGCTGCGACGTTCAGTGTTGAATAAAATATTTTCATTTTGTGTTTCGGAAGAAACTATAAGCTCAACAAATTTTATATCCAGTATCTAAACCGCAGTGTGTTCTACCGTATACACGCAGCTCGGGTCTCGGGCTCGCGTTCTCGTTTCCCGAGCACGGGGTCCCGGGTTCGATTCTCGCCGGCGTCAGGCAGTTGCACCTGCCTCTAGATGACTGGGTGTTTGTGCTGTTCTCAACATACACGAAAGTGGCGAGTTTGGACTGAGCAAAGGTTGGGAATTTGTACGGGCGCTGATAACCGCGCAGTTGAGCGCCCCACAAACCAAACATCATTAGCATTGCGTTTTATTGTAGCAGGTGATCGTTTCTGGTTTCATTTTACTTCATGTTTCTTGGTCAGTTACCCTATCAGATACAAGTTCAAATTGAGGATGATAATCTTCTTCACTTTCGCTTTGTGGTATGCGATCACTCTTCAGTGTAAAACACTGTTGTTTGTATTCTTGCCTCTTAATTTGCTTAAGAATTCGAACAAACAAAAACCTATCATGTTTAGTCACATTCTCTAGGAGAGGTAACATTGTACCTGTGTCTTACGTAAGTAAAATCGCTCTTGCAGCAACTTCGCGTCGTGACATGGAAGCAATGAGGCCTTGGTGGGTTACTGCAGGGAGTTGGCACCATATCTGCACACGCAAGTCACCTAATTCCCGCAAATTCTGGGGAGGGAGGTGATGAGTCCTGACGCCACGTTAAGTCACATCCCAGATGTGTTCGATCGAGTTCAGATCCGGCGAGTTGGGTTGGGGGGGGGGGGGGGGGGGGAGGGAAAGCACGTCAATTGTAACTCGCCACTGTGTTCCACGAACCACTGGATCACACTCCTAGCCTTGTGACATGCCGCTTTATCTTGTTGAAAAATACCATCTGGAAACATTATTGTGATGAAGGGGTGTACATGGTCTGCAACCAATGTACGATACTTCTCGTGGTGCCTTGTACGAGCTCACTGGGTCCACGGAGACCCACGTGAATGTTTCCCAGAGCATAATGAAGCTGCCACCAGCTTGTCTCCATCCTGCAGTAGAAGTGTCAAGGGGCTGTTCCCCTGGAAGACGACGGGTTCACGCCTTCCCATTGGCATGATGACGAAGGCATCGGGATTCATTAGACCATGCAATGCCCTGCCACTGCGCCAATGTTCAGTGCTGATGGTCACATGCTCATTTCAGATGTAGCTGCCGATGCCATAGTGTTAACATTGGCATATGCATGCGTCGTCGGCTGCGGAGACCCGTTGTTAGGAGTGTTCAGTGTAGTATGTGTTCAGACACACTTGTACTCTGCCCAGCATTGAAGTCTGTTGTTAGTTCTGCCACAGTTCACCACCTGTCCTGTTTTATAAGTCTGTCCAACCTACGATGTTCGACAACTGTAATGAGAGGTGGCCACCCAATCCCATGACGTCTGGACATGTTTTCACCCTGGTTTCGCCACGTGTTGAAGACACTCACTACAGCACTCCTAGAACATCCAACAAGTCGTGCAGTTTCCAAAATGTCCGTGCCGAGCCTCTGAGCCATCACAATCTGCCCTCCGTCAAACTCAGATAGATTGCACACTTCCCCATTCTACAGACGGACAATGATCCTGCATGCACCGTGTGCGTGTCTGACTAGCATTCATTCTTCGCCTCATGACGCTGCTATGGCCTGGACGGCTTTATATCGACAGTGGGTAGGTGGTCATATGTTCTCGCTGATCAGTGTATATGTGGTGTCTGCTCTTTCGAACATGTCCAAAAAAACAGGCATCATCTTTTATCCGGTAGGCTTTATATGACAATCAGTCAAAGGAAAAATGACTAGCTGCTAGTATGCATTGAATTAAATCAGCGGGGATAGTTGTACATTTGTGTCGGACCGGGAATTGAACGCAGATTTTTCGCTTTCTAGCGAATGGTCCCCTTGACCACAGGCTATCTGGGCGTGGTACCTGACCGAAACAAATTCCCAGCTTGTCCACAAACTACCTGACGAAGTGCCTCTGCCCATTACCTTCATTACTCAGACCGATCGTTGATTCCTGTAGGAATTTGGGCTTTTTTATCTGAAAGAACAGACACCACACATATAAAAGCAGGACGAGACGGCCATGATCCTTCCAGTGCAGACATACAAAGAAGTTCTAATTCCAACGGGAATCAGCCGTCACTGATAATAGGGGCAATATGTCAGGTAGTGTGTGGATTAGTTGGGAATTTCGCGCGGTCAGAGATTGTGTCCAGGTAGCTGAGGCGGTCAAGGCGACCGTTCAAGATAAACGAAACAATCTGGCTTCTGATCTCAGTCCGGCACAAATTTTCAACTTTCCCTTCTTTTAACTCGGTGCCCACTATTAGCTGTCGCTAGTCCACTGAGTAATTGTCATATAAAGGCTGCAGGATCAACATGGTGTCTGTTCTTTTGCACATGCTCGAAAGATCAGACACCACAAATATATGCGTGAGCATTATTGACGAACACTTGGATGCTTGATGTCTTCCCTAACGGCGTCGGCACCATTCAGCAGGATAACCGTCCCTGTCATATGGCCAGAATCGTACTGCAATTGTTTGAGAACAATGATAGTGAGGTGACGTTAATGACTTGGCCACCAAATTCACCTGATCTGCGCCCAATGGACCACATCTGGATCTGGGTTTCTATGGGCGCCAGCTCAGCGTCCACAAACCAACGGTCCGTAATTTGCGAGAATTACGTGATCTGTGCTTAGGCATTTGATACCACATACCTGCAGAAAACTCCCAAGGACTTGTCGGATCCATGCCACGCAGAACTGCTGCTGAACTGCGTTCCGCCGGCCACTGTGGCCGAGCGGTTCTAGGCGCTTCAGTCCGGAACCGCGCTGCTGCTACGGTCGCAGGTTGGAATTCTGCCTCGGGCGTGGATGTGTGTGATGTCCTTAGGTTAGTTATGTTTAAGTAGTTCTAAGTCTAGGGGACTGATGACCTCAGATGTTAAGTCCCATAGTGCTTAGAGCCATTTTGAAATGCGTTCCAAAGGTGGACCAACACACTATTAAGGAGGCGCTCATAATGTCTTGGCTCATCAGTGTATCCACAAAGAAAAAAAGAAAGAAAAGTTCTTAAGGTTAGACATCTTGTATCCATTTACACGCTAAATCTTTATTTCACTCCAGACAAAAAGTGAGATTGTTACCGATCCTCAACAGGAATGAGTGCCCACTGGCAAGATTCGTTCATTCATTCCTCTGGCCACGGCCATCGCAAGGCTAACTGCAGCCCTGTGTGAACTGCAAAATTGCCGCCCCCCTAATTTAAAAAATTGTGTAATGTTTAAATGTTTAAATCTGTCCATTTTTTGGTATGTGTGGAAACTTGACTTGAAAAGGCAGTCATATGATTTAAACAAATCCAGCTCTCAAAAATAATTTTAATAGACCATGCGAATTTACGGTTACGTAAATGAACATTTTTTTACGATTGTGTACCGATAATGTATTCTGCGAAAACAGAGCATAATTACAATAAAATTTAAAATTTACAACTTAATTTGCTTTGAACAGTAATGTAGACGAGGGTGGTTTGAAAAGTTCTCGGAACGGAATAGAAAAAAAGTACTCACATCTCTGAAACTTTTTTATTTTTCAATGCAATCTCCTTGTAGATTAATGCACTTGGTCCAACATTGTTCCAGTGCCTTCATCCCATCTCAAAAATGAGTTTCCTCCAGGCCTGCAAAACAGTCGTCAACTCCGGCTATCAATTCTTCGTTTGAAGTGAATCTTTGTCCAATAAGAAAAATGTTCAGTTTTGGGAAGAGATTAAAGTCTGACGGAGCCATATCAGGCGAATAAGGCGGATGTGGCAACAATCCATACTTTAGTCCGTGTAATTTTGCCATGGGGACGGCACATGTCTGCGGGCGCGCATCAAGAGTCGCGGCACCCATCTTGTAGATAATTTTTTTCATTTCTAATTCTTCACTTAAAATGTGATATACCCTTTCAGGTGACGTCTCGCAAGCGTGAGCAATTTCACGCACTTTCAATCGGCGATCCTTCATTTTGTGCACTTTCGCAATGATTTCTTGAGTAGTGACACATCTTGGCCGCCCATTGCGCGGATCATCATCTAAGCTCTCCCGACCAAATTTAAATTAATTTGTCCACTTGGCAACAGTTGAATATGAAGGAGCAGAGTGCCCCTGCCCATTACCTTCATTAGACCGATTGTTGATTCCTGGAGGAATTTGGGATTTTTTATCTGAAAGAACCAACACCACATATACAAAGCAGGACGAGACGGCCGTGATCCTTTCAGTGCAGACACACGAAGAAGCTCGAATTCCAACGGGAATGAGCGATCGCTGTGAATAGTGAAGATAACGGGCAGGGGCAGAGTCCCCCAGTGTATTCTGGAAATCGGCATGAATGTCCTTTGCTTTCATACCATTCTTTACGAAGTATTTAATCACTGCTCGAATCTCGATTTTTTCTATCTCCGCAAATCACTACGCGGGAACAACAACAGAGCCCTGTCACCGCCACACCTCTCTTCCAGGAGCACTAACTTTTCAAACAACCCTCGAACAATAAAAATTTATTTGGCGTTGAACAAAATAAAAAACAACACGATAAATTACTTAGCAAATGAACATTTAAAAATAACTAGACAAATCGAACTTTCCCGGCTTTCGCTTGCGCAAACTCTTTCACTCGATCCGCGAAATTTAAGTCCCCTGCGGTCTCGTGCTCAGTAGATATTGTTGCAAGTTCACTTAAACGAGCTCGGCTCACCATTGATCTGAGATGTGTTTTTATGAATTTTAGCTTTGGGAAACGTCTCTCCTCTCACGCAACTGTCACCGGGAGTGTTAGGAGAATTCTTACAGCAATGTTAACCTTGGAGTAAACATTACATCTCCTTATGAACTTCAGGATCTCTGTTGGACCCATTTCGGGTGTCGACAACGTCGAAAGAACTTTAAGTTGTTCCCTCAATTCCAGCGCGTTAATGTCGCTGGACTTGTTGTCTCACAAAACCGCTACGAGATTTATTCATTTTTCGTCCAGGTCATCAGGAGGTGTATTCTTCAGCTTGCCGACGTCGCACAGAAAATCAACATGATCGCAATGAGACTTCAATTGAATGAATCTCTCGTCCAATGATGTGGTGAGTACGTCTGAAAGATAATAGCAGAACTGAATCTTGTAACCTTTCGTTGGATCCTCTATGGTCTTATCCCTTCCTTCGTAGGTAAAGTGTTTTGCTTCTTGCTTTGTCGCCACGAAACACTTATCCGCCGGAAGATTTAGACCTTCTAGCTCTAATTCTATGGCCAATTCTTTGGAATCCGACAAGAAAGGTACAAACTTTTCTTCTGTTCTGCAGTTTTCAAAATGTCTTTTTGTACTTTCAAGATTTCCATGGCCTCATAAACATTACTGTCAGTGCTTTGGAGGGTCTTACGGACTGCACTGCTACAAAGCAGTACGTCGTACCGGATTACCAGAGAAGTAAGAAAGGTGTAACTTTTTGTTTAACTCGCAAGTGCCGTTGCTTCGTTAGCGGTCATGCCACCGAATTCTTCTGTTATGTGAACAAGCGCGTTACAAACTCCTCCAATTTGAAACCTCAGGGGCTTCAGCGTGAGGTTAGGCAGATACTTCTTCAAGACATCCCAACAGCGAAGAAATCGTACAAGCTCGTCACCGTCGAAACCATGGAAACAAAATACTGTGAAGACAGCCGGCCAATGTGGCCGAGCGGTTCTTGGCGCTTCAGTCTGGCATCGCGCGACCGCTACGGTCGCAGGTTCGAATCCTGCATGGATGTGTGTGATGTCCGTAGGTTAGTTAGGTTTAAGTAGTTCTAAGTTCTAGTGGACTGATGACCTCAGCTGTTAAGTCCCATAATGCTCAGAGACCCCCCCCCCCGGAGGACATAGCGCAATCGTTTACAAGTAGATTCAATAAGTAACTGCTACATGGCACACGGAATGCTTTCTTGTTCGAGTCTAAAATTCTTTTCTGGAGACCAGGATGATTTCCCTTCATGTTCACCCCATTGTCGTACCCTTGACCTCTCATACTACACAACGGGATTTTTTTTTATCTTCCAAAAATTTAAGTACTACCTGCCTCAAACGGGAGCTTGAAGAATCGGGCAGTGGAAGAAATCCCAGGATATGCTGGCGGATCCGGACATCGTATAGCCCTTCGAGTTGTATCTCCTGGACGAAGCGTACCACAACTGTCATCTGCTCGACTTTTAAAATATCTGATGTGCAATCCAGAGTGCTACTGTAATACTTCGCAGATTTCATCATTAATGAAATTTTGTTGGTTATGGATGACCCAATAAGATGAATTGTTTCGTTCTGTGTGTCTTTTCCAGGATAATGACGACCCGTGTTCTTCCGTTGTCACGCTGAAAGAATGTATCTGTACTTACTCTGAAAGGTAGACATTGCTGGCCCAGGAAATTTATTGTCACTATTAAACGCTGAAGAACATTTTGCCAATGTTTGCTTTCAGTATTCAGTAGCCCTTGATGATGGGTGTCGACGGTTCGTGAATTTTTGAGTCCTTCAGAAAACACGATCCATTTTTTGTGTGAATTGAAATGCTAAGTAGACTTCGCATGCATTTCGAGATAAGAAGCAAGGTGCCGCCAGTCACATACACCGTTCATTGCAAGTTTTACTGTAGAGAACGAAAAAAGTTAGCAACAAAAGCAGAAGACAACATACTTGCTCCTTGAGTACATCAACCAACGTCTAATCTGATTTTTCTAGGGTTCAGGGTTGAAGCTCAGGTTGTCGCCGGGAACATTTCCATAGTTCATGAATGCAGCCTTGTCACTAAACAAAATCAAATTAATAAATGTGTCATCCCTCTGGATCTGAAGTTGAATCCGTCGGCAGAATTCAGTGCGACGTATACAATCCGTACCAGTTAATTCTTGGGAAGGATGATATTTATGGCGATGCAGAACACGAACAACACTATTCTGGCTCATGCCAGATTCCCTTGCGATTTGACGCGAACTAACCCAAGGACCTCGAACCACAGTGGCAAGAGTACCAATTTCCGTTTCCTCGTTAGCAGCTTTCCTTTGCCGGACATGTTTCCGATGCGTTAAAGATCAAGTTGTCCTCACTTTATTATACACATATTTAAATGTAAAACGTGGAGGGTGAGTACGTTGAGGATATCTTTCAGCGTATAAGTCTCTAGCTCTCATTGAATTCCGTTGGCATTCTCTATAAATGAGAAGCATATTGACTTGTTCTTCGAAGGAATACATCATTCACATTCCTTTGATTCGACGATACTAGTCTTACCTTTCCTATTAGTGTTGTAATGCAAAACAGTCGATGGCACGTTAGATAGATAAGCCGTATTCGACGAATATTTACTATTTGCACGATATACGAGAGAGAATTGTCAGAACATGTGGTTCGACGTGCCGAAGTGATAAAGGTTCAAATGGTTCAAATGGCTCTGAGCACTATGGGACTCAACTGCTGAGGTCATTAGTCCCATAGAACCTAGAACTAGTTAAACCTAACTAACCTAAGGAAATCACAAACATCCATGCCCGAGGCAGGATTCGAACCTGCGACCGTAGCGGTCTTGCGGTTCCAGACTGCAGCGCCTTTAACCGCACGGCCACTTCGGCCGGCGAAGTGATAAAGAATGCCACTCACTCCATGATAAGAAGATTGCAGCACTGCGTTGATACCAATGGTCATCACTTCGAACACCTTCTGTAAATGGACGTTCATGCCATCTTTTTGACCTTCGTTGACCTTCAAAGACCTTACTGTTACACATCATTGGATTCGTCTCGATAGCCGCTATCAGAATATAAGTACCAAACTATAGCATCCCATTTAAAAAAACGAAGTTGACCTTCATATCTCTGACGCGTCCTCACCTAGCAACAAAAAACCAACGTCATATTGTGGCCCCCGTTGTCCCAGGCAACATTTGTCCCACAGACTTTTCACCTATTATCATACTTTCGGAGTTATTTAAGGTGGCAATAGTTATTAACTCATCCTGTGTATGTGATATACAAGGGGAAACGTTGTCACTAAAAATCACGAAAAGCTCTTGACGAAGGTACTTGAACTTTTTACATGAAACTCAGGCACATATTGACATGGAGAGGGGGGAGGAAGAGATAGACAGAGACAGACGGAGGAGGAGATGTACAGAGAGAGGGGGACGGGTGGAGGGGACGAAAAGATGGGCACACAGCGGGGGAGGGGCGTAAGGATTAAGGAAGTACATGCAGTTCCTATTCATATTTAGCAGATGCGAAGTATGCTGGGTTCGCTAGAAATTTCTATAAACATACAAAATTACTTGTTTCTCAAAATACTTTAGGAGGAATAACCGCTTGAAGTTTTCACTCCAACATGCTATATTCTTGATTGACAGTAAATGAAATAAAACTTGATTCCTGAATACCAAAATAGCCTATATTATTGTGTTAAAATCGGCCTAAATCCCGCTCTCTAGTTGCTCTTTCGTCCGCCCTGTGAAACGAAGCTTTTCCCTACCCGTTCCTACGATTTTTTAAAACTTCTTATACAACAGGGAAGCAAGCGTTACAAAGAAATGCAGCAAACTGACTGGCTTCATGCGTCATGCTCTCTAGAGGAACGGAAGGTTCCAAATGATTGGAAAAGAGCACGGGTAGTCCCAGTCTTCAAGAAGGGTCGTCGAGCGGATGCGCAAAACTATAGACCTATATCTCTGACATCGATTTGTTGTAGAACTTTACAACATGTTTTTTGCTCGCGTATCATGTCATTTCTGGAAACCCAGAATCTACTCTGTAGGAATCAACATGGATTCCTGAAACAGCGATCGTGTGAGACCCAACTCGCTTTATTTGTTCAAGAGACCCAGAAAATATTAGATACAGGCTCCCAGGTAGATGCCATTTTCCTTGACTTCCGGAAGGCGTTCGATTCAGTTCCGCACTGTCGCCTGATGAACAAAGTAAGAGCCTACGGAATATCAGACCAGCTGTGTGGCTGGATTGAAGAGTTTTTAGCAAACAGAACACATCATGTTGTTCTCAATGGAAAAACGTCTACAGACGTTGAAGTAACCTCTGGCGTGCCACAGGGGAGTGTTATGGGACCATTGCTTTTCACAATATATATAAACGACCTAGTAGATAGTGTCGGAAGTTCCATGCGGCTTTTGGCGGATGATACTGTAGTATACAGAGACGTTGCAGCATTAGAAAATTGCAGGGAAATGCAGGAATATCTGCGGCGGATAGGCACTTGGTGCAGGGAGTGGCAACTGACCCTTAATGAAGACAAAGGTAATGTATAACGAATACAAAGAAAGAAGGATCCTTTATTGTATGATTATATGATAGCGGAACAAACACTGGTAGCAGTTACTTCTGTGCCGGCCTGAGTGGCCGAGCGGTTAAAGGCGCTACAGTCTGGAACCGCACGACCTGTGACCGTAGCAGTCGCGCGGTTCCGGACTGTAGCGCCTAGAACTTCTCGGCCACCGTGGCCGGCGCTGATGTTATCCGTGCGTCTGGGTAAGACAACGAATTAACACGGTCCATCAGGTGATAGATAGTGGACGAAACGCGGGTGAGGGTAGCAATTTGAAGAGCAGAGGGAAAAAAGTGCCAAGGCTCGTGCCGTGGGAAAAAAACCTTTGCGACAGTGGGATGGGTAGTAAGAGCTGTAGTGGCTTACTAGCTGCGATAGTTCATGCAGGGTTGGATTTGTTAGTATGGGTATCATGCATCATTACCGTGGCAAGCGATGGCGATGTATCCCAGTTGCTGCAGCCGCTACATTCCTGGAACAATCAAGATCGTTATATAGTAGTGGGAGATCGGCCATAGGTCATATCACTGTGTGGGGGATGTCTGGAGCTTGTCTGCATGCAGTGTACGGTACGGCTTCCCTGCGTGGTGCCAGTTATTCGGCAGTGTATTCCAGCTGGATATCCAGTAATGGCGTCTGATTAACAGGGGCTCACCTGTACCGTTGTGTTTGCGTGTGCTTGGCCATAGATGTTAGGTCCTTACAAGTATGTCTTTTGGTCTTTTATGTTTCCATTTATGGTTGTGGTCGAAGTTCCCCAGATTCAGAGTAAACGGGTTCTGCGAATGTCTGGAGTTTCTGTATAGTCTTGTGGTGAGTTTGTGGATTACCTTCGTGAGAGTCTCAAGTCGGTATTCCCGGTGAAGGTCCGCGATGCGTGTGTATCGTGGAGCATTGACTGTGCCGCCGCCCGTGCCAGAGGACTGGATCCGGAGCAGACAGTTGTCACGTGCATTCAGACCGCCTCGCCACGCCACACCAAGTCCAATCGACTGTCTAGCTATCGCATTTCAATCCAACAACGCTTTTAATGTGGTGTTAGTCTATCTCTTCTTACAGGAAAGAAATGTTACAAAACTGAACCGTACAACACTGTTTTTGCATCCCTACTTATAAAAAAGACACATGCAATGCTGATATGTCTTTACATTGTATGGTATACCAATCTCACGTTGTAAGCAATTGTTTGTCAGGGTTGATGTGAAAGATCCGCCTTCAGTGTAGATGGATTCTGTGCAGAGAAGCTGGGTTCAATTCCCAGTACCGCCAGGGACTTTTCCTTGATGGGAGGACTGGTACGGAGTCCACTCAGCCTCGAGATGCCAACTGAGGAGTACTTGACCGAATAGTAGCGGCTCCACGATCTGGGAAATCTGCAAAGCAGCCGGGAGAGCGGCGGCGTGCTGACCGCATGCCCTCCATACCGCATCCGCATGATGCCACAAGACACAGGGTGATAGAGTGGTGGGTAGACATCCCTCGGGCCTCCATGGCCTGGATAAGGAGCTCGTTGATATGGAAAGAAAAACGACTGACCAAAGTTTAACAAAGTAGATTCTTTTGTTCTATATTTTTCTCAGTTGACACACTTTGCATTTCAGATAATATGTTTTTCAAAATAGATGTCCAACAAGTTGGATCAGTTCATACAATTTACATTTCAGTATGTCTTTACATAAAACGAGGTACAAACATGTCCACAATATTTACAAAATAATTTAATAGTGCACAAAAGATACACTACCGGAACAGAATTAGTACACCTTTTCAGAGGCTTCCAATTCACTCGTGATTTATTATTGCAAAAGTACATATGGAGTACATGAAACGATTACATTTATAGATCATTAGCGCGAGCAGTTCTGTGGTACCAGGTATCGACCCATACTGAAACACCCATATTAGTATGTGGTGTAGTCTCCAAGACTGGCAATGAAGGCGCTGATTCTTTCATCCAGTCGGCTGTAGAGATGGCGAATACTGTCCTGAGATACACTATGCCACGCATGCTCGACCTGTTCACGTAATTCTGGAAGAGCTGTCGGTTGACAAGTCGCACGAGTCACTTCTGGTGCCATAATAACCCACACATGCTCGATGGGACACAAGTCCAGAGATCGTGCTAGCCAAAGAAGTTGCTGCACGTCTTGCAGAGCATATTGAGTTTCACGGGCAGTGTGTGGGGTAGCATTATCCTGTTGGAACAACACATCATCTTCCTGGTGCAAGAACGGCAAATGGATGGATCTAAAAACATTGTGCATGTTCTGAATGTTCCAGTGTAACATCAAGCGCCGGCACGTCGGCATGGAACGTAATCGCAGAGAAGGCTGTGAGATGACGTCAGCCAACAGTACCGCATCACGACAGGAGCGGCCTCTGTCCGAAGAGAATATAAGCGCCGCTCCTGCCAGCCTCGGCCGCAATAGAAGAGCCGCACTAGAAGACGAGCCGTCATCCTAACTGTTTAGCTGAGACTTGTGATCCATAAAAATTGCTTGTATGGAAATAGTCTATAGCGAAGGACATTATTTCGCCAATGGCTTGCAACACTTCAGTGTAGAAGGCAAAGTTAAGTACTGTCAATTACTGTAATAAACTCCATAAATATGATTTGCTTGTATGTTGTCTAGCTATCCGAGAAAACAGCTTTCTAGGCACCCTGTATTATACGAGTGGGCATGATTTCACACCGAACATTGGTTAGTGTTCCCTCCAGAAACACTGGAGGTGAACGTGAGTTGTAGCTTATCGCACCCCTGACCATCAGGCCTGGAGTGGGGCCAGTGTGTTTTCGGCGAATGCCGCGCTCACCAGGTCTACGTCGTAAGCGCAAACGACCATCACTTGGGTACAGGCACAATCTGATTTAATCGCTGAAGGCGATGGTGCGCCAGGCCTATCTTCCAAGTGATCCTCTGACGGCACCAGTCAAAGCGAGGACGTCCATGTTGTGGCATTAGTGGAAGACGGGCTAGAGGTGTGTGTGTCTATAGTCCCACTGCTAATAACCATTTTCCAACTGTGTTGACATGTCTGGGTTCACAAGGCCTCTTATCTGGGCTGTTGTATTTGTACGATCTGCCACTGCTGCCAATACGACCATCTGTGTTGCGAGGACGTCCAGAACCTCGCCTACAGGCGTGAGAGTGTTCACGTGACTACTGATACCAGAATCGTTGCACAACTGATGCAGCACGTCCAACTTGTGTGACAGTTCTCCGAAAGGACCATCGCACCACTTGGGAGACCATAGTTTGACCCCTTTTAAACTCGCTCACTTGGCTGTAGGAAGCATGAGTGCGTTTCCATGGCATGGCAACCTGCTTGCTTCACACGTTTGCACCACACTGAACCTTCTGGCTGTGAGCATTCCCTATTAAAGGATAGACATAAATTGCATTCTGGCAGCTATGCCACTATACTGTGTGTTGGCGGACAACATTGACAGCATTATCAGTATATCTACTATGCTGTAGGTGGCATATGCTATCATTAGATCAAAATTAATGGCGTCTTTTCAGGTGTACTAACTTTTTCCAGAAGTACATGTACAAAATAAGGTTCACAGATTTGAACATTTTAATATGTTTTTCGCAGACTGACGCACTCAGATGTTTTAAAAAGCTTGGAATTCACGTTTAAGAACAGTTTACAGTGTCAAATAGTTGACACTGTAACATATGACAGTTCACCTTACATAATAAATATGATCCTTATTTGTATGGTACAGCAGCAGGAATGGAACTCGGCTAACTCTCATACATAGTATGCAAACAATATAACTCACACGCCTGGTGTGCAAAGCATACTCTCACATACTCAGTATACAGTCTCTCTCTCTCTC